>NC_139971.1:23897987-25377987 GCF_963993115.1 Abramis brama
ATATGCACATACTACATTCATTCATACTCTATTCATATTATATTATGTTCATACATCTACACTGCTATAGCTGTAATATATGAAGTGTGTCAGACCTGTAAAGCTCATGTATTTCTGGCTGTTGTTTGTTTCTTTAGAGTCGTAGAATTTAAGCACATCTAGAACCGCCTGAGGATTCTTCTTCTGCTCCAGTTTGGTGATGTTGGACGTCTGGAGTAACCGTGCCCACTGCTCAGGCATGCCCTACATAGAGAGCCACAAAAAACAGTCCTGAAAACTGTCTAAACCCTGTTAATCAATCATTATTAGAGTGACAATGAGGCTTTCAGAAGCACACTTGAGGCAAAAGCAAAGGTAAATTAGACAGACAGATAAATATAGTCACAGTACAGCTGTGTTCTGATCAGAATGAGTGTTAGTGGTGAAGGCACGCTGCGTGTTATCTGATCACCGGCGTCAGTTTAAGGTCTAATGGACTGAAGTAATTTAAACGTCTCTGTTGGCGAGGCAACGTGGTTCTGACCCACCGGCTCACATTAACACTCATTAGGCACACTGAACTCCTCTATGTTGTACAAAGGGGAAACGTACAGCTGATTTATGTTTCAGACAAAGAGCACAGCTCATGTAATATCTTATCAAACATAATAAACCAATTGTAAAGAGGAAGATAGACCTGGACCCAGAGGTTAATGCTGTGAGTTTATTCTCACTGTTTGAGAACTCCAGCGTCAAATCGGTGGAATCTATCTTTAGCGATTTTTCTTTCCGTTTATCCTTTTTTCTTGCTTGTGTGGTAGATTTTTCCCCTACGCACCTGACTTAGGTTGAACCTGATGTCCTTGACACCTGAAAATATTTATACACTACCATCACACTTGCTTTGGCATTTTCTATTTATAATCAGGTGGAGTTTGTTCAAATTTTAGCCTCAGTGTGCTATTTAAGGGGTTCTTATTGAATTTTACTTTTATATTTAGCTAGAATTTGTCTTAATTTACCACTGAAACATGGATTATTTCATCTTTATAGTCAATAAAAAGTAAACATGTTTGGATGAAAACTATTTAATCTCAAACTACCCAGATATGCAATTAAATGTGGAGTCACAAACAGATTGTGTAATTATACAGAAATATATGCATGTGTAAAAATGGCATGTATAGAATTTATTTTCTACATAGACCGTGTGAGCATTGTGCTGAAAAAGATTTTTTTGCTCACACTTACAGTGAACTCTCCAGTGACTGCGTCAAAGCCAACATGGATGGTGTGCTCAAAGTCCGACGGTAGAGAGATCTCTGGACGCTCCTTCTTCTTGTTGGCTGAGGGACGAAGATAAGGGTGGAGACACAGTTGAGTGGGAGAAGAGAAAAAAGGTTAATGGATGTTTGAATGTAGATGATTCCAATTATTTATTGTAAAATTACAACCCATCTTTATTAGACTTTGTCCACATAATTTAAATAACTTACTTTAATTATATACTCAGCAAGGATACTATATTTAAAATCCAAATAATCTCTACAGATCTTTACTGGAAAAAGTTAAAAACCAGGAAGTGCCTGCCACAGCCCTGGAGAGTTTAGTTCCAACCCCGCTCCTGTGGTTTTCAAATAAGACTAAAGGACATGACTAACTGGATCAGGTGCGGTTAGGGTTGAAGCTAAACAGCAGGAACCCTTGGTTTAAACAATGTTTTTCATGCTTGCTTATTAAATTTTTTTTGCACATTAACCTGTTTACAAGTGTTAGACAGTTCAAATAACTTAGGACACTCTGAAAAACACCAGGAGAAAGATGCTCAGGGTCCCTGCTCTCCTGCATGAACCTGCCATAGTCCCGCTGCAGGAGGCATGAGGGACACAGATGTGCCCAGAGCAATAAAATGCAATATCCAAAATGTAAGATGCCTAAGACAGTGCCACAGGGAGACAGGAAGAATGGCTCATCGTCCTTGCAGTGCCAAACCACGTGTAACCATGTGTCCCCTCAGATATGTTCGGGAAATTGTTAGGTGTTATTGTAGAAGAGTGAAGTAACATCTTACACCAATAACTGACAGATCTGTCTCAGTCCATGAGGATGAGATGCACTGTAGTGCTTAAAGCAGCTGATGGCCACAACAGATACTGACTGCTACTTTTGATATTGACCCCCCTTTATTCAGGGACTCATTAATCCATTTTTGTTTATCAAACATCTGTGAAATTTGTTCGGTTTACATCTTTGAATTCTGAATGTTCATAATATCCACACATGTGAAGAAACTAAAAAACAGTTGAAAGTTAGAGGTTGTTTAGGGCATTATTTGATGGGACATCCATTTGTAGTTGTGTCCGAAACCAAAATGGACTTTAATGAGTGCACTCATTCAATCCCACATTGCACCGCAATAACGAGTGTACAGCCAATGTACACTCAACCGAATTCGCTCCCTCGTTTTCATTCACTCCTTCAAGTGAACTGTATTAGTGGACTAATGTAGGAAATAGGGTTTGAGCGTTTAGGGGGCAATTTTGGATTCAGCCATGGTCTGTCTAAATACTCGATTCTGATTGGCTGGAAGGTGTGCAATAAAACCGTTTAATGAACAAGTAGTTCCAGCTCACTTCAATCAAATCACCGTACTATATTAAAGGGATAGTTCACCCAAAAATTAAAATTAGCCCATGATTTACTCACCCTGAAGCCATCCTAGGTGTATATGACATTCTTTTTTCAGACGAAGTGAATGGCTGTTTGACTTTGGAAGTCCATTAAAGCGCATCTATTCATGATTAAAGTGATTCATGATTCTGCGGGGGTTAATAAAGGCCTTCTGAAGTGAAGTGATGCGTTCGTGTAAGAAAAATATCCATATTTAAAACTTTATCGACTAAAATAACTAGCTTCCAGCAGACTGCCGTACGCATCGATTTACGCCAAAAGAGTAACCCTTGAACTTGATGCACATTTCGATTGTTCTTATTGTACATTTATTTATTTATTTATTTATTGATGCTTCTGGAATATTCTCTAAAGGATCACATCAACCCCTAGTTTTTGAGATATCTCCTTTTAGTAAATATTTAACACTAGTCTGCCATTTTAGGCTCATTCGTTTTTTGGATCAGTGCTGATTTTCATAAAGACAATAGTACAATATAAACACGGTCTGGCACAGTCTCAACGTAGCTATTGCGTTCTGCTCCAGTTCCTGTGTGTCGGATCTGAGCGGATGCTGCTAATGCCTATTAAACAACGGCTGGATCTCATCCTCATCTGCTCGACGCTGAAGCCAGGCAGGGTCTTTAATATTAATGATGTGTTAACGGGCTGGTAATTAACACAAAACAGGCTTCCTGAAACACGAGCCGCTCAGGACGCAGGAGTGCAAGAGCGAGACGAAGGATTGACACGGAGACATGAGTGGACGCATGTTATCAATTGAGAAAGTGTGAAAATCTGATGTCCCAAATTAAGGAGAAATGACCCAACAGAACTGTGTTCATTATTCTGAATAAATGAAACATCAAAGGTCAAAGGTTTATGGCCATAAAGTTGCTGTTTGCTAAACAGATGTCTAATAAACTGCTTGTGCTCATCGTGACCTTTGACCCTGAACCCAACCCTGAATGATTGCCAATTTTTCTGAGCTGATAAAAGGCCTGTTGAGGAAGATGATTTGTTTCCTTGTAGAAAACAATACTAGATAGTGGCAATAATTGTCACTCACTCTTGTCTCCTCCTCCGGTGAGTATGGATCGGATGAAGCCTTCTTTTCTCCTCTTGTCCTCTGGGTTGGGCGGCAGAGGTTTAGAGCCGTGATTCAGAGGGCCTGAGTCTTTACTGGACGAGCCAATCATTGTGCTGGTGTTTCTCATGGGCGGAGCTGGCGGCTTGTCTTCTACTTCCCCATTGTCTGACATCTTCAGCTGTGGGCGTGGCAAAATCTGAAACAACCATTTAGAGCTAGTTAGTGAAAAGGGGAGGGGCTTAAGTAAATCAACAACATGGGTTGCTGGAATGAAACTGAAGACATAATTAGATTTACCAAATTACCACCAATCTTCTTTTAATAGTATTTAGTATTTAGATTAAACTAGGACACAGCAGGGGGAAAAAAACAAGCTAAGAGAGGAGGGAAACACCCACTGAAGCATCACGGTTTCCACAAAAGTATTAAGCAGTTCAAATGATTTCAACATTCATAATAATATGAAATATTTCTTGAGCAGCAAATCAGCATATTAGAAGGATTTCTGAAGGATCATGTGACACTGAAGACAGGAGTAATTATGCTGAAAACCACAGGAATAAATTATATGTTCAAAAGTATTTGAATAGAAAAAAAATTGGTTTAATTGTTATTTTTTACTGTATTTTAATCAAATAAATGCAGCCTTGGTTGGCCTAAGATACTCGTTTCAAAAATGTGTGTGTGTGTATGCATGTATGTGTGTGTGTTTATTCAAATCACTAACCCTAATATGAGTCATATTAATAGTAATTTGTCCCTTATAAACCACAACAAACTAAAGCATAAATGAATGTAATTGAGTTTTCGGTAACACTTTAGATTAGGGAACACCATTCAATATTAACTAGGCTGGTTGCTTATTAGCTTGCATATTATTAGCATATTGGTTGTTTATTAGTACTTATAAAGCACATATTAATGCCTTATTCTACATGACCATTTCCTTGATCCCTTAATCTTACCTCACACTACCATCTTACTACTATCAATAAGCAGTAATTAGGAGTTTATTGAGGGAAAACTCATAGTTAATAGTGAATATGTGTTCACCAAACTAAAGTGTTACAGAGTTTTCATTTATGAATCTTTTCTGAAAGGAGCAAACAGTCCAAAAGCAGCCCCATCTTTGCTGTAAAACCCCCCACATAACTCATTGCAGTGAATCTGACATCAGTCCTGACACCTCGACTCAAACCAGGGTTATGTAATATTGGACAGACAGCATTATTTTTGGTTTGTGGCTGGTTAACATGAAATGCTTTTGGGAAGCTGACATGTCCTGTAGCTTGACATGTTATTCTCCATTTAAAACTATTATTATCATGTATAGGTTTTACTTTTATGTGCTCATACTAATGCTTATACAAGACTACATGGAATATTTGTGCTTTAAAAGCTGGACATTGAGAAAACAAACAATATTTATCTAAAACACATACACACTGCCAGCAGTAGTAGTAATATGATATGTGTTAATCAATGCCAACAGAGATATCTAGAGAGCAGAATGCTAATATACACACACAATACAATTTTACGACATCTTTTTAGAATTCTGAGAAAATTGCTTTTACACAACATTTACTCAAAATGACCAAATATAAGTCTATCACTAACGACTAGTTGACAACAATAAAAAAGCTGAATCTGAATAGTCTGTAAAACTTCACCTTACCAAAAACCTCTCGGCATACCGACAAGGACTTCCATCAGTATTCCCGTAAAAAAAAAAAAACACCTCCAGATCCCGCTGGACGCTGAGAGAGTGTGTGAGAGAGACTGTGTGTGTGTCTGTCTTCTTTAAGAGGCTGTGCCTTCCCTGATGTGATGTCACAGGTGAACAAAAAAAACTATGAGTTTGATCTGTGACTGACTCGCCATGAATGGTGTAACATGATAGCAGAGACTGAGAAAAACACACAGACAATACAAATAGGAAACTGTATTACCTGTAAACACACTTTAGCCACAAGCAAACAGACATCGAAAAGGCAGCAGGGCAAAAAAAAACACACAATCAAAAACAACACGGGTGTGTTGAAGTCACAGAAACACTAAACGCGTGCACACACAGCTGGTGAATGACTGTTTGAGACAGACAGGGTCCATGTGGACGTGTGAAACCCTTTACACTTTCATGTTTGCTTTTCTATCATGGTGGGGGACTTTCAATTGACCTCTATTGTTTATAGCTGAGCTAATTATATTTTATATAGCCTAACCCTAAATCTAACCCTCACACAAATGTTTTTGCATTTTTATATTTTTGTGAAAATGTTTATTTATGCGTTTATTCAGCCATTTTCCACTTGGAGATTGTTGACTGGCCTATAGCTGATTCCAGGTTGAACTATCCTTGTGGAGACATTTAGTCCTCACAATAGACACAATAGACCTGACCCACAAAACACACACACACATACAGACAGACTAACAACACCCATGTGGACTCAGATTTCAGACAGCACTGTCACATTTAGCAGAGGCCTGTCATCACTGTGGTCTCTTTTATCTCTCTCACACACACACAGACACACACACACCTTAGTTAAACTAAACACAGATTGGAGGTCTTAAAGTCTTTAAGACGAAGTCAAATGTCTCAAAAACACTTGCACACATCTATTTAAAAATTAAAATGGAGAGACAGAGCAATAGCATGATGAAATTAATAATAAAATAATTTGATAACTAAATACATAAATTAAAAAAATTACATAGATAAATTGGTAAATAAATAGTTAAATACAAACAAATCTGAGAGAAAGAGTGATTGGATAATGAAAAAAAAAAAAAAAAATTAGATAACTAAATACATGTTGGAGCTTGAAGCCTCGTGGCCAGCATGCCGACAAATAGCACGGATGCGTTTCAGGTGACCCGAGTTCGAGTCCCGCCTCATGGACCCTTCCCGATCCCGTCCCCCTCTCTCTCCCATTCTGCCTCCTGTCTATTCTATACTGTCCTATCGAATACATATATATATAAATTAAAAAAAATTACAAATACATAAAAAAGTTACATAGATAAATAGGTAAATAAATAGTGATACAAATAATAATAATAATAATAATAATAATAATAATATATGAATACAGAAAAAAACGTTTGTTGTTTGATCTGAACAAACACTGAAAATTACAAATAAAAGTCACTGATATAAAGTTGCAATTATGAGAAACAAAGTTGCCATTACGAGATTTAGATCCACAAAGTCACAATTTTAAACACAAGTGCACTAGTTTTAAAGACAAAGACCAGTGAAACAGCAGGAATGAGGAAGTGAGTAAGTCTCAGGGACTTTGGTCTGGTCTCTGGTAATTAAATTAACCTCAGTGCTGACACACACACATAAGCATCTAACAAACCTCAGGTGCATTTCATTCAAGTAAACAAAGGGCTTCATTCACATTTGAACTTCAGTGTTCCCCTTCATCATTGTCTCAAAGAGAACATGCAAAAATAAGAACCAAGTTCTGAGGCATGAAAACCACCATAGGAAGATCCCAAACATATACCGTAAGAGGAAGATGTTCTAGTGCGTAACTGTGACTATTAGGTCAAGGTCATCCACACTTAAATGACATGATAACACCAGATGATTTTTCCTGTGCTGCTTTACCGCGTGACGTACTGGCGAGACATCGAACATGTGGTTCGGCCTGTGCTTAGTCATGTGTTTGTCAGGTACCATTACTGATCGCTTACAGTATTTCACTTCTTCATCCTCACCTGCTGCATTCAGCTCCCCTGATTTTCCTTCAAACATCAGCGGAATTACTTCAATTTCCATGTCTTCAGCTACAATCAATGGGTTCTGATTCAAAAAACATTCACTAAAAATCCCATTGATTTCAATTGAAATACTGAGTGGAAACAGGCTAAATGATGCTGATGCACACATCCCACCTGCTTCAGCCTTAAAGCTGCAATCCGTAAGTTTTGTGCTCAAAATTTACAAAAATTATATAATGAGCGAGTACATCATGAATCCATTTTCCAAACCGCGTTTTTGTCTTATCCTGAATCACTACAGTACACCTTTAATAAATGTTTATACTCTGACTATTTTAGACTGGTTCGGGTCGTACCACTGCGGAGTAGCCCAGTCCCTGAGTGACTTCTCATAGACACAAACAGAGAGAAGAAGCTCTGGCTACTATGTTCTTCTGCAAGACGCATGAAGTTCTGCGTCAAAAGTTACGGAAAGATGAGGTGGAAAACCGTGGTACTTTACATATTCATGGTACTTCAAGGAACTTCTAAGACCAACGTGGTGGTGTTAATATGGTTCAAACTATAGATCTGTACAACTATAACAACTAAAATTCAATTAGCAATGTGTCTCAACAAATAAACTGGAATGTTACCCAGCCAGAATACCGTGTGGAGTGTCGTTATTTTTAACTACAGCTAAAAATTAATTAAAATCTAATGGTTATGGTAAGGGGCGTGACATTTCCCAAACACGCTTGAAGCAAATCACAACACACTGGGCCAGCTGACCAATCAGAGCACATTGCACTTTTCGGAAGGAGGGGCTTCATAGAGACATGAACTAAACAGAGCATTACTGACAGACTGGAAAAAGAGGTGCTGCAACAATGTCAAATATGTGAAAAATAAGGTGTTAATGTAGGTGTCTAGTAGACCCCAAAAACTAAATCAAGGCATAATAGATTCTCTATAATAATAATAAAACTATATAACTAATAGTAAAATGACAATGCATGCAGAGGTCCTCTCTCCTGACAGAGATCAGATGGGGTTTTCTTAGCACATGTGAGATGAACAAAGACACATCATTCATCAGGATAAGAATAGCTCTGATCTCTCTAGAGGTGTAACAGAGCGAGGTGTGACGGAAGCACAGAGGCTTCTTCAGCTATTTAAATAGCCATTGCTATAAATGTAGGAATTCTGTGAATTTATGGATTGCCTTGTTAAGCAGGCCAGTTTGTACGTGTAAGAAAAATTGAATTCTGGATAGGATATGAGCAGGGTTTCTGATTACTCCTCGCACATGCTAATCACTGTTGTGGCATTCTTTCAAGTCACCGGACAGGTTTTAGTAAATGTTTCCTGAAGTCATTTCTCTGACATGTGGTTAATTTGCCTCGGGTTGCGAAAAACAGCCTTCATGAGACCTGCAACGCAAGGCCAGAAACAGATTTTCATTACCTTTGTGAAGCCATGCAGAGACAGAACTGGCACACATGCGGTTTAATCTCATGTTCAAGCTGGTGTTAAGAAAATTATACTAAACAGAGACACGTGAGAGAATGTGTATATAAGATGTCTCTTCCTTAGAGTAAAATTGCATTGAAAGCATCTTAAAATATTCACAAGTCAGAAATACATCACAAAATCATATTTTGAATTAGCTTTTATTTTTAGATTTTCAGTTTTCACTTTAATTTTAGTTTAAGTTTTAGTCATTTCAATGTGCTTTTGTCCAAAAAAATAATTGTGTGTGTGTGTGTGGGGGGGGGGGGGGGGGGGGGGGGGGCATATTTCAGAAAACAAAGCCTCATACAAAAATCATGGAACTAATCTTGCAAAATTGCTGTAGTTAGTTCTAAAAAAACTAAAGGTTTTCCGGTGCATCAACCATATCTGTATCTTGTGCATGACAATGTGATATCTGTGACCAATATGCATTTATAATTTTAATGAATATACAAGGTGTATAGGCGTTCAGTCCCAAGGCTGACTGCTTTTTTTGCAGCTCTCTTCCAGTGAAGACATTGCATATTAATGAAATGAACCTGTCTCTCTCCTCCAGAGGATAAATTTACACTCGTCTTTCTGTTAGACCTCGTTTGAACTTCTGTGTGATGTCCAAACACTTTATGACAGAGTGATCCGTCATAGACATGACGGATCCGTTTCATAACAAGACCACTGAGACCTGACTGCACATCAGAGTCTCTCGACGATCCATTCGACTCTGGACAGGGGAGAGACATTCACAGTGGCCTTTTTAAGTCAACATTAAATCAGTTTTGCTTTCCTAATAAATGTTCCTGGTCATAATATGCATGATTCATCGCTAAACATTATTGTAAAGGAAATAAAATAGTTTGTTTTCACAGTCTTTTATCAAAATGTGAAAATGTCTAAAATGACTTTTATGCTGATGTATTAGAATGTGTTAAAAGCATTCGAATCCTCTTGGAAAGAGCAAGTTATACATTATTTCCTGATAAATATTCATTTTCAATGTGCGCAAATGCATTGAAAATGATAGTTGATGATGCCTGTAAAGACAGTGGTACTAATCAATGAATTTACCATTCCAACTCAAAACTTAAACTATGTGATATTAGAACAGTTGAATATTCATAACTTTCTGAAAACTGTATGACAGCTCCATCATGCACAGAATATATCACATGGGCGATCAAACTCTGCGTTCAGTGGCGTCAAACCTCTGTCGTTCCCTGGAGATCCAGCTTTTAAAGAAAACACGCTCACATCTCCCCAGGAGGACGCGCTCTTCCAGGGTTAAACTGGGTAGCAGGCGGTAAAACACGCACACGCACAAACACACACCCACACACACACCCTCCAGACAAAATACTTACATATTCTGATGTTCAAAGACGGATGATGTGAGAATGAGCAATGTGTGTGTGTGTGTGTGTGTGTGTGTGTGTGTGCATAGCCTGGCATCTGTTCAAACCAAGAGAGATGATCACAACAGCGCCAGCGGTCGGTGTTACAGACGGAAAAACAGTGTCGCAGCTTTATGTACATGCTAATGATCTACACGGGGTGGGGTGCAGGCAGACACTTTTAGTGTATATTTTATCATATATTAAAAAAGCACAGCTCCTCAATTTTCCCAAGACACGAAGGAATATTGAACTCACAGATTTGAAGTTGAATTTGCTGGTAATTCTTGTCAGGCAAACAGCACATTATGAATGTTCTGAAAGCAATTATTATTATTATTATTAACTCCTGCCCTGAAGAATCCGCACAACAAATATTCATATTTAATCCACAAAACAAATTACAACTGGATTCACACACATTATCTCGTTCATTAGTTTACATCCTGGTTCTTAAAATCACGTGTTGTTCCTCCGAGCATCAATATATTTGTGATAATGTTTAAGCCCTTCCTGAGAAGTCAAGCTGGATCTTAACATCACAGACACAAAATTTAAAAGAGTTGGTTAAAGTTTTAAATAGGATGACTTGTGTAAATATATTCCAACATATATGACATGAAAATATTTGTTATGTCAAATAAATAAAAATAAAAACAAAAGGCATTTTCTTTTTAAAAAGATAACATCTAGATTGTGCAAATGGTATACAAACATGTGAGAAAAAAGCACCACATTATTATGCCTGCAATTAGTATAATGTAACTTACAGTATGATGTAAAGTAAATATGTAGTATGATATTGGGAATCAGATGTTAATACTGAATTTAATGATCCACTTTATTTACATCATACCTCAGGGTACTTCAATGATTACCATGGTACAACAACTAGATACAGTATGTGTGTGTGGTTTGATTAGCCATATTTAGGGGACAAACTTGGCCTAAGTGGGCTAAATGTGACAAAACCTGGCATTGGGGACATCTGGGGATGTGCACAATTTAAAAACAACTTTGAAATTAAGTAAATAATGCTGTTTGTTATTGGAACAAAATAAAATTTTGGGGTTTAGGTTAATGTTAATAGAACAAAGCTAGTTAAGTGTGTGTGTGTGTGTGTGTGTGTGTGTGTGTGTGTGTGTGTGTGTGTGTGTGTGTGTGTGTGTGTGTTTGTGTGTGTGTGTGTGTGTGTGTGTGTGTGTGTAGCGGAACTACAGAGATCATCCAATAATACCAGAGTCGTGATGCTGCCACGGCCAGAGCCCAACTACAGCAGATGGTACTGAAGAAACATGGCCAATTTACATAGAAATCAACAGACAGAGAATGAAATGACGACCTTCAACACAAGATTTCATCAGTGACCATAACAATACTCAAACTCAACATTTGTCAGACTGGTTCAAATTGGCTTAGCTCTTGGATTAGTCTTGAATACTTGGATTAGTGTTGGATAAACTTGAGCATAACATGCAAACACACAAATTAACACAAGTGAACTGTCCAGACCATCATTTTGTACTGGTAGCATGGCAAAACCTCATGGAGGATGGAGGGAGACTTCATCACGTCTGTCTCTCTCAAACACAAACACATTTACTTTTCTTAAACATCTACTGTTTCGAAATAAAGCTAATAATAAATACCAAAGCCACTTGAAGGCAAGCCTGCAACCTTAGCCAAAAAAAGTGTAATACCTGCTTATGCTGCGGTATGCAGGGAAGGAGACGAGGCAATTTTTTTTAATGGATGTCAATGGAGGAGAGGCTTCACTACGCTTTTGTGAGGAAAAAACGTATAATTTAATGAATCAAGAGCCCATAGGCTTATCTTCAACAAGTTTGCACTTAAACATTAGTTCTGGATTTATCTATTTTTAGAGTTTACACTGAAGAAAATGCTGTTATATAAGAGAAGTCACAGACAATTGCGCGTTGCGACAGGTATGATTCAGTTTACGGCACTTCTCATTCATTTCTATAGTATCCACAAACAGTGACTGACTGTCGCACAACTCTGAATGAAATTCAGTGACGTCAAGGCTGTAATGTGATTGGTTATCAAGGCACACGTGATCCAAGTTAGCCATTACACTTTCTCCAATGGTAGAGCCACGGACCCTTGTATCTCCCAAAAATAACGTCTCTGTACTACAACCTAACCGTAACGCAAAACTTTCTGCATTTTAAAAATTGTTTAAAAGAAAAAAAAAAACTATTTATATATTGTTTTTTCAAATGAGGACATTCCCAGATATCCCCCAAAAGGATTTTTTTTGGTCAGTTTTAGCTGACTTTGGGCGATAAATTTGTACTAAGTAGTTACAGACAAACACAAATACAAGAAATTCTTGTTCTCAGCTGGCTTTGGGCACAGATTGGACATCAAGTGGAGACTGAACACTGTACCAAAATTGTTTATCGTATAAAAATATTGTAAAATCAATACTTAAATGTAGGGATGGATGATTTGGGAAAAAACTAATTGAACATGGCAAAAACTCAAGTTTATTTTTAGGGATGCACAATTTGGTCAACGATTTTGTGATAACTCTCACATTCTTAAAATTAAACACTTTGTATAAATGTTCCATCAGATGCTTTTAAAATAAATCTCACATTTCAACTCATGCATTTGAATAAAACTAAGCTGACTCCGTTTTTATGTGCTTTAGTCATAAAGAGAGATCGTACGGTTAAACATATACATGCTATGTTTGGATTCCTCTATCCTGAGTCTCGCTGTAGTCTGACAAGGAAGAATTACCCATGAGCCACAGTATTGATCTGAGATCCAGAGCCCATCTTACAGCACTCAGCAGTACCGGGCTAAGGAAAAACCTTGAGCCAGAAGCAGATCAATGAAATCGACCTCACAGACACTGTCTTTAGAGTTTCTAACAGGCCATTCTGTTAGTCAAACTCCTAAATGTGCCATCACAGATCCGCTCTCTTGTCCTGTGCAGCGAACCTGGATATAATCCCTTCCCCCTTGAGTTTAGAGTCCCGTAGAGACCCTCCCTTCCACCCCCAAAAAATAGATGCTATTGTCTCTCTTTTTCGTCTCCCAAAGGACTCTGCAAGCAAGATGGCCGTATGTTCCTTAAACTAACATTTCACGGGGGGTCTCATTAATAATGCCCCTCTGAGTGAGCGACACACATAGATCTAGACTGGAGCTTCACGCTGAGACGTGTCTCATAGATTATGCCGGTGCATTTGAGGTCTGCAGTGCCGTCCCTCCAAGCATCAGGGATGAGCCCCGTCTGTTGCTGGACAAATGATGGGACATAAATTGAAGTTTTATGGCTCCCCTGAAAGTGTGTACTTCCTGTTTCCCATGTTATTTTTGGTAATGATGTGTTTATCTGGTTAAAATGCAGCCGTTGGGGACGGATTGGAGCCGCGTGGTTGTCACATGGTGGATTGTGATCTAAAATGTTTTGCATATTGTTCAGTTTATGCAGTTCACAACAATATTAATACACTTAAAGGAAGGGTAGGCAATTTCAGAGAGGCTAGCAATAGTAAGCTAGCTTTGAAAGCATAAGATCCCACCCTCCCTTCGAAGCATCTCCAAAGCCACGCCTCCTCCAAAACACATGAACGCTAGAGCAGAGTCTGCAAAGTGTCACGTGAGACGACGTTATTACCTCATGACTCAAAGCACATAAAATTACAATAATAATGAACGTAAACAACTTACAGAGCTCTTGTACAACCTGATTAGATCAGTTTCAGCGTTGATAGTGTTACCAGTGAAAGGCACGAGGACGTGAATAACTCCGAGTAGAACTTCACGGGTTGCCATCTTGTAATTACGGTTATGTAATGATGTGAACACAGCATAAGCTTCTTGTTTTGGTTCAGGAGGAACTGTAAAAGGTGGCTGGTGTTTGTTGACAACTCTGCATAGCATGAAAAGTACTGATGACGGGTGATGTCTGCGCAAGCATTTTCTATCCAATGATTGGATGAACATTTCTTTATTTTTTTTGTACATTTTTTAATATTAAGACCACTTCCATTATTGCTTGCTATCAGGATTTGAAAAGAGAGTTTCATCCAGTATAACAAAAAAGTGTTTATTAAAAAAAATGCCTAACCTACCTTTAAAGGTGCTCTAAGCGATGTTGGGTGACGTGACGCCACTTCTTGTTGACGTTCGAAGTATTGTCAAACAAAACGGAGGCTAGCTCGACCCTCCCTCCTCCTCATCCCTTCCCCTCGCCCTACTTTCCGTTCTTCCTTTTCCCTCTTCTTTGCTATTTGTTCATCGGAACGTCGTCTCTTTGGTCGTGTGTCGGCCATATCAAAATTCAAAAGAATATAATTCTAACGTTAGTCGTTGTCGTTGTCTAGGACATCTCTCCTCTAGCTAACTTCCCTCTTCATGCTTCTCTCTCCTCCACTCCCCACACCCCCCTTCATGTGCACGCGCACTAACCCCCCAAACCCCATATCATTCTTGTCGGTTATTGTCTGGAACACTGTTTGTTATGTTTCGTGGTCCAGACTGGGCCAGTTTGTTTTTGTTGTCATTTGTGGAGCCTTTTACAGTGTGTTCAGGGGAAAGGCAGCTAGCGGATAGTGAGGAGATGTTTGCTGTATGTGACAAAAAAAATGTTTCAGCCTAAAAAACACGTGACATCGCTTAGAGGGAGCACCTTTAAGAAGGACCGCACAATTTATCAAATTAAAACTGAAATAGTGATTATCAAATTGTGCATCTGGGAACGCATTTTTATTTTATTTTACAGTGAAATATTAACATTAGTAATATTTTTTATTTTTATATCATATTGAATAATAATTTTATTTATTTATTTAGTCATATACACGTATATCATGTCCAAACTATTTCAACCCTTTACTCAACACAATTTTATATTCATATAGCATCACTGACAAAAATATCTTATCTTGTAAAATGTGTGGTCAGTAACGCCGCTCCCTATACACAGAGTACATGCGATTGTGAATTCTAAACCCAAAGTGAAAAGCGAGCAAACATTCAAAAGCGATTTCAACAATACCCCGCATATATAGATAGCGGCACCCTGATGCCTACGAATTATAGGTCAATACACAGAGTACGCGTGATCACCCCTCTCTCCCTCTCCCTCTCTCTCTCTCTTTAACCTCATTGTCTTGTATTATTCATAATATTAATGAGCAATAACGTTAATAAACACAAAGCCAGAAATGACTCTGCAGCAGTCACGTGCAGTACAGGCATTTGATTTTCCTGCCATTCCTCCTCTTAAATAAATCTCTCTCAGTCTCTCAGACAGTAATGTCAGCAGAGCAGGAGGTTTGGCTCCAGTGCCGATGGAGCAGATTGGGTGTAATATCGCTTAATGTTCGTACCCAACATAAAGTGAGCAGCACAGTGGTAAGATAAATCACAACTACCGCTGATGTCAGGAAATCTCTATAATGCAGAGATACACAACACATGTTGGTGTGGACTTTCCCATTGACTTCCATTGTTTTATACTGGGCTAATGGTATTTCCTATACCTTAACCCTACCTTTACACAAACCTTTTAGCATTTTCTATTATAAGTAAGACATTATATCTTATGTTTATTAAGACATTATCTCATAGGTACTGTTAAGTGCCCACTACTATGCAGGTGATTTCAGGTTTTACTATTCTTGTGGGAACATTTAATCCTCTCAACGTAGGCAATACAGGATCACAAAAACGGTTAATTTTCACAAAAATTACTGCGGCTCATGCACACATACAAAACACACAATGGCTTTTACGGCTTCTTATTCCAAAGACAGCAAAATGATGATCATGTTACTAGTGCTTAAGGGAGACACATCAGCTCAATTTAAGTCCCGTTGCTGTAGTTATGCTGCATGTATCCCAGACTGCCTTGCGCTCAACTTTTTGCTCAAAGCCAACTAAAACTCTCTGTTTTCTCTCTAAGGGCCCGTCAAAGTACCGTAATCTCATGACATCATGTGCAAAACATTCCCTGACCCACCCTTGGATTCCTTTGGAATCAAAACTAGATTTTTTTTTTTTTATAGAAATGCAAGAGGTGAATGCACACAGAAACATCACATGATGCTAATCGTATAATGCTAAAATATTTTCGGTAGTTGCCAGGATATATATACACCTATACATATGTATATATGTATGTGTGTATATACATACATACATATACATACATATATAATATAATATAATATAATATAATATAATATAATATAATATAAAAGTCAGTTATTTATATCTTTTGCTGTAGTGTGTCAGTAGGAAATATCAGTTTACATTTCCAAACATTCTTTTTGCCATTAATTGTAATAATCCAGTGAGATTTGTGTATACACAAGGAGTCATACTCAACACAACAGCCAGTATGATCTGATCTCACCATCACCGAGTCCGTCTGTGATTACATGAAGAAACAGAAAAAACTGAGACAAACTAAATCCAGAAGAACTGCGGGAACGTCTCCAAGATGCTTGAAGAAACCTTCCTGCAACGCTACAGTACTGTGAAAAGTACTGGCACTTGTGTTAAAATGCTGTAAAGTGTCGATGCTTTAAAAAAAAAAAAAAAAAAAAAAAATCACAAATTGAATTTATTTATGATTTAACTTCTATTAACTAATTCAAATCAATATATGGTGTAACGACCCTTTGCGTTTAAAACGGCTTTTGTCCAGGTACACTTGCGCATAGTTTTTCAGGTAGCTTTGCAGGAAGGTTTCTTTAAGCGTCTTGGAGACGTTCCCGCAGTTCTTCTGGATTTAGTCTGTCTCAGTTTTTTCTGTTTCTTCATGTAATCACAGACAGACTCGATGATGGTGAGATCAGATCATACTGGCTGTTGTGTTGAGTATGACTCCTTGTGTATACACAAATCTCACTTGATTATTACAATTAATGGCAAAAAGAATGTTTGGAAATGTAACCTGATATTTCCTACTGACACACTACAGCAAAAGATATAAGTAACTGACTTAAAACCATTGGGGGGGGGTATTAACATGCCTAAGACTTTTGCACAGTACTGTATATCTATCCAACAGGTGGATATCTGAAAGTCTGATCACCCCTCTCTCCTCACACTTATGAGCAAAAGTAATAGTAATATTTGCCTTTGCAAACACCTCTAATAATTATATTTTTACTCAATTCTATAAATATTTAAAAAATAAATAAATAAAATACAAAAATAAATTAAAAATTATAAAAATATAAATAAATAAATCAATATTTAAGAAAATAAAAATAAATCAATATTTTAGAAAATAAATCAATAAGAAAACAAAAACATGCATGTAGAATAAACTCTCTCTCCTGTCTATGAACTTTCTGGTGTGTTTGGGAGCTTGGGATAGATTTTAGGAGTGAAATGAGAACAATGCATAGCCTGTGGAGGAATAGATCTTTTCTATTATTCATCAAACCACCCCCACCAACCTCACTCACCTCTGCTGCTATAACAGAAGCCTCATAGGTATCAGGTATATAGTGCTGAAACCAGAGAAAGAGACCAAAGAAAGAGAAAGAAAGACATTGTTTTGTGTCCAACTATGGTGCATGTTTGAGGGTAGCGATTTACAATGATTTTTCATAGATTAAAATATAAATGGGCAAATATTCGTATTTTATACTGGAGCATAAGTGTTGGAGATTTTCAGTGACTCTTTCTGCAGGAAACACTGACATGCCAGTATGTGGCGACAAATGACCGTCTTAATGAGCGAGTCACTGATTTATTTATTCAACTGATTCGTTCAAAAACACTGATGAATTAAACTCAGGAACAAAAACATGTGGCTTTCTTATTATTGGACCCTTTTCAAAACTGTAATGAAGTAGTTCCACAACAATTAACATCACATTAAATATACATTAAATATATATTATATATATATATTTATATATACAGTGAGGAAAATAAGTATTTGAACACCCTGCTATTTTGCAAGTTCTCCCACTTAGAAATCATGGAGGGGTCTGAAATTGTCATCGTAGGTGCATGTCCACTGTGAGAGACATAATCTAAAAAAAAAAAATCCAGAAATCACAATGTATGATTTTTTAACTATTTATTTGTATGATACAGCTGCAAATAAGTATTTGAACACCTGAGAAAATCAATGTTAATATTTGGTACAGTAGCCTTTGTTTGCAATTACAGAGGTCAAACGTTTCCTGTAGTTTTTCACCAGGTTTGCACACACTGCAGGAGGGATTTTGGCCCACTCCTCCACACAGATCTTCTCTAGATCAGTCAGGTTTCTGGGCTGTCGCTGAGAAACACGGAGTTTGAGCTCCCTCCAAAGATTCTCTATTGGGTTTAGGTCTGGAGACTGGCTAGGCCACGCCAGAACCTTGATATGCTTCTTACAGAGCCACTCCTTGGTTATCCTGGCTGTGTGCTTCGGGTCATTGTCATGTTGGAAGACCCGGCCTCGACCCATCTTCAATGCTCTAACTGAGGGAAGGAGGTTGTTCCCCAAAATCTCGCAATACATGGCCCCGGTCATCCTCTCCTTAATACAGTGCAGTCGCCCTGTCCCATGTGCAGAAAAACACCCCCAAAGCATGATGCTACCACCCCCATGCTTCACAGTAGGGATGGTGTTCTTGGGATGGTACTCATCATTCTTCTTCCTCCAAACACGTTTAGTGGAATTATGACCAAAAAGTTCTATTTTGGTCTCATCTGACCACATGACTTTCTCCCATGACTCCCCTGGATCATCCAAATGGTCATTGGCAAACTTAAGACGGGCCTTGACATGTGCTGGTTTAAGCAGGGGAACCTTCCGTGCCATGCATGATTTCAAACCATGACGTCTTAGTGTATTACCAAAAGTAACCTTGGAAACGGTGGTCCCAGCTCTTTTCAGGTCATTGACCAGCTCCTCCCGTGTAGTTCTGGGCTGATTTCTCACCTTTCTTAGGATCATTGAGACCCCACGAGGTGAGATCTTGCATGGAGCCCCAGTCCGAGGGAGATTGACATGCATGTTTAGCTTCTTCCATTTTCTAATGATTGCTCCAACAGTGGACCTTTTTTCACCAAGCTGCTTGGCAATTTCCCCGTAGCCCTTTCCAGCCTTGTGGAGGTGTACAATTTTGTCTCTAGTGTCTTTGGACAGCTCTTTGGTCTTGGCCATGTTAGTAGTTGGATTCTTACTGATTGTATGGGGTGGACAGGTGTCTTTATGCAGCTAACGACCTCAAACAGGTGCATCTAATTTAGGATAATAAATGGAGTGGAGGTGGACATTTTAAATGCAGACTAACAGGTCTTTGAGGGTCAGAATTCTAGCTGATAGACAGGTGTTCAAATACTTATTTGCAGCTGTATCATACAAATAAATAGTTAAAAAATCATATATTGTGATTTCTGGATTTTTTTTTTTAGATTATGTCTCTCACAGTGGACATGCACCTACGATGACAATTTCAGACTCCTCCATGATTTCCAAGTGGGAGAACTTGCAAAATAGCAGGGTGTTCAAATACTTATTTTCCTCACTGTATATATATATATATATATATATATATATATATATATATATATATATATATATATATATATATATATATATATATATAGGTGGATCTAATCAGTCAAAGTCAAACTAATCAGTATAGGCTATTTTAAAATTAATATTTTTTAACAGTTTCTTAAAACAGCTTAACAGGAGAGCGTTTAAAATGTAATTTAAAAATGTGTGTGTGTGTGTGTGTGTGTGTGTGTGTGTGTGTGTGTGTGTGTGTGTGTGTGTGTGTGTGTGTGATGATCATTTTTATCAAGCTTGTATATTTAAGTTCAGTAATTTCACTTAAATGACAATTAATAGGTATTAATAGGTAAATGACATTGCCTAATTTATATATATACACTGAACAAAATTATAAACGCAACACTTTTGTTTTTAGCCCCATTTTTCATGAGCTGAACTCAAAGATTTAAGACTTTTTCTATGTACACAAAAGGCCTATTTCTCTCAAATATTGTTCACAAATATGTGTTAGTGAGCACTTCTCCTTTGCCGAGATAATCCATCCACCTCACAGGTGTGGCAAGATCAAGATGCTGGCCAGCCTAAGGCACACCTGTGCAATAATCATGCTGTCTAATCAGCATCTTGATATGCCAGACCTGTGAGGTGGATGGATTATCTTGGCAAAGGAGAAGTGCTCACTAACACAGATTTAGACAGATTTGTGAACAATATCAGCTCATGAAAAATGGGGGCAAAAACAAAAGTGTTGCGTTTATAATTTTGTTATACATACACACAAATAACATTGCTATATATTATTATTATTATTACATTATTATTATATTGATATATATTGTATATGCAATAGAAATAAAGCTATGTCAACCAGACCAGTTTGTATATAGGGGAAACAGTGAAATACAATCATGAGGAAAACAGGTTAGAAAATGTGTTGGGTTTCCAGCAGGATGTTTTTTATTTTATTAAATGGATCACTTGATTGGTGTGAAATGTTGTGACATTCTAAGACAACTGCTGATAAACTGGTTATTTCACATTACTCTGGATTTTAGATCAAAATCAGCTACACAACAAAACAGAAACCACTTTTATTACATGCCTGCAACAAGCCAAGAGTATAACCGGTGCATTGACTTCTAGGATGAAGTATGGCTTGAACTCTGGTTCGGACCGAGCGATCGAACCGAGTGTAAAAACAGCCTCTGAGGTCTGCAGATGGACTATTTTACAGCACTCTTGAGCAGAGATCAAGGGGAAAAGCAGATAAAGTGCTCCAGACAGGCTATCCCACAATGCACTGGAAAGGCTCCATCACTTTTAAGTGGATAAGCATGAGAGTACGAGTATGGTGCAGAATGCAGGGAATGCTGGGTGATTGATGGCCGTCTGAGTGAATAATGATGAATGTGTACAGCGAGGGCACAGTGTCTGTTCTGGCACGGAGAAACAGATTTCCCAGCAATCATAGTTTGAGAACAGCACGTCAGTCCCAAAACATCTCCAGCCCCAGATACACACCTGTTTGGCAGCTAAACCTAACATGCACTTGCATTTGATTTGGTAAAATAAGGGAACTTGTTCAATAATAACAGCAATAAAGCAGAACACTCAACCGTTTACCTGCTTAAAGACCATCAATAATGAACATTTGAGCCAAACTATAATTTCAAAACAGAGCAGAGAACCCAGGGTGTGATCTTACATTCTGAAAGAAAGAGAGAGAAAGAAAAGAAAGAAAGAAAGTTGAAGGAAAACTCCTTTGGGAGTTACTGATATGGGTCAGACAAGCCAATGGCCCATTGCATGAAACTAGCTGAACAAACTTTGAGTTTCGAATTAGGTTTAGAGATGACAAAACAATACAAATCCATCCTGATTTAGATCAGGTTCAGCGGGCTCACAACGCTCTTTATAACCATTCTCTATCAACCCAGGGTTTGATGAACTCTAGAGCACATGCACCTGAAAGTGTTACGTGCTGCGAACAGATAATCACACGGAAGTGTGATTATCTGTTCACAGCACGTCACACTTTCAGTCGATTCACTTCTATGATGAAGATTAAGAGATTATGAAAATATTGTGAATTAAATGCATTGAAAGGCATGAACAAACACTGCTGCTGCAGTGAAAGTTTGAGAAGGCAGCTGAAAGAAAATGTCTGACTATATCAATGCAAGTGAATCAACTGAATTTAAATAATAATAATTTATATTGGTTCACAAAGAGCTCAAAAGAGAACATGTAAGCTTAATCATTTTAAAAGATCATTTTAAAAATCATTCTTAATCAAATAAAAACAAAATTATATATATACATATTTACAAATAACCCTAATCAATTAATAACTCACTACTGATTACTCCATTCCCAAGTATAACTTTATTTTTCCTCCACTTGTGGATGTCACTAGAAGTTTCCAAAAGCAAGTTTGGTCAGATTTAGCATATTTCATAAAGTAAGGTAAAAGCTGTACATTGGTGACAAAATTGTCCACAGTAAGAAATCTGCAAAATCGGACAATATTTGCTATCCCACCCCTCAAACACACTGAAATGAGGAGAATCCGTGACGCAGCTGTCTCCATCTACCAGCTGTCCAGCTCCTCCCTCATGAAGCACAATACTCAGAGGTGCCCATCGCCATGACAACGCGCTGAATAATGCACGCCTGCACGGCATGCTGGGAGTGAAGCGCTCCAGCGGAGCACACACATACTTCTCTGTCTTCTGCCTTTGAGTTCACTTTTCAAAGGGGCTCTATTTCACACATTTCTAGCAGTTTATTCTTTCCTTGAAGTCCATTTATGCAGAAGTTTCTTTTACAAAAAAAAGTTTCATTAACACACTTTCTCCAATCCATGAGAATCTTTTTGTTTCCCAGTAAAAACATAAAAAATAATGATATTAATGAAAAAATAAAAAAAACTTGAATATCTGCCAATGCCACAAAGCAAAATACACTTATATTTAAGATACAATCTTGAGCATGAATTACAGTAATAGGCTCTTGTTTCCTGCTCAATCATCTGATAGCCTATGTTTCTTATGAAAGTAATTTGAGGTGCAGAGGTTTAAATAAACAAGGAAGTCTTCCTGATCAATTCTAGCTATTCATTCACTCACGCTTTATAATTGCAGCTTTAAGAAGCATCTTAAGTCTAATCACGAGATCTGACAAATCCTCAGTCCCGGTTTGTTTTACACGCAACACAGCTTCATCTGTCATTCTACCTAAGCAGACGCTCCAAAGTGCTACAGTCCTGAAACAGGCATCTTTAAACATCTTTAAATACCCTCCAAACAAACGTTTTGAGGCCCTCAGTCCTTGTTTAATATATCTCTTAGGTCATCTAATGTGTTTTTTGCAGAATATGCAGATTAATATGCCCTTCCCAACCATCAACTGATTGCAGTTTTGCAAAGGAAGAGTCTTGAAATGATTCATTTTAAAAGAATCCTCATTGCATTCATTTAAGCCACAAGTCGTAATTTCTTTCCACCTGAACTGTGATGTACATTAAAGCTTTTTAAATTGGCCATTTAAAAAAGTATCATGGTTTCTGAAAAAATATTAAACGGCAAATCAGCATATTAGAAAGACTTCTGAAGGATCATGTGACACTGAAGACTGGAGTAATGATGCTGAAAATCATCATTATCGTGATTTCTGTGATGATCATTATCATTATCCCATTTATTCTGTAATTAGGGGTTCAAGCACGAAGTGCTGAAACCCTATTGTAATTGCCCTGATTTTTATTATTTTTCTTCCGCCGTAAAACGCATCGTGCCGCCCAAACCGTAAGGGCTAGAGCATTGAAACTTTGCCATATGGTAGTACAAAAATAGAGGAGAGGTTATCAAATTATGACCCTGATTGGCCCATAGGTGGCGCTATAGCAACCAAAAGCGCGAAACTGGACCGTATGTCGTAGACTCGAGTGTCTTATATCATTGGAAAGCTGGATGCCTGACGAACAAAACGTATATCTCCGATTTTATTTCCGCCATGAATTTTGATTTTGTCGAAAACCTACTTTTGCGAACTAGTCCCTGGTTTTTCGCCCGATCGGAACCAAACCAGTGCAGAATTGTTCTCTGTAATCTGAAGATCAATAATTATCGAAAAAAAGTTGAAATTTCGATTCACGGTCGCTAAGAGGTGCAAAATTAACGTTGTGGGAGGAGCCTATTTTACTAAAATGGCTATAACTCAGGAAGTAATTCAGTAAACTTCACCAAACTTGGTACACATGTGTAGGAGGTCAATCTGAGGTCACAGTAAAAAAATTGCATCGATTTGCCACATGGTGGCGCTGTAAAACAAAAAAAACGTATAGACACCTGACCGTTTTTCCGAATGACTTGAAATTTGGTAGGCAGTGTCTTGGCCCAAGGGGCCATGTAGGTCTAAAAGGATATGGGCGTATCTCGAAAAACATGGCCGCCATTGGCCAATAGCACCTATTAAACAAGGTTAACGAAGTCCAATTGGAACGAAACTCGGTGGGCATGTTCGGCTCAAGCCCCTAGAGGTCTGTAAGAATTTTGAAAGAAATCGGCCACTAGTTGGCGCTAACGAGTTTTAAGGCTCTGTAATCACGTGGTGTAACAAATTTCGTCACAAAATGCATATCATTTGATAGACCTCCTCATGTTGAACAACTTTGCCTCAAGAAACACTGCTGTCAATCAAACCGTTCATTAAATATTCGCGAATATGTTAAAAACCTACTTTTGCGAACTAGTCCTAGGTTTTTTGCCCGATCGGAACCAGACCAGTCTAGGACAATTCTATGGACTCTCTAGATCAATAATTATAAAAAAAAAGTTGAACTTTTGCATTTGCATGGCTGTAATAGGGTCATTTATAAAATGGGCGTGGCAAAATGCACTAAAAAGCCTATAAATCCTAAATGAAAACTCAAAACTTCACAAAAATTGGTGAGCATATGTGTTATAAACATCATTAACAAGCATGCCAAATTTCATGGAGATCGGACCATAGGTGGCGCTATAACTGTTAAAAAGCTTTAAAACCATATATTTCCTATGGTACATTGCCTGTATTGGCTGTAAATGGTCTTTTCCATCTATTATGTCAGTGGTTACATGCTTGCTAAATAAAACTTAATAACTTTTGATGCTTTTGTGCTTAAAGGCTTTAAAGGCCTTAATTGCTTGAACCCCGATAAATGCTGCTTGCAGCTTTAATTTATAGTATAATTATGCCACAACGTAATATGCCAAACCAGTTCATGGGATTTTAAAATATTCTGGTGCTCATATCCCAGTAATATGATGCTTTATGATGTCACTTAATCAACATTAAGTCAAAGTACACCCATATAACTGTGAGCCTAAACATTTAATAATACACGTTATGAGGAATGCTTACTTGCGCATTTTGGAATAAAATAAAAAACATATTTAATCTAAACATGTTAACTTGTGAAAATCAACCAAACTTCAAGAAACTGTGTGGGCCCATTCTGAATGTTGATGTTCCTCAAAGAATCATGCATGTGGACTCAGTTCTGAGTCATATCAGAGCACATAGAGTGGGTGGAGTTTGTTTTATGGTTTATATTGTGGGGGTGAGAAAATGAAGTTCATATTTAAAGGATTCTGCTGGAATATGAGTGATGACAGAATACAGTCACCTCTAAAATAAGAAACAAGAAGCTTGGGACTCATAAGGTCATACTGTGAATTAGAACTTAACACAGAGACAGTTTAGAGGAACTAGAAACGTTTATGAACTTCCTGTCTCTGTCAACCGCTGCTTGAGAGGTCAAGAGTGAATCAGACTCATGAGACTCTCATCCAGGTATTTATTTCCATTCCAAACAATGACTGATACACAAAGCAGCTCTGTGATGATGACATTATGCGATGTGAAACAGGTGTAAAAGCGTGAGTCACTAGTTCATTCTTGCCATCTACCCACACAGGCCGTTAGCGTCTAAGGCTGCATCCTAACAAGACCTCTGATTGATTTGACACACTATATAGTAAGCATGAGAATTTGGCTAAAATAAGCTATAGCTTTTATAGTCACCATAAAATAAAAAATGACAAATCTTATTTTTTTATGGAATATTGCATTATAGAGCAGCACGATCCTGGATAAATTGAGAATCACGATTCTGAACAACTAAACAAAGTATGTAATTTACTAGAGGATCTGACAAAATGTTAATTGCTACAGTCTATTTAAAATGTTTAATTAACTTGAATGAATGAATGATTCAATGACTCACTAATAAATACTTCACTTGTTTCATTACTGGATAAATCAGTGTTTTTTTGAATGAATGATTCAATGAAAAATAATTTTTTAAACAGTCACTTGTCGCCACCTACTGGCGTAACGATATATTTGATACAATCGTGATACAAGTTGCTTTCAAAAAGTGATTTGCTCCATTTTGATCGCTTCCGTGACATCAGTGTTTATATTGTAGCTATAAACTTCTATCTCAGTACTTATGTGATAATATGAGTATTTGTTACACAGATATAACGATACTGTGTGTTTGAAAAGACTGTCTGTGAAGTGGTTTCATACATGATCTGCTCTCTCTGACTCAAAATCAGCGCCAATGTTTCGCTGTGATTTTGTCAACAGACACAGGCGAATCTTTGTCATTTTGGAATATGGTCGCGTTGGGTGTTTGTTTGTTTGTTTTTTAACGTTATGCCAGCTTCTGTGGCTTTTCATGGCCAGAAAATTTATGGTAAAACTATATCAGGTTTTTCGCATGGGTGTTTGAATCCCCATTGGAGATTGTGATTTTTTTTTAAAGATTAATAGTGCAGCTCTAGTAAATGTGCATGGGAATTTGGCTAAAACAAGTATCATAGAATCTGCCTATAGACACCATGAAAATAAAAATGTAAATTCCTATTTTTTATGGAATATTTCAGTATTTATTATAAATGATTATAATATCATAATATCAAGTGCATATCATTATTTTATTTTTTTAAATTCATGTGCCTTCATAATCTTTAAACAAAATAACTTCCCCTCCCTCTTGCAGCGACATCTCTCTCTTCTCTGATGATGTGTTTACTGGCGTGAGGGCGGGACAACCTGTCACTCACATGACATCCACCAATAGCAAACCACAAATAACCACCAGTTTTATGTAAGGGATAGTGTACATCCACCCGGTTGTTATCGCAGAATAAACCTTGACAGGGTTATCAGGACCCCGACGAGAAGCAGAGGTTACTTGCTTATTATTACACGGCTACTTGCCACATAAGTAAATAATTGACATGAAATATTGATCGAAATATTTTATTAGCTCTCTAAATGCAAAGCTTCCGAGAAGAAAGCAGTTGCTAGCAAGCGGCAGGTTCAAGTTAGACGAACATTTAAGGTATACGGTACAGTCATACCACTTATTACACTGCATTTCACCACATAAATAATTATGGGGATAAGAGATATTGATTTGAGATGAAATCATTCCTGTTTGTTATGTTATAATCCATTACAGTGTGCAAAACAATCGTCGCAAAATGGCAGCAGCGTTTGTGTGAAACAAGAGATCGAGTCCGCGTTACCAAATGACATAATTAAATAACTACACAAAATGTTGATTTGACTTTTAATTTTTTATAATAAAATGTAATTTCATAGCTCACCAACTGCAAAACTTTCACAAGGAAAAAACGTTCCTAGAAAGCGTAAAGCGTAAAACTGCTGACTTCAGTTACACGGATGAGCCTGTTATCAGTTTTTACCAGTTGTTATTGGGGAATAACATACCAGTACGGTGCCATGCCATCCAATTTGGCAGATCCCATGAGATCAACATGAGAAGCATTAACAAATACAGATACAACACAAGAGAGGATGAAAGTGGAATAACATATGCACATTTCTTTTTAACAAAGTAAAGCTCATGACATGAATGCAGCATGTTATACAGTAACTATTTATATATCAACAATATAAAAAAATTCAGATTTTTGTAAAACACACTGTCATATAAGGGCGTGGGATGAATGCCAGAGCGTTGCTATCCAGTTCCTAAGGTTTTTTAAGTAGTTTCTAGCACGTTGCTATGGAGTTGCTAAGGTGTCCCAAAGGGTTTCTAGCATGTCACTATGCAGTTGCTAAGATGTTCTGAGCGGTTTCTAGCATTTTGCTATCCAGTTGCTATGGTGTTTTAAGCACTGTTAGGGTGTTCTGTGTGGTTTCTTACTGTCCCGAGCATGACAGTTCAAAACCAATGTGCCATACAGTACAAGCTGAGCGGGAAAAAGGGTGAGGAAGAGTTGGAGTCGGGTTAAATAAAGGGGGTTAGAAGAGGAGAAGCGGACAGAGATGCCGTGGCTCATTTCTTCTGAACTCATTTGGGGGACTTGTGCTGAGATGATAACGTACAGTGACAGGCATTACGTAACAATAAAAAAGGCAGGGGAAAATGGGCCACAGGAACGCAAATTCAAAACCTGCATGCATGCATGCTACAAACTCACTGAACCTTCAAAAGGTACGCAGGGACTGTACTCGCAGAAGTAAATTAGGTTATAAAATTCTGAATGCGGCATCCAGCTCTTGTTATACACCTCCTGAGCAAAGTCCATCTTAATATGAATACACAAACTACATAATGGGTGTGCAGTATTGTTTCGTTGCACCAAGTTGGCATTGTTTGTCTTTAAATGTGGGTGGAACGAGACATTATTTCAGCTTAGTTTCATAATCAGAATACAATGAACTATTTCAAAAGATCAAGGGAAATCTTTCTACTGATTATATGACACTTTTAAGCAGTCACATGAAAATCACAATGGCAAACAGGCATCTGACCAGTGACACTAAAGGACCGAGCCCACTACTGACTCCTACACTCTTCCTGTGCAATGCTTCTTTTTTTTATGGACGTGACCTTAAGATTAAACCCTTTTCATTCCCTTCTCTGCAACGGTACAGAGTAGCTGCACTGTCCGCCGCTGTAACTGGCTAACACAATCTGCATTCTTGCTTTTGTTAGTAACAGAACAGATAAAAAAAAATATATTCCCACATGCTTCTACTTCCATCAGTAGAACCTCCTTATTTTTACACTAACTTGTTTCTTCAATTGTTTTTCTACAAACAAATTAAAAAAGATCATCACATGTAAGCTCAGAAATATTCTTTTTGAAAAGAAATTAATTATTTTATTCAGCAAGAACAGCAAGAACTCTACACCCTTGCTTCAGTTCGTATATGCGGAACCATGAATATGCAAATTAGCCCCGCCTTCACTCACTCAGACCAGCTCAGAGATCCACTCGGCCAACTTACTGAGGTAAACGCTGCACAATGGTATCACTCACTACAACGTCGGACACATAACGGTAATAAATATATTTAGTATTTTGCTTGACTGTGTTATCAAACAGCTAATAATGTGCTGCTAATGTTACACAAACCATGTTCCCGTTCGCCATCTCAAAGTCAGGCGGCTGCGTTCTAACAATCATCAGAAACGCTTTGAATAACTCACAAGATTCGCATTTAGGAGATATAAGCGTTCAAAGTTTACGTCTCACTTCAGCCAATATGGATCAACAATTTAGATGACATCACTCTGCACTTCAGCTTCTCATCAGATTTTCTGTCCAATCAAATGCTCTCTAGATTCTAAAGCATCCCACCCACTACATTATAAAGCTGACTCAGCTGAGACTGAAATTGGTCACTTGTTTATACAGTTACTATTTTCTATATGGTGAATGGCATACAGTGCACTATAGGGGATAGGGAATGATTCAGACAGTGTAAATATGCTTTACATTGGGGCGAATGAAGTCTGGTTTCACAATAGCACAGGGCGGAGTCATCATATCCGCGAGTCGGTACAGAGCACAAAACGAATCAGATCCATTTGAATTCTACACAGAATCCTACATTTTAAAGCGATATGGAGGAGATTAGGAGGAGAAACGGTTAGACAGACTTGGCATTAGAAACAGCACTGACAAGTAGAAGAGATAACACTGATGCTATGCACCAACATAAATTACACACTTTTTTAAACTACACATCCTCAGCACGATTACATTCATTGTTTTGCTTTAGTAACAGTTTCATATTAAATCTAAAAGGGGAATCTATTAGACTATGGCTGTCATAAGCTGTGAAATGCGGCTTTACTAAACTCAAAAGCTCTGGCCAAATTGTGGTATAAATGAAACGCTATTGGTTATTTTAAAAAGGGGAGAAGCTGCTCAATATGTCACGCACTATCTTCCTGTTTAAGTGGAAATTACATCATCACATTGAATAATGCTGCAGTGGGCCTTTAAAATATACTCAAAAAGAAAATAGTTACTTTAAATTGTTGTATTTCACAATATTACAGTTTTTACTTCAATTTGATCAAATACATGCAGCCTTGGGTACGTTTACTTGACAATGATGTACTAAAAACGGAAAAGTTCTTCCTTTGCTTTTTTTGCGTACAGACAATAACATTGTCAAATCGATTACCATTCACAGATTTGCAAAAAGGACTAAAAACGCTGTATTATGCTGCCAGGCCTGTAGTTGGCGATATCACTTTGTAAAGAATCCCTATAGACTAAACACATAATACACATGCGCATGGCGTCACCGTTTTCACAAATTTGCGTTTTTGTAATTTAGATCAAAACAATAATGGTATTGTTTTCAAAAACTTGCACGTTGAAACCCTTATTCAAATTTTGCGTTTTCAGGCTCCCAAAACACTGTTGTCGTGTAAATTAACGGACAAAGTGCATAAAAAGTTTTCCGTTTTAAGTTTAAAACGGTGTCGTGTAAACGGCTCTATAAAGACTTTTCAAAAACATTAAAATACCGTACCGACCCCAAAATTTTGAAAGATAGTGTACATCCTAAATAATAAAAAGGGGTATTAAAAACATTTATAGCAACTTGAAGGTATTAGCTTTCGATTTTCACAACCATCCATAATACCCTAGCATAATGGTGATGAATTTGCACTGGTAAGCGGCATTTACATTTTCTGCTGAAGTCTACTATATAAAATCAAGTTTGTTTTCGCACGTGGTGTAGAAATTACATTCTGCCCTTTAAAATAAAGAAACTTTCTGTGTGTACGTGCATTGATTCTGATTTGGTATATAAATCTCATAGTTATATCCAAATTGCACAAATTTTATTCACAACACCACAAGTGTGTTATTTGACCTTAGTTGCTGTGAAACATGCGAAAAATTTCCACATCATCCTTCCACCATAAAATGCAAGTTTCCCAGAAAGATGCGCTTAATGCGCACTAAAAACCAAAGACAGAAAATACACATTTACTGATTATAGAAATCTCTCTCTTATCATTTGTTCTTTAACTAACTGTAAAATGCTTTTGCAAATCTGGTCAGATCAAAAAGTACAGTCAGACACACTCACATAACAATGAGTATGAAGTCACTGCAGTGCTTCTAGGCCAAATACACATCTGTGAGGGGGTGGTTGGGATGTTTTTTGTCCCATGTTTTGGGATGATAAACAGGGTGTTACTGAAACCATATGGTGACGTGTGGCCCAAGGGTGTGCTTACTTCTGAATCAGCGACCCCCACTTCACACTGACAGCTCCCCAACCCCAATAAATGAATAGGTTTGATACTATCTACAGATCTGCAGACGGACGCTGGTACTTCATGCATGCGCTTTCAAGCAATTAGAGTCCCACACGCAAAAATGCTTACATCACACCTAGACAAAATTAGACTGGATGAGCATTTCAACTCACTCAAAACATACAACACAATGATGCCATCTCACTGCTAAAAATACTCAATAAACGATGATGACAACGCTATGAGAATGAAAACCCTGTGCTCCACAAACTAGAAGCGATACTGCAAAAGCCAATTGGTTGGTTCACATTTTGGTTCAGAAGTAAAACACTGGAATGATGAATTTGTGCTGTTTGCCACTTCCTCGTTCCCTTTAAAGCGCATGTATAGGAGAGCTTCTACAGGCCTTTTACAGATATCAGACCTTGGTGTAATATCCCGGAAGAAACACGCGCTTGACTTAACTGGTTTAAGGATTTTGCTGATACGTGACCCCATTCAGTCCAAAGTGAGCTGAACCATTGCTCTTATCTCACACATATATTGTCACACTATTATGTCAAACAGATCAACCAACTATACTGAAACACCACACTTATTATAACCCTAAAGATTTCGTTCTGAATTTATGCTTTTAAATAAACACACTTGTAAAAGCTTCAACATATTAAGAGCCTGTATATATATATTATTTTTATCCGATGACAAAGGAAGCCAAACTCACTAACCCAATGTAGTTCTATCACTGTCAAGGTTCATGGCTTTTTAAAAATCCTGAGGGAATGCTAATGGTATTTAAATCATAATTTGGAAACGATCCAAGGGAACCAATAAGAATCCAACACCCACTGGTGAACCTGAGATTCCAAATTTTGGTTCATCCAGTAGAGCTGAATCCTTTCAGATTCTTGGATCTTACCAAAATCTTTATAGAATCTTTTCCAAAATATAATATACATTCCATCAGCAATCTTGTCGTATTTTTGGACGATGGACTTCTCATTAGTCCAGTCTCTGAACACAGTCATGAGCTGCTTACACGCCCAACAGTGTAAACAGTGCATGAGCATATTCAGACTGTTGGACAACTAGGCCCTTATTTTTACATGTATATTTATGCATTTAGCAGACGATTTTATCAAAAGCGACTTACAATACAGAAACATAAGAAATTCATCAAAGAGCCAACAATATAGTGTTTTACATAAAATGCATAAAGTAACCCATAAATGAGAACACACATTGACAATAATGATTTTAACAATAATTAATTGTGTAAGATTTATATTTACTATTCATTATTATTATGTACATATTGAATTTGTTTTTATTATTACATATTGTATTATATGTAAAAAAAAAAAAAAAACACAAATTACACATTGATATACATTACACAGACATTATTAATAGCACTATTTAGTTATATTAAATATATAATGTTGATACATTTATATATTAATATAAATATTAATTTATGTATTACTGTTTTATTTAACGTTTATACTGTAATTGTTTATAAAATAATATGTTGAGAAATATAAATATCACACAAATATTGTTATAATTATTATTATTATCCAACATGCATACATTTGGATGTTGTTAGATTGAATAAAAGGCAAGCATACCTTCTGCTGCTGGAGGCACATGTAACTAAAGCAGAGATCAGACGGTGTTATTTGATCTCAAACCACATAAACGAGGAGAAGAATCACTATAATCCGAGCAATTCCTGCTGATAAAGCCACATCCTTGTGCTGTCTGAAATGAGTAAGCAGCGCTTTCTCTGTCTGTTCTCCACAGACACGCGCCCCACGCCAGCCAGCGCGTCTCCGCGTCACGCAAGATCCCGGTGAACGCGACTCGCGTGACAGCAGTAAAGAGCAGGCTTCACTCACCTCTGTCCAAAGACGCGAATGTGATTTTCCCCGAGCAGACTCTCCCTCGCTCTGTCACGCATTCAGTGTCTCCCCGCGCTCATTTGCTCCAGTCTTCCACTGTCTGTCTTTAATGTCTGTCTCACTGCTGTAGAGACACACACAAACCTGCTGCGTGAAGCGCCGCCCACGCGCGATCCCAGTGGTCATCAGTTCCCCACGCAGCGCTGCGCTCACGAGACGCGTCACCTGCACCAGTGGAAGGAGGAACATGCAATATTAAACACACCACATGTGTGCTGAGGAGGATGAGCTGATCTCATGAGACAAACTCGAGATATTTGGATATTTGGATAAGAAATAGAAAATATGTGGCCTATAGAGATAGATAGATAGATAGATAGATAGATAGATAGATAGATAGATAGATAGATAGATAGATAGATAGATAGATAGATAGATAGATAGATAGATAGATAGATAGACAGACAGACAGACAGACAGACAGACAGACAGACAGACAGATAGATAGATAGATAGATAGATAGATAGCATTATGGGATGTCTAAATGTGGTATGCACTAGTTTAGACAAAGTATTAAATGTAAAGCTAGGGTATGAGTTCATTCTGGCTTGTACACGTAGAAAACTAGAAAAATAATTTGTTGTTGGCTTTGCATTTATCTGATAAAATTACTAGGTTCATCTCCAATGATGTCATGCCAAACCCCATTATTAAGTATTTCAGCGCCCTCTGCAGGTAATTAACAGTTAACAGGCTACTAGTCAAAACAAGGTGAACTCAATGCACCTATATGTTTAATAAATAGGTTTTTATTATTATTATGGATAATATATGCAATATCATACAAATAAACTTATCAAAATAGCCAAATTAACTATTTAGATTTATTAGCTATTATAATCAAAGTACCTAATACCATAATAATTATAATGCTTCATGAAAACTGTTGGTTGGTTTGGTTCTTCATATGTCTGTATTTGTGTATTTAACTGTTTTAATTTAAAAAATGTTAAGGCATAAATAATTTTCAGTTTTGCCCCTGATCATCAGGTCTCATAGACTCAAAAACATGTTCCGACTTACTCTCTCCACCAGCATCACTTTGGAGAGCCATGTTCATTTATATTATTAGTCACACATTCGCTTGGGATTTTCAAAAATCTATTTAAATCTAATAAAATCTAATAAAGAATGTTGCCTAATTATATATATTTTTATATTATATTACATTATATTATATTATATTATATTATATTTTATACAACAGTTCTTTCACAGACTGTCATTGCATTTTCAAAAATACTACTGTTATTGTATCACTAAATGTAATTTTAAGAGTTTTTTGTGTAGTTATTTCGACCTCAAATATGTGACTAATATAAAATCATAGTGCTTATTTTACAATCTGTTTGACTGAATTGTTTGCTTGTGTTTATTTCCTATTTTCTTTTATAATGGCTTTTGTTGTTAATTTAAATATTTTTCAATAAATATTATATTATATTATATTATATAAATAATACACCGTATTTGGTATTGAGAAAGGGTCGTGTTTTGGACTTCAGTGAAAGTTACATTATCACGAAAGTAATAATGTAAAAGTTACATTATTTGAAAGTTACATTATTTGGACTTCAGTGAAAGTTACATTATTACAAAGACTGTCTTTATAAGTGAGTCAGAACAAGGAAGTTGTTTTAATGGGAAGGACAAAGACGAACATATCCTCACCGGACATTCAAACTGATTTTTTGGATTTAATATTATAGACATCGGCCTGAAGAAAGAATGAAGTCGATCTCTCTCTCTCTCTCTCTCTCTCTCTCTCTCTCTCTCTCTCTCTCTCTCTCTCTCTCTCTCTCTCTCTCTCTCTCTCTCTCTCTCTCTCTCTCTCTCTCTCTCTCTCTCTCTCTCTCTCTCTCTCTCTCTCTCTCTCTCTCTCTCTCTCTCTCTCTCTCTCTCTCTCTCTCTCTCTCTCTCTCTCTCTCTCTCTCATAGTACCACACTACTGTACTCTAGATGTAAGTTGCCTGCAACCCCTTCATCATCGGTGTGCAAGCCTTTATTCATGATACAGCACTAGCCTCAAGTGCCTTAATGCTTTTATAAAAGTGTTGCCACACAATAAAAATATATAAATCCCAAAAATATGTATCAATGCCACTTTCATGAAGTGACTAAATCACTAAAAGCCTTCCTTCCGCTTGAAATGACCGTAAACAGCAACATAAGTTACATTATTTCGCAAAGACGTTTTTTATGAGTGAGTCAGTCAGTAGAGAAGACTTTTATATTGAAAGAACTGAACTTGTTGTGAACACGAAGCAGGGCACAACTGACAAATGATTAGCCTGTAAGGGCAAGGAAAACCCTGTTAAGAGGACAATATCCTAACGTCCTAATCTTGAGGACGTTCAAACTTAGTTTTTATTATGAATATAGGACTGACCTGAAGGAAAATGCTATCTACTGTAAATGCAGTACACTCGATCTCTCACAATACTCTACTCCATAAGCTTCAATGGTACGTTGACGTTCAAGTCCTCTTGGAAAGTTCGTATTTACGAGGTGGGAAGTCGTGTTTACGACAGCAGGTGCGTTCAAGTCACTTTCGTCGGAGTAAGATGGCGGCGCACATTCTCTTAATTACACTGAACAAAATTATAAACACAACACTGTTGTTTTTGCCCCAATTTTTCATGAGCTGAACTCAAAGATCTAAGACTTTTTCTATGTACACAAAAGGCCTATTTCTCTCAATTATTGTTCACAAATCTGTCTAAATCTGTGTTAGTGAGCACTTCTCCTTTGCCGAGATAATCCATCCACCTCACAGGTGTGGCATATCAAGATGCTGATTATACAGCATGATTATTGCACAGGTGTGCCTTATGCTGGCCACAATAAAAGGCCACTTTAAAATGTGCAGTTTTATCTCACAGCATGTTAATTTCTCTACCATAAGCCGTCTCCAAAGGCATTTCAGATAATTTGGCAGTACATCCAACCGGCCTCACAACCGCAGACCACGTGTAACCACACCAGCACAGGACCTCCATATCCAGCATCTTCACCTCCAAGATCGTCTGAGACCAGCCACCCGGACTGCTTCTGCAACATTCGGTTTGCATAACCAAAGAATTTCTGCACAAACTGTCAGAAACCGTCTCAGGGAAGCTCATCTGCATGCTCGTCGTCCTCATCAGGGTCTCGACCTGACTGCAGTTCGTTGTCGTAACCGACTTGAGTGGGCAAATGCTCACATTCGTTGGCATCTGGCACTTTGGAGAGGTGTTCTCTTCACGGATGAATCCCGGTTTTCACTGTACAGGGCAGATGGCAGACAGCGTGTATGGCGTCGTGTGGGTGAGCGGTTTGCTGATGTCAACGTTGTGGATTGAGTGGCCCATGGTGGTGGTGGGGTTATGGTATGGGCAGGCGTATGTTATGGACAATGAACACAGGTGTGCCCTGCCGTGCCATACCACACCCACTCCCCTTCCCTTCTTCTCATAGCCATCCACGCCCATTTAAGTTGCATTTTTCAAAAATGGTCGTTTCATCTGACCTCCGGCCGTATGTCTTGGACACTCGGGTGAAGAGAGGGGCGGAGCTGTCAACTGATCACCACCTGGTGGTGAGTTGGATCCGATGGCGGGGGAGGAAGCTGGACAGACTCGGCAGACCCAAGCGTACTGTAAGGGTCTGCTGGGAACGTTTGGCCGAGTCTCCTGTCAGAGAGATCTTCAACTCCCACCTCCGGCAGAGCTTCGACCGGATCCCGAGGGAGGCTGGAGATATTGAGTCCGAGTGGACCATGTTCTCCACCTCCATTGTCGAAGCGGCCGCTCAGAGCTGTGGCCGTAAGGTCTCCGGTGCCTGTCGAGGCGGCAATCCCCGAACCCGGTGGTGGACACCGGAAGTAAGGGATGCTGTCAAGCTGAAGAAGGAGTCCTATCGGGCCTGGTTGGCTTGTGGGACTCCTGAGGCAGCTGACAGGTACCGGCAGGCCAAGCGGACTGCAGCCTGGGTGGTTGTGGAGGCAAAAACTCGGGCCTGGGAGGAGTTCGGTGAGGCCATGGAGAAGGACTATCGGCTGGCCTCGAAGAGATTCTGGCAAACCGTCCGGCGCCTCAGGAGAGGGAAGCAGTGCCCTACCAACGCTGTTTACAGTAGAGGTGGGGAGCTGTTGACCTCAACTGGGGATGTCGTTGGACGGTGGAAGGAATACTTCGAGGATCTCCTCAATCCCGCTGTCACGTCTTCCATTGAGGAAGCAGAGGCTGAGGGCTCAGATGTGGACTCGTCCATCACCCAAGCTGAAGTCACCGAGGTAGTCAAGAAACTCCTCGGTGGGAAGGCACCAGGGGTGGATGAGATCCGCCCTGAGTACCTCAAGTCTCTGGATGTTGTGGGGCTGTCTTGGCTGACACGCCTCTGCAGCATCGCGTGGCAGTCGGGGACAGTGCCTCTGGGATGGCAGACCGGGGTGGTGGTCCCTCTTTTTAAGAAGGGGGACCGGAGGGTGTGTTCCAACTACAGGGGGATCACACTTCTCAGCCTCCCTGGGAAAGTCTATGCCAGGGTACTGGAGAGGAGAATCCGGCCGATAGTAGAACCTCGGATTCAGGAGGAACAGTGTGGTTTTCGTCCAGGCCGTGGAACACTGGACCAGCTCTATACCCTCTACAGGGTGCTGGAGGGTTCATGGGAGATTGCCCAACCAGTCCACATGTGCTTTGTGGATTTCGAGAAGGCATTCGACTGTGTCCCTCACGGCGGCCTGTGGAGGGTGCTCCGGGAGTATGGGGTCCGGGGCCCTTTGCTAAGGGCTATCCGGTCCCTGTACGACCGAAGCAGGAGCTTGGTTCGTATTGCCAGCAGTAAGTCAGACTTGTTCCCAGTGCGTGTTTGACTCCGGCAGGGCTGCCCTTTGTCGCCAGTTCTGTTCATGATTTTTATGGACAGAATTTCTAGGCGCAGCCAGGGGCCGGAGGGTGTCAGGTTTGGTGACAACACGATTTCGTCTCTGCTCTTTGCGGATGATGTTGTCGTGTTGGCCTCATCAAGCCAGGACCTTCAGCATGCACTGGGACGGTTTGCAGCCGAGTGTGAAGCGGCTGGGATGAGAATCAGCACCTCCAAATCCGAGTCGGAAAAGGGTGGCTTGCCCACTTCAGGTTGGTGGAGAGTTTCTGCCTCAAGTGGAGGAGTTTAAGTATCTTGGGGTTTTGTTCACGAGTGAGGGAAGGATGGAGAACGGGAGATTGACAGACGGATCGGTGCAGCTTCTGCAGTAATGCGGTCGATGTACCAGTCTGTCGTGGTGATGAAAGAGCTGAGCCGCAAGGCGAAGCTCTCGATTTACCGGTCAATCTACGTTCCTACTCTCACCTATGGTCATGAGCTTTGGGTCATGACCGAAAGGACAAGATCCCGGATACAGGCGGCCGAAATGAGCTTTCTCCGCAGGGTGGCTGGGCGATCCCTTAGAGATAGGGTGAGAAGCTCGGTCACTCGGGAGGAGCTCAAAGTAGAGCCGCTGCTCCTCCACATCGAGAGGGGTCAGCTGAGGTGGCTCGGGCATCTGTTCTGGATGCCTCCTGGACGCCTTCCCGGGAAGGTGTTCCGGGCGCGTCCCACTGGGAGGAGACCCCGGGGAAGACCTAGGACACGCTGGAGAGACTATGTCTCCCGGCTGGCCTGGGAACGCCTCGGTGTCCCCCCAGAAGAGCTGGAGGAAGTGTCTAGGGAGAGGGAAGTCTAGGGATCTCTGCTTAGACTGCTGCCCCCGCGACCCGGCCCCGGATAAGCGGAAGAAGATGGATGGATGGAAAAAGATTGTGAGCTAGACTTGAGCTGAAAGAGGGGGGTTTCATGACCCTTTAAAGAAAATCCAGAGCTTCACACTCGTATTTACGACCTTGTGGTGGCGTTCACGTGCGTTCAACTCGTAAATACGATCTTTACGAGATGACTTGAATGAACCAAATATATCATTGAGAACAAACATATTTTACGTTGCTAAAGCCCTATTCGCACAGGATAAGTATTACCTATCGACCTCTAGTAATTTGTTATAATTGCGGAGGTTGTCTGTGATCTTAATCCCTTGCGAATCGCCCATGTCTGTAATTTGTAAAGTAAAAATTCCCCTGCAAATGACCTACCATATTTCGCTGAACATCGAGGTCCTGTGATAATATTAGTCCGTGTGAATCCTTTCGTGAAGAATGGAGGCTGCGTTGGAGTGTTTTGATAGTATTTTGGGTGCTGGGTCATATCGCTATACACCATGATACGATACAACTATACAATTTGGAGAAAGAGAAAGCTGAAAACCATCAGAAGAGCAAAAACAAAAAGAATGATTAGATGGAGATGGATGACATGTATAGCAGCATGTGGTAAGGAACATTCTTCTGTTTATGATATATCATACAGCTAGACCTATAACAACAAGACATTTCCAAGCAATAGCCTATTGACGACATCATATCCGGGAGATAAGTCAGTAAATTCGAGTAAAATCACAGCCTTCGCTTATCCCGTGCGAATGCGCCCAGATCCCGAATCCCCAGATAATATTAATCCAGTGCGAATAGGGCTATAAGAGTGGTTGCTAGGGGTGTTGTGTAGTGATCGGTAGTGATACATAGAACCGTTGGGTGAAGCGGTCAAGAATCAGAATCAAGGATTGGATATTGTTTTATAAAATATAAGCTTCAGTCAAGCGACTCAACGTTCCTTTGTTACCAGTTCGAATTAATAACGGAAACTTGTGTCCACTGTCAAACTGTCAACTTGAGATTTGAATCTATGGTGGAAGGAAGTAGTTCTGCACAAAAGAGGGGTTTTAAAGACACTCCGTTGTTGTTTCTTATTTATTTACTCGCATGTACTTATACTCACATATAAAAGCAATATCACACTAGTAGCCTCGGCCGAATCACAGCCGTGTTGATATACAGCCATATCGCACTGCTACTCGTGTGATATTACTGTATATTAATTAATTGACCATCGATATTTAATGGGGAGAACTACCAAATAGACAGCAGTCGTTGCTGTTTCACCTAGTCTCAGCCTCACGCCCATGGACCGTTTGCTGAACGTCTGATGCATAGGCTATGGCACACTTTTCTGGAAACACTTCAGGATTTTCGAAGTCGCGATCTGATTGGTTGAATTCTACAGGATTTCTGGGAGACTTGTGTGTCGCGTTTTTCGGTTCGCCTGGAAACAAATGCCATGACGCAAAAACCCCTCTTGGAAGAAGAACGCCATCGTGTTTACAACTTGACAATGAGCGCTTACCAGGATCAACTAAACGCTGGATTTTCAAAAGTATGTGAAGTTTGCGGCTCCATTGTTGTAGTAAACTTGCACGTTCTTGAATTAATAATTTATTAGATGCACGCTGTTATTGTAGCGACATCGACATATTTTCACGGCCCTAAACATGACGCGGAACAAAACAAACTGTAATTGTTTGCGTTACATGTCAGTCAAACGTCCTCTTGGGCGGTCCTTGGCCAAGAAAAGCTGCAATAGAGTCCAGACCCAGCAAACACAAAAACGTTGCAAAAACGTTTTTTTCACTTCGTGAAAAAGTTGTCACAACGTTTTTATCCTACGTATTTAATACGACAGATGTCGGGTTTTTTAAACGTTATAAATACGTATTTTCACAACGTGGCTGAAACATTTTTTTAACGTTATAAATACGTATTTTCACACCATTGATGAAACAAGTTTTTTTAACGTTGCTTCGACGATATGCGTCATGTTCAACATTTTCAAAATGTCAATATCACGTCTTATGTGGTACTTTTTTTCCTATTGGTTTTTACCACGTTCACCCGAAAAATTCACGGAAAGAACGTGTTAATCACTAAAACCTGAGATGTTTCCATCCTTGGATGTAGCCTGTAAGCGTTTGTAGCAGCAGCCGTTCTGCAACTGCTGCCACGTCCGTCTTCAAAGAATCCAGTGTGAAGAGTAATCGATCCAGTGGGCTATAAACTCATCTTTAACAATTCTTTCTGGGACCCGTTAAAAACATTGAAAAATCACTGGACACAAAACATAAAAGTTAAGCAAATTCTTTAGAATTTATTGATTACTAACACAATATGATTGATATGATATGATTAATGATTTTAATTAATGAGTGCATTTCTGTAATATATTACTAATTCTAGAATAAATAATGATACAATCTATTATATATATATATATATATAACATTTATGATTATTATCAGTTGTACGGCTTCATATTTTTGTGGAAACTATGATACAGTTTTCAGTATTCTTTGAATAGAACTTTCAAAAGAGCAGGATTTATTTGAAACATAATTTTTTAAAAACAATTTAAAAGTTTTTACTGCGACTTTTGATCAAATTAATCTATCTTTTCTGTATAAACATTTTTTCAAAACAATAAATATTTAAAATATTTAAAATGTTTATAAAACAGAAAAAACAGACCTTCTGCCGACGCGAGACTATGTTTCACCCGTTTCACCTGAAACGGGCCTCACAACAGAAGGGGCCTCCCCTTGCTCTCAAAAAAGAGCCCTGCTCCCCGCAAGCACAAAAATGAACGGGGCAAGGGGCAAAAATGCCACTAAAATGAATAAAAAATGCCCCCAAAATTCAAGATATGGGTCAAAAATGTCCTTGTATGAGCTCATTTAGAACAGGCCATAGAGTGCCGTTTTCCCGAATATCAGCACAATTGCAAATGTGATAGCTTATTGATTTTATTCAACAGTTCAATAAACAAGAAGTTAATGTTAAGTGACTTTTATTTTAGTCTTAGAACATTGTCTGTTTTTGCACTATTTTACCAACAAAAATAGTTCCAAACAAATCCACAGAGCCATTGAGTGTCAACATGTGGGGCCTCCAACTGTTTCTTTGAAACGGGCCTCTAATTGCAAAGGCAATTTATGTGTATTTGACTGTGTTTAGGCACAATAGGCAGCTAAAACAAACTCAATTTAGAGGGAGCTTTATGTGCACTTTGGTTGTGAGCTCATAATTTGCGTGAATGCGTAAATTTATGTGCCATAAGTGCAATCCCACGCTAAAATTCAAGCCCTGGAACAGCAACAATATTCATCCTGAGCAAATGAAACAAGTGAGTGAGGGGAGGCGGGTTTGTGAGTCAACTCGCTGTCAGAGAGAGAGAGAGAGAGAGGGAGAAACTCATACAACATGAATATGATGCTGGTAGCACAATCTGATAGGTAGCATTTTTCGATGTCGAATTGGGCTGTAAAATTTACATCCTTATTGTAACAAATGCAATAGTTAAACAATTAGCCTACAAGAACTAGCCTATGCTATACTTTTTCATAAGGCCAAGGACAAGTTAGAATCAAGAGCTTTAAAGTATGGACCTTCTTAAATTAATAAATTATAGACCAAAACAACTGGTTTTCCCCATGTAAAATGTGTTCTGGTAATAATGAGAGATATAGGAACCTGGCATTCAGATATTCCAAGAGATTCAGGAAATTTACATTTTCAGTATAAGAAAAAGATAGTTTGACTTCCCATGGCACTTTGGCCAACTTTGTATGTGTAGATGATACCACAAAAGGCCCTTTTGCAAAAACAAATAAACCTCACAAGGGAGCATGGGTGGGACCCTTTTAAACGGTTCACATTTCAATGTTCAAACCAAAATACGTCCCTCCAACAAACCATCCCAGGGGGGAAACCTTTTCCCCACTTCAAGCACTGATTATATTACATTATACACTATACATTATATAGCGGCTACTCACAAATCAGTTGGACCTATTTACACACGCTATTGCACCACTGATCTGGTTACTCCACTCAGAGCACCTCCTCACTCTTAACTTAACCTCAACCTGCCTATATTATAGCCTATATTATATTATTATAAAGAAGCTTAAGTTAAAACTGCCCGTCTCAACAGTATAATATTCTGTTAGATTAAGGGCATACAGTGATTTGGGGAGTCTATATTTGTTAATTTCTGGTCAGATTTATTTATTTTGCAGATAAATTGTTTATTCTGGTAACCTCTGGCAACACCGGACGAAGTTCTTTACAAATCCTACTACGTTAGAGGATTGAGTCATGCATATTTTTACGTAACAATACGTTCTCCTACCCGATTGGCTGAAGTGACAGACGTGGGCGCTAGTCAGCTGACGAAATCCGAATCGCTGTTACGATAAAGGTTGGATCATTAATATGAATAAGGTTACGTGCTTGAGCACTCCCGGAAGCAACTATTTAATATTCATGAGTCAAGTCTTTTGCCATAGTAGCTGCACAGATTGAATTGTAGTAGGCGGGATAAATGGCGCAAAGGCGGAACCGCTCTACACCAAAGTTTCCTGACAGGATTAGAGTTTTGAATGATTATTCGTAGCGAGGCCGTAAAGAGCTGGCAGAGATGGCCTATCTCACCGTCTCTCTGTCCTTACTGGTGGGAATTGTAGTTTTTAGCGAGGTGGCGAGAAGGACAGCTTCATATCTATTCCCAAATCGTAACTGGATCACCTATGTGCTGGAGTTTATTTCCACTTTTCAGTTGTGCGCGTGCACGCACGAGTTAAAGCTGCTCGCGGAGGTGGGCAGACTGGTGCCGCAGATCGGACTGACCCTCACGTACCTCATCACGGTGATCCACGTGCTTTCTTTCCACGGTGCGATCTGTAACCCCACCGGCTCTCTGGAGCAGCTCTACCGCGGGACTCTCACGCGCAGACGCGCATTGGCACAGATCTCATGCCAGCTGATCGCGGCTGTGGTGGCACGGCTAGTGATGCCTCGCCTGTGGTCACTGGCGCTCTCTGACCTGCATGAACTGCACACACTGATGGACTTTAAATGCACGAACAGCCCCATTAATGTCCCTCTGCTGCAGGCCGCCGCGGTGGAGCTGAGCTGCGCGTTTGTGATGCACTCTGCGGTGTCGAACCTGGATAAAGTGGAGGAGAAATATCGGGTTCATGCAATAGCGGCTGTCATCACCACTTTAGTCTATGCGGGTGTGTGCACGAATCTAAAATTCCACATGGTACCATGGTTCAAATATAATAATTATTCAGGACCACCACAGTACTGTATGGCCAGTGCAAGTGTTTTTATTGTCAAATCAAAGTCATCTATCTATCTATCTATCTATCTATCTATCTATCTATCTATCTATCTGTCTATCTGTCTGTCTGTCTATTCTTTAAAGCATGCAGATCTTGTCTATTGATATTTCAGTATCATTCATATGCTGTTAACTGCAGTGCAACTGTGTTCAGGAAGCTACTGTGTTTTGTAAAGGTGGACATCTCACCGGAGCTGTGTTCAACCCAGCACTGGCATTCTCTATACAGTTCCCCTGTCCTGGAAACACTTTTGCAGAGTACGGTTTTGTGTACTGGATGGGGCCAATAGCAGGTGACGATTACAACATTACATACTTTGACCTTTGGCCAGATCCTTAAAAAAAGAGACTGAGACTGTTGTGTGATCAACTGATGGTATTATTTGGTAGAAAAAAGTGTTTCCTGTCAAACACTTCACAAGTAATAACACATAATGAGACAAAACAATAAAATGTGTAACACTTTACAATAAGGTTAATTAGTTAACTACCTTAGTTAAAATGAATTCAGAATGAACAATACTTGAGCATTTATTAATCTAGTTGATTTTAATTTCAAAATTTACTAATACGTTATTAAAATCAAAGGTTGTATTTGTTAACATTAGTTAATGCACTGTGAACTAACATGAACAAACAATAAACAGCTGTATTTTTATTAACTAACTTTAACAAAGATTAAAAAATACTGTAACAAATGTATTGCTCGTTAGTTGATTAGTTCATGTTAGTTAATACATTAACTAATGTTAACTAATGAACCTTATTGTAAAGTGTTACCAAAATGTCTTTAGTGCCAGAATAAAAACACATTTGCATGTTACAGATACAGCCCATGGATGTTCACTCATATAGTACAGGGTGGGCCATTTATATGGATACACCGTAATAACATGGGAATGGTTGGTGATATTAAAGTCCTGTTTGTGGCACATTAGTATATGTGAGGGGGCAAACTCCTCAAGATGGGTGGTGTGTACTAATATATACTAATGTGCCACAAACAGGACTTTAATATCACCAACCATTCCCATGTTATTATGGTGTATCCATATAAATGGCCCACCCTGTACATTTTTAATAACAGCAAGAAATGTACAGTTCTCTGTGTTTCACCAGTATATTCAGAAGTTCATGCTGGTTTTCCACTCTTTTTGTGTCATTACAGGAATGACAGGCTCTCTTCTTCTTTTTGATAAAGTGATCCCAGCCATTTCAGGAAAAAGCACAATTCCAAAGCACCCGAACTCTAGTGGACTCAAGAAGAAAAAGATGAATTAAGACGATTTTATAAAATATAAATAGTAATTACTCATCCATATGTAGTTATATACGGTGAATATACAGGACACTGTAATTTTCCAGCTCCTCTTAAAGTAATAATGAAACTGGAGGGACCATACTGTTCATTTTTAGAAGGGTTTTACTGACATTGCTTTCAAAATGTCTTAAATGTCTTTTTTAATGACAACAAATTCATGAAGGACAGTGATTATGTAATGACACACATCTGCAGGTTTACAGCACACAGTGTGCCGAGAAGCAATTGTGACCATTACAAACTGTTATCTTAAAGAGCAACTTGCAGGTTAGAAGACCCAACAAGTCAATGTATAGAAAAATAATGTAGGAACTAGATTTTCTTTAAAAAAAAATTATAAATATGCTACAGTGGCTTCTGGAGTCGTTTTTGTGAGAAAATTTTACTTCCGCATCTGAAAATGGGCGTGACGGGCGAGAGTCGTGACGTAGCACGAGGGAGAGCGGTCGATTCAAACAACAGGGAAATATGGATTGCAATGACATTTCGGACGCTGAGGAAATTGTTTACGGACCACAGCCATACAATTATGAGCCTGCTAGGCTGCCAAGGGAGCAGGGACAGGCCAGGATTAATGTTAGACAGAACATATTGGAACTTACAATAACAGAAACTAAGCTTTGATCAGGCGTTTGTCATGCTCATTAATATCCGCCCAGACTAACGTTACGTGATATAACTTAGCAGTTTCTCATGGAGAGACAGAGAGATATTTATTCCTGATACATTTTTTGTTCCATAGGTGCTTGTGTGGGAAATGCGAGGCAATGTTTACAGCTGAGGAAAGTCAGTGTTGCAGGGAGGTGGATGCATACTGGGCCTTAGTGGAAAATGCCAAACTTTCCATGGTTGCAGTTAGTGTTACTACAGTAAAGCCATGGTGAATGTTGCTGATCTATGGACACTGGATAGTTCGTTCATTCATTGCACAATGTTTATTCCTGGTTTTCACGTCAGCGCTGTTTGATCCGTTAATAACGGAGAAATGTGAATATTTCTCACTAGATCTCGCAGCGATGTTATTACTTCAGTGGCGAATTCTTTATTTACTGGATCTCGCAGTTAGGCTACAGTGTTGCTTGATCAGGCTCGCGCTGCACTGGTCCAAACTGATAAACGGTCCACACAAACACAATAACGAGTAACTGTTAGCTCAGTTTCGTTCCGCTTACATTGCGTTTGCCAGTTGATGTTGTGCTCGCGCCTACATCCAGCGGGAGAACCCGAAGATGCGTGCACTGAAGGAACCGCACTAGCTCTGAGTCTCACCCGGTTCTTACTTCGGTATCCCATGTTGAACTCCTTCATATCGCCGGGACGATAATCCTCCGATCTGAAGTGAACGCTACACACGACCGCGTTTTCCGAAGCCGACGCGGAAGAGAAATCCCGTCTCTTCACCTGCACAACCCGCACCCAGGCACGAAAGATAGCACCGTCCTTTTTCCTGTTAGGAAACCGGTGGACTCGATGTCCTGACAGGCTGGAGTTTTTGCAAGCTCCACAAACACATAAATTTACCATGACGATGATAAATTGAAATACAAAAACTACTGAAAACACACTGTCTCACGACCGCTCTTACTGAATACCAACCTACTCTGCACTGAGCTGCGGCAGAGCACAGCACACGTCTCCCTCGTGTGACGTAAAATGACGCGATGTTGAAAAAAAAGCGGTTTGTACGAGCAGTCAAAGAAACGCTCACTTTATCTACTAAATTGGTGTCATTATGTCGTTTTAAAACATTTTAAATCCTGCATTATCTTTTCATATGGTATTTTCATACACGGTTATATATTCATTTAGATTTTTTTTTTACCTGCAAGTTGCTCTTTAACAAATGGACATTCCTGGAATAAGACACATGGGAAGTATTCTAACAATCCTGCTGGGATACTATTTTGTGTTTTGTTCTACTAGCGATGATTCTTACCTAGTAATAGGTAAATGTTACTGTATTAGTAATCTTAAGAATAAAATAAGTAAAATCTATTTAGCCAATTTACTTTATTTTACATGCTGAACCTTTATAGTTGTTTTCGAATATTTTTATATTTGCATTGTGTGATTGTTTTGTTTGATTTTATGCATGTGAAGCACTTTGAGTTGCATTCTATGTATGAAAAGTGCTAAACAAATAAATGTTTATTATTATTATTATTATTATTATTATTAAGCACAATTTTGCAGTGCCTTTGGATTATCCTGGGTAAAATAACCAGGGTGAACCAGACCAGATATAATGCCACGTCGACAAGCAAATGCAAAATGTAAAATATGGCATAACACAAATTCTGTGTTACAAGAAATGAAATGATGCAGTACTAAAACCTATTTATTAGTCTGTTTTCTGTTATTATTAAACCTTACATAAAAACATGGATCTGTGGTTATTTAACCTGAGAGGTCAAACAGGGAGACCTTTGACCTTTGAACTCAGATGTCTTGAGCAAAGTGATATGGTATTTTGTTTTACTAAGCTGCCAAAGCAATAAAAGACAAGCAAATAAAGTGAAATATTGTGGGATGTTGGTTGCATAAGACGTTCACTCGTGAAAAATTGTTGACATAATGGACTGTAATGTGCTGTCAAATTCCAGCTTTAATCTTACATTTGAGTACTGGAAACCTTTCACAACTTTTATATTGAAGGCTGGTCAAATCGCACGACGAAGGAGAATACTCAAATAGTCTTTATTTCATAATCCTAATATGAAATATGTATTTTCATAATACATAAAAATAAGTTGATGCCTTAAATTTTTAAGTTCAGTACAACTTGGATGTTTAAGTCATTTCAACCTAAATTACATCAAGCTGACTCAAAATGAGTTGAATCTTGTATAACTTCAAAAAAAAAAATTCAAAATTCAAAATTGCTTAACTTATTTTAATTAGTTAAAGCCATGTGAAAACATGTCATAATTTATTGATCATATAATTCATATTTGTTAGAATGCAATATGGAACAGCAATCGCTCATTTCTTGCATTGGGCAAATAACTGTCCATTTATCATGTTTGTTCCTTTCTGTTATTGTGAAGTGTCCTTGACCTTGGAAGAGGCGCTATATAAATGAAACATATTATTGTAATTTTTTATTGGAGAAATAATACTTAATCAGACTTAACAGAAATGTTAACGAGAACTGACAACAATGGACTGAAACACAGGGCTATAAATACATGCTAGCAACAAAGGGATCTATAGATGAACTGGTGAACAGAATCTAATAATCAATGATTAACCAGCAACAAGAGAGTGAATGAGTAATGAACTAATTATGAACACAGGCAAACAGAGCAAACAGTCTGAAAGCAAAACAGAACTGAACATACACGTTCTACATGCAAATCATTCTTTGTGAAATACACTAATGAAAGTCTATTTATACTTAGATTCAGGAAGTGTATTTAGCAGATATACAGCATATTTGTTTAGTTGTGGTGCATTATTAGAGACGCTGCATCGACATATACATCGATTCATTTAGCAGACACTTTTATACAACGCCACTTACAAATGAGGAATACAACAAGCGATTCATCTTAAAGAGACCATAAACGCAAGAACTGCAGGTAATACAAAGTTTCAGACATTGTTTAGAATAGTACAAGAACAGGGAGAGATTAAGAAATAGTGATAGTCAAGTCACATTTATTTATATAGCGCTTTTTACAATACAGATTGTTTCAAAGCAGCTTTACAGAGATAAAAGGAAAATAATGCAAAGTTTTTTTTCCAGAAGAAAATAGTGTCACAGTTCAGCTTAATTAAGTTCTATATATATATATATATATATATATATATATATATATATATATATATATATATAGCCGCTCTGGAGTTGTAATGGTCACCAGCTGGAGTGCCCTTGAGAGCCACCAGAGGGCACTCCACACCAGACTATTATCACTCCCTCACAAACTACATTTCCCATAACTCACTGCCCGGACTCATCATCACTGATTGCATTCACCTGTGTCTCATTACCCTGTTAGTCTCAGCCTATTTATACCATGTTCACTCATTCATTCACTGTGAAGTTTTGTATGTTGTTGCACTGCATTTCCGAGCGTTTTCCCTGGTTTCATGTCTCTTGGTTTTTGGATTTTTTGCCTGTTCTGTGGATTACTCTTTTGCCTCTGACCCCTGCCTGTTTTGTTTGTTTGGATGGCCTACTTGTTTTTTGAACTATTGCCTGTATATTGGATTACGTGTCTGGATTTCCCCTTAATTAAAGCTGCATTTGGATCTAAACCTTCGTGTCTCGGAGCAGTTCATAACAGGAGTAAACCGTGATGTCATCGTCTAGCTCAGTTCAGTTCTTGTATAATAGTGTCAATGCAGGCAGATCAATATTATTGTTGAATATTTAATTAAATGTTACATTTAATGTCCCCAACTACATGCTGGGTTAAAAACAACCCAATTTGGTTTATTTTGGCAACTAGTTGGGTTAAATGTTTGACCCAGCATGCTGGGTTGTAATTTTAACCCAATTATGGGTTAAAAATTACTACAGTGCTGGGTTAATGTAACCCAAAATGGGTTGGAAATTTAAACTAGAAATTTTAGTTATTAAAATGACTAAAACAACACATCTACAGCAATACAGACTTCAGTAATCAAAATATGAATTTTTTATTTATTTTATCAAGTAAAATTGTCCATTTGTGAATATATTTTTTTTAAATTTTTTTTTATCACTCCTTCCCCATTGACAAAATTCAATGAAAATGCATGAAACCATATCACAGAAAGACTTGAAATAACTGCTTGAAGAAAATATGAAGTGAAATCTAAAAACATTTCATAACATTTACATTAAGATCTTGAGCATAAGATATACTCAGTAAGAATCAATTGTAGTGTAATTATACTGTAGAAGAAAAGTACAAGTATTTAGAAGTAATAGTAAATATAAAAAGAACAACAGCATAAAAGAGGCAAGGTCGCAGACAGTAATAACCTGTTTGTCAGCAAAAATGAGTCAGAAAAATTAACATTTTGAAGAAAATATGAATTTGAAATCTTAAAACATTTCAAAGCATTTACATCAACATCTTGAGCATAACATATCATGTAAGAGAAATACTCAGTAATAATCAATTGTAGTGTAATTGTACAATAAGCAAGCCAAGCCAATGGCAACAAAGGTGGAAAAAGGCGGCAGAAAGCATAGAATTTTTTTTTTGGGGGGGGGGGGGGGGTTGCACTGTTTGCTTCTTTCAGAACTATTGATTGTTAAATGAGTAGTAGGAAGGTTCAGTTGGTGTGTGTAAAGCATCATTCTTACTTAGAATAAATCCGGAGTTCATTTAGAGAACAACTTTTAAGATAGGAGACCAGGGCCCGTATCCCTAAAGATTCTGAGAATCCTCTCAGAGAGCTCCTAACTTAACCTAAAAATTCCTTGCCAGGAGTTTTAGCTTAGAAGTGATTCCAGAACATTTTCAGTAAACTCTGAGCAAGGAATGGATGGAAAATCCTATCTTAGTGAGGAGGTGTGGTTGACCCCGTTGCTAGGTATGAGTCATCATTTCAAAAGCCGTGATTGGTTGATCCTACAAGTTTGATGAAAATGAACTTTTGGTGATAATGAGCAAAGGATGTAACCTCAAATCAATAAACATAATTATACACTCTAATCTTATGCAGACTGTAATTGTAAATAATATTTCACATTCAAGAAAATATCTGGAAAATGAATAGTAAGCTGTAGGGGTTATAGCCTAACATTAGAATCTAAAATAAATATGTGAAAACTTAAGCTCATTACACCCTGTTCAAATAATGATTCGTGTCTTATTTGCTCATATTAATATCCTAGCTGGCATATTTTGTACTTTCACTCCCATATGGACCCCATTGAAAACAAGATGGCCTATCTCAAGGGGCTGTCCTTAATGAAGTAGAAATTGCAACATTACAACTCAGTGTGGTCTTAACGAGGGTAACACGGCTCAGCTTTTATCAATGTCTGTGATTGCTGGCTGGTCTATTTATGAAGGCTTGTTAACAAATATCCTACAAACACAGAAAATGGAGAAAAAAAGGAATCGCAAGCCGAACTGGACTGAGGAGCAAGGTTTGTTGCTGGCCCAGTTGGTGAACGAACATAAAGGTATGTTACGAGGAAAATTTGGCCCAACTGTCACTAGCCAAGGCAAGAGGCGCGCCTGGGACACAATATCCCAAACAATCAATGCCTCTTTTCCACTGGTGGTGCGGACAGGCGACGATTGTGAGAAAAGGTGGTATGTGCTGCAGTCCAAGGCAAAAGATGAGATTGCAGCACACAAGCGGGAATCCTCACTCACAGGTGAGCAAAATACTATAGCCTACCACATAATCTGGCAACTTGCTCCTGCTGGCAAAGTTAATTTACATGCCTAAGTACTGTGTTCATTGACTGTTTCTTTCTAGGGGGTGGACCACCTGCAAAGCGGCTGTCCCAGGTGGCCGACACTGTCTTTCAAGTCCTGGGACACTCTGAGGTCAGCGTCACCGGGCTGCCAACAGGCATTGACACGTCAATGATGCAGGCCCTTGAAATGCAGCAAAGGTAGGACACAGGGTTATTCATATCAACAGTGTTTATTCATTGCAGAAGCCATTTCATGTGTTATCCATGCTCATTGTATTAAATTCATTTAATCAAAACAATAATTAAACTAGGCCTATGTATTTCTGTAGCATGGAGCCATCACAAGAACCGGGCCCATCAAGTTTGCCGACAAGATTGCCGCCTGAACCATCTGCAGGTGCAACTCAGGATAGCCCGGCGGATCAAACACCATTCCCATCCGCAGCACCTGCTCCGTCAGCATCCCTGCAGGAGAGAAGATTGCAACTCACAATTGATGTGTTTGAACAACAAAAAAAAGTCCTTTCCGGAGTACTACCGCCTTAAAATTGAACACCTAAAAAATAAACCATTTAGAGATTGTGTTCTGTGTCTTGCATTTAACAATTGCAGGTGATGTGCAGTAAAACTGTGGTAGTTCTTAATACCATCACAAGTTCTCAAATGACATGGGGCTACAGCTTGCCTGAAGTGTAAATTTGTGAAGTTTGCCCTGTAAGGCAGTCCACTCTGGGCTAGGTTCCCCTGTGGAATGTGAATATCTTCTTCACCACCATCCTCATCGTTGTCTTCATCCTCATCCTCATCGCCATCCTCCAGAGGTTCTGCAATCTGTCTAACCTTGCAAATATTGTGTAATATTGCACAGGCTATGATGACTTTGCTGACTTTTTCAGGCCTCAGCCGCACCTCTCCGTGGAGAACATGAAAGCGCCTCTTAAGCTGGCCTATGCCACGCTCCACCACCGCTCTTGTTGTCTTGTGGGCCCTACAATAGAATACAGACCTTTAATTATTTGATGGAAATATTGCACTACTTGGATGCTCTAACATATTGCTTGCATTTCATTTCCATGATTTTTGTATTGTTTGGCTTACCTGTTATAGTTTAGTTGGGGCCCTTGGCGTGGCTGGAGGTAAGGTGTAAGGAGCCATGGTTTGCATGGGTAGCCACTGTCCCCTAACAAGTGGCAATTAGCTGGCATATAGCGTCTCTCAAAAAGCTGTCTGATGCCACTCTCGGAGAGCATTCTCGCATCATGTGTGGAGCCTGGCCATTTAGCCACAATGTCCAAAATCTTACAGGCCGCATTGAACACTATTTGCACATTGATGCTGTGGAAATTCTTCCTGTTAACAAAGACAGCCTCGTCCTCTGATGGCGCAATTATTCTCACATGTGTTCCATCAATTACACCCACAACGCCAGGGAATCCTGCAATGTCCATAAATGCCCTTTTATGTGTGTGTAAAGTGCGGGCATCCAGCGGGAATGAAACAAATTGTGTCACAATATTAGGTTGTGACAAAGCTGTCAGTGTTTGGGTGATGACTCTGCTGACGGAGGATTGGGACAGACCCAAGTCATCACTGCTGCATTGTTGCATTTTCCCTGTTGCCAAATACCTCAGGGTTGTGATTACTTTCTTCTCCGGTGTAATAGCGTTGTGGCGTCGAGTTGGTGAAGTAATTGCATCTCTAAGGAGATCCACCACAAACATGATTCCTGCACGATCCAATCTGTAGCGTCTCAATAATTCCCTGTCATCCAGTGTTTGCAGGACATCTCTCCTGCCTCCTCTGTTGGCCATTTTGTGCAGCTGCTTAGGGGAACTCCTAAGCCACTAAAAGTCCTCTTCCCTGCTCTTAGCAGATCTCGCCTTAGGAGCCCTTTTAAGCGCTAGGAATCTTGAGGAATAGCTTTTATATTAACTGGGATTTTCGTGTCACTTTTAGGGGAAATTCTAAGAAAACGTCATGACTCTGAGAATTTTCTTAGAATTTGGCCGCTAGGAGCCACTTTTTGCACAAAAATTCTTTAGGGATACGGGCCCAGGTATGGTTGTAACACGTTTTAACCAATTCCACCAATCAGGGATAAGCTAGGACCCCTATGATCATTTCAATGTTTACCCACTTCCTCCCAAATCCCATATGAATGGTTGTAAAATAGTTACATGCCGGAAAAAAAAGAAGAGATTTTTAGGTAAGAACGTATTTTATTTTTATTTTTTTACTAAAACTATTTTGTTTAGTATTTTGTTCATTTAACTTATATTAGATAAAATTGTAGTTTCTCAGGCAAAATGTGATGCATTTTTAACTTGCTAATTTCAAACCAGTTTGCTAACATGGCTAGCTAAACACTGTCTGACAGGGGTGGGGTAAGGTCGTAACACATCTTTAAAAAGTGGTACAACCATCCCATTACATACAAGAACAGTTTTTAAAAAATAATTTTACAGAATGTCAAGACCGTGGAAAAGAAAGACCGATAAAGGTGTAAAGGAACTGGTGAGGTTTCAAAGAAGGGCAGGTCGGTCAGATCAGTTGCGAAGAAAATGTTGAAAACCAGTGTTGGGGATTCTGAGACCTCAGAAGGCACACCATGTGTTTGACAGTACAACTGTGGGTACTTTGTATCAAAAATTTCTGACACTGTTTGTACTTGTGCAAGTTTTAGCCATGGCTTGTTCTGTGTATCACACAAAACTGGCTCAAATACAGTGAAAGGAAATCAGCACAAGCAAAGAAAAGAGAAATCATTATCTGAGCATAAGCATTTACATTTAATAATTTAGCAGACGCTTTTATCCCAAGTGACTTACAAATGAGGAGAACAATAGAAGCAATCAAACCAACAAAAGGGCAACATTTTGTAAGTCATGTGACAAGCCCCAGTTAGTCTAGTACACTAGCAAGGTGCTTTTTTAAACTTTCATTAATAAATCATTAACAAACAATAATGCTTAACAGATCATTAGTTAATATATATTCACATAGATAGAAATATGAGATAATGTGCTTGTTAATGTTTACTGATGAACTTATTAACAGATTGACAGATTTAATGTACATTGAAATGTCATTAAACTTGCAGTTTATATGATCATGCATTTTTTAAACAATCTAATGATTTTAACAGTTCACAATGATTAAAAGCTTTATTAATAAATCATTAACGGAATCACTTGAGGTTTTTGGCTCTTTTTCTGGTTATTCTGTTAATTGGGAGAAGAGTGTATTCATGCCCTTGGGTGAAGGGTTGGATGCTCAGTTTCTGAGGTCTATCTTTTTAGAATAACAGAGGATCACTTCACTTATTTAAAGAGTTAGTTCACCCAAAAATGAAAATTCTGTCAGTAATTACTCACCCTCATGTTGTTCCAACCCCGTAAGACCTTCGTTCATCTTCGGAACACAAATTAAGATATTTTTGACTAAATCTGAGAGCTGTCTCACTCCTCCATAGGCTTCTAAGACATTATAACTTGCTGGCCCAGAAAATGCATTAAAGACATCGTTAATATAGTCCAAGTGACTACAGTGGCTCAATCTTAAGTTTATAAAGCGACGAGAATACTTTTTGTGAGCAAACCCCCCCCAAAATAACGACTTTATTCCACTTTTCATTTCCTTTCATTTTTCACGTAGTATAACTGCGTAGCGCATCTGTGTTGTACGTCACACGTAGGCTCACTATTGGCCGACGCTGGTCATGTGTGTGATGCGTGTGACGTGCAACACAGATACGCTACGCAGTTATACTACGTGAACTAACTCGAGGCCCAGAGAGAAGGAAATGAATAGTGGAATAAAGTCATTGGGTCTCATTCATGAAACATTTGTAAATATACGAGTAAATATGTGAGTGATTTGCGCGTAAAGAGACATTCCCGAAAATTCTTCTCCTGATTCACAAACACTTCGTAAACGTCAGATTTGATAGTGAAATGTGTGTGTGGGTTAATGAATTCCAATCAGTCATAAATGGGACGCGCGTGCACGCTCATTCTCTCAATTACCATAAATCCCGCCCATTAAAACCGACTGACAACTATATATGGGCATCATATTATGACACGAAACGAAGGATTTCAACATTTCTTCTCAAAAGCGAATGAAGAAGAGAAATTTCTCAGATGCAGAAATTGAAGTTTTATTATCAGAAGTTTATTCAAAACGCCACATTTTATTTTCAAGCGTACATAGTGGCGTATCAGGTCCTAAAAAAAAGGATTTTTTAGGTAATAATGCTTTAGGTAAAAATGCTTGGCAGCATATTACAGATGCAGTTAATGGAGTTTCATCTGTTAATCGAACAGTCTCAGAAGTGAAAAGAAAATGGTTTGACATGAAGCTTGACTGCAACACTTGTGACTTGCGGACTTGTAAAAAAAAAAAAAATTAGCTTGAATATAACATTTTTTAAAAAAACTTGCTTGTTACTTACCAGGGCTGGTGTTCTGGTGGATTAGTGATCAAGCTGCCGATAATAACTTGATGGACACCCTACCCAAGTGCTGTACATGGAGGCTCGGTCAGTTGTTGGTAGCTCCCTTCCTGCTATTCTTTTCCCGAACCCTGTATCTTTAAATGAGTCACAATGTAAAAAAAAGTAGTTGTGCTCAATTCCATCTGAATTTTCAATCAATTGAAGACTGTTTTGAATATTGCGCGTCCATCAGTGCTCCAGCCCATTTGTGTTAATCATAATTTTTTGCCTGGCCAGTCAGATAAGGTTTTCACTGTGGAGAGGCAAAGGACTGACCATGGTTAAGGACTTCTGTATAGATGGAAAATGTGCCACTTTCGAGCACTTTCCCAATCACAATTTTTCCTATATTTACAAATGCGCCACTACATGAAACATTCTTTTACTGAGTTTCAGCAGCTGCCTCAGGATCATTATCTTTTGGGTCAACCCCCTATGGCCACACAGATATCTAATTTTTCAGTGTCTTCAGATCACCTCAAAGTAGCATGGGAGAATGATACTGGAATTAATATCTCAAACGAGATTTAACTTATCTCAAACGAGATCAAACTTATTCAGTTTAAAGTGTTGCATAGGTTACACTATACCAAATCTAAACTCAATAAAATGTACCCTTCAGTTTCCCAGTTATGCGATGGATGCAAGACTCTGATGGGACGCATGCTCATACTTTTTGGTTTTGCCCTGAGATTTCTGAGTTTTGGAAGATTATTTTTCTGTGGTACTCAAACGTTTTTGGAGAAGATATCAGTCCAGATTTTGAGTTAGCTTTTGGATGCTCTGATCCTATCTTTAGCATTGACACGTTCCCAGCAACTGTCTCTTATGTTTGGTATGGTGGTGGCTAAAAGGGTGATCTTGAACACCCAGCTTTCATAAATCTCTGGCTGAAATGGTTGCTTCCCTCAAGCTCGAAAGGATTCGTTTTTCTTAAGTTGATGCTTCTAAAAAATTTGATAAAATCTGGGGCCACTTCCTTAGGTATCTTTTTAAGAGCTGGAATATGTTTCGGCACATAATGTAATATGGATAACTTAACTCTTTCCTCCATTGTTAATGTTTTGTTTACGTTCGATTAAGTATGGCTTTATGGTTTATATTTTTCACTGTATCTGGTGCGGGTTGGGGTGTGGGGGTCTTTTTTTCTCCTTTTTGTATACATTTTATGAGACTTTGATCTGTTTTGTGTTTGTATGAAAACTGTTATAAATAAAATACAAATAAAGAAATCATTAACAAGCATTATATAATACTTAACGGATCATTAGTTAACGTATATTCAAATAGCTATGAGATAACATGCTTGTTAATGTAAATAAAAAGCTAACAAATCTTATTAAACTTTGATTTATATATTTTGCACTTTTACACATTTACAAATGTTGTGAAAAAAAAAAAAGGTTTAATTAGACATTTTAAGCACTTCACACACTATTCATGTAAACATTATTAATTAACTCATAACCACAATCTGTAAAGGTTTGGTCTTCATTTGTTGTGTATTTGTTTACAAATCAAATATTCGTTATTTGTAAATGTTTATCATTTCAACAACTAATCATTTTCTGTGCCTTTATGGGCAGTCATCACAATGGCAAAAAGATGGACTGATTCACCAAAAATGATTTTATCTCCTGTGAGGAAACACATAGGAAATGATCAGACAGGAATGTCTCAGACATCTGTCTAGTACAAACTGAGAACAGCCCAAAATGAGCTAAATGAGTATTTTTAGCACACGTTAACATTACAACAAATTATAAAAAGAATGCCTGATTGAAGATATTTCAAAGAGAGACAAAACACCAAATATGGGAAAAAAATGAGACTTTGGTACAAAAACAACTATTTATTGAAATCTCTAACAAACACATCAACATGGTCTTCAGGGAAACCTACAAAATACATTAGTGGGATCTACACAAAGCTGTGGCTGAGGGTAAATTTACAGCCGTGGTGTAAAACAGCCCATTAAATTCAAGCGAGGAGAGACAGAAATGCTATAAGAGCTTTGAGAGGTGGGCTCGGCCAGTATCCCAGCATGCCCCACTGAAGTGCTTTAATCGGCTGTAGAGAGACAGTCCATCTGTCAACAGATTGAAAAGTCATGCATGAGTTTCAACACAGATCAACCCAACAGCATTATAAGATAAGAATTCTGATAAGTATCATACGGGTTTGGAATAACATAAAAGTGTAAATAATGATAGAATTTACATTTTCTGATTAATTATCTTTTGCATCACACAATTCAAGGAATGTCTAATTCTGACTGTGAACAATTATAATTTTCTGGCCAGGTCCTGTGTTGTTTTGTTAGCTAAAACTAAAACTATTAAAAATCTTTTTCTGTAATTGTAACTTAAACTTTAATAAAACTTTAATAAAAACTTGATAAAAAAAGATAATCCAATATATTTATATCCAGTACATAAACAACTCTAAAATAACACTAGCCAGGACTGGAAATGGAATTGAACAATTCCATGGATTTGGTATATATTTACCAGTGATCCACATCGGCGTCATCAAACTGCCCAGCGATTGAGCTCGAGTCGACTTCCATTCCATCTGAACGCAAAAAAAAAAAAAAAAAAAAAAGTTTAAGCACCGTATTAAATTACGAGCATCCTGCCCTGCACTGCTCCGCTGGGCTTTACACATTACAGCTCCATTAGCTTTCAGGAAATCCTGCTCATTACAGACACACCCCCACCAGCTAAACAGTAACGTCTGGATCCAAGAATGCTTGAATTCACACTCTTCCTCGACTGACTGAAATAAAATCATATGTACACACACACCAACACAAGATTCACTGAATAAACATTCATACATGTAAAACTAAATGTGACTCTTTTAGCATCATGTGAGGTATAAAGTTGCATGACTTTTCTCTGTTTCTGCCATTTTGAGGCTGCTCATGTGCATAATGATTTTTTTTTTCATAAATAACATTTACAGTGGAGTAAATTAACCTGGGATGTCCATCAAACAGTGTGAGAAGCTCTCTCAAACTTTCTTACATTCTTTTATTTGTGTTTTCGAAGACCAAGTTACTACAGTTTTACATGCAATGTTTTCATATATAAATAAATATATATATATATATAATTAGTTAAAGTCCTCCTGTGGTGAAAATCGAATGTTTATGTGGTGTTTTTAATATGCTTTAAGACAAACCATGTGCAAATTCATAAGTCAGCACCATTGCTGAATATTTTCTCCTTAAAACTGCAGTGAACCAAAGACGCAAAGAACGCAGTTTGAAATCGCTGGTGTTTCTGATGTCACAAACTATCTTGTAACCAATCATTGACGAGTGGATCTCTGAGCTGGTGTGAGTGAGTAGAACCACGTATACTAAATGAGGCAAGGGTGTAGAGTTACATTCAAGCTGTAATAAGGCATGAAGAAGGAAAAAACTTTTAAATGTGTCATTTTGGTGATCAGATCTGAATTTTTAGGGGTAAAATGATTGACTACAGAGGGACTTTAACTACATTAGTTAAAGGTGCAGTAAGAATTGTTTTCAAATCTCCTTCTTGCTCACTCTCTCTCCTCCCTTCATCATGAGTGGACACGCCCCCTACTGCTGATTGGCTACAAGAGTGTTGTGGTGCTCTGTCCGATACACTTTCGAAAACGTTTCTCAGAAATCACTTGCTGCACCTTTAACATGAACTAACAATGAACAATACTTCTACAGTTTTTAAAAATCCTCATTAATATTAACTTCAACATTTACTAAAACATTTTTAAAATCAAATGTTGTATCTGTTAACATTAGTCAATGCACTGTAAACTTACAAGAATAAAAAAAAATGTGTTTATTAACTTACATTATCAAAGATTTAAATGCTGTAAAAAAATACATGTAAATTGTATTGAGACCTTTTGTAAAGTGTTACCTTTATTTTAATAATATATATTTGAATATTATAATAATATAGACCTTAGTCAGGGTAGTGCTATATTTAAGTTTTGACAGGAATGAAAACGATGCTGTGAGGGATAGAATCACAGTGTGTTCAATGGATTGTACCATATGCTATGTAGTATGTACAATAGCATACCGATTATTCAGCTGATGAAACTCGATTAAACAGTTTTAAAAGTTGTGAGATGTAAAAATGATCTGATCTAGAGCTTTATACTGGGCATGCTATTGTAAAGAATAAGTCTATTCCTTCCTAACAACTTCATTTTCATCCGTGATAAATTCAATATGCCGTCTAACATTCAATAAGGTCTATTGTAAACTAGTTACATTTGCAACATTTTTGTGAGGTAATACAGATAAACCATCACTACTGAAATAAATCATATGCATAATGAGTTTCAACACACACAGACCTTCAAATGCTGTCGACGGCTCGTCGGTTCTGACTCCGGCCATGTGGTACTGCTGTGCGACTGACTGGGCCAGCATCCCCTCCAGTCTGTCCAGTGTGGCCTGACCCTCTGACGTCAGGTGAGACAAGCCCTCCTCATAGGTGTAAAACGTGGGAACGTCTCCATGACCCTGCTCTTGCTCTAAAGAGAAAAGCGTGTAAGTGGAACAATACAAAAGCATTGAAACAATGTGTGTGAAAGCTTCAGAAGAGACACCAAACTTCAATGGAGAACTTCAAAATTATTTAAAAGAAGCTAAATCAGCCAAAAATCCAGGTGTAAGCTGACATCACATTTCTAAAATGAATAATAAAAATAAAAAAATCCAAATGAAATTTTTTAAAAACAAGGGTTCTCACTGTCTTGGGAACCCTGGACACACTTTTTTTTATATTTTTATATTTCTATCTAGACCTTAAAAAAAGTCATGGTAATTGGTAAAATCTTTAATATAATGAATATACATTATATATGAATATACATTTTTCTAGTTATTTCAAGCTCTAAAATATTTTATCATGTAGACACAAGCTGAGAAATTGCCATTAGAGATCATTATTTAAAAAATATTTAATTTAATTATTTGAATTTTATTTATTTATAAATATGTTACTTTATTATTCTAGAATTAAGGAAGTTAGTTATTTTAATTATAAGTAGTTTATTCCATTTACTTTAATAAATTGCAACTCCTGGTTTGTGCAAAAAAAATAAAATAAAAAAATAATTCTCACTATCAATTAGTTGCTTATTACCACGCATATTACTAGGATTACTGGCTGTTTATTAGTACTTATAAAGCACATTAATATTAATTAACACATATTAATGCCTTATTCTGCACTTATATTCAACAAACCTTAATTCTATATAATACCTATAATACTACCCAATTCCTAAACTTAACAACTACCTTACTAACTATTGATAAGCAGTCATTAGGAGGTTATTGAGGCAAAAGTCATAGTTAATAGTGAGAGTTGGACCCTGATCTAAAGTGTGACCGCAGCTTTTATAGCAGAAATATCTTTGCCTATATGGGAGGCCTTTGAATATTGCCGTGGACAACAGGGGACCTTGGAGTCAAAAAGGTTGAGAACCACTGCACTAGATGCATTATGGGTCCAAATGACACTCACCCGCCTCCTCTACGTCATACTCCTCTCCCTCATAATCGTCATCATCGGTGTCAGCGTCCTCGGGGTCCGGATGCAGGGCCTGACATTCACACATGGCGGAGAACATGGGCTCCACTGCACACACAAACACACGCTGTTACTCTCTACAGGAGTGACGCTCACACTGAACTCATCTGTGTTCGTTCCACACACTCACAAGCGGCTTTATCACTGGGCACAAAGCGGATCTCTGTGATGGTTCCTGAGTCTTCACTGTCGCTGTCACTCTCCTCATCATCCTCTGGAGCTTTGTCCTGCTGCTCGGCATCACCTTCATCTGGAAGACACAGAATTTCAGAACTCAGACTCAGACAAGAACCACTGGCCAAAATGTCTAAAATGAGCGCATCTCTATTTTGCGTGACATTTGGAAGGTGATGCCTCACCGTCCAGTTTTGCATTGACCATCACATACAGGTGCTCTTCTGGAAAGGAGCTAAGATCTCGTGAGATTGCATGCAGACTGATGGAAGGGTATTCAAGACAGAAACCCATCCCTGAACCATCAAACCAGGACAGATGCCTGCAAGGACACAGAACAGCTGCATTAGTAAACATAGGTCCCCAAAACATCATGAGTGTACTATGGTAAATGCCCTAAAGAACATGGTAATGCATAACATAATCAAATACTAAATAATATAAATATAAAACAAATAAAAGATAGAAAGATACACCAACTGATGCTATCACTGTACCATTGTTCTACAACAGTACTTTTCGTAAGTTGTCTACTGCCCTTGCTAGGCATGATATGTTTATTCTTAGAGTTTATGCATAAATAAATGACTAAATGTGTCCACAGGTGTCACCTGATGTAGAACACGCATACCACGTGTACACAACACTTATGTTTTAGTTAAAACGTGCACAGACACTCACGCCTCAGCCACAAACAGAGTTCCAGATCCCAGTCTTTTCCCGTCCAGAACCGCGGTTGTTTCGGCTTGCTGGAGCCGCACGCCCTCGCTGGGTGGAGGTAAACTCTTCAACACTACCATTCTGATGAATTAAATCACCGTGAAGATGCTGAATGCACTAAAACTGATGCTCTAGTGAGACAATACTCAGTCACAAAGCACTGCAAAAACAACAGTAACTCTCATTCAAGCGTTACCAAGCTTTCTCTTTTAACTTCATTAATGTACAAGTAAAATGCGACCGGTTTGCGTGGCGAGAAACTTTCAAATGGGTTTTATAGTTCAAAGATTCGCTGTCATGCGTCACTTCTGTAGTTCTCACTCATTGTGCGACGACTGTCTCTAATAGCTGTTTCCTGTGGGACACACGGTCATTCCTGCAGGGGGCGCTAAGTGGCCCACAAAGACGGACTCTCCATTAACTCGCATTGACGTCTAAATACGTTTTTTTGTCTTATTGGAGATGTCTGTGCAGTAATAAGTACAATATATTAATTACAAAGATAAGTATACATCAAACAGACGAGTATTCACAAGCGCAATCTCTGTGAAATGATTAAACAAAATATATTAGTATGTAATCATAACAGATTTTCATTGGTCCACTCCTCAAAACGCGGAGAAAAGTAACAACTATCTTATGATACCGCTGTTCGTTTGCTACGTCAGCAGCGGTGTAAATAAGTTTATAACACCGCAACGTTAATATGCATTGAAATGTATTAATTATTTAGACACAATTTAGCTGACTAATCACAAATGACGTCCGGGCCGCTAAGTACCGCCCATTGTGAGACATTAATCCATTCTACCAGTTATTCATTTCCATTCATCAGCGACATTCGCGCCGCTTTATGACGCAAGAAAAGAGCGCGTGCGTTTCACACCACAGAGCAAAACCGTAGCGCCTACTCAGGATCGGAGGAGATGCAACACAGCAGACACAAACAGTAGTAATCTGCATATTTTGGTTCATAATCCTTTGTGTACATTGCATAATTTAAATAGATTAATTTATTGTTTGCATATGGGTAGTTGACTAATAAACATTTCCATTATTCCATCATTCTTATATTCAGTTTTAATGACCTCACATGGTATTTCTACTCTCAATATCAACCACATGACTACATTTGTATACTTTCCCTTATACAGTACATGCATTTTAACCTAAAATGTTAATGTTGAAAATGAAATGTTAATGTTATAGGTCAACTAGCCATAAAAGTAAATGCTTCTTGTGTCTTGAATCCATTGAAGGTACTTAAAAAACACAAATTTCAAGCCAGGGACATTAACAGCAACATTAAGTTTATTTTTGTTTTGTGAATAATTTTTTTTTGTTGTTGTTGAAATATGGAGACGTACATCTGTAAAGTAAGAGTAAAATAAACTGAGAAGGAAAACGAATTCCAGTGGTACAAGGCTCAAAAACACATTCTTTAATTCTTACCATAAGTATTCTAGTGCTTGTGGTTTTTGTATTTATTCTGTACTGGGGTGGATTTGTGTTGGAATGACTTCCATAGTGTTCTAATTCAAACAATCCAGCATAAAAGACACCCGCTTGGAGTCAAAGAAACCTTTAAAAACAACTCTATGGAAAGAGCGATCCAGACTGCCGTGTTGAACAATGCGGTTCCAAACAGCACCATCAAAGGTGCTTGATCGACAAGTGCATTCAGTTGACACATGAAGCTCAGACAGGGACTTAAAAGTGACTGAATGTCTCCGTAAACGTCCTAAAATTTCAGCAACAGCTTTCAAAGTGCAGAAATTTCATCATTTTAAAAATAATTAAATAATATTGTTTTTAACATTACATACAATGTTATTTTAGTAAAGAGAGTATATTAGTCTTTTTAAATTAAAAAGATTGAATCGAAATGACAGATCTTTAATATTACGATCATCATCCAATGTGTTTCGTCCTTTTTTGCTGGTCTACTAACTAGTTTAATTCCACCCAAAACTGAAAATTCTGCCATCATTCTCACCCAGAGGTTCAACGCTACTCGTTTCCATACAACAAAAGTGAAAATCTCCTCTTGTGCTCCACAGAAAGTCATGTGGTTTTGCAATGACAAGAGGGCGAGCATATGATGTCAGGATTATCTTTTTTGGGTAAACTATCCCTTTAAGCCTTTAATTGGATGAAAGCGTTTAGGCAAAGTTCGGCATCAAAGGTTAATGTACAACGTTTTCATGTACAACAAAGAATAAAACATTAATACAGAGAATGTAAACCTCTAAAACTCCAGTCTAAAACTAACAGAACACGTAAGCTTCAATCCAGTGTCTCTGGAGGACGACAGAAGCCGCTTTATACAAACAAAACCGTACTGGCCGTTAATGACAAAGTGCTTTACTCTGAGGAATGGTTACTGTAGTATTAAGGAGACCCTGTTCTAATCTGGGAAGGATGATACATGCGGATGTATGGAGTGGATTCAAACATCTGAAACGGACAAATACGGCATTCCTCTGGAAGCTTCATTTTTGGTCCACTACACCCAAAAACTACGGTGGCTGATGAGGGACATTCCCGTGACAGGTGACTCTCGGTCGAAAGGCTATGAGAAAATAAATGCATTTTACCTACAGAGCACATCATGACAACTGTTCACTGTCGAAAACAAAGTTAACAAGGTCCGTGACGCCAGTGAACTCTTCCTCGTCCTCGTCGTCATCGTCATCCTGAGCTGCGGTCCTCAGCGGGACCAAGCCGTTGTGCCGGCCGGGACCTCGGGGGCCCGCAGTGTTTCTGGCCGTGTGCCTCCACCTGACATTTCCACGTGTGTTTTCCTCTTCCTCCTCCTCCTCCTCGTCTTCGTCTGTTTCTATGCGGTTCGACCTTTTGCGGAGGGGCTGTTCATCATCCTCAGAGTCCTCTGTCTCTCCTCTGTCCTCCTCTTCGTCTTCACTGGAGCTTTTCTGCCGAGTCCGTTTTATTAGTTTGTGCCTGGGTTTGGAGTCTTCCCTAGTTGACTCGCACTTCCGTCCTCTTTCTGGTCTCTTGAGTGATTCCTTTGGCTCAAAGTCTTTAGAAAGCGTGGACTCTAGAAATATAGGATGAGACGCAAACAATTTAGTTGCAAATTAACAGTATAGCTAACAATAATTATTTAGTGTGATGTGACAAAATGGTGCGATTCACAGATGTAAATCGCAAAACGGAGGGTCCTTAGAGATGCATCGTTTCGTTTTCATTTTGTCTTGTTGTGCAAAAAAAAATATGCTGAAAATTTGCCAGAAATAAACGACTATGGGTTTAGGCACCAGTACTTATACAAAAAAGAAAAAGAAAAAAGGCCTTCGGTTATTTTAAAACGAAAAATTTCATGTTTTGAATCTTAAAAAAAAAGAAGAAGAAAAAATAAATATATATATATATATATATATGATATATATATATGACCAGCAATCACAATGAATCAGAAATACACAGCAATTTTTAACAACTAGAAAATATACAGCCATATATATTTTATTTTATTTATTTAGAAATAAATGGTGCATAATTTAGAGGTGAATACTGTCTCAATCCCCTCAATATACTAAATATACAAGAATAAATATTATTGAAACAAAATATAGTACATTCATATCATTCAAAAAATGTTAAGCTTATTGTCTTAGGCCTGTTTTGACTGCCAAGGATCACAGGTGTGACCCCTAAGTGAGGAATATGAGAGAGATGACATTAACACATACCATATGTGAAAACAGGAGTGTGGTGGTGCTCACCTTCACTGTTGGAGCTGGACAGTCGTCGACGGTGAGGAAGAGTGGGGTGTTTCTGATCGGACACCTTCCGTGATCCCTCAGACTCTGACGTCTCGTAGTAGTTGACCTGAGAGTTCTGTCTCCGTCGCGGACGCCTTCTGTTGACGTCCACGTCGCTGTCGCTGAACTCATTAGAGCCTTCTGTTTCTGCCAAACGAACACACAAGGAAAAACTGTGAGTAAAAGACATCATTTGACAGGGCTCTACCAAAAACCTAGTGAACTGCTTACCTAGACAGCACATCTCCAAAAACAGAAGCAGCAAAATTATGCGGTCATATAAAAGTTGCTGGCTGCGAAGACCATTTCAAAGTGTGTTTTTTTATTTAAGTTACTTAAGGATTCTGTCTTAGAAGATACAGTAGAAACAGCTTTGAAATGGAGTAAATATGTTATTCTTTTAAGTAGACTGGATATGAAAACTCATACAGACCCATTTCCTCTTCCTCCTCCTCTTCCTCAGAGTCTAACAGGTCCTCCTCTGAGGAGCCTCTTCGTCGAGCGGGGGGTCTGCGTTTGCTCCTCCTGCTTCTCTGGGTGAGTGTGGTTCTTCCTGTTCTCCTGGAGGCTGGTTGATTCTCAGCGCCACTGTCACCACTGCCCCATTCACTCCCCGCATCACCATCAGACGCACCCTCTCCCGAAACCACAAATTCCTCCTCTTCCAGGCTAGCATTACAAAAGCATACATATTAATGCTGCTTCTGACCAAATTTTATGTGGAAATCTATATAGCATGAAAATCTATATAAATGCCGATCTATTGAATTTGTGAAAATACAAACGCATCACTGTTTCCACAAAAATAGGCAGTACAACTGTTTTCAACATTGATATTGATTAGAAATGTTTCTTAAGCAGCAAATCAGCATATTAGAATGATTTCTGAAGGATCATGTGACACTGAAGTAATGTTAGTAATGATGCTGAAAATTCAGCTTTGCATCACAGGAATATTACAAATGAAAACAGTTATTTAAATTGTAATATTCAAAATATTACTGTTTTACTGTATTTTTGATTAAATAAATGCGGCCTTGGCTGAAACTTCTTTCAAAAACATTTAAACTAACCATCTAACCCCAATTTCTACCAATTTTTAGGACATATACGATTTAAAAAAAAATAATATTTTCATAAGTATTAAGCATATTTCCCCCCAAATTCTTTCATGGCTTTTTTTTTGTTCTTGTTGTAATTCTCATTATTTCTCACAGTGATTCTCATGGTGATCCTCAATAGATGTAATAGAGTCATTTTAGTTTATAGCACAAAATACTGTCATGAATGACTGACAAAAGTGACGTTGATTTAAATTAAGCAGTGCAACACTGTATAAATAGCTAACAACTTTGCATTAAACTAATTTTAATGCAAGATGTGCTTAATGATCATGAAAAAATCCTATAATGGTCCTAAAAATAGGAAAATATAATGTCTTTTTCTTTTGATTTTGGGGGAAAATATGACCAGGACAAGTTCTTGACAGCTTTTGTGAGATTCACCTATAGATCTGAACCATTATATCCATTATATTTTGAAGAACTGGTATAAAATCCACCTGATTTGAACCCTAAAATCCCAAATTTGAACCCATAGTATTCTAAATAAACACACACCTATCACTAAGCTGAAACTCGTCCTCGCTCTCCTCCTCGTCCACCGTACTGTCACTGTCCAGGTCATTGAGTCGCCGGCGCTTCTTTCTCGGCGCGAGAGGTTTCACAAGCCGCCGACTCTCTCGGCTCACCGTGTTCCGCTGCTGACTTGTGACAGTCACTACAGGTTTACCTTGACCAGCACCTGCAGAACGCACCAGCAGGGAATTTAATATGCAAAGACACACATATTATAAAGCATGAAACAATATCTCATATGACCAACCTCCTCCTTCTGAATCTTGAAGGTCTTCCTCTATTGCTTCATCAATGGCTTCATCAAAATCATCGAATCTGGTGGTTAGTAGTAAGAACATCAAGAATTAGTCAGACTTATATCTTCTCTTAGAGTCTATTTCTACAAGAAATATGGTACAACTTTACAATAAGGTCCCATTAGTTAATACATTTACTAACATTAATTAACAATAGGCAATACATTTGTTACAGATTTCTTAATCTTTGTTAAAGTTAGTTAATAAAAAACAGCTTTTCATTGTTCATGTTAGCTCAGACCCATTACATATTAACAGATACAACTTCTGATTTTAATAATGGTTTAGTAAATGTTAAAATTAACATTAAAGGTGTCCTATTATGCTTTTATGCATGTTCAACTTTCTTTAGTGTGAAATGTTGCGGTTTCAGCTTGAAAAGGGTCTGCAACGTTAAAAAAGAACAAAGTATATATTCTCTACATCAGTAATCACTGTTTCTGAACTCCCTGAAACACCTTGATTGTAGTCTTGAGGTTTCTTCCTGGAATGAACACGTCACAATATTCCTCATTTAAATAATTCCCACCCAACGCATACGCAAAATAAAGGGACGAGGCCTGGTTGAGTTGCGCTAGTAGTGTGTTGAAATGGTTATGGTAAGGGCTGTGACATTTCTAAGAAAACACTCGAAACGGTTGACAAATCACAACACACTGATCAAGCTGACCAATCAGAGCACATTGTGCTTTTCAGAACTAAACAGAGCGTTACTGACAGACTGGGAGAGAGGTGTAACAATTTACTTTTTGAACATTCAAGCATGAAAACCTTTTCTAGTAGACCCCGAAAACAAAATCAAAACAACATAGGACATAATAGGTCCCCTTCAGCTAAGATTAAAAAATGCTTTAGAATGATTTCTCATGTTAACAAATGGAACCTTATTGTAAAGTGCTACCAGAAATATTGATTACCTATAACTGATGGATTTCTTCATCCTAGTCGATCGCCTCCCGAGATTCTTACTTTTCTTGGCATCCTTTTTCTTCTCTGTCATGGCATCTTCTTCATCACCGTCCTGCCATGATGAAGAAGTGCAAATTTAAAACCAAATAAAGGTAATTAAGGCAATTTAAATCCCATCTTATTAATCTGTATAATTTATTTATCTTATATTAATTTAGATATAGCATAGCATACTTTAGCATAATTTACTATAGTATGGCATATGGTACAATACAGTATGGCAATATAATATAATATAATATAATACAGGCTGCATACTTACTGGATTGGGTATAATGTTCTCCACGCTGATGCCCACATACACTAATCGCTCACGTCTGAAAGAGAGAAAACAAGAAAAATCTCAGAATCAGACTCACATGAGGCTATTCATCATCCATGATGATTCATGGGAATGATGATAAGCTGGTGAGACCATTTATGAGGTGTGTGCATGTGTGTGTGTGTGTGGATTTATACCTTCGTTCAGCTCTCTCTTTCTTCTTCAATGCAGTGTCCAGATTCAGAAGCTGTTCTTCCAGTCTCTGACAGAGAAGCTTCTGTAAATGACAAGAATATATACTTGATTAATATAGCTCACATACACACACAAGGCATTTACACAGGGATTTAAGCCCTTACATGCTGGCAGGGAGGGCAGAACCATTCTCCATCAGGAATGATCATTAGAGGAGGTCTCAGACAGGCCGTGTGATATCCACTGTCACACATGTCACAAAGAAGGATCTGGGACAAAAATACACAAGAGAGAAAATGTGAAATTATGTTCAATTAGAATAGTAAATAAATAAATAGTGCCTAAGAAAGTACTAGGTAATATAAGGTAACTATATGGGTTAAGGTTAGGTTAAGGGGTTGGTTCAGGGTTATAGTACCTAGTTATTACACAGTTACTGCATTCCCTATAATAAGTACATAGAGTATGTACATGGGGAACAGGACAGTACAATAAAGTGCTACCTTTGTTTCTTCTAATCTTTTGCCATTTGACAGACAATCTCATCTTCTAGCTTAAATCATTTTAGAAACCCATTTGTGCATCAATTACACTTTATATTGTTTACACTGTTTTTGTTCAGTAACGTTGTCTGAATAAACCCCTATACGCACTGTATGTGTTGGAGTCGAACAAAACATTTTACCCAAAGCACATTCTGTATTGTGTCTTTTTTTTTCTATTACAAACAATAACAAAACTAGGTGACTTGCATTAAAGAGAAGCACCCAATCTCTTTAAATTTGGATTAGTAAGTAACCAAACTAACAAGTAACCACATAGAACCGCTGTAGTACTGAGTTTTACATAAGCAAGCACCACTCATGTTGCTGTCATTTGATACTGTGGTTGTACACAGTACATTGAGTCAAATTTCCTTATTGGGACATTAAAGTGTAATCTATTTTCAATTCTAAAGAAGTAGTCTGAATTGATAAAAGAGAACTCACTAGTTCTGGGTGGTTAGCGAGCCCACAGTGTTTACAAGCATCTTCAGGTTGAATCTCGTTGGATTGGTCTGATTCAGTTTCACTCTTGTGGTCTTTTCTCTCTGATTTGGTGTCTTCATTGTTTGCGTCTTTGTCGTCGGCCACTTCCTCCTCCCGACCCGGAGCTCCTTTGAATTTGCTATTTTTCGTACGAATTTTCGACCAACGAGTACGCCTGTGTCGCCGTTTGGCCTAAAAGAGTAAAAAACAACATTTGCATAAATAAAAGCTTTCTGTGCAATTTGTTGGACTGGATATAAAAAGCTTTCGGGCTACCTTCAAAGACTTAGGCTGTCCTTCCACGTCCACTTTTTTGTGCATCTCCTTGGGATCGACATTCACCTCTTCGTCTACTATGCGTTCCTCTTCATCCTGTGCTTCTGAGGAGGCCTTCAGTTTCCCATCTTGCTTCTTATCTCGACAATCTGCCACTTTGGGGCTGGGCTTGCAGATTCTGGCAGATCTCCGTAGGGATCTCCGATTGCTGGTTTCCGACTCTTCGATGTCCTTGTGCTGGAGTTCAGGCGTTCGCCTATGAAGCGGGATCTTGATTTTCAGGCGAATCCCTTCCTTCTGAAGCTCCGACGATACCTCTTCGTTATCGTTGTGTCCAATTTTTTCACTGTCTCCCGCATCCTTCACCAAAACCTCACCAATGCTGGATAAGAGCTCAGTGTTTTGGTTGTCTTCTTTTGCTTGGAGCTTGGATTTGGCCTTTTGTGACCTTCTCTTTCTTGGGCTTTTCAGACGTTTGTCTTTGCTGTCATCCTCAACCACAACGTCAGTATTTTCTCTGGCTGACAAAGCTGCCGTCTTGCTGTTTTTGAGTTCTTCTTCATCTTCTTCATTGTCAATTTTGTCAACCTTTTCCTCAACTGAAGTCTTTTGCATCTCTTCAATCATTGGCGACTCCTCAACAAGGTTTGATACTTTTGCTTCCACATCTGGGCTCTTATTGCAAGCATCTTTTGACACCAGATTCTCAAGGATACTGCATGGATGAGGACCATTGTCTGCTTTAACCATGGATTTCCCAACAAGTACAGACTGTCTTACGCCATCTGTGCCTCCAACTTCAGTCTTCAAGACATTCGTATTCCCATGATGACCATTTGAAGAATTATCGTTTTCATTCAAAGGCCTCTTTCTCTCAATGGGACCTTTGATAACTCCAACACCTACGTATTGTTCTTGTGATACCGTTTGGTAAAGATCAACAGGTGAATGCTTCCCAATTAGCTTTTGTGGGACAGGGATGATGGTCGTTGGTCCTTTCTCCTCATCAGTTGGGTATTCTCTTTTGATTTGCTGCTCCTTCAGTGGCAAGACGGCAGGATTGCGAACGATGATACCTCCTGTGCTGATGCTGCCATTGCTGTTAAGGTTGTTGTTGCTGTGATTGACGTTGCTGTAGTGATTGCTGACATCATATCCTCCACTCCTTTTCAACTCCCTCTTCTTCAGCGGTATTTTAGCCTGTTGGTCGCTCTTTACAGTTCTAGTCACATTCCCAAACATAATCTCTTTCTTGTCATCGTGCATCTCGGATCTTTTTGCCGGTTCGTGTTTGATGGAAGCAGGAGGCATGACGACAGAAATGGCATTCCATGGTTTGGGACAATCTTTTGGTTCTTCTTTGACAAGAGTTTTGATCGTACTAACCCTGTTGTCGATGACCAATTTAGGCTTGGAAATTTCAGCAACTTTCTCCTCTTGCTCTGGTTTAACAGGATCCATTGGTGTTTCTTTTTTAATGTCTTTAGGTATTAACCCAATTTCATTGGAATCGAAGGTGGTATTGGTAAAGTCCCCTTGTCCCGATACATGGTTTCTCAAGTCCTCAGCCTCACCTTGAATACAAGACAATACAGTAAACCCCACAGTAGTTGACAACTAGTCTGGATATTGTAGGAGACATGTTCCTCTCAATGTCTGTGGTGCTTACAGCCCTAAATGGGAAAGATTTTCCAATGAGTTTTACCTTTAACACCTTCAGTCTCCATATTTGGGCTGGTGGGACAGCCTTGCTTCTCTTGGTCAGTCACGGGTGGGTCAATCTTGGCTTTAAGCTGTTCTAGTGTGTCTGCAAGATCATTCCTATTCCTGTTTAAAGTAAAATGCATTTCTTATTCCTTGATAAACTTCAAAGGAGGTTTAACTATTATACTTCTAGAAAAGAAATTCTGAGGAAACACATAAAATTCAAATGTAGAGCTTGAATGTGCTGTTAGTGTTCTTTAACTTAAGATTTTATGTTCTCATAACTTGAAACTTGATGTGAAATGTATCTTTTGCTTATTTTGATAAACCATTCTGGTCTTTTCCCCACAAATTGCTTACTTCGCAATGCATTTCCAGGAGGATCCATCTAAATCATCCTGTTCTTCAGAATAAACACGTATATTCTGTTCTTGATCTAACTGGAACCAGTACAGAAGACCTTCCTTGTCTCTACCGATGGGTTGTAGACGCATCTTGTCTGGGTCTTCCTCGTTGATTAATGTCTTAAACTTGAGATTGTCATCAAACTGGCACTCACACAAGTACTGTTAATGAAATAGAGAATAAAGGTAAAATCTCATTAAAATAAAACATATTAAGGGCACACTTTACACGCTTTATTTTGGGGTAAAATATGACCCGGACATGTTCTTGACACGTTACATAAGAAGCAATACAACTTCATAAAGTGATATCTCCATCAAAACAAGTCAAACTATTATTGATGTATAGAAAATAAGTCCCCTGGAAAATACTGACCTTTAAAATGCCTGTCTTACACTCAACTGTCATTTCTAGGTAGCTTTTTCTCTCCATTTCCCATGCCCAGGTGCTGTTAAATTCCTGGCACACCTGCATCAAAAATGATTTAAACAAACAGACAGATTTGCATGGATATTTCCATTTTCACGGCATATGATTTAAAACTAAAACACTTACCTTTACAAGATACTTCTCCCATCTGTCTGGTGTGACCGTTTTGCCGATCTTCCGCAGTAGTTTGACATGGAGCTCAATCAATGGCCGAGGAACTAAATTGTACAAAATTTTTTTGAGCAGTATTTCAATTATTTTAGCATTTAAAACTTCACATTACCATAAAACCTCTTTTTTTTCTTTGAGAAATGAAAACCATGCTTGTACTAACTTTCAAAAAATATTATATTATATAATAGCAACTGTTTTCCTGTCCCTTGCAATTTTCTTTCATTTTGCTCATTACTGTGTATACCTTTTATTTATTCTTTAAAATAAATGCATTAGAAACACATCTCTCATTACTATATCATCGATTTATCCAATCAGCTATCAGCAATGTCAGAGCGAAAACATAATTATGCAGTGACGTTTACAAACGCAATTCTCCTAAATGACAACATTAGTGTTGTGGAGCTCACATTCAGCTATTGTTATAAGAAACCTAGGAGTACACAATTAATACAGTATTTAAAGTGGACTGAACGTAAACAAATCTGTGCAGCGATTCTATTATTACAGTTAGCATAGGAAGTTTGACAGCGGCCTGCGCATGTGCAGTGTGCGGGTACAGTAACATCGTTGTTTATAATCTGAACGTAAATGTATATCAGACCAATTTGTCGTATTATACTGAGGTGTCTCTGTATTTAATGGTCGCCAACAGCATGATAACACCCTTAGCAGTGCGTATAAGTTAGTCACTCTGACGGCAATCATACACTGAGATTAATCTTTAAATGTGATTTTTCCACTGGGAAAGGGTGGAAAAACCACACATGACTGCTTTAAAAACACTTCGCCACAGTCCATCTGAAGCATCGGGGACACGATTCTCATCCAAACAAAGACTACGAAGGTACAACAAGCCAAACTTTAAGTGATCAAACCCCTGATGGGCAAAGATGCGGAGCCTGTCCAAATAAACACAAACCCAGCCTCTCCCTCAGCTCACCCGCTGATGTATCTTGTAAGTATCGCTCCAGCTGAGGGAACGTCAGCTCGGGCAGATCCAGAACAGGCCCGTAGCGCTCCAAAAAAGAGCAGACCACCGCAAACCCGGGACTGAGCGCTGGAGGAAGAGCTGCTGTGGTGCCCGGAGCAGCCATCTTTCCTGGAGATGACGAGCTATGCTCTGCTTAGACCCAAAACTGCCCACAATACACCGCGACACCCACCCAGAGCATCATCCAGAGGGGCATCTAGTGTTTGTGTGTGTGTGTGTGTGGACCACCACAATGCCACAATCATCGTCGTCATCATCTTCATCACAATAATAACATAAACTGTTATTGTTATTGTGATGAAGATGACGCCACACTTTTTTTCCACGTACACTATGCTAATAGAAAGAGTGTCGTGTTTGTGTTTATTCATGACCGGAATGAATAGTTAAATAAATTAATGTGTAATATTTAAATGTAAATGAAAAATAAAATAAAAATAGAACAGAAAATCATATTTATTCATACTGCTAATATAATAAGTGCTGCTTTAACATGTCACACTTGTTTCGCTGACACTCTATTATAAACGGTCGTGCTTGTGTTTATTAAAATATTTTTTTAATATATATCTATATATGAATAATTAAATAAATTATATTTAAATGTAATAAAACTTAAAAGAACAAATTATATTGATTCAATCTGACATAATACAACACGGTTATTTTATTTATTCCTTTAAATTAAATAATTTACTATATTATCCAATCCATATATTAAAATCCTACTGGCTGCTGAGAGGATGTGGACCATGCCGTTGACTGACTGACTCCAGCTTTTGCTACGTCACTGAAAGGCAGCCAATCAGCGTAAAGGGCTGAAGCGTACGCAGAATAGACGCTGGCCAGTAATGTACGTGGTGGGTGTGGCCTGCCGTCACACGAAGAAAAGCACAACACAAGCAAGATTGAGTTGCAGGCTAAGGCAAGATTATATAATATAAATGAAAAACATTTATAGTGAATGTGTTGCACGTGTATAAAGTTGTTTTTATAATAAAAATTATTAGTTGCCTGAATAAAAAAACTCGTCAGAGAAAGCAGGTTTTATGACATGCATGCGTGTACAAGTGCTATAAGCGGGGTAGGTTAAGGTTTATCATTTGTAAATTGTTTTTTGTAAGTTAATTAAGTGTTTAAAAAAGCAGTCAGGGTTCATTAGAGTGACATCCTGTACAAAGATGGTAATACTGAAAGATTAACATTGATTTACCAATGATTTTACATGACACTGTACAAAAAACATGGTATTATAATATAGTAATATAGTATAATACAATGTAAAAAGTCAAGAAAAAGACTAATATATGCATCTGATTTGTCTTCCACTCTGTTACAGGAAAGCTGAGCATGTCTTCTCCAGAGATTGCTTCCTTATCCTGGGGCCACATGAAGGTCAAAGGTTGCTCTGCATCCTATAAAGACTGTAAAGTGTGGCCGGGTGGCAGCCGTGCCTGGGACTGGCGTGAAACCGGCACAGATGTAAGTTGAACACCAGATCACACTGTAAAATCACGCTCATCTTTATTACATAGTTCTGGCATGAAACTCTGAATGGTGCATGCTGATAGGTCTTTAACTTATTGGTAGTAATCATGTCATTATCTACATGGCACAGCTGATTGGTTGCTGTCGCATCAGCGGCCAATGAGCTTGCTGCTCAAACATTAAAATACTCGGCATTGTTTTCTGTCAAATACTTGGCATAGTAACAGTCTGCAGTGTGCTTTCAGAAACCCTCCACCTTCCCCAGCTCCACCTGTATAGATCTGCTATGGGGTTAAATCATGTATGTTACATATGCAGCAGCAGCAGCAGCATGTCTTACATGCTCACATCAATGTCTGTGAAGGTATTCGCAGTAATACTACTTGCTCTGCAGCAGCAGCAGCGTAGCAGATCTATTCCGCCAAGACCAAATTCATTAACATTGTCATATCCATTACCATGCCAATCTCTATTACCATACCAATCTCCCGAGAGTTGTCATGACAGAATTACATTATCTTCTTAAAATTTGTAATTTTCATAAAAACAGCAATGTATGCTTTGTAAAATCTGTTTTAGTATTCATTGTACTTTTATAATAATTTGGCAGATGCTTTTATCCAAAGCAACTTGCATTTTATTCAAGGACATTTCATTGCATTCTATGAAATAACACAAATAGATATATGGGAACTATGTAGTGACCAAAAATGTTCAATATATCAATATTATCTTGTATTTCAACCAGTTTGCTTTAAATGTTATTTATTAGAGATGTGTCTAAGTACATCTATGCTCCTGCCAGCATTATCCCGGTGTCCAGCCAGCTGATCTGGAAGAGGTCCTGAGGAAAGGGGTGCAGACGCTGGTCATAGGAAGAGGGATGAGTGAAGCTCTACAGGTAGGATTGTGATTTTGGTGATCAGCACTGTCCATGATCTGAATATTTCAATCCTTAAATAAGCGAATCTTTTTGTCTTTTACGCTTCAGGTGCCTCCCTCCACCGTAGATTACGTGAAGAAGCAGGGTGTCGACGTCAGGGTGTTCCAGACCGAGCAGGCTGTTAAAGAATATAACGCTCTGGCGGGACAGGGTGCTAAAGTGGGCGGGGTCTTCCACTCCACCTGCTGATGACATCATCAACACAACCAGCTAATTCATTTAATGCTGTGTTAAAAGTGCCTTACACTTCAAATTAACATTGTCTTCTAGATAGACGCTTAATAATTTGCTCTCTGGGCTATTGGAGGAAATATTTTCCTTACTTTTGGTGAAAATGTTATTTGCTTTATAATCAAATGAAAATACCCCATTATCACACACACCAGTGATACAAATGAACAAAAAACGATTTATTTAAGATTAAACATAATTGTGAAAACATTTGATTTTGTGTTGGCTGTTAATTTCACACACACACACACACACACACACACACACACACACACACACACACACACACACACACACACACACACACACACACACACACACACACACACACACACACACACACACACACACACACACACACACACACACACAGGGGTCAGCGACGAGCTGGTTTGGGCATAATGAAGACTTTAACAGGTTTGCTGAGGTGGATAGTGCCCTCAATTGAGTTCTCGCTGGTGGGGAGACCGTCCATACTCTCATTCCACGCAGGTTTAGAGACGTATTGTTTACAGCTGCTGGTGCTGTAGGCCAGAAGCAACCGCACTTCAATCTGACAGGCCTCTGAGAGTAAAAACACACACAGACATGAGATGCACTTCAGATTACATTCTACTTTACACTGTGAATGTACTCTTGAAAAAAGACTGGGATTGTAACAAGATACTAGTATGATATATATATACTACAGTTTTACATGGTAATCCAAGGTGCTTTTGTTAGTGTAGTATAACAAAACGCTTTAGTTGTAATGTCTTTCTGCAATTTGTTAGTAAGCATAAAACAAAGGTCATAACACTTTTTCCCTTTGGAAAAACATGCACTGATAAGTTGTGTACAGTGGCCCTTTTGAATTATTTTCCAGTTATTAACATCATAAAAAGTTTATGTTTGAATTTTTGATGGTTTCATGTACATTTATAACACTATACTTTGTGTTTTGATACCTTGCTATTAAATTACAGAAAATGGTTGAAGATGACCTTTTGTGCCCTTTTTCAGAGTTTTGATTTTGTTTTTGTGGTCTATTAGAATAAGGTTTTATGGTTGAATGTTCAAAAAACATAATTGACAGTTGCAGCACCTCTTTTCCCAGTCTGTCAGTAACGCTCTGTTTAGTTCCGGTCTCTATAAAGCCCCTCCTTCCAAAAAGCGCAATGCACTCTTATTGGTCAGCTGGACCAGTGTGTTGTGATTGGTCAACCGCTTCAAGCAAGTTTGGGAAATGTCATGTCCCTTGCCATAACCGTGAGTTTCAACACGCTACTAACGCAGTGCAACCTTCCCCCTTTTATGCTTATTGCTTTAGCTGGAATTATTTAAATGAAGGATATTGTGAAGTGCTCGTTCCCAGAAGAAAACTACAGTTGAGGCTTTTTTACACACTAAAGAAAATTGAAAATGTAAAAAAAGCATAATTTTCAGCTGCTGCATGAGTGTTTCTAATACCAACGTCTGAGAAAGTGATTGAAATTTCTCAAAAATGTTTTACTCTTTTGGAAAGTCTATTGTGGATTTTTTTCTTTGCTATTGGGGCAATTGGGAACATTTCCGTTCACCACTATAGACACTATATGACTAAAGCAGAAATGCATTCAGCCTCAGCTGAGGTGCTCAGTATTCTGGTCACACTCACAGATATAAAATAACTCGAGCAATATGCCGCCTTGTTGGACTAGATGCAGTTCTATTTATATCTGTGGAACTGTGAAGGGTTCATGCTGTTCGCTACCAGCAGAGAAGGATTTGTCTTTGTGTTTGCATCATTTTATTCAAGGACTAAACAAAGAATAGCTTCAGCATAATGATACTTGACCAAAAATACACAACTGATGTCTTGATGTGCATGTGTCTGTTAGTATCAGCAGAAAAACACACATTTCAGAAAGAATACCAACCTGTCCAGGCAGAATGAGAGAGATAAACCTGCGTGATCAGTCGCACACGTCCAGGTCCAGGGGTCCTAAAATCTCCAGGTTTGGGGTGGATTATGTGAGACTGTCCATCTGGATACAGCACCTGTGTGAGGATGGGAAAAAAAAAGTGATTAATGTGTGTAAATTGTACACAAATTGAATTAAACTGATTTAAATAAAACTGATTTCATGCCTGAAACAATGGAAGAGTATTGACATTTATGCGACGGGCAGATGCTTTTATGCAGAGTGACTTGCAATGAATTCAGGTAAAACTTTTATCAGTTCAAACCCATGACTTTGGCGTTGCTAGCTCTGTTTGAGCAACAGGAATACGTAGGGTGGGATTTAAATGCATCCATTGAGAATTGATTAGATGGTGAAAAGTGGCTATGAATGATTGAAAAGCTGAGGTCATTTTTCTTCAATAAATAATAAATAAAAAAAACATGAATGTGCATTATGAAAACAGAGTCAGTTTTTCTTTGCTTATATGTGATTTGACTGAAAAGAAATGAGGTTGGAGCATCTAACCTGCACTTTGACTGTTGTCTGTGGGTCTTGTACATGTTCAAGAGTAGCGTCTATATCTAACGCCACCACCAGACCAGAGGTGAATCTCAAAGCGTTGTCTGATTCTCCTGTCGGCTCGATAATTGTTGCTGACGCCCTGTGGATCTAAACAAAAGGGATAATTCAACACACGTTTGGGAACAAACAAGCTGTTTCCTGTATCTTCTTGAATCTGCGCACCTGCTCAGGTAGTTTGAGATGGATGAATCTGCTTTGCCGCAGTGTGGTCTGAAAGATTTTAACCAGATCATGAGGTTTGCAGGCCGTCAGCCTGGGCATCAACTCCAAGAGTTTCTCAACAAAACTGTCCTGGAAATGGGGCAACTCTGCCATGAAGAGCCTGAGAATGGAAAGACAAGAATATTCAGTGATTCTTCACACGTCAACGTATAGATTGAGTTCTGTCGGGACCACTATCGTCGAATACGATTGACAATTAGCATACAGTTTGGATTGGCAGTATGGTTCTGTTCTGGGCAAGAACTCCCTGCGCATTCATGCAGCCTAGCATGGATAAGAGCAGGGAGAGCAGCAATAACCCCCCCTTAGGGTAAACAGAACAGAACCAACATGAATGTATTGCAGATATCATTAATTCAAGATTTTTAAAGTACAACATAATTCAAGAATTTTTTCTGATTCAAGGGAATCAGATTGCCAAATCCTGACTGGGCGAGAGGAGCAGCTGGGGATGGAGGAGGGTAATTAGCTCAAGAGAAACGCGATAACTGCTGATAATACTGAAGGAGCTTATATATGTATACGGTGATAGGCGTCGTATTCCTATAGGTAGACGTGGATCAGCTGAGAGTCAGCTGATGCGAGCTTGACTAACGTGACCTGCCAGAACTGACGCTACACTTGATATTTGATGCATTTATAACACCATTTCTTTGAGTAAGGGCTAGCTCACAGTACAGGACTGTAAGACTAGCTGAATTGCTGTGGTGCTCACACTACACAACAAGGTTTCTTGTCATCTGTCGTTGTCTTGTCAATAACAGCGCACATACTACAGAACACAGTGCTGATGAAGTGCACAAACTACATGACATTTGGTCAAGAGGCAGTCCAGACCAACAGCGAAAAAAACTCACATAAATTCACGCCAGAAATTCACGCAAATGATTACGAGATTTCTCCGTACCATCTGCAATGCGATTGGCTGGATTAGTTCCAGCTAGTCGTTGCATTTCACACAGGATCAAACAGGTTTGAATATATCGCAGCATCTGTGATTGCTCAAGACAGTCTCAGATCACGTCTCTAACCTGCTCATACTTAAGGATAGGCGACCGCAACAAGCATCAATTTAACCGTGATCCGGGGGTTTGTCACAGACCCTGGAAATCTGTGCGACATCAAAATCCAGTGTTTGCTTGCCTTAAAGGGATAGTTCACCCAAAAATGAAAGTTCTGTCATGATTTACTCACCCTCAAGTTGTTCCAAACCTGTAACAACGTGAGGGTGAGTAAATCATGACAGAACTTTAATTTTTGGGTGAACTATCCCTTTAACATGAAGTGTTTTTACCTTTGAAATGACTCCACATCCTGCAGGAACTTCTCACAAATGCCAAGAACATGATCAACCCTGTTATTCAGAAGAGTAAAGATCATCAGTTTCAAATCTTTGAGATTTTTTTAGAAAGTTTATTGGTAAGTGCTGACCCTCGTTTGGATCGTGCTGTAAGGATGAGCTGTAACGCTTTTGCCTGCAGTCGCACGTTGTGAATTGTGGCAATCTGCTGCGTCTCCAGACCACCGTACAAGAACTCCAGCTTATAGGTCTCATCCAGGATCTGTCACACATCACAAAATGACAACAATGATACATCAGCAGTCAAAAGTTTGGTGGGTCGGCTGTGGATTAAATGAACTGGGGTAGGATGTACCTGTCGAGCGGCTGTTGAAACTTTGGCGTTCTGTTTGAGACAGAGCGGAACAGCCATGGTCCATAACTTCTCCTGAAGTGCCTGGGGTTGAAAGAAAAAACAATACAATACAATACAGTTGAATAGTACAAAAGAGTCTTTAATGCTCATCGAGGCTCAAAACTAAACTAAATAAAACATCTGGTCAAAGTTTGATCAAAAATACAGTTTTTTAATTTCTGTGAATTTTCAGCATCATTACTCCAGTCTTCAGTGTCACATGATCCTTCAGAAATCATACAAATATGCTGATTTGATGCTCAAGCAACAATGTTGAAAACAGTTGCTGCTTCATATTTTTGTGGAAACTGTGATACATTTTTTCAGGATTCTTTGATGAACAGAAAGTTCAAAAGAGCAGCATTTATTTGAAAAAGAATTATTAGTTATACATGTCTTTACTGTCACTTCTGATCAATTTAATGCAGCCTTGTTGAATAAAAGTATTAGTGCAGCATTGTATTCACCTTGGTAAGCAGTAGTTGGCAGCGTAAATACGTAGCACAGAAATCTGCAGAACCGGCCAACTCAGTCTGCAGCTCCCCCAACCTCTGCAGATCTCTGTATGTGGAAATAAAAATCATCTTTACAAACACCTTATGAAGAGACCCTTAAAAAGAATATAGGTGTAGTTTATTAGAGGTTTGAACCTGATGGTAAACTCCAGCAGATCCTGAGCACCAGGTGTTTCCAGGTTCTGGAGGGCGCTGACCCGAATGAGACTGTCCTGAAGGAAGTTATGTGCCGAATCCAGACTGCCTGAACCCACACCAGACGCCTCCAGACTAGCAGTCTGCTTTCTGCCTGGCAACTGAGAGAGAAAACATACAGCAAAGATATGGAAGATAAAAAAAGAAATGAATGATGAATCATACACAGATAAAACAGTATTTAAAGAGTTTTTTTACAGCACTAAAATAGCATACACAAAAGTTTGGGGTCGGTAAGAATTTGTAAAAAATATTTTAAGTCTCTAATGCTCACCAGTGCTGCATTTATTTGATCAAAAATACAGTAATATTGTGAAATATTATTCAAATTTAAATAACTGTTTTGTATTTGAATATATTTTAAAATGCAATATATTCCTGTGATGGTAAAGCTGAATTTTCAGCATCATTACTCCAGTCTTCAGTGTCACATGATGCTTCAAAAATCTTACTAATTTGCGGATTTGCTGCTCAAGAAACATTTATTAGTATTATCAGTGTTGAAAACAGTTGTGCTGCTTCATATGTTTTTTGCTGCTTCAGTTTTTTTAGGATTCCTTGATGAATAGAAAGGTCAAAAGAACAGCATTTATTTCAAACAGAAATATTTTGCATCATTAATGTGTTTACTGTCCCTTATGATCAATTTAATGCATCTTTGCAGAATAAATATATATATATATATATATATATATTTTTTTTTTTTTTTTTTAAATCTTAAGGAAAGGCTGCAGGCAGGTTTCTCACTCGGAGGTGTGGTACCAGGTGGGACAAGCTGTCACGCAGGTAGGCATAGTGCCGAAACGTGTGGTCTGAGAACAGCGCTGGCATGGTGGGACAGGTCTGGGCTGCGTTGAAGACCAGAACTAAAACAGCGATGTCTGAACAAACCCAGTTTAGGAAAATTTGAACAGAAACATCTCTGAACGAACAGGCAGAAGAAATTTATCCAGCTTAGTTCAATTATTTGACATGTTTGAAAAGTGTGAACAGCAAATAAACACATGAAATCAAATGTCTGGAAATGCGTCTAAGCCTTAATATTCAGATTCAGATTCATTTCTATGTTTTAGGATTCAATTCAAATTACATATGTTGTATTATTCATTACTTTTAAGACATTGTTGACAAAACCAAAGTCTGTAAATAGTAATATGCATTGACGTGGTCATGTCAGATGTGGAGGATACAAGCAGGGTCGTCCATGTCTGGTTCTGGAGTGTCGAAATACGGATGTGTGCTCAGCAGCTCAGGGACAATCGGCAGCACTAGGGTTGGGTGTCGAGCACCGAGAAACTTCAAACATCTGGATTAAAGGGGAAAAAAATAAAGAAGTCAGAGAATGGGACCGAATGCCAGTGAGGAACAGACAGGAACAGCCACTGGAACTCACTTCCAGACTGAGTTGCGGTCGGTTGGGTACTTGGTGAGGTTCTTCAGGAGCTCCAGGAGGGCCAGCTGGATGCACTCTTTAGTGGACACGTTGGTGTAACACAGCAACTCATGCAGGGCCTCGCGAATGTCCCGCGATGAGTCCTGCAATGAATGGTCAGTTAATTGGCATGATATTAGGGCTGCACTTTTTGCGGGAAAATCTAATTGCGACTTTTCTGATCAAAACAAAAAAGTGCCAAGTTTGTTGTGTTGTTGTTGTTTGTAGGGTTGCACAATAGGCCAAAAGTGTGATTATATTAAAATATGACTATAAAATAATAATTATTACAGAATAAATATATAAAATTATAAATTATTATTATTTATTAGAAACTAGGGCTGTCAAACGATTAATCACGATTAATCGCATCCAAAATAAAAGTTTGTTTTTACATAATATATGTGTGTGTACGGTGTATAATTATTTTCTATATATACACACACATGCATGTATATATTTAAGAAAAATTTGTTATTTATATATAAAATATTTATATATAATATAAATTATATATAATATAAATATATATACACAGTATATACATGCAAATATTTCTTAAATATATACATGCATGTGTGTGTATTTATATATAGAAAATAATTATACACCGTACACACACATATATTATGTAAAAACAAACTTTTATTTTGGATGCGATTAATCGCGATTAATCGTTTGACAGCCCTATTAGAAACATTACTATTATGATATTTCAATGTAAAATACAAAAAAATATTTGCTGCTCATTACATGGGATGATGATTGCCGCATGTTGCATTCTCAAATGCACGTTATAAGCGACCTAAACTCATTTTACTGCGGGCCGAGCCACTCCGAAACACTGACAACACTGAAACACAGCGCTGCGCTTCACTCTTGAAACATGCAGCGCATATATTTATTGAATTAATAAAATTATCCAAATGCAGCCTTTGTGATTTGATAATGGCACTAAGCCATATTGTGATTTGAGTTTTTTTGTTTTTGTTTTTTTAAGCACCTCCAGCACTGCGAGGACAGTATCCAGCTGGTCTTCTCTGAGGGTGATGTGAGTCGAGATCTGCCGTAACACATGGATGGACTGAAGCCGCACCTCCTCGATTTCATCATTAAACATGTCCACCAGGAAGTCAAGACATTTTTCAGCAAAGCTGGATGACGACTGGGCGAGGGAACAGAGCGCCTCCACCGCAGCGATACGCACCTCTGTGAAAAATGACACCAAATTAATAAACAGGACTCCGGTACAAATCTAGTTAAAGTGCTAAAAATTTCCTCAAAGATAATGGCTGCGTTTTGAAATACATACCGTACATCTCGTCTTCCAGGCCGTGAACAAACGCCCCACAGGCTCCAGAGTCGATGAGGTTTACACCGGTAGTGTCGACTTTCTCTTTGGGAGCGTCGTCGGCCCATCGCCGTCCAGACGAGAACTCTCCAGAAGCGTACAGCTCTTTTGCTCGCTCATGAGCAGTACGTTTCCTCTGAGATACAATGAGAACACCATCTTTTAAATATTTCTAAGTGTCTGTTTCTTGCATTTTTTTCCCCGTCATTTGTTGTGTGTAAATACCCTGAGATCTGACATCAGCTTCTTGTCCAAAGTCTGCTCCAGAAAATGAGGGCTGACTTGGTGCATTGAGCCCTGAGAGAGAGAGTGGAACAGTTAGATGGAAAAGTGATAATTAATCATGTGGTTATGCAGATGTGCTACAATCACACTCATAACTCACCAGCAGTTTTGCAGCTTGCACTCTGACTACCCATGAGCCATCACTGACCATGTGACAGATCTTCCCGAAGGAGTCGTCCACCAGTCGGATCTCCTCATTGGAGGAGGGGATGGGAACGATACTGTTAATGCACAAGACAGATCAGTGTTCAAATCCATCTTAAAATGCTTCATTCTTCAATTTCATGAACTGAAATGATAAATTAAAACGATGGCTGCTGTCAGCATTACTTACAGTTAAAGACTGGATGGACAAACCACATTATAATTTGTGATGGAGAAATTCATCTACGCTTAAAGGGATGGTTCGGAGTAATTTCAACCTAGGGTCCTTTGCACCATGACCTCGCGCCAAACACCCCCCCCAGAAGCTTTTTTTCCCTTGGTCGAACATTATTAAAGTTAGAGCTTATTTGGAGATATCAGCCGAATGGCTTAGTGCAGGCGCTAATGGATCCAAGGTTGTATCTCTTAAATTACCCCACTAATAATCCTCAGAATGGTACCAGACTTCTACAGTAGTACAAATAGGTTCTGTACTCATAAAACGAGGCATTGGAAAGTTTGTAAGTACATCAGGAGTTTATTTAAATAACACTTGCCTGATGGCTCATGTTATCGCTAACCCGGATGTCGCTTTCTGACAGGACTTTTACAGGGCTTTTCCCAAATCACGGAAGTGACCTCGTTGGTTAGCGATTAGCGGGTTAGGTAATTTACGAGATACAACCTTGGATCCATTAGCGTCTGCACTAAGCCATTCGGCTGATATCTCCAAATAAGCTCTAACTTTAATAATGTTCGGCCAAGGGAAAAAAAGCTTCTGGGGGGGTGTTTGGCTCAAGGTCATGGTGCAAAGGACCCTAGGTTGAAATTACTCCGAACCATCCCTTTAAGATTAAACATTTTTTACACTAAAACACTTCTTCCGCAAGACGCATGCAGTTCTGTTTATTAGCCGCTAGAGTGCCTAAAGTTACGGACTGCCGCTTTAAATAAACAATATGGCAGAAAAGTAAACATATATAACGGTGTCCAAAACACAGAAAAGATCGTAAAAACGGACGCTCTACCTCTCAGGATAAAGCTGGCTCAGAACCCAAACCATCTGTACCGCTGCTGAACGGACCTGCTCATAATCATCACTCAAGAGCTTACAGGCCTGTCCGAGAAATGAGACATTCATAAGTTAGTTATTGGAGATCAAGCTCATGCTCAGTAGAACGAAAGATTTAAAACATACACTATAGCCTAGTTCAAAGGTTTGGAGTCAGTACGATTTTTTTGAAAGAAATTAATACTTTTATTCAGCAAGGATGCAATACATTGATTTATAATGTTACAAAATATTTATATTTCAATTAAATTCTGTTCTTTTGAACTTTCTATTCATAAAGAATCCTGAAAAAAATGTATCACGCTTTCCAGAAAAATATAGAGCAGCATAACTGTTTTCAGCAATGATAATAATACATTTTTGGAGCAGCAAATCAGCATTTTAGAATTAGAATTACTGAAGAATCATGTGACACTGAAGACTGGAGTAATGATGCTGAAAATTCAGCTTTGCATCACAGGAATAAATTATATTTTTGAATACATTTTAATAGAAAATTCTTATTTTAAATGATAATAAGTCTTACTGTATTTTTTGATCAAATAAATGCAGCCTTGGTGAGCAGAAGATACTTATTTCAGAAACACCAAAAATCTTACCAACCCCAAACTTAAATGGTAGTGTGAGATTGACCTGGTTATAAATAATCTGTTGAATTTTCATCTCTCTTTCATGTAGCTGCAGCTGATGGGAGAAAGGAAAACACACAAGTCATTTAAAGAAAGCGTCAATAAATGCAGTTTTAACATCACATTATTCTACAGAGCTCATGTACCATGGCTTTGATGGCAGCGGTGCGGACTCGAGGGTCCTGGTCCTGAAAATAGTCGCTGATCAAACTCTGTACATCCCGTACGGGTGACGTTTGTGCTCCAGGTCCCGTATCGGTCTCTTTACCGAGAGGCATATCAACCGTCCCCAGGCAGCCCAAGAGCTGGAGACACTTATTCCTCACCCCAAAATAAGTGCTTGAGAGATGCTGAGGAAAAATATGGCATGAACATAAAATATTAAAAATAATAATAATTCAGATTCAGAAATCAGTATGAATAATTGATACTGCCAAAAAGTATGACTGCAGTATTATAAGAAAGGATGAAATCTTAGTTATTGCGGTCACCTTGCAGGCCACATCTATAAGTCTCTGAATGACAGCGGTTTTGTCTGGGAGTTGAGTACCGATGATCAGGAGTGTATCCAGCAGCTGCGCCAGAACCTGATGAGACTCTAAAACACAGATCAAATTATTAGAAAAATCCCATTTCCACACAAACTAATCTATGCTGACTAGAAAAGTATATTCACACCACATTGCATTATATTCAGGATTTAAATGTAAGGATTTTTTTAATTAAACACAAAACATGATATATTTGATTATTTTTAATAATTCATTTTATGTGTCAGAAATAGCTGCTTTAACTTTCATTAAATGTTTTCCTGTTTCAAAGATTCTGTCCCCAGCACCAGTGCTTTTTTAATTTTATTTTATTCATATTCTGAACTAGTTTTTTATATCTATATTTAGTTTTCATGTTAATTTTAGTTAACTTTTAGTAAGATTTTTCATTTAATTTCATTTCAGTTTTAGATTTATGTATTTTCAGTTAATCATTTTAGTGCTTCGAATTAAACTTATTTCAGTTTATCATCAATGCAACATTTCACATTTTTGTTCTAATTTAGATTTTTTAAACATTTAACATTTATTTTTTATTTGAGCTTTATTTCAATTAACAGAATTTTTTTAATAGTTTGAGTTAACAATACTAGCTCTGCCCAGCATATCCTTATATTTATTTATATGACAATGTACATTATATTTAATTAAGTGCAACTCATTCAATTAAGACATTTATATTAAGTGTCAAATTAATTTTTGAACAGAATCTGTAGAATGATTTTATACTTACTTTCATTGTTGAGAATGTTAATAGCATCGTCTACTATGCAGTCTGGAGTGAAGCCCTGCGTTTTTGATAATAAGCCCAGCAGAGACGCGATCTTCAGCCTGACTGAGTTATCGGACTCCTGTAGACCACATCACCGCATGTACATATAAAGACACAGTTATTAAAAGTAATAAATAATCTCACTTTTTATTCCAAACATATAAACTGAAATGTGCAAGTGCATAGGTGAATAAATATTTGATGTCAGTATCAAGGAATGTGTATTAGCATGTTTCTGACACCTTGTAATAATGCTCGAGCAGAATGCGCACGACCCCCTCCACACTCTCGGCCTCCACGGGTTTTCGTGCAAAACTCAGCAGGTACTGCAGAGCGTCTGTGGGGCTGCTGGCTTTACACAGGTCAATGTGAAGAGCGGCGGATTTACTGGGTTTGGTCAGTCGAAGTTTCTTCGCAGGAACCTCCTCTAAAGTCACCTGCTGCAAAGAGAAGACAACAACAAGATAAAAACATGATCTCATTTGCATGAATTCATGGTAACACTGCACAATAAGGTTTCATTAGATCAAATTAGTTAACTACATTAGTCAACATTTACTAATATATTATTAAAAATCAAAAGTTGCATTTGGTAACATTAATTAATGCACTCTGTAGTAACATGAACAGCTGTATTTTTATTAGCTAACAAATGCAGTAACATGTAACGTTATTGCTCATAGATACATTAACTAATGTTAACAAATGAAACCTTATTGTCAAGCGTCACTTAACTCGTTTAAAAAAGCCCTGATATAATAACTGAGATATTATTTTAGTTATCCTGGTATTCTCAGACACAACCATGGAGGATTTGCACATTCATTCTGTTATTTATTTATTAGCCTATTATCTTCGACATCACCAATTACACACAAACCAAATATTAAGATAAAAATTGACAGGGAAATGTTGAGTGGGAAGTTACAGTGGGACGAGAAAACGATATGTGCATATAAAAATGTATAAATAGTGTTCCAACTGACATTTGAATGAAACAATCACACCCAAATAACATGAATAGAATATTAGAATAATAATGAATACACACTAATGCTAAAGGCTACAGTACATCTGCTTTGCATTTGTTCTAATATCTTCGTATATAATTAAATTCTGTAACCAACACATATTTTATGATAGTGTATGATGAATATATATGATTTACGTGTTCACCTGAGAAACTTTAGAGAATTCCTCATAAACTCGTTTTTTCAGATGAGCTGCCATAGCTGTGTTTATCGGCTCCTGCACTTCTTCGCGCACGCGCTGTTCAGTGGCGTCAGAACCTTGCGGTGAAACACCGACGCCACGTGGACGGAGGTCTTCAAAAATCACACTAGGACAGTTCTTCTGGGATCGATGGCTTTACTTATACAGTTAATGCCATCATATTAGAAACTTCCTATTCTGATTTTTAATGAAGTAAAATTACAACAATGTACATATTCATTATATTTATTTCTTCAACTATGCATTAAAATTCATAAGAGACTGATTCAAGATTTAAATAGGCCTAGGCCTATCTGTTTTTAAAAAGTATAATATATAACGTAACATAGGCTATACAGAGAATAATGAACTAGATAGCATAGAAATCAGTAAATATTAGACAAATATAAGTCAAAATAAAACATTTGAAGTAATTACATTTATTTTCAAATTTTTTTAACTAAAACAACAGCTATAGTATACAGATTTAAAACTTAAAGGTATAGCGGAGGATTTTCTTTTTCCGGGTGGCTCATCAAGACTATTGGTCCTCCTAAGTGTCAATCATTCTGGTGATATGTTTACGTAAGGCCGTCGTACGTGCTCGTGCACACGATGGCGTGCGCTCAAAACACAGGTTGGGCTTCCCACTGATGCCTCAGTCGCGAAGTTTCTTCTTGACAGGTAAAGTTTGGCATGCTATTTGGAGAAATCCATTTAAAATCACTGCTAGTAAAAGTTAATGTAAGCTATGATTAGCTCGTGCATGCTCTCTCGTGCACACGTTTAATAGGCGTTCCCTCTCGGGAGCAGGTAGAGTGTTGCGCATGTGCATTTTTTCAAAAAGTGGAGAGGGCGGTTCTTTTCTAAAATTCGGGAAAATCCTCCGCTATACCTTTAAAAGGGTGGCACAACATCTCTGTGAACAACAATTTCATGAACCCACTAAGGTGTCGTTGAAATCATTCAGCTTTTCTTTCTTTTCTTTTCTTTTCTTTCACATGAAGAAATAAGATACTACAACAGGCATTCTGCTTTTTCCCTAATATTATTTTGTTTTTGTTTTTTTTACGATCTCCACAAGGAAAGGGTTCTTCCCAAGTGTCTTGGCAGTGAAAAAATGGAACAGATATTAGACAAGTAGTTAAAACAGAAATATTGTATATACATAGCACAAATTAAGGTACTATATGAAGACAAGTGGACCTGTTTGTGGACAAAAAATGTTCATTTTTAAAGTATGCATTGGGAATGCGTGAGCTGATTAAAAAGGTATACATTGAATGCAATGCAAGTCACTCTGGATAAAAGCATCAGGCAAATGCATAAATGCTAAAAGTTATAAAATGGTGCACAGGTGCAGTTCGCAGATATGGACAAATTAACAGCCCAATATGATTCCACAAGACCAAATATTGATGTAAAGCCTTTTACCAGCATCATGTGGCAAACACTTGCACTTAAGACTTATATAATAAACTGCATGAAGTGTATGTTGTATGTTTTACCCAGACTTCTATTTTAAATGCATTTCTGCACACATACGCACGCACTTTAGTCAAAATAATATTCTGTTTGAATCCACAGCATGCCATAAAAGCTGATAAAACTTAACTTGTATTGAACCAGAATATTCCTTTAAAACTTTAGCCCCACAGACAAGGCTTAAGCCCTAGACTAAAACTCATGTTTGAGCTGTTGTAACTAAAATACATTTGCACTGAAATATCTTAAAATATGTCAGTGCCATTGTTTTGTCTCACGATGCACACCAGTAATTTTTTTCTATGGCACATTTATAAAAGTCCCCCTGTGGTGCTTTTAATGTTGTTTATATGTCTGTTTTTAAAATGCTTTAAGACAAACCATGTGCAAATTAATAAGCCAATAACATTGCTGAGTATTTTCTCCTTAAAACTGCAGTGAAGACAGTCTCAAAAACACGGTTTGAAATCGCTGGTGTTTCCGACGTCAAACTACCTTGTAACCAATTACGTCAACGTGATCGTCTGAGCTGGTGTGAGTGAGTGGAGGCGGGGCTAATTTGCATATTCATAGAACTGTGCACATAATAAATGAGGCAAGGGTGTAGCTATTACTATAGCTAGAAGCTATTTTAAGGCGTGAAGATTTTTTTCCCCAATGAAAAAAACTTTTAAATAAGCCTATCATGTCATTTTGCTGATCAAAGATGTTTGAATATTTAGTCAAAATTGACTACAGGGGGACTTTAAATCCTAATTGAACTAATTAAACTTTCTAACCTAAAAATCTTAAATTTCCTAACCCTAACCTAACCCTGGCTTAATCTAAGACCTGTCTGTGAAACATGACAAGAGACGTCCATGCAGAAGCTATTTTCAGCCAAAGGCCAGGATAGCATGACTTGAGTCAATATTAAACAAGGGTTGAACAGATACTGACAGATCTTCATTATACATCATTAGCAGCTGTCTGTCATATAGGTGGGTCTGCTAAAGGGACAGATGTTTGATAAATCTGATTTGTGTGATAAGTTAATCAACATTCCTTCATTTTGTATACCCCTATTTCCAGGTCATGAAAGGCCTAAAATGTTGAGCCTCACACTCTTTACCACCAGGTGAAAACCAATTTGTAGAAGAAGTTGTAGCTCTTAAAGAGAAACCCTTTGTCTATGCTGTGTGGTTGTATCTTTACTTTATATCCTTTGGCCTCTATGTCCGTTCTGACGCAATCTAACAGGTCATCCACTGATGCTGGAGCTTTCCACGGACCAAAGCTCACCACAGACTCTTTTGGGGTGCCGAGACTGTCAATAGCATCATTGTATCTGGCTAAATCCTCTTCTGTCTTCACAACACACACGATTATGTTGGAGTAGCGTGAGGCGATGGCCTCCGCTCTGGCCACCCGGACAATCACCTCCAGGTTTTCACGGTAATTCGGCACACGGGCCAAAAACTGCTGTCTTCCGACCGTCTCTCCAAAGAACTGAGGCGTCTCCTCAATGGCTTTGACCAGAGGTTTGATGTCATAGTAAAGCGCCTCCTTGTGCACTTCCTGCAGGTGATCAGTAGGAACTTTCTCTGTTCTGAGGTACTCAAGGATGTATGCAAAATGAGTCCCATCACGGTCTACGAAGTAACGACCCTCAGGGTCCATCCGTTTGGTGGATCCGTTAAACAGGTCTGCCAGTGTGGAGTTTGGGAATTTCCGGATGGTCCCCAGGGATGTGCTGAAAACATGACCTCCGATATTCAGCTGCACAACTTGGGATTTCTGTGGACAGAGAAAACAAGCATATAAGGTGGTCATATTGCTTTGATATGAGCTCAACAGCTTATGAAGTAGTTTGTTTTAAACTTTTGATAGCCTGAAAGATGTTTACCAGTCTTTAACTGTCTAACCTCTCTATGGTGAAATGACATAAGGCATGATTAAATACTAACATTAAGCAAGTTTTGAGGAATCAAGCAAAGCATCAAAATAAGACTTCACTACTTCAATAAATCTCCCTGAATAAATGGTAGTTAGAAAAAAAAGGGGGAAACCTCACAATATTCATTTTAATCAGATTTGTAAAATGTGCATAAATATTGCAAAAACACTAAAATTATAGCAGATTTTCATATTGACATAACATGGTATTTACATGGTAAAGGTATTTTTAGAGAATTGCTAAAAACATGGTCGTGATAGTACGTCATAAATATATAAAATAACGCCATGTAGGCTATTTTAGTACTGTCAAAAAAAATAAAATGGAAAAGTGAACTAGTTGAAGGATGCAGCAGATTTACTGGCATTACTTGCCATAAATGTTACATGCTCATTGCTCAGTATTTGGAATTTAAAAAACGTTTAAGTTTTTTGGTAGACTAAGGTAACTTTGTAATCAAAATAAAATGCAAAATTCATGTCGAAAAGACAGACGTTGTTTAATCTTTTACCAGCTTCCGCCTTAAGCATACAATACTGTTGGGAAAAACTACTTTCTTGTTACACTGAGTATCGTGTAGCCTACTAAGTACGCACAACTCGCGTGTATTTGCTTTACAGGTAGTGCTGTAAAAATATATCCGTGAACTTTAATAGCACTCAGACAGAGACAACGTTATAACGTGTCGAAATTAAATGAATTTGACAAAATTACACATCAGACGATCGAAAGCATAGCTGAAAGTTTCAAACACAAGAACAGCTGTTACATGAAATAAAATGCTGAAAATGTTACGTGACTATTCATTTTCAAATGTAAACGTTTAATGTCTTACCGACTGTACAGGTGCTGAGGATTGTTTTCCAGGAGATTTGTAGTCCGGTAAACTCATTGTCTTCAGTTAAAGCTGGAGTTCTCCAAGCAGTCAGCAACAGTTCAAGCTGCGAGAAATCAGGTGTGTGTGTGTGTAACTTTATAAGATCCACCCATGACACACACAGGTACAGCAGACTTGCACTGCCAGATCACCCGCTGCCTTCATGAATAGACAAGCAACTACTTCTCTCAATTTTTTTTCTCAAATAGTTTAGTCCACTAACAAAAGTACCATGGTTAATGCTTTTGTTTGATGCATTTGTAGTACTTTAGAAAACCAAACAACACGGTGTCATCTGACACCTTCACAGCACATCTATTCAGGTTAGAAAATTCAAAATCCCCAAATGTGTTGTGCCATAACCTGAGGTTCAGGAACTAACAGTAAATTAAAACCAGTAGCCTTTCATCTAAAAATAAAGCTGTAATTAAATAAAGCTCTAAGTGTATAGAGATTATCACAGGAGCATACCAGTAGGGTAATAACATTCTGCATGCCTTCATATGCAACACTTACATTTATATAAAATCAGTAAATGCAGCAAAGAAAAATTCACATCACTAACATGCATGATACACCTCTTTTATGGATAACATGCCTTATGAGTGGGTATTTACATTCTGGGACACCATCGGCCAGTAAAATGTTAAAAACTACTAAAACCTAGAAGTACTGGGACCATTCGTAACAGCTTTGAAACACTCATTTAAATTAAAAGAAAACAGACAACATTTCCCCATTTATTCTTTCATTTTATTATACAGAAAAGTGTAGGCCTTCCATCAATGATCAGTCAACCTGGAAGAAACAGAAACATCTGTTAGAATAATGATAAAAAAAGCATTTCAAAGACAAGTAGTCAAACAAGGAAAATCCCTTCTCAGACAAATGCCTCAAAATCTTCAATCTAAGAGGACACACGATCTCTGAGGACCTGAAGTCAGACGCACAGAACGTGAGCTTGACCCAGAATCCTCAGAGGGCGGCCTCAATCCGACTCGTCATCGAATCATCACTGAAGGGTACTTGACACCAATACTGGGGTTTTAAGGTCTTACCCCTTTATGCAGTCGGCACTGGGGTTCCCGGTGGCATGACTGGGGCCTCTGCCTTGGCCCCGGCCCCCTTCTGTTCGGACACTGGGGTGGTGGGGAGGACCTCATCTTTGGGCTCCACGATGCTGACGTGGTCAGGCAGGGGCTTCTTGGGGCCGATCTTACCACTGGGATCCCAAGGAAGCATGATTTTCACCTTGATTCCAAGCACACCTATATGAACATACAGATTTAGAAAGATATATAAAACTTTGACCTGAAGAACAATAAGTATAATTCCAACCCATTTGATCTTTACCATAAGCTTCAAAGCATTCAGAACCTTCTCAGACTAACGCCTCTAAATCGTCACACTGCTCTGAAAACGTACAAAACAATGCAATTCTGGTTCATTACATCACCGAAGGGAAGATAATTCGGTTCAGAGATTCCATTTGGAACATTGATTAGTTACTCAATAAGCAAGACATTAGTGGTGCCATGCTAAACCAAACTGTTTTAAATGGCAAAAGCTTCGCACATTAATGTCCAAGTACTTAACAGAGATGTGCATCAGCTCAGACTTGCTGATTTGAATCACAAGCTCTCAATGCAATAGATTCATTGAAACGGGTGTTACGACTAAATCACCTGATCGCAATAGTGATTAAATCAGATGCCACGGACCCCAAATGTTCATCCTTGTGAGGTTCTGCCACCCTCAAATGTAAATGTTTCTTGTATCAAGACCCAATTGACAATAAGAAATATTAGCAAATATTTAGAATCAATTAAGTTAATTTAAAATTGTATTTTTATACATTTTTAAATTGCACTGACCCCTAGAAAAAAATAAAATGCACCACAATTTGCTAAAGATTTGAGAAGGTAAAACTCAGTACTCATGAATCTGTCTGAAACATTCTATGGATAAAATGTAGTTTCCATTTGGTTACATTGCATTTTTTTTCCTCAGTACTGTACTGTTTAGTAGTACTGCATTCAATAATTTTAATAACTTAGCGCAGGCCCTGAGGGCAACAAACGTGATATAGAAAGATAATCTGGAGTAAAAATAATCTGGAGTCCAATTAAAACACACTGCCTGCTTTCCATCCATCCATCCTTCTCAGACAAATGCCTCATATGTCTTCAAGCGACTGGACTCGCTGCTTTGAGGACCTGAAGTCAGACGCACAGAACGTGAACCTGACCCAGAATCCTCAAACAGAACGGGCCCTTTTCCGACTCGTCATCGTATCATCACTGAAGGGAATCTCAGTCGGCAAGTGTGCATGGTGTGTTAGGAAGTGAACTTCCCATTAAAAGGACTTGCTAAAGATTTGGCAAAAACAAAACTTCAAGAGAGCCATGAGTTCAATTCATCTTCCTCACCCTGTCTGAGCAGGACGTGGCGGACAGCAGTGTCAACGTAGTAGTTAACGGGGTCTCCACTGTGGATCATCAAGCCATCCACAAACTTCATGGATTTGGCTCTCTGACCTCTCAGTTTACCAGAGACGACCACCTCACAACCCTTGGCCCCGCTCTCCATGATGAAGCGCAGCACACCGTAACAGGCCCTGAGGACAAAAAACATATGGAAATATAAAACAGGATATGAAAGGAAAAATAATCTGGACTAATTAAAACAAGCTGCCTGCTTTCTATCCATCCTTCTCAGACAAATGCCTCATATGTCTTCAAGCGATTGGACTCACTGCTTTGAGGACCTGAAGTCAGACGCACAGAACGTGAACCTGACCCAGAATCCTCAAAGACAGAACGGGCCCTTTTCCGACTCGTCATCTTATCCTCACTGAAGGGAATTTCAGTTGGTAAAGTTGCATGGCGTGCTAGGAAGTAAACGCTTACCTACGGACAGCCAGTCCTCCGAGCAGCTTGTAGCGCAGAGACTCTGCCTGAGCGATGGCGCAGAGACCCCGGGTGGCGACCTTCTCAGCGTACAACTACAATGAAACAAGACCCAATACGTCAGAACTAACCAATGAAACAGGTCTGTTACAACTACGTAATCACCTGATCGCGATAGTGATTAAATCAGATGCCATGGACCCCAAATATGATCATCCTTGTGAGGTTCTGCCACCATCAAATATAAATGTTTTTTGTATTAAGACCCAATTTACAATGAGAAATTAGTAAAAAGTCTAAAATATTTAGTTTCAATAACGTTACATTACACTGTTTCTACTCAGTGTTGTACTGATAGAATACTATATCTACTCAATCTAATTTTTTGGGGGGGGTTTTCTCATATTTTTAAATAATTCCACTGACCCCTAGAAAATAATGCACCACAATTCGCTAAAGATTTGAGAAGTCAAAACTTAGAATCTGTTTGAAATATTTTGTCAATTACAATTCTTTTTCCTCAGTACTGTATTGTTATAGTACTGCATTCACTCATTTTAATAACCTAGCGCAACACACCGTAGCAGGCCCTGAGGACAACAAACGCGATATAGAAATATAAACAGGATATGGAAAGAAAAAATGATCTGGAGTACAATTAAAACACACTGCCTGCTTTCCATCCACCCTTCTCAGACAAATGCCTCATATGTCTTCAAGCGACTGGACTCGCTGCTTTGAGGACCTGAAGTCAGACGCACAGAACGTGAACCTGACCCAGAATCCTCAAACAGAACGGGCCCTTTTCCGACTCGTCATCGTATCATCACTGAAGGGAATTTCAGTCAGCAAGTGTGCATGGTGTGCTGGGATCACATTGCATAGGTACAGCTATAATGTAACAAGACCCAATACATCAGAACTATCCATCCCAAACTAGTTTTGGACCCCCATTTATAACTTCACTAATCTTACCTCCACACTGCCCTCGGGAAACCCAAATCGTTTCTGAACGACAGCAGTCAGTTCACGAATGCGGCGGCCTTTCTCTCCCAGGACATTCTGGGTCCTAAAAATGACAAACGGATGAAGTTATTGCACTTTATGCTCGAGTTAAAACTACATCAATGCTTTTAAACACGTGTGGTCATGGAACTAAACTAAACAAGTGGATATAGCCCACACCTGGTGGCTAGGATGATGATCTCTGTTCTTGTTGGCGTGACACGGACCTCCACACCGGAGTACCCATCCTCGGCGAGCTCTCGGGTCAGGAACTCATTCAGTTCAGCTTTGAAGATGCCATCTGACACGAACTGATAGATAAACATTCAAATGATTAACACATTCCTAAAGCGGAAATAAAATTGCAGACAAGTGACAGTCTTATATGATCATAAACAATTACATCTTACTTGCATTGCTTTGTATTAAAGCCCATGACAAATGTTACACAAAGGTAAAAGACAAACTATATGTTGTTCGACACTAGAAAAATGTGTGTTGCATGTACAACTGCTGATATATTTATCTCTACATATAGTCCATACCTGAATGAAGTGTCAAGTTCTTGCAGTCATACTAACAAAAGTTTCCGGATACATATAAAGTGCTTAAATATCACTTCTGTATTGTAATTCATGTTTGAACCGCACAAATTTGAAAGTAGACTGAACGCAGCGCTGCGTTTATCTGCCATGTTTCACATCAGATTCAGTGCCGACATCATCCAGCTCAATCCACATATACAGCCTTTTAAAATCCTCATCTGAACCTCTTTAATTATAATTAAGTACCATAGTAATAATGTACAACTCTTATTTCGCACCCATATGCTTTAATTACATATATTTGCGGTGAAAATCGTACCAACCTTTCTCTTCTTCGAGATTTGCACCGCCATCTTGTCAGAGGCCGCAGACAGGAAAAGGAATTGGCATTGGAGCGGAAGTGCACTTATGGCAAAGGATTACTTCCGTATGAATGGATGTGGTGATGGGAATTGTAGTCCTTACGTTACACGCGGTAATCTCTATGGTGATGACCGCATTTTGTTTTTAAATTGTACAAAATTTAGACCTGCGACATGTAATTGCCGCTCTTCTATTATTTTCCGAATCAAACACTTGTAATGATTTATTTAATAAAAAGTTGAATAGGCTAATGTATGTGTGAGGGGGGAGAGAGAGAGAGAGAGAGAGAGAGAGAGAGAGAGAGAGAGAGAGAATGCCTAAAATATAAACACATCAGAGACCACTATTACCCCAAAATTAATAATATATTGTTTAATAATGTTTTTCATTCTTTTCACTCTGCACTACAATAAAAACACATCAAAATAACAAATAAATGTAACTTTTTCTTTATTATTATTTTTATTGTCTTTTGTAAGTTGAACCACAATGTCACATTATTAACATTAATAAAATGAAAGATTTTTATATAGCTATTTTCCAGCTTTAATACAAAACTCATTCTAATACAAAGTGATCAAAATCATGCATGGCTATGCAGCAATCAGCAATACAAAACATCAGATATCATAGATAAGTCAAAAGAAAATATAATACAGAAAATGGTATATTATCCTCTGTAAGCCTTAAATTCTTTGTTATTTTTAGTAACTGGCTATGTATACATTTTCACACCTGATTTCTTCTTGAATCCTGACTTATGTGAGATGATCTAACATATATTTTGTATGATAAACATGTATCACATATCACAAACACAGTCTTGGCATTCTGGAAAATTGTGAATATATATATTTTTTTATCTTCATGTCAAAACAATATGACAATGTAAAACTACATTTTTACATATATACATTCCTTTTGGACCTCAGTGCCAAAAGCAGAATTGTTCATACTGGAACTATTTAAAACAATTGCAGTGGCAATTCAACCCAAGTAAGGTTAGGATTGACCAAAGGCGACCAAATCAATTGCTCATCCAATGGACACAAAAGTGTTGGGGTTTGACAATCCTCCTTCCAGCTTTTACTCATCTTGGTGTCAATAACAGCATAAACCCCAACAGAACCGTCCTCATACCCTACATACACAAACAAATCCTTTGACACAGTGAAAGTAGAGGGGTTCTTGCACAAATAGAACCTACCTATGGTCTCCCCATCAGTCAGACGTATGACTACCAGCATCGGTTTTTCATGGAGATCACAGGATTTATTGTGGCACACCAGAGAGGAGAAACATATATAGACCACATATTGACCAGAAACACCTACAGTCACATATGGTTGCTGAACTGGTCCTTCGGTTCTCAAAGAGCAGAGTTTACTGTCGGAGAAGTCTAAGATGTTAATAGTGGATTCAGATATAGAAAGGATGGCATACCCCCCATCTGATGATAGGCTAAAAATCTCAGGTTGACACAAGGAAGAGTCTGGCAACTTGAATTGATGACAAATAGTATCCTCTGTTAACCTCCAGGAGTACACAGTGCCTGAGGCTGAAGCAACAATCACATAATCTGGATTACCATGCAGAGAATGGAAAGCAACAACATCTGACCCGTTGGAGCACGAGAAGCATTTGCTAACATTACCAGACCAGAGGCTGACAGCCAAGAGATTCCCACTGTTAAGACCTAAAAGGAAGGTGCTTTCTGGTGAAATTGCAGCATTTCTGAGATGATGATGAACGCTGCAAATCATGTGTCCACTCTGCAACTTCCACACCCTTGATGGACTTGTCTCTGACAGGGCAACTCCACAGTTGCCCTTGGGAGTTATTAAAACCTTGTATGCTTGACTACCAGAGATTCTGTGAATATTTTCCCCACTGTTGGTGTCCCAGACATATACGTCTCCTGTTGCAATACTCACAAGGTAGTTGCCATCTCCAGAGACGGACATAGACTCCACATAACCTTGGTGAAGGAAGCGGCCTTCTACTTTGCCACTTGATATTGCCCACTTCCACACAAGTTCTGAGCCATCTGCTGAGTAAAAGCTTCCACCATTAGATCCGACAGCCACCATCTTCACCCTCTTTCCAGATTTTGGGCCCAATGCTGAAGCTGTAATGAGATCCATGTCCCAAATAAGAACACTTACACTTGTTATTGCTGCCAAGTAAGTGGCTCCACATTTCAGAAGTTTACTAGCTTGACAGTTAGCAGTGTCCAGACTCAACACACACTGTCCGGAGGAGCAATTCCAGACTAGAAGGAACGGGCAATTGCACAGTAAAGCAAGGATGAATCGTGAATTTTGATCCATTATGGCTTGCTTGAATGTTTTTCCTCTCGGGGGATTGAAGTGATCAAGTACATTAATTTGATGTATGTCAATAAGTTGTATTTGTTGCTTTTTGCATATTAGGAGAATGTTGTCTCCGTTCTGGTCTGTGTTTAAAACCTTATCCTTGGTTGTGCAATGGTTCTCACCAATCAGAACTGGTTCTGTTATAATCTCAAGATTCCAAGCAAATACATTTCCTGCTTGATCTACACATGTAATCATCCCATCACCCTCAGAGTGAATAATCTCAATTAATGGTATATCTTTTGGGCAAGTGAAGGTGGCCAGAAGCTTGCCATTGGGCCAATCAAATATTGTCACAGAACTTTCATTCTGTCCACAGTAAATGATATCTGCGTCCTCAGAACATGACACACAGGTTATCTCATAAGCGCAGTGCAGTTGGGTATGTTCCTCCCTATCAACAAATACACTAACAATGTTTTGTCCTCTCCACCACACAAATATTTTGTCAGCGGACACCAAGACACCTTCAAGAATGGCGTTTTCCCTGTTTTCTCTGTGTTGGGTATGAATTTCTTGAGGCTGTGCATTAACACCTGCATCCAACAAGACAAGTTTACCGCAATGGGTGCTGAGAAGGAATATGTTTTCAGAACTACTGACACTTGTGAACTGCAGATTCGAGGATTTGGTAAGTTTGAAGCCTTCAAATATACCCCCATTACAAACCCAAGCAGTGCCATTTTCCAGTACAACCACCACAGTACCACCTTGAGATCCAGCTGACTGCATGATCTGGGAAGCTGTTGACTCTTGTAGTGTACAGTGTGTATAAGGGACTGGAGGAATTGGAGGCAACACAGTACACACTTCATTTTGTGGGATCATACCTTTAGACCTTGCTGAATTAACACATTCCTCCAATGTAGGAAAAACACTCAGAAAAGGAAGGAGTTTGGCTTGCAGTACAGTTGGGAGATAGGCTGGTTTGTTCCTCAGTAGACATGCTGAAGATCTCAAGATGATGTGGAGGAGCTGAAGTTCCCTGGGAAAAACCAACTGAGATGTCCTCTCAAGCCACAGAAACAGTTCATCAGCCAGTGCTGCTTGCAGCATTGCCTGGAGGTATTGTTGAGAAATCATTTGGTTACCAAGTTCGTCAATTCTTCCACTTTTCAACAAATGGAAAGAGAGTACGTAGAGTTTTCTCAAATTGGGATATGTTCTTGTTGATGGACTCACAGCAGTAGAAATATAGAAAGGAGGAGAAAAGATCCAAGGTTGACTTGGTACTTGTCTGTCAATGTAAATATTCTGTGGGACATCGGAAGAGGTTGGGATTTCCATGCCTTTGTTGATCAAAGACTTTGCTGTGCCATTTGCCCAAAAGCCACTGAAATAATCAGACAGCACATGATTTATCTTCTGACATGTTTCTTCTAAACACAGGTACCTCTTACATATGACCAAGGGGAAGTGTCTGCTGACCCAGAAAAGAGTTTGGGTACCTACAATGTTCCTCAGGACCAGAAACCCCTTCAGGTCTGAAAGAAGACTTTCCACAACAACTTCAGGGACCCTCAAAATAAGTGGTACGTCATCGCCTGGTGGAAGAAAACATGCTAGAACTTCATCATCACAAGAAAGAACATCCGTCAACTCAACTGCGGTTATGCCATGCCTGGCAATGGTAAGATAGCTTAAAGCTTTGGAGACTAAAGCTTTCCCATGCTTCCTCTCCAGATGATCAAACATCAGAACAATGTTATTATGGACCTCTTGGACCAGAGTGTTCTCCGTAATCTCAAACTCTGAGGTCCAGTGGATTGCCTGTCTATGAATGAGTTCCATGTATAGCAGGACAGAGCATTTTTTAAAAGCCTGATTCACATACATCTGTTGGCCTGAGGTGATCTTTCTGTTGGACTCCTGAAGACGTGTTGTCAGCAGCTGGCTGCAGCTTTTACTCTCTACTGGTTGCAACTCATAGAACAGGGTTGAATCTGGGTAAAACATATTCAGGGTAGCAAGGATGGCAGGCCTGTTTGTAGTAATGGAAATGAGAAGCTTTACATTTGAAGCTAGTGATTCGGGAAGGAATGTCAAGTCAAGCTGTACATCTGTCTTTGGCAGTTGGTCAAGACCATCTATGATGAGCACCAGAGGATTCTTGGATGGTGATCTTGAAGTCAGGAGCCTTTTAAAGTTTTCTTTTAGTTGAAAGATGTTGTTGACAGAGGTACTACTTGAATCAACCCTTTCACAAAAATCTTTGAGAAGCTCTCTCAGGGAGTTGTTAACATCTATGAAGTACACAATAATCTCAGGATCCAGGTCCTTCAACCATACGGATGCCTGCAAACACAAAAGGCCTCATGAGTGTCATATTTATACTACAGTAGTCAACATTTGAAGTGGATCAAAACCTTTCATTTCAACTTTTTTAATCCACCTCAAATGTTGACTACTGTATATTACTAAACATATACAATCTCAAATTATTGCTTATTTATCAAATTGAAAGGTTACAAAACATTTTCTGAGAGATACCTGACTTGCACAGTGAGCCAGAAGTACAGTTTTGCCTGAGCATGGTCCACCGTTGAGGATGAAAGGAAATATTGTATTTTTTCCCCTCAGGTAAGATTTAACATGTTCGACTTCTGCCCGTTCAATTCTGTAAAGAGAGGAAAATATGTGGCACAGGCTTTTCTGGCCAGATTCATCAACTGTAACAGCCCTTTCCTTTGAGACAGCATGGTCAATGAGTCTCTTGAGATCAATATGTAGCTGCTCACTCAGACCAACAGCAAAGTTGAGCCTCTTCTCGGGAGTGTAACCTTGAAAACGATTGCACTTTGTGGTGGTGCAGTACACCAGGGCTTTGTGAGAGGCGACCAAACCCGGCAGGAAGTGATCTCGGAGCTGGGACAGTCGGTGAAACTGGGTTTGTTGCTCTGGGGGCACTCCATTTGGTTTCAGTGGAATAGTTATTTTATGAACATAGCAAATACATCTTGGGATATCTTCAATGGAATGGTTTTCGTAGGCATAGTGGATGTCATTTTCAAGAGCTGGTTTCAAAATAAACAGAAATTAGACACTTTTGATTATGTAGTAGTTATGCGCAATTAAACAGACACTGACTTACCTGACCGGAAATACTTCTGAGCTTTGTCATGTGTCATAGTCCCCTCCTGAACACATTGGTTCACAACATCATGAAGGATTCTCCTCACCTCTGGAAGTACCTTGCACCAGTTGTTCTCTTCACTTGGATTCTCTTGCTGATGACAAAAGATTAAGGAGTAAATTATCTGGTGCTGTGCACCAATAGTGCAAAAAATATTACTTGCCTGGACACCAGGTTGATCAAAATTTCCTGTTGGATTGAGCATACAGAACGAAGGAGGAATGGCATTCTCATCTCTCTGGTAGCATCTCTGCAGTATGTCGGTCCTGAGGCCCATGCGTTGGCATACCTGAAGAACACACTGGAACTCTGAGGCTTCTATCTGCTCAGGTAAATTTGCATCTCCATATTGTTCACCCACAAACCCCTGAGACAAGAAACAAAAACTAAAATTAGATCATTTGGTACGTTTTTTTTTCCTCCAGAGAGATGGTAGACATTATTTTCCCACGTCACAAATATCACTTCACTAAAATGTACATTTTCATACATTTATTAACAAACTGCATTAAATACAAAAAGAGATGCTCTATTGTTAAAGGTGCTCTAAGCGATGTTGGGTGAAGTCACTTCTTGTAGACGTTCAAAGTATTGTCAAACAAAACGGAGGCTTGCTCGACCCTCCCTCCTCCTCATCCCTTCCGTGCTTCCTGAAACAGTCATGAACCATAATAGAAAAACCAAACTGGATTTACTCACCTGTCCAGCAAAAACAGAGCCACCTGAATGTCGGATTGGAAGCCCTTCAGCCGGTGGAGTTCTCGCCACCTTTTGAACGCTTTTCCAATGTAAATTCGGAACTTCACGCGTTCCTTCTCCTTTTCCCTCTTCTTTGTTATTTGTTCATCGGAACGTCGTCTCTTTGGTCGTGTGTCGGCCATATCAAAATTCTCAAGAATATAAATTTTTAACGTTAGTCGTTGTCGTTGTCTAGGACATCTCTCCTCTAGCTAACTTCCCTCTTCATGCTTCTCTCTCCTCCACTCCCCGCACCCCCCTTCATGTGTACGCGCACTAACCCCCCAACCCCCACCCACAAATCATTCTTGTCGGTTATTGGCTGGAACACTGTTTGTTATGTTTCGTAGTCCAGACTGGGCCAGTTTGTTTTTCTTGCCGTTTGCGGAGCCTGGGCTGTCTACAGAGATCGCGTTTTTTACAGTGTGTTCAGAGGACAGGCAGCTAGTGGATAGTGAGGAGATGTTTGCTGTATGTGACAAAAAATGTTTTGGCCTAACAAACTTGTGACATCGCTTAGAGCACCTTTAAGCACCTACACAAAAATCATGATTTGTTATCACTTTTTTCTTTTGTCAAATCAACTTAATAATAACATAATATTTTGAGTTTCTGTTGATTAAACCAATCTCCTTCATTGTATTACCTCAATACAATTTTTTAATTTTTTAATTAACTTCTTTTTTTTTTAACAGTGAGAAACTAACCATGGTAACATCACTGTATATTAGGAACAGATGTCCCCAATCTTAAATCATGCTGTATTGAACTAAAAGTATGTTACCACAAAGAAAGGGCCCAGAGAATTCTTTCTGCAGTCCTCCAGCATCTGCATTCGTTCCTTTTCTGCAGGCCAGTTTTGGGGATCTGCTGCTTCATACGGGTCAATAACCTGCAGAGAGGTTGGATCCATAGACATAGTTATTAATCTACGATCTACCAAATGATTGGAAGAAGACTTTGTGTTAGCAGCCTATTACAGTGAGGAAAATAAGTATTTGAACACCCTGCTATTTTGCAAGTTCTCCCACTTGGAAATCATGGAGGGGTCTGAAATTGTCATCGTAGGTGCATGTCCACTGTGAGAGACATAATCTAAAAAAAAAATCCAGAAATCACAATATATGATTTTTTAACTATTTATTTGTATGATACAGCTGCAAATAAGTATTTGAACACCTGTCTATCAGCTAGAATTCTGACCCTCAAAGACCTGTTAGTCTGCCTTTAAAATGTCCACCTCCACTCCATTTATTATCCTAAATTAGATGCACCTGTTTGAGGTCGTTAGCTGCATAAAGACACCTGTCTACCCCATACAATCAGTAAGAATCCAACTACTAACATGGCCAAGACCAAAGAGCTGTCCAAAGACACTAGAGACAAAATTGTACACTTCCACAAGGCTGGAAAGGGCTACGGGGAAATTGCCAAGCAGCTTGGTGAAAAAAGGTCCACTGTTGGAGCAATCATTAGAAAATGGAAGAAGCTAAACATGACTGTCAATCTCCCTCGGACTGGGGCTCCATGCAAGATCTCACCTCGTGGGGTCTCAATGATCCTAAGAAAGGTGAGAAATCAGCCCAGAACTACACGGGAGGAGCTGGTCAATGACCTGAAAAGAGCTGGGACCACCGTTTCCAAGGTTACTGTTGGTAATACACTAAGACGTCATGGTTTGAAATCATGCATGGCATGGAAGGTTCACCTGCTTAAACCAGCACATGTCAAGGCCCGTCTTAAGTTTGCCAATGACCATTTGGATGATCCAGAGGAGTCATGGGAGAAAGTCATGTGGTCAGATGAGACCAAAATAGAACTTTTTGGTCATAATTCCACTAAACGTGTTTGGAGGAAGAAGAATGATGAGTACCATCCCAAGAACACCATCCCTACTGTGAAGCATGGGGGTGGTAGCATCATGCTTTGGGGGAACAACCTCCTTCCCTCAGTTAGAGCATTGAAGATGGGTCGAGGCTGGGTCTTCCAACATGACAATGACCCGAAGCACACAGCCAGGATAACCAAGGAGTGGCTCTGTAAGAAGCATATCAAGGTTCTGGCGTGGCCTAGCCAGTCTCCAGACCTAAACCCAATAGAGAATCTTTGGAGGGAGCTCAAACTCCGTGTTTCTCAGCGACAGCCCAGAAACCTGACTGATCTAGAGAAGATCTGTGTGGAGGAGTGGGCCAAAATCCCTCCTGCAGTGTGTGCAAACCTGGTGAAAAACTACAGGAAACGTTTGACCTCTGTAATTGCAAACAAAGGCTACTGTACCAAATATTAACATTGATTTTCTCAGGTGTTCAAATACTTATTTGCAGCTGTATCATACAAATAAATAGTTAAAAAATCATCCATTGTGATTTCTGGATTTTTTTTTTAGATTATGTCTCTCACAGTGGACATGCACCTACGATGACAATTTCAGACCCCTCCATGATTTCTAAGTGGGAGAACTTGCAAAATAGCAGGGTGTTCAAATACTTATTTTCCTCACTGTATATCCCGAACTATTAGCCAAAACAACCACAGTGTTTACACAGTAAATTGTTTATTGACATGCTTTTAAAGAGCAGTATAGAAATACTGTTAACAAGAGAAGTTCAATACAATTCCAGCCAGTCTTTTGTCATTTGCATAATTAAAAATACATGATGTTTAGCTACTATTGAGATAGTAGGATTGCTGGTAAATGCTCAATGTTCCAATGAAAGAAATTAACATTATTTATTCATGTGACTGGATTTAAACACAATTGAGCTTGTGGTAAAAATCATTTGTTACTGTCAACTGGAAGGGAAGCAACACAACTATAATGTTCTTTAGAATTAGATTGTTTCCAAACTGGTCAATTGACAGAAGACAGAGAAGAGAATGACGAATGTTTGCTCACTCTGAACTCAACTCCATGTGTGCATCTGCAATATTCTCTCAGTCTGGGGAAAACTCTCTGCCTTAGTAACCTCCTCTCAACCACAGATTCTGCAACACAATTTATTAACTATATTAGTAATATTATTATAATAATACTTTGGTGTAGTAACAACTTGCTTTTATTCCTTTCAAGAACATTTGTAAAATAACTAAGTAAATGAATAACTACAGTAATTGAAACATTTATTCGTTCAATTATCTAAACATTTCAAATTTGACTAATACAAACTGTGATACATACCTTCAGGGTTGGAGCACAGATAAACTTGTACACAAGCCATCCAATTTTCTTCAGAGTGAGAGTTTCTTATTCATTCCATGTGGCAGCATAAAATTAACATGCTGAAGCATTTTGTTCTTCTAGAAATATGTGAAAAATCCACACTCATTAGCCTGTGGATGGAGGCGAGGAGGGTGACTGCATGTTTTGCCTGGTATCTCATTTCCCAGCAGGAAACATGTCTCTGTTATGTACATGGAACTCTAGGAGAACCGCCCACTCTTTTGAGAACTGACAGACAAGCGGCATGATTTGATAAACTAGTCTGATATCATCCAACAAAAACACACTCTAGATTTTAAACAACTTGTGAAAATTCACACACCTTTAAAAAGCTTAAAATTCTTCTTAATGCATTAACTAACATGAACTAACAATGAGAAATATTTTTACACCATTTATCAACCTTTGTTAAATGTTAGTCAATAAAAACGTTCACGTTTATGGTGCATTGACTAATGTTATCAGATACAACATTTGGCCTTGAAAATGTGGTAACACTTTACAATAAGGTTTACTTATTTAACATGAACTAAGAATTATACTTCTACAGCATTTATTAATCTTATTATTAATGTTAATTTCAACATTTACTAATACATTATTAAAATCAAAAGTTGTATTTATTAACATTAGTTAAAGTACTGTGAATAACATAAACAAACAATGAACAACTGGATATTTATTAACTAACATTAACAAAGATTAATAAATACTGTAACAGATAGATTGATCACAGTTAGTGCATCTTAGTTAATTAACTAATGTTAATTGTAAAGTGTAACCGAAAATGTGTTGCTAAATTTTGAGATTTAAATGAACTAAGATTAATAAATGCTGTAGAAGTATTGTTAATGTTAACTGTTAACAAATGAAACCTTATTGTAAAGTGTTACCAAAAACTCATATTCATAAAGAAAGGGTGAAAGGAGGTGATTAGCCTTGTTTACATTTTCTTCATCCACTTACTAAATATAATATATGCGGTTATTTTTTAAATTTATTTTATGTTTGCTTTTTTTGCAACCCCTTTTACTACAATGTGGGAAACGTCTGAATATTATAGATAACATGAAAAATCTGATTTGTGTGATTTCACTATTTTCTATGAAATAAACATGAAACAAACATGAAATAAACACAATTTAGAAATGAAAGAAATAAAAAGATTTGTGACTGAAGTTTATGCATTTACATGCAACCACGTCCATAAAAAAAACCATCAAAGCAGAAGCACTTTCCCCAATTTTTTATTTAACATTTGTACACAATAAATACAAATAATTTTACAGCTAATATGCAGAAAGAATATTTTTCACCTGTTCTCTGATATTGTCACTGCAGCAACAGTCAATTGTTGTTATTCCATCTGTTTTTTTGTTTTGTTTAGCAGCTCGGAATCACCTTCAAATTTTAAGAAATGCAAATAAAATCACTTTAGAAATAAAAACAACTAGAATATTCAGCTAATGCTATTGAAGAAGCTCCAAAGAGTTGAATCTGGCCAAGAGAACTGGGAGCGCAATTAAAAAAATGGAAATGAAAATATCAAAAATTTTGCGTTCGTTTCATAGGTGAGAACGGTATTTGACACAATGGGCTTTAACCTCTAACCATAAACTTCAAAACAAGTTTGATAACATTCAAAAGATCTCAACGAGATCAACAAGAAAATAGGTTGTGACAGGAAAATAGAAACAAAGGGAAGATACTCAAACATCTTCCTCTCTGATAAAAAAAGGCTACTAAACAAACGTTTTTTTTTGTTTCCTCCCACGTCTCACTCTCACACACGTTCTTTTCGTAACGACCCTGTTCTTGCTTAACAGAACTATGGTACCATTTCACAAAATGGATCTTTTTTTAAATTTCTTTCCACTGTTTATATTATGGAATCAACATAATAACTCTGTTCTCTTTCAAATATTATGGGAAAACTACAATCAGTCACTCTCACGAGATCAATAACACGACGCTGGGCAGCTTTATCGTCGAAAAGAGGCAGCTGGGACGCAAACACATTTAAAAAAGATGATAAAATGAAGGGGTCAAAGCACTGAAATTCCAGAAAAGTGCTGGGACATATCAAGATATGCATGAAGATACTGTGAAATAATAATGATGATGATGATGATAAATCGAAATAACAGGCATTCCTCATTTAAGATGAAATGTTTCTTCAACTGCAAAAAAAAAAAAAAAAAAAAAAAAACATAGCTGCCCCTTGTACGGAGGAAATGCACTTAGGACACTGTAATAGGTTAGCTTTCATCGGCAGTAATTAAAACAAAACATCTCCATGATTATCCATCTTTCAGTCCACCTTTTCTGTGCTTGTTGGAGGGAATCTATCCCATCACATCTGAAGAAAATTCATCACAATCTCAAATACTGCCATGACACTCGATAAAAGAAAAACAAAACGCATGCCGTCCGGGACTCTACAGTGCCGACGCCGGCATGAGAATAAGAAACGCGTTAGGCTGGAAAAGCACTTAAACTCTGATACTTGTATATTGATCTGTATATTTCCATGATTACGTTCCGCCCGAACAGACGCACACATACCGGTAATGCGGAGGCGAACGTTGCAGAAACACGCTCAGAGACACCACGACATCTTTAGATCGGTCTCGCGCATATTTTTGAGGACTAAATATTAGTAATACATACAAACACTGGTCTTCATAATGAAAAGTTGAGAAAAAAGGATATAGCTATGTAGTTAGTACTTTTTCAGATCAACACAAGACAGAAGAGCAAGCTAAACCGATGGGGGGAAAAAAGAGCAAAGTAACCAGCCTTCCTCTCTTTTTAACCCTCGTCCTTCTCATTCTCCTCTTCCGCATTTTTTTTTCCTTGTTGCTTTTCATGTACAGTTCCCTTTCTCCTTGAAGTCCATATGATCTGTGATGTTTAACGTGGATATAACATTCCCATGATGACAGTAATGTACTGTGCTATTACATATGAAATGCGTAAATAGGACTATTCGTGGCTGACCCCTTTTGCACGACAACGCAGGCCTCCTGTATCCTCCAATAATTCCTTGTATTGCATGTTCGGCTCTTCAAAAGCCCGCTGAAGAGATGGATGTGCAAGTGAAGCCTCTTTTAAACTCTTTTAGCACCTGCTAAACCCCTGTATTTGATTCCTTTCTGTGTTTTTAGATGCAAACCTAATCATTTACTGGCATTGAGTGGATAAACCAAGTTTTAAACAAGTTCCCGTTGCACAATTAGGTAATTACGAATACAAGGATTAAGAGTTTGGCATGAAAGCGGTTTAAGGCACCAAACAGTCCGTGACGCCAAAAGAGGTGTTTGTTTTTATGAAAAAGAGTGGTGATGTCTTTGAGACGCTGTTCTCCGCCCACTCGGGTGTTTAAGGATGCTCATAGGGCAGGTTAACGCACACCCCGCCCCTTCCATAAGGAGGTCAGATGGGGTTTGTTGTCAGTCCACTAGGGCGGCGCTCTACACCAGCGTGATCTCCACTTCTTCGGTTTTCTCCACCTGTCTGCGAGCGTGCTGCTTTGGAGGAGGTGGTGCCGCCCGAACCTAAAGAAACACAAAATAAACAAGATTAATACAGAACAGCTAGCTTATAAAATGTGTAGGTCATAAAAAAAAAAAAAAAAAGTTGGGGAAAATAAATTATATATAGCCTATATGTGACCCTGGACCACAAAACCAGTCACATGGGTCAATTTTTTGACATTGAGGACAATATTTGGCAGATACACAACTATTTGAGAATTTTGAGGGTGCAAAAAAATCGAAACATTGAGAAAATCGCCTTTAAAGTTGTCCCTTTATGTTCGAGATTGTGCTGCATTCACTCACAAAAATAAATGTTTTATATATTTACGGTTGGAAATTTACAAAATATCTTCATGGAACATGATCTTTACTTAATATCCTAATGATTTTTGGCATAAAAGAAAAATCGATAATTTTTACCCATTTAATTGGTTATTGCTACAAATAAACCTGTGCGACTTGTGACTGGTTTTGTGATCAAGGGTCACATATGGTGAAATATATAAACATGATTGACATTTATTATAACAGGTTTACTTAAAAGTTGAAAATTGTTAAAATATATTTTTGAAGCCTATTAAATGTTAAAAATTATGGTTTTCCTTTATACTGTAACACTGAATGGTTATAATTACTCATTTCATCCTTAGATACTGAGAAAAAACTTATTTAATAGAGACATCAGTAGCAGTATTGGTATAGGTGAAAAGATGCCATTAAACAAATATTTAAAATAAACTGTCTTTATGTTGTTTCTACATTAATTTGGATATTTAATGTGAAAATATGTATTACAAAAGTTACAACATAAAAAATCGATTACAAATTTTAATGTTAGGTTCGAGGTCACAATTAACTACAGAAAAATGTGCGATTAGTTGAATTTTTTATAGTTTTTTTTTATTTAAATTTTATTTCTTTAATTGTATTGATAAATATAATTTGTTATATCTAGGGGATGAAATATGGTCTGTATATGTTATTGTCAGGTTTAATGAGATTCACACATAATAATCTTTAAAACTATACAACTTTAAAAATACATTACATTTATAAAATAATATATTTCTCTGGACTTTAAAGCTCTAGTGATCTGAAAACAAAGTAAGCAATCACTTAGCAATCTAGTTTTTTTAAACTATATTTTTCTAAATGTAAGAAACTGCACAATCTTACACATAACGGTTTTAAAATGTAATATTGAGACATTAGAGCAGGATGTTCATAAAACACGCATTAAAAACAGCTTGGTTCACATACAGGTCTGAGTTTTCCAGGTCCGGATCCATCTGGAGTGAGTCTCAACGGCTGAGAGAAGCCTGGGCTCTCTGGACTTAAGCTGGAATTGTGATCTAAACCAAATGCAGAACATTCTCGAATGAAAATCTTAACAGACATGAATATAGAGAGTAACACAAGAGGTTTCCTGAACACGGTATCTGGGGCGACTAGTGTCTTACTATGAACAGCGGCTTTCTGCGGGATGGGCAGTTTGTGTTCCCCATTGACAGACGGTGAGCGGGGCAGTGAGGGAGCACTGCTGGTCTCCGGGCTCGTGTACGGACTGCAGGGCGGCTGGTCGTACAGCGGCAGAGGAGGAAGTGATGAATGAAGCCTTTGGCACGGGGACACCTGGGGAGCACAGCACATGTTACATGCTAAGCTAGCGTATACAAACCTTTCAGAGTCAGATATTGACAATATACACTACCATTCAAAAGTTTGAGTAAGATTTATTTTTAAATTAATACTTTTATTCAGCAAGGATGCATTAAATTGATCAAAAGTGACAGTAAAGTCATTTATGATGTTACAAAAGATTTCTATTTCAAATAAATGCTGTTCTTCTGAACTTTCTATTCATAAAAAACCCTGAAAAAATGTATCATGGTTTCAAATACAGCTTTGCATCACAGGAATAAATTACATTTTACAATAGAAAACAGTAATTTTAAACTCTAATAATATTTCACAATATTGGCATTTTTACTGTATTTTTGATCAAATAAATGCAGCCTTGGTGAGCAGAAGAGACTTCTTTTAAAAACATTGAAAAAAATATTACAGAGCCAGTCTTTTGAATGGACTGGTAGTGTACTCTGTTTTATTAAATGATATAAAACTCAGAATCATAAAGAGGTATTTAATTGTCAAAGAACACACATTTATGATTATCTTAGACATACCAACTAGCAAAATAGCTTAACATCCTTATCCAAAAACATCTGACAGCAAAATTCAGAATCAAGTATTCCAGAGAATCGTGTAATGAATTCTATAATGCTATATTATCCACATTAAAGTATAGTTTTATTATGACTGTATTCACATGATTAGGATAATAAGAAAGGCTTTGATCTGGCACGACCCCGGATGGCATTGATTACAGGAAGGAAGCGTCCGCGCCCGTAATCAACGGCAGGACTCAGACATCAAACCCATTCAGAAACACACAATAAGTATGGACACAGAGTCTCATTGTCATTTACAGGTCAGAGTGAGTTTCGGATGTCTTACCTGAGTGTCTGTTCCCCAGTGAGTGTCTCCGTTTTCTGAGGCTGTCAGGTCCTCCACCAGCACCGACGGAAAGACGCCCACTCGACCGTTAAACTCTCCCTCCCAGAAGCCGTCGTCCTCCTGGTTGTCCTTGTTGAGGATGCGGATGATGGCTCCCTCAGGGAATGACAACTCGTCATCCGTCTGACCCTCGTAGTCGTACATGGCCTTCACAAAACTCACTGGGAGAGAAAAAGAAGAAAAGAAAGGGGTTATTAATAGGTGAGAAGACAGCAAGCTCTTGAGTTCTTTTAAATACGTTGGAGACATCTTAAAGGCACAAGCTCACTAGTTAGGGACTATATCCTTTAAAAAAAAAACACCACTGTTCAAAAGTTTTGGGGGGTAAGATTTGTATTGTTTTTGAAAGAAGTCTATTCTGCTCACCAAGGCTACATTTATTTGATACAAAATACAGTAAAAACAGTAATACTGTGAGATATTATTACAATATACAATAACTCTCTTAATCCTGTGATCAAAGCTGAATTTTCATCAACATTACTCCAATCTTCAGTGTCACATGATCCTTCAGAAATCATTCTAATATGCTGATTTGCTGCTCAAGAAGCTTCTTATTATTATCGATGTTGAGAACAGTTGTGCTTTATATTTTTGTGGAAACAGTGATACATTATTTCATGATTCTTTGATGACTTTATTTGGAATTGAAATCTTTTGTAATATGTTAAATGTCTTTACTGTCACATCTGATGACAGCATCCTTGATGAATAAAAGAATGAATTTATTTCTTACTGACGCCAAATGTTTGAACTGTAGTGTACGTTGACTATTTTTAGACTTTTAATAAAGCGCTTTATACAATACAGGTTGTTTCAAAGCGGCTTTACAGTGATAACAGGAAAATAATTCAATGAGTTCATTTCGGCTGTACAGCAGCTCTAAAAGAAAATAGTGTAATTGTTTAGATGAAGCCAGTTCAGTGTTGATGGTACACACAGTGCTTCTGACACATTTTTATTAATGAAGGCCAGAATGAATATTTAGATGCATTGTGACTGACATCATCAGCATTCATCTGTCTCGTGTGTGTGTTTGACTCACTGCTGCTGTCTCCGTTGAAGCTGCCTGATGCCAGCTCAGGCTCGGTGGAGTTGCTGGAGGAGTGTGAACGTGCGTCCAGGGCAGCGAGCGACTGGAGCATGCTCAGCACGCTGTTGGACGTGGGGAACTGCAGGTACTTCTCTGGAACATAGCCCACATGGCCGGACTTATTTCGCGCCTGGAACCAACATTTACATCATTAAGCATCAAGTCATTTATGACCAGGGCCAAACAGAATCTGCAGACTTGAATCCCATTTTCAACACTTGACCCATTAATACTAACACTTACTATTCTATTTCTAATCTATCTATCTATTTAAGAAAACACCCTTTGCTACATGTACTGTGTTAGACTAGCTGGGACTTGTCACATGACTTGCATATTGTTGCCCTGCTTCTATTGTTTTCCTCATTTTGAAGTCGCTTTGGATAAAAGTGTCTGCTAAATGATTAAATGTAAAAAGTAATGCAACCTACATCATTTTTTCAATAATCCATTACACTCAGATATAAGCCACAATATGAAAAAAAGATGTTGCTAATTTCATTTCATTGACTTTAAATATAGAGCTAAAAGAATACAATTATTTATACAAATATTCTAAACCCAAAAATATAGTAATCAAACTCATAAACAGGCCCACAGGATTTCCACAGAATTCAAACAACCGTCATTCAAAAAGCTGGAGTGTAGAACTTTCAGAAGAACAGTTGTAGGGGTTCTGTGGAAATCTTGTCTTGAGATCTAAAACTTCGTCTGATTGATTTGGGACAAAAAAAAAAAAAACTTCAGCAGGTGGTGTTAAACTGCTAAAATAACCAATGGTATGATTGGTTCACCTTCACCCAGTCCTCCATGTCCCCGTCTTCTATAACCTCCAACATCTCATGCTCATCGATCGTTAGTTCATCGGGTTGAGAGGCCTGGGAGAAAGAGAGAGGTGAAAAGACTATTGAGCAATACAAGGCCAACTGTGTGGGTTAATATTTTTCCAGAAACCAGCAGACATTTTAGCAGTTTCCCAGACACAACCATTACAAATAAGGGAACGGATCCTGGAAGACAGTTAAGTGCAGGGGCATTTTTTAAATATTTATTTTGGCTGCAGTATGAAGAAAAAAATTCCAGCATGCATTATAAAATGCCAGCCTGAACTGGCTGCATCGAAAGAATAAATGTGAAAGCGGTAAACTGCAGCCCTATTACTGACCACCGTCAGCATTTTCAGCAGATCGGTTAGGACATCATGTTATGTGAATCCTAAATAACATAATTAATATTCATGAGCCAAGCTGCTGAGCAATAAACTCCCTGAGGAGAAAAGATGTTAACAACAGAGATGCCATCTTTGACTAATGTTATTGCTAAGCTAATGTTTCTAAATATATTTGAAAATTGACTAGCTTTTAGTTGTTAGTATAATAAACAGAATAGGGACAGACATTTGAGACTTATTTCAACAGTGCCATGTGTGTTATAACAAAACTCAATTCAAATTCAAATTTAATTAACGCCAGAGTGACTGACATTTCTTCAAAGTTTGATTTTCAGATGATATGTGCAAACTAGATATTTTAAACAATGTCATATCTGTGACTTTGATGAGGTTTATTACATGTTATTTTAGTACTATTAATACTATTATAGCATTTATCAATATTTTGCATTTGTTAACTTATTTTTATATATTTAACTTTTTTTCATTTTAAGTTTTAGTAATTTTGTTATGTGCTTCTGTCACTGATATTATTATTATTATTATTTTAAATAGATCTATTTAGCTTTTATTTCAGATTTAGTCATTTTAGTACTTCAACTTCAACTTATTTTCAGTTAGTTGCCAAGGAAACATTTCTAATTTTCATTTAAAGTTTTTTAAGTTTAGGTTTTACATCTAATATTTACATTTTATTTTGTTTCAGCTTTATTTCCATTAAAACAAGTTTGTTTTAGTTACAAATAACACACATTTCAGACTGTTCCTAAGCCCCAATAAATAAAGGTAATTTTACATTCTATATTTAATTTAATAAATGCAAAAAGTGAAACAAGATATTTTATTTTTTATTTTTTTTTTAAAGAGCTATTATAGAAAGTGCTTTTGTTTATGGTAGTGGATTAGTTAAGTGCTTGTGTCTATTTATTATAAATTAATAAATTTTTCCAAGCAAGTTTTTTGTTTAAAATTTTATGTAAAATGCATAATAAAAAAAAACATCCATTTAAAACCAATTTATTAAATTGTATTTGAAATAAATGTATATTAATACATTATAAATATTGATTATACATAAATATTTATGATTCAGTAAGTTTCAGTTTTTCATCAATTTTTTTAATTTTATTAAATCACTGGTCGCCACAGTTTTCAGAACATTCGTTAGCCCCAGTTAAACGTGTGAATTTACCTTGTACGAGTAGAGCACCTTGCAGGTGAGCGGGTAGTTCCTCAGGGTTCCTGAAGGACTTGAGCTGCTGTCGTCGTACGTCTCCATGTTCTCTTCTAATTCTTCTCCTTCCTCTCTGTCCAAATCCACTGTGGTCTACAAAAACATGACAATGCGTGTCACTACTCTGACAAACACCACGGCTCGCTTGTTGATTCAATATCATTCAACAAACTATAAAAAGTGTGCCTGAGGCTTTCTCTGTGGGTTAACGTACAACTGCATGGAACAAACAGCTCAAAAGACCAGCGTTCCAGAGGTGTGGACTCTACCTAGTTACCGCCCACCAATCTCATTGGCCTTGTGGGGATCAGGAGAACATTTTTCCCCAAGAGACAAAATGTAGCAACAGAAAAATCAACAAAAGACACAGGCATTGGACACTCATACCTCCTCAGTTGTTCACTGTATCTCACATTACTAGTTTTAACTGGTTACAATACAGGTTGAAAACTGATCCTTCAGTGAAAGTCAAGAGAACTTTCAGTGGGAGTCTGACCCATGAGGCCAGACGAGGTCATTGTAACCTGTAACCTGTGATGTGGTGGGCGGTGACTGATATATAGGCATATCTGAAAATGTTCAGAGCTTATAGTCATTACCAACATAAATTTGATCACAATCTCGATATAATATTGTTAATCACCCAGGTCAATCTGTCTACGCTGTGGGCTAAACTCTGGCACATTATTAAAATTTCTACTGTCTTACCTAAAATCACTCAATCTTTACAATTACCTTAAAGTACTAAGGTGCTTTGCTGTAGTACTACTCTATAAGCTGTTCACACGTTAGTCTCGCAGTATTCTCATGCTTTACTCAAGTAATATGGCGTATATATAAAGTTATGCTCAAATTTCACTTCAGATTACAGTCAACTTGCAGCAGTTCACTGACGCTCATAGTGCGCAAAACCATGGAGCCCCTAAAGGGACCTGGAGGTGGAAAAAACATGAGATGGGAGGAAAAGTAACAAGTTATTTGCGAGAGAACACAAAGTTTCTCAGGGAACGCAAACGTTTTTGTGAGGGAACGTAAAGGTTTTGCAAGCAAATGCAAAGTTTCTACAAAGTTTCTCACAAACTACCTTGTAACCAATCAAGTAAACGTCTTTAGCAAATCATTAACTATTCTCAGAAGCAGGAGAGTCTCAAGAGAAGCCAGGTTATCCTGGTATTTTTTTTCTGTTGATATGAAAAATCAGGTACATTTAGCACTATAGCAGGTGAATTATGTATATAATTTATATTATGATGTTATGATGAACTATATGGCTTTCTCCACTGACGCCGAGTTGTTCAAAGCGTTTCTAAGGATACTGATTTTTAGAAGGCAGCTCTCTGACTATGAGATGGCGAACGGGTTTATGTAACATTAGCAACACATTATTAGCTGTTTGATAATGTAGTCAAGCCAAAGGCTAATCATATTTATCACCGTTATATGTCCCATGTCACTCTTCCACTTCTTCTGAATCGGTTTCTGGTTCAAACATGCATGGCTGATTTAAACCAGTGTTTCCACTTGCCATTGTGCAGCATTTACTACAGTGAAGTTGACAGAGTGGATCAGGTGTTCTGAGCTGGTGTGAGTGAGTGGAGGCGGGGATAATTAGCATATTCATGGCTCCGTGAATACTAAATGAAGCAAGGGTTTAGAGTTACATTCAAGCTATTTTAAGGCACAAATAAATTTTTTCACAGGAAAAAAACATTTAAATGTGTCATTTTTGTGATTAAAGGTGAATTTTTAAAGGGACTTTAACAGATGCTTTTAATCAGAAAAAGTGAGAACAATATAATTTTTTAAGGATAATAGGAGCTATTATAGGAAGTGCCTTTGTTTATGGTTATGGATCATTTGTGCTTGCGGAAGAGTGTCCTTATTTATTTATTATATGAATATTTAATTTATTTGTACAATTTATTTGCACATATATATACATACACACACACACACACACACACACACATACATATACTGTGTGTATACATATACATATATGTATGTCTCTCCAACCACTATCCATATATCTACAATTGTGCCAATTACTGCAAAGACCATCTCGGAGGAAGATCTTCTACTGAAATGCTCACTAGTGTGTGTGAATAATTAAAGTAGGGGATATGAATATATGTAAAGTGTGCACCAAAATATGAAACAATAATATGCATCAAATGTGCTTTAGACTGTGTAATTGGCTATTCTACCATGTGCTAATAACTCACCGTCACATCCTCTAGCGTCTCAAAGGGATTGTTCTCTCTCTTGCTATGATAACACAAACACATGTGTTAAGGGTCTGTGTGTCTGTATCTGTTGAGTTCAGGGGAATGTTTTGCTGCTGTTATCAACATTATTTCTCTCTGACTGACGGAGATGCTGTGGCATATGGGCTAAACTGTTTAGTTAGCAGGGTCTGAATACAATGACGCTGACAGAATCAGGAAGGGTCGGGTCGGGGAGGTCGAACTAACTGGGCACCAGGGGTGTCATTCATAATAAGGATGTAAAGCCGCAACTTCCTTAACTTTCAATTGGAACTGATTACACAGATGAGAAAATCTGAATGTCAAACCACTTCATAGGGACTTTGATTTTTGATAAAGAGAGTGCTCACCGAGATAGAAAGGTCATGGGTACTGAGGGTGGGTAGCGTCGCCCAGCGCTCATTCTCCAGCTCTTCCATCACCTGGTTCATGGCGCTCTTCAACCACGTATCCACAGAAACGCCCACCTGCCGCAGAAGGTCCAAACGCGCCTCTGCTTTCAGCTTTATCGTCTGAAAAAGACCAACAGAGTAAAAGATATATAAATTGTTCTGTTTGTACAACTGCTTACATATACTGTAATATTCAAGCAGCAACTTGTTAGTTAGTCGTCCAGTGTGGTTTAGTTCAGTCCAGGATGAAATGAAGATTATCTGGAATTAAATTTAACATTAAATATAAATATTAAATGAAAAACTTAAAACTATTTTTTTTTTTATTAGAAACGCTGCTAAGTTGAAGTACTAAAATTACTAAAACTAACACAAAAAAAGAAAAGCTAAATAGGAATATAAAAAATAATAAAAATGTCAAAAGCACATAAAATTACTAAATCTTTTTTAAAAATTGTAAAAAAAAGAAAGAAGCTAATTTAAAATAATGAAAGATAGTTTGTCCTGTTTATACAATATCTTACATACATACTATACTGTAGTATTCAAGCAGCTACTTATGAATGAATTGTTAACTATTAAAAATCATTTTAAAAATGAAAAAAAAAAAGGTGAAATTTCGCTTTGGTAATTAAATGAAACAATTATGCTAATGTTTAAGTACTGAAATTACAAAAAAAGTGACAAAAATAAAGCTAAACAAAAGTATATATAAAAAATTAAAATGACAAAAGCACATAGAAAGTTACTAAAACTTAAAATAAAATTAAACTGAAAACAATTTTAAAAAGATAAATAGACTGTTCTGTTCATATAACAGTTACATATATTGTGGTACTCAAGCAGCAACTTCTGAACTAACTAATTAGTTATCCAGTGTGGTTCAGTCTAGTCAAATGTTGATATTGTTAACTAAAATTAAAACTTTTAAAAATAATAATTTTTGTTAATTGAAATAAATAATATTTTTATAATTATTAAAATTTTTAATATTTTAATAAAATGATAAATGTTGCTTTGGCAGCTAACAGAAATAAAGTAAGTTGAAGTACTAAAATTACTAAAACTAAAATTTAAATAAAATTAAAAATGACAAAAGGCAAATAACAAAATGACTAAAACTTAAGTAAAAGTACTAAAAGTAAATTCAAAATATTAATTACAATAGTATAAAAATAATACTAAAATAACACTGGTTCAGTCCAGGTCTCACTCTCAAAATGCAATTCTGGGTCCTGGAAATGTAAAGGGTGTCAGTTTGATCATTAAACGTGGCTGTCACGAACAGTAGCTGTCAGAAAGTAGCCTTGAAAAGCAGAAAAAGCTGCATTTAAAAAAAGACCAGATAGTGTCAGACAGAGGAAAACAGATGCATTAAAAACTGCCGGGAGTGTGAGCGTCCCGTCGCTGAAGCTCGATATCCAAACACAGGCCGTTGAGCTCTCAGAAGTCAATGTCTAGGGTAGTTCTCCTCATTAGACAGGTGAGGCGTCTGATCTCAGAGGAGCGTACAGCTGTCCTTGCACTTCAGCTTTTCTCATTATTAGGCAAAGATGCAAATTAACTTTCTGAAGACTCATCAGTTTCAATTTACCGTCGACAAACAGCATTTGGAAGCTGCTTCGGAGTAGAAATACTATGTACGACTTTCATTTTCATGTAATTCTGAGGGGACAAACATTTTCAAAGGAAATAATTAAAGTGCAATTATACTTTTAATATTTGTTGATGAGCAAACACAGACTCCTCTGGCACATTGCCTGGTGCCAAATAAAAGCTTACTATTTCCAAACTTTGTTTCATTCCTTATTCTGCTTGTTGTGTTGTTAGTGCTTGTCCATTAGTTCTTAATGGGGTTATTAAATATTTAATGGTCTGTAAGAACTAACGATAATTTGGCTTCAGTTGCTCTGAGTTCAAGAGGAAAAACAAAGATGGTTTTATCTACTACATACATTGTCTATTAAATTCTCAGCGAACGAGTAAAGTGCAATTTTACTCTCATGAGTTAGTCTCATGCAAAAATTCTGTCATCATTTACTCACTCTCATATTGTTCCACACCCATTTACTAATGTGGAATTTGCACTTATGCATATTCAAATTTGGTGGGATTGTATCAGTTACAAGACATGCAAGGACCAATTTGTTTGGTGTCAATGACGACAAACCAGATGTGATGCATCATAAAACGGCAAGTTTGAATGCTAGCGTGCATTAGACTTTAGAGCGATGTTGGAAAGCATAATTATATGACTTCTGAAGACTTTTACTGACTGTTTTTGAGTTTGACATCTCTAGGTCATTGTATGCTGACAGTGCATGGAAAATACATTTCTTCGTCATGAATAAAGCCGTCATTTGGGTTTAGAGTCACATGAGGGTGATTAAACCATGACACAATTATCATTTTTATGTGAACTATTGCTTTAACATATAAGAGAGGTCACAGGCTGGGCCAGCAGAGGGCGCCACGGCTGCTGGAAGTCATGTGTAAGGACACGGCAGGACATCTTAGAGGAGAAGACATATTGATCAGACAAAGAGACTGACAGCCTGTCTCTGAACAGATCAATAGAGAGAGAGAAAACGCATCTCTGTCTGGAAAGGGAAATGCATTCATTACAGAAGGAGAGTGGGAGACGCTTGGGACATTACTACTAAGTACTTCTGCCTTGTTTTTTTTTCTCTGATCTGCCCTTTCCTAAATACAAACGTAAACTATCTAACTCATGCACTATAAGTCTTCTGATAGCTTTGTGCGAGGATATGTACAATCTCTTGCTGTAGTGTAAAAGTGGCGTGAACATCCTGCTATCCTTCTCCTTTTGTGTTACTCGGAAGAAAAAACGCTGTACGTGTTTCAGAATGTCACAAAAGTGAGTAAATGGTGACAGACATGCGGCACACATCACCTCTGCTTTGCGGATGTTCTCCTTGGCCTCCTCTATTCGGAATTCCAGCTCGATCCGGCTTTGTTCCGTGGGCGGAGTCCCGAGTGTCTCACATTCCTCTAGAGCCTGCCATAAAAGCAAATTACCGTTAATCAGCTCAATTAAATTGGCAAGCAACCAACGAAAAAAAAAAACCATGGCATCGAATCACATTTCCTGCCACTAATCTAACAATCAAACAAGATACAATCACAACATTCAACAGAATCATTTGTGGCAGTATCTGTTCTACCGCTTTTATTTCACGATAATTAAACATAATAATATTGCAATACAAAAAATATTATATAATATTATATTGTACTGTAGATACGAAATACTGCATATACAGTCATTAAAATCTAATAAAACAGTTAAAATGTCCAGAATTTTGGGGCTGGACTCACTGAATTGTAATGCACATAAAATAAAATAATAAGAGATCTAAGGGTTAAGTGTGTTTTATTCTTTTAATTTTGTGGATTCATGAAACAGGAAGGTTTTTGTCTCAGTCATTTGTAATTAAATAATTAGTTTGCATCTCAACAGAATTTGTAACAAATTTTTACAAGATTCGCCACTTACAGATGTTCAAGTGTGTGTGTGCGCGCGCGCTTTATAATAGATGTTGTTTTCGAGTATGAATGTGCATCCAGCGCCTCTTACCCGTTTGTAATGGATGATGTTTTTGTGTTCGCGGGCCACACGTGTGGCCCATTTCCTCGCCTCTTTGTTGAGACTGTGTTCTTCGGTGGTTCCCGTCTCCGATTCCAGCTGTCGACTCTGAAACACACACACATACACACACAGTTAACGCAGCAACACACACCTGTCGGAATCACAGGTTTGAGATCAGAGTGGTAAAATAGTGAACTCATAACATTCACAATTACAAACAGAAAGAACAGATCCAGGAACAGTGTTGAGGACATTTCACCATCTCTGATATCAGATCTGAAGCACAATGGATTAATCAATCAACTTAAATCCAAATGAACCAACCCGAGTCGACTAGTGGGAAAAGAAGTGAACAACCGTAAGGTCTGAAGATAGCGCAAGAAAAAGATGCTTGATTCTTCAATCTAAGGATATGAGATGCTACATAATTGCTTTTTTAGGAGGTGAGTTGAGGCTCATTGTGGGACATGTGCATTGCACAGTACATTGCACATAACAGTTACAAAGTCTTCTCAAATCTCAAGTCTGTCTAGTATTCCTTCATCACAGCATCATTCCAGCTGTCGTCCACTAATTGCCAGTCTCTCCCAAGCATCTGTTTATTTCTGAGTTTAAACACCTGAACACAATATAACCCGAGGATGCATTTAGACCGACGTCTCCAAAAAGAGTGTGAAGAGTCTTAAAATCACCAGGAATCTTTTTGATTTATCTGGTCTTACTGCAAAAAATTAATCCGTGTACACTACTGTTCAAAAGTTTGGGGTCAGCAGGGACACATTCACTTGATAAAAAGTGACAGTGAAGACAATTAAAAAAATATATATTTTTCAAATAAATGCTATTCTTTTGAATGTTCTGTTGAATCTATGGATCCTCGGAAAATGTATAATGGTTTCAACAGAAAGATTAAGCAGCTCAACTATTTTCAACATTAATAATAAGAAGAAATGCTTATTGAGCAGCAAATCAGAATGATTTCAGAAGGATCAAGACTGAGAACTGGAGTTGAACTGGATGCTGAAAATTTAGCTTTGACATCACAGGAATAAATTACACTTAAAAATATATTACAATAGAAAACTTTTTTTTTTTTTAATTGTATTACCATCTCACATCATTTCCTTCATAATCTTTCATCAAATGTAATAACTTTCTCAATCTCTGAAATAGCTGTCATATTCTACCCCTGCTATAAGAGACAACAAATGCAAACAACATCAATGGTTTGTGAAGCTCCAGCTGGTTTAGAATCATAAGGAATGACTTGCGTATATTGACCATATCTGGTGGTATTGCTGACGACGCACCCTTGCATTTGTGAATAATTGACGGCAACACACTGATCAATGTAAATTCAATCAGAGCACTTTAACACAAACATCTTCACTCGATACTGCCACATCAATCTGATGTCAACACTAGCCACGGCTGACAAAAGAGTTTCTTAAAAGGGGAAAAAAAAATGCATCTAAACATCACTCTCCCGTTGAGATGTTTTTGTTTTTTTACGTCTTCCTGTTTTTTCTCTCGGCGTGACCCTAAGCAGATGTGGTGTGTGTGTTTGAGGCATGCTGGGTTGCCCGAGTCTGCTGGGAAACATGACAGTTTGCAGGGGCTCCATCTGGATCAGAACCCCTCGAAAATGCCTAATCAATCCCATGTGCCTCTGCTTCAAATTCACACACGGATGCTGTCTGGGGAGAGCGTGATGGAATGCGTGCATCTTTGACGCTTTCTGCGTGTCTGTATGATGGAAAATATTGTGTCTGTGTCTATGTTTGCACCGTTGATCAATCCTAGCGACGGTGTCTGAGAGTTTTTGACGTGTCAAACAGTTGACGCTCTAAGCATTTGACAAGCAAAATACAGCGTTACAATGTAAAAGCCACTTTTGTAGCATTTTTCTATCCATATTTAAGTTTCTAAGGAGTGACTGAAACTGTTATCCTGCTAATCACAAATAAACAAATAATAAATAGGTAAGTAACACTGATTTAAATTAAAATGGATATGTTATATAAGAAAATAGTCAACAGAGACACAAGACACTTAAACTATCATAGTATAGGAAATCTGATGCCTGAGACAACAATCATACAGTCAAAAATATCTGAGCAAAGAAAAACACAGACTGACCAATCAGAATCAAGTGTTCCAGTGATGCATTGTACATCAATCTTATTTTAAAGGTGAAGTATGTAAATTAACCCAGAACTGTACCACAGTGTTAGCAATGCCAAGGTTATGGGTTTAATTAGTCAAGAAAACAGGAACTGAATGCAATAAATACCTCAGATATAATATAAGTATAAATAACTAGTAATATTTATTACTATTAACTATTACTATACACATACATACATATATATATTATATATATATATATATATTAACTGAAACATTATATTACTACATATAAATTACATAGATTCATATATTGAACAGTCAAAAGCCCTAACCTTAAAACTTATTATATAAAAAAAAAAAACTTTTTTTTGTTTTGCTTTAAACACTCCTTTGATCTGCTACTGGTTGGACAAGCATATATATATATATATATATATATATATATATATATATATATATATATATATATATCCCAGCCTGCAAAACAATTACACACTTCACCTTTAAAAGAAATAGCGAAAATCAAGTTTTCAATGATGAAATTTCCCCTTTAAATGTGTCCACTCACAGTGAGTTTAACAAATACACAGGTGAACAGGCTGATGTCAGCATGCAAGAAACAACAACAACTGGTTGATGATGGCTGCAGGACACTGAAGCATGATGGGAAATCAAGTCCAACAGACTGTGTGGTACCTGCGCCAGAGTCATTCTCATCACACTGACCGCCGATGGCTCAATGTCCACCAACTGCTGCACCGAACTCAGAGTCTGAGCCAGAGAGGAGGGAAAGATGGGCGCACACACACACACACACACACACACACACACATCATACACATCACACGCGTGTGCGGTGGGGTTAAGAGAGGGTTAGAAACAGACTGTTAGAGGACAGGAAAACTACAACAGAGTTAGAAACAGCAAAGCAGTCAGAGAGATGCTCAGAGATGTAAAAGCTAACAAACATGATATCTATTAACTACTGAACTATAAGAAGATATAAGGAAGAGAGAGAGAGAGAGAGAGAGAGAGAGAGAGAGAGAGAGAGAGAGAGAGAGAGAGAGAGAGAGAGAGAGAGCAGATGCTTTGGTAATACAACCTTAAAGTTAGTTCTGGGATGTTATTTTAATAATTAAACACAGATTGATTAATTGTTAATAATTTAATTGATTCAGCTTATTGATGGTTAATTAATCAATATTGTACTGCGGTTCGCAATCATTCTAGCAGTTAGAGGGGAAAAAATGTCTATAAATTCAAATCACGTTTTAGATCCAGATTCCTTTAGTCATATTAATATAGTCAATATAGTCAATTTAGTCATTGAAATAAAGTAATAAAGAGAAACTGCAGTTACAAAGCATTGCTAAGGTTTTAGTTCCAATACTGTAATTTCATAAAGATTCTGTACATAAATTATAGTGAAAATTGGTAAAAACTGATAATTCATTAAATTGATTTATTTTCATTTTAACAGTTATGAAAATTCTAGGATTGTAAAATTAAAATGCAATTTTTACATAAATAATAATGACAAAATTAAATCACTTGCGATAATTCGCAAATCAACATTTGCTCCCCAACATTTGCTTCAACAGAAAAGTCCCCAAAATAGCACAAACATTATGCCAGACAAGACAATAATAAAAAAAGTGGTTTTAGAAGCCAATATCTTTTATTTCATTTAACTGGAAAAGAAAAGACTGTCTGGTGAAGATTTATTTGACTGGGATGGATTGATCACCATTCAGAAGGTTCCTTCAAGCTTAAAGAGCAATAAGATAATTCTTTATTAATAAATTTACAGCATGGATCAGTGGGTACTGTACTAAATTAGCATGATAAATTGTCATCAAGTTAGTTATGTCATTTAAGCACTCAAAATTGAAACTGAAGTTTAAAATAGGATAAAATAATACAGAGAGATATTAAGAGGTTAATGAATGGTTAAAATAAAAAAGCTACCAGGAGTTCGAAATGGCTAAAAATCAATCCCACTCGAGCAGAACTGTAGTTTAACGAGAGGAACGTTCACAAAATGAGTCGTGATTAAAGCTCGAGCAGACACAGAAGAGAGTTTAATCAGCGGGATGTTACTTCATCATCACAGGAACAAGAAATTCTGTTCCCAGAGACTCTCAGATGAACCAGGCTAAAAATAGAAGGTGATGATGAAATTTGTGAGCTTTTTCGGCGCGGTTGTGAAGTATGTGTCGATGACGCTGTCAACGCTGAATAAAATCTGAAACGTTTGAAGACCATTTCAACTTTTAAATATAGGATTAGAGATTAGACCAAGAGAAGGACAGGAGGAGAGAGAGAGAGAGTTGGCTTGCTTAATAATGAAACTAACACAGGTGGATTCCCTGCCATGAGATAGTTTAACCTGAATAAAATTCAGTGATGAATTTGTGATATTCATGTTCCAAAGTGATTATATGACTGAAAAACACATTTTCCTGTACACATACATTATTGTTGAAAGGTTTGGGGTTAGTGGGTTTTTTTTATGTTTATGAAAGAAGTCTCTTCTGCTCACCAAGGCTGCATTTATTTGATCAAAAATACTGTAAAAACTGTAATATTTTGAAATATTATTAGAATTTAAAATAACTGTTTTCTATTTGAATATATTTGAATATGCAAAGTTGAATTTTAGGCATCATTACTCCAGTTTTCAGTGTCACATGATCATTCAAAAATCATTTGCTGCTCAAGAAATATTTATTGATTATCATCAATGTTCAAAATAGTTGTGCTGCTTCATATTTCTGTGGAAAACTTGAATCTTTCATGAATAGAAAGTAAAAAAACAAACATTTATTTGATATAGAAATCTTCCTTAACATTATAAATGTCTTTACTGTCACTTCTGATCAATTTAATGCATCCTTGCTGAATAAAACTATTAATTTCTTTAATTTAACTGGAAAAATAAATGAATAAAATTAACTGACTCAAACGTATGAACTTGTAATATAGGAGTTCTTGATTTGTCTAGGAGCAGTTTATAAACCTGCATGCATGAAACTCACTGTATCGCTGTCGCTGGGCTGGAACTGGAAGTCCTGTGCTTTGTGAAACACGGGATTCTCCTGCAGGAACAGCTGTTGGTTGAAGTCCTGCATCACCTGGACATAAAACATAACTATTTAACAAACATGATGCAAGAGTATTTGACAGGTAAAATGTCCCTTTAAAGGGAGAGTTCACCCAAAAACGGACCTTCTTTTGTTCTGTGGAACATAAAAGAATTTTAAGTCAATGGGGTTCAATGTTGTTCGGACCCGAATGTTCAACAAAATATCTTCTATTGTGTTCCGCAGAAGAAAGAAAGTCACACAGGTTTGGAAAGACATGAGGTTCAGTAAATGATGACAGAAAGATTATTTTTGCGTGAACTATCCCTTTAAGAGCATGTGAAGGAAAAATCCTTGCATAACTCTCTCTCTCTCGCACACACACACACACACACACACACACGTCACAATAGTGGTATGTAAAATTAGACCCCCTTGGCTAGTGAAATAGTGCTCAGCCAGATGTGCTTATCAGCAGAGTGGAGGAATGATGTGTGTGTGAGGGGATTTCTTCATAGGGGAGCCGATAATGAGGAGCTGGCAGAGCGAATCTATTTCTGGGAACGAAGAGGGAAATTGAGGGAGTGATGAAACTAAGAGGAGAGAGACTGTGTGTGACTCACTCGACTGGACTTCTCCAGGAGGAACTGGAAGGTGCTGTGGATTGCTTGAAATGCTTCCAACTCGGTCCGACAAAAGGATATCAGATAATCCTTCACATGGTCGTATACGTTCCCCTCCAGACCCTAAAGAGAGACACACACAGACAGAGACAGACAGATCACACACTGTGTTTGGACTGAATGAATAACAAATCTCCTTGTGTTTTCAGAAAAGGTCGGAGGTACCAAAGAGAGAAATGTGAATGACAGACAGAATGATAGAATGAACAACAGAAAGTACAACAAACAGAGGGAACGGTAGACAGAATAGAAAAAAGGGGAAAAAAAGGCAGACAGAATGATTGAAAAAAATGATTAAAGCACAACAGATGGAATGATAGAAAGATATAGAGTTAAGAATGATACCAAGAATGACAGATCAACTTACAAAGAGAAGGAATGATAGAATTAATGATAGATATAATAGTGGAATAAAAAAAAGAACTATGGGAAGAATGATAAAAGAATTAAGAATGATAGAAAGAGATAGATAAAGACACAAAACAACCGACAGAATGACATAATTATATAATAAAATTATGAAATGAAAGAAGACAGATCGAATGACAGACAAATGACAGAAATAATTATCAATAAGAATGACCAAAATAGAATGATAGAAATAATAATATAAAATGACAGACAAATAAAATGATAGAATGAATTTAGACAAAGTGGTAGACAAAACCAGATAGAAAGAACAACAAAAAGAATGACAGAATTAAACAACAGGCCGATGAAGTGACAAAAGACAGAGAGACAGACAGACAGACAGACAGATAGAAAGATAGATGGATAGATGGATAGATGGATGAAACTGGTGCATTTGCAGACAAACACATCTGCATTAAAGACAAATAGAAGGACAAACGTCTCTCTTGTCTCGGCCCCCTAGTGGCCAAAGCTCAGAACAGACGCCTGTTTTCTCTGGACTGAGAGACGCTTGGATCAGAGCAGATTGTTCAAACAGCAGCAGCTGCTGGGAAAGGTTAGCCAGTTCAGATTCCAAGGCCTCAACGTGCAAAAACAAAACTCGAAACCTCTGCTTTCCCCCTCCGTCTCCCTCTTTCTCTCTCACAGTCCCTCCATGTTCACCAGTACTGGGATGGAATGCATTTCGAAAACAGACCTTGATTTGTACGACTGTTTGCTGTGGGTGATCTGGAAATTATACTCTGGGTCCACCGGGTTACGGCAGGTACCGGCGCTGTCAGGAAGCACATGGGTGTCATATGCATGAGAGAGATGGAGAGAGAGAGAGGCTGTGCTTCCTTCTGATAGGGTCCCGTCCACCTCCACCCACCACACTGGCTCAATGCGAAATGATTCATTTCCTATTCTTTCAAAGGTGCGGGACATCTTAAGCTTCCTGGTTTTGTCATGACTGCGCATTCCCAAATGTGGCTCTATGCGTGGAAAACTATAATTCCCGTGGCCCGTGGTTAAGAGCACACCAGGACGGACGCACAAACACACACATAGACACACAACACAGGAAAAGACATAAAGCAAACACAAGCATCAGCTGAACAAACACTTCTGCTGCATTATAAATGCTTCACTTTACACCCCAATGCCTCCTAGAGGGAATAAATGAACCACTCAACACACACACACACACACACTCTAAGATTCGGTATGAACCTGTGGTGCACATTTAGCACAAACCATCTGTTGGCTATAAATGGAGGCTATTAAATTCACAAAAAGTTATTTTTATACAATTTTACAGTAAGTCTATTGATGTGTAAAGTCAAGAAAATAATCAACATAACTAAATTAAATCATTAATTATCAATAATAATCATTAATCGTTAATTATAAAGTGATGTATTTTCAAAACTACACAGTAAAGTTTAAATGTTTGGTCTTTGTGAGAATTTCTTAATGTTTTAACATACAGTAAAAACAGTAAAATTGTGAAATATTATTACAAATTTAAAATAACTTTTTTCTACTGTAATATATTTTAAAATGTAATTTACTCCTGTGATGTCAAATTTACTCCAGTCTTCAGTGTCACATGATTTTCAGGATTATTTAGAACAGCATTTATTTAAAGGGGTCATGAATTGAGAAATCACATTTTCCTTGAGCTTTTGACATAAGAGGTCATCATACTATACGAATATCCTATAAGTTTCAGAACTGAAAATTTCCTTGTTAGTCCAAAAACAGATTTTATTGAAACCAATGTCTGAAAATGACTCGTTTTGGAATGTGCCGATTTATGACTTCATAGAGATTTGAAAGAACTCATCTGCAGAAGAAGATGAACGCCTACTTCTACATCGTTACCACTGTCGCTTTATAGAGATGACGAGGAGAGAAGGGGATCACAGGACTAAAAATAACATTACCTTCCAAAATATCCTAATGCTAGGAATGTGGTTATTTATTTTCAACAATGTGAATGTCTCAGTTAAGCATTATTTATTTGTATTCGGTACATTTCACTGTGGATTCTTTGGTAAATCAGTCACAATTTCGGCGCAGGCTCTGCAAACAGACTTTAATGATATGGACTCAACAGTAATGCGACAATTGGTAACTGTGTTAATTTTAATGCCTGATCTGTGACCAGTGATTTCTGATATGTAATGATTCATGTACAGTTATTGTTGTTTATGTGTCAGTAAATCAAAACAGTGACTAAACGGTCAACTTTGCATTGTTTCTCTTAGTAGGATGAAAATAATCTGTTATTTAAACTGTGATTAAATTATATATAGAAAGCGGTCAAAGAAAGCTCCCTTTACAATCTCTGGAGCTGTCAATCAAACAGCGCAAGTTTATCAGTGACAATTTACAATCAATTTAACGACTCTCTTATTTACATCGTGTTTGCACTGTTAGTTATATTGAAAGCATTCATGCGAGTGCAGAAATTGAGTTATATGACGAGATCACTGCATTCATGCGCGCAACATGTCTGTGATCGGCTGTAATGCTCATCACTGCAACTTTTTATGCCACGATCTAAATATAATGCCACAGATCTAAATAGTATGCTATAATCTACACTTTTCACTATTAGTTAACCTCGACAGCTGAAATAGTAAAAACATGATCAAAGTTTTGAGAGAGTTCAACATGTAATACGTAGCTATTGCCAATGCAAATATGTCAGCCAATCACAGCAGTGGGCGTTTACACTGAAGTCTCACAGTAGACACGCTCCTTCAAACAGAGGCTAAAATCATAGTCAGAAAAATGCCTTTTATTTCTAAATTATGACAATTTTTGATGTACAAATCATACTAACATTATAAGTGCAACCCAGGAAAAATAAAATAATAAAAAAATGCAGCACGACCCCTTTAAAATAGAATATCTTGAAACATTATACTGTCTTTACTGTCACTTTTGATCAAATTAATGCATCCTTACTGAAAAGTAGTATTATTTTCTTTCCAAAAACTCTTACTGACCGAGTTTAAATAGTGATTTACATGCTAAGTTCACTTCAAAGGAAATTCTGTCATCACCCTCACATTGTTTTAAACCCATAGATACAAGTCAGTAATTGGCCAAGAGATAAATGAAAAACAATAATATTTGACATAATATGACACTGTCTATTTTCATTCAAAAGAGACATTCTGCCTAAATGGAAAAGATGAGACGAGAAAACGATGACAGAATTTTCATTTTTGGGTGTGCTACTCCTTTAAGCTATCAGCAGGATATGTTTGTAGATATGTGCCACATTTTCTCAGAGTTCAGTAAGTCATCTTTCTATACATACCCAAAGCAGAAGAGTGACAAAATGCTGATGGTATGTGTATATATAGATGCCGGCTGGTTCACACGCCAAAACAGGAATAAGAGCTAAGAATACATGCGAAACACACGCATATCTCACCTCTTTCCTCACACATTTACAAGTACAAAACAATACAGCGATGACAACACTGCTGGGAAAACCCACTACTAATCTTGAAAGCAGAATTTCCCTTCTCTCTTTCTTCTGATTTTGTGCCGTTAAACATTTAAGACAAAATCAGGACTAAAAGAGAAACCTACTGAAATATAGATACATGCATATCTCCCCTCTTTCCTCACACATTTACTATCTATATACATATACATTCACCGGCCACTTTATTAGGTACACTTGTTCAATCACATGGCAGCAACTCATTGCATTTAGGCATGTATACATGGTCAAGACGATCTGCTGAAGTTCAAACTTAGCATCAGATGGGGAAGAAAGGTGATTTAAAGTCCCCCAGCAGTCAATATTGTATCTCTTAAAACTCATCTTTGATCACCAAAATTACACATTTAAAAAAATGGTCCTTTGAAAAAAAATTCTTCATGCCTTAAAATAGCTTGAATGTAACTCTACACCCTTGCTTTGTGTAGTATACACAGATCCATGGATATGCAAATTAGCCCCGCCTCCACTCACTCACACCAGCTCAGAGATCCACTCGGCCAACTTACTGAGGTAAACGCTGCAAAATGGTATTACCTTTTACAACGTCGGACACATAACGGTAATTAATATGATTAGCCTGTTGCTAACAGCTAATAATGTGCTGCTAATGTTACACAAACCATGTTCCCGTTCGCCATCTCAGAGTCAGCTTCCTTCTAACAATCATCAGAAACGCTTTGAACAACTCAGAACATCAGTAGAGAAAGGCATATAGTTCATCATAAAATCATAATATACATCATTCACCTGCTTTATTGCTTTATTGTGTGGAGTTTGCATGTTCTCCCTGTGTCAGCTCCGGTTTCACCCACAGTCCAAAGACATGCAGGTTAGGTGGATTGGATAAGGCAAATTTTTGTATAGTGTGAGTGTGAATGTGTCCCAGTGCTCTCAGTGCTGGGTTGTGACAGAAACCTGTGTAAAACCTGTGCCAAATCTTGTGTGAGAAGCAGACCCTTCAAATGAGCGGGAATAACGCTAAGAAAAGAGAGAGAGGTATTGACTTATGAATTTGCACATGGTTTCTCTTAAAGCAAATTAAAAACAACACATGAACATATAAACAACAGAAAAACTTAATTTTCACCACAGGGGGACGTGAAGTGTTTTTGAACATTGCATGGTGGTTGTTGCCAGATGGGTGGTCTGAGTATTTCAGAAACTGATGATCTGCTGGGATTTTCATGCACAACCATCTCTAGGGTTTACAGAGAATGGTCTGAAAAAGAGAAAATATCCAGAGAGTGGCAGTTTTGTGGGTGAAAAATGCCTTGTTGATGACAGAGGTGAGAGACGAATGGCCAGACTGGTTTGAGCTGATAAAAAGGCTAAAAAAAACCCCACTTTCTTCAGATGAGCATCTCTGAACGCGGCCACCCTTGAAGCAGACGGACTACAGCAGCAGAAGAACACACCGGTGACACTCCTGTCAGATAAGAACAGGAAACTGAGGCTACAATTCGCAAGGGCTCACCAAAATTGGACAATAGAAGACTGGAAAACCGTTGCCTGGTCCGATGAGTATCGATTTCTGCTGCAACATTCAGATGGTAGTGTCATAATTTGGAATAAACAACATGAAATAATGGATACATCCAGCCTTGCATCAACGGTTCAGGCTGCTGGTGTTGTAATAGTGAAGGAGATATTTTCTTGGCACACTTTGGGTCAATTGAGCATCATTTAAACACCACAGCATACCTGAGTATTGTTGCTGACTATGTCCATCCCTTTATGACCACAGTGTACTCATCTTCTCATGGTTACTTCCAGCAGGATAACGCAACAGCTCAAATCATCTCAAACTGGTTTCTTGAACATGACAATGAGTTGAATATACTCAGATGTCCTCCACAGTCACCAGATCTCAATCCAATAGAGCACCTTTAGGAGGTGCTGGAAAGGGGAGAGTCGCATCATGAATCTGCAGCAAATGCGTGATGCTATCATGTCAATATGGACCAAAATCTCAGAGGAATTTCCAGCACATTGTTGAATCTATGCCACGAAGAATTAAGGCACTTTTAAGAATTAAGGCAACCCGGTACTAGCAAGGTGTACCAAATAAAGTGGCTGGTGAGTGAGTGTGTGTCAAGACTCAGCACAAGCAAAAATAAATGTTTCAGGCTTCTCAATTATTAAATGAATGACCTTGTAAAATCTAGTTAATATGCGCAAGGACACCAAAAAGACATTATGTATCTGTAAAGCACAGGAAATGTGTCAGCAACACATAAGAACAGTATTCTGACCTCAAAAAGGACAAATTTCAATGCAAATTTCAATTTGAATGCAGTCCCCATAGACTTTAATTGGAAGTGCATTACTATAATTGTGATTTCTCATTTTTAAATAAATAAATAAATCAACCCTAAGGGACAAGTCAACATTATTTTCTGTTGTAACTGACATCATGCCACAAATACTGTTCATAGAGCTTAAAAAAAGCACAATGCAGAAAGAAATAGAAGTAAGATGGGAAAACAGAAGACTAGCATTCCGTAAATCTGCCCTGACAGCAATGGAATATATATTAAAGAATATGTCTGGAAATATGACATATGAGACTACTCTCGTTAATAATCAAGATATAGATATAGAGCTACAGTATGTTGACCATAACCAAGGTTATGTCTCAGCCAATGGGAAATGATGAGAAGGGCTGTATTGAGCCGGTCTTACGGCAGCTGGGTGGGCCTGAAGCACTGACTCTCCATCTATCAATAATTTAAGACAGATTCTCTCAGATTGCATTCATATCGCTCGGAGTCAAACATGAAGCGGGTGGAACACAGATGATGTCCTCCGGTAAGAACAGGAGGAGACTATCAGTTCGGTTCTGAACACAGTGACAGGACAAAGCTGATAGAGACTTACAGTACGAGACGTGGTCAAGTGCAAATATGCAGAGTAAACGCTTGTCTGGTCTGATCACGAGCAAAAGAGCAGAAATGAGAGAGAATGATTTAAAGAATAGATAAATCAATCTGGTATAAAACTTCTGAGGAAATTAACAAAATGGTTGATATATGCAAACATGTGACCTGTGAAGTTGCTTTAGATAAAAGTACAAGTAGATAGATGATTAATGCAAACAAGGTGGAATAAAATAAAGGTTCAAATAAAAGAATAAACAAACCAACCAATCAACCATAAAACATAATAAAAGAACCAAATCAAAGAGGTTCCTCACACCATTGGTGATGGGGCCCTAAAAATATAGTTAATGTATTCAAATGTCCATTCTAAAGGTGACATCTTACTAAAAACATTTCCCAAAAAATATCCCAGAATAAACCTGCTGCCTAATGGTGCTTTGGATAAAAGCATCTGTTAAATTAATAAATGTAAATGCAAGCTGCTTGGCAGCTGTAAATAGTCAACAGTTAAGCTAATAGTTGAACTACAGAACACAAACAATGATACTGAAAAACGTTCCAGTTACAATTCATTCAGTCTTCTTTTTCTAATGTAACAAGCATACACTCTGATGCCAGATTTAGAAATGTTTGCCCAGAGGTTGATGTGTATCTCTGGGGATGTGGCGGTCATCTTGGCAAGCACATTCTCCAAGATATCTGTTCCCAATGGTCTAAGATTAAGAAGGATGTTGAAGAATTCAAGAGAGTTTGCATCACTAAATAAGGCCATGACTGGAGCTACTGTCAAGTCTGTCGAGATGAAGCAAAGATTTATACTGGCACACATACATGAACTGACCCGATCGCACAAAATCAGGAGCGGACACTTGTCATATTTCAAGCCCTGAATAATTGGATAAAAATATCTTTGCATATGGGCTCAGGCGGTGCATGAGGTTTGATAAGGTCAACATGAAATCAAAATGTCCCCATTTACGGTCCTAATACATGTTCCTGAGTGCACGATTCATCAGTGCACATTATTCCAAAAGGGAGAGAAAACAATCATCTTCATCTCTTTCTTCAAAAATGAATAACCTACTTCACCTCCATTTCCTTTTCAGGTGATGTCACTAAGGGGTCAAGGTTTGGCTGGTTGGCACAGTCCTGTTAACACCTGCTTGTAAAAGTCTTAACAACACCATCTGTCTACACTGATGTAGCGGTGTATACAAATCCTAAATATTTCATTTTTTATTAAAATTTCTTATTAAAATGTATTAAAATTTAGACCAAAATAATATAATATAAAGGAATATACACACACACACACATATACATATATATATATATATATATATATATATATATATATATATATATATATATATATATATATAGTTTGATTTATTTGTTAACATCATTAATGTGACTTGATGTAAAAGTTCCTGCTTCAAATGCAATCAATAACTTTTTTATAAAAGAACAAAACATGGGATTGTGTCAAAATTTTTTTTTACCAAAATGAATACACATTGCCAACTAAATTCAAGATATGATTGCAAAAAAGTACTTATATGAGATCTTGCTTTTTATATTATAGCATAATTATGATATAATTAAGCAGTATCACAAGAGAAAGAGAGCTGTTTTCACGAATATGGTCTGGTCTTGACTTGGTCTCAATTTAGGTGGTCCTGACCACAACACTAATACATTGACTACAACATAACCAGCTATTAATATTTCGTTGATTCTCTCTTGTTTTTGCATGTGTTCATAATTTCTTTGTATGACAGCCTGGCCAAAAATTACGTCCACACAATTTGGCAGGTTTCATTGCATTATCACAAATAAAACAATTGAAGACTCCAAGAAAAACTATGTAATACGATTACAAAATCTTTAACACATTTTTTATAATATTATTTAAATAAAGGGTGAATATGTATATTCTCCATCTGATGTCTTTGACGTTGCAGCTCAGGATAGTCACTAGTATTGTTTGTGACTGGACTATACAGTTTTCATTTGGAAATAAAATGGGTTGCAAATGCGATTTCATGTTGACTTTAAGTTAGAATAGAATAAAAAAAGTACCATTCTTGTTCTCTAAGCTGTGCTAAGGTCCCATGAGCCTGGAGGCGCTGTGCTGTGACCCTGAGAGCATGAAGCAGAACGGTACACATACCAGACGTGCTTCGATGTTCTAGCCAACTTCTGTCTATTACACACACAACCAGATATGCTGGACCACAAACACCAAACATTCAATTGCATAATCACGCATTACATGCATTTAACATCTGCACAAGAGGGAAACAACAATACTGTCTCCAGTCAGTGAGTGTGTTTACATGCACAACACAAGGCTGATAACTACCCCAAATTAGCTTATTATAAATACCTGAGGAGATATTATAAAACATAAACAGACTGAATACGTCACCAGAATGGTGGTAATATAGTTTTTACAACTTTTAAAAATGTGGATGTACGCAAAAATACTTAGTGACATAAGACTAGATGGCTCTTGTCCAGTTATAAATGAGCAATACTGGGCAAGAAAAGAAAGCATGCAGATATTTCTCTCTGTGAGGGAGCTTTTTCCTGTGAGGAAATCTACACAGGAAGTACATAGTTTGATCTGCACACAGATTACATCACTGTCTGCCCCACTGTGCTAGATTCATGCCAACAGACATGACTCGTGTAAAACGGTTCAAGACGTGCAATACTCCACCAACAACACTGAAATCATGAAAATCAAAACTCTAATATTTAGTAAAATTAAGTTACGCACTGTTGACATGGAGCAAACTCCACCCAATAATGCACAACCACATGTTCATGATTTAATCAAAGCAAATTTCCTTTTTACTGAAGAATTCATTATGTGCTTTAATAAACAGTTACTTTAATAAAATAAAATATAAATATTAGATGAAAAACTTAAAACTTCAAGTACTAAAATGACTAAAACTGAGAAAAAAAGCAAAATAGAAAACAACTAATAAATGACAAAATCACATAACAAAATGCTAAAAAATTTTTAAATAAAATTAGAACTGAAAATGCAAAAACAAAAACATTAAACATAATAATAAATACTATAATAGCATATAAATAATACTAAAAGAACACTGCTTTGCTGTGCTCACCTTGATGCAGTTGACCAGGTCGGTCTGGTAGTAGCGGTCGTGGTGTGCGTTAGCCGCCGCCAGTGTGAGAAGATATTCGTTCCTCGCATGGGTCGCTTTGGAGTTACAATCGCTTCTCTTTGCTTTCAACTGTAACACACACACACAAGGTCCTAAACTTCAAGAAGTGCAAGATTCTGGAACATCCATTTAAAGAGAGAGTTCATGTCATGTCATTCCAACACTGTATCATTTGACCTGAACCACCATCAGTTAAATGCAAATGTTTTATTTTTTTTCCACTTACAGCTATAAGACTTTAAAGTGCTTGAGTTGTATGGACTACTTTTATGGTGAATTTTTGTTCTTTTTTGGAAAGTGTACACCAATGAACCAAAATATTATGACCACCTGCCTAATATCTCTGTTCATTCGCGTGCCACCCAAACAGCGCCGACCTGCCGAGACATGGACTCTACAAGGCCCTCTGAAGGTGTCCTGTGGTTTCTGGCACCAAGACGTTAGCAGCAGATCATTCCAGTCCTGTAAGTTGCGAGGTGGAGACATCATGGATTGGAATTGGTCCAGCACATCCCACAGATGCTCAATCAGATTGATATCTGGGGAATTTGTAGGCCAGGGGAACACCTTGAACTCTCCATCATATTCCTTAAACCATTCCTGAAAAACGTGTGGCAGTGTGCATTATCCTGCTGAAAGAGGCCACTGCCATCAGAGAGTGACATTTGTCATGACGGGGTGTACCTAGTTTACAGTGAAATTTAGGTAGGTGGCCAGTGTCAAACTGACATCCATATGATAAGACAGTCCAAGTAAAACATCGCACAGAGCATGATCACACACCCTCCGCCAGCTGTCCTAGTCCCACAGTGCATCCAGGTGCCATCACTTCCCCATAAACGACATGGCTGTCCACATGATGTAAGGCAAATGGGACTCGTTGGGCCAGATGACCTTCTTCCACTGCTCCAAGTTCTGGTTCTGATGCTTGTGTTCCCATTGTAGGTGCTTTCGACAGTGATCATGGGTCATCATGGGCACCCTGATCAGTCTGCGTCTCCACAGCACCTTATGCAGCAGGGTGCGATGTTGTTACACATTTCTCCCATAACCATCAATAAAAATTTCAGTGACTTGTGCCACAATACAGTTCGGACCAGCCTCTGTCCTCTGAATAGCCTTTGTTGCCCTTGTGCATCAATAAGCTTTGGACGCCCAAACCCCTGTCACAGTGTTGTGGTTTGTCGCTCCTCAGGACCATTGTCCGTAGGTTCCCACCCCTGCTGACCAGGAAAAACCCACAAGCCTTGCCATTTCAGAGATACTCTGACCCTGTCAGTTGGCCATAAAAATTAGAACTGGATACGTGACATTGTTAGCAATTGATCAACATGTGTTGCTTCACCTGCGAGTGGTCATAATGTTTTGGCTCATCAGTGTCTACTACCTATTGTATGGAAAAGCTCAGAACCTTTTTTTTCTCAGAAGTAAAGAATTCAGCTGAGTAAAATATGAAAAAAAAAAAAAAAAAACATTTTTGTTTTCATAAATCCTTTAATAACACTCCAACCCAGTCATAATGTGTCTGACAGAAGACCCAAACACACATGGCCTGTCACACTAAAGAGCAGACCAGGTTTTAGATCGGAAGCTAAATGTTTCTTTAAAAAAAACGGACAGACAGGGGTGTTTACCTTTACACTGGCCTTCTGTAAACTTATCCTGGATTGGAACAGGCCCAGCTTTGACCTGAGAAAACACAGAGCAGGTATTATAAATCACAGACATATCAGACCCAGAGGAAGGAACAAGCAGGATAAATGAAAGCCCGGATCAAAACCTTCCCAGATACGTGCGGAGGAAGAAACAGACATTATAAATCAAACTAGAGTAGATCACTCCAGCAACCTGTGAAAGGAAGGAAGAGGCTTTATAAAACTGGCAACAATCTGGTTATACCATCACTGAGATAACTTATCTTAAAGGTACAGTTGACCCCAAAATGAATCACTTATTCACTCTCATGTCATTCCAAACCTGTTTGACTTTTTTCTGAAGAACACAACAGGAGATATTTTGAACAATGTCCACACTGCTCTCAACTATACAATGACAGCTCCATAACGGAAAAATGACATCATAAAAACATCAATAAAGTTGTGAATATGCACTATATTCTATATCTTCTGAAGTCATATGACAGCTCTGCATGAGAAACAGACCCAAATATAATTTGATATGAGCTGAAAATCCTCCCCTCCACCAGTGTTGTTATAGCTAACTAAAATTTAAAAACTAAAACTATTATATTGCTAATTGAAATAAAGCTAAACAAAAATAAAATATTAGATGGAAAACAAACTTAAAAAGCAAAAATTAGACATTCGTCCATGGCAACTAACTTACAGTACTAACAGTAAATGTATATAAACTAATAAAAACAACAAAAGCACATATCAAAATTACTAAAACTAAAATTAAAATGAAAACTAAAAATATATAAATAAAAGCTAATTCAAAATATTAATAATACTATAAATAATAGTAAAAAACGCTGCCCTCCACTGTAGCTCTCATTCATGCTTCTGCATATTCAGATTTAAAAACAAAGCCATTTAGTGGCACTGACGTCAAACTGCAGGACTTGGCATCCTAATGTGCCAAGCTTGAAAATTTGGAGGCACAAATGAGACTTTCAGAAAATAAATTATATTTGAGGTTGTTCCTCAAACAAAGCAATCGCAATGCATGACATCAGAAGATTACGAATACAGCACATACATTGTATGGACTATGGTGTTTTTTGGTCACGTTATAGAAAAGAGCATCCAAGGGCCTGTTTACACCTGATCACTTCATGCATTTTTTTACTGATAGGACAGCCATCTGATTTGTTGAAACTGTCCCATTTACAGTTGGCCACGTAAATGTGTCTCCACAAAACAAATGTAAATCCGATCTTCAATTCCAGCATTATATGTAAATTCAGGTCAACTAAAGCAACAGATATGAGCTTCATTTTATTTATCATCAGCATATTTTGCAATGTTTTTTTATTACCATTTTGGGAGTCGTCAAATTTACATATGTGGCTTCAACAACCAGATGCGTTTACACTTGTCCAGTTTCTTTTGGAACGTGTCTGAAACCACTTCCTGAAGTGGTTTTGAGTGATCAGATTTAAATCAGTCTAGAAAGCGTTTTGGAGGGCATTTACACCTGGTCTTTTCACGATCCGATAGCTATCCGATCAGAGAAAACTCATGAAGTGACCAGGTGTAAACAGGCCCGATGACATGCTTTAAAACTACTACTTTTGCCTTCCACGAAAAAGTCACATGGGTTTGGAATAACATTATGATGACAGAAGATTCGTTTTTGGGTGAACCATTTCCTTTAAACTAAAACTGAAGGTTTTTATAACCAACTATGTTTAAATTCAAGAGTCAAGAGTCAAAATTGCACTATCCATCTATGAAAAGTCATTAAAAGTTGTTTGAAGAAATTCTAAACATCTAATTTTCTGCGTTTATGTCTGGATTCAAAGATAACTTCCTCATCACAGAGCCCCATTCATTAGAAATCAGAGTTGCTCTGGAATCTGATACACTTTGATTCATTAAGTATGCATGAAAATTAAGGAAACCGACAGATTCTCTCCCATCTTCCTTCTGCTGCTGAGAACAATAACTGATTCTAATTCAGCTTTACTGCCAGCCATGCTAAACAAGCAGGGCAACATCGATAGCCAAAATCAATAGAAGAACTGAGCGAGGAGCTCACAACGCCATGCCACTGGACTCGTCTTTCGCCTCTGTGTCTAATCCGGTCTTGGCAGAGGCTTTGAAATGGCAATTGTAGTGTGGGTACAAATGGCTCTTGAAGTTGAAGAGAGATGGTTGAGTGTGTTTAACAAATTCTGCATCGGGCTAATAAATTGCTTTGAACAGAGCGGGGTATTCCCTACTGGGGGCTTAAGTATCAGCCAAAGAAATACATATTTAATGAAGGCATATCAACTCAGCGACACATCTTTAATGCTGAGGACATTTTAAGTTTGTGATTCTGAGCTGAACATCTTCTATAAAGGCGGAAAACTGCTCAGCGCAATAAAAAATTTAATTCCAATTCCAAGATATGCACAGTTTTATGGATACAGCATTCCCTGTCGCTCAAACAGTAGAGCACGGCACTAGCAATGGCAAGTTCATGGGTTTGATTCCCAAGGAAAGCATGTGATAAAGCGTACATTGAATGTAATGAAAGTCATTTTAGATAAGTGTCTGCTAAATCCATAAATGATTATTTAAAGGGTTAGTTCACCCAAAAATGTTAATTCTGTCATCAACTACTCACCCTCATGTCATTCAAAAACCATAAGACTTTTATTCATCTTCGGAACACAAATGAAGATATTTTTAATGAAATCAGAGTTCAATCACCCAAACTCTGATGGTTCAAAACATTCATAAAGAGATTGTAAAATAAATCCATTTGAACAGAGCAGTTTAATCCACGTCTTCTGAAGATCCACGATCACTTTATATGATGAACAGATTGAATTTAAGCTTATATTCACATATAAACATTTAGTGACGGAAGCTGAAGCATGAGAACCAATGAGGTTCATTCTCGCTTGTTACTCACTTTTGAGCTTCTGTTTATGTTCGCTGTGGATTAAACTGCTCGATTCATATAGATTTATTTTACAATCTCTTTATGAACGTTCTGAAGTGTCACATTTTTGGGTGAATGGACTTTCAACGGAGGGACAGAAAGCTCTCAGATCTCCACCCAATAAAGATCTCCATTTGTGTTTCAAAGATGAACTAAAAAGGGGTTTGGAACGACATTAATGAGTAATTGATGACAGAGTTTTCATTTTTGGGTGTACTGTCCCTTTAAGCTCTAATAAAAAATAAAGTCCTATTATCTTAATGTCTAAAGTAAAGGTTTATCATGCATTTTCAATGCAGCATTTTTGCAAAATTGCATAAAATGTATACAAATTTCAACCAGTATATTGTTTCAACCAGAATATTGTCCACTCCTAGTGGTTATTCTTTAATTAATGGGACTCAATTAATTAACAAGCACATGTGAAGTGTGTGTTTCTGTTCCGGACACCTCTGGGACCGTTTGCACCTGCAATACCAGACGCGCTTACTTGGACTCAATGTCAGCCTTTTCCCGCACAGCCTGGGCCATCTGCTCCAACTCAAAGTATTTCTTTTTGGACTTGGCCAGATCCTTCACTGAATCCTGGAGCTCCGCCTGGATCCGACCCAGCTGCTCAATGCACTGTGGGCGGCCACCGCGGGAGAGCAGAGAGAAATGATGTTAGAGAATTACAGCACACGACGGATCAGGCCAAAGGACCGAGGGCCGAGGTTGGTACCTTTTTCAGCTGCTGTTCTTTGTAGAGGCGTACGGTTTTGGCGGGGTCCGAAATCTCGTTCTTGTAGTTCTCGCAGACGTTGAGACGAGACTGGGTCACCTGCACGGTGCCTTCAAGATAAGCTCTCCACACTCCATACACATTCCTACAGTAAGACAAAACATGCTTACTAATTGTAAACACTATTTATGGATCAATACTCTCATGCAAACAAAAGCAACAGACCAATATTTGAACAGTTGCACATGGGAGTTTACTTTACGCATGGTCAGTTATGATCAGTGAATATAATCATGGCAAATAAAGAGTAACCTACAAGTTGCATTAAATCACAGAGGTCTGTATTAAATAAGGGAAAGCTTTGCATACATTTAAAAAATACCAGAGTGGATACATTGGTTATCTTCTTATGAGCACACAGTCACTGTAGTGTGGCAGCCTTTTAATTAAAAGGGGACCTATTATGCAAAATATTGTTTTTGAACATAAATGTGTGTATATGTAGTGTGTACACGACCACCCTATAGTGGTAAAAATCCATCCACTTAGTTATTTTCCCCATAAATCTGAAACAGTGTCTCAAAATGAGTCATTCAGAAACGTGCTCCAATGTGATGGACAAGGTGACATTTTTTGAGACCGTTGTTGTCAGATTTGAGCTGCACTTGGATGCCCGAGAGGCGTTTCAAAGATGGCCGCCGGCCAAAAATGGCGTACGGCAAAAAAAATCAGACTTATAAAACCGTGCGTACGCCAGAACCTGCGCAAATTTGCGAAATTTCCTTTATAAATCCCAGTCAACGGAAGATTGTACGCACATGCGTCTCCTTCCCCAAAATAAGCATATATGGAGTTTACAATGCCTAGTTTTACTATGCAAATCCTCATCTGCATATAATTTGCATGTTTCTATGTTTAACAGTACAAGACATTAGGAAAATATGAGATACAAATGTGCCGTCACATTACATTGCTAAAAATAATTTATATATATAGTATTTTATACTCAGGGGTGCAAACACATGTAAGGTCAAAAAAGAGAGAGGTAATCGAAGCCCTCGTCCCGCGGCAAATATCCAGATACTACATTGCCACCATCCCCAACCCACCCCTATAGGCACATAGAGTCAAATGAAATTTAGAAAAACTATCTTGCACTTCTTCTTCTTGCTTTACTGCTACTTCCTGAAAACAATTTCACCTGATGATTTGAATAGCTCTTTTTGTAAAGAATTAATAATTCTAGGATGATTGGGGTAATTGTGTAGGGTAGGCCTAGTGCATCTGCATAGAAACTAACAAACAAAATACAAATATAAATACAATAAAACACAAATACACGAGAAATAAAGCAGTGCTTTATGTTTTTCAGGTAAATTAACTGTATTAAGTATTAATACAGTTTATCTTTTGACAAAACGTGATTTTTCTCTTTCTCTTTTGTTGTTTGATTAACTTTGGTGACACAAACAGCTGCAGGTATATTGGGTGCTGTCCCTTTAAGACGAATGCACGTATCTAATACCGGTAATGACACGCATCCATTTTATTTTGACTGCGTTTACGGGGAAACTCGTTGAGACGGACACTGGCTTATTTTTTCGTGCACATGTCTGTTCAAACACAAATAGATAAGAAAGAAAAGGGAATTCGGTGTTCACGAACTTCACGTGCTGTCTGCGACTGCGTGGCTCTGTGCGCCGACAGACCATCTACATTTGGATGTTAAACATAATATAGCCTGATACAGCAAAGACAACGTCGGTAGTATTGACGGCAAAATAGGCTACAGAATATTTCGTTCTGTAGGCCTATTGACAGGGGCAATATTTGAAAATCGATAATTAGGCCTATTTTTTAAATTACAATTATATATGTATTTGTCAAAACCGAGAGACTTTCAAGCATCAAAATGTAATTTATAATATGTATTTGCGCCTTCTATTTTGTCTGAAAACTTCCAACACTCGTGCGTGTCGCGTGAAAAATAGGCGTCGGTTGCGGTTCTATTGGCTCGAGAAGTGTGTGTGTCACGCAGGCATTGTGCTCTAACACAAGCTCTAACCAGTTAACATGAGAGCCGACATAAAAACGGACACTCCACGCCACGCAGAGAGAAATGTGATGCAGTGGCAGATCCCCTATGGCAGATCCAGAGTGAGACAGAAACACTAGTGGTTCACGCTTGCGCACATACTGCTGGTTTGGCGCGCAGTGTTCTGATTCGCTTATTTCCTATTTACTTGTTGGTGGACGCAATCCAGAATTACTGTTGGTTAAATTATAATCAGACCCCCTCAAACCCCCCCCCCCCCCCCCTCCTTAAAAAAAAAACTCTTCGGATCTGCACGATTCACACAAGTCACCCAAACTGACGTGAAAAAAGCGGGAGGCGCCGAAAAGCGCGCTGTTTGCACCCCTGTATACTATACAAATAGTATAAAAAACATTTCAGAAAAAGTTTCTTTCAATCTTTTCCATGGGCCAAATAGTATTTTTAATTGCTTTTTATTTTTCTCAGACCATGAGTTCTGTTATTATTATTCAAATCATTCTTTTATTTATTTAAACTAGTATTGTGAACATGCACTGCATTTATGATTAGGACTTAGGACTTGAAGTGGTTTTCCTTCATCTGCAGTCCCTCAGCTCACCATCGGTGTCGCCAAACTGCCCCGTCTCCAGAATGTTCGCACGCATGGGTCAGAGTTTGCGTGCAGGTAAGCAAATTTTCCCGTCAAGTTTGTTTTTATAAATCACAACTTGCGCGTCGGAAGTGTGCATTATTGCGAAAACGCCTTTCAGGGCCTGTTTTGTGCGTACGCAATGGTTATAAATGAGGCCAGAGCATTTAACAGAAGCATTCAAGTAAGAATTGTATTCTTATTAAAGCTACTAAAGTTATTCAACAAAGAGCAGTGAGTAATTTTCTGTTTTTCTTTTGTTGTTTGATTCATATAACAGCATACAGCAGTAGGTACTGTATATTACACTGCCGTCACTTTAATACACAGATCTAATATACACATGCGATTTCTTTCCCTGCTGTTCACGTTCACAGACATAACCGACTGTTTATGTGAACTTTGTGGGGTTTTTTTTTTTTGACATAACCTTAAAGAGAACTTTATACTCACGGGACGCGCCGTCTGACATCCAGCTTTCTGTGCGAGTGCTTTGGATGTGTGCGCTCAAAAAAACATATATCAAAAGTTTAAACTGATATGGCTTTAAAACGCATGCAAATAATAACTTTCATGATAATGAAGAACTACAATATCAAGTGAGCGTGACCGCGATAAGAGGCGATAATCAAAACGAAACCGATGTTTTAGTTTTTGGCAGAGTATCAGAGGCACGAACTGTAAAAGCTCCGCCCTCTTCTGGAAAGTGGGGTGGGGAGCAGCAGCACATTTGCATTTAAAGATACATAAAAGAAAACAGCATGTTTTTGCTTCTACTCAAAAATGGGAATTTACAACATGGTATAATAAATTACCTGTGGGTTATTTTGAGCTGAAACTTCGTAGACAAATTCTGGGGACACCTGAGACTTATATTACATCTTGTAAAAAGGGGCATAACAGGTCCCCATTAATTCATGTAGTTCATTTCCTTTAGCTCATGTAGTTCTATTTGAAACAACTCACCATCATGTACATCCAAATGTTTATTATTACCATGCCAAGTGTCAAATAATAAAATAGCAGTCCTATAGTAGTCAGAACAACACTTTCCGCAGTGAAATTAATCACTAGACTACTTTAAAACTTAATTATGGCAGTGTTGTAAGACTCAAGAAACAAACTCACTGTAAAGCACCCAGCGGGAAAATGATAGTCATTAAACATCAAGATTAATAAACTTGTTTTTTTCACTCACCTGTAGTCTGTCCTCTGATCATCTGGTTTGATCCCAGGCCAGTCCCTCTTTAAATACTGACTTGCCAACTTCTGCAGTGCCTGAAAAATATATAAAAAACAACAAAAACCAGCATAAGATGGTTGAATTTGTTTAGTTTCTCAAGCTACATCACAATTCCATTGCTATCTCTCATAAATAAGCGAAAGACAAATTAGTGCATACAAAATCATAGTATACTGGTATGCCAAATGTGCCTATGAAATGTTTTTTTGGGGGGTAATATTAATCCCTTACGCAACAGACTTTTTCAGCTGAAAAAAAAAGCTACATTTCAATAGCAGTTTATAAAAGAATCTAAAAGTTTTCATGAAATTCTAAAAATTAATTCATGAATTTTAAGCTAATTAATGTTAATCCTTAAATTGCAAACACAAGCAGAAATAAACAAGGACAAGACATTTAATTATGTGGATGCCTACGTGCTGTTTTACTATCAAAAATGCTTTGCCTGCTGTAGTGTGCCGTTATAAAAGCATGTGAATTTGAACGCAACCTCAATGTCTTCGCATATTTTGTGTTTTCGAACATGAACACAAAGCAATTAACAGGCCATATGCGTGTTCTCATGACCCTGTCATCGAGCACCATTTATCACTAGCACAAACACACAACACGTTACAAAGCAACCCAAATTCCAACGACTGTGACATATGTTTGCTGTTGGCATGAAGAACGGGGAGTGCGTACGGGTTCCTTTGGGAACGTCAAAGGCCTAGGCTCGAAATTACAGTTCCATCCCTAACTGCTCAAACGCCACCTGACATATGGTGAAACGAACAAGGCGGCCCTACTTCCTAATATTTTCACTATAGAGCCCTGGCCCTCTTCCGTCATATTGTAAATGGAGATGCACCTCTATTTGAGGCTGATTAGCCTCTGGCTTTCATAGCGGCCCATCCCCACCTGCCCGCTTCCCAGATAGCAAACAACGGCGCTCAAAGCCGCTCGCTGCGAACACAGCATCTACAGTGCGAGCGGATGAGAGCATGGCATGTGTTTGTGTAAGCAGCAGGGAATGAGGCAGGAGAAAGGAGCCCTTCTCTTCGGCTGAGGGCGGCGGTGTGGCACAGACTGGCCTCTTTCAGCCCCTCAACAGGACATTACAGATCAGCTGGGCTGACGCCTTTTATTTTCCTTCCTCTGCATGACTCCCTCAAGCATATTAGAATAATCACTGGACATGTTTTTCAACGCTGGACACGCACACACATACACACTTACAAAGAAAACAAGACGGAATAAAAAGGTCAAAGAGAAAAGAAAACTTAAAACAAAAAAGACTTAGTGTGTACAAGGTTGGGCGATATGTTAAATATTAACAATATACTCTATGGGCCCTATTTTAACGATCTGAAACGCAAGTGGCAAAGCGCAAGTAACTTTGTGGGCGGGTCTCGGCCCTGTTGCTATTTTCCCGGCGGGATAAATGGCTCTTGCGCCCGGCGCAAATCTAAAAGGGGTTGGTCTGAAGTAGCTTCATTATTCATAGGTGTGGTTTGGGCGTAACGTGAAATAAACCAATCAGAGCGACATCTCACATTCCCTTAAAGAGCAGACGCGCTTTTTCCTTGGCGTATTGGCGGATTTGCCAGGCACGCGCCAGGAGCGGTTCACAGCCGAGGAGAGCAACGCTCTCGTCACGGCCGTAAAAGAGAGAGAAGTGACATTGGGGATGGAGAAACACACCCAAATTAAACAGGCATATAATAATGTGGTAAATGTGTAAGCTAGATGTATGCTTTTATAATAAATTGTCTATCTATCTATCTATCTATCTATCTATCTATCTATCTATCTATCTATCTATCTATCTATCTATCTATCTATCTATCTATCGTTTGTAATAATATGATTTGCAAAAATGAAAACTGCTGCTTCTGTGTAGATTAGAGAATCAAAGTGTATGCGCGTTGTGCACGCTATACATTATGGTCAAGCATGCGCCCTTAAAATAGCATAATGAACAACGCGCGATGCGCCACTGACTTTAGACTAGGTTTTTTTGGCCAGTGGCGCAATTGTTTTATGGAACAGTAAAATAGCACCAGGGATTGTTTGCGCCGGGACACGCCTCCTTTTTTGCGCTGAACCGCCCAGGGAGCGCAAGTTCATTCCCTAGTTTAGCGACGTGCTTTTGTGGAGGGAAAAGCGCGCTTTGTGCGGGTGCAAAATAGGAATGAAACATGCGTCGGTGTACAAAGTCAATTGCGCTGGGTGCAAGATAGGGCCCTATATGTTGCTGGAGAAATACACCTGAGCAACAGTACAAATCTTTATTCGACTTTATTTGCCAATAAAGTAGGGCTGTCAATCGATTAAAATTTTCAATCGCGATTAATCGCATGATTGCATGAGTTAACTCGCGATTAATCACACTTTTTTTTATTTGTTCTAAATGTACCTTAAATTAATACTTTTCAAGTTTGTAATACTCTAATCAACATGGGCATGGACAAATATAGATGCTTTTTGCAAATGTATGTTTATTATTGAAACCATAGTCAATATAGAGCATGAAGACAAGACATGTTTCAAAGGTCATAGATGTTTTTCAAAGAACTTGTTCATGCAGCTCTTCTGAAAATGCTAAATGTACATTTATTATTTATTATTACATTATTGTTTGTCTCTCTCTGTGCCCATTTTGATGAAGCTAAATTCTCAATAAAACTGTTTTCATTGGTAGCCTATATTTTACGGTTTCTGTTGTCAGACAACGGAATGAATATGAAATGGTGACTGAAACGCGACCTATTAAGACATAACCAGCTCTCCCTTCCAAGACGTTAATCTGCACAAAAATCCTGGTAATCGAGCCGTCGTCTGATGAAATCAAATACGCATAATTTCGGCTATACTTGCATGTAAAATTAGAGAAGCAACATAATATCTGTGTTTAACTGAATTAAGGCGCAGCTCCTCCGCGCGAGACGCAGAGAGAGAGAGAGAGAGAGAGAGAGAGAGAGAGGGGTGCGCGCGCGCGCTGGGAGAGCAGTATACCGGCGGTAAAATTAGAGAAGCAACATAATATCTGTGTTTAACTGAATTAAAGCGCTGCTCCTCCGCGCGAGACGCAGAGAGAATATATAAATATGCCAATGTTTAAATATTTTTTAAATAAATCGATATAATTTTAAATAAATAAAAACACCCTTTTAAACTCATAAGAATAGAAACACACAAGAATAGAAAACATCCTTTTTCATATGCAAATACTGCAAATTTCAATCATATGTATATCAATATGTTTTTTTTTACTGAGAAACACACACACATACACCACAAAATAAAGAAACAAACAGGAAAAAGGGTACTAGACAATGACTGGTAAGTGCGGCACCAGAAAGACTGACACAATATCGACAACACGACTGCTGTTTCTTCAGAACTGAGCCGCTGCGGTCAGCCAGCAGTAAACACAGTCCAAGCAAAGCCATAAGAATTTCACATGAAAGAAACAGGAGCCACTAATGTAAACATGAAGAAAAATGAAATGACCCAGTCTAAACATTCAATCAGGCAAATCGGACGAAACAACAGAAAGATTCAGAAATGTCCCGTCAAATAAGGCCTGAATCTCTCAAACCTGACAAGAACGCTTGCTAATGGCCCAGTTAAGGATGTACTGTAAGCATGAATGTTTTTCAGCAAACTGTTCTGGTTGCCGTTACTGCATTGTGGCCACTTCAGTGTTTGTTGGTAAGAAAGTATCTGTTAAGACTTGAGGCCACACACTGCTCCCTGTAGATTCACGAGAGAGGTGATCAGATTCAGGTGATTGTTGCTTCCAAATGAATGGCAGTCTACAGGTGTGTGTCATGTATATTAAAGCCATAGAAGTCAATTCAAGACTTCCGCTGTCGAGCTCAGGAAATTACAGGCAAACACACCACTTCATCTCTATAAACAGAAGGTGGAGTGGTTGTCATAGCAACCGGAACAATCGCCCTGTGCGGTCCAGATAAGGTGGACCACTGCTTTGAATCCATGCTCTAATAAGGTGTGCCCAGCTAACTCAAAGCTGTGCTGTATTCTGTCATATCAGAACAGAAAATTGCATTAATGACCCTGCCTGTTTTTATCGATTATTTTCTGACTTGACATGAAAATGCAATACCATCTCAGAAACATGCAAATGTTAAAGCTAAAGCATGTCATTTCTGGGAGAGCCACCAAATGAAAATATTATTGGCTTCCCAAACACAACCCGTCTAAGCAAAAACAAGACGACACGGCCCAAACTCACTAAGTCAAGCCTGAAGTTGACATTTCAGACATTTCCAGAAATCTAATATACCAATAGGAAACAATGTAACAATGTTAGATAGGCTAGGCTATTTAATAAATAGCGCACACAGCGTAGAGGAGAATGACAGTCAACTACTTTGAATATTATAGCATTTTGGGCATAACATGTAAATCGTGAAAAGACTGACATTGAAAAATGACACAGAATGATTAAAATATTTAATCCAAATAAATAAATGTTTGTGGTTCGTACTGATGTTATTCATCTGTTCTCATACAGCTACGAACACTGACACCCTGTGGTGAAATAATGGCGTATTTTTAACACCCGCTGCTTTCTCAGATCGGCTTGGGTTGGATTATAACTTCATGTTCCGATGAGTTTGGAAAATTCTGCACGCAGTAAACATCAGAATATACCTTCTCCTGTCAATAAAAATTGACAAATTTTTAAATCTTATTGCGGACACTCATTTTATGTGGCGTTTGTTCAACTCATTGACCAGAGTACGTACATTGAAAGTAAACATAACCGAAAATAAGTGAGACGTACTATTTCCAAACGGAAGTGTGTCACGAAGCTCAGTGCAAGTGGTCCATTTGGTACTTGCACGAATGTCTGAGACGGCACATATACCCGAAGCGCGTGCTCCTTTCACGTCCTAATAGGTTTTTACACAGTGAAATACACAAAAAATTGTGTCCAAAAAGTTTGTATTGGTGCGTATTCACGTAAACGCAGTCAGTTATGTCTTAGGTGAGAGTAAACAGTTGAGGGGAAAATCAGTGTATATTGGATCTGTCTATCATGTCTTAAAGTGACAGAAGCCTAATATAGCTTACCTGCTGATGTCTATCATTAGTGTTAATCAAACAACAAAAGACAAAGAGAAAATCACTTACTGCTCTTGACTGAATAACTTGTTCAATTTCTGTAGTATTTTATATAGACCTACCTGAAAAAAAAAAAAAATTCTAACCTCTTTGAAGCAGTTGTTCACATCAAAATGACAAAAACAATTACCGTTTTTCTTTTTTTATGTGGTGGGGTTAGTAAAAACTTAATGTTGAGTCTGGAGTCCACACTGTGAAAAATACCGGTAATATTTATTCCTTTTCTTTATATACTGATCATTGCTATAGCTTTTTACTATGTTAAATTTACTTATGGTTAAGTAAATATGGTTAATGCAGGAAATATGGTTAATGCAGGTGTGGCTTAGGCAGACAGGGCAGTGCACTAACAAAATATTCATCCATTTGGAAACATAGATCCATACAATAAACTGCCAATAATGTAATGTGTTAAAAAATACATTAAAAATGGCTCAGCATCTTTACAAAACAGTTATTTACAAAAAAGTTATTTTGATCTTTGACCTTTATACACACTGCATGCTATTGTAATGACTCTAGGTCTGTCAAAGCCTCATCTTCATCCATGTAAAATTCAATATGGCAACTACCCTGACCAAGGCCTATAGCCAACAACCTGTCATATAAAACCCACACAAAACACAGAGCCGCAAACGTAGAGAAAACGGATCTGTCTTTCTTTTCAGATCCCATATCGATGGATACAGTCAAGTCCCGCTCTATAGTTTTTCACATTAAAAAAGCTGTTTAACTCAGAAATACAGTAGCTTATGTCACGATACAGAAGTCAAGTCCTAACTTCCATTACATGTTGACTTACAGTTTGCTCAGCAAGCATGAGATGATGTGGAAACCAAAAAACATGGTTAAAACAAGTCAATAAAATCTTGAATTAAACACCTTCCACAGACGAGATATACAGTATACATATAAATACATTTAGACAACTTAACTTAGTGAATACTATCAGGATGTGAAGAGACTTTCAACCAGCATAACAAAACTGTTTCTGGAACAAATCACCAACCCTGTCTTTAACGACATACAGTAATATTTAGTTGGACTCGGACTCTGTCCTTTTTGGACTCGGACTCAACTCAGACTCGAATATGGTGGACTCGAACCCAACAATGCTTTTTCCTAAATTAAAGTATTGACTTCTTTAAAAAAAAAAAAAAAAAAAAAAAATACCCCAAACTTTTGAACAGTAGTGTAAGTAAATTAATCAACAAACAGTAGCTTACTTAAATCAGACTTTCACATTGACAAGTTCAAAATTTATCTGATCACACACCTCTCCTCAACTAACCACACCTAATGCCTGCAGCTTGTTCAAATGCCTAAGTATGAGCACTCCTAACAGTGATGTTTTTGTAAGTGAACACTAATGAATACGGCCACTGTGTCAAAAAGACCATTATTGGTCATAGGTGTGGCAGCAAACAGGCCAGTCGTAACAGGAAGCTCCCACCACTGCACACACAGTCACTTCCTGTTTGCAGGCAGAAGTTGGAGCGGTCGGACCCGACGGCAGGATATCCGCAACAGACCAAACAAAGTGAGAGAACGAAAAAGTGAGAAAGAACGAGAGATAAACGTCTCCTTCCTGCTCTCATGTTCTAGACATCAACTGCTAAATTAACCAGTGAAACTACAACGTTAACTCTTTCCACGCCAGCGTTAAAAAAAAAAAAAAAAAAAAAAAAGTTTCCAGCCACCGCCAGTGTTTTTGAACATTTTCACAAAAATGTCATGGCCCCCAGAATACTTTGTTGTATGAATATTTGAACATGCAATATATCAAAAGAAGGAACAGCCCCTCTGCTTTTAAACAAAAAAGCCATTTTATTCTAGCTTCATGCATTCTTTTTATTTTATTTTTTATCAACACTTGAATGTGGGTTAGTTTCATAAAAAAGCAACATTTTTAGCAAAAAGCTGAGAAAAATCATGTTTTTGTCAAAGACTACATTTGGATGGGATTCAGAACAATGATCAAAACATAGATGAAGTAAATCAAGTCCATCAACACCCCTAACGCTCATCCTGGGTCAACATTTCATTCAGTAACATTAGGCAGTTTTGATTTATATGCGGTTTAATGTTGATGATTTTTATATATGCATATGATTATGTATGATATTGCTTGTTTCTGCATCTTCTTCGCATGTGTTTTGAGCAGGAGATTCTGTACTCTTTCAAAAGATGCTTAATAGCGCCCCTACCGTATAAAAGTGAAAACACAGAAAGTCAGAAATTTCCGTCAAAGGCAGGAAATTGTTAAACAAGAGAAAGTGGGAAAAAGTGGCAATGGGTCTTTCAAGTCATTTTTAATAATGCACACAAGGCCAACGCCATCGCGAACACAATTATTTCTTTGAAGCATTTAGGCCTAAATATGTTTGTAATGCAAGCATCACCTAGAACATGACTGCAAGTTTCACACAAATATACAGAAACTTCTCTTGTTAAGTAGTTTCTCTTGCACTGAAGACTCTCATTACATTTTTATCTCACTGAAAAACTTTCTCCATCTTTATCACTTTCTAATAAATTTAATTTAATCTGGTATAAAAGTGATGGATAACATTGCGTCAGCCACAGGGTTATTATGTAAGGGATAATGTAGAGCGAGGCGGTTGTTATAGCGAATACAACCCCGACAGGCTGATCAGAACCCCAACGCAAAGCGGAGGGGTCTTGAATCAGCCTGAAGGGGTTGTATTTGCTATAACAACCGCCTCGCTCTACATTATCCCGCTTATTACATGGCTATCTACCAAATAAATCAATAATTTGACACAAAATATTGATTTAAAAAAAGTGTTTATTGATTTAAAAACGATTGTATTGCTTCCGCTAAAGAAAATAGTCTGTTCTGTCTCTACGGTTAGAATCCTGCGTCCATAGCAACGCTCTGTTTTTCATGGCAACGGTGTGTTATACTTAGCAGCGGTCTGATATCAAGAAATAACAGACCGCATTCTACATTAGAATTCAACCAAGCCATGTAATACTGTTAACTAAAATAATAAAACATGTTCATTAACTGAAAAAAATATAAATATTAGATTAATATAATATTATATTACTATATCTAGATCTCTCTCTATCTCTATATCTATATATCTATATATATATATATATCTCTCTCTCTATATCTATATATCTATATCTCTCTCTCTATATCTATCTATCTATCTATCTATCTATATATATAAATAAATAAAATAAATAAATAAATAAATATGAACAAACTAAAACTGAACTAAAACTAAAACTGAAATAAAAAATGAATTAAACCTAAACAGTAATATTTAATATAAATAGTTAAAATGGCGAAACAAAATTATTAAAACTGAATCAAATCTAAAAAGAATATAAGCTAATACAAAATATTAATACAAACTATAACAGTATATTCATTCTAATAAAATAAAGAGAAACATGAGAACCCAAAAAAGTGTGACTGTTAGAACGGAGACAAAGTGCGTTTTAAAACAACACCCATGCAGAGAAGAGAAATGAGTCATAATAAAAGCATGACATCACAAAGAAAGGAAATGGAAACTTAAAAAAATAAAAATAATAATAATTCACAAAGGACTAAATAATCACACGAGACCTCTGGGCAGGGATGGCACATTCTACCGGAGGTCTGTGGTGTTGTGTGTGTGTTTGTGCAGCAAACGTTGGCCCGATGTTTTCAGGCTTCAGTCTGCACAGGCTTTTCTTTGTGCGTCCCTCTATTGTAAGGTCAGTTTCCAGAACCGGCCCGACCTGGCCTGTCCTCTCACAGGGGCACAATAGGGGCATTGAGTGGGCACTGAACTGCCTTTGAGCTCTGATAAAGCACCCGAAGGGCTCCTTCACCCCGTGAGCTTTTCTGGCATCATCCAGGTCTGTCCCTGCGATCTTTAAGTGAAGTGGGAGTTCATTCAATTCTCCACGGTTCGGGACTGAGGGGTGAACGGGCTTTCAGCTGGCTCTGGCGTGGCACTGCCCAGTGGGCGGGATGGGCCACAGCTTGGCACCCGGCTAAAGGCTGTGAAAGAGAATGATTTATGTGCTGTGTAAAGTTTGACTGACTCTAAACGACTGGACAGACTTCTGGGACTGTATAAAGCTCAGTTTATTTTAAATAGTGAACCAGTTTGGATGCTTTTTATGCAACTAGGATGCTGTCCAAAATCTCCATGGCCTCTATACCTTAAAGGGCACCTATTATGCTCCTTTTCACAAGATGTAAAATAAGTCTCTGATGTCCCCAGAGTGTGTATGTGAAGTTTTAGCTCAAAATACCCAACAGATATTTTTTTACAGCATGTTTAAATTGTCATTTTTTGGCGCTCAGAAAAACGCGCCGTTTTAGTGTGTATCCCTTTAAATGCAAATGAACTGCTGCTGCCGGCCCATAGGGCGGAGCCTCACGAGCTCGCGCTCAGAGCCAGGACAATCAAAAACACAAACTCTCAGTAGCGGCGTTCATTTCGACCCGGAGTCGGACAATAATGCCCACAGAGCCAGAGAAAATATGCTGTATGGAGATAGAACAGGTATAGTTTAGTTTAATTACGGTTATAACTTATTTGTCATCTGCTTTTATCCACTATTACAAGCCTATTGTAGCAAACCCCGTCTGAATGATGACCAAAATATACTGATGAGTTCAATGAAGTTTATTGTACATCACAAAAAAGATGAAGCGTTAGTTTTACTCCAGAAAATAACTGTAAGCGCTGAATAAACACAGTATAAGAAGTGCGCATTAAAGTCTTATCCATAAACTCTCTCTCTCACCCTTTCATTATCATCAACATGCACAGCGAAGTACACAAAACACTCATTACAACTAACAGTAAACAAATGTATACACACCTTTTCAGTGGGTGCTTAAAAACTGGTAAACTATATATCTGTAAAACGACTCGATGAGCTGTCATAAAGTGCGCGCTCTCACTTTCATTTCTGCCGTGGTCAGTAACGTTAGTCCTGTCGCTCTGAAGACCATAAGCTGGATCACAAATAGTACAGATCCATCCTCGAGTAACAATGAGAGTAAATGAAGACTGCTATGTTCATTCTTATATCCAACAACAAAACACCTCAATCGCTTAGGAGACATTCTTGTCTACAGCTGCTCCGGCGTGGAAACAATGGCGGACTGTGTCCAGCTCACTCAGGGCGGGTCTATGCTCAAACTGCAGTGTCAATCAACAGTCATGGGAGGGGCCTGTGCAAAGTGACGTCACATTGCCCCGAATCTGAGAACAGCTTGTTCTGAGACAGTGCTTATGATTTATGGGGATTTAAAAAAAAGCACTGGGTGGATTTTTATCATTATAGGGTGGTTGTGTACACACACTGCCAACACACATTTATGTTCAAACACCATGTAAAAGTGAATTTTGCATAATAGGTGCCCTTTAAGTCTGGTGATATCATACAACGGCGGAACACAGCTTACAATTAAAACATAGAATCATTTCACCACAAAATCAAAAGAAATTATGCATAAAGAAACGATTATTTTCATGACAGTTAAGAACAACTTACCCCCCAAATTCTCATTACTGTAATACACTTAGATGTTTACTTTTGAGATTTTTTTTGTAATTGGCATTAATGATGATTCTAATTACTAGAATACAGTATTTTTTAGAAATAAAATATTTTTTTTTCATTTAAATCAGCATAAAATGAAATAAATATCATCATGTATAAATTCTTTAGTATTTAAATATTTCATATGGAATGCAATATATTTAGCAATAAAATATGTTTCATTTAAATCAGCATAATTAAAAGGAAGTAAAATAAATAATAACATTACGTATAAATTATTTTGTATATATTAAATATATTATTCAAATTGTATTATGAATTGTATAGGCAAAATAGACCTAAAATAGACTTAAAACTACTTCTTTTTATCACTTTTGGGGTAAAATATTACCTAGACATTTTTGACAGATATATAACAAAATTTTTATAGAAAAAAAAAAATCATTAAAAAAACAAGCCACAGTGCTTTTGGTTCAGAACAGAAGCATTTGATATACTGAGGTTTTAAACCACAGAAGGCAACAGTAAAAACTTTACATCAGTAGTCTCTATTGCACAACACATCACCTCAACAAACCTCAAATAAAACAGCAGCGACTGAGTCGGAGTAAAACAACAAAATGGTGAAGCAAGAATATCCATGTTTAATAATTTGACTCACTATGACTGTCTGATATATAGAAAAGGGTTTTTTTTTGGCTATGAAACAATCAAGTCATCGAAGCACAGCATCAGCCCATGAATTACAACACCCACAGTTTATCAACCTCTCATACAGGATTCATTTCCCTGAAAATGAAACCATTTAATTGCTTTGAAGAAAAAAAAAAAAAAAAAAAAAAAAACCTGGTAAGCATCCAGGTGAGACATTGAATGACTCTAGTAAAAGTACAACTGTGTAAGGTTGAGTGATATGACCATAATGTTAAGCTGTTTTTACAAAGCTGAATTTTCAGCATTACTCCATTCTTCAGTGTCACATGATCCTTCAGAAATCATTATAATATGCTGATTTGATGTCTGCTCAAGAAACATTTCTTTATTATTATTACCATCAATGTTGAGAGAGAGAGAGAGAGAGAGAGAGAGAGAGAGAGAGAGAGAGAGAGAGAGAGAGAGAGAGAGAGAGATTAAATGTAAGAGGTCTGAATATGTCAAGGCTTTGAATCTCGAACAAGACAATTCCCCTATGTGCTGATTCACTTCAAAGCACTCCTAATGGGATGGTGTCCTGACATCCCAAACTATCCTCTCATACACTAAATATGCTTTATATTGCTGCTGAAAGGGTAATGCTTAGGGTAAGATGGTAATTTGTACCCTGGGGCTTCGTGCTTGCCATATGCTGCATGTTCCTCTCATGTTCCTCATGAAATGATAGACACAGTGAGCCGTTTTCTCCTGCTTTCCCTGTTGCTCTCGTGTTGATGACAACAGAGATACAGACATACGGGTCATTAGTGTGGTCAGGGGTCCCGTCAATGAGAACTAGGATAAAGGTGAACAGTGAAAGTCTAGAGAGAAAGGGATCATATCATTTGTAACTTAAAATGTATTAAAATATAACTTAAAATATATTTAAAATGTAATATATTACTGTGATACAAAGCTGAATTTTCAGCATCATTCTTCCAGTTTTCAGTGTCACATGATCCTTCAGAAATTGTCTGAATAATTTTACAACATCAACACCATTATTTTCCAGTTAATTAATGTGAATCTGCTTTGAAACAATCTGTTTTGTAGAAAGTGCTATATAAATAAATCTGACTAAACCTAACTCTAACCCTAACCCTAATATGCAAAAATCACCACCATGATGTTGTGGGTTGTTGCCAGGGTGTTGCTATGCAGTTGAAAAAGTGTTTTGATTGGTTGTTAGCGTATTGCGCAGTTGCTAGGCCCAAGTCAAAAGTGTCCACAATGTTAAAAAAAAGTTGATATGCCTCGGGTCACTGAAATGAAATACTTTTCGAAAAATCCACTGCTATAATTAATACTACTACTACTGACAATACTAAAATACTGCCCACAGCAAACATGACCACAAATTAACAAGTGCAAAAGCTGCAAAGGGGCAAGAAATGCGTAGACACCAGGGGGTGGTGAAACCTAATTCATCTCGTCTATATAGCTTTCACCCTCCTGTCTCTCAAGACAGTGCAACACTGACCAAACCTCTGGTCCCCATTTCACCCCGTGACCTCTGACCTGTTGGCCCACGATTTAATGACCCCTCTGAGATATACGAACCTGGTGGAGTCCAAAAAGTGATGCACATTAAAACAGCAATGGTTTTTTGGTAGGAACTGAAATTGAGCCAGAATTTGGCCCAGATGTCAAGTCCCTCCACACAAACTCTAAAGGGATCAAAACGAACACGAAATGCAAACGTCCAGGAGACCACACACATTAAGCTGAAGCATCGAGCGAGCTCCCGCACGAATAAATATCACACCCAGCCTGTTGGAAGCGATCTGTCCTTGGGGCTGGCGCTGCCACATTATCAGCGTTTTAATGGAGACATGGTGCATTAAAAGACTATTAAAGTGTGCCAGCGCCGCTCACAAAGGAGTGTGAGAATCGATCGTGGCCGTTTTACGCTTTGTCATTCTGATTAATACAGTAGAACAGAGCGGGTGGGGTGAAAACACGTGTTGTGCTGCACTACGTGATGAAAATTCCCATGGAAGGAGAGAGTCTCTAAACAGCAAGGCTGGGAAAGCACGGGAGAGAACCTGATAGAGACATCTGGCCTTGGAATGACCTGCTCCAAACCCGTCCTGCCCCAGAAATCAAAAACAAAACAACATGCACCCCGAGTCTGACCCCCTCAACCCCCTCCACTTTGGCCGGCTTCTCTATGGGAACAGCCCTTTTCTTGCCCATCTTTCTCCAACAGAGGCAACCTGCACATTTACACTTCAGCTAAACACTGAAAGTTTGAGTATGAATGCATTACAACAGTAACTCAATATTGGTAAGTAAAAATGTCAGGCTTGATCGCATAGACCTCTTGTTGCATACTTGTAATTGTGTTTTTCTGATAAAATTGTGCTGGCGATTTGAAATTCCAGTAGTAAAATATGCAAGTAAAATCTTTTTTTTTTTTTTTTTTTGCCCTTTTTACCTAAAAGAAATATCTTAAACATTATACATAAACTCAGAAAACAATTATAAACATAAACTCAGAAAACATTTCTTAGTTTCTGCACATTTGAACGGATGGTAGTTGGTGTGGCGTGACTTTGATGATGTGTATCTTCAGCAGTTTGCAGTGCAGGCTGCAATATTAAAAATATGATGTGTTTTTCATCTCTTAAAAATGCACATTTGACAGTAGCTTAAGTTGACAGTAGCTTGAGTTGGGATGCAAATGTAAAATTATGTTCATTAGCAAAAACAGTAACATCTGTAAAAATTTAAACAGCCTTAAAGGGTAAAATGTAAATATTCTGACTGTTGGAGTTAGGACTACTTTTATTAAAATTAACCATTGGTTATTCATAGTGTCACACAATTTTTTTTTTTTTTTTTTTTTTGGTATAGATACAAATACTGTAATTATAATCCATTATTCCTTTAATACGTCTAAAATAATAATTAATAAAATTTAGAGTTTTCCCAGTGGGCCGCAGTACAATGTGGGCCGGCCAGTTAGTATTACTATAGTAAATCCATGGTAAATGAAGGTGATTTGTAGATTGAAAACCCTTCTAACGGGATTCAGTTTTGTCATTTGGCTTGTTCTTCACTGAATTCAAGCACTTCTCACTGGATCTCTGTAACATTACGTTCTTTCTGTCTGCACCCGTTCTTGTTAGTCCTACCTAATTAGTTTAATCTTCCTCCACCTGTGCCTGTTTAGTTCCCTCATTCACTTTGTGTATTTATTCTCCCTGTTCTGTTCAGTCCCTTGTCGGTTCTCGTTTATGTTAGTTGTGTTTGTGTCTGTCCTGCTTGAACTTTTCAAGTAAAGTTTGTGTTTACCCTGATCTTCGTCTCGTGTCTTCAACCACCACCACAGCCTTACAATCTCACAGCGCTGTTTAGTAGTTGTGTGATCGAGACCGATCAGGGAGTAAACGCTCTAGTAAGCTCGCGCGGTGTTGCCGTTTGAGCCGAGAGGATAAATGGTCCGTGTGGCGTGGTTCAAAAGAGTAGCGATGTTTTCTTACGCTTCTGGTGCATAAACATTATATGGAACATTTATCGAACTCTTGTTATAATTGTATCTAGGAATATTATATCGCGATAATTATCGTTTTATCGCCCAGCCCTAGTGCAACACGATTCTCATGCAGAAATACACAACCAGCTTCTGTGACCTCAAAAGGGTTCTTCCTATTATCTCCCTGACGTGCTGATGCACAGTTGGCTCCGTTTCTGTACCTGGAAGAGCGTCTGGCTCCATTGCGCTGAAGCTTAATGGGTTTTACGGCCTATTTTAAAAAGGCTATTATCAGCTTTGCTGCCCAGACATACACAAACATAAGCAGACACACACCACGTCAGATGGGGATGCCAATAAACGGTACTGCACCATTCCTTGTATTTGTTCACACAGTCTTCTCACACTCTACAGGAGGTCCGTCTGTCTATCCATCTCCCTCTATCACTCTAGTCACTTTCCTTCCTTCCATCTAGCTCTGTCAGTCCCTCCCTGAACCGTGATTGATGATCCCATCAGGAGTCACTTCACCCCAAACCATGACATCATCTCCTTACTGGCCTCTCGGTTGCGTTCAGCTGCAGTCGACCGGGCCATGCAGGATTATGCAAAACTACAGATGCTGATGTAAGCCGTGTCACGCTTGAGAGTGAAAGAGATGCGTCTACCTGCGACAGAGAAATCCACTGACGTAAACGGGATTTAAATGGCTAGTTCACCCAAAAATGAAAATGATCCCATGATTTACTCACTCTCAAGCCATCCCAGGTTTATATGACTTTCTTCTTTCAGCCAAAACACAATTGGAGTTATATTAAAAAAATATCCTGGCTCTTCCAAGCTTCATAATGGGAGTGAATGGTACCCTAGATTTTGAAGCCCAAAAAAGGCCTGCATTAACCCCCTGGAGTCGTATGGATTACTTTTATGATGGATGGATGCACTTTTTTGGGCTTCAAAGTCTAGGGTACTATTAACTCCCATTATAAAGCTTGGAAGAGCCAAGTTATTTTTTAATATAACTCCGATTTTGTTCGGCTAAAAGAAGAAAGTCATATACAGGATTGCTTGAGGGCGAGTAAATTATAGGATAATTTTCATTTTTGGGTGAACTAACCCTTTAATGTATTGTTTTTATAATACCAACTTACGGATGGATAATAAACATCCTATTCCACAATTTTGTAAACTTTTCTGACCCATAGAATTAGGCTAAAGAGGCTGCTTTTGCTACTTTATCTTTATGACTTTGCATTCCCATAATTCTCATTCCTAAAGCTGAGCATTAATAAAATAAATAAAACTCATATCTCATTATCCGATAAGACAGTGAAAGCAGAACTGTGGGGAATTTCTTCCCCTGAGAAGTAATTAGGGCCAAATCTCTTATGTTCACCATTTATTTGATCAAAAAACCCCTGTAAAACAGTAATATTGTGAAATATTATTACAACTTAAAAGAAACGTTTTCTATTTGAATATATTTGAAACTGTAATTTATTCCTGTGATGCAAAGCTGAATTTTTCAATGTCACAAAGCTGAAGTCTTCAGTGTCACATGATCCTTTAGAAATCATACTAATATGCTGATTTTGTCGTCAAGAAACATTTGTTTTTATAATCAATGTTGAAAACAGTTGTGCTGCTCTAGTTTGTGGAAACTGTGATAGTTTTTTTTTCTAGGATTCTATGATTAATAGAAAGTTCAAAAGAACAGCATTATTTTGTAGAATATTATGTAACATTATAAATGCCTTTACTGTCACTTTTGATCAATTTAATGTATCTTTACTGAATAAAACTTAATTTCTTCTAAAAAAATATTTTTTTGACCCCAAACCTTTGAACGGTAGTTCATATGGTCCAAACAACCATGGTGGTGATATTTTAAAACAATAAATTTTTCTTGGAGAACACGAAGAGGATGATTAGAGAAACTCACAGTAACTAAAAAAAAAAAAACTTCTCAAAATCATTCTAATGCTGATTTGCTGAATTAGACATCATTACATTATCATTTTTTAATATCAATATTGAAAACAGTTGTGCTGTGATACATTTGTTTTCAGGATTCTTTGATGAACAGAAAGTTCAAAAGAACAGCATTTATTTGAAATACAAGTCTTTTGTAACATTATAAATGACTTTACTGACACTTTCGATCAATTTAATGCATCATTACTGAATAAAGTATTAATTTAATAAAAAAATATTTTTGAATAGTAGTGTAGATTCAGTTATATTATGTGATATATCAATTTTTGAGCATTCATTTACATATTAACAAGCAGTATCTCAATGGGAGTGCAGAGACAGGATTCTCACATGATCCCCCAGATACATTCGGTCTAACAGCACCGCAACTACGTGACATCCAGCGGTTTAATTACTGTCGGTGTAAACTGTGAACGGCCCTTCAGTTATAGCACCAAACAGCCCACTGTAATCTGCTCCACACTGTACTGTCTGCAGGTTTGTCTGTACCTGTCAAGCACGTCAGCTCTTTAAACCTTCTCCATGTGAGCGTGTATGCAGTCTCCAGTGAACACTGGCCTGTAAGGATGTGCTGTCAGGCTGTTCTCAGACTTCTGACATATGTTTGTCCCTGAGCCAGACTGTAACTCTCTCTCTCTCTCTCTCTCTCTATGCTTCATATTCATGCAGTTCTGCTGTATAAACACAGGCTAAAAAAATAAGAACAGCCTCAAATCGAGCAGCTTGTAGAAGAGAAATGCTTTTAGTTTCCCCAAGCAATTAGACTTGAAATATTCACCTGATGGACGACAAAAATGGACAGAAAAGAAAAAAAATCCTGTAGACCTGAGCCATATATAGAGACTTTCACTAGGACATTTCACAACCAGCTAGCAACCGCTCAGAGCACCCTAGCAACCACATAACGCAATGGAAAGAGACTTTTCTTCAGCATAAGACTTCAATTCATAAAAAAATAACGGCGTTTTTTGAAAAAATGTCAATGCAAGGATAATGGCAATGAATTGTGGCTGCATATATACAAGATGACCTAATTTTTTAGAGAGTTTTAATTTAGAAGAATGCGATTGATATGACACGTCCTTAAATAAAACGGATAATATATTGCAATGTATCGTGATGCTCACGCAAATAACAAATAAATCCTTTGGGCTCTCGTTAACAGACTAATGGCTCTCTTTTGTCCATCTAAGTCATATTTAATCAATTTATTCATTAGCATGTGGATGTGCGAGCGAGCAGGGAGGAGGCCGGCCGCCGCACAAAGAGTCGCTTGATTTGTTCTGGACAGGTGGCCGAGCCGACCAGTGGCGGATGCCGCTCTCGCAGAGAGCCCGCCCACAATGGCACTAAAGACGATTATGCAAATGCAAGACCTTTCCCGGAGACTTTCCCAGGAAGGGGAGCGCGCGAGAGCGAGGGGGATTGGAGGAGCGCGCGCGCGAAAGGGGGGAGAGCTGCACTGCGGACGTCAGGCCGATTGTGTCTCAGCTGGAGAGAAGGATGAAAAAGGCTGTCTGAGCCTGTGCATTCCAGCGCTGTTCGAAGATGTATTTCCTAATGGCTGTGGCTGGTTTCTTGCAATCTCGCCGTGGTTAGCAGAACATGGAGATAAACTCACATCTGCCATGCCTGATGAGTGTCCCTGAGATATTATTGGCACGATAATTACAGCTGACAGATGAGTGTCACAATCATGCTGAGAATAACTAGATTAAAGTGAAAAGAGGGAAATAATAAAACATTTAATTACAGCCCAATTCCTCCATGGGGAAAAGAGGGATGGTGGGAAGAGAGAGAAAGAGTGTAGTGAGCTTTTAAAGCATTATACGTTTTGGTTTCATTTTTGTTTAGTTTAATTTGAAGCACTACAATAACTAACAGAAATAAAAATGAATAAATACTACATAGATGCATGTATAAAAATGACTAAAACCAAAATTGAAATAAAAAAATAACACAGCATAGTCTTAGACAAACAAAGTCTCTTTGTCTTTTGTTGTTTGATTAACATTTTTATGCTGTGATTTATTATGCTGCTGTCAAATTAAAAGGCAACGAACGGATCCAATATACTGATACACATGAGTTTTCTTTCTCAGATGTTTACGTTCACTTAAGACAAAGCTGACGGTGTTTACGAGGACATTTTTACATAATTTTGGGTGTATTTAAGATGCAAAAGAACTCAATTCAGTATTCGCACACAATATGAGAGGTGGCTTTCTGTTCAGCATGCGAGTACCGAATTGAGTTCTCATTCTTGCACATTAAAGTGCGCACAAAGGAATTGATAAGCGGAATTGAAATGTTAATTATATATTAATTATGTATCAGATTCCTGACCTTAAGTACCCAATTCCAGAATTGAAATATATTTTTGATTCCCAACCCTAGTCATAGTATTGTGCATTAAAATAAGTCTTTTAAAATCTGCATCTGTAATCAATGTGCAAGAAAAGGAATAAAACTAGATGTTTTACAGCCACTATCGTGGTCATCTCAGCTGGAAACTGCAGTAAATTGTATGAATAGTTAAGTTTTTGGAGTAAAGGTCAACACACAAGTGCATTCACACACACTCTCGTCTCACACACTCGGACAAACCAAGTCTGTGGGAGCTGATGCCTGCAGACACTATAATCCTGTATTTACCCTCAATATTTACATATGCATAAGCAAATAATCTTCCTAAACCGCTCAAGAAGTTTTCTCAACCCTCAATGATTTGTGGTTGGTGCCTAAGCAAGTCTAATATTGAGTTTGTTCATGCAACACTCACTGCCACCATGCTAGTGGAGCTGGGATTGGTATCATGTTGCTAGGGTGGTTACAAGCAGTGTGGGATAAGATATGCTCAAAAGTTTAGTTCTTTGCGACCTTCCTCTCACATGTGACTGACAATTAGCTACGAGTTCTGCCTACACACAGGGGGCTTATGATCTACATATTATAAATGCCAAAGGTTCAAAAGCCTGGTCTGCTCCCGCTGAACATGCCAAAAATGGACCAAATTTCACATTCCCACTGGAAGTCCTCACAAATGAAGCCATTTAATTACATTGGCAGCACAGGTTGCGCAAATGCAACCAAATCTGTGGGAAAGGGCTGGAGATGTATGGGTAGGACCAGGAACTAAACTGTGAGACTGTGGGAGACTGAAAGGGGAAAATGAGAAAAAGAGAAGACAACACTATTTGGCTATTGGTTAACATTGACAAATCATCATTATACATTAGCATTATCCACATACCTGTCAACACTCCCGTTTTCCCAGGGAGTCTCCCGTATTTCACAACCATCTCCCGCCCCCCTCCCGTTTCGTCATTTCTCCCGTGAAACTCCCGTTATTTGTATGGCCCAAACGTCGTTATATGAATAATCACATCAATATATTATTCCAAGGTTGTCCAGTTGCCAGATCTTGTATGAAACCCATCCTACTCACGCAATCAACACATCATGCAAATTTCAAACCATTTGTGAGCTCAACCTGGCAACCTACAACCCAGTTGTGCCGTCGATATCTGCGCAGGTAGTAGACGCGGGAAGTTGAATAAGCGTTACTGGTAGAAATGGGAAAAGATTCCGTGTTAAGTAAATATTTAACGCAATTAACGCAGCATCTGTTTTTTTCTGTCATCCTTTGGCTGCATGGCGTTACATTATAGGATGCGCTTTTATTCTTGCTAATGCTTTTAAACCATTCAAGCCATATCTTAGGCTACTTATTTTATAAAACTTTAAAAGCGGAAAGCGCATCACTCATTCCTGGGAATACATTTGACATCGCAGCCTGACCTTGATGGAAATAAATATCCTACGCCAAAAGTAGGCTACCAGAGAAAAAGTCTCAGCTGTGCACAGATTTGTAAACCGTATTTGCTTTGGTTTTTCAATCCATACCCGTTTCGCCCCGTGGCTCAAAAGGGACACAACAAAAATAGGGACACACGAGAAAGCCAAAATAGAATGCAAAATCTATTAACAAAACAGAACTATACAGAAAAAGAAAAAAGAAAACTATGTACGGTACAACGGTAACAGTGAACAAATTCATAATCCGTGCACGCTTTTGCAATCGTTGTTTTGTAAATCGTTCTTTCGCAATAGTTGTTTGTAATATTCAGTTCCTCTGAAAAATTGTGAAATACTGTTCCAATAGGTGAAGATACACAACAATATGCTGATTGATTACATGACAATATTTGGATGTAATATTCAGTTCCAGTGAAAATCTGTTCCAGTTAATGGAGTAGGCTATAGGCTACACAGGTGATGTGTAATATTCAGTACCAGTAAACTCCACCGGCTGGAACAGTTTCTTACAGTAACTGAATATTACACAACATCACCTGTTCAGTTTTGAAAAATGTAGCCTACTCACAGATTTGTGGCCTATACCTTAAAGGGTTGGTTAAACGGAAGCTCAAGCATGTTTGCTTGACGTGCGAGAACCAATGAGGTTCTTTCTCGTGTGTTACGCAGCACGCTTCCGCAAGAACCAATGAGGTTTGTTATCACACGTCAAGCAAGTACAGTTGAGCTTCTGTTTATGTTCGCTGATCAATGTTTATATGTGAATAAAAGCCTAAATTGAATCTGTTCATCATATAAAGCGATCGTGTATTTTCAGAAACTTTTGACTAAACCATTTCATTCACATGGATTACTTTTACGATCTCTTTATGAACTTTTTGAAGCATCCACGTAGTAGTTGCGTAGCTGTCAATGGAGAGACAGAACTGGCTCAGATTTTATTAAAAAATATCTTAATTTGTGTTCCGAAGATGAACGAAAGTCTTACAGGTTTGGAACAACACGAGGGTGAGTAAAATGAGTGATTTCATTTTTGGGGGAACTTACTCTTTAAAAATTATAGAGAAAAATAAAACTACTAATTTACAAATGTTGCTTTTATATTATATGCGCATTTAAGAATAAGAAATAATGTAGGCTGACAACTTCAATAGAATCAAATACCATTGATCAACAACCTCGTATCTCACAGTAAGGTTGTCTTTAATGGTTTATCAATTATCGTTAATCAATTTCCTTACGGAGAAAAGGAATTTTTACTTCCGGAACCCGATTGTTAGCATTACCCAATAATCTGTGTAGCCTTAATGACATCATCAGAAAAAGACCGTTTTTAGAAAAAGACCAAATGATTATCATCATATGATTGTTATATGATTATTATGATTTCAATTAAATATCAGTGTTGAAATGCTCATAATAAGATAATGTAGGACTGCACAATTTGAGGAAAAAAAAAACCTTAAAATGCGATTTATTTAAGTTCCAAGTTTGCTGTGCTAGTCTCTAGGGCTGCACATTTTGGCTGATTACAAAATGACTATTTAAAAAGAAATAATAAAAAATAATATTATAAAAAAATAAAATAATATTTAAAATAAATAAAATAAATAAGTACTATTTTTTATTTATTTCATTTTACAGTACAACTCAAAGTAAAACTGAACTAGACATGAACCGAACACACCCCTAACCCAAAATATGAGAAGTAATAGTGATGTTTGACTTATTAAACGCCACTAATCATAGGTTACAGGAGAACATTTTCCAGCTGTAGATCAGGTACGGAGCTCATGTGCACGTGTTCGGAGACGTGTGTGCATATGTGTCAGGCATGTCTAATGTATTGCGTTGCACGCTGTGAGTTCATGCGATATGTCAGGCAGAGTGAAGTCTATCTCTCTCTCTCTCGACCCCCCCCCCCCCCCCTGCACTCACTCCTCTTCCAATCTCTCGCCCTTCATCCTGTCATCCTGTCTTTTCTCCGCATCAGGAGCCAGCAGCACACGGGCAACTCATTAGAGCCGAAGAACAGAGAGAAAGACAGAGAATAGTGAAGAGAGAGTAAGTTTCTCCATCTGTTATGCGCTATCCAGATACGCTCCAGTAGTAAAAGATCTAGCAATATCCATTTATTCTCCCTGCCTGCCCAAAGAGTCAAACAAGGTCAAAGCAATGCTCCAAACTTTAGTACACTTGAAGAGGAGAAAATGTAGCACAAATAACATTTTGTTTGGTTCCTGCTAAAACAAAACGTAAGGCTGCTATAAAACAAAATGTATATAAAAAAAAAAAGTCAAGTCATAACAATATGTTAATTTATATTAAATCATGAATAACATTTGATACTTTATCTAAGCAAAATGAAAATGCAACTGAAAATACTACGCCCTTTTTAAGACCATTAGGATTTGTTGCACTGTGACTTTTTCAAAGACAATTAAATAACAATGACTTCATTCCAATTTATTAGTAGTTATATTCATATATATTTTTATTCATAATAAAACACGGCTATGACCGCTTCACCCAACAGTTCTATGTATCACTACACAACACCCCTGGCAACCAAACATGTTTGATCTCATTGACATTGTTCATTGAAGCTATATACTATAGAGTATATAGAGATCGAGTAAGCGAGTGTACCTGTATTTACAGTAGACATGGCATTTTACTTCAGGTCAGTCCTATATTCATAATAAAAAAATAAAAAAAACGGTTTGAATGTCTGCTGCGATATCTTGTCCTTTAAAGGGGTGGTATAATGCCCTTTTCACAAGATATAAAATAAATCTCTGATGTCCCCAGAGTGTGTGTGTGTGTGAAGTTTTAGCTCAAAATACCCCACAGATATTTTTATATAGCATGTTAAAGTTGTCACTTTTTGAGGATGAGCAAAAACACACCGTTTTTGTGTCTGTCCCTTTAAATGCAAATGAGCTGCTGCTCCCTTTCAAGAAGAGGGCGGAGCTTCAACAGCTCATGTCCTTTTACCTCACACACACATGCACTGAAAATTTGTTTCAATGTTTATTTTAAGTGTCAAGATACTTTCAAAAGGTGATTTACTCTAGTTTGATCACTACAGTAGATATTGCTGTTTATATCCGAACTAGAAACTTTTATCCCAGTACACAGAAATAATGATAATGTGTGGTTGAAAAGACATGTTGCATCATGTATACATGACAACTGCTCTCTCTTGGCAGCACATACGCAAATTTGAATGTTCTTAGGCTACTTGTCAAAGGTTTAACAAGTATTCAACATTGTACACACAGTAATGCTTGTTGTAATTAATTAATTATTCGTTTTTATAATTGTGTCCGGATAGGAATCAGGAAAATCTAAAAAAGATACATGAAAATCTAGGTTAAACATTTTAATTGTCATGAAAATGTCACATTGCAAACCATCTTTAAATAAAATAGGCTTTAATTTCTTTATGCAAAACGTAGAAAGTCAAATATGACCTGAATCCTCTTAAGGTCAACCTCAAATCTAAATTAACATAATTTCAAATTATTCTAAAAAGAAATCTCTTCCTCTGAAACAACTATACTTTTACTTTGTGCAAGAATTGTAATGTGTAATTTGACCTGAGTTTCTTATGTTAAAAATTCCAGGTAGAAGAAAAGACATATAGTGTTAGCGTAACAGACACAGACACACACTCCGAGGTTCCTCACTGTCTCTCTAGTCTACAGTGTGGACGTTTCTCTCCCAGCGGTGATGCTGAATGTCTTATCACAGTCGTGATGGTGGACGAGTCAATCCGAGTGCTGGCTGAGCTCTACAGGATAGACTGACTCCAGCTCGAAAGCCACACCCCCTCTCTTCCCCTCTCTTCTTTAAGAAACAAGTGTTCCTCTGTTCGGCGGGCCCGGGCAATAAAACAATGTTTATTTGTGTGGACAGCTGCACAGCGCGGCGAGTTCATGTGTGAGCCGTGAGTAGGCCAGCGTGCCAAGTGCGATAAAGGATAAAAGACTGAACTGGGTTTGAGAAACGCTTCATGATCCTGAACCTCAAGCTTACTTTCAGTCATTTGAAATGAAAACTGGTCTGTTCAAAGAAAAAGGCAATTAATTAGCCTATCAAACCCTAATCAGTTTAGGAAAACATCAGATTGTAGTTTGTTTTGGTAGAATATGACTGACAGCATCACCATGGCAACATCAGAACCATTTAGCAGAAATATCTATTAGGCTGCTGTCACTTTAAGACCTGACCAACCGGCAACCTCCCTGTCTCTCTCTTGAAACCAACACGGAAGTGAATTAAACGGCAATTCATCGACTGGCCGCTTGAGGCTGGGTGCAGAAGTGAGTCAAATCTGTATCTCCCCCATGTTAAAATACCCAACTTTACAGCAGAAAAAAACACATTTACAGCCTGGTGCAAAAACTGGCTTTGGTCTATACAGCTTATTTTTCACTTCATGACAACTGTGAGGGGGGTGGATTTTTTTTATAACTCATCCGTTTACATTATATTAAGCCTTAAAGTTCTGCATAATTAAGGGTGTCCACTTTTGAGTGACAGGTGGATTCCCGCTGCTGTGGTCATTAGTCATCATTAGCCGTTTGTCTGCTGTTTGTTAGCCGTCACCTCAGCTAATTGTCCGACTGTAAAAATAAATAAATTCAGGAGTGACCCGCTACCAAGATGGCGACGGTCGGCCACGCCCACTTTAGGCTTCAAAAACGGTCTTCAGAAACCTACGGGTGACGTCACGGACACTACGTCCATATTTTTTTTACAGTCTATGGACCTGACACATGGATCCATTATAATGTTACACATGCGTTTTCTTACTTAACTGTTTACGTTTATTTAAAACATAACGGACGGTGTTTAAGAGAATACTCGCCAAGACTGGCATTTTGACATTATTTTGTCTCTATTTGACTGTTTAGGCGCAATAATCAGCGAAAATGAACCCAATGTGGCTTTATGTGCGCACTTTGGGTGCGAGCACAAAATCTGCAGGAAACAGTACAATTATGCACAAAACACACAATCCCACGGCGAAATTCAAGCATTTCAGAAATTTCAGTATCGATACGCATCGAAAAATTGACAAAATTAATATTTTTGACAACACAGTTTATTATTTCATATGCCTTTTTAAAAGACTACTATTGAAAAATGTAGATATAAAATTCAACCCACCAAAGTGGCTAGTAGGAGAGACTGCGTTACACGCCACTGCTGAAATCCACCCGCATTTGGCGGGTTGGTGGGTGTTAATGTCAAGTCCTGGACGCATGTATTACCCATACAAACACACACACAAACAGTACAGAGACACACATGGAAACAAACAATCGCACATAAACGTCAGCGCTGCCCCGTGGCTTCATTAATAAAATAAATTTGCAACTGAAAAAATACATGACATTTCTCAGTATGGACGTTGTAACGTTGCGGTTTTTGAAGCAGTTAAACTTACAGCTTTGCTACAAGTAGAGACGCTGCTGCCGAACACTGTTGTAAGCTGTACAGACTCAGGTAATCCACACATGCTCAACCATTAACCAATCTATCAATCTCTCTCTCTCTCTCTCCATCAATCTGTGTCTCAAGCCTCTGTTGCTTGCTCTAAAATGACGCTTTGGAATTAGCAATGGAGGCTTTGCGATGAGATGCGCAAGACATTAGTCATAAACACAAATTTCTCCTTGCATGTTCATTATGATAATTTTATCATGATCATAAATCACATACAATCCTATTAGCCTATTATTTAGAGTAAAAAAAAAAAATAGCTTGAAGAAGCTGGTGTTTTGAGTGGCTGAACACCACTGCAGTAGACGCATCTTGCCATATTAAGGTTAACGATTATTTAATTGATCGTTCATTTAAATGAGGATCAATAATGGGATTTTGTGTAAATTGATACCCCTACTGGTGTTAAGAAAATCCATATTGAGTATGTAATAGGTTTCCATACACAATATTAGCTCAAAAGAGCTGCTTATTTTCAAAATGCACATAGTCTAGGCATACTATTTTAAAGGTAAGGTAGGTAGGATTTTTATAAAAAACTTTTTTTCAAATTTGTTTAAACTGTCTTTATATACCAAATACAATACATAATTAAAATGTAAGTGCTCTGAAAAAGAGAGTTTAAAAATCGAGTGACTGTAGACCTTTTAATCTGCAATAAACAGCTCATTATTTCCATCCGGGACGAAACAATTGATTGGTTTGGGCGACAGTCACTCACTCTCGCAACCAAGGCTACCACCACTGTTGCTAGATCTGCCCATATGCGCGCGCACCCGTTTGATTTGAGGGGAGTGCAAGAGAGGCGCGGAACCTACGAAGAGTAAAATTATGGCAGAGAAAGAGCATTCAAAATTCAAAGCACCTGCATATGCAGTCAGCGAAGGCAAACAAGGCAAAAACTACTTCCTCGGACCCTGGTTGCCCGCACTCTTGAACGACCTCCTCTGCTTCTCCCTCGACCCCGGACCTGTCCTCGAACCGATGATGCGGTGCTTGTCTCTGGAGTGTAACGTTAGTCCTCATCAGAGTCAACAATGTTTTCATCATGTAAACTCTTACATGCAAAACACCGTATATGTTATGACTCTTACACGAAATTCACCTTCATCACAGTGTAACTGATGGTAATGGAAAAACGTGTATCAATGCAACCTGTTTTTAGCTTTGCCTTATAAATATAGCTCGTTACCTATAGCCTAAATATAGCTCGTTACCGAATCAAACAAAATATATTTTAAACTTTACCAGTATCGATATGCTAGCTTGATAGTGAGTACTAAAAGCCATCTTATTTGTTTATATTTATAGTGATAAAGTTAGGTATTTTATTACATGTGATTCTGACATGATGTCACTGCATGCACTGCGCTCCTTCCTCTCCACTCGTCTCAGGTAAATAAATGCGTCTTCCTGAGCCTGAGCGTTTGGCGTCGCGCGTTCATGTGTTTTGGGGGCGTGGCTTTGGAAGGAGCCCAGAAGGGAGGGGGTGGGAGTGAATGGAAATAATTAGCTGTGTTTACAACAGTCGTGAGAGGTCTACAGACACTCGATTTTTATACTCTCTTTTTCAGAGTACAGTTTAAACAAATTTGGAATGTTTTTTTTTTTTTTTAGAAAAATCCTACCTACCCTGCCTTTAAATGTAGCCTACTATGATTTTTGGATGCACTTATCCGCAATTTTGCATATCATACAGCTTGGACATTGTTCAAATTGCGATGAAGAAAAAAATGTTTTCAGGATTCGTCATTAGGCCAGTGAATTATGGGAAATGTCATTCAGTAAAACAGAAACGATGAAACTATTGAGGCATTCAATACAAGTTAAATATTTACAACATCACAAAAACCTGCCTAATTAACTAGACAAAAACTGATGTTATATGAGAAGCTCAGTTATGAAACTCCATTATGTAAAGTGCCAAGTCACACAAAGAAGGTTAAGCAAACCTTTCTGAATGTTTGGGGTCAAAGTTCAAGTCCCTATGAACCTTATCTTCTAGAACACTCACAAGCAGATGAGCGGTTTTTGTGCATTTCTGATAAAACAAAGCAGTTTTGAAATAAAGAAAACCCTTAAAGTGATCCAATTTAATTATAACCTTAATCTACCAAACTGTTTGTCATAAAGCCCAAATACTCGTCCATGTGTCATACATCTGTTGCGTGTGTTTGCACGTCTTCATTATGACCATGTGCCATTTGCGTTTATAGCATTATAATGTGTGCAAGATGATCCAGTGAATTAAATACTTAGCCTAACTGTAATGTAGGCTACATCATCTCATTTGATTATTTTCTCTTTTTATTTGGAACTTCATGGCCATGCAAATACATTTACCGCAGTATAAACATTAAAGCGAAATCTTCCAGGTTGATACAGCTGTCACATCATGTGCACTATAATACTGTCTCATTAAGTGTTGTGGTGCACTAAATACTCTGAAATAGAGCCAAGATCATTTACACATTACTTAGGACCACCGTACATACACACACAAGACCATGTGCATGAGCACACAAAATATGAGCTCCTAATCCAACGGTTAATAATCTGTGGCATATAATCTCAGGATCAGCGTGCATCCATTCACCTCTTTTGACGTAGCATTTGCATGCCATCCGACAAACGTCATCCCTGTTTCTTTATGCTGTGAATGCTGCATAAAATGACTCCCGTCTATCTAGTTTTATCTTGGAAGTAATTCAAGTTTAACACTTGTGCACACAGATAAAGCAAAGCATACTTCAAACAGAAGGACAATCAGAGGTCGACCAAGACCAGACACATTTCCTCAAGATTCTATTTTAGTTTACTTAAAGAACATTGCATTAAACTATAAAACATTCTGGAAATGCTTCAGCTTTAAGTGCAATACACTTTAAACAGTGCCAGGAGAGATCAGAATGCATGTCTTTTTGACAAGCACTATGATATTAAAGGTGCAATAAAAAACAAAATCATTATCTTGGCTATAAAATCTGCCAGAATCATGTCTAATGTCACAATGCATGATAAATGTAAAAACTGCGCTTGTGAAATATGAAGTGACCTTAAAACTCAGTAATAAGAGCTGAACTCTGTAATCATTTCAAGGGTTGATCATCTGTGAACAAATCTTTGACCTTTGTCATGCTTCAACATGATGCATGTGTGCAAACCTCCACTATATCATGGAGTTTGTGGAACAAACCAACTTTTAAACAGCAAGATTTGGTCACAATTCAGGATCCAACAAAATGCCAGAAATCATTTAAAAGCCTCATTCAGACTGTCAAGTCCAAATCTGATTTTTGTGCATATCTGATTGGAATCTGATCATATTTTTTACAAATCCATTTTGAGCTCATTCATATGTGATTTGAAATCCTATTCAAATTGCATTTCAGGAAATCTGTTTCAGTGTGACCGCTCTGATCAAATTTTGCGTTACGTAACTTTCTCACACCAGTGTGAACATATCTTAATGCACACTACAAGACAGAAGCTCACTGATTCCATTTCTCCAACCAATGGAAGACTTGAGGATGCATTCATTAAAAAACAATCATACCTCATCTATGCTAAGCTTTACTTGGCACAATAACTGTGTGTGTACTTTCCTTCATTCAAAGGCGACAGAAGTTTGAAACACTAGGACACAAGACTTCTGGCATGGTGTTTGCTTAACTCAACCATGGTTCACAGTAATTAGCATCTGTTAACAAATTCTTACTGCTCTGAAAAAACAAAAGACACTTGCTTATTAGTGCAGTCCTATTATTGAGAGTTTTATCAAACACTGGAGATGCCTTGATATGCTGGAAGAACCAGATTTCCAGTGGTCCTATATTAGCAATAAACCAGGGTGGGCGATGGATTTTCTATTGTTCTGATGGATCCCAAAAGAGCACTGAGCGTTTGCGATGGCTGTAGTGTGATATCAATAAATGCAACAAGGCTGTAATCAACACTCTAAACTTTGGTGAAAAGATGCACAAAATCCCTCAAACATCATCACCATCATCATCATCAAGAAACACAAAGACCGTAGTCTTACCTGCGCGTAGTCTCTCTCCAGAGTGGCCTTTTTCTGGCTGTAAGTTCTGTAATTAAAAAGAAAAACAGACAATTAAAGACCTTCAAACAGAATAGAATAAGTATTACATACATATACATACATACATACATACATATATACATACATATACTCAAACATACATAGCTTACATATTTGAAGTCTATGGAGTGCTGCAATGATGACGTATATTTGTAGGCAAAAAGTTAGCATTTTAGCACTTCCGCATTCACATTGTCCAGAAATCAACAGATTTTTTTTATTGTTTTTTTGGTAAAAGGATTTAAATAGGCTAAGGTCTGTGGTAAACAAGCTTAAATACATCAGTAAAGCAGTCTTGAGATTTTTTTAAAAGCTTTTACTTGTCTTTAAAAAAACGGATGCTAACGAGTGGCTAAATGGAACTACCGAGGTTGTCGGAGACATTATAAACATCACGCTGAACAGGTTAACTCATCTACTCACTAGTTTGCTTTAATAGTCTTGTTGTGTTTGTAATCACGCTCTTACAAACTATTCAAACTCAAGCTTTCAGGGGAAATTTTTTAAATAAAGACTGGAAGAGTTGTCAGAAGCTTAAAGTGGTGACGAAGTCATGCGCCCGTGGTGTAGTTCAGTTACATGCTGACTGTATTTAGGCTTCAAAATTCACAAAAACTGAGTTAATTTGTGAAGAATATTGTCATAAATGAACAAAATGTGTAAGAATCGTGAACAGAGTTGATTTTCTGCAATAATTCAAAAGGTAATCCTAAAAGGAAAACTTTTTGAAGAAGGAACCAGTGTGATACTAATTTATGGTTTGGCCTACAAAAATAAGTCATCACTGCAGCACTCTATTGCAAAAGGTGATTGCCTTCATTTGCATAAAGAAAAACTGAATATTTAATGAAGGTGTTCATTTAATTCCACAGAACATTGTGGAGGATTACTCTCCACTTGAAACACTATTTGGTTTTTGCTATTATTGCTTATATTAACTAGCATTAAGTTAAACATGTAGGGCCTAGATGACGTCACCTGCAAAAATAAAGCTGTTTGCAAGTTATTACAGATTGATTCAAGCTAACAAAACACATTTTTTCTTAGAATAATGCAGACTGTGAGAGAATGATTTTTCCAAGCTGTAAACAAAACAGACTATTTCCGTCTTTCTATTTAAAAATTTCATGTTTAATTCAACATGTTACTTGCCATCTATTTTGTATTTTTTTGTGAAATTTACTAGCAATTTAATAAAACTAGCAAGAGTGTAAATTATTTCCAAATAAACCCCAGACCAATTTTTTTAGAATAACATTCACAATCAGACCAGGAATATGCATAAAGAATGTAAACAGGGTCGGTGTTGGTTTCATGCTGAATTTAAATCATAACGTAAGGTCACAAGGATCCCAGTTGTGATTTTCGAAGCTCAAACTCTCTGAGCAGCAAGAGTTATTCATCATTCTCACACATCAGACTGTGAGTTGGCTGTGGAGATGGTGTTTTTGACATTCTTCCTGGTATGACTGCTTTGGTTTTCGAGCCAGAGGGAAGGAGGCATCCAGACAGATGATGGTTTGAGCAATGCATCCATCTCCATTCACTTCCATTGTCCTTACACTGCATTACAAATGAGTACAGTCTGAGTCAAGCTGACAAAAAAAACATCAAGTTACTGTTTTGTTTTTCCTCGCTCTACTGACTCTAATTCCTTTTCCCATCATTCCATCCCATGATTTCAATTTCAAATCAGTTAAACTCATTGCATGCGTGCCTGAAAATGCTGGAGGAATGTCACAGCGGGTTCGGTCTTATCCTATGGGGGCCGGTTTGTGTTTATGGGATTAGTGCGTGTGTGTATGTGGACTCGGCGACATTGCTTTTATGCAAGACAGGAATTTCCGCACCTCCCCCTCCCCGCAGAAATACTTCCAAAGGAAACCAAACTACAGGACCCCTCTGTGGCCCAGACCCAGCGTCCTATCAAAACAGGGCGAGATGCTTACATAGCGCCATAGTTTATGGGCGAAGAGGTTTCGTGTGGTATGTCACACATGCTTGCTCATCACTTTTCACTTTCCGAGGGTCTACTGGCCAGCGAACACAACAATTCATCCTAGTTCATGGCTGCTGTAAAGGCTTCTTTGAAGACACCGGTATCTGCTGCACATCTGCACTACATCCCAATCCACTATACAAAAAGTCAATAGTCGATATCAATGCCAAGGAAATTACAATTTTGATATCACAGCATTATTTAAATTGTTCACCCAAAAGTTTAAATTCTGTCATCATTTACACACCCTTAAGTTGTCCCAAACCGTTATGAATTTCTTTCTTCTGCTGAACACAAAAATAAGATATTTTGAAGAATGTGGGTAACCGAACAGTTGATCGGCCCCCATTGAGTTCCATAGTATGGAAAAAAAAATACTATGGAAGTCAATGGAGTCCATCGATATTCTTCAAAATATCTTCTTTTGTGTTCAGAAGAAGAAAGAAATTCATACAGGTTTGGAACTTGAGGGTGAGAAAATGTTGATTATGCCCTTTTCCAAAGTCTTAATTTTGTTTTTGGAGTCTCCTAGAATAGATTTTAATGCTTAAAAAAAAAAGAAACAGTCTCTATGCAGCCCCTCCTCCTGAAAAGGGCAATTTCTCTGCTCTGATTGGTCGGCTGGACCAGTGTGTTTGGTGATTGGTCAAACGATTTGAGCATGTTTGGGAAACCATGAGTTTCCACACTCTACTAATGCAACTCAACCAGGCCTCGCACTCTTTATTTTGCGTATGCCATGGGAGGGAATTATGAGGGATATTTTGACGTGTTTGTTCCCGGAAGAAACCTCAAGAATACAACTGAGGCGTTTCAGGGAGTTCAGAAACAGTGATTAATGATATAGAGAATAACTCCCTTTGGAATGGACTTTAATATTAATATACACATTAACACAATAAAGTGTAGCCTTTAAGTATTTTTTATAAAGTCAGATTTTAAACAATATGCCAAAGGTGCCTCAGTGAAATACAATTTCTGGTATTCTTGTCTTAAGTATGCATTCATGCAAGATGCATTTTTATGACACTCCAAATACTGCCAAATTCTCTTACTATGTACTTACAAGTATGTACTTTCCAATCGACAGTGAAAAATATTTTTTACTGCACAGCAGATATATGTGAATAGGGATGCAGCCATGGGCTGTGTCTCAATCAGCTCCCTTGTTCGCAAATGCACTGCCCAGGCAGTCAACCATTTCTAGGGCTGTCTCCCAGTGTCAAAATCCTTTCAGCACACTGACACATTCGCTTCCTAGAAATTTTCAGAATACACTGGAAAAAACAACAGAAATCTCTTCATAAGTCCCACAAGCTGTCAGAGAAATAGAGCAAGTGTGCATACAGTATGCAAAGCCTTATTTTTTGACTTTTTGAAATAGATTCTGTTTGTAATTATCTTTCATCTCTTAAGTGCATGAAAACTTAAGTAATTAGAGTTCGAAGACGATTAAATACTTTATTTACATTAATTTACGCATGCTAGGGCTGGGCGATAAAACGATAACAATAATTATTGCAATATGATTTTCCTCTTTAAAATTATAACAAAAGTTTGCTAAATCTTCGATATAATCTTAATGCACTATGCAAATAATGCTGCAAACACTTCTGGCAGACCGTCACACAGGCACCAGTACCAATTTGCCTAACTGATAAGTGCTGCTATTTCTGTTGCGTATGAGAAACATTACGTGGCAAATGCGCCAAAAGTGTAACGAAATAGAGCTACTCATTTGAACCACGCCACACAGCTCAAAAAAGACAATGCAGCGTGAGCTCAGGGCGAAATGCATTTACTCACTGTCCGTCTCAATCAGGCGACCACTAAACATCGCTGTCAGATCCAGTGAAAAGCGTTAGAGTTTGCCGCAGTGTTCTCCCATATAAACGAATCATATGCCTCATGATTTAAACCAGTTTAAAGCCAAATGAAACAGCACTGACATTCTCACAACTCGCGGAAAACAAGAGAAACATTGTGCCACAATGACACAGTTAGATGGCCTTTCAATCCACAAATCACAAACATTTAACATGGATTTACTGTAGTAACACAAACTGCAACAATGGAAACAAACCGCAAATGTGGGATATTCATATAGAATTGTATCATTATTAATGTAGATGCAAAGGAGTAATGGAATATAATTACAGAATTGTTTGTTATTAAGCTATTGCCGTTCTTGTGCATTTGTATTGTACTAAATGTATTTTTGCTACTGTTTTTCATAAATACTGATCTGATCCGTGACTAAAATACTGATGCAAATTTACATCTGCATCACAACTCAAGCAACTGTGAAATGTGCATTTCTAAGAGACAAAACATGTAATATTAATTTGTGAAATGTGCATAGAGAACTAGAGAACAGAACGATAGACATCCCAGGAGTGTGTGGTCAAGAGGAGGGCTGTGAAAATGAAAATCATGATGCACCTGGTGCTAACTGCATTGCAATAAAGTCACCATCACACTTCTCCTGGGGTGAAACTGGTTTCGTGAGAGCCTTCACAGGGTGACCTTGAGGTCCAGTACAGCGAGACACAGCCAGGCCTAATGTCTGCCAGATCCCCTACACTGGAACAACCTTCTACATGCCATAGAACTTTTCCTCACTTCTTGAACAGCAAGGACACATGCCAAACTACCAGGACATTTGTTTATTTTGATGAACTGTACAATTTTTCTGTAATAAAAGCGCCTGAGAGCTGTCTCTCTACTAACTGTAAATGTGTTTATTATAAGAAAAGGAGACGCTTTTAGCCGGTCGATATTTACAAAAGTGGCATCTATAAATGGAAATGCACATCAGATCACACATATATACACACAGTGACAGACAGAGACACATACGCACAACCACACACACATCTGTGAAGAGCAGGTGTTACCACACATCCTCTTTCTGCTGCAAGAACACCTTTTTTGTAAAAAATGTATCATCTTTTACTGCTTCATCATAATCCTCCCCACATACATATCGTCTGACTAAATGCCTATTCACCATTCTGCATGAATTTTTGTCACAAAGCTGCATTATAACGGACTCCTTTAGACTCCTGGATGATGAACTTTTCACACATTGGTGTGAATAATTTTGAAATGAATATCTTTTGTCAATTTTCATGGACAATTAACATTCCATTTCATCTTTAATTTCACAAAACACTGCAAGACGACTTTGAATGCAAAAGAAAATATATAAATAATGTTTATATATTTGCATTAAAGGTCATGAAATGGATTTTTTAAAATCATTTTAATTAATTCCTTGAAGTTCACTTATAGTTATAGTATTACGTTTTTCACACACACAGACACAAAAAAACGGTATCAACGTTTTAAGTACCTGTTTTGAAAACATTTTCCATATAAAACCATTATTTACAGACAATAAATACAATAAATACATACAATTACAGACAATTTACAATATAAAATGCTCCGAACAAACATATAATCCTCCGACGCGATCCGGGATGACATTAAAATAATCCATCCACTTATTTCCAACGCTGGGATCCTTCTGATGTCTACAGAGACGCAAACAAGCGGTTTAAACGACGCATCTAAGCGAACGTTCTTTCACTCTTCCATTTGTCCTGTTGTCAACAGACTCAAACACGTGGAGTATGAACGCGCATCTGTATATACTGTAGGCTATTCAGTGTAGACAGCATCTGTGATTATAATGGCTTCTATTTGCTTTTGATGCGACACTCACATCCAGTGTAACCAAATGTCCGACGCTAAGCAACTGCATGCCAGTGGGCAGGGCTTATAGTGTGATGATGTATAACTATTTGCCGATGTCTTGCTCTGGACTGGAGCAGTCAAATGCAAATGTACTTGCCCGTGTGACGTCACAGATGCTGCAAAAAAGCTTTTGGATCTTGATTAAATAAAAGCTTTGTTTATAATGAGGAGGATGTTTTAAGCTATGAAACTTGTTTTAATGGTACAAATACTTATATGTCAAAAGATCAAGGCAAATTTGATTTCTCATATCACGACCCCTTTAATATAGTTATATAAATAAATATAAACAAAATATATAAACATAAAAAATACTAACATTACATATAAACAAACGCTTTTGGCAATGAATGAACATGGTGTGTTAATGTTTACTATTAATAACTGTCTTTTTATAGACTTTGCACAGGATACTTAAGGTGACATCCACAACTACAGAGTGGTAACAGAAGGCGGCATCTTGTGTCAAAGGGTTAACAGACTCCGTGTGTGGGGTAAGAGCTGGTTGCTACTAGGCAGGAAGTACGATCCACGAGAAGCCGCTGCATTCAGACAGTGGAGCATGTGAACTCCAGATGTTAAACTCTTTGCCACGACTGACCTACATAGGAAACAGCATAGCAAGGGTCAGAGGTCACTTGGCCTTGAGGTCACGTCTACCAATTTGTCTCCTCTGTGAGCTACGCAGCCAAACCTGGTGTACACCAGTGTTCAAAGGTTTGAGTCAATGAGATTTAGTTTTTTCAGCAAGGATGCATTAAATTGATCAAAGGTGGCAGTCAATTCATTTATAATGCAACAAAAGATTTCTATTTCAAATAAATGATGTTCTATCTATGAATAGAAATAGATTTCTGAAGCATCACGTGACTGATGACAGGAGTAATGAAAATTCAGCTTTTCAATCACAGATATAAATTACATTTTAAAATATATTCAAGTAGAAAACTGTTAGGCTACTTTAAATTGCAATAATATTTCACAATATTACTGTTTTTATTGCACTGTTTCATCAAATAAATGCAGCCTTGGTGAGCATAAGAAAATTGACTGCCAGTGTACACAATATGGTTTATTTGCATTTTTGCAAATTACTCCATAACACTTTTACAAAAATAGTATGTAGTACAGCATTCTGAACACTACATTTACAAATATAATAAGAAACAAAGAGAATGGGGATGGAAGAGGAGACATCCACAGGAAGAGGAAATGGGTTAAGATACGAGTCTAAGTCAATAATTACAGCAAACCTCAGAGTGGCTAATTACAAAGCAGCATCTCAGCCTGAGGAGCCATGGATGTCTGATGACAGATCTTCCTCTGGGACCAACAGGTCGGAGCGTCTGTCTACAGCTGGGAAAAACCCAGCAGTGTCCTTGGAAACCCCTTTCAGTCCTCCAGGATTGAACGGCAGTTAAATGATTAAATCAATGATTGCAATTAGAAGGTGAATGTTATGAGCTAATTTGATTATTATATTTTGAACGATAACGATTCCTCTTGGAAGCTCATTTCAACAAACCCCTAATGCCAAGTATTAACCGACCAACTTGAACACCTAAACTGCACAGCAACACTTTCAGAAAAGGACAAAAAAAAAGAAAAAAAAAGTTGATCGTAATGTTGATGATTTATAAAAGAAGCATTCAGACACACAAGTGTTGCATTTACTGCGAGCAGAACACTGGTGGGCAGAATGGCACTTTCAGCAGAGGTTGTTTAGTGCGGATACACACAAGGCAGACCTGTGGAATTTGAATGCTTGGAGTCAAGCTGTAAAAGCAGGAATCTCCTAAAAAACTACAAACGCACACAGATGCAGCAGAGGTCTTTTATCTTATAGGTTGTGAAATCGCGAACTGAGATGAGTGACAGCTTTTTAGAGATTGTAAAGTGAGCGCTCTTTCGCCCTTTCCAGGCTATATAGCTCTAATCCATTGAATAAAAGTATTGTTTTTCATGCTGATAAAAGGGCCGATGGCCAATTACACACTGCAAAGTTTTGGAAGTGACATCTTCATATAAAAGCAGGATTTGCTCTCGAAATTGCAATTGACAGTGACACTAGCACGTGATAAAAATATGGAATGTCAAAATAGATAATAAATTACTAGGAATTTAAAAATATATTGATAGGAATCATTTTCATTACAATTATTTGTAAAAGTAATGACTTGTTAATAATCTTAAATGTCTCACTGTACAATGCTATTCTTGTTATGGTAAAGCCGCTGCTACACATCGACGTTCTTCCGAGCAGATTCAGTCACTCTTAACACACCTCACACCACAGAAAAATCTGATAAAATAATCTGTAGAACCATCAAGATCATAGGGATCATTGGATTGTCGGAAGGGGAGAAATCGGTCCAAAATTGCCTTGAATATATCTTGTAGTGTGTGCCCAGCTTTAGTTATATTACTCTTGACAGACGCGCAGAGATAGCAATGCGGCTATGATTGACAGCTTGATTTGAGATCATGCTGTGCTCATTTCATTCGTGTATCATATAGTACAAGGTTTAAATCATTTAAATAGACATATCAAACAGTAGAAAAAGTGTATGATGTAGTATTTAGTTGATACTACTCTTGCCAAGCTCTGATTTCTGAGAGATGCAGAGAGACGGCAACGCAGCTATTTGATTGGCGCTCATTTCACTCATAGAGTTTATACTCATTCACTTCACACACTCATTATTGTATAAGTTTTATGTATAATATCGAGCTATGCTATCCAGCAAACAGCGTCAGGCGAATGTTTTTTCTATTATTCGGTACAATTCGTTATTCATTTTGAAGCCATTATCCATGCCTTTACAAATAAGGTATTCGGATTCTGGCACATCCCTAGTTGGAAGCACAGCATTGTCCAAAATGTCTTGGTATGCTGAAACATTAAGAATTCCCTTCACTGGAATTATGGGAAAAACAGCCTCATACCATTATCCCGCCTCCACCAGTCCAAACTTTACAGTTGGCCCAAAAGAATTCAGACAGGTAATGCTCTCCTGGCATCTGCCAAACCCAGACTTGCCCACCAGGCTGACAAACAGAGCGAGAAGCGTAATTCGTCACTCCACAGAACACATTTCTGCTCCAGAGTCCGGTGGCGGTGTGATTTACACCACTCCATTTGACACTCCATGAACAACCCATTCCATGAAGGTCCCGCCGCACAGTTTTTGTGCTGATATCAATGCCAGTGAAAGTTTGGAACTCTTCAGCTATGAAATCAGCAGAGCGTTGGCGACTTTTACGCACCATGTGCCTCAGCACTCATTTACCCCGCTCTGTAACTTTTGCTGCTGTTCCTAAATACTTCCACATTCAAATACTAGCACTTACAGTTGGCCGTGGCATATCTAGCAGGGATGAAATTTCATGATCTGACTTATTGCAAAGGTGGCATCCTATTACAGTAGCATGCTTGAATTCACTGATCTCTTTAGAACAACCCTTTCCCCCCCCAGAATCCCCACAAGTATTTGTAAGTGCAGACTGCATGGCTAGGTGTTTGATTTTATACACCTGTGGCAATGGGTGTAATTGAAACACCTCAATTCAATAATTAAGAGGTGTGTCCCAACAATACCAACTCAACACTTGGGTTGGCATGATGCAATGATATCCAGACATTTTTATGAATGATTTTTATATAATTTTAGGGATGCTGTGCATTGGTTGCATGATGAGAGTTTTCATACAAATCTGTGTACACTAAATGCTAACTGACTAATTACTTCCTAAAAAGAAATAAAACAGTCATAAACACAGTCAAACCATACAGATGGGACAGTGACGTGTGTGTGTGTGTGTGTGTGTAAGTCATAAACAGATAAAACTAATCCAGAGGTCAGTAAACCTTGAATGACGTGGTTTCGTTTTCCAAGAAAGATTAAGTTAACTATTTCTGGGCTTGAAATTTTACAACCTAATACAATAATAAATCATAACCATCTACTTGCACTATCCATGCCAAAGAGTCCTGTGACCAAGTCTCTAGATATGACTCTGATCCCTCTTGTATTATTATTTTTTAATCCGTTTCATCACCTAGCAGGTGAAAATGGTGCATCTGATCACTAGAAAGCAAATGCTACAAAACAACACACACACTGAACTTTAATACATATTGTTATTGATCTAATTCACAAACTCAAAGCATGAAAAATAGAAATACAGACCGTTGACTTAAACACCATCAAGAACAGGAGTGTGGGAGAGTTCAGTCTAGGGAATAAAAACAAAGCACAACAGCAGGACAAGACAAAAGGAAGGAGAGACTCAGAGATGAGATAGAGCGAAAGATAAAAGAATCGATGGCCATTAGGAGGAGAGTTTTCGATCTAATTAGGAATGTCGGAGGCGTTTGAGCTATTGGTGAGAGGAGATGAAGAGGTCGGAGAGGTCAAGGCCTTGTGTTTCACTACCAGCTTTTCCAATTAGTGATTGTTTGGGTGTGAAACTGATGTAATCTCCCCACAACACAACACAGAGGGCCAAGTGTGTGTGTGTGTGTTAGTGTGTGTGTGTGTGTGTGTGTGTGTGTTAGTGTGTGTGTTAGTGTGTGTTAGTGTGTGTGTTAGTGTGTGTGTGTTAGTGTGTGTGTTAGTGTGTGTGTTAGTGTGTGTGTGTGTGTGTGTGTGTGTCTCTCCTCCTTAGGTAAATCTCACAAAACCAGACATGAACATGCCTGTGTAATATTTCACTCTAAAATCAAAAGAAATAATTAACATTTTTCTTCAAGAAGAAAAAGCCAATTGAGGACATTGCATTTTTTTTACAAGTCCATCCAAATTTTGAGGTTGGTAAGATTTTTGAAAGAAATATCTTATGCTTTCATATAAGGCTTCATTTTATTGATCAAAAAACAGTAATATTGTAAAATAGTTAAATACATTTTTAATAACGGTTTTCTATATGAATATATTTTAAAATGTATTATTCTTAGGCTAATGTTAAAAACATCAGTTTTGTTTGTCACAAATGCATTTACTGTCACTTTTGAACAGTTGTGTACATTGTGACATTATTTTCATGGCAATTAAGCAAATAAATTCTCATTAATATCAGTGTAAAGCAAAGATATTTCACAATTTAAGTAAAACATTATCATAAATAGGTATATGCATTACAGAAAAATGTATTTAGGGGGAAATATTAAAATTGTTTTAATGCAAAAGAAATTCCTAAAATAGGGTTAATTTTCTCCTGTAAAACTTTTTCCATTCATTTTATGGTGAAATGTGACCTGCATGTTTTCGTAACATTCTGGAGTGTGTGTGAAGCGTTCCACTTTAAAACATTTGGCTTGCTTGCTCTCTTTAAGAATTCATAAACGTGCACGGTTGAATTTGCTTATGAACGTTTGGGTGGGAGAACATGACTGTGTTAAAGTGAGCATGAGAGAATGTGAACTCCGTGGGACGCTGCTGGAGTCGAGCATTACAGGTCTCCTCCTCCTCCTTCCTTTATGAGCACCTCCTGCTCTCACATGCCTCCTCAAATTCCTTCATCCCCTTCAGAAAAACACCCATCATGCTCTATAACATCACAAACTGGCTCGCTTTTCTCATTTGAATCGGTCTCTTGTGTTCTAATGCCTGCATCCTCAAGGCACGGCCTGAAATCTCCAGGAATTTGTGCCATTTTTCTTCCCAGATCAACGTCATCTGCTTTTTTCCACTAAACAAACACACACAAGCACACACACACACAAAATCTCTAGGATAGAAGGCATGTCTGGGCCCCTCTCGCTCCTATTGTTCTACTGCTCTAAAAGACATCAGGGAAAAGAGTTATCATACAGATTCATGGTGTTAGTTGGTGGTGCTTGCAAAATCACTATTACAACTTCTCATAAATGTTTAGGGAATTGAACCATCATAATTACCTAAATAAACATCATGAAACCAGCCTAAAAGTAATATAATATACAAAAGTCTTCTGATAGCTTTGTTTTGAGGAACATTTTCCTGTGGTAAAAACAATATTGTGAAATATTACTACAATTTAAAGGAACCATTTTCTATTTTAATACATTTTAAAATGTAATATATTCCATCCTGTGATGCAAAGCTGAATTTTCAGAATTACTCGAGTCTTTAGTGTCACATGATCCTTCAGAAATCATTCTAATATGCTTGATTTGCTGCTCAAGAAACATTTCTACTTATTATCAATGTTGAAATCAGTTGTGCTTTTGTGGAAACCTTGATATTTGTTTTTTCAGGATTCTTTGACAAATAGAAAGTTTAAAATAACAGATTTTTTCAAATAGAAATTTACTTTTGTAACATTATAAATATCTTTACGGTCACTTTTGATCAATTTAATGCATCTTTATGCATGACACCTTTATGCATTTTAAATGTAACTATGTTTATTGTGTTTATGTTTATTAAGGAAAAGTATTTTTTTCGTTACTACTGGTCATAATCTAAATATCAGACATTTTCCTCAGATTAATACTTAAAGGGATAGTTCACCCAAAACGTTAACATGGTTTCATCTGTTTTTGTCCATACAATGAAAGTCAATGGGGTCCAAAACAATAGTTTTTTGTTCATTGAGTTTCATTGTAAGGACAGAAAAACACTGAAACATTCTTCAAAATATCTTCTTTTGTGTTACACAGAAGAAAGTCATACAGGTTTGAATGACATAGGGGTGAGTAAATGACAAAATTTTCTAAAACTATCACCTTAATCAACCTGAAACACATTAATACATCAATACACCACATATTTATTGTCCACGTGTGATCGAGGCTCGATCTGGTCTGAAATCAGTGAGCAGATGTGTTTTGGTTCTTGAGAATGTTGCAGAAAGGATGAAAAGGCTTTTCATGAAATACCTCTCTGATCAAATTAGCCTTGAGATTCAGGATGCAAGGAGACTCAATTTCATTAAGGCCTTTGAGAGCTTGAGTGTGTGTGTGTGTGTGTGTCGACGTTTGTAAAACAAAAGCTCATTCATTAAAGAATGATGGAGAGAGTGATTTCTGTACATTTGGACAATAGTGTTAATGCTCAGGTCAGATCTTATGTAGAAAACACACTGGATAACTCAAACTGCCAACATGAGGAAAGCATCAGCTTACGATAACCAAAATCTAATTTGACTTCACTATATGCCACAATGTATTTTAACTGATTTAATAATGTCGATTTTTAGATAAACCAGTAAATTAAACCTTTAAAGGGATAGTTCACCCAATCATTTACTCACCCTCAAGTCTCAAGACTTTAGTTCATCTTTGAAACACAAATGAAGATATTTTTAATAAAATCTGAGAGATTTCTGTCCGTCCATAGACAGCTACGCAACTACCACTTTTTCTAAAAAAGTTTGATTCAATAATTAAGTTAAATTCAATCTGTTCATCATATAAAGTGATCGTTTCTCTTCAGAAAATGTGGACTAAACCGCTCAATTTACATGGATTTAGTTTTACGATCTCTTTATGAACTTTTTTACGTGGTAGTTGCATGGACTGTCAATGGAGAGACAGAAATCTCTGAGATTTCATTTAAAAGATCTTCATTTGTGTTTCAAAGATGAAGAAATGGGTTTGGAATGACAATTTTATTCATTTTGGGGTGAACTAACCCTTTAATTCACACTAATATAATTTGTTTATCTTCTTTGTATTCCAAACTTGATGGTCACAAACCAAAAGATCATTCTGTCAACAGTACAAAATGATATTCACATTAATAAATATATTATAAATATTAGATATTAAATACAATTCCACAGCCCCTTATACTTGGGAGCGGCTCATATGAGGTGTTTCTGAGGGTTTCTCCCTCCTATCTGGTCTTGATAAATTGTGGCATTTCTTTGTTGTTTAGAATCCAGTATTTCCGTAATTCTTTTGAGTTTAATAAAGAACTCTGTCTCGTCTTCTTCCAAAAATATTGCACCTTCTTTAAAGAATGATCGACTTTTACATACACCAGGTGACCTGTAAATGCGATTTTTTTGCAATATATGTTTTTTGCAAAATTGACACGTTTCTACTGGGCGTATTTTCAATTTGCGCAATTTGAGGGGTAATCATTTACATTTTTTTTTTTTAAACACAGTAGGCTATATAATCAAACTGCCTAGTGGGTTCACAATGAAACAGAGTCAGAAAGTGTAAGAAACCAAAAGAAACAGATCCAGCCAGAAGAGTCTTGATGGAACTCATTGGGTCTCTCGTACACAAACGACACAAAGCGGCTTCCTCGAAGCTAAAAACGATTTCTCCCTCGTCTGCTTCGCTTTTTCATCTGCTTCATCCGTCAGTTACTGAAACAACAACTGTCTTTCAACTCTTTAATATCACACAGGATTCCTCAACCATTTCCCACAATCCCTCGTGCATAACTCCCTCCCATGTCTTCCTGTCTGCAGTATCAGGGCATCTCTGATATAGTCCATCAAACGCTGCCCTGTGCAAATATATCATCCTACACCATTTGTATTTTGTACTACAGATATGAATGAATCCTCAATAATGTGGCTACGAGTAAGTAAAAAAACAACAACCTGAAAACATGATATGGCTTAGCACAAATGTTTGCGATTTAATTTAATAAATATAGCCAACTGTATGCACTGCGTGTTTCATGCGCTGAGTGTTCTTTTACACACGAGCAGCTCAGAGCAGTTAGATAATAAAATAAAAATTATATATATATATATATATATATATATATATATATATATATATATATGGTAAGTATTATTATTTTTATAGTCATAATTATGAATATATATATATATAAAAAAAAATAATAAAAATAAAAAATAAAATAAAATAAAAAAATCACAAAAATGTTGTCAAATTATGCCGCAACCACATCAAAGGGGCCTATACCATGAAGCCAGTTTGCGCCAACCCTGGGTTTTAGGCACCATGAAAGTGGTTTGGCTTTTAGCAGAGTTCATCGTCATAGTAACTAACGCTCCACGGACAGCCTGGTCCGGGGCAGGCTATGTTCCAGGTAAGAGGTTGCAAACCGAACTTGGACCAATCAGCTGTGAGCAAAGTGACATGTCTGAAGCGATAAAGTCACTCCACCTGTTTGTTTCTACTCCAAATTTATGGCTTTTAGTAATGCTTATATAGAATAATACATTTGTATTATTTAGATATAATTTATGTAATTATTATACCCTTAATCGATCACACATGTACAATTTTAGTTCATCAATTATTATTACGCAGAGTTTAAATGAATAAATATATAAAAGGTAATATAAATCCGCTTTAGAATCAATAGATGAAGCTATAAAATGACTACATGTGAGCTTAAATGTTCAATTCTCTCTATACCTTTATCAACTGTATAAACTAATTTCACAACTTTTACTTGCACTGATATAAAGTAGCGAGACTTTTTCCTTTAGTTGTCCTCTTTCATAGATTCTTGCTGTGTAAATTTGTTTAAATTCGAAATATTTTAATACTTTTATTTAATAAGTGAATTGCGCTGCTTCTCTCGCGAGAAATTCATTTCAATGAGTTTTGAATGAGTTTCACTTTTTCTCAGCGTGTGATTGGCTGTTCGCTACTGATGTCACACCTACACTCCTACACTACATTCCTGATGGCAGAAATGAACAGGAAGTTCCCTCAACACAGTTAACAAGTAAACGGATGCAAGTATGTTCAATTGGCCAAGTGCTCAGATCAACGTCTGCGTATTTGCAAACGGGTGAGCAACAGGAGAAATAAAAACACACAGACTACAGCAGAGACCTTCATGTTTGAAGTTACTACCGACACCAGCGTTCCAGTCTGTAAGAGTCAGCAGTACTTCCCAAAATACACTATGAACTCACCCTTAAATATATCTGAGACAGTGTGAGCATGACTGTACTGTAGTTCTAGTTATAATATATCTGCTCACACGGCCGTCCTACGTCATGTCTGAGTTATTATGGTCAGAGCATTAGTGGGCCAGTGGGTAAACAGGAAGATCAAACTCAGAAGCTCAATCAATGGGGCTCTTTGACTCGTGGCCGAGACATCGACTTATCCCACTGGACCACCTTGAGAATGTTTGTGTATGTGTTTGTCAGCAAGAGTCAGACAGAGCAACAAAGAACAGAGGAGAAAGTCCGAATCCATGAATGTCTTTGACACTGAGAATGGAGTAGATCATAAAGTCAACTTTAAATCCATGGAAATGTAATGTAATTAATGTAGCAATGAGCTTTGGCATCTGTAATAATCTTCCCATGCTAGTCTACCTTATTCGACACACAAACAGCACAAATTGAAAGAACAGATCAATTGCACAACCCCAGTCCCTTTCTTGGTTAAGGTTGCAGTAACATTAGAGAAATTTCTGCAAAAAAAAAGTGTAGTGATGCATGAAGCACAGATCACACCGAAGTCAAACCAAGCTGATTTATTTATTTTTTGTTCAAACATGCAGGCAAATTTGCATAACAAACTTGAACCCCATCCAAAACCTGTGTGAGGAAATCCCTCAGCCGAAAATACACAGATTCCAATTGAACTGACTCGATTTCCACCGTGAAAAATCACTGAACAACAGTAACCGTGACCGTGCCTTTAGTCTGATTTGGCTAAATATGTTTCATGGTCTTTAGTCTCAATAGGCTTTATATGAAAATGCAGTCCACTCTGCATTGATCAAAAAGTCAACACTGAAAGAATATCTTTCTATTAATTTTTAAAGGGACAAAAATCTATTGCAAGTTAGACATAATGAAATCCTCAACAGACCGCTTTTCCATCTCTCATAGTCTATGGTATCATACCAAATTCATGGTAAAGTGTGTAGTTTCTGTGCAAATAGTGACAATATTGCAAAATTTAAGAGTTAATAGTTTCCAAACAGATTTTCCATGTATTTCAACCTTCACTTCCATTATGACAGACCTCAAACAAACAGATCAATATTTTAATAGCCTTCTTAGAGTTGTTCCTGCACATTAAACAAAGCACTTTAAGATCAAGAACAATAACAAGCATCACCTTTAAATGTGGATTCCCAATGGTTAGCGGACTCATGTCTCACTATTTTCTTTTTTATATATATACTGTCTGTAGTCGAGGACAGGAGAAATACAAGCTGAATGACAAGCTATGAGGCGTAAAGCTTTTAAAGTGTGCTGCTAGCTGTTCTGTGTAGAGATGCAAAGACTCTGCTGATTGCATGGAATAAAGTTTGTCCTTTCTCCAAACAGCAGGTATGACAAATAAGACTTCTAAAATTAAGAATCAGACGCGATAAACAAAAAATGTACAGGAGGCCAATCAGGTCAGATATTGTGGCTAATATTGTGAACATAGTCAAGGCTAAATGTTTTAACACAGTGAAACGATTGCAACATGTTCGGCCACGTCTATATTCACAATACAACATGGTGTCTGTCAAGTACATTATTGCTTAATTAAAACATCTAGTAATCACAACTTTGGAGAAGATAGCAGCACACTAGGGGTTTGTATTTATTTGTCCCATTGCTTGTAATTAGATTCTTAGTTCTTATTTTAATACTGACAGTTGTCTTGCATTCAATAAGAATTGAGAACTTGTTTACTTTTATTACTTGGGCTGTATTAATTTTTCTCATGTCAAAATACAGTATTTTCCAGAAATAAGTCGACACTGACTACAAGTCGCACAGGGTCAAAACTGCATTGATGAGAGAGAAAAAAAACACTGATAGGTCACAAAAAGTACATTTTTTATATTCAGAAATATAGTAAAACACCAAGCGGCAGCCTTCCGGTCTCTCTCTTGAATCCAACACGGAAGTGTTTTAAACTGCAATTCATCGACTGGCCGCTAGAGACAGGCTCCTCAATCCCATACCCCTGTTACTCAACTTTACAGCAGAAAAAAATATGTTTACAGCCTGGTACAAAAAGTGGTTTTGGTCTATATAGTTCATTTTGCCCTTCATGACAACTGTGAAGGAGGTGAATTTTTTTATAACTCATCCATTTAAATTATATTAAGCCTTAAAGTTCTGTATAATTAAGGGCGTGGCCACTTGAGTGACAGGTGGATTGCCGCCGCTGTCACTACTAGTGTCACTACTGCCGTTTGTCTGTTAGCATCACGTCACCTCAGCTAATCCCGCCTCTTTGCCCATTTTCGTTTATCCGGGAGTGACGTGCGATGACGCGCTGCCAAGATGGCGACTGCCGGCTCAGCCCACTTTGGGCTTCAAAAATGCTCTTCAGAAACCTATGGGTGCACGACACTACATCCATATTTTTTTTTTTACAGTTTATGTAAAATACCGGTAAGTAAAGCAAAACATTTACAAACATTAATAAACATAACATGTATTTTCAACGCATTCTCATCCTTGGGCGTCATAATACTGACGCTTTTGACATTTCGTCTACATCGAACACACATGGCACCCTTTAGCGTCAATATGAGATGCACAGAGCTTTGTTCGGTTATGGGTAGGTTTAGGTCTGGGGTAGGGTTAGGGTTAGACCGCTAGGAGGCGCCTTCTGGCCCATTTCTATCTGCGTCTCATATTGACGCTAAAGGGTGCCATGTGCGTTCAATGTAGACGAAATGTCAAAAGCGTCAATATATGACGCCCTAGGATGAGAACGGGCTGGTATTTTAGTTCCCCTCACTTCTCAACAAATTCTTTAAATTTAACGGTATTCACAACAGAACAGGAATTTAAAAAATAAGTATAAAACAACAAATTATAGTGGCGTTTAATAAACAATTTATTATAAACACCTAAATGATTTTTTTTTAAGTAACTAATGGCGTGCAGGAAATGTGCTATATAAACAAATATGGGTTTGAGTACTTCTAACATTCGGCACAAATATAAAAGTGTGTATTGCACTTTTGCGTGCTTGGCGTTATTTTGCTTTGTAATATAAGGGGCAGCATTTTTCAGATGTTAAAAAAGTTACTTATATTCCAGAGAATATGGCATGCAATATATAAATGCAATGGTAAACCAGATTGAAAACAGTCATTATTTTTTATATTTTATTTGAAAAACTAACCCTACCACTAGTGGCAGTAGAAATTACACTTTTCAGACTATCCATCAACTAAACGCTTGTAAAAAAAAAAATGATGCAGTTTAACCCATCCTCATCCCCTCTCTCTCGGTCGCTTTTGGACAGAAACTTCTTTTCACTCCACCACACAAACACACACCATAATAGCCTGCAGATTATGCCTGCACAGCCATTTTCGTCCTCAGCTCCCTCGTGAGGGTGTGCCACTGTCAAATATCATTATAAACACCCATAAGCATGTACAAACACATATACACAAAACACGTACATAAATTCCATGTCCAAAAGCAGTGGTTTTAACACGATTCCCTCCCTCTGTTCTGAACCAGCCCTCAATCCCTTTTAAGAGAAGACAAGGAGAGAAAAAAAAAAAAAAAAAAAAAAATCAGGAAAAAAGAGAAGAGCAGCACTGTTATGACTTCCAGCTGTGGGAACGACTGGCCCTGCGAGCAGGAAGTCCAAAGGAAATGCCTTCGTCACATCCCGGTCCTGTGATCGCAGTGGTCTTCAAAAGAAGGGGGAATTCTCTCGCTCTCTGCGTTCTGTTTAAATTGTTTCACCTTTATGGATGCATGCGTGTTTTCATTTAACGGCTTACCTCATATCTTCCAATAAATCACATTCTGTCTGGTGTTTAAGGTGCAGGCGGCCGAGCTGCTCCGTATGAGTGTTCTTCAATTCCTGTGTCACTTTTACCTGAAGAGCAGACGACATCATTAGAGGCGAGGAAGAGGATGGCACATGCCAGTTGCACAAACACACACACACACACCGTCCCACATGAGCTCATTATTGTGTTTCCAGCTCCAGTCAGCTGTATGCACCACAACGGCAAATTCACAAGCTTTCCAAACAACAAGAGAACAAGCCCTGCAATGAAACTAACATTTTTATGGTTGATTCTTTCTATAAAAAAACGTATAATGTCACTTGCAGTCACAACAGAGTAATTAAAGCTGAAGTGTGTCATTTTTGGGGTGTTAAAACTTTTTCTCCTGTCCCAGATTGATATGCTGCAACTCAAAACATGGCGTGAGTTTGTGGGCAGGACAATCTGACCAGTCTGGAAACCTGTTTGAAAATAATAATTATTTCAAATGCATGAACATAACACAATTAAGCTTTAAACTATTCCATATTACACTATAAATATGAAATCACCTTATAGTTAAGACTAATATAGATATGGTTCAATATTCTCTTTAATAGTCTAAGGTGAGCAATTGCGGGCCTGATTTAAGCCTGATCAAGAACAAACTGACACATCATCTCCTCACAAAAGTATTTTAGAGGGTTTTTTTAGCATACATGCGTTATTAAAACTACTAATTGACACATTTTTATGGTTGATAGTTTTAATTCCTCACTGAAGACATTTTTTTCTCTCTGGCTTTTGGATCAATGTAATCTTATGAATTTGTGTGTTCCTGTCAGTTTATGTATTTTCTTAGCTAAAGTTGTTAGACTGTACAGCACTTTGGTCAGCAGTGGCTGTTTTAAACGTGATCTAGAAATAAAAGTGCCTTGCCTATTAAAAGTACACATTATTACATCAACTGAAACAATTTTTAAATGAATAAAAACTGTACCAAAATTAAAAACAGATATTTGCATTTTTTCCACAGACATGGACATACTGGAAGAAATGCATCACCATAAAGTTCAAATGCTTCCAAGGCTTTGAAATGTCTGAAATGTTTCCAAGTTATGTAATCTGGATCAGATTAAAATGATTATAACAAAACAGTAAAGATGAATTATGTATTTTTATTATGGGGAAAATGTGTTACTTAGCATGACGGGAATGGTTTCCTGGCATGACACATCCTAAGATATTTAATGATATCTAAAGACTTCAGAAACTATTACACAAAAAGGTTATATAAAATCTGCTTCAGTACAGAATCAAAAACGAGAAGTTTAAGTAATCAGCAAAACCACACATTTAGAGCAGTATACCATGGTACTGAATAAGTACCACATTCACATACCATAGTATCTGGTCCAAAATTACATTGACTGGAAATAACTTAATAACAAAGGTTCTAAAAGGGGCAGTTTCACAGCGATGGCATAAAATAACCATTTTTGGTTCCCTTTCTGTAAACAGTTCTTAAAATAATATTTTTTTCCTTGTCTGAAGAACCTTTTTTCCACTTTAATGAACATTCTGTAGAACAATGGAAAGGTTCAGTGGATGCTAGGTTCTTCATGGAACCATAGATGCCAATTAAGAACCTTTATTTTTACTTTAAGAGTGTAGTGTTAGACCAGTTACAGGAAAGCGATTTAAAGGAATTTGCAAACATAAATGCTTTGAGGTCAACAGTAAAAGAAGCAGGTGGTCGTTTCGTTTAAGACTTTTAACTGCTGACATTTGGAACTGAAAGTTGTGGATGAAATGATATAGAACACGTCAGTTATGAAACAACATTAATTAAACCTATAAATAGCGTTGTGCTGGTATGACTAGGCTGGCAAACCCATCATAACCCATCAATGCTCTTATAACAATCTCCCTTGAGTTGCACATTGCTAAAATAAATATACAAATATTACATAGAAACCCATTGTCCTGAGCATTTATAGAGTTAGTTCACCCAAAACTTTTTTTTATTTTTTTATTTACTCACCCTTGTCATTCTAAATACGTAATACTTTCATTCATCTTCGGAACACAAATGAAGACATTTTGATGAAATCTGAGAGCTTTCTATTCCTCCATTGACAGCTACGCAACTGAAACTTTGAGTTCAAAGAGTTCATAAAGAGATCATAAAACTAACCCATATGAATGAAGCGGTTTAGTCCAAAATGTTCTGAAGAGACAAGAACGCTTTATTTGATGGACAGATTAAATGTAATTGTTATTCACATAAAGATTCATCATTTGTTTAGAAGATGAACAAAAGTCTTAAAGGGTTACTCCACTTTAAAATGAAAATTCTGTCATCATATACTCACCCTCATGTTGTTTCAAACCTGTATGAATTTCTTTCTTCTGCTGAACAGAAAGGAAGATATTTAGAAGAAAGTCAGTAACCAGACAGTTTCCGTCTCATTGACTTCCATAGTAGGAAAAAAATATATACTATGGAAGTCAATGAGACCAGAAACTGTCTGGTTACTGACTTTATTCTAAATATCTTCCTTTCTGTTCAGCAGAAGAAAAAAAATCATAAAGGATTGAAACAACATGAGGGTGAGTATATGATGACAGAATTTTCATTTTAAAGTGGAGTATCCCTTTAAGGGTTTGGAACGACATGAGGGTGAGTAAATAATGACAGAATTTTCATTTTTAGGTGAACTATCCCTTTAAGAACTGTCCATGGAGCACCCTACAAATGGTCATGGTCCTGATTTTAATCATGTTGTGTTCAAATAAAACACAAAGGTTACCTGAGGTTCACAACCCAAATGCGACTACACGGCCGAGAAAAACCCAACGGGACCAGACCAAAGAGTCCGGGCAGGTTGACTAATATCTAGGGAGAAACTGTTAATTACAACAGAAGTTCTCCACTTGGCAGGTGAGGAGATAATTGGTTCTGTAACAACTCCCTAAAGGTTAAAGCCAAAGAGGATGGAAAATAACACAGCTCGCCTCGGCATCCAACCCTGGCAGCGTCAGCAGGACACAATGTTGCAGGCTGCACCATAACACACAGTATGACAGCCGGCTTGCATGGCTCTCATCCACACTTTGAGCCGTGCAGGTGAAGGATTATTACTCCGAGACGGAGGAAACACTAACAGCAGCATTTGTGTCAGAGGAAAGCAACAGTGCATCAACAAAACAGCATATTTACAGGCATTTATTACAGTGGAGAAGCTATTCAGTTATTTATGGAGATATTCACAACACTGATGTCAGACACAGATCAGACCAGATATTTGCTTTAAAATAGACATTAGGTAACATATTTACTGTCTGTTAATACAATGCACCTTTTAATCTTTCTGAAGCTCACCACATTTATACAAATCATACTGTCTCCTGCATCTGTAGAAAGAGCTAAACGTCATTTATCGAGCATTTAAATCAAAGCAAACATTATCAGCGTTACAACGACCAAAGCAAACGAGTATTATACACATCTTTGCATTTTAAAACATAATTTTGTGAAAATAACGGGGTTATTTGTGGGGTAAACCTGTGCTACATGCTATCTGCCTTTCTCCTCTTCACAAGACAAAGCAACTGCAAAAAGTCAAACGTCACCTTTAAGGATTTTACGCTATGATGCAATGCTTTGTTGATTAAAACACACGAATGTGTGTGGAATGATAATACAATGCTTTTTTTGCGAGGGAATTTCACATTCCTCCATACAGCCTGTGGGACATGAGTTTGAAATCCAACACCCCTGCTGCTGTCACCTCTGAGTGAGACAGACAGAAAAACATCTTTCTGTAGGACATATTTTTTTTTACAACTCATATTTCCACGATGTGAATGACATTTGGACACATATAAGCGAGATGTGTAACCAAATGTCAGATTTTAGGGTTAGAATACGGATCACTGATCCGTCTATTTGACAAAAGCATGGTGACTCCAATCCGAGTAAAAACACACAAAACAGACGAATCTCGTGGCTGCATGGTTTAACCGTTATCTTAGATCAAATCATCCCGTAAAACACTCGTCTATCACCTCTGCTAAAGATATCTGCTGGATTTCAAGATTATTTACCACCGTTGCTGCTTTAAAAACAACAATAAAAACAGTACTGGTGGTGAAAACTCTTGTTAGATCGTTTCCGTTACAAATAAAAACAGATACATCGTTTCAAAACAAACAGCGGCTGGAAAGAAAGTCGCAACTTCTGGATTATAGCCTATAACAATGTTGCAAAACACATAAAAAAAACAAAAAAAACCACACACACATACATTGTTCTAAGGTTGGTTTCTTACCTTTCTTGGCGGAGGCTGCATGTTTGAACATTGGCACAAATGAAGTAAAATCCCACAGAAATGATACCCAGCGCGATCGAGGTTGATGATTAAGAAAAGGGGATCAGACTGGGATTCAGATCTGAATTCAGACGGCCATGATGAAGCAGGTCCAGTCGGGCAGACGCTCAACAAACACTGCGGATCAGGGGAGAAAGTAATGAAAGCGAGAATCTGCCTCCAAAGAGCAGGCTCGAACCGTAAAACCAGCCCAACAGCGCCCCGGACCGGACACACCAAACCCCGCTATACGAACCCTACTACGGTGACGGCTTAGCTCATGAATATTAATTACGTAACGGGACGTTCGCTCACTAGGAGTAGCTGATTGGCCTTCGTTAGTACGTGAGCAACAGTCAGCTGGTTATTTAAATAATAATTGAGTTTTTTGATTGGACAGTCCAAGAATGCGCCAACATCGAAAGGAGTTCATTAATATTCATGACGTAGGCCTTGGCCATAGTAAAGCTAGTACAATTCGCAATTTGAAAGATTCTTTATCCTCAGGATGAAAACATAACACATTTTGAATTACTTCTGGCAGACTTGCAAAAATAGTAGACTGTAAAAATATATATATAGATAAAAGAAATACAGACAAACAGTTCTGGAAATTCTAACACCACTGTAGGACAACAAGAAAGAATAATAGCTATTGGCAACAAAGATCCTATCCAATCACATGCATTGGATATTACACAATCATGCATAATAATCGGATCTAAGAAACTAAATGGATGCACCTCCCATCATCCTCTAGGGGAGAGCGGGGCACAACCTAACGCTTTTTGACTTTCTCAGTTTGTGTAAATCTGCTTATGGTTCAGAGTATTTATTTTTTCCCACATTAATTTCCCACATGTCTAGTACAATTATGTGTTTTTGTTTTATTAATACAGTATATACTTTTTTCTTGATATACCCCGAAAGAATGGAAGTGAAATGTGACAACATGCCCCATAGGTGGGGTACATTGTAACATGTCGTGGGGCACATTGTAACATGACATATGGCAGCTTAAAATGTTATCTGATCTAATAAAAAAAATATACAAAACAAACTAAAATATTTTCTAAATAAAATACAATTAAAAAACTTTTTCATATAAAATAATGGCAATTTTTAATAATTAAATATAAACTCATTTTTGAGTTTTGACTACGAACACATGAAAACACAGCTATACAACATAGTTCAAAACAAATAAATAATTAGTAATTTCTGAACATTGACTCTCAGTCTTTATTCACCTTTTTCTCACGTTTTCTCAATAAAATTAATAAAAGTATAGAATATAATAGCATATTTCTAATAGGGGCACATTGTAACGCAGTGTTACAACATGCCCCCGCCTGCACAACTGGGGTTTAAACCCTGCTAGTGTCTTCTGCTAGTTAGCGAAGCATTAAAGAACTATCTCAACTGTTAAATTACATCTTGGAGATTAAAATAATATCAGATTTGTCTTATTTTAAATAAACAAAAAATAGAGATGAAAAATTAATTTAAGTAAGAAATTTACTTTTGCTATGGTTTAATAAATGTCTATGGATATCTTCCAAAAAAATAAAAAAAATTGGCGGATTTTTTTTTCTATATAGTGTTGATATGGCAACTAGTAAATAAACAAAGTTTCGTCATCCAAGCATGTGCGGAAGTATTTAAAACAAGCGTGTTACAACTAACCCCGCGTTAGGATGTGCCCCGCGCTCCCCTACTCGGGTCATTTTGACACAAAATGAATAAAAAAATAAAATAAAATAAACAATTGAGTGTTCATCGGAGTTTAGGAGCTTAGGACTTTTGTCGCACTTGAAACCTGGATTACACACACACAAAATTTGACTGGATTCGAGGAGTTTATGTGGTTGAAATAAAAAAAATGGTGAAAATGGTGAAATTATAACAGCATTTTTGAAGCTGTAACAGCATTTTTAATTCTGAAATAAAATCAGCATTTTCAAATAAATATTCTTTAAGGTTTTACTTTCCCCCATGCTGTACACCTTACTAACTTTAATCATTACAATATCTGACACTTCAGTATATATAGAAAAACCTAAATAAAAAAGGTCAAAATTAAAACTAAACATGCTACAACTTTACCAAAAAAAAAAAAAAAAAAGAGATTTTTATATCCATACTAAACAGATACCTGAATGCATACTGAATAAATAAACTGAATAACTGACTTTAGGACCCAGGGGAACAGCTCATTTGCTACATATAAAGATTATAAGGCCATCTAGTGGCAAGAGTCATGAAATCTCATGTTATATATATATATATATATATATATATATATATATATATATATATATATATAATTTTTTTTTTTCCCACAAGAAGTCGGCAAAGACACCAGATGTGAGATATTTTGAGCTGAATTAAAATGTGAGTTATTTTGAGTTTAAGTTGAAAGAATGTGCTTAAATTATATTATTTATTGATAAAATCTAGTCATTTAAAATTATATAAAATAAAAAATAACAAAAAAAGAATCTCTTAAAAATTGCATTAAATTTAATATATATATATATATATATATATATATATATATATATATATATATATATATTAACAATATGTAATGATATAAGCTTTCTGGACCAAAAAAAAAGTATAATTTTAAGGCTTCGGATCAGGGAAGGATTTGTTTCAATATACAAGGAAAGGATGAGGGTTAAACATACAGTGAGTTTATTATTTTTCCACAATGTAAATCTCTCTGAATATGCAGTGACTAGTTGTCACAATGGAAGAAATTAAAGGGGTCATATAATGCCCTAGTCTGGCTATCACCAGACCAAGCAAAAGTTTTTAAGATTGAACATTAGTCTGGGGAGTCTGCTCTGTATTTTCTACTGCACAAGAGGCATGATCAACGGGCATAGTTCAAATGACTCTGTACACAATTGGATAGTCCTCCAACCAATCAGACCAACCAGGGTGACGTACTTTGCAGAGCGACGCGAAAACTCCAGGCAGGAAACGTGTCAATAAACGTGTTGGTTTGTAGCATTGATCAGCGGTTTGCAGAAGCAGCAATGGCATTGAGCGATTTTTACTGGTTGTGCTCGAGCGATTTGTTTGCTAAACTAAAGCCATTGAGCATCGTCGAGAGGTTAAAAGGAACTGGACTGACGGTCATGCGAGAGACGTCATCGTCTTAAACCCGCCAATAGCGTGCCAGGTGGATACGCCAGTTTGTGATTGGTCCCCGCAGATTTGTAACGGAAGCAGGATAGAAGAATGTACAGGTTTCCAGCCTGAGCTGCAGGGCGAAATCAAATCGCCGTCAGATCGGGCTGGGTTTACCCAGTCTAATAATGCCCTTTTCACAAGATGTAAAATGAGTCTCTGATGTCCTTAGGGTGTATATGTGAAGTTTTAGCTCAAAATACACCACAGATAATTTTTATAGCATGTTAAAATTGTCACTTTTTGAGGGTGAGCAGAAACGCTGTTTTTGTGTGTGTCCCTTTAAATGCAAATGAGCTGCTGCTCCCGGCACAGAGGGCGGAGCTTCAACACAGTGTGTTAGCAGATCTGATTACATCATGCAGACATGCACTGAAAATTTAAAAAAGGTTTAGCCTTTTATGTTCAAACTGCAGTTGGACAAAGATGGAGACTCAAGAAGAAGTGACAACTTGTAGAATGTAAATCCGTGTATCATTCGTTCAGTCGTTTTTTAATTTAATATTGAAAGTAGGAAAATGAGAAAACAGTTCCTTTTTTGATTTTTCGTTTTTCGTTCTGAGGTAGAAAAATTAATAAACAGCTGGAATATTCGATTTCTACACGTGGGCGGGAATGAAACGCCCCTTTCCTCTGATTTGTCAACCGAAGATCAAACTGTCCCGTCATCAGTTCTTCCCATAGACTGTAAAAAAATAGGTTCTTCCTCAGTTCTGCACTGCAGAATAAGAGTCCTCCGTTGTGCAGATTCTTAACGCGTTTATTGCAACTACATTTCATATTTTTTTCATCAAACAACCAGACTAACGAATGGTTTGACACAACCCGTACTGGGGAATAGACAGGGCTTTCTTCTGTGTAGATATAAATTCACCTACGCTTTGCATCAGCTGGGTATGCAGGGTAGCCTAAATGATGGCTGTTAGCCTACCATGGTCGCCCTCGCCCAGTAATTTAAAAAATAATAATAAATGAAGATATAAATCAATATAATTAATTGTAAATTAAATATTTTTAACACTAATACAAAAAGAAAAGAATAATGCATTGACTATATAATAGGCCTATATTAACGTAAACGCATGAACTGTCATTCAGACTGACTATCTAACAACCGGAGAACAGAGAACAACAGAGATATTAAAATACATACTCTTCTGAGTTTTTCTAATGTAGGCCTTGTTTTTTATTAAAATGTATTAATTTATATCTCAAAGATGTGCGCTTGTGGAAACAAACGCATTTTATTATTAGCCTATTCAGAAATAGTGTAAAAGACCGGTAAATAAAATGCAACATTAACATTAGGCTATAAACACTATTAATAACATATAGGCTATGTCTATGCGTATTTTACTTCCCCTTACTGCAGCCTATGTCAAATCCTTAAAGGAATGGTATTCAGAAAACAAGAATGAAAAATAAGTAGCCACGTATAATAAAAATATAACCTAATAGCTTATAATAATAGCCTATTGTGTCCTTTATATAAACAACATTTAGCCTATAATGCCAAGCCTAAACAAATTTATTTGAATCGAAACTGAAACTGTACCGACGTTGGTTTCGCGCATCTCTCATTCGGTCCAAAGTTTCCATATTTGCAATGTAACATTTGGATGCTAACTAGTAATGTAAAGAAGGCTTTATACTTCAATCGAGTCCCAATATACACGTAGGCCTATAGGCTAAATCATCATCTTCACAGCAAGGGAAATGAGTTTGGAATAACAGCAAGTAGGACTGTGCGGCACAGCCTTTATATTGTACAACAGACCAATTAAATTAAGCAGAATAACTTTTTATATATTTGGTTGACTGTGTTTTATTTTAATAATGAGCAGGCTGCGATGTCAAGTTAGCAATGCCAGAAGTGAACTGATAATAGCCTAGATGTTGTGTGAGCGAGCGATGCGCCAGCGCCATCACTTGGATTTGTTGCTCAGCAGGGGAAATAACTTAATATTCTGTCGTTTAATACTCTGTCATTCGAAACAGTAAAATATATATTTTTATTTGTGTACATTCAAAATTACTACAAAATGTCATGCCTTTGAAAAATAAAGAAAACAACATGATGCGCTGCTTTAGCGCGTCTCAGCCTCCTTGAATATCTTTCTGGCGCACACCAAAAATGAACCAAAATAGAGTGAATAGCCTTCTGACGCGCCTACTTTTCAAAGTCAACATTTAGATTATTTGAAGTAAAATGCATTATATAGTCACTTAGGAATAAAACACAGCGTGGTTCATGATAAAAAAAATAATAATAAAAAAACGTGACTTTACAGTTCGGAAAATAGGAAAATAGCAAACCCCTGGCACTTGAGAACTCTGGTCTACAAAGAAGAAAGCCCTGTCTAGTCTATTCCCCAGTACGGGTTGTGTGGAGCCATTCGTTAGTCTGGTTAATGGAAAAAAGATGAAAAAGTTGCAATAAACGCGTTAAGAATCCACACAACGGAGGACTCTTATTCTGCAGTGCAGAACTGAGGAAGAAGTGATGACGGGACAGTTTGATCTTCGGCTGACAAATCAGAGGAACGGGGCGTTTAATTCCCGCCCACGTGTAGAAATCGAATATTCCAGCTGTTTATTAATTTTGCTACCTCAGAACGAAAATGAAAACTAAAGCTGAATTCTTGTTTTTCGTTTTTTTGAAAAAAATTCAAAAACGAAATAAGAACCGTTTTCTCATTTTTCTACTTTCAATATTAAATAAAAAAACGACTGAACGAATGATACACGGATTAATGTAACAGGACATTTCTGAATGGTTAGTTGATGAATTTATGTAGCTTATGTGGAGTTAACATTCTTCTAGTCATTGATTAGCATTCTGTCATGATAATCTATTAATCAGGTTCCCGGGGGCGGGGTTTATGTAAATTTAATCACTAACCAGTGAAGAAGCTTGTGTAGTCCCTACCAGCCATTTGTTGTAGTCCTTAAAAAGCGATTTCTGTAAAATAAAATATCTCCCTTTGCTTTGAACTTTGAGCATTGTAACTTAGCAGATGTTGTTTATGCTCAAACACACACTACACATTACACACTAACTAAAGTTAAAAAAGTGAAATCATAATCAACCACCCCTTTGAGAACACGCCTCCAAAGAGCAGTCAAAACTACTCCATCTTTATTATGACCATTTTGTATGTATTAAAATAATTGTAAAGTGAGGAAAACTGATGAATAGATGCAGTGATCAAAACGTGTCACAATGAAAACTCTCTGCTCACTTTGGACATTTATCAACCAACTTCATGAGCTGAATGCTTTTAAACTATGAAGGAGCTCATATGTACGCTGGGCACTGATCTTCCTTCACTATTCACTCCAATGTGTCTATTAAAAATGTTCATTTAAAAAAGAAAAGCAATGCATATGTGATCCAAATTGTCCTACAAAACTGACTGCATCAGAAAGCAAAGAAAGTTTTTTAAGATCATGGAAAACATAAATTCAGTCAAGTGTGCCTAAATATTTGTTGTACGTGCAGAGACTGACCAAATAAAGTTTAGCTCAGGTTCATAACTCTTCTGGCTTAGGGTAATAATTAATTCAATTTTGTGAGGCAAGTAAGACAGCAGTCGAACACCTTGCCGTTTGTTCTTTCGAGTCACAGAAGTGAAGCTGACAGACCTCATGCAAATCAAATGAGTCTTGTTTTATCCTTGCATTGGAACTGTAAAGTTCTCATAGATGAATTCAACCTGAGAGGAACAAAGGAACAGGTTAGTGCAACTTTGCTGTTTCTGTGGTTTTGCATTCATTTCATTTTTTTTTGCAGGAGCTAAGGTTTTGTAAGTGGGCTGAATATTTTGTTGTATTTGCACAGTAAACTGGTTATTCGGGAACACTAACAATATGCTTCATGTCGTAACATCTAAACAAAATGTTTTTTTTTCAAGCTAAATTGATTAGATTAGATAACATGTACTGGAAGAACATAACATTAAAAAGTGTCATTTAAAATAACTACCAAGAGTATAAAAGCTAAGAATCCCCTTTTCAAAGAAAATCTTTCAGGCTGTGTGAAATTCTCTTCACTGTACTGTAGGCCAAGACGTTAATTATTGATAATTAGCATACGCCTTTCTCCTTTGCCAGACTCGGGGTTCTTGCCAAGGGCACTTTTCTGAAACAAGTCATAATGCAAACATGGCAGTTTTTAAGTTGTTAGAGCAGATAAATCCAATAATAAGTTTATTAGATTTATAGTTCACCTCAGAATTTTAAATTTGTCCTCATTTTACTCACCTTCATTTCATTCCAAAACTGAACAATTTTCTTTCTTCTGCAAAACACAAAAGAAGTAGATGTTAGGCAGAATGTTCATGCTGCTCTTTTGCAAGAACCAATATTAGGCATCACCAATATGCAAAAAAAAAAAAAAAAAAGGATTTTCAAGAGATTTGAAAAGCATATACTGCATATATACGTGTGTGTGTGTGTGTGTGTGTGATCTGAAATTAGTTTGAAATAGATTACTGAAACAGTCTTGATAAACAGATGTGTTCTCAGTAATTCCTGTTATAAACCTCAGGTACAGTAGCTCCCTCAATCCAGTCATGTTACAGGATATGAGTCCCTCTGAATGATTGACATATTATTGGCTGACGCAGCGGCCTATAAGAGCAGGCTGAGGCATGTTAACACGCCCACCATGGAGAAATGCAGTATAAACAGGCAGAGGTAAAACAGGTCTATGTAGGTGCAAACTGTAAGGAGACACAACTGTTGGTTGCTGAAGGAACCAATGCAAGTATGTGAGTTACTAAAAAAAAAAAAAAATCTTTCATTTTTTTGCATGTCTGTGATGTACTAAATTAGGATTATGTTATTTAATATCAGTATATAATGCAATACTATTTAGTTTAGTTTAATTTTCAAACTCAATCCTAAAGAGGAGCAACTAAATGAAAGATTATGCAACTGTAAATCTGTCTTATTGCTATGTTCCAATAGTTTGAGTCATATTAGTTGATGCTGATACAATCTACAACAAATACTGGAGGAAGTTCTGAGGAAATTCTTAGCGAGTTATGAGCTACTTTCTGACTTAATTCAGATCACTGATCGATATGTGTTGTAATAAGGGGTGTATTATTACCAGAACAATCGTTTAGTGCTACTTTAAAAGCTTGTTTTTTTTGGTTTTTTTTGCCCTGGGCAGTAGTAACATACTTAGAAACGCTCTGTTAACAACAAAAAATTAGGTGAAAAACTTGTATGGTGATGTATGCAAACTAATGCATGTTGATCTTTAACAAAATACCTGTCAAAATCCAAACTTTTGTGATGAAAATGAAAATGTTGAAAAGTTATGAACAACCTCAATGTGATGCATATTTGTCAGTCGTATATAAATTAAATTGGTAAGATTTCTGTAATAGCACTAATAAACAAAGTGTACACAATAACCAGGATTATATATTTATTATAAATTAATTCAACTTGTTTCAATCTCATACATTTTAACTAAATGAATATTGCTTGTTCAACAGCTTCATACTTTTTAATTGAACATATTTAATTGTTTTCACATTAAACAGATTTGTGTTGCTTCTAAGCAATTTGAATCATTTTATATATATAAAATGGTCCGTTTTTAATTTTTAATATTTGGTCCATCGTCTTAAATCTCATATCTCATTGCTTAGAAATCATTGATTTCATTGTCTTTTTCTCTGACAGATCTAGATCAGAATGGCAACATTTAACAACTCTGGCACAACCAATGGCACCGATCAGTATCACTGTGATTATAAAGAGAGCTTTAAGTACATTCTCCTCCCGGTGAGTTACACTCTGGTATTTGTGGTTGGCCTGGGCTTGAACATCACCGCCTTGTACGTCATCTTGTTTCGAACCAAACACTGGAATCCCAGCACCATCTACATGATCAACCTCAACGTCTGTGACACTCTTTACATCCTCACCCTTCCGTTTCTGATCTACTATTACGCTGATGAGAACGACTGGCCGTTCGGCGAGCCGATGTGTAAGCTGATTCGCTTTCTCTTCTACACGAACCTCTACGGAAGCATCCTCTTCCTCAGCTGCATCAGCCTGCACCGATTTTTAGGCGTCTGCCATCCGGTTCGCTCTTTGTCCTGGATGAGCGGCCGTCGGGCTCGTTTGGTGTCTGTGGGAATATGGGCGACAATGCTAATTTTTCAGGCCCCGATCCTTTATTTCTCCAGAATGAAAGATAATGGTGGCATAAGGGTTTGCTACGACACCACCAGCAAGGAGCTCTTCAATGACTTTCTGGTCTACAGCTCTGTGGTGATGTTCCTGCTGTTTGTCTTACCATTTGTGGTGGTGCTGGTCTGCAACGGGCTGATGGTGAGGAAACTTCAGGAACCCGGTGTTGGCGAAGGACCAATGTCACAACGCTCCAAGCAGAAGTCGGTGAAGATGATCATTATTGTGCTTCTGGTTTTCATGTTGTGCTTCCTGCCTTTTCATGTGAACCGCAGTATATACTACACCTTCCGCTACCTGGACAAACAGGTGAGCTGCTCGATGCTGAAGTATGCCAGCATGGCCTACAAGATCACGCGACCTCTAGCCAGCGCTAACAGCTGCATCGACCCCATCCTCTACTTCATGGCAGGACAAGGCTTCAGAAGAAGCATCAAGAGCAAGAAAGCTAAAGCAAGATCTGAAAAAATTTAATCACCATCAACCACTTTATAATATGCTTGAGCATGAATAAAAAAAAAATCTCAGGCTACTTACAAAGGTTTTTGGGGTAACCATGACAGGGCCTCACTCAGGGAAGCGAACCTTATAATGAATGACAGTCATCGATGTTGATGTAAATAAAGTGTCCATTTTGTAGTCTCTGACATAGTAGTCGTCACTGTGTCCAAAATCGCCCCGCATACCCTTAGGGCACTATTTGAAGGGACAGCCATTTGTAGTGGTGTCCGAAACCATAGTGGGCGTTATTGAGTGCACTCATTCAATCCCGCAATGCACCGCAATAACGAGTGTACAATTGATGTACGCTCAACGGCTAGAGAATACCCATAATGCACTGTGAGAGTTGCACGCCGAATTAATTCCCACGTCTCACCAGAAGATGGCGCCGCAGCAGAGCTGAATCAGTCATTCTTCCATTTTCCAAACCGCGCTGGTCCAGCATAATATACAGGTATAAATTCCTTTTTAACTGATTATTCAATTGTTTAATTATGGTTTACACATGCTGCTTTCCATAGCAGAGTTCAGGATAAATCTTTTCATTACTACTGGAGCTGCCAGTTTGCTACGTTTCAAGTTATTAAACAGCAAGCACAAACTATTCAAAAGTGGTAACGTTAGCCCTTCCGGTGCACTCATTGTCCGAATTCACTTACTCGTTTTCATTCACTCCTTCAAGTGGACTAACGTTATAAGTTGATGTATAGTGAATGAGGGTATAGAGGGCGATTTCGAACACAGCAACATTGTTCCTTTGAGAGAAATTTCGCGGGCAAAACAGCTCACACGGAAGTCACGTTCAATCAAGCAAGCAGCTTTCTGTTGGTCTACGCGGTGAATTCGCGTGACCAAACTGAACACGAGTGAAATCTACGTGTGACGGTAAATGTGATAATATATGGAACCATTTTGTGTTGTATAAATAGAAGGACCTTGTGACCCTTCCGAAGGACATAATAGAATGTGAATGACTAAATCACGATATATACTTGCTCTTTGACCAGAGAATGCTCTATTCTATTCGCGTTCTAATCATGCTGCATAATTGACGCACTTGTGGTAAAGATAATTAAGGTCTGCTTCTGCAAGAAACCTTTCAAAATGACAGTCCCTGGAGATCCCTGGGAAAATATATAGGCTAATTAAGTTTTCATTAATTTCTGAAAAGAGGTTTGTCGGAACAGTTAGGCTAGTTGCAGCACAAAGGCATTTCCACGGCCTAACTGACATTTAATTACATTAAAAAAAAAAACTTAAAATTTGAAATGTTGCCTTCCTTGGCAACTAACCAAAATAAAATGTTTAAGCTACTGCTATTTCTAAAATGAAAACTGAAAAGATAAAAATAAAAGCTAATTCAAAACACTAATAAATAATAAAACAGTAAATGGGCTATTAAAGGGTTTGTTCACCCATAAAAATGAAATTTCTGTCATTAGTTAGTCACCCTCATGTCGTTCCAAACCCTAAGACTTTCGTTCATCTTTGGAATGCAATGAAGATATTTTTGATGAAATCCGAGAGCTTTCCGATCCCTCCATAGACATCAATGCAATGACCACTTTCAAGGCCCAGGTAGTAAAGGCATTGTTAAAATAGTCCATGTGACTACAGTGGTTCAACCTTAATGTTATGAAGTGACGAGAATACTTTTTGTGCGCAAAATTTGAAAAAACTTTATTCAACAATCTCTTCTCTTCCACGTCATTCTCTTCCAATGTTGACGTGTACATGTTCTGCTACGTCAGAACGCCGCCTCACTATTGGCCAGCTCCTGCGCCAGCATCACGCGCATGTGTCGTTGTGCTCACATGACCAGCGTCGGCCAATAGTGTACACTTCGTCAACATTGACACTACATCAATGTTGACACTACGTCAACATTGACACTACGTCAACATTGGAGGAGAATGACCTGGAAGAGAAGAGATTGTTGAATAAAGTCGTTGTTTTGGGGGTTTTTTGCGCACAAAAGGTATTCTCGTCGCTTCATAACATTAAGGTTGAACCATGCGTCACATGGACTATTTTAATGATGTCTTTACTACCATTCTGGCCATTGAAAGTGGTCATTGCATTGCTGTATATGGAGGGGTCAGAAAGCTCTCGGATTTCATAAAAAATATCTTCATTTGTGTTCCGAAGATGAGCAAATGTCTTACGGGTTTGGAACAACATGAGGGTGAGTAATTAATGACAGAAATTTAATTTTCAGCTTCAATTCAAACAGCATGACAGACAGCTATTGCTGAATCAGGGAAAACTTTAATATGTCAATAAAAAATGATTGGAAACGGAGAGGTTGAACGTGTAACATTTCATTTCTAAGATGTCTAATTGTTTAAAGTGTCTACAAATATGTGTAAACTATTTATGGAGTAGGCCTAATTTCTAATTCCAATTTCTAATTTCAGTGAGATTAGAAAAAATCGAAGAGACTATTTGTCCAATTTGCTACAGTATACACTCAAAATATATGCACTTTATCAGCAAAGTAAATGAATTTGTGAATTTGGATTTGAGATGCAATCAAAGTTAAATGTACATTTTGAGAATTTTATTTATTATTTGAGTATTTGATTTATAATACTTTATTTTTAGGAAAAACTTCCATATAAAGTCAATCAGTAGGATACATAGGCAACTTAAAGCTGAAGTTTGATGTCGTTTCTGTGCCACTAGAGTCACCGAACGGTACTGCAAAAATAAACATAAATATTTTCAAAACAACTTTCCGAATGCAGTAAATAGATAATCCCACCCCCAACACACTCCATTAGTCGAGTGCATGTTTTTGTGTAGGGCAAGACGTCCCCCTACCCATCTAGGGGTCAGGAGGGGAGGTAACAAAGGAAAAAGCGTAAAAAAAAGTGAGGAAAAGAAAGGCGAGAGCACACTTAAATCCTCTGTCCCAGAGTGAAGATGACACCAGATTATTTATATAAACAAAATTTTACTTACAGAAATAAGGTAAAGGGGGAGGGGGGAGGGGGAAACTCCTCCCTAAATTAATTGTTGGATCTGGAGATTGTAGTCCTGTAATTTGAGGGCCCAGCGCAACAAATGCTGGTTAGTAGAGGACATGTTAGAGAGAAAAGTCAAAGGATTATGGTCTGTACACAGTTATTGAAATAACATCAGAATGGCCTATCTCTCCTCATATTAAGATGGGATAGGAAAGTTGGCTTTAACACCGAAAATGTTACATACTTTAGCTTTGAAGATTATGTCCAAATCTGGTTATAGAATCCGGTTGTCACTCCCGTAAATTGGCCTGTAATAGACTTGTTTTTGGAGAATATATCTTGAATATATGTTTTTCTTTTTAAAAAAACATGTAATTGTAACTAGTTTTTTCTTATTTTAAGCAAAAAATCACTTATCAATAAATCAACTTTCATTGAGGAAAAATAAACATAAAATAAATGCCTGAAAATAAATGTAAATATCAAGAAAATGGCACATCATGTGATTTGAATGTTAACTGCTGTATGTTATGTTGCTTTAGGCACTTTATGGTGTTGCATTCTCAAAGCTAACACAAATGTTGCAATAGGAATTACTTTTATTTTAAGTGACTGTACATTGAAGGTTAGGCTTTGTTATCCTGTACGCTGAGCCCATGACCTTGGCATTCCTCTACAATTTCATGTTCAAGTTAAGATAAATGAACCAACATATGAACTTCATCTGTGATTTTCCCTTTCAGGTACTGTCATACTGAACATCATTCCTATGCGATACATTTTCATATTCTTAACATATGTCTTAATATATGTAAAAGATTTAAATCGTATTAGATAGTTTTATCACAACTGAGCTAACATAAGGGTGAAGCGTAAATAATTTAAAGTCTAAATAAAAAGTGGATGTTGATATTTTTGTCATGTTCCTGGTCTGCTCTGCACTAAGTTGTCAAATAAAATTCATTAAGAAAAATGTCTTAATTTATTTCTTTAATCGAAATGTTTCAAAGAAAACATGTTTTGTTGGGAGTTGTTTTAATTTTACAAACAAATTTCATATGTTGCACAAGTCAAGCTGAAAAAGCATACACAGATTCATACTTCAAAAATCCTCTGTATACCAGGCTCCTTTGGCATACTATTTTAGTCTATTATAATTACACAATAATTGTGTACTATTTGGAATGGATACAATATGAATTGGGCACAGATTGAAATTGCTCTATGCTATGATCGGATAGCATAATACACCATTTCTAGCCTACTCTTATCATTTTTACAGTTCACCGTAAATGCTGTAGACAGAATAATTGTAGAGACAATAAGAGACAATAATGTAGCATTTTTTAAAAAAAATTCATAATGCATCCTGTTTTGCATAATATGTGTTCAAATATTTGGCAGTATATTCTGCATTCCAAACAATGTTTTGTTTCACTGGTCTGGCTGTGAACTTCTGGCTCAACCAATGAAAGACAGGAGGCGGGGCATGAGAGGTTTAGTGGAACTGCTTGAACTAACTTTAACTAGTGCTTTCAAACCGAGTAATCACGATTAATCGCATCTAGCATAAAAGGTTTTATATATATATATATTGTATATTTACAAACTTTTATGCTAGATGTGATTAATTGATTTGACAGCACTACTTTTAGTTGTGTGAAGCTCTCAGCACAGCAGTGATTGGCATGTTTTTGACTTATGTTCTGACCAATGGGAGCAGGCTGAGGTGTGTTGACATGAGAAGTACCGCCCACACTGAAGAAATGCAGCATGAACAGGCAGAGGAAGAGCAGGACTGTGCAGGTGTGAAGAGCGCGAGGGGAAATTCCTGATAGTATCTGCTGAAAACACGTGAGTATTTACTTTTCTTTACTTTCTAAATGTGAAGTTTACAAAAATTGTATATTTAATTTGTTGCATTATGTAACGCTTATTGGACTTTCCTATGATTTATTTTGGTACAAAGATAAAACAATCAAAATGCCTCCTTTGTGGAATATCATTTTTTTAATCATTAAATCATTTAGAGGATCCTTCTTTACAAAGTGACTTAAACATAATGAATGCTAAAATACAACGATGCATCCTAAAACACTAAAATTAGACATTCTGCAATATAAAGTTGCAAAACTGGTAAAAACTTGTATACTGTATATGGAGTTTAAAAGTCTAAGACCATTTTAATAAAATTACATTTAACTTATGATTCTTTGTACACATAGGCAGATTGTTTTGCTTTATGATTCTCAAGATTCTCAAATCCTGCTGAAGAACATGACCATCAGGTTTTGGTTACGTTAGCTCCAGTAGTTATGACAGTAAAGCATTTGAACATTTGAAAAATGTTGTATTGTATTATACAACATGTAAAGCAGACACATGCTATCTATCTATCTATCTATCTATCTATCTATCTATCTATCTATCTATCTATCTATCTATCTATCTGTCTGTCTGTCTGTCTGTCTGTCTGTCTGTCTGTCTCTCTCTCTCTCTATACATACATACTATATATATATATATATATATATAGCATGTGTCTGCTTTAATGAAATAATATAATAAAAGCATTATATGTATATATATATATATATATATATGTGTGTGTATAGTATATATGCACAGATATGCGCGCACACACACATACACAACAAACACATACTTTATAAACAGATTTTTAGATATATAAAAAGTATAACAGAGTGTGGGAAGTGTGTTCAGGCTTTTTGTGAAATTAGCTGTTATTGAAACATCATCTGGCATCTGATGTTGAGAGGAAGTTGTCAGGAGATTCTCAGGAGATTCTGAAGATACTTTGTGGCTTGATTTGCTTCACTGATCGATTTAATGTGTTATTTTGTGGCATAAATGAGAGTGCTATCAGGCTGTATGATTAGCAAAACAACCATTTTATACTTCTTTAAAAGCTCATTTGTGCATCCCCTGAGTTTGGAGAAAGCCATTTGAAATTACTTTGACGCTCTGTTAACCCTCTATGGCATGGTGTTGCCCTCAGGCAACAAACTACCTTTCTGGACCTCACACCGCCCCTTTAATTTATATATTAAAAGGGTGTGCCCTTTTGTTTGGGGGTGGAGCATCCTTTCATGAAGCATATGGGACACAGTGCCACCAATTAGTAAGATAAATATCACTTTTTAACATGTTTAAGTTAAAATAACTTTATATTAAAAAAATATATGCATGTGCATCAGTATGTAAATAAGTATGTTTGATTGTTTAAAGATTTATTTTTGTTTTTATTACTAAAACTGTGTTGTTTTTGTTAGTTGCCTCAGGGCAACACTGTGCAGTTAGACCGCTTTTGTTCAGGCAATACCATATGGTGCATTCAAGTTCTCCTGAGAAGTTTGTTTTTACAAGTTCGGAAAACTCAAAGAATGCGCATTATGTGTCATAGTTTATGTTTCATTATTGTTGTTGTTGTTGTTGTTGTTGTATTAGTATTATTATTATTATTATAATAATACTGCCACAGAGAATGATGGGAAATGTAGTTTGGTCACTCATGCCTATCAGCTCATAAACTGGCTAAATGAGTAGTGTTTTCTGGCAAACTTTATCTCTCTTCTTCATTAACAGTACACATAATATGTACACAAACTAAATTGTACTGTCGGAATTCAGAATTAAATTGATCATGATTGAAAACTATTTTCTTCCGCCACTGCTTCCCACTCGTAATTACAATCTTCCTGACATGACTTGAACGCATCAATAGTCAATGTTTTTGCGATCTACTGATACTTGCAGGAAATGGACACAAGAACATTTTACGGGTGAAAGGAACATGGTTAGGGTCATTCCTTCTGAGAGTGAGGACAGTGAGCTTGAGGAGAGTCAGGAAGAGTGGATCCCTCAATCAGGTTTGAGAGACAGATAGGAGGTCAGGGGTCAGTTAGGGGTCAGTCAGCAAAGTAACGTGTGTGTGTGTGAGAGAGAGAGAGAGAGAGTATGTGTAGTGTTTGTTTGGTGTAAATGTTTTTATGAATATGAACATTTATACACGAGGTGTTATGAGGTGTTAGTTGTAATTAGTAGTAGTAGTTTTTTTGTTGTTGATTGTTTGATGTTTGTGATTGGTTGAAACCATTGATGTTTGTCAAAATAAAACTTTTTCTAATGCACATATTGCTTTGTTTTCCCTATTCCACCTATGTAGAAAACCTTTGAGTTTTAGTACCCTCGTAGCACATTGTTGCCCTGAGGCAACAAACCAATATCTGGTTCAGGGGTGGGACACATTTTATGATGGATATATTATCAGGGACCCCCCAAGCTCCCAAAAAATGGGGTGAAAGATTTTTTTCCCCAAAAAACAAAAAGTCATGCCAAACAGGTGTTGGAAACTCAGAATCGAAGACCATGAGACGTTGGGATCGCGTTCAAACAGAAGTTATTCTTTTATTGAGAACTTCGCTGTGCGTTGCTGCAGTTCGTCCAACAGTCTAATCTAAGGAACGTTGCCTTGCAATTTTATATACATTTAGGGGGAGGGATTTACATTGAGGTTAAACAAAGCATGTAAATGAAGTATACAGGTTAAGGAACCAGCCCTAGACTCCAGAGTGTTGCCAGTGCTAATCCAATCAGCCTAACTATTCAACGGCTGGGGCTGGGGCTCTGGCTCCAAGAGCCATTAAAGAATCATCATTTATACATCAAATGATTCTTCACCGTGATGTTATGTAAGGAAGCATATCTGAAATAGATTCTTAAATTTGTTATTCCACACAGGGTTAAGAATTTTCTGGGAATATTTGTAGTCTGCCATAAGCATGACAGTATCAATATGGGTGTGTGCGGATTGTGGACATTTACCACCTCTTAGAGAATGGCATGGTCTATGACATAATGATCACTTGTTCCATTTAAATATTGCAACATGACAGGAAGTTGATGAAAAGCAAGACCAGGCTTGTGGAGCAAAATCAGACAGAATCACTCTATCTATCTGCTTGCCACTATATACTGCTATACACATTCCCCCAAATAAAAAAAAATAAAAAATAAAAAAAAGAGGAAGAAGAAAGAATTAAATGCTGTTTGGACATACATTATACTTTATCTGACATTATATTATTTTCTTTTTAATAATGAAAGCTTTACAGTTTTTATCAGTCACTTTGGAACACTTCTAGAATCATCCTTAACATTTGCAAACCGTGCATTTCTCAAAACAGTTGAAGGCGGATGAAGATTAAAGTTCAAATGCAGTCAATAATAATCCAACAGGCAAAATAACAGAAGGTAGTAGCAACACAAACACAAACAAGACTGGACAAACACTGAGTGAAGGTGAGTAACTTAAATACACATGGCGATTAACTAAATGACAAACAACTGTGTCGAAGAAGCAACTGAGAAAAACAGTAAGTAAATACATAAACTACGGAGCCCCTAAAGGGATGTGGTGGTGGAATTTTTTTTTGCTTAAAACAAGAAAAAACTAGTTACAATTATGTGTTTTTTTAAAAAGAAAAACATATGTTCAAGATATATTCTCCAAAAACAAGTCTATTACAGGCCAATTTACGGGAGTGACAACCAGATTCTATAACCAGATCTTCAAAGCTAAAGTATGTAACATTTTCGGTGTTAATTATTTATTTTTTTTAAATCTTTTTTGGGGGAAAAAAACGTTTGCGTTCCCTCGCAAAGTTATTTGCGTTCCCGCGCAAAACCTGTTGTGAGTTCGGACAGACACGTCCTGTTTAATGTCCCGCTGGGAGTGCTTCAGAGCTTCAAGTGTTTGAACTTGAACTCAAATTTAAAGAAATGCAGTCAGTGCTTAACTCAAGGTGGAGTTATATATATTCACATATTCAAACTTCTCGTATCAATAACTCGTGAGCTAAATGTTGTTAAAACACAGTTCAGCTCATAGGACTTGATGTTAATTTCCATAGTAATCAGCACTTCCTTGTTTTAAGTGGGGAGAGGGGTAAGAACGTCATCAGGTCTTCAGGAGGGCACCCTCCTTCACCGGTGTTTCGTTGATAGGCCCACGACACCTCCAGAGAGCTCAGCGGCAACACCTGGCATCCCAGGTGAGCCCCCTTCTGCTTTTACCCCTCTTTATTCTTTGCAGCCCAGTTGGGGTCCTTCCTCTTTATCCAGATCCACCTGCTGCTTCGCTCTGCTGCCTCCTACAATGATCTGATGGCTTTCCTGAAGGCCTGTCTCCGAACTCCCACCTCCTTCAAGAGCCTGGCTATAGATGTGGCCACAAACCCTCTGCACCCAACCTCTACCGAAAGTACCTGTGTACGCCAGCCTTGTTGTTTTGTCTCAAAAGCAATATCAGTGTACTTCAGCACTTTTCTCCCACTCCCATGGTAGGCTACAGTTAGTTCCATGATGAACAAGGACTTCTGTGAAGTTGACCACAATACAAGATCCTGCCTGAGATTGGTGTTTAAAATCTCAGGTGGAAACTTGAGTTGCTGATCTAGATCCACTTGGATTTTCCAGTCCGTGCGGCGTCCGAGAGGGTGCTATCCACTCTTACAGCTGGTTTCACTGGGCCCTGCCCTGCTCTCACGAAGGGGATAGTGGATGAGTGTCCTGATGTTGGGTGAGGGTTTATACTTTATAATTTATACACAAATTATACTTATTTTACAATCACAGTAATGCAGAGCTAGAACCAAATTTCTATATACAAGCTTTATAATAAAGACTAAATGGATCTCTATGAGCAGGCGGCTGAGAGACAAGTCCGAAGGGACCATCTGCAAAGTGCAATATAACCCAAAAAACGTGACTACAAAAATAGTCATTAACTTCAATGTTACAAACTGCCACCCAATTCAGTTTACACATCAATGGTGTCCCACTGGTCATACTACACTGCTTTTGCACATTTTATATCATGAAAAATATTCAATAACTTCACTGTAACACACCAAATTTAGTTCACACATCACTGCTCTAATGTTGGTTATACAACACTTAGTTTGGGAAGTAATTGCACATAAAAAATAAGTAGGCCTATTCTTTACACAAATTATATTGGTATCGTATGCAGTCGCAGTTAACATAATAGTTACAACTGCTTTTGCATTATATTTGCTTACTGAATTTGATGGCAATACACTGTATAACAGTGTGAAGTTATTGAATACTTTTTTTTTCTAAAAAGGGTGAAGTTATTGATTTTGTTTCATAATAAATAATCATAAAAATGATGCATTTTTATCAAACTAAGTATTGTAGTATAACCAGCAGGAGAGAAGTGCTGTGTGAACTGAATTTGGTGACAGTAGCCTACAGTGTGTCACAGTGAAGCTATTGAATATGTTTAATCATATAAAATGTGCAGAAGTGTTTGTGATTTGCACTTTTGCAGACGGTCCGACTTGTCTCTCAGTCGGTTGGTTAGAGACAAATTTATATTATAATGCTCGTTTTTGGGGAAAATTGGGTTGTAGCTCGTTGTCTAGGTTACTGTGATTGTGTCGTTTGTGTTTTAACAACGTTTAGCTCACGAATTTTGATCCGGTAAGTTCGAATAGCCTATGTGAATATATTGCCAACTTCACTGAAGTCCTTGAGTTAAGCACTGACCGCATTTCTTTATATTTGAGTTCAAGTTCAAACACTATGAAACGCTACATTAACGTACGGAGCTCTGAAGCACTGCCAGCGGGACATTAAACAGGAAGTGTCTGTCCGAGCTCAAAACAGGTTTTGCGAGGGAACGCAAAAGATTTAAAAAAAAAAGAAAAGAAAAAGAATCCTAATTTTTTTCCACCACCACGTCCCTTTAGGGGCTACGTAATAAACTACTACAATGAGGTAGCCTATATTTAAATATATATCTTTTTTTTTTTTTTATGAAAATAATGCAACAAAAATCATAATGGTCCTACGAACAACCTTCCTTTTTATGCAAAATATAGTTTTTCCTTTTGTTTTTGAGATGAAATATGAATATGAAATGTGGTCTTGACAGTTTATATGACATTCATATATTACACCCCCTATATTTTCCAACCCAATTCATTGCCATGACCATTACTGAAAAAATGCTTTCATTGTGTGGCAGCTTTGCCATTATTCTTTCTTTCCATCATAAAACAGGGTCATTTTAATGCTAACATTGTTTTGTTGACATACAGGGGATGCTTAAAAGCATTTTTATCTGTGTTTTTATTTATAATATAATATTAATATGTCAATTTAAGCTTCCTATTATCGTAGATATGATTTCCCCTTGTTTTGTTGTCTTATTTTTTGACAGATCTGGATCAGAATGGGAACGATTAACGATACTGTACCATCCAATGATAGTGACATTTATCGTTGTACTTTAAAAGAAGAATTTAAGTACATTCTTCTCCCAGTGAGTTACAGTCTGGTGTTTGTGGTTGGCCTGGGCTTGAACATCACCGCCTTGTACGTCATCTTGTTTCGAACCAAACACTGGAAGCCCAGCACCATCTACATGATCAACCTCAACGTCTGTGACACTCTTTACATCCTCACCCTTCCGTTTCTGATCTACTATTACGCTGATGAGAACGACTGGCCGTTCGGCGAGCCGATGTGTAAGCTGATTCGCTTTCTCTTCTACACGAACCTCTACGGAAGCATCCTCTTCCTCAGCTGCATCAGCCTGCACCGATTTATAGGCGTCTGCCATCCGGTTCGCTCTTTGTCCTGGATGAGCGGCCGTCGGGCTCGTTTGATTTCTGTGGGAATATGGGCGATCATACTCATCTTCCAGGCCCCGATCCTTTATTTCTCCAGGACGAGACTTAATGGTGACTTTCTGGTCTGTCACGACACCACCAGCAAGGAGCTCTTCAATGACTTTCTGGTCTACAGCTCTGTGGTGATGTTCCTGCTGTTTGTCTTACCATTTGGGGTGGTGCTGGTCTGCAACGGGCTGATGGTGAGGAAACTTCAGGAACCCAGTGTTGGCGAAGGACCAATGTCACAACACTCCAAGCAGAAGTCGGTGAAGATGATCATTATTGTGCTTCTGGTTTTCATGTTGTGCTTCCTGCCCTTCCATCTGAATCGCAGTATATACTACACCTTCCGCTACCTGGACCAAGAGAATTGCACCATGCTTCAGCTCACCAACAATGCCTACAAAGCCACCCGACCTCTGGTCAGTATGAACAGCTGCATCGACCCCATCCTCTACTTCATGGCAGGGCAGAGCTTCAAAAAATCCATCAAGAAATTAAGCATGAAGTCTGATAAATCCCTCTCAACCTTACTGTGAAGATGAAGATCTTCGAAAAAAAAAGATTTCAAACATGTTTGAACATGTGGAAGTGTGAATGACAATTTTCAGTTTGTTCCTTACACAAATCTACTGGTTTGCATGAGAAGACTTGGAATATTGCACAAGTTGCAATTATATGCATGCATGGCTGCATGCGATCAGAGACTGTATCATATGTAAATGGAATAATTATGTAAATCTTAGAGAAGGCATGTTTGATTTTAAGCTGTATTTTTGATGTCTTTATTGCACTTAAATGTAATGTAAAAGTGAAAAAATGATGAAAATGTTTTTGTGAATGGATTAAGATATATTATGTTACTGTAACAATATCCTGGTAGCCGAATCATCAGGATATTTTATGAAATGATTGACATCATCTATACTGAATAGCATAATATGCTAAAATTAGTTAGTTTATATTTTCTGCACTGAAGTGTGAATTGATTTTTATTTTATTTGAAGTGAATCAATACAGTAATTAATACTTTTACTCAGCAAGGATCCATTAAATCAAAATCTAACTTCATGCTGGTGAGCATAAAAAACTTCTTTCAAAAACATAAAAAAAAACAACCCCAAACTTTTGAATAGTATATATTACCATAAAAATTATTGCACATATACAATATGCAAAGATGAATTTCCAGATCTTAAATACTGCAGCAAAGTTCTTTATTTTAAGAGTATAAATATAAAGAAAAAGCAACATTATTCTTTGAATGATAATAAATAAAAGCAACAACAATACAGAGTAGGTTTTCCCCTTACCTTGTCCTTCTACTTCATCTTTGCAAACAGCGGTCTATTTCTAGCTCTGACTATGCGGTATTCAAGCAATGATTGCAAACATATTTATAATGTATAAAAATTCACTTTATATAAAATGTGCATGTAAATGTCAGTAAAAGAACTGTGATGCTATACCCTTGAGTAGCCTTGCCTGTCACGGCTTCATTTGAATTACAACGGAAAAATCAATAAATACTATGGAAGAATGAATACTATTCAGCTTTGAATGCAACAGCTCTTGTAGCGTCTTGTTTCTCTACGTCTGTGTGACGAACATCTTGGGAATGAATCTGTGGGAAGATCTTGATATAAGGTTACGTTCACACCTCAACATTACTGATGTTTTCCAGTAGGTTCAGGTTAGAAGTTATTACCCAGTTAACTTTTTTCTGTTTTTTTTTTGTTTGTTTTTTTTGCTATTCACTTCGTGTTGGCTTAATTGGTTATTGGTTTCTAATGCTTTAAAGAAGATTTTTTCCCTATGGGAAAAAAAATTATGGAAAAAATATTTCTGGAACCACTGAAAAAGTGAGCGGGCACGGTTGAACAGGCTATTACTCCCGAGAAATTCAGGTAATGACAACCCCATTTACAAAAATTCAAAGCAGTGTGTACGGAACGAACAGAACAACTAGTTGTTAATGCCTTATTTTCAAAGCACAATGATCAGAGAGCTCGATGATGTTTTAAGCCCCCAATGGCTCCTTAGAGGCAGCTAACCCTACCCTCAACCTTAAACCTACCCATCCCCTCGCTGCCTGGAAGGCGCCGTTGGGGGCTTAAAACACCAAACACTGATCAGAGATGTGTCTCTCTTTCGTGTGCACTTAATCACAGCAGGCCCTTGACTCATTCGTTATGCCAGATCTTGCTAGAAAAACAGTGAACGAGAACAAGCCTATAATAAACCGGGGGAAAAAAATGGATGCACACTGAAACCAGGGCCAAATTGTGACCCGCACCTTCCCACTTTAAAACGTCATAAACTTGATCGCTTATGATATGATCATTCAAGTAGACTTCCAAACATAAACAAAACACACCTCCTCTGTTGAGGGTTATTTAGTTAAAATAACAGAACAGCACGACATTTTGGTCACTAATATTAATTTGGTCAAAATACAGATAGCACACATACGTCTCCAAGATGTCATTTAAAGAGCGCTTTATTTGGAAAACATCTGTGTTGTACAAAACATCTGATAAACATCTTTAAAAAAGTAGTTTTACATACAATCTAAATAATAAACATCTTAAAGACATTTTCGAAATGTCTTCCAGGCAGCAACATATGTCGGCCCAGATCCGGCCCACATTTGGTACAACTGGATTCCACACGGCCCAGATGTGGGCCGGATCTGGGCTGTCTGACGCCAGAACATATAGTCACAACATTTTCAATCATTGCAATTTCCGGATCGAGTCGTGTTCCGTACACACAGAACGAGAATTTAGAGGACTCACTCCTGTTTTTAAAATGGGGTTGTCTCTCCTGAAACTGGTGTACAAGTGTGTGTGGCCTAATTTCCAACACGTTTGATAAAGCGAGCAATCTGACATGCAAAAGGTTAAGCACTAATGCTACCTTTAACTGTTAAATAGCAAAGAACCAGACAGCTAGTCTGAGCTGAGGCACTACAAATGTTAATGATAATAGAGATTTTCTCAGCTGTCTGTCCTCAGATTTATGTGGTATATTGTAAGATATATTGTATTGCTTCATTTTGCTGTTTTTTCCTTTCTTGTTGTAGAGAAAAGCTTTTTAAAAGCTGTTCAATCAAGCTGACGAGCTGAAGGTTTCTGGTTACCCAGTGTTTCTGCCCTGTATCCTGTGGATTATAGAGTTTAAAGACTTTCCTTGCATACTTCGTATCCGTGCACTCTATAGCACCCACCCATGACAGTTGTTAATGGAGTTTATATTTAATTTGAACTCTGTAATCTAATATAATGACATTCACATATTTATGGTTTTGGGCTGCTGTACATAAGTCATGTTTAAACATCACATAAAACACATTCACTCTATTAGCAAAGAATTTAAGTTTGTGAATTAGTGTAAACCCTCTTTGCTTAAGTAAATAAATATTTTTGTATATATCCTGCATTATTGTTTGAATATATAAGATACGGGTGTAAAAACGGGTGTAATGTTTATTAAACCATAAAATATATATGTATAAGAAATTGACAGTTGTATGCATGTTTTTCATGTTTTCTTTTAATTCTTTTTTTAAAAACAAGGTGTTTGCAAACTTTTGACCATGGCTGTACATATTCAACTCATTTAAAATCTTAAATACTAAAAGACAAAACTACAGTAACAAAACGAACAAAAATTGATAATAATAATAAAAATTACAGATGTAAATCAAACTAGTTTCTCATAATACTTCTTAATGTTTTCTAACCGGAGAGACTGTCTCTCTAGTGCCTCATTGTTCTGAGTGTTATTTTCGATTGTGAGAGAAGTCAATCGGCAGCAGAGGCTTCGTTTAAGACATCTTTAGTGTCTTGTGAGTAAATGCCATTCAGTCTCCTATCATCTGAGCAGAGACCGAGCTTATTTGTATTTTAATAAAATAGTTCTATGACTTATGCAATAAATACGAATGTTTTCTAAGGTCTTGAATTCAAGGCTCCTCAAGGTGGTGAACTGACATCACCGCCACATATCTGCCCTGATCGGTCGCCTACTGATGATGTCATCTGCACGAAGGTCACGTCCTGTCAGCGGATGTCTGTCTCCAACCTTTCATATGTTTATCTGAGAAAGAGGGAGAGAGAATGAAAGAAGTGGTGAGATATTAGTAACATGATAAGGATATCCTGACTACATTTGTCAAAAGAAAAACATTTTTTGGTTCACAACTGCAAACACTGTTCCAGCCACCAGAGGGCACTAGACAAAATCATTTTCTCCTGATTGACTCGGCATGACCTGAACCAGTGGAAAAACTGACTTCAGCTCTGAGAGGAAAGGGAAAGAGGGTGAGCGGAGGACAGCTGAAAACCAGAACAGATCCTCGCGTTTGTCACTGTATTCACCCGTGAAGCACCAAACAAACATCACTAACCCTCTATGGACCACATTATGAGATATAATGTGTTGTAAAAGTTAAAAACTAATGTTAAAACTAATTTCAACTGATGCAAACTCAATTACATCTTCAAATCTGTAATACAATTTTTTAAATATATATATATTCTATTAATTTATCATTAACAAATATATATTTTATATTATATAACTGTATTTTTATTTTTTTTATAAATAATAGTACACAATTTGAATAATTTCCATTTCTACATAACTATATATATATATAAAGACATTTATAATGTTACAAAAGATTTCCACATTTCTATATTGTAATAATATTTCAGTATTACTGTTTGTACTGTATTTTAGATCAAATAAATGATATGAGGACTTGGTGAGTAAAAGAGACTTCTTTTATATAAAATTATGTCTAAATGTTTGAAAGGTGTGATTATCAATACTACAATTGAGACACACTTTGCATCTAGTTATTGCCTATTAAAGAGGTGATATAATGCCCTTTTCACAAGATGTAAAATAAGTCTCTGATGTCCCCAGAGTGTGTGTGTGAAGTTTTAGCTCAAAATACCCCACAGATATTTTTATTTAGCATGTTAAAATTGTCACTTTCTGAGGCTGAGCAAAACGCACGGCTTTTGTGTCTGTCCCTTTAAATGCAAATGAGCTGCTGCTCCCGGCACAGAGGGCGGAGCTTCAACAGCTTGCACTCACATGACATGCACTGAAATTTCAAAAAGGTTTAGACTTTTATGTTCAAACCTGAGTCAGACAATGATGGAGACGAGACTCAAGAAGAAGTGACAACGTAGAATGCAATAGGACATTTCTGAATGGTTAGTTAATGAATTTATGTAGCTTATGTGGAGTTAACTATCTTCTAGTCATTGATTAGCATATTCTGTCTTGATAATCTATAAATCGTGTTCCGGGGGCGGGGTTTTTTTGGGAGGAATGTCGTGTAGTCCCTACCAGCCGTTTGTTGTAGTCCTTAAAAAGCGATTTCTTTAAAAGAAAATATCTCCCTTTGCTTTGAACATTGAGCGTTGTAACTTAGCAGATGTTGTTTATGCTCAAACAGCAACATTACACACTAACTAAAGTTAGAAAAGTGAAATCATAATTAACCACCCCTTTAATGTACAAGCAACACTATAGGTCATGGGATTGATTCCCAGGAAATGCATGAATTGATCAAACGTACACTTACAATGTTCACCAAATACATAAATGTAACTAAAATGTTCCATTATTACACATTACATGAGTTTTATTTACCCAAAGCACTTGAGTTGATACATCTAAATACTTCAAACAATGCTAACCATGTTGACTTTCAACGGCGGCTCTATTCAAGCTTGTGGCCATAATGACATCACATTAGAGAAAGTAAAACTAGGTTTAAATAAAACAGAACCATGTGACTTTATAAAAATGAAAAGCAATTGAATAAGTGTAAGAGCAGCTGTAAGGATGAATTGTGAAGAGAAGCCTTGAGATATTTATGTAAATCCCATGAGCTATTGATAGTCAATGTAAAGCCATAAGCCCACCGCCCCACACATTCTTATGCAAGAGGGCAAATTGTTAGGTAACAAAAACTGACCTCCCCTCAATGCAACTCCACTGTAGTTATTATTAAAAGATTGCGGCTGTCTACAGTCAGGATGTTCACCGACCCGGACAAGTCAGCTGTGACTAAGTGACTTGAGTGTTTCCCGTTCATTTACTGATGACAAATGCACCAGACATCCTGTGAGGATTTTTATGCATGGCTTTAGACAATGAACTTTAGGTCAAGACCATAATGAGAGATTAAAGGAAGAGGAAACTATAATTCAAAAACAAACCGAGCCAGAAGGACTATTATAAAAACACAAACACGTTTGGAGGAATATTCCGGTTCCGCATGTTTAGTCACTCACCTCCTGTCTGCACTTTGAGGAAGAGGAGTTAGAGGAAGAGGACACACCCAGCAGTGAGCGCTCTTCGGCGGGCTCGGTGTGGCCGCTGTCCACGGAGTCGGTATCGCTCGATTCCGGTTGGGTCACTTCCTTGGAAGCTGACTTCATTTCTGGGATCTGAGCAACTTGGAACCTGCCATTCACACACGGGTGACACAGAGGTCAGTGAGTGCACCTGATTCGTCACTGTGAGCATAACCGGGTGTGTATCTGAGAATGAGACCTGGATTAACATCTCAAACCAACGCAACTGATTCATTCAATCATTGTGATTTATAGGTCTGCTCCAAACGTAGTGCCATCTACTGCCTAGATAGGCTGCTACCTTCTAAGGCAGCATGCAAAGTGAAATGGAACCTCATAAGTTAATAAGTGCTAAGGTAATAACTCCATATTCTAATAATAAATACAACAACTACACACTACACATCAATATTTGGTGAAATAATATATTTTTATAATAATATAAAGCCAATATTAACCCTTTACTCGGCTACATTGGATGAATATTTCACATTTTAGCTAATTTTTATGCATTCTGGGATCCAGTTATTATTGTTAACTAAAACTTTAAAAATCATTTAGTTATAAAATAAAATACAAATATTAGATTTAGATAAAAAAAAAAAAACTGAAATGTTGCTGATTCAATTAAACAGCTGATTAATTCAGGCTTGATGTTGAATCAAAATATTATTTTCTAAATGTAGTTTTTTTTAATGTATATTAAATGCTTTTCTGATCTAACACAATAATGAATTAAAATGATCTTGTTTTGGGGGGGCCCAAAAAAACCCAAAACTAATACATCTGACAAAAGCACATAAATTACAAAAACAAACAAAGATTATGAAACTGAAAATTAAAATAAAGTATAATTAAAAGCTAATTAAAAATATTAATAAATACCATATAAACATATATATTAAATCTCGCCTTAAGACCCATCTTTTTAGGCAGGCTTTTATGTGATTACTTTTATGCAAAATTATCATTTTGTTTAATATTGACTGTTTTATTGTGTTTGTAAGGTGTCCTTGAGTGCCATGTAAGGCGCCTATAAATAAAAAGTATAATAATAATAATAATAAACAGTACTGATATAACACTGCTGGGATTACCTTATTTGTGAAACATATGCAATAGATATTGGTCAAAACAAGTTATCTTTATTTTTTTGGGAAATGTTTGGACGGTCTTCACATGGGAAGTCTAAAAGTGTTGGAAAAGAGCTTCTGTATGTTTAAGAAAAAAAGAAAGAAAGCTAAAAACAGATTTCTCATGTTTCAATTACAACAACAAATTTGGGATTAAATGAAGGCCTTTCTTCTCAGAATTCACATAATTATATTTTACATTCTATTTTTTTCTCACCTTCCTACAGACAGGATGGTGACCTCCGGCGCCTTGACCACATTAGTGGGGCTCTTGTGCGTATCGGCGGGCAGTGCCAGGGCGGGCAGCAGCAGCTCGGGCCATTTCTTCTGACTGCAGCGGGAACAGCAGAGCCCGGAGCGAGGGGCCAGCCCGTTTATAGTGTGCAAATGATGCTGGTGGGTACACAGCCGGGGCAACGAACGGAATTGGGAGAAATGAGGAAGAGCCGGAAACCTGACAAAAAAACAGACAGAGAGAAAGACACTTACAAACTGATATCAGTATTGTGTGTATATGTGTATCTATATACATATTGTGTGTATTGAAGTGTATATATATATATTTTTGGAATTTTCTCAAAAGTACTCCAGACTGGGAAACGCTGCAAGCCAAATTCATGCTTGTAACACTGGCATGATCGCCTCTGCTCAACATGCTGCTTCTCTAAGCAACACCCTAGAAACCACATAGCAACACCCTAAAACACTCAGAACACCTTAGCAACACCCTAAACTAATCAGAACACCTTCAAGCCCGGGTATACTTCATTTTCTGCATTTCGCTCCGTCTCGAGCACAGTTGAGTGTGCAAGCCTTTCAAAGTATACTCCTTTGGCCGTAAGCAGAAAGACACGTTTGGCGTGTGCACACTATCTAGTGGACTGTTTTCAAGCGCTCAAGTCACTTGTGTCCGTGCGGACACAAATGCTGCGACCCAGTTCGCCTACTTATACTACGCCCTAAAAGTATGTACTCTTTTTGTGAAGAATAAGTACATACTTTTGAGTGTGTAGCAGAAGAGGAGGCAAGCTTTGGGACAGACGGGTACAATCGGTGTACGCACAGAACAGAGGGGCGGGGTGAGCAAAGCTCATTATCATTTAAAGACACATGCACTTAAACGGCGTGCTGAAAACAGAGCTGTTTTTGACCAGGTAAAATGAGTGTTTTCTTACAATACTAATGAGAATTTTTAATTAAAGTATATTACAAACTTTTAATTTAGACCCTAAAGAATCATATTAGCTTGTACAAAAATGGCATTATATGACCCCTTTAAAATAAGTCTTGAAGTACAAAACAATGTACTAATTTATTCAAGCCTACTCTGGATACACAGACACTGAAATCACATAAACCAAAATACATTCATGGAGTCTTGAAAAGCACCCCACCCCCTCCATAGTTCCACCGTGATGATGTCAGAGTCCCCTGAGCTCATGACAGCTGTATAATGCACCACTCTTGGCTTGCAGAAAAGGGCCTGGAATTAAAGGATCTCTTGAACTAAGCAGCCGGCACCTAGTGTCATTCAGCCGACACTGATGATGATGGCACTGTGCCGGTTTCTGAGAGGTCACCGTACAACTGTGGCATCAAAGAGGTGAACTAAGCTCTGTCTCTGACTCTTACGATGTGTTTGACATTGTAAAATGCATAACTATGACGTAAATCTGATTGTATGAGCATGGTAAAATGTCGGTGAGGGATCCTCACCTCACCTCTGCAGTGTAAAAATAAACAAGCACTTGCTTCTTGATGATTTATATGTTTGTCAGTGCAACTAATTACTCCCCCTCAGCTATTCTAACACTATATTGATTCCTTTTCCTTATTAATGAGTTTACAAGAATGAGATGAATCTATATCTGAGCTAACGGAAAGCTGCTTCCTGTTTCACAACTGGGAATTCCTCTCAGAACTCCAGTCCACAAGTGAAGTGACCATTAATACAATTCATTATAGCTGGAGATGATTCATGCAACAATTCAAGTGTGAACTGTGATCATCTCATGCACTACACACTACCATTCAAAACATTTCTTATTATCGTGTTGAAAACAGTAGTGCTGCTTCATATTTGTGTGGAAACCGTGATAATTATTTTTTCAGGATTCTTGGATGAATAGAAAGTACAAAAGAACAGCATTTAATTGGAATATAAATCTTTTGTAACATTATTATTATCCATTCGAATGCATCTTTGTAGGAAAAAAAAAGTATTCATTTCTTTTCAAAAATCTGATCCCAAACTTTTGAATGGTGTACGTTTCATAGTTTAAAACCTTCCATAAAATGGAATTGTGAGAATCGTCTGGCTCTTCAAAGACAAACAAACCATATACTGAATAAAACAGTTTATCTAGGATGCCTAAAGCTTTTTATTCTTCTCCAGAACTTCCTGTGGTGAAAGATATATGGAATATTCCTAGCAAAGACTCAAGTGTATGAGGAACTAAACCACAATGGGTCTTTGCTTTTAAGTTTCATGAGTCATATATGATGCTGTGTTGACAATGACTTGAACTGTGTATCACTAATGTGCAAGGAAACAGCTTAAAAATCCCATTGTTATAGGGAGAAAAAATATATTGTGTAATAAAAAAAATAGCTGGATTTTGCACTTTCTCAGTTTTAATTTAATTTTGGACTCTGCATGCTGTTTGTGAGTTTTTGACATCGGTGTAGATGTGTACGTTTGCATGTGTGTGTTCTTACTTGATGGATGAGCTCTTGTTGAGGGCCATCTGTTTGTCCTCATATTCCTGCAGAAGTTCTTCCAGCGCAGCAGCGTTTTCTGTAACACACACATTGAGATGCAATAAGACTCACAGTGTGATGTAAGGGTGAGTTAAATGTGTCGAGAAACATCACACACACACCTTTCTTCTCTGTGATGAGCCGCACCAAAATGCTTATGGTGTCTTCATTGGGGTCATCAACGATGTATGGACAAGGGTTTGCTGAGGAGAGAGAGAGCAAAGTTTAGAGTTTAACACTTTCTGCTATATTTCATATCAGGATATTTTTATTTAGAAACCAAAAAAAAAAAAAGAAAAAGACATAATTGTGTGAATTGCATAAATAAATGCCACAGTCAAATTTCACCCCAATTTCCAAAATATTATATTGTTATAATAAACAAAAAAATTAAGAATATATATATATAAAAAAAAAAATTATAACTGGGATGTAGTAATGAAAAATCTAGCACAAATACATTTTTTTTTTCTTTTTATTAAAATGAGCATAAATGAAAATTAAGTACAACAAATACTGCATAAATATTTTACAATTTAAATATACTTCACAGCAGTGTCATTATCATTTACTAAAACAAACTATTAAAAATAATTTTCGGTAACTGAAATAAGGCTGAAATAAAATACATGAATGATGATGAAAAACTTAAGAATGGTGCCTTAGCAACTAATTGACATAAGTACTAAAATGACTAAAACTCAAATTAAAAAAAGGTAATAAAAATGTCAAAAGCACATAACAAAATGATTAAAACTTAAACTAAAAGAAAAAAGAAAAAGAAAATTATAAAAATAAAAGCTGATTCAAAATATTGATACATATTGTAAGTAAGGGATAATGTAGAGCGAGGCGGTTGTTATATGTCCGCTTCGCGTCAGGGTCCTGATCAGCCTGTCGGGGTTGTATTCGCTATAACAACCGCCTCGCTCTAAATTAACCCGCTTATTACATGGCTACCTACCAAATAAATCAGTAATTTGACACAAAATATTGATTTAAAAAGGAGTTTATTGATTTCAAAACGACTGTATTGCTTCCGCTAAAGAAAATAGTCCATTCCGTCTCTACGGTTAGAATCCTGCGTCCATAGCAACGCTTTGTTTTTCATGGCAACGGTGTGTTATACTTAGCAGCGGTCTGATATCAAGAAATAACAGACCGCATTCTTCATTAGAATTCAACCAAGCCATGTAATAAAACTATATAAATAATACTAAAACAACACCACTTTCCAGTATTGAGAATTTGGGGGGAAATGTGCTTCAAAAACCTTCTTTTGGTGAGATGGTGACATGGCCTTGACCGGTTTTGTGAGATTCACAGTGAACAAATATTACTTTAAGCTCAAGCATTATTTAAAACTCTTCTATGGGTGTGTATTTGGATTGTCATGATGTCATCCTCGTCATTAAGTGCTATTTTTAAAAGAGTTTAACAGTTTAGGGAAACCGACCTCATTAGCCACATCCACGTTAGTTAGAATAGAAACATGCCAACTCAACATGAGTCATTGAAGACACAGAAGGATTCATTTATGTCGTCACGCTAATGCTAAACTCTGCAAATTCCATCTCTATTGTGAATCTATTGCATACAGAAGGCTCACTGTGCACAGTGTGCAGTTAACAGTGGTCTCTATGGTAACAGGCTATATCCCAGAGTTCCACAGTGAGGCAGCTGGGGGCGTTGAGAAGAAGAGCTCACTCAGCACTCTGCTATATTCACCCAGAATAACCGTCAGCACAGCAGAAGCGTGGCTTTATTATTCTGATCAACCAAAGACACTGTTAGAATCATATTCATGATACACATCTACTGAAGCTCCAGAAAGTGCCAGGACATTTCAGTCACACTTAAAAATGTAGAAGAAAGACAGCGCAGTTTTCAAGCAAAAATTTGACAATAAGAAGTCTGTACAGTTTGAAACGATAAAACAATAGATCTAATGTTGAAAAAGAAGACAGTCGGTATTGTGTGACTGTGTTTGTTTGTGGTTAGTGGATTGTGTTGATGTGAGGTTTCCTCTGCTAGGACACCTGTGTAAACTTGAGGAGAATTTACCTCATACATCCATGTAAATTGTGATTGTAAAATGGCTAATATCCACTTATTTCTCCATTTGTCTGAAATAAAATCGGTTTATTTGCAAATATCATACACTACCGTTCAAATGTTTGAGGTCGATATGATTTTTTAAGTTTTTGAAAGAAGTCTCTTAGTCTTCATTTACTTGTAAATCAGTAAAAACTGATTTTGTGAAATATTATTATAATTTTTTAAATAACTGTTTTCTATTGTAATATATTTTCAAATGTAATTCCTGTGATGGTAAAGCTGCATTTTTAGCATCATTACTCCAGTCTTCAGTGTCACATGATCCTATGGAAATTAATTATTTTTTTTATTATGATCACTGTTGAAAACAGTTGTGCTGCTTCATAATAAATGCAAAAGCAATTTAATGCATCCTTGCTGAATAAAAGTATTAATTTATTCATTTAAAAATATATATTTTACTGACCCCAAACTTTTGAACAGTAATGTATATGTAAATTTTCACTATATACTGTATGTTATATTATATACAAATTCTGACCATTACATCAAACAAACCACCAAACCTGTGAAGTTTCTGGTCTCAAACCTACTAATTTCAATCATCTTTTGTTTCTAATTATATATACCCAGTATACAAATATATTATATGTAATAGCTATACTGTATAAATGTGCTATTCTACAATAACCGGTGTGCTTTATAGCCCACAGCTGATATAGTTAGTGAGGCTCTGAGGTTATGCCATCTCTGTGTTTATCTATTTGTTGCAGACAACGAAATTACCAGCTAAACTTGACGTATGTATTGCAGAACAGTCTTATGTAATGGCTTCAGTCTAGTTTCAAACTTGCTGCGAGCCATAAAAAGGCTCTTTTTAGCCATTGTACTGGTACACCTATGGTGCTTGAACTTTCTAATGCATGGGTAATGCATCTTTTTTTATCACAGAACAGCAGTCTGACTCATCGATGACAAAAGCATAATACACACATTATACTAACAGAAAATTGCCTAAATCAACTCTAACACAGGACAATATGTTAGAAGCTGTCTCTTGTGCCAATAGGTGGTGAGCACTTTTTCGAGATTTACCTTGTTGCTGGGAGTGGTAAACAATCAACTAGTGGGGATTCTCTGAGTTGTGTGGGAGGTAAATCTTGGCCAGGGTACCATTTCGGGTCAATTGGGTACGGGACACATCATCAGTATAGCGCCCTTGCATCGTCTAAGTACATACAGCACCAGACCTTTCTTACAAAACAAATCTGACCATCGAATGCTCAGACATCTATTAGAGCTCTTGCTGATTCATCTCACAGCTGAAATGTGTAATAGCTATATATTAGATTACCATTACAGTCTGAAGTATTGAAATACTGGTCAAGGTAGAAGTGCTCTCTTGCTCTTGAAAGCAAAGTGCTTATGTAATCGTTGCTGCAACAATAATAAGTGCCAAGAAAAGACATTTAATTTGGGAATGCACCGTCAGAAATCGACTGGGAACATCAACAGCAGATTGAATGCTGCATTCTGACTGCAAATATCTTCACTTTGTTAAGTGATTTCGAGCCCATCACACCCCAGGGACCTCCATCATCCTCTTTAATCTGGATGTTGTCACCTGCTCTACGATTCCTGGATCAAACCCAGACTGATACAACAGAAGCTTTCAGACTCCAATTGAGCCAACACTTTCATTATTAATCACCTCATGGCTATCTTGTGATATTTCAATGCACCGTGTTCCCAAAGCTTCTTACATAAACAGTCCATAATGTCACCCAATAGTCTATATTCTTCTTCTGAAGTATATATAAACACTTCAAATAGAGGATTCTCTTGGTGGTCTGGGAGTGTTTGCTTAGGTCAACGTGAATCAGATGTAGTCGGCACTGACCACATCAGAACTAGTCAACAGTGTAGTGACAGCAGTTAGAGAGCATCTACAAGCCGAGAACAGACTGAATTATTTATCTGAGGAAAGAAGATACAGATGGAGTCTCATGCTGCTCAAAGATAGATGAAGAAAGGAGAGAATGCTTTAGCAACCACATAGCAACGCCTTGGCAACCACCCACTACATTCTAGAGTTTTGCATGAGCAAAAAAAAACAAACATAAAAATCTGTGTCTTTTATCATACAGATGTGCTGATATTTAAACGGGTCATATAATGGTACATGCACTTTTACAAGCTGATTGTACTGAAATGTGTGTTGGCAGTGCCTGTACACAACCATCATAAAAATATAAAAATCCATCCAGTGTTTTTTTTTTATCTCCTTAGGCTATGTTCACACTTAGCGTCTTTTATGACAAGAAAAAGTTGACAACGGCGTTTTTTTAGCAAAAAAAAACGCTGGCAGCGTTCGGTTACAAATAGCAGCCGAGCGCGTCTTTTGTTGCTATAACAACAGCTGCAACAGTAGCCTAGTGCTGTGTGATGCAAAAAATGTAGAGAAAGAGAAAGTTGGCTCTTGCGTTGGCTTTTGAAGTTACCGGGGAGGAGAATGTCGGTTCACAAAGACGTTTGTGGGTGCACGACATTATACGGGGAAGGAAACTGTATGGTGCTTACAACAATTTAGTCCAGGAGCTCCGGTTGGATGATGCACGGTTTGTGGCATATTTTAGACTACACAAAAGTCAGTTTGAAGACCTGCTACAAATCATTGCACCATCGATTGCAAAAACGCAGACAAAATTCAGGGAGACCGTTGTTCTTGTTGTTATGGAAACGACAGGTCTCGCTACTCACTTGTCATTGGTCAGCTGTCAAAAAAGCGCTTGACGTAGGGCGTTCTTTTCAGAAAAGTTGAACTTTTTTCAACTTAAAAAGACGCTCTGAGCTGCAGAAAAAGACGCCGGCGGTGGCGTCTAAAAAAGCGCTCAGGACTTTTTTGAAAAAACGGTTTACTCCATAGGGTTATAATGTAGAACAGACGCTGGCAGTTTGAAAAAAGACGCTAAGTGTGAACATAGCCTTATGCTGTATGTTTTCCCCTCTCTCAAATCAAGCCGTTCGACCTAGTGACGTCACACGGTCGGACGCCCCTCCCACGATTGTTGATTGACAGCAGCATTTCAACACAGACCCGCCCTCGCTCGTGAGCGAGCTGTCTGTCATCATAGTCCACGCGTCATTGTTGATACGCTGGAGCACTGTATATGAGCAGAATGGTGTCTAAGCGATTGTGGTGTTCTGTTCCTCACAATAAGGAACACAACAGTCATGTTCCTAAATCCGAACCGCTGAAGACGCAGTGGCTGAGTTTTGTTTTCGAAGGGAATATTCCCCACGATCAATGTCAATGCTTTCATGTTTGCGCGAATCATTTCACACACCAGACTGCTTTATAAACGAGGGTCAGTATAAAGCTGGTTTTGCTAAGAAGCTGCTCCTGAAAAAAGGATCGGTACCAACTATTTGTGTTCCTGCTGCACCTCCAGAAGAAGAAGTGAGTGTAAAGTTTTATTAACCTTTAAATTCATATTTATATTAATCTTTGCAAATTGCTTGCACGCTTCATGATGTTGAAGGCTGTTTACACTCAGGGTACATTAAGGCATGTTTTCTATGTACGACGTTCTCAATATAATTCATAATCTCACGTTTATAATGAACAACGCGTTATGGTTATTGTGTTATTATTTCAAATGGTGTACGCACAGAACAGAGGGGCGGTGTGAGCAAAGCTCATTATCATTTAAAGAAACATGCACTTAAACGGCGTGCTGAAAACAGAGTTGTTTTTGACCAGGTAAAATTTGTGTTTTCTTACAATACTAATGAGAATTTTTAATTAAAGTATATTACAAACTTTTAATTTAGACCCTAAAGAATCATATTAGCTTGTACAAAAATGACATTATATGACCCCTTTAACAAAGCAATAATTCTCTCACATCCACTTTACATGATGGGTTAAAGTCATCTTGAAATCAAAATGGACAATTCTCATGACGGTTAAAGTCATGTCCCCTTGCCCTTGCCCTCTCTTCTCTGATGATGTGTTGACTGGTGTGAGAGCGGGACAACCTGTCACTCACATGAGATCCACCAATAGCAAACCACAACCATCCAACCATCCAATCAATTCCCCATGGACAAAATCAAGTCCCGCCCTACATTAGTTCTTGTTTGAGAAGTCGTTTCACACGGATATACGTCACAATAGGGGAGAAAAATCAATCGCAACTTCTGGACTTTAACACCAGCCTTTAACCATCATGCACAGCTTCTTGTGGTTTATATAATTAACTTCCTTTTTCTACTTTTTTCTTCTAAACACAAAAAATAGGCCACTGACATCCTGAGCAAAACTCAACTCCAAATCTAGCTCTGCTGCTCTGCTTATTCAGCTGTAAAACATGATGTGATTATTGCATTATTTACTCCGTTCCTGAAAACGTTCCTGCTTTACAGGCAGAACCTGAATATAATTTGCAAGCGTTATTGTAGATGAAATCCTGATCTTATCACAACAGTTGCGGCTCCACCCACTGATTCACATGCATACAAAGGATTTGAAAACACTGTGATCTTATTTTGTACAGTGATTTTATTTAGAAGGTGGTTTTAGTTTAACAATTGGGCCTTTGTTGCTACTCATTTTTTAAATCAATCTCAGGTAAGGTGATAGCAGCTGCATATAAAGATGAGCTACATTGGAGATGTCTGCATCATTAATATGGGTGTATGCTTGACTCTTTTGTATACTTGACTTTCAGGGAGTTTTGTTTATAAGGTTTATTTAAAGAGTTAATATCAAACATGAGATAAAAAGCAAGTTAAGAACTCAAAACATCCTTCACAGTCCAGAAAGAGCATTTACTGGAACAGAACCGCTAAAACACCTCGTTCTAAACCTCCACAACTTTCTGACATCAAATGAATGCATTTGAATACTTGACCATCCAAAAGGCCTATACAGTATACAAATAAAATAGTCAAAAACAGTGGAACATGATCATAAAATACTAAATTATGACTCTTTTTGGTCTGATCAGAATATGCATCATTCTGATGTACAGCTGAAAAGTTTGGGGTCGGTAAGATTTTTTAATGTCTCTAAAAGATGTATCTTATGTTCAATAAGGCTACATTTATTTGATCAAAAATACAGAAAAAACAGAAATATTGTGAAACAATTTCCAATAACTTTTCTATTTGTGTATATTTTAAAACAGAATTTATTCCTGTGATGGTAAAGCTCTTCAGTGTCACATGATCCTTCAGAAATCATTCTAATATGCTGATTTGCTGCTGAAGAAACATTTCTTATTATTATCAATGTTGAAAACAGTTGTGATGCTTCATATATTTTGTTTTTCAGGATTCTTTGATGAATAGAAAGTTCAAAAGTACAGTATTTATTTGAAAAAACATCATAAATGTGATGTAAAAGTGATCTAATAAGTGTTTCCTTTGTTGTGTATGGACACGTGTGCGTGAGTGTGTATTGTACCTTCTTTCTGCGGAGTGGCGGCTTCTGCGTCAATGCCCTCTTTCTCTGCGTTGCAGCGGTAGCCCTTCTTCTTGAGCAGGTTGCAGATGAGAATTCCCAGCAGGCCCATCACACAGAAGATGGGCACTAGTGCAAACACAGCATACTCCGTGCTCTTCTCCTCGGGATTTTGAACGTTGGTGGAGTTTGCACCTCCCACTCCAGTCCTGCTAGGGGTGCTCCTAACAACGTTACGTCTCCGCCGGCTGTATGGCTCTGTACATTGAACACATTATCTTATTAATTACTAATAAGACAATTCTACCTCTGAATTCTGATTGGATGAGTATATATATTTTACTATAATAAAGTCATTCCTATTTTTAAACTAAATAGCATAAATAACATAAAACATATAATATAATACATATTAAATTTAAACTATATATATTGTTTAAATTGTATTATATGTATTAAATTGTATTATATGTTTTATATTATTTATGTTATTTATTTTAAAAATAAGAATGACTTTATTACAGTAATGAGAATCAAATAAGATTTACTATTAAGGATAATGGTAATTATTTATGTATTTATTTTTTCATTCATTCAAATTTACGGAGCTCCACACGACATGCGGCCACAAATCAAGAATTCATTAGCCAATTTGTGAAAACGGTGACGTCATGCGCATATTGCGTGTTCAGCTATACTATGTGCGTAGTGTAAATTTACAAAGTGACATCGCCAACCACAGGCCTGGCAAAGCATTTTTATTCATTCGTTTTTGCAAATCCGTGTTAATGGGAATCATTTTGACAATGTTGTCGTCTGTACGTGAAAAAAGCAAAGGAAAAACATTCAGTTTTTTGTACATCGTTGTCGTGTAAACGTACTCTAAATCAAGTATATATATATATATATATATATATATATATCGTGACAACAAATTAAGAATTCATTCCCTCGTTTTATGAATTCATTCCCCTAATTTAGTAAATCATGGCCATGTTGTAATAATTTGTTCCCTCGTTTTAGTTAATTGAAAACACTAAGGGAACTAATTACTACAACATGGCCACGATTTACTAAAATGAGGGAACAAATTATGTCATGAGAATGAATTTTAATTCGTGGACACAATTAAACTGAAACGAGAGAACAAATTCTTAATGAACTAAATCGGGTGAATGAATTCATAAAACGAGGGAATGAATTCTTAATTTGTTGTCACAATATATATATATATATATATATATATATATATATTATATATATATATATATATATATATTTGTCTACTACATATAATGTGCGTAAATTTAAGTTGTCTAAAAGTTTAAATTCTTATTCGCATTTGAAGTAATTGTAAAATAGCCAGTATTTCTACCATAAACTCTTCTTTGTACTTTTTGTTTGTGAAATGATAAAACGGTGATGTATGAAAAGCTAATCACTTACCCCTGACGCAGGCGTGGAGGGTGGAGGACTTCCGTTTAGCAGCAGGGTGAAACCTGAAAAATATTTCAGTTCATAAATACGCCCACTCTACACTTTCCCTTTAATTCAGTTTTGGGAACATTGTGAGCCTATGAAAACACATCTGCTAGGACACCAAAGTGACGCAATGATGAAGACAATGACTGGGATCAAAAGGATAAAATAATAATAAAAGAATAAATATTTTTTGTTCTTTACCCGGGAAGGCATCCTCCACACACGGCGTCAGAGTGTGAGGTCGGTGCGATGGTGATCCAGCGGTTGAGTCCACTGCAGGAGATATGTGGGCGGCATGGCTCAGGGTCACGGTTATCAGAGAAGGTGCCTGCTGGGCAAGTCCGGCACAATCCGGCCTCATCAGGACCCTCGACTTCCCCACAAGCCTTAAAGAAACAAATAAACATCACTCAGACGATATAATCAAAATTGTGTGAAAGAACAAACTTTTATGTCTCTCACAGAGTGGTGTCAAATTAGAGAAGATTAATAAATGAAGTCACAGTATTTATTCATCTTTGTTAAAATAAGTTAATGAAAATACAACTGTTCCAAGTTAGTTTATGTTAGTTCAGGTTCATTAACTAATGTTAACAGATAGAACTTTTGGTTTTAATCATGTATTAGTAAATGTTGATATTAACATTAACTAAGATTAGTAAATGCTTTAGAAATATTTTTCATTGTTAGTTCAGGTTAACTAATGTAGTTAACTAATTTTAAGAAATTAAACCTTATTGTAAATATGAAAATACTGATTAATATAATAAGTTTTATATAATTTATGCTGCTTTGACATTATTAATAAAATAATAATAACTACTGAATCTTAAAGGGGTGGTTGAATATGATTTCACTTTTCTAACTTTAGTTAGTGTGTAATGTTGCTGTTTGAACATAAACAACATCTGCTAAGTTACAATGCTCAAAGTTCAAAGCAAAGGGAGATATTTTCTTTTAAAGAAATCGCTTTTTAAGGACTACAACAAACGTCTGGTAGGGACTACACGACATTCCTCCCGGGTTAGTGACATCACTAACCCTAAAATTTACATAAACCCGCCCCCGGAACACGATTTATAGATTATCAAGACAGAATATGCTAATCAATGACTAAAAGATAACTACACATAAGCTAAATAAATTCACCAACTAACCATCAGAAATGTTGTCTACATGTTGTCACTTCTTCCATGAGTCTCCCCATCTTTCTGACTTCGGTTTGAACATAAAAGACTAAAAGTTTTTGAAATTTTCAGTGCATGTGTGGTAAAAGGACACTAGCTGTTGTAGCTCCACCCTCTGTGCCGGGAGCAGCAGCTCATTTGCATTTAAAGGGACAGACACAAAAACGGTGAGTTTTTGCTAACCCTCAAAAACTGACAATTTTAACATGCTATATAAAAATATATGTGGGGTATTTTGAGCTAAAACTTCACATACACACTCTGGGGACTTCAAAGACTTATTTTACATCTTGTGAAAAAGGCATTATACCACCCCTTAAAGAATAATTGTAAGTATTTAAACAACTGAATAAATAAATACAAGTAAAATGTTTCATGGATAATTTGTTTGGAAATGTGCATGTCATGAAAATAACACAACACAACACAATGCAAATAATTTCTAAATATATTTATTCAAAATGTAAATTCCTTTTTTTTTTCTTTAGATTTTTTGGTGAAATGTTACCTGGACATATTTTTTTATATTTACCCACAAAACATTTTAGGTTCTGTGGTCAGAAGACATACTGCGACAGGGACAGTTTGTGTGTGTTTGTGAGTTTTGAGTGTGTGTGTGAGGCCTGGTAAACCCTACATTATGAGGACAAAATTATCCAACAGAGATGGCAATATCTGAAATCCTTGTCCTTGTTGAGACATTTTTTGGTCCCCATGAAGAAAACAGCTAATAAATCGTGTGTGTGTGTGTGTGTGTGTTTTGGAGTTGTTATCTCTCACCGTGGTGGGCTCCTGCCCGGCTGGACAGAGTGGACACACACACCCGTCCTCCCACTGACACTTCGCCGCTAATGTCCCCCATAACTCCAGCAGCTACAGAGAGACACAAACGCGAACAATCAGTGTTAAAAACACACAAACAAACCTACCTGTGAGAATCAAACCAGAACTAACTGTTGCAAAAATATGAGTATTACAAAGCAGGTAAAATACAGGATTAGTAAAGTGTAGTTTGAGGCAAGACAGTACAGGTGAATAGGGTAAATATTAACAGATATCACCATACTTACACCAGTTGATTACTCACAGGACCTACTATATATGTTTTGTAATACACATCATGTACATATGCAAATAATCTGATTAAATAAACACAAATTTGCATACATTTCCAGAACATAAATTTGAACATTAGCCAGATCCATATTGTTTTCCATATTAGTTAAAGGTTTCTACAGAGATGGTAATCTCTTTTTATTACTCTATAAATAAGAAAATACGGTCAACAACCAGAAAGAAAAAAAAAGTTATATAAATCAGTTGAATGGTACTGTATATGAACAAACCCATCTGTAAAAAACTTCAGAATATAAATAGGAATATATCTGTAAAGTGTGGTGTATGTAAAGTTGCTGAAGTGAAGATTTCTGGTTCAGCGAGAAAAAAACTCATGGCTTTTAAAGATATGTATTTGTAAGTTAAATCTACAGATGCAAATAGATATAGTGTAATAAAACAAACACTTAAATGTGTATGTAGGATGTTTTCTTTCCACTAGTTTGAAAGAAAACATGTAATGGAAGCGAAATAGTCTAAAATCTCAAAATTGACCAGTGCATGAAAAACACTGGGTTTGCCAGTAGTGAATTGTCTTGTTGTAGTATAGTATAGTGTAGTCATTTATAGTATACTGTAGTACAGAATGGGATGTTCTTTATTGGCTACATTGCAGGCTCTCTGTGCAGTGAAGGAAGGAACATTCAGAGAAGTGTGAGAATAGACAAAGTGTTCTGAGAGAAACCTCACTGTAATAGTCCTCATTCATCACTGTCAACTTAAGCACACTGCAGTAATCACACACACACACACACACACACACACACACACACACACACACACACACACACACACACACACACACAGCGTCACATTAATGATCATACTTACAATCAGACAGACAGGGGCAGAGCAGTAAAGGTGGTTCTTCATCTTCTTCAAAATATTCTTCTATATTCATGTAATCTGAAAAAAACACATGACAGGAACTCAATGACACACGCAGCAAATATAGAATCATCAGCGTCAGCAAAAACCACCAAAACCTCACAATGCGGGGACAGGTAAACAGCACTTAGGCTCTCTTGTGATGGACACATAATGGGTTTGTATGCGTACAGAAGTGATCTATAAGCTAAAGCGGGATATATATAGTCAGCTAAACTAAAGCAGGCCTGTGGTTTGGGGCAGCACTGCTTTTCTTGGCCTATTTTTGGATCAAATATGCTCAGTCAGGCCAGAAACTACTTACTGGATCTACTGGAGCAAAAGAGAAAAAATTATTCTCTGATGAGAAGGTCATGTAGACACACTGAACTATATCATCACTGTTTTTAGATCACTCAAAAAGCCTAAACTCTCATACAAACACATTAAGATCTAGACCAGACCATGAAATGCCAGCGGTGGTTCTCAGACCCTCCTCTCCTTAAATGACATTAACTGGAAATCAAATGGAGACTTTAGCTGAAGTCCCTTGCATCTCTGTTTCAAAGAAAAATAACAATAATCTCTCATGTCTTCTCTAGAGTTTAAAAAGAGATCTCAACAAGGTCTCCAAATGTGCTCAAGACCAAGCTGTTCTCCACATTCATTTCATTTCATTCATATATGTACTGTAAGAAAAATATCTGTTAAAAAACAGAAAAGGCACTGGTTATTTTCTTGCAGGACATTATTAAGTTATTAAGTTTATGGACATTTCATTTACCCCTAAAACACAACACAATGCATAATTCAAAATATGTGTAAAAGATCTGTGAAAAATCAATACGGATAATTCCTTCATATTAACACAGTACATTGAGCCCTGCTTTTTACAAACAGTGCAAAAACATTAAAAACAAGACAAATGTACATGAAAAGCTAAATTGTGCAAGATAAGACATTCTTTTCTACAAATTTGTTGTAAAGAAAAGCAAAAAAAGAACAAAAAAACAATAAAATAAGTAAATAAAATAAATAATAAAATATAAAATAAAAATCTCTATATAATTTTATTTAACTTATTTAAACTTTATGAAAAATGTAAACAACCATTTAAACATTGCTAAAATCATCTTCATCATCCAGTTCCGAAGCAGATGCATAAAAGATAAATAACTAAATAAAAGTACAATTTCTAACACAACCAAACACCTGTGCTGCTTTGATCTCGTTGCCATGACAACAAACACTGAGTGACAGACACACTTACCCCAGAGTGTCTCTGTGCTCTGTTGCCCTAGTAACAGCTGAGGATGCTCTGCTCACTATGACGACGCCTGCTCACTGTCCCACTGTACCTGTCTGCATAACGCTGTCATTCCTTATACTGCCACTCAAAACCACGGCTCCTCCCACCACCCGGAAGAGGCCCCGCCTCCGTTACATAATCCTCCAATCACATGAGTTTACTGATGACACTGTGGTGGAGAGGTTTTTTTCTAAGTAAATGTTTTCTAAACCCAAGTGAAGAATATAAAACATGAATGAATAAAAACAGAATAACAGCTCAGGCAGCACGTGTCCGTCTGCAAGCTTTGACATTTTGGTCCATTCTGGTCTGTGCTGCCACTGATTTTAGCACATGAATGCTGCAAATGTTCGATAATGATTTATACACTAACGGTGAAAATGATTATGCAAAGAAGACCACGGCACTCCTATCAACCAATCAGGTTTTAGGGATAGGGAAAAGGATACAACTGAACTGAATTGAGCTAAATAATAATACTATTGTCTTTTTAGAGCTATATTACAGCAGAATTTGAATTTGTTTAATATTTGATGAAAGACAGGGTAGGTGATTTGTTCCAGAAACATTTTTTGTTATGCTGGTTGAAAGTCTCTTCACATTCTGATAGCAATCACTAATTTAAGTGGTCTAAATGTATTTATATATATATACTGTATATCGTCTGTGGGACCATAAAATGTTCGTCCAATCATTGCATTCGGTCCGCCTATGTATTATAGGCGTTCCTATCAGCCTATGTATTTCCATACCTCCGCGCACCAGCTCATGCAGACGTCACAACAGTCACCTTTTACAGTTCCTCCTGAGCCAAAACAACAAGCCTATGCTGCGTTCACGCCATTAATATTTTTATTTCGGAAGAGACGGAAACCTGTGACGTTATACACTGAGCAGTTCGTGACTCAAATTTATGAGTTTCAAAGCAACACTATCAACGCCGAAATGAGTCTGCAGCAGTCAGGTGGTACAGGTCAGAGCTCTTTAACCCTCTGGGGTCTGAGCTGTTTTTGGGGCCCTTGAGATGTTCTGACATGCCCTGACATTTGTGCTTTTTTCAGTTGCTTATAAACATATTAATGGCAAATGTGTAAATTCCCTCTATAAAGCACAAACAGGGCTACCATAATATGTGAGCCACGTGTATGTACATGTTTTCATTTTTGAGAGAATAATGTTTATGCATGGTTATTGAAAAAACTAAAAACTAAAATTTCTGAAATAAGGCCACAAAACACATAGTAAATATGTGTCAATAAGACTTTTGAATAATGGATGTCCTCGCCTAGTGTTTTTTCTTCAAAATTATGTGAAAATAGTCTTGCTTTATCGTTCACATAAAACAATACATTGATTTAAATTGATGTAAAACAGGTTTTGCTTGGAAAGCCAATATGCGAGGGGGCGTGAACGAGGAGTGGTTTACAACTTAGAACACCCACTCTGCATAATGACTCTGCATAATTAGCCATTCATTCAGGTGTGACACTGACTGAGCCACAATGCAAGGACAAAAGATATATTTAGAAGAAGACTTATATTGACCATTTAAGATTTTGCTTACATCTATCTTGTAAATATGTTTTGCCATTTTATTAAAAAGGTTACAATTACAACAATATTACAATTTCAACAATATTTCAAGTGTACTCTTTCTTTGTAAAAAAAAAAAAAATGATTATAGGCCTACATTTTATCCATGTATTCATTACTTTCATATTTCGCCTGACTGTAACGTTGTTTTCATGAAATATTAGGGCATATTGTTAATTTGCAGTTTACGTTGCTTATACAAATAGCCTACATTTTATTTCAACATATTTCAGTCAATTTTTACTCATCTCAGTATAGCAATACAGCTTGCTGAAACATCATCATTCATTCACACACGCGATTTAAATTCAAACTGTCTTTGCCAGCTGTGGTAAACAGCGCGCATCTCTGCCGTTCATTCATTCATAAACAGAAACCCACGTGAAGAAATTCACGTGAGAAGGAAAAAACTTACTAGTATTCCTCAGCTCGCTCCTCGATATACCCGCACTTCTGGGGGACATTTTCCATTATTATTCCTCACAGCGCTGCAAGACGGTGTAAACAAGTAATGATCTGAATAAACTTGTGTGTTTTCTCAAGCTGATATGGGGGCGTTCACAGGATTGCGCGGATTGCCTCAGCCATTTGCGTTTGAATAGCGCGCGCTCTCCGTGGGCGGAGTCACATTACATCTGAATCAGATGTAATTAGCTCGACTGGAATCGCTCTCTTTTAATACAGATTTCACAAGATGAGAATATTTGTTTTTTATATAAATTACTTCATTAAAAAGAAGAGAATTCAAGCTTCATGCCTGTGTGACTGTATGCCTGTTTGACTGAGTATTCGCTGAGTTATTGTTCATTTTCGGACGCGTTTCAGAATGGACTACACTGGCAGAGAGAAGGCAGAACTCGCTTTGTGTTTATTTTTCTTTATTTGGCAAAAAGCACAGCACTTTGTTTTTATTGTGAGTATACACAAAAATAATACACATTTAACAGAATCGATTGATGTATGAAACTTGTTTTGTAAAATCAAAGTCAAAAGAGTATTTCGGGTCTCAATTAAACTCATAAGGAAAAAAGCGAGCAGATCACGCCGGCGTGATCTCCGACCTCTGAGGGTTAAGTTGTTTATGTTCATTATTATTGTAATGTTAAGTGCTTTGAGACATGAGGTAGTTTAACGCCATCTCTCGTGGCGCTTTTGTTTGCTCCCTGCTGTGCGCTTCATGTGTTTTGAAGGAGGCGTGGCTTTGGAGACGCTCTGAAGGGAGGGTGGGATCTTATGCTTTCAAAGCTCTATGAAAATTGCCTACCCTACCTTTAAGTTTGCATCGTTGATTCTGTTATTTTCCTGTTTATGAAGGAATTATTTTCCTGTGAAGCTGTTCTGGCTGCGTCCGAAATCGCATACTTATTTTGAATAAGAAATTACTTCACAACCGCTAAAAAAGTATGTTCTATATAGTGTGAGTGTGTGTAGTATGAATGTAATCTGGACGTACAACATCGTACACACGTATAAAGTGTCTATCGCATGCACACTTCAGAATCTCAAAGTAGTAGGACATCCGGGTACTTTTTGTCTACTCTTTTATGAGTACTGTAAATTCGGACATACTGTTTTTCGCCTACTATATAGTAGGGAAGTATGCAATTTTGGATGCAGCCAATCTGTATTGTATAAAGCACAATATAAATAAAAATTACTGGACTAAAATTAGGGTCTGTAAATCATTATTTTCAGCCAATAAATTCCCTCAAATTCTTTCCAATTCAGTAAAGAAAATATCAATTCAGTGTTGGATCAAAGTAGCTTTTTCAGTGAAGGAAAAGTCAATTGGCATCCGGAATCACCTTATATTGGTTTGGAGAACAACTTGTCACATTCTTGCAAAATAAAAGTAGTCTCACCCACATCCGGTGGGGAAAGCTTAAATCAAGACTAGTTAAACTTACACTTCTAAAAAAAAAAAATCCCCAATGTTTCAAAGTGCAAATAAATGAATGAATGAATGTAACAAACAAATGAGTTTACAATTTTGGAAACAAGCATTCAGTCGCCCTTCTTGATGACAGGGCTTTTTGGGAGAAATGTTCAAAGAATGAATGTACCCCCACCTCTTCCTCCGCCCTGGCCGCCCACCCACAAACCACCACACAGAAATGGCTTTCCTTCAAATTTCAAGATCAGCTGCCAGTCAGACGTGCCTCATGCATGCTTAAATTTAGCTCTTTCATTAAAAAGCAATAAAGTCCCAGCGAACAGTAATTACAGTTCTTGCAGCTCTATCTCCATACTGTCCGGTTCCCCGTTCCGTGGCTTTGGAAGCGCATGAAAAACGGCATAACGTAAATAAAACAACAACAAACATAACACAATCACCTAGAATTATCCATTTTAGGATCTGTCATCTTACAAATTGGAAACGATGAAGGAGTTGCCCTGGATTGACTTTTGGAAGCGTGGCGTTTTGCAGCTCAAGTCCTTTCCAGCATGTTCAGGATCTAGAACGGAATCAAGCCATAACACAAGACAAAGCGAGAGTCCCGGTATAAGAGTAGGGCTTTATTCTACAGCCAAACCTTCAGACTAGAAACCACAGTCTAGCCATCGCTTGATTGATACATTCTTGTTAAGCTTTCAGAAGTATTGATTCGCTACAACAGAATAAACAGAGACAGGTATCAAATGCAATTCAAAGTACATCATTTTTGCTGACTAATAACCTCAACCACAAAAGGAACACACCACATCTATCTAATATCACCCAAGATATGTATCAGTAATGATGCTGCTGATCACACTACAGTAAAGGTCTCGAGAGAAAACTGGGACAGTTTTGTTTGGCTTAGTAAAAAACTCTCAAGTCTCAGCTGAGCTTTTAGATATCTTTAACTATACAATAATGGTATTGCTCGTCTGTAGTTACTATGTTCTTATGCATTTGCTAAGATGTTCTGAGTGTTTTTTAGTGAGTTGCTAGGTTATTAAGTCAAACGAGCTCACCTTCGAGTCTAGATATGGCTTGGGTCCCTCCTTTATTGTAAGTCTATGGGATTTTTTTATTGTTTTATCATCCACCACGTTAAAATTAGCCTTAGGGCTCGTTCTTGCTTTGAAAAAAAGTTAAACCCCGTTTTTATAACGGTGTGTCATGACTCATGCGCGAGAAGACGCAAGACGCGGGCGCAACGGTTATACACGTCCGTCTAGCGCGTTTACATAGAAAAACATGGAAGAGGAAGAGGAAAGTAGTACAGGAAAAGTAGTGCATTGGAATGGAAAAACGCGTTCTGTGTGAACGGCCCCTTAGAAATGACTACCCTTTTCAACAAACTGCACAATTTGAGGTATCATTCGTGTCTGTAGGATTAATTTTTAGGGATAGTTTGTAGGGATAGTTTACCCAAAAAAGGACAATTCTGTCATCACTCACCCTCATGTTGGTTCAACCCTGTATTGTTTCCTTTCTTTTGCAGAACACAAAAGATGATATCTGAAAAATCCAGGACACCACTGACTCAATAAATGGCCAAAAATCTTCTTTTGTGTTCAACGGAAGAAAAGTCATACAGGTTTAAAATGACAAGAGGGTGAGTAAATGATGACAATTTTCATTTCTTTTTTGAAATATGCCCTTATGTACACCTTTCAAAAGTTTGGGATCTGTAAAAGTTTTAAGGTTTTTGAAAGAAGTCCCTTATGGAAAAAACAGTAATATTGTGATTTAAAACAGTAATATAAGCAACTGTTTTCTATTTGATCATATTTTAATATATTCCTGTAATGGGAAAGCTGAATTTTCAGCACTCATTATCACACGATCCTTCAGAAATCTTTCTAATATGCTGATTTGAAACATCTCTTATTATCATTGTTAAAACTATTGTGTCGCTGCTAATTTTTGTGGAAACCGTGAAACACGGTTCTATGAGTGGCAAGTTGAAATTTACATTGTACAAAACACTTTCGATTAATTTAATGCTTTTTTACTGAGTAACAGTATTAAAAAATCTTAGTAGTGCATTAGCAACAGTACTGACACACCTTTAGGAAACATAAAAATATAAACATTTATATGAAAGAATTCAAAGCCACGTGAGTTTAGTTTGTAACTCCTGTCAGCAAGTTTCGGTGCTGCTGACATGTGCCATACAACCACGTGTCACTTCCTGTTCGCACTCTGAAAGTTCAACACGCTTGTCTTTCTTCAAATACCCACCAGCCTGATGATGCTGACAAATATAGCCTAAGATTTTAATAGCCAGACACTTTCCATTTTCCTACCCTCATTTTCAATCACTCCCTTTCTCTATTCCTTCAAATGAACTGACCACCGTTTGCTTTCAGCTGCTAACAGCATGTTATGTTGTACGTCCTGCATGTTTCAAGATACGTGCCAACCACGTGCTGCGGCCAGTAACCACAACAATCCCTCTGTCACCAGGGGTGAGGAACGTTATGCAACAAGAGGGACACCATCACGCCGAATAAAAACCACTTCAGACAATGGGATGAAAAGGGAGTTTTTGCTCATAAAGCTGTTTTGGGCTTCATTTTATGTTGCGTATGAACATCTAGAGCTATGATATACTGAGCAGAGTAAAGCAAGGGATTACGATCCATGTGCATTATTCTACTGTGGTTTTCATGCTGAATCGTGAATCAAATTGATTCACCATTAACACTGAAGCTATAAGGGAGCAATTCATTGGTTGAATCCTCTGGGAAACTGTAAACACTGTGACGATATCAAAACATCACTCTGTTTGTTTGAGGATCTCGATCTGCCAGCATCGAAAAAATTTGGACAGGACTATCTGTTCGTCACACCAATGGAAGACAAAAAATGTGTTCTGGAAACCTGTATGAAAACAGTCATTATTTTTGTAATTTCATTTGGTGATGCTGGTGCCATATAGCGTTATTGCCAAAATGTATTCTTTTGTTTCCCTGTGCAGCAAACATGAAAACAATACAATTAGATTCCCTGCAAACCGCGCATATTGTTTTAACATAAAATGTTACAGCAAAATGTTTTTGAATCTGCAGAATTGGCATCATGGGGCGGAACTGTTTGTCAAAAACCAGTAAGAATGATTTAACATAGTTTTAAACAGTGTTAAAGAGACTGCAGTGGTAAGTGAAGTGTTTTGTTGCTTGTTTGGAACAGGTCTCCTGTTCTTGTTGTGGACCGTTAGCTGTTAAAAGACGAGGTCACTAATGCACAAACATAATTATGGGCCATGTGCATCATTCTACTGTGGTTTCTACTGAGAAAAACAGAGGAAAACCAATTATTCTCTGAGATGAAACATCTGCCTGTTCAAAATAAGGCCCTTGATGTCATACCTAAATAACAGTTGCCAACAATCATTCTGGACAAATACCTACAAAACGGCTATTATCTACTCCCATGCACACGAGATTTGACTATTCATAACCGCTATAGATAGCATCACGATAGCTGTTTTCACCATTAAATACATGATTGTGTCATAAGTATTAGACTGTGTCTATATTTAGCTTTGTTTGTTGTTTACTCAGTGTTGGGAGAGCTACAATTTCGATTTTTGACAATGAAGCTACCCATATAAACAATACACTGAAGCAACTTAAGGGCTCAATAACTATAAGAATACGATGGCAAAGTTATGCAATGAATGTAAAATGCAGCACAGGGACTCGAACGAATTGATCCACAAGAAAAAAAAAGCTTGGTGGAAAAGTACAATGCATGTACTTCTACTATCGTTCACTGCAGTAAACACAAGCTGGTGGCAACCGTGTAAATCGACACAGTGAGAAAGAACGTCATCAGTGTAGGATTCCACTCGTTTGATTGACAGGCTGACATCACAACCTGTAAGGGACTTTGGAACAGACTGAATGTCTATTTGCATATTATCACAGTGTTCAGGCAGCATTTCACTATCTATAATAGAAAAAGACAAGGAAATCGTTTAATATTCCTATTTCAAGGAAACTTAAACAAGGAAGAAGTAAATCGTAAGATGCTTGATTAGGAAAACACTTCTAACACTGCACACAATAATATATCTGAGATCATTCTGGCAAATAAATATTGATGAAATCCATATGTTAAGTGATTCCACATTGCTAAAAACTGAGATTCTTACGGCTTGATCTGGAAAAAAAGAGAGAGATGGTATTACTGTACAAAGCAAACAGCCAAAACCTTGTGAAAAAGAAGTAGCCTAATCTCACTTCTTTTTCACAAGGGTTTGGCTGTTTGCATTGTATTGACTGAGCAAACTTGCATATATTAATATTAATGAAATAAAAGTCCACTTAAGTGTACTTAGAGTAAGTTTGTGACTTTTTAACAGTATAAAAGTCTACTTTTGTAACAATAAAATATCATTAGAAAAAACTTTGTAGTAATGTCAAATTAAGTACATTTTAAATAATGTTTTAATAATCTTTTGCTGTGCTTTGAAATGCACTTATTTTGATGTAAAGCATTTTTAACTGTAGTACTGAACTGAACTGTAGTAAATTAATGTTTAAAATCATTACAAATGAGTCATTGTTACAAATATTTAAATACATAAGTTTCAAGAGAAATTACATTGAACTTTATTTTATCATAAATGTTCGTCAGTACATTTGACAGTACACTTTAACCATATTTCAAAAACAATAGAAGCAATGATGAAATTACATACACCTATATGTATTTAAGTCTTAAGTCAAAAAGCTCATCTCATTTCATTTTCATTTAATAGCAAATACCATGCAAGTGTTCGAAAACAATATGTTCAGTATAATTTTTTCAAGTACTATTATTTTCCTAATCTTTTTTAAAGATTTTATCTACTCTTTTTAAAAGTGTGCTTAGTTTACTTATCTTTCACAAGGGAACGCCTGCTGGAAAACAAGAAGAAAAAGGAGAAACCTGAAGGGAGACAAGCTTATTTCACCAGTTTTGAAATTAAATAGAAGGGAAACACTTCCTTAATGAAAGTGTGGAACAATTCCTGTTCCTAAAAGAGGAATTCCACCTCATCGGTCCTGTAAAACTGGAATGTTAAATGCACCCATATGCCAGAGAAGAGACAGTTCTTATGGAATATATTTACATATTATATTCGTTAACAAAAGAAGCACATGTGTCTTAGTTAACTCTTCCAATGATGCCAAATGTCTAGAATAAGGAAGGTCACAACCTTTGCCTTAAAATGGGTCGGTCACCCAACTCTGCTGGCTGTGTCTTGTTCTCTGAATCTGTAATTAGCCTCTGCTGCAGGAATGTCACATTACCCACGCTGCCCAGTGCTAATTAATGGATGCCGGCCTTTCGGAGGGTGTAGGCCAGGGTCATGTGGCCCAGCATCGGATGGAGGGGGTACTTCCATTCACATGTCCGCCTGTGCCCTATAATGACACCCTGAAAAGGTCCAAATGTGGCCCCGGCACCAAGTGCTGTATCATCACATCCTGAATAGCAACATTTTCCCTTTGTGTTGGTCTTTGTGGCCACAGCTAGTGTAAAAGCTAACATTCCTGTAGCTCAACATGGAGAGCAGAGTGATGCCAGACTGAATCGCTATGAGCAGATCTCAAATCAACAACCCACTGACTCACTGAACCAAAAATGATTCATTCACAAGTCAGACTGGGTCCTCGTTTCCTTGTTCCTCCGTCTTCCAGCCTGTGAGCCAGAAACCGATCGTACTCAGCCATCTTGAAGGCCATCTCAATTCTCTAACTGCACCGCGAGGAGGCGAGGAATTAGGAGTGAGGAAGCTTCCAGAGGAGTCATGAGCGAGAATAGGGGGTGGAGCTAAGAGGAAATGAGGATACACAAATAAGAAATGAGAAGCACCCACTGAATCGCTCAAGCAGTTCTTAAGCCAACAACTCACTGACTTATTGAGCCAAGAATGATTCATTCACAAATCCGACTGAATAATTCAGAGCAGTGCTGCGTTAAATTCCCCTTTTAGACTCGCAAACTTCCCTTAACATCCCCCGGGGGAACCTCCGCTTCCATTTTGAAGTGCGTTCAACTTCGTCTAGTCGGGGAGTGAAGTTTATTTGGACAGACCCTCGACCCCTCGATTTTGACTGAGGGAGCTGTACTCAATTCAGGCAGATCCATAGACCACAATGCAACACGATTGTGACATCACAGGTCAGAGGTCACTCTTCCACCAGAACTAGACTCGTGTACGGCCATTACCAGAAGCCAGTGATTATAGTTTATAAATTTATAAATATGGATATTTTTCTTACAAAATGGCATCGCTTCACTTCAGAAGGCCTTTATTAACCCCCTGGAGCTGTATGGATTACTTTTATGATGGATGGATGCACTTTTTTGGGCTTCAAAATCTATTCACTCCCATTATAAAGCCTGAAAGAGCCAGGATATTTTTTTTGATATAACTCCAATTGTGTTTGGCACACCTAGCATGGCTTGAGGGTGAGCAAATTATGGGATCATTTTCATTTTTGGGTGAACTAGCCTAACCTTTTAATTTACCCCCACCCAACACACATCTACTGTATGATATTGGACGTATTTTGACATTTAACTGCATATTACTTATAGCTACCTTAAGCTGACTGTTTTTTGTTTTTTTACACAGTTACACCCCCGGTTTCACAGACAATGCTTAAGCTTAGTCCCAGACTAAAACTCATGTTTGAACTATTTTAACTGAAAGCAACTTGCACTGGAATATCTTAAAATATGTCGGTGCCATTGTTTTGTCTCAAGATGCACACCAGTAATATTTTTTTTTTCTTTTTTCTAAGGCACACTTAAATGCCCTAATTGAACTAAGGCCTAAACCTGGCTTAATCTAAGCCCTGTCTGTGAAACCGGGCCATAGTTTCTTGTATTGTAATTTTTGTGTAGGCTAATTTTCTCCAACAGCCCAATCATATACAGACCTAAACAAATTCATGAGAAAAAAACTGTAAATAATGAATCAGCTCCATAGCGGATTGCCAGTTATCAAGGGCTTAGGCTAGGCGTTCCATTTAAACCTATTTCAAGAGATACGCAAGTTGTGGGCACTCGTAAGCAATGACGTACATTCGAGTGAACGAGACGGAGGGAAGATACCGAGGGAAGGCCATGAAAAAAACTGACTTAGACACAACCCACTAGGCTAACTCGCTGAACCAAGAATGCTTTGTTCACAAACCTGACTGAATCACTTATCGAGCAGTTCTTGAATCAAAAACTCACTGCCTCACTGAACCAAGATTTATTCGGGGCAGCAGTGGCTCATTGGTTCATGTAGGTTGTCTACAAACCGAAAGGTTGGTGGTTCAATCCCCGGTTGGCCGGTTCCACTTGACCAAGTGTCGAGGTGTCCATGAGCAAGACACCTAACCCCAGCTGCTCCCGACGAGCTGGATGGCGCCTTGCATGGCTGACACTGCCGTCGGTGAGTGAATGAGTGAGTGAATGGGTGAATGAATGGGTGAATGTGAGGCAATGTAAAGTGCTTTGGTGGCCATAGGTCTGTGAAAGTGCTATATAAATGCAGTCCATTTACCATTATTCATTCACAAGTCAGACTGAATTGCTCAAAGGGTTTCTTGAGTCAGCAACTCACTGAAGCAAAAATGTTCAAAATCCTTTTCAGCCAAGAGATGCAAATGAATTTTTAGTACTCTTTAAGGTAAATGCAAATTATATATAGCCTAGATTCTGAATGAATTTATGTAATTTATGAGCGACATCAAACTGAAGTGGTACACATGATATTACCAAAAACACTCTTATTGATACAATTAAAAACATAATAAATGGTAATATGTACCTACATAAGAGTTTTGGAACGCTTTAGAGCCTGTAAAAGCCATTAAAGAACATTCATTTTACCATTAATTAAATTAAACGTCTCCTGTACGTAACATAGAGATTATTCTCTTCAATGTTTACTCATACTACTCAATGTATCACAGTAGTAGCGCTCGCAAAGTCAGCAGAACCCACGGGGACACAGTAAATCCCTGCTGATCTGAGGTTCAGAGCGGTCGGTGCGCCAGCAGCGCCCAAACCACATAGAGGTCAACGCGGACACGCCAGCCAACGCAGGTAGATGTCTGCACGCCAGGGAGGGAAAAGTATACAGTAAATTTGGTTCGTTTCTGGTGAAACGATCCACCAACAAAAATAATGAAGCTTTAATTAAGCCATTGATTCCTGCATCCAGCCATGGAGGGTTTGGGTTCTTCCCAGACGTTTGCTTCATAATTTCAGAGGAGCGTGCCCAATGTCAAAGCTGCCAACCAAACTCCCACTTCAAAACTCTGAATTGGTGCTGTCGTTCCAGTACGGGTCAAGAAAGGAGCATAGGCAATTACAGATAACAGTCCTAGCAAGGTTCTTGTTTGGACTGCAGAGTCACACTAGCAGAATCAGGATGGTCAAATGAACTCTATCAAAACAAAAGTATGCAAGCATGGGAAAAATGCACGGACATTCTGGCACTGAATCACAGTTACATATGCCAAATTTATCACACATCCCCGGACCCCGATCATGATTTTTCATGGCCGATTCCGTTTTTTTTTTTAACAAGAAAATTTAATGTTTATTTGCTCTATTAAGGAAAACTGCCATTAAACAAAATCCACCCCCGGTTTCACAGACAAGGCTTAAGCCTAGTCCCAGGCTAGCTGTTTGAGCTGTTTAAACTGAACGCAACTTGCACTGGCATATATCTAAAAACATGTCAGTGCCATTGTTTTGTCAAAATATCTACCCAGATATGCAAACCAGTAATGTTTTTGTTTTTTCTTCTAATAATTGAATATGAATATGAATGTGAATAAAAGCCTAAATTAAATCTGTTCATCATATAAAGTGATCGTGTCTCCTCAGATAATTTGGACTAAACCACTCAATTCACATGGATTAGTCACGATCTCTTTATGAACTTTCTGAAGTGACAAAGTTGTAGTAGCATATAGCTGTCAATGGAGAGACAGAAATCGCTCAGATTTTATTAAAAATATCTTCATTTGTGTTCCGAAGATAAATGAAAGTCTTACAGGTTTGGAATGACATGAGTGTAGGCTAATTAATGACACAATTTTCATTTTTGGTTGAACTAACCCTTTAAGGCTGAAATCTAAGATCAGATGTGCCAAATATATTACAATGTCAGAGTGAGTCTGTTGGCCTGTCCCATTAAAACACCGGCTGTATTAGAGCCATGCATTTAATCAAACTGCTTTATGAGCCTTAAAGTTACTAAAGCATTTGCGTGACTCATAAAGCAGGTAATGCTGAACACGGCAATACTAGTGCATTTAGTTCAAACGTGAGAATAAAATCTTCTTAAGAGTGTTTGAGGAAAAAAGATGTAGGCCCTAGCCTAGAACTACAAAGAGATTTCAGTTACATCCAGGCTCTGTGCCAATGCTGCGATTCACTTTAATATTCATGGAGGGTTCACAAAAGATGTTAATTATAACGACAAGGGTGGCGCCTTGTAACTTAAACGTTTTTTTTAAATGGGATTTTTTGGGATATATCCAACATGTTCCTATAGGCTGACACATGAGTTGTGCAATGTTTTATAACCCAGCATTTTTGTTTATAGTGCAGACTATAAATTATGCATGCAGCACAAACATGTGTTTTCAGCTGGTATAAACCGCAGCTGGTGCAGTGTGTGCCAAAGTCTGTTGCCAGAAGAGGTGTGTGTGTGTGTGTGTGTGTGTGTGTGTAGCTGCCCAGTGGGCGACACGTTATGATGAGATGTATTTAAACATGCTCGCCGCTTCAGTTAACCAAGTTCACTAGAAAAGAGCTGAACAATTTATGATCCCTGAATAATTGAAACAGCTGAAGTGGATGACACTATCACAGGAGGTAAATTATGGCAATAAATTATTTTGTTATGCTTCGTTTCATAAAACAAATAAATGCTGTTCCTCTTTCTACTCTCATACATCAGATTCTATGGACATTGTAGCAGGTATGAGATGTTTAAAGACCACCATAAATACTGAAGGTAAGTTCACCGCATACAGTAAAACACAATGTTCCTGGCTGCAATGTCAATGTCGTTTTGGTGCATAATATTAAATTGCTTTCATTTGTTTTCAAACGATAGTTTATGCATTTGCTATTATAATCACATATAAATACGTTCACATAATGAATTTTATTACAAATATTAATTATAATATTTAACAGATCAGTACTTACAACAATATAACTTACCATGGTAACTAGTTCGACCAAAATACCTAACGTTAGTGACTACAGTAACAGTTACAGCTAATGCTAGTGCTGCTGCTGCTGTAAAACCACAATACCGGTAAATGATCAGATCTGTTAAGTATTATAAAGCTTAATGTTAGAATATTTGTTGATGTTAGGCTACTGATGAAAGTTATTATAAAGTGTTAAGTCTTAGCGTTGTAACTTAGACATTTTAAAATCATATTTAGTGCGTCTGACAATGAGTAATTCAGATAATAATAAAAAGTAATAACCCGTTTGAAGCACTTTTACAGTTAACAGTTAATATTTAAATAGAAAGACACTGTTTTGCAGTTCCTGAAGTGAACGAGCGCGGTAAGAGCATCACGAAACACTAGCAAACTCAACCCAACACATTCTATTGTCTTCAATGCGGAACGAGATATCGGCAAAACTTGTCATATCTTAAACTCTAAAAACACCGACATACAGTAGCACAGCTCAGTACAGTATCTGAGTATGAAGTAGGCTATACAATACAGGACACACAACCGAATTCATAAGTTAGCCTTCTAAAAATACCCCGGCAGAAATGCCGCATCCGCACTGCAACTGTCCCCATCCGTTAATAAACTATTATACGCACAATGAATAAAGTTTGTATCTTACCTGTTTTACTGAATTCATAAGTGTCCTATAATCATCATATGCCGAATGTGTAATCTATAATTACACAAAGAGAGAGAGAGAAAGAGAGAGAGACAGAACCGCAGAGATGAGAAGAGGGGTCCAACATTTGAACCAAGTGACGGAGAAGAACGGAGAATAACACGTCACACACTGTCTGTGTGTAATATGATCTGCACCTCCCTCTCTCTCTCTCTCTCTCTCTCTCTCTCTCTCTCTCTCTCTCTACTCAGATACTGTATGCGAATGTATTTTGAACAAAGTTCAATTAATTTAAAAGGGTAGCCTATTAACCTTGCTACAGTGGCCATTTCATTTCATTTCGAACCATGTATCGAATAAATGTTGATAATGAAATTACATTCATTTAGCATGTTTCCTCAAGTAAAATATTGAAGTAAAGAAGGGGAACGTTTTTCTCTTTTTGTGACATTTGTGACAAAAAGTAAACATATCTCCTTATATTTCATCTAAATATTGTCTACATAAACTCTGCTCTTTTGGTTTTGCATGTTTCTGTGTCTCCAGCAGTGTTATGTGCTCATGGAATGCACTCTGCTGCAGGGCAAATTTAATAGAATCTCACATTATTAGTTTGTCATTCCAGATGAGTCCCTCTGCTGTACAATGAACCATAAGAAGAAGAAAAAAACAAGCAAATCTAGCATTGGAAATTTTGTTTACTAGCAATTTTATTTAGCAATCTGAATCAAATGTAGAAGCAGCGACCTAATCATGCCACCAAAATGTTATGTGAGCAGCCATCCAATGAAGTGGATATTAATAACCCTTAAAGGCAAGAATGTTTCACCAATCATTATTACATATTCGGGTCTTTAGAGACCCGGACCAATAATGGATCTCTACCTGTTGCAATAGGCCTCCTGATATTAGAGTAGGCCTACAGAAGAATAAAATAAAGCACATTTTGATACATTTTGGAGCTTGGAAGGGTTCAGTTTGAGCAAATGTTTTATACCATCATCACTGTTCTCATAAGAGCTCATTTCCCAATACATTCAGCATCCGGCTCATATTAGCGATCTCAAACATATTCTCAAAACTATCATTTTCAACATCTTCAAAATCAGTATTTTGATCGCTGACAGCTTCTTCACCAGATCCACCATCAAGTGACAGTGAGACTGTGTTGCTCTGCAGTAAAACGCTGAGCCATTTCAAGTTTTGCAGATGATACTTCCTATTCTTTTGTTTTCTGCCTGCGGTAACTATGAGTGAAATTTCACTTCATCATTGTGTAACAGACATTGCCACCTTGTGGAAAAAACGTGAATTACACTTATTCAGTCATCAAAGATTCAATTATTTTTGTGCAGAAAAAGAAATTACTTGCACTGTTACACACCTCGGGTCATTAGTGACCCTATTAAATTTTTTATAAAAAAAATAATGGGAAAACAGGCATTTTTAACAAATAATTGTATTCTTTTTTCTTGTTATATAGTCAATAATTAATTGATTGAGGAATACCTAGAAGGTTGATGTCTAACTTTAAAAAATGAATGAGGAGGAGGGTAGAGAATGACATCACGGGCCACTGAAGACCTGAGGTATGCATTTACGATTTTAACACTAATGTATGGAATGAATGTATAAAGTACATAAGCACACCTGCCTTTAAAGTGTAACTGCACATTTGATTAAATTGACACAACATTTGTAATTAGTTTCAGGTTCAAACACCATAACCAGTTAAAACAAACAGCAAAAGTATGTTATATTTGATATTTTTCAGCTTCCATTCAATAATAATCAAACATAACTGGTAACACTTTATATCAATGGTCCACTTTAGACATATAAGTAACTTTGCAACAACATGTCAACTCATTAAAGTATTAGACTACCTGCGTAATACTAACACTATTTTGATGGTCCCACAACAGACATTTTACAGACTTACTTGGCACGTCAGCTTATTCTATTAACCCTATAACTTAACAGTCTACTCTAATAAGAGTTAGTTGACATGTATTTGCAAGGTTACTTATGGTTAGTAGTAGAATGTCTAAAGCAAACTATTGAAATAAAATGTAACTGTAATTCTTAACTACTTCAAATGCAAAACACAGTTCAGATTTTTCAAAAGAACGGCCTGTTTAATTGAATAAACAAGATGGCAAAGACAGTGAATCCGCTCAGCACAATAACCCTAAAAATATAACTGGATAAAAGCATCAGTTTGTGTGTGTGTGTGTGTGTTTGTGCGCATGTTTTCATTATCTTACACAGTCCCATAATTGCCTATACGGCCCTAACTGTGGTGTTCCTCCTCGCTGGTAAATAAAGTGCATGATTGTTCAACTCTTTTGTGTGCATTTAGTTTAATTGATGCTTCTGTAGAAACCTTAAAAATGCTCTAAATCTTTAATTAAATGTTTCTTCACTGTTACTCTGTAACCTGAGAGAGAGAGAGGGGGAGGGAGAGAGAAAGTTAATGTAGTCTCCATCATTCTTTGGTTTCTTATACGCCAACTGCACCGAATTGTGCGTCAGAATAAAACCAGATCTCTCACACAAACCATGAACTGCATTATCAGGCACTGAATGTTCATTGCGTGACATTTATAAAGCTTTCTTTGTGCTCTCGCACAACTAGTTCGCAGTGAGATGACGTGACTTGGTCTTGTGCATTTCATTCAGTTGGGGTCAATGTTGGACAGTCATTCAGAACACTGTGCTGATGACACACCAGCAACAAAAGCGCTGATTTAGATTAAAAAAGAAAGGAAATTAATACCTTTATTCAGCAAGGCTCGATTAAATTGATCAAAAGTGACAGTAAAGACATTTATAATGTGACAACAGATTTCTGATTCAAATAAACTGTTCTTTTGAACTTTCTATTTTTCAAAGAATTCTGAAAAAAATCAGAAATATGAAGCAGCACAATTGTTTTCAACATTGATATTAATAATAAGTGTTTCTTGAGCAGCAAATCAGCATGATTTCTGAAGGATCATGTGACACTGAAGACTGGGGTAATGAATAATAATGAGTAATTGTAATAATTATTTCACAGTATCACTGTTATACTACTGATTTTAACAGCAGTGTATATAAAAATATTAAAAGCATGAAATGTCCTAATGGTGATTTAGGCCTATCTCTCCTCTGCTCCTTCTAGGCTTATCCAACAATCCAAAATCATACAATGTCATTTTCGGCTGAATTCACAATTCAAATCTAAGTGATGATTTACACTTGAATCATATTTTACACTTACTACTCACTGCTTTTATTAATCACAAAAGGAAATGATTAACAAAAGCAATGAGTGTGAATCATAACCATAATCATAACCTAATGTTCAATGGATTTACACACCAATATAACAACACGGAAGACAAAAATGAAAGTGATCTTGCTATTTTTCATCTCATTAAAAAAACAGACCTTTTCAAAAGAGTATTTTGTTTCCTTTCCCAAGGAGGTGCCAGTTCACAATCATTGAAAACTTCCTGACATTGACTCATATGAGTCATGTGTGAGCATGTTTGTAAATGAGTTAACCAAAGCCTCGAGATTCTGGCATCAGTGAAATGTTTAATTACAAAGAAACCCACAGTGACATCATAGGACAACGGTGTGAAAAAAAAGAAAAAGAAAAAAGCATGACAACTGTTACAAGGACCGGCTTTTCTTTTCTTCTTTTAAAATACTGTAATAGTTTTAATTTAAATGAGACGGCACATGCCAAATGAGGAAAAGAAATAGACACAAATACTTATAAAAATATGCCATTAGATTCATATGAACAATCGTGGACCGTGAGAGCACTATGTACAGAGAAAGGCAATATATACAATAAACATGGATGACGTCTTTAACTAGAAAGGGCTGAGAGGGTCACTTACAACAGTAAGACTCGACGATCATCACTGATTGATTTAGATATTTGATTAAAACTTTAAAATGCAGACTCGGTTTATGAAAATATGATTCTCTGAGGATCTTCGTGACGATTTCTACCTGCGAGCATTCATACCGTACCCAGATCAATCAATAAAACAAACTAGTGAAATGTTCCCATGCGTGATGCAGTCTGGGAAAAGTCTGACTTCACATCCTTCGGCACATTTTGGATGCGGGTGAGCGAGTATTTGGGTGTGTTTGTGACTGACTCTGTTCTTTCCAGGCAAACTAAGGCAGCTGAAATTGCTCATTTAACAGGAAGTGGACCCACCTGATGGCGGGCGGCGCGGGCGGCGCAGGCAGAGCGGTTTAGCAGTTAATTGTCTCTTATAAGCGGCCACATGCAGTTAAAGGGCTGTAACCCGTCTGACTTCATTCTACGTGTCATAATCTACACACATGCACACTCATAAAACAAGCACAGAGTTTATCTATCGACTCCAAACTCTATTCGTCAAATCAAGGCTGTCTTTAGCAACAACAAAATTCCCTTTCCTGAATTACCAGGATGATGAAAACGACCACTGGAATTACAAAGCTGTCAATGGGTGAATCTCATGGAGCCTGTCAAGAACATGTCCATTTTATAATTCAAACTATATTCAAATAAACTATGTTTTTACATCATTTTTATGACAGTCACATTTTCCCCAAATTCCAATGACCATAATGCAAAAAAAAAAAAAAAAAATCAATATTGTAATTTTAAAATACATACCATAGTATTTGTTGTACTAAATTTAATTTTAAATAATTGCCTTAAAAATAATGCACATGATTTACAGTAAAGTGAATGAGATTATTATTATTATTATTTTTTTTTAATTTAAAACATTTGGGGGAAATGTGATTAATTGTGATTTAAATAACACAATGCAAAAAGAAAATCTGAAATGGTCCTGAAGATGGGCCTCATTTTCTTTATGCAGAATTATTATTTGATTTCTTTTTGATTTTAGGGTGAAATATGACCTGGATGTTTTGTCACTCAAATAAGGTTTCGAAAAAATTGAATCAATCTCTCTCACAAACTCACTGACCCAACTTGAGTTGAGCGTCAAAATCTTTCAGTAGAGAAAATGCCAGACTACCTTATTTATAAATTAAGTGCTATAAAAAAAGACTCAACTAAAAATGAAAAAAACATAAATACTGTACAAAAGGAATTTATGTCACAATACCTATAAATGGAATGTCATTGCTGCTCTTTTACATAATATAGTGAAGGTCTTATTTTTTTTATACATAAGATTGATGTTATAACCAAAATAATAAAGTGATAATGTGTAATATCTCTGACTGTGATTTTGTTGATTATTGGAGTAGTAAAGTGTGTGTGTGTGTATGTGTGTGTGTGTGTGTGTGTGGTATAGCAGTTTGTAGGTACTCTAGCCTTATATTGCACATTGGTTACGTAAGATTAACTCTCATCTCGTTCCGATGAGAGGTTTAACAAAAACATCTTCATTCTCGATTCAAATCACAGTCTGTTGAGACCAGTAGTTGACCATAAAAGTGTGCGGACTGTCCTCTAACAAAGTGAAGGATGAAAAAACTCGTCTTTCCCCTGTTGTCCATCCACACATTACCCACAATCCTTCCTGCCTCGTGCGATGCGTTCAAACCCGCTCTCTATCCAACAACCGAACAATTCTGTCTATTCCTTTTTTACTTCACCTGTTCCTCTCTGATTATCTTCTCTGCTATGGTTTTTACAATCACTTTTTCTTCTCTGTCCGCTTTTAAAGCTGCGTCTAAAGTTTCAACACAACATTCAAAAGCGCTCACAGGAAACACCACATGGCAAGCGAGATCAAAATTTCACACCAAGAAACAAAATGACACGTAACACAACGTAACGGAAAACAAACACCCCATTTGTTGACGTGTTACACGCTTGTACACAATGCATCAGAGGACAGGAAGGGGCGGGGTTTCGGGGGGAAGTGCGTGGGCCAGTCCAGCGGCTTGGTTTGTGGGGGGCGGGGCTTCCATTACACGCGCCACAGCAGTAAGTGGTTGGTGCTGTCGTCCCGCCCCACCGTCTCGCTGCTATTGGTCAGTCTAAAGTCTTCATAGCCGTCGCCGCCGCTGATGACCAGCAGGTTGGATTTGACGGGCAGGAGGGTGGAAGCGCGCCGTCGGGCTGAGTCTCGTCTCTGCAAGCCTCCACTGCTGCTCTCAGAGTTCACTGTAAGAAAAGTCAGTAAAACACACATATTCATTCATCATTTGATGCTATGTTAACATCCATCTTGGATGCATCCGTTTATAAGTACTAGTCAAACCAGGCAAGTTTAAAACACTCAAAACTCAATGGTTGATTGACAGGTAAGTATGCAGTCCTTTTTTGTTGTGCGGGATGCATTAAGACCCATTAGCGTTTATACTACAAATGTGATGGTTTGAGTGACGTTTTTTATCTCTGACCAGTTGAGATGGATGTGAATAGCAGGTGTAATTAGGTTCATGATTATCGCAGTCTACCTGTTAAAAATTAAAATTGGGAACGGTCAACACTGCAACTGTAGAAAAAGAAAGTTCTGCGTTTCAATAAATCAAGCAAATTGTCTAACGTGTGTTTTAGCCAGTTTGTTATTTGAGCGAAATAAAATAAAATAAAAATTTAATATGACAATTTTGCAGGGCCATAATTGCGTGTTTCATGAATACCATGACATTCCTAAAATGAAAAAATAAATAAATAAATATATATATACCGCTCTATATATGTATATATATATCTTAAATTATTTATTTAATTATTATTAACCATGTTTTGGGGTTTAATGAATACCATAACATTTATAAAATAAAATAAATATCTATCTTAAAATATTGATTTAATTACCATTATCATAATCATGTGTTTGTGTTTTATGAATGGGGAAACACTCCAACAATCCTGCAATTGGTGGTTCCCCATGTCATTGTTGGAGTGTTTCCCCATTCATAAAACACAAACACATGATTATGATAATGGTAAGTATGTAATTGTTAAGTATGTCATATCATTAGTATTATTGTTCTTATGTATATCATATGGCAGTATAATATGGTCAATTTTTTAAATATACTGCTCAAAAAATAATAATTGTATAACAATTGATAAAATGACAACACATTATGGACACCAACTAGAACAGATTAAGTCACTGAACTCTTAACACTCTGAATTTCAGGTTGTAGACAAAAAAAAACACACAAAACAGATCAATGTCTCTGTATTGCTGTAATGCTGTTTTGTTGCCAGATCCTCTGTCAATATTACCCAGACTGCAATAGGCTGTGAGAAACAAACCTGATTCCGACGTCGGTGGGAAGTTGACGTCAAAGCCCTCGGGCAGCTCTATGCACGTGAGGAAGCGGACGTGTCCCGTGTGGCCATGAGCGGAGCCCATGGGGAGGAGGGGGGCACGCAGAGTGCCCGGCCCAGTGCTGGAGGACACTGGCGGGATAGCCAGAGTCAGGACCACCCCTGCACTGGTGCCAATCCACAGCAGGTCCTTACATGCCAGAAGAGCGGTGATCCGCAAACAGGCTGCTTTGTGCTGCCGGATAATGGCATCAGACCCTAAAAGAAAGGGCTTTATTTTATTCTGCAAAGTATAATACAATCAGCTCTTAAACAAAACATTCTACTAACTATGAGGAACTTTGCAACTACGTCAACTAACTCTCATTGAGTATTAGTAGATTTAGGTTAGGGTTAGTAGAATAAGTTGACATGTATTTGCATAATCAGTAGAATGTCTGTTGAGGAGCATCAAAATAAAGTATTAGCAGATATTAATCAGACAGTCTACTAATACTCTAATGTCTGCTAAGTAGTTGCAAAGTTACCTATAGTTAGCAGAATGTCTAAAGCAGGCTATCGAAATAAAGTGTTACTGATTCCCCCCCCTTGTTTTAACATGCAGCAGGTGAAAATCATGAATAAATGCAGACTTAACAATACCTGCAAGCATCTTGTGCACGGCTGGTGCCACGTCGACCTCCGTGAGGCTCTCGTATGAGGAAGCGTGGTACAGTCGCACATGAGCACTGCCCTGTAAAGCAATCCATACGCCTTTGCCGTAGCTCACCATACTGGTCACACAGCGCCCGCTGTCCTGACCCACTTGGAACGAGTGCTGAAGAAGAAATTAAAATATACAATGAGACAGAAAGTGAAAATTGCAAAAGGTGATGGTCACTCTTTAGCTTAGGGTCCAACTAACCATTAGCTATGACTTTTTTCTCAATAAACTCCTAATTACTGTTTATTGAGAGTTAGTAAGGTAGTAAGTTTAGTTAATAGTTAATAACTAGTTAATAAAGTTAATAGTTAATAACTAATAACATAGTTAAGTTTAGATTAAGGGATGTAGAATATGGTCATGTAGAATAAGGCATTAATATGTGCTTTATAAGTATTAATAAACAGCCAATATCCTAGTCATATGCATGCTAATAAGCAACTAGTTAATAGTAAGAATTGGACCCTAAACTAAAGTGTTAGCTAAATGTTTAATCTGCTGATGTCAATAGTCAAGTCAAATTGATTTATAAAGCGCTTTTTGCAAGACAGATTGTTTCAAAGTTGCTTCACATAAAATAAAAAAAACAGGAAAATGACATTGTTAATGTTGTAAAATTCATCAGTAATGAAACAAAGTCAATTTAAGCTGTAAAGCAGCTCTTAAAATAATAGTGTCATTATTCAGCTTAATTTCCATATAAAGTTATGTGCAAGATTGGAATATCGCATAAAACATTTGCTAATAAAGCACCGAAAGCAAAGAAAAATTGGCCCAAAATATCTGTAATAAAAATGGAAGTTGCCACCATCGGGAAAGCCACTGTGGGTCTTTCTTCATACATCATAAATGTTTTGGTAAATGTGTTTCCATCTTAGTTTATGCGCATGTGTACTTTTCAATTGATCGCATTTTTATAATTTTTGCACATCTTGGCGTTTCCATCCAGGGTTTTTAGTATCCCAAAAGTCGCATAAAAATAGCTGGATGGAAGCATGGCTAATGTTGCAAAGTTAGTGTCATCCATCTCAATTCAATTAAAATGTTGTTCTCATCTGATGGTGTCAATGCAGCTGAATCGATAATATTACTGAATATGAACTGTCTTTTAAATCAAAAAGTCTCCTTCCAGATGTCGTCCGCACGTAGTTTGGGTCTGACCTCTTGTGTTAAAGAGCCGGTGTTGACAATAAGGACCCGGTTCTGACAGCCACACCACAGTTTTCCCGCCACAGGAACCATTTTGGTCACGGGTCCGCTTGGAGAGCCCAGACACAGCGTTTGAGAACTCTGAGGATCCCAGAAACTTCCTGTTATGCAAAAAGAAGACAGAGACTTTTTGTAAATCACTCAAAATGTTCAAAATGAATATATATATATTTTTTATGAATCTGTGCTCACCTGCTTCCCTCTGATAAACAATCACCTCCCCGTTTGCCAGAGACACAAACACCTTGTTGTCAAAATACCTGGAAATAAAACAAAGATGTTGAGGTTCGATGCCGATGCTGGTTAAGTTAACATGGCAACAGATCAATGAGTCAAGCGGCTGCTTACAGAATACATAGGATAGAAGCAGAATGTTGCATCTTCATACTGTTCTTCCTGTTTCTGATGTTGTCTGAGGACTGGTACACATGGATACTGAAAAAAAAAACAGTGAGACATTCATGATTACATTATTATGCTTATGAAAAATGACTTTTTGTCTTATTTGTTTACTGGTAATCACAAACTTAAGTTACACTATCATTCAAAAGTTAAGATTGTTTTAATGTTTTTTGGAAAAAAAAGTCTCCTATTCTCACCAAGGCCACATTTATTTGATCCAAAACACAGAAAAAAAACATTAATAATGTGAAATATTATTACCAATTAAATTGACTGTTTTCTGTTTGGATATATTTAAAAGTGTAATTTGTTCCTGTGATGCAAAGCTGAATTTTCAACATCATTACTCTAGGCTTCATTGTCACATGATCCTTCAGAAAAGTTACTCTAAAAAGGTAATTACTTGCTACTAATTACATAATTACAAAGATTATTGTACTAATTAGTTGTTATTAGTCTAAAAATTTGTCTAAAAAGTATTGCATTACTAATTACTTTCTTAATCCTATATCAACCAGTTAGGATAGAAATGAAAACGGTTATTTGAATTCTTTCAAATAAATAGTATATGCCATCAATTATTCTTGAACTGGACAAAGTTTTTTAAAGGGAGAAGGTTACATTAAAAACATACATTTTAACATTAGATGTAAAATTTTGATGTTAAATCCACAATCGTTTTATATAAAACTGTTCTATAGTCTATACAGTATTTAATGCAATTACATCAGAAGTAACTGTAATTAAATTACACAAAAATAGGAGTAATCCCTTACTTTTTTTCTTTTACAAGGGAAAAGTAATTCAATTATTTCGTAATGAATTATACACCCAAGACTGCTTCAGAAATCATTCTAATATGCTGATTTGCTGCTAAAGAAACTTTTCTGAAAATGAACTGGCCCATTCGGACATTCACACTTTCAGCTCACTCACAATGGACTTTGTTATGTGTACTTAAGGCTCATTAAAGTGTAATTATTTACAATATGTAGTTAAAGACATAAATCAGTTGCATGTTCTCATAAAGAAAAGTTGAGCTATAGACATGTAACTCGGGCTGTTGAATTAGAAAATATTGGAAAATAATGCACACCCAAAATGTAACATTACTACCTCAGGTGTGCATTATTTTCTAATAATTCAACAGCCCGTCGTCAACTTTTCCTTACTTAAAATGCATTATATAGACAGGAATCAAGTAAAATGCTCCTTAAGACATCTTATTGTGTTCTGTTTGTTTTGACTGTCGACTGGCATTGAGGCATGAACAAACACTTCACACCTGCTAGTGTGAAGGAGAGAGAGAGAGAGAGAGAGAGAGAGAGAGAGTAAATGACTGGATGGAAAGTGACAGGATGCACTGAGGACATGGGCAGGTTTGAGCATGAGATAATGTGTGTCTCTCTGGGAACGCGTCAAAGGGGTGGAACTGTAGTCAGATCAGGATCACCTGAGGTGAGAATTAAACCCCAAACAGAAGGAACAGCAGGGGAATGTGCTTACATCATTGAGTGCTACTCCCGTTCAACTTCTAATTAGGCCCGTGGGTTTAAAATGCAGTCTAAACACAAGTTTAAACACTTATAATAATTACTTTAACAAATCACGTTATATAAAACAGATCATTAATTTTCCATTGAAATAATCAGAATCGTAATGAAAACGACTTGATATATTATACGTTTATCTGAATGATAAGTTGAGCATTATATAGGGTTTGGTAAAGACTTAATGAAAATTATTATAATACTTAACTTAAAAGTTAACATGAAATTATCTTGTTTTTTAGGTGTTATGACTTTCTATTTTCAAAGAAAAAATCTTTAGCGAAAATAATTGCTTTTATTTAGGCTGATATAATCATGGCCAAGTGTGCAGTGAAAATATTAATAATAACCAACAATAGGATCGCAACCTATTTAAAATTTGTTTAAAAGGCTACCGCCCTACATCAAGTTAAGTGTCATTTATTCTCATAAAACCTAAACTTAAACTTTAAAAAAACTTAAAAATTAGAAATGTTGCCTTGGCAACTAACTGATATGAATAAGTTGAAGTTGAAAAAAAAAAATTAAAACTGAAATAAATATAAATTTAAGCTAAATAGAAATATTTTTTTCAAAATGACATAAAATGAAATATCTAAATATAAAACAAACAAAAGCTAATTACAAAAATACTATAACAGTATAAATAATGCTAAAATAGCCAAATTAAGTACCACACTACGCCACATTATAAAGGTTAAGTGTACACTGTAAATTAAACCTTACCTTTTTAAGTACAATCAACTTGGATGTTAAAGTCATTTCAACCTAAATTACATTAAACTGACTTAACTTACTAATAAATTAGTTGAATCTTGTACAACTTATAAACAAAGTTGAAAATTGCTTACCTTATTTTGATTAAAGCAATGTAAAAACACATGTTGTCATAACTTACTGATCATATCATTTTTTACAGTGTATTATTTTCGTAAATCCGCAGTCATGCAATGACCCACCAGCCGTCCTCGGTCCCGAGCCAGACGGAGCTCTGGTACGCCTCTGGGTCGATGCTCAGCAGGTCCTCCAGGCTGGCACGGGTGAAGGACCCTCGACTGGACCGGCGCATGGCTCGGCCGTCCACGGGACTGTCCGCACTGAGCCGAGGGGCCCCGAATGAGTTGGGGACGGGAAACTCTTGTTCCTCCTCGGAGCTGGTGGTCTCTGTGGCTATGTCCTTTGAAACGACTGCCTCATCATCTGAGAGGAAAAAAAACATCATTAATAAGACACAAATTGCAAAATAAACGTGTTTTGAGTGACATGAGGGTGAGTGTAAGGTACTCCGCCTTTTAAAAGATTAGAATAATTAATGTTTATGAAAGAAGTCTCTATTAAGTCAAATAAGCAAATCGGCACACTGAAGAGTAATGATGCTGAAAATTCAGCTCTGTCAAAAGGAATAAAATACATTTTATTAACTTCTTTTAAACTGTAATCATTTTTCACAATATTACTGATCAAATAAAAGCCTTGGTGAGCATAAGAGACTTAATTATTCCAAACTTCTGTCAGGTAGTATTTGATTTTAGAGACTGTAAATGTGCTTTAACTCACTGCCGAAGGTGGATGAGATGGTGGAATGGGAGGCTTGACTCTGCAGTGTCGATGAAGGGCTGGGAGAGTCTTCATCATCGGTGTCATCGCTGTCGAAAGGCACAAGCTCTGCTGCGGGCACTACGGGGGGCTCGCTGAGCTCCAGGGACGAGCCAGAGATGCAGATATGAAGCTGGGGTTGTGTAGACGGCGTTGGATTTGATGGGGCGGAGGGGGTGGAATGACCGACACGTTCTCTGCAGACAGAACGGACATTTTTGCACATGCAAACTGCATATATGTGTAGAAAAATGCATTAGATGAACAGAGGCAAACCTGTCTTAAAAGGCATATTCATATATACATATGAATGTTTGGTAACACTTTATTTTAATGGTCCCTTTTGAACATTCCGTTGACTATAAGTAACTTTGCAACTACATGTCAGATAACTCTCATTAGAGTATTAGTAGACTGTCTGCTTAATATCTGCTAACTCTATATTGTGATGGTCCCCAACAGACATTCCATTGACTATAAGAAACTTTGCAACTACATGTCAACTTATTCAAACCCTAACCCTATCAGTCTACTAATACTCTACTAACACTCTAATGAGAGACATGTAGGTGCAACGTTACTTATAGTCAACAGAATGTGTTAAAGGGACCATCAAAATAAAGTGAAACCGAATGTTTTAGTAAAATGTTTTGTTATTTTAGCTACAAAACTGTCTACCATCCTTAAAGGTGCAGTGTGTAATATGGACAGCTAGTGGTTGAAATGGGTACTGCAGTCCAAATTCAAAATATCAGAGAGAGTTGTTCTTCCTCCTAACTTGATGTTCACACGAGTTGCCAGATTAAGACAGGCGTGCAACTGACAATGGAAAGTGACAAGCCTTACACTGTAAGCTGATTAGCTAATGTATACGTTTAGAACGTTTTAATTGGCGAGGCTTTTTGGGACGGGTAGAATCTGCGATCTCTGACCCAGTTCATTTGCTGGCTTCCATGGCTGCAATACGCTGTGTTTTCCATCAACTGGGGTGTCGAAATACTATTGGGTAAATTGACAGCGGGCGGGATCACGCAGACCAAAACAAAAACAGACATTCCGACACATAATGCACATTTCGAAGTAGAATAACTGGCTGTAGCATTGTTTTTTTTTTTGGAGAAACAAGTATTTGAACTTAACATTTTCCTAAATTTAAACATTATGGTATTTCTATGCTTTTACAGCACCTTTAATAGGTAGGACTAGTGGAGAACTGTACTGTTCATTTACATACTGAAGGATGTTGGAATGATCATGCCACACATGAAGAACATTCACTTTAGGTTGAAAATAACCTAGAATGTTCTCATTAGCAGTGTGAGCATGTCCTATCTGTATGGGGATTCTAACATAATAGTCTCATGGTGCTCATCAACACAGGGCATCTATTATTAGTCTTTAACAGGAGAATCTGTCCTGACTCTGCCGCACAAACAGGTGCGTTTAGGGCCGTCGGGACTCACCTGCTCTTCAGGCCCGGCACGGCGGCGATGCAGATAATGCGAGCGGAGCAGACGGCGATGCAGGCCTCCACCGTGGGCTCATCTCGGATGTTCAGCAGACACACCTGACCCACGTACCCGTCGCTGTTACACACCCACACCTCATATGTGTTCTCTGGACAGCTGTGGCTGGGGGAGGCGCAGGAAAACTGCATCCCGCTGCGGGTCTTCATGATGGGAATGGCCTTCAGGAACTCGGGGTCCCACTGGTCTTTGTTCATGGCTGGATGAATACGTACAATATGTAGGACTTGTCATGAATATATAGCATTTATTGGCTTTTTCATTAATATATACACCATATTTGTTGGGATAGTATGAAGTATGTTTCATAAATATATCAAGTATTTATTGGCCTTCTCATGAATATATGCAGTATTTGTTTTTTTTGCCATGAATATACAGTAGTGGCCAAATGTGATGTTCACCCTTTATTTAAATATTATTAAAAATTTGTTAAAGATTTTGTAAGCATATTGCATAGTTGTGCTTGGAGTCAATTGTTTTATTTGTGATAACACAATGAAACATGGCGAATTGTGCAGACATCATTTTTGGCCATAATGTCATACAAAGAAAATAAGTAATAATAAACGAAACATTAATAACTGATTATGTTGTAGTCAAATGTATTTTAGTTTTTCTATGCTTTTTCTTTGCCAGATAATTTCGACAGATAAATACCTTCTATTATTATCTTTTTGCATTATAATTGTATTATTAGTAGTATACCTTTAACCAAGTTTAGTGTTTTGTTTTTCCTTCACATTTAAAATATTTAATAAACATAAAATATTTTCCTCATATTTTGATTGTTTAATTGAACTTGTAGGATCATAAAAAAATTAAAATATCACCCCAGACATCACTTTTGGCCACTACTGTAGATCGTATTTCTCAGGCTTTGTAAAGAATATAGTGTAGTAATTATTGGCATTTTCACTGAATATATACAATTTGTGCTGGCTATACATTAATATATGCAGTATGTTTAGGATTTTGCATGAATACATACTATTTATTGAGCTTTGCATATATATATATATATATATATATATATATATATATATATATATATATATATATATATAGATAGATAGATAGATAGATAGATAGATAGATAGATAGATAGATAGATAGATAGATAGATAGATAGATAGATAAAATGTGAAATGTTGCCTTGGCAATTAACTGAAATTAATAAGTCTAAATTATTCTAAATGACTAAATTAGTAATTTTAGTATTTTAACTTAGACTTGTATATTTCAGTAAGTAAACTAATAAAAATGTCAAAATCACAATAACTAAAACGTAAACAAAATTATTCTATAATATAAATACTAAAATAACACAGTTTTATATATATATATATATATATATAGAGAGAGAGAGAGAGAGAGAGAGAGAGAGAGAGAGAGAGAGAGAGAGAGAGAGTGGATACTGTTTATAATATAATATAATATAATATAATATAATATATATATATATGTGTGTGTGTGTGTGTGTGTGTGTGTGTGTGTATAAAATCTCTCTCTCTATATACATTTATATTGTCATTTTTACTAGTCTGTCTTGTGCTAAATGTTTGCACCAAGTTCATAACAGAAAATTATAATCCCCCTCCTTTTTTTTAGGAAAGTAATAATTAGATGTAAATTGCTGGTGGTAGACTATTTACCGAGCTTCTTCTTGGCCTCCTCAAACGCCTGCTCAAAGTTACTGCGGGCATCAGGGCTGCTGAACTCAAAGATGAAGGTGGTCTCGGCTGAAGCGGTGGTCAGCTCTAGTTTAGTGGGTAGTAACGTCATGCTGAAAGCCAGAGACTGTTTCTCCGCCAGCTCCCGGTGCACTGACGCCATCAGATCCTTTATCACATCATCCAAACTCTGACACAGACAGAGAAAAGCAGTTCAGAATATTTCACTCATTCTTCTGAGTGGGAGAGAAGAGGCACATACTGCATGTAAAAACGCTACAGTATGTTAATGAGTCTAAGTTTCTACCAAGTGACCAACACTTTATAGCAACAGCAATACAACAACAAATTAATATGAGGTGTTTTATAGACTAAAGCTTGACAGACCTGATGGGGGAAACTGAGTGTTTCTGACAGCTTGCTTATTTGTCCAAGCGTGCTGAGATCTTCATCCAGACGACTGATGGTTTTCTGGATATTTTCTCTGTTAGTGGCTTGATTAGAACCTGTGATGATAAAATGACATTGAGTCAATAAAATAAAGTCAAACTAAGTATCGAAAAGAAAGTAGCCTAACAAAAGGGGCAAAATAATGAATGTATGAATGAATGAATTTCCATTTTAAGAGCATGTAAAAAAAAGAAAAAAAAGAGCAAAAACCCAAACATGGTAAACATCGTGTCATACTGATTGTGTGTGATAATAACGCTACCTTTAACCACCTCCACATCTTCTATGGGCAGTTTCCACAGGAACTTATATTTACTCGAGGTGTCAATGACACTAGCAGCGGAATATCTGAAAGAGTGGCAGAGAGATGATAATCATCAGTCGAGGATATTTAAAGATCTAGTCTTGCATCTGAAAGGTTGGTGATTCAAATGCCACAAGGGTTAATCATGAAAGATCCCCACTGAAACATTTACAAGACACTTCATTATTTACGTCCATTATTATTACAATGTTATGTTCTTTGAGACATGAGGTAAGATGCTTTGCTGATTCTGCTGTGCGCATCATGTGTTTTGGAGGAGAAGTGGCTTTAGAGGGCTTATGTTTTCAAAGCTAACTTGCTATTGCTAGCTTCTTCGCAACTACCTTTAAATTATTCCCGCAAACACACACACAAAAAAAGGACGATGCCGTTATGGTAAGGGACGTGACCTCTCCCAAACACGCTCAAAGTGGTTGACCAATCACACAACACACTGGTCCAGTCAACTAATTAGAGCACACTATGCTTTTCAGAAGGAGTTCATAGAGACATGAACTAAACAGAGTGTTACTGACAGACTGGGTTCTGCAACAATGTCAAATATGTTAAATATAATGTGTTTTTTGAACATTCAAGCATGAAAACCCATTCTTGTAAACCCAAAAAACAAAATTAACATAATAGGTCCCCTTTAAAGCATCTGCTAAATGAGATATGTTACAGACTATATCGGTGCTGTTTTCCTGACCGTCCACTAGGGTGCAGTGTTATTCGGAGATAAACTGCATTGGCTTTGGACTGCAGAGCAGAAGTGCTCAGGGGACTCTGGGGTTTCTAAACCAAACATCAGTTTTCCCAGGACCTCCTCACATCTATGGACTATTAAAAGAAAGCTGCAAATGAGCATCAGAACTCACAAACTCATGGAGCTCCTGCGAAGAGATCCAGACTTCCTCTTCAGCGTGGTGCAGATGAGCAGATCACTGAACAGAAAGAGAGATCGGTCCTTCTTACCGCCCACCGTTTTCTACAGTAAAGAGAAGCACAGGAGTTTAGAAAGCTCATCATTATGGTAAAAAATGTTCTTATTTCTTGTATGAAGAGCTTATCTGTGCTCACCGATTCCACCACCATCTCTTGTCTCAGGAACTTCCTCTGCGGATTAAGGATCTGACAGGAAAAAAAACATTATTACGTACCACCAAAGGGCAAACATACTTCTTGAAGCTTATTTCCGCCACAGAATAAAAAAATAAAAAAGCTAATTGTGACTTTTTCTCTCACAATTCAGACTTTTTTCTATAATTGTGAGTTTATATCTTGGAATTCTAACTTTATGTCCCAGAATTTTGAGATATAAACTCGCAATTCTGAATTTAATTTTCAGAATTGTGAGATATAAAGGCACAATTGAGATAAAGTTGCAATTCTAAGAAATAAATAAAGTCAGCTCACAACACAATTGATATTTTTCTCGCAATTGCAAGTTTATATATCACAATTCTGAGAAAACAATGTCAGAATCGCAATATATAAACCTGGCAATTCTGACGTTTTTTCGTAGAATTGTGATATACACTACCGGTCAAAAGTTTTGGATCGGTAAGATTTTTAATGTTTTTAAAAGAAGTCTCTTCTGCTCACCCAAGGCTGCATTTATTTGATTAAAAATACAAAATAAATAAATAAAATGTAATATTGTGAAATATGTGAATGATGTGAATATAGTAAAGTGTAATTTGTTCCTGTGATCAAAGCTGAATTTCCAGCATCATTACTCCAGTCTTCAGTGTCACATGATCCTTCAGAAATCATTCTAATATGATGGTTTGATGATTTGGGGTCAGTAAGAATTTTTATTTTATTTTTGGGGGAAAGAAATAAAAGAAATCAATACTTTTATTCATCAAGGATGAATTAAATTGATCAAAAGTGACAGCAAAGACATGTATAATGTTACAAAAGACTATATTTCAAATAAATGCTGTTCCTTTGAAGTTTCTATTCATCAAAGAATCATGACAAAAAAAAATTACATAACTGTTTCCAACACTGATAATGATAATACATGTTTTTGAGCATCAAATCATCAAATTAGAATGATTTCTGAAGGATCGTGTGACACTGAAGACTGGAGTAATGATGCTGAAAATTCAGCTTTGATCACAGGAACAAATTACATTTCAAAATATATTCACATAGAAAACAGTTATTTTAAAATGTCATAATATTCAAGAATATTACTGTTTTTTTTTTTTGTTGTTATATTTTTTATCAAATAAATGCAGCCTTGCATTGTATATTACAATGTATGTGCAATGTATAAATGCAGTGTATATTAAAAAAAGGTCACAATCATTTATTTTTGTATTCTGTGGCGAAAAAAGCTTTCATATAAACTAGCCGTCAAACTACTGTAATCAATCGCACATATTTAGTCAACGTGAAATAGCGTTTGCAAGCAAAAATGTAAGGTCGACTAGTTCAAGCAACAATTAACTAGTGGATTAGGTAAGGGGAGGCAAGTTTATTTTTTACAGCCTCTTTCATGCGCATTTCATACATACTGGGCATGAAATATGGATAATTTACATAACAGGGATTTAAAAAAGAATCATTAAAGATGCATAAATAAAAATAAGAATAAAAAGTAAGGCTGATTTATACGTCTCTCACATGCTCCACGCCCTCAATGTGCGCTTCGATCTCCTGCATGACACGCGTCTCTTTCTCCAGCTCCTCCGCGCTCCGTCTGCCCTTGTTGATCCTCTCGGCCAGTCGCTTGATGTTCTTCTGGGCTTCCAGCAGAAACAGGTAGTCCGGGTGATCCTCGGGAGTGTGTTTCAGAAGATCCTGAAGCCCACAAACAGAATGTGTCATTTAAAACCTAAACTACCAAAACAACAGGAAACGTAACTAAAAATAAAATACACATGAAATGCATGGATGACGTTTCAGTCCTAGATATTGATAACGGTTACACTTTATTTTACAGTACGTGTGCTTACAGTGTAATTACAGTGTAGTTACCCAAGAAAGTACTGGTAATATAAGGTAACGACATGGTTTGGTTTAGGTGTCGGTTCAGGGATAGTACCTAGTTATAACCCAGTTATTGTAATTGCTATAATAAGTACCTAGTATGTACATGCGGAAAAGGACTGTAAAATAGCATTGAATGTTAGCATTTTTGTCCTTAAGATTAACAGTAAAGATGGGTAAATAAATATGACGTAGCTAAGCTGTAAGCACACACAAACATACCTGATGTCAGGGCTGAATGATTTGGGAAAACTGCAAAGTTTTTGATTAAAATTGTGATAGTGATTAAAAATGCAATTTTTGTTTGCTGTGCTTGTTTGAAAAACTGCACAATTTGGCCATAAAAACAAATCCTTTTATTGCCATTTATCAATTTGACTATAAAATAACAATAATAACGTTTATTATTAAATATTAATTTAATTTCTTAACTTAATTTCTAAATTAAACCATTGAGCTTTTATTTTGGTGGAAATCTGCCAAATTTAGGTTTAGAAATGCTTCTCATTAACATATTTGCTGAAATGGATAGTGCATGTTGTATTCCCAAATAAACGTTTTGAAGTAAGAAGATGCATTTACTGCAAACCAAGGCCCTTCGATAATGTACTAGACACATTGTAATTTCGATTTTATTTCAATTCATCGTTCAGCCCTACCTAATGTGTTCTAAACAAGCAACAATACATGAAAAGAAAACTTCTAAATAAAAACTAACAGACACAAAATGGTCAAAATAAAAAGGGGATGGTTAGTGTCACCTTAACTAGCAGCTCGTATCGTGGGATCCGCTGCACTGGCTTTATCATCAGATCACCCAGAGCTTGTTTCTCCTTATTCTCACGCATGCTTTGCTGAGGAGGAAAGAGATAGAATAACAGAGAAATGGAACACAAACAAAAAGTTTAGAAGTACTACCATACTTTATCTTGATTTCAACTTCATGTGTACAGTTTATCCAACCATGCTTTACTAGATAACTTCGTTTAGGTTCAGTTTGCAGAGTAACCATTAGAGGGCAGTAATCTTCGAACAGCTGAGTTCAAAAACACCTCAAACATGTTATGATTCAACTGATAAAGATAAATATGCATTTGAAACTAGGGAATTTACATCATTTTTTTTAACCCAGTTAAATGTATTATTGTTAACTAAAACTATTTAAAATATTTTTTATTAATTAAAATGAGGCTGAAATATAAATAAATATAAATATTAGATGGAAAAAAACTTACACTTCAAAACTTAAAAATTAGAAATGTTTTCAAGGCAACTAACTGAAATAAATATTTTTAAGCACTAAAATTATTAAAACTAAAACTTAAAAAAAAAATGGAAATGAAAAAATATATATAAAAAAATAAAAAGCTATTTCAAAACATTCATAAATATAATAGCATAGAAATAATACTAAAATAACACTGGTTTACCCTCATCTCCAGTTAAAGACATTAAAAGTCCAACACAAATACAGAAAATGAAACCTTTCTTTCTCTGTTTTAACAGGTCATAGTTTGCACAATGACAAAATCCATATATTTAAAGTTTAGCTGTGCCAAATGGCCATATAATGTCCAAGAGCTGCCAAACAGCCTCTTGAGGGGATAATTGTAGTGTAGAATTATTTTTACACACACACACACACACACACACACACACACACACACACACACACACACACACACACACACACACACACACACACACACACACACACACACACACACGCACACGCACGCACACACACACACACACACACAAAGCCGTAATGTACCTCTAGAAACTTTAGGAAAGCTGGCTTGGCTTCCTTTGCAATTCTCACTGCGTCTTTGGCGTTCATGAAGTTGTCGATGTATGCTGAATAAATATTGGCGAGGATCTCTTTGGAAAACTGAGGAGAAAGTGGAATCATTATTGATCAACACTGTACTGTGCACCTTTAAATACATCACCCCTAGCCTGCTAATCATTGCTTGACACACAGCATTAAAACCATATTTTAAAAAAACAACAACAACAAAAAAACAGTATAGTGCTTTTTGATACGCTTGTTACTAAAATGACTTCCTATCTGATAGTGAGGACAACTCTGAGTAGTTATCTTTGTGGATGGATGGTGTGTGTGGACAGACAGTCCTCAAATAAATCTCCTTAGCTTGTCGCGAGGAAAGACAGCTCACTGGCAGCGTGTGACTTCTGTAATGTTTAACTCTAAAGCCACAGGAGGACAATTTACACCCACCATAAACAGAGGTCCTGTTTTACGAGCCCTGAAGAACACGCTGACATTATCTGCACAGTGTCTGTTCCATAGAGGCTTTCATTTTCACACTTTGATTTTTTTTTTTTTTACATAAATAAAAACTATTTCAAACTTTATGTACAGCCAACTGATGCTCGGGTTTCCTTGAGTCTGGTTTGCAGTTTTACTGAACATTAAAGTGCACATGAATATAATAATGTAATTAAATCATTTGATATTTTCGTTTATCAAATAAGGTGCATGACCTTTAGTTTCATGTTTTGTTTTTGTTCTTGACTTTCGCATGGGACTTGGGTTGTATGATATCTAATAAAACTAATAAAACAAGATAATGGCCCATTCTTATAGCGCAAATAGTTACCGTCACAATGCTAGGTTGTTGTGGGTGACTCTTAGCATGTTGCTATGGTTACAAAGGAGTTCTGATTTGTTTTTTAAGCTTTTTTTCCACAGACTTTTTTTCTTTGTAAAGTTATGATGCATCTTAAGCTTGATATTGAAGAATTTTTTTTAAGTTCCTATGAAGAAAATGAATGAGAACCTTAAAAAACATGAGCTTAAAGGCATGAGCTTAGGAGACAGACCAGGCTTAAGCCTAGTCCCAGACTAAAATGCAAGTTTGAGCTGATTTAACTCAAAGCAACATGCACTGGTATATCTTAAAATATGTCAGTACCATTGTTTTGTCTCAAGATGCACAGCAGTAATGTTTTTATGTTTATAAAAGCTACTTAAATGTCCTAATTTATCTAAGCCCTGTCTGAGACAACCATTTACACCAGGCCTGAGACTTACATGCACAGGGTTCAGTACAGCCCTAAAGCCTTAAAAATCCCACAAAACAGAATTGTGGTGTCTAAACTATCTGAGATTGTCAGTTTGCGACTAATTTAGTCAGAGCCCATATAAATCCTGCATTTGATGTGCGAACGTGAATCTGACAGGAATGTCTAAACAACGTGTACCTAGCAGTCGTGAGGCGGTATTTCTCCAAACCGGGGCAGAGGGTCAGACAGATTAAAGCCCCACACTGAGACACTTAGCATTCCTACAGAGAGAACAGACCTTCACCTTATTCTGAACAAACGTTAGGCTGCATCCCAATTAGCATAATTACACAATGCACTAAAAGTGGTGGGAAAGTACAGTAAACTACAGTTCCAAAGTTGGGGTTGGTAAGATTTTTTATGTTTTTGAAAGAAGTCTCTTATGCTCACCAAGGCAAATATAAATAGTACTTTTTGTGAATTTTAAATCACAAATCGAAATTTTAACCAGAAAAATCTGACCAATTCCTGTTTCAGGAATGGCACAAAAGTGTCTGTGTTTAGATCAGTGTGCTCAATAATGTGCTTTTTTGTCATATATATATTGATAATGTTGTATAGTAAATAAAATTCAAACAATAAAAAAACATTCTTTCACGTAGTTCCCTCACAGTCCCATTCACCTGATAGGGCCATTAGTGGAAAGGGTCATTTTCTTTCCAGGTGTGAAATGCATAAATATTCATGATCATTCACGCCTCCTCACAGTATGACATTTCTAACACAAAACATGTCTTACAAATGACAATGTCTTACATGTCTTTTAAATCAGTCAATCAATATACTGTTTTATGTGAATGAGTGGGCAGGATGATTTTCACATCGTTTCGAAGCAAAAATTCTAGGCTACAGTTCAGTTCTCAAAACTCTTGCAAAAAGATATTCAGGATGGGTTTTATGGCCTCAAAAGAATCATTTATTTGAAATAGAAATCTTTTGTAATTGTATAAATGTCTTTACTGTCACATTTGATCAATTGAATGCATCCTTGCTGAATAAAATTATTAATTTCTTTCAAAATAACATGAAAAAAACTTTCAGAGATGGCACTTAGGATGAGACGAAGACCTAGCAGCAGGAGAAATTGTGTGTGTGTGTGTGTATATGTGTCTGAGAGACAGAACGGCACCAGCATCACGACAGCATAGACCCTAAGTAAGACCGGTGGGTTGAGACAATATGGCAACCATGTCAACTAATAAGCCTACAACCTGCACGTCATCCCTTTAGTATGGAAAACAAACACCTGCTAGATGTCAACACTTCTGTCAGTACCTTCTGAGAGCAGACGACCGGGACTGAGTGGCTCCAGCCTGGTGTTCACACACTCTCTGAGCGGATCACTGGCTAACTGAACCTTATGTGTTAGTAACGCTAATGTGAGAGGCCAATCACAGAAGATGAAGGAAATCATCAAAATAAGACATGCTGTTAATGTGAATGTTAATCTTTTGACTATAGCCAAATTTACCAATTTGTTCATAAGCTATTTCTGAACCAGAGAAAAAAAACTAAATTTGACAGGTCTAAACGGCAGTAAAATTACATGGGACGTTTAAGCAAACAATGTTATAAACCAAAAAAATAAATAAAAAATCCTTGGCTGCACACTTCTACTAGTCACTTAAAGTATGCATTTCACTGGGCGTTTAACTGGTAAAGTGAACTCTGGAGAACATGCAGACATCATATTTCAATATCAGTCTTTTTGTGCTTTAATATTCACAGAGGTCATATCATCATTTGATTAAGTTCACGACCCTACTTTTCATTTATTCATCCAAATTTTGCCAAATTCATCGCGGAAACCATAGGGCCCCTATATTAGCATTCAATTATTTATCAATACAATTTAATTCAGGGAACACTCATTCTAATTCTGCATACTACTTGGGACAGATAGTATGTAAATCGGGACACAGCATTAGTCATCCTCATACACAGATCTATATTACAAAAATCCGTCTAAAAATGTTTACCATTATAATAATTTCTGGTGTAGTATTTTCAACATAATCTACTTTGATTTGGGACGCTATTCTCACATACAATACGGTGCAAATAGTAATAAAACTGTGATTAGGTTCTCACCGATTGAATGAGCACATGTCCGATAGTCTGTTTGTCATGCCACTGGTTGACACAGTCCAGCACCTGCTCCAGGAACTGCTCATGATGTTCTAGAATCTCAGGGATCTGGTAAAACATCTCGTCTACCAGGGACGGGTCACAGAGCGGGGAGTTCTCCGGGTGCTTGAGGGGCTTCATGTAGCCCTGAGACCACAACAACAGAGAGAAACCAACAGGAAATCAACAGTTTTATCTACATGGAACAATTTTTACTTTTTAGTACTGAATAAAATGCAATCCAATTTCCATCACAGTGCATTACGGCATTAATCGCTGAATTTAAAAATGCTGTCTAGTTAAAACCACTAAACTGTGTTAACGTGTTTGACATACTTAGACCATGAACTGGATATGCAATAATAAATATAAAAGAATGCAATTATAATGAATATGCATGAATAAATATAAAGGAATATGCAAAAATAATGAATATGCATAAATAAATATGAAGGTATATGCATCAAAAATGATAAAGGAATATACAATGACAGAATGAATGCATGTTTTTGTGTCTGCATGTGGTGGTCTGGGACAGACTTTGATTATAGGAAATGCCTGACTCCCCCTTTGGGATGTAAACTGTGTCATATGAAATGCAGATAAACATTCTGCTCCTCTGTCTTTACTGTAACAAAACAAGGATTTTTTAAAACCAAACTTGTATCTCATTTATTTATTCATTTGAATTAGTCAACATTAATTGTCATTTGCAACCCATTTTACTTCCATAAAATTATGTATTAATGGGTAACAGAACATTAAAAAAGATAGAAATATGTATAGATTTTTCTTTATTCTTAGTGCACATAATCTTCTGTTTATTTCACTTTTACCTCCATGTATCATTTGTATATTTATTTACATCATCTTTGTCAGAATTTTTTTATATCATAAAATAATAAAAATTTAATATTCAGACTACAATTATAATTATAACCTAAATGACAATGAAATAATACCAGAAATGTGTAAGTAGGGTCCAATTTGACTTTTAAAAAACTTACCAATTTGGTTGGGGATCGAAAATTCCAATTTTGGAATCGGACACTTAAGGTCAGGAATCGGACCATAAAATTAAACCTTCGATTCATGCGTGTGCATTTTAATGTGATTGCAAACCATTTTCAAGAGCAAGAAAACGCGAAAGAGAACTCAATTCGGCACTCGTGCGGCACGCTGCTTTCTTTGCGCACACAGCCGCCTCTCATTTAGTGCGCGATACTGAAGTGAGTTATTGTACATGTCTTCTTGTGCTTAAACGCACAAATACACACAAAACTATGTCAAAATATTCTCGTAAACACAGTCAGTTTTGTCTTAAGTGAACATAAACAGTTGAGATAGAAAATGCATGTGTAACAGTATATTGGATCCTGCATGAGCCCTTAAAGCGACAGCAGCCTAATAAACCTGTAATTAACGTTAATTAAAGAACAAAAGAAAAATAAAATCACTCACTGATCTTGACTGAATAACTTTTGTAACTTTAATAAGGAATAATCAAAGTTTTATTTATAAAAAGAACACTATGCAGTGTTATTTTACATTTGATTACAATTTCTGTACCTGAACTTTCTTCAGTTGTATTTTTTTTTTTTTTGTGCTATTGCTAATTTGTTTATTTGTTCTTATTTTATTTCTGTTTACTTGTCTTTAAAATGCTTTTACCTTACTGGAATCGATAAGCAGAATTGGAATTGGAAAAAAAATACCTAACCAAAACCAAATATCCCTTACATAAACATACAAAAAAAGGACTGTTGTGTTACCATGGTACAGTGATGTATAAGATGGTAACATCATATACTATGGTATTCACATCGTACTTCAAAAATACCTTGGAATTACCAATTCCAAAAAAGCATGTTAATACGATAGTACGTCTCCAAAAAAACCCCATACCAACACAGAGTGTTTGTCTCAGGTCAGATGTTTTGACTAGCGCACATCTGGCCAGAGCTCTTTCAGCACCTCAAACGCCCTAAAACGTGCCCGGAGACACGCTGTTGCCGTGATAAACCGCTCTCATCTGTCATCCGTCCATCATGCACCTCTCCACACCTTTCTCTAGATCTCCCCATCAACACTTTAAGGTGATAAACTTGTGCTTGTGCGTCTCTCTCATTGTTTGCTCAGCCAACCACGGCTGACCCGCTGCACACCGTTTACACGTAATGATGTTGACTGGAACGCAATCATTTACCCACAAAGATAAACCGTTTCCTTTAACACAGAATGAGAGCATAAATGCTGGTGAGAATTGCTCAGTAATGGGGGCCATTTTGGAGGTGCGTTGCCCGCTGCTCGCTCACCTTGTTGCCAGGGCAACGGATGCAGCTGCTGGAATAGGTTGTTATGAGTCAGGAGAGATTGGAAAAGATGATGATTTGTTTCTCTCTTTTGCTTATTATACTCAGTATGCAGCTTCCGCTCTCGTTCTTACAGTAACATCATGTTTCGGTTGTTCTGTTCTGATTTACTCAAGGTCTGCAAACGATTTATGATATTAAGAATAATATTAAAAGGTTGATGTATAAAAACAAATAGCAAACCCTTTATGATACAGTGCTTTTTTCATTTTTATGATAAATGTTATGCAACATACTTGGTTTGGCCATTACGTTTGATGTGTTGATTATGTATGTGCATTTACTCTCCACAAAAACTGTCCCCAGTAGTGAGTTAAAATGATAAACCTTCCTTTGAATATGTCCTAATTTGTAAAAAAAACAGCCTGTAGTCATTATTATTAGTTTAATAAGACTAATAGGAGTCTATGTTATTCATTTAGACAGCTACATGAATGTGTGTGCGTTTCATACCTGTGTGAGTGTGCGAAGAGCGTCAACGTAAGATTGTTCTGTGTCCAGTAAAGTCATCATCACATGTCTTCTCATATCCTGTAGAGAGAAATATGTCAATTACGTCACATAAAACACATTTACATATTACAAACAATAATTTTGAAATACATTTTTAATCAAATAAATATAAACAAAGGCAAATAAATACAAATTAAGATAAATAAATAAATATCTACGACAAATACATATTGTATAGACACAATCCTGGAGACTCAAGTACAGGCCTACACAAAACTTCAACGCCCTTAAAAACAATAGTAACCACAGTTTTGACCAAAATACTACAATTAGTCCATTTATTAGAGGTGTTTGCCACTTTTCAAAGTTACTTTTTAAAACCTCTAACATTTAAAGTATCAAAAACTTTGCATTGCATGAAAGATTCCTCAAATCACGTGTCTTGATAAGGAGAGATCTGCTGTTACTTTAGGCTACGTACGTTCAGACTGTCAGCTAAAATCCGATTTTTTGTGAATATCCGATTAGAATCCGATCATAGCAGGTGCAAGTATGAAAGTCAAAAAAGAAAATCATCAAATGAGATTTTACACATCCGTTTTGAGCTACTTACATATGTGGTTTGAAATCCTGTTTAAATAGCATTTCTGGAAATCTGTTTCAGTCTGACCGCTCTAATCGGATTTTGCGTGATTTATGTCACTTTCTCACGCCACGTAAAACGTAAACATGTCAGACGCTGTTTTAGGAAACATGCTGAAAGTCGTCGCAGAAACAAGGCTGTTGTTGCAAAGTGCCGGACGAGCAGAAAAAGACAATATAACTGAGACATGTTTTAAGATCGGCGGAGACGACAGAACAGAAGACGTAGTAGTTCCAGTGTGGCGGCTACATATTGTCATGTTGTAAATAGGCCTAGAAACCACAGAAATGCAGATATTCCAGAAAATAAAAGAGCGCCACGGGACACGCAAATCAGATCTGAACAGCTGTGATAGGCCTACACTGTGTGGACAGTGATTCATTTAGAGATTCCAGTCAGATACACAAATAATCGGATTTGGACTGACAGTGTGAACATCGCCCAAGAGAACAAAATATCAGATCAACTATTTTCACTTGGGGTAGAACAAACTACCTAGCAACCACCCAGAACACCCTAGTTAGCACATAGCAACCTGGTAAAAACACTATCAGAACACTTAAGCAACCTCTTAGAAACACCCTGGTAACCATTCACAGCACTGTAATGGTGCTTTTACTCAGTATTTACTCACATTTTCTTAAGGAACATAAACATCTAATACTCATTATGATTTCACAGCAGTCAAGAATGCATTATGGTATTTCGGTGGTGTAAAGGAAACAATTTATAATGAAGTGCTCAAAATAACAAGAGTTTCCTGTTTACTAGTCTGTGTCAGCCACTGAGCCAAATATGTGTATGTTTCCATCTCTGAGAAGATAACCTTCACTAACCCTGTGAATCAGTCCTGACCGACACTACACAACAAACACATCTGAGTGAGAGAGAAAAACTGATAATGGACAGGGTGTGCTGTTCTTTCATGGTTAAGTTTGTTAGCCAGCATCCGGAGTCCTGCGTTACAGATCTGTTCTGAAATGCCTAGCTCAAACACGCAGTGTGACATGGATGTAATTGGAAAAGGAAGTCACGTGCAGCGAATGCCGCACAAAGTCACGTATACCATGAAGCGGGCTGAAGGAGAACGAATGTTTTAGGATTCCTCCAAATAGTCAAACTTTGTTTTAAACTGGTTCCTGGGAACACAGACTCCATCTGTTTACAGAAGCACTCTTACAAGTTCAGAAGAGTTTATTTCTGAAAGAATGTCAGTAACATCCCACAAAAAGGTCATTACAAAAATCAATCCCAAAAATGTGTTTGTTCATTCTGAATGAAATAACATGCAAGAGACAAAAGATGTGCACAGGAGAGAAGATGGAGTTGTGCTCAAAAGTTTACACACCCTTTGCAGAATCTGCTAAATGTTTTTTTTTTTTTTTAGTGCTGTCAAATTGATTAATTGCGATTAATCGCATCTAACATAAGAGTTTGTGTTTACATAATATATACACAGACACATAAATACAATATATATAACTTTAATCATATATTTATATATACATATTTGTACACATATTATGAAAACACAAACTCTTATGGTAGATGCGATTAATCACGATTAATCGATTTGACAGCACTTTTTTTTTTTTTTTTTACAAAGTAAGAGGGATCATAAAAATGGCATGATATTTTTTATTTAGCACTTTCCCAAATAAGCTGTTTCACATAACAGATGTTTACAAAATAATGAATTTAGTGTGAAAAGATGGATCTCAAAATCATACAGTCACTACTGTGGAAATGGTTCAAACTTGCAGAAGATGCTGGAAAACTGTGCAGGATCTGGAGGATTTTTCTGAAGAACATTGACTCAGGACAAACAAGGGACTCGTGAACAACCACCACAAAACACACAGTATTAATACTGTATTAATAAGTATTAATAATCTAAACTAAAATCATTTATTTATATGGCTTACAAGGTGTTACAGAAAGAAAGAAAAAAAGAAAGAAACATGTGTGCTTGTATGTCAGATTTATGCTCATGCCATCCAGTTCATTTTTCTCTCATATAGAGCAGCCGGTTTGACAGACACTAACCAGCATGCTGTCTTGGTCGACACGTCCGGCTCTAAACTGCGCTAAACAAACCTGCTGACCTGCTGTTTAGTTCCTCAAGCAGGCCGACACAGAATCTAGTTACCTTTCCCCTCAAGACAAATCAAACTGCCACACGCAGGGCGAGCACATGGACAGGGAGATCGGTATACGCTGCAAGGTATTTTAAGAGATTATTGAGCCTTTGCCTGAACTTGGTCCTAAATAAAAATTGGTAATAAAAACGCATTTAAACTGCATTTAGACCGAAAATGCTCTCTGGAGTCTCATCAGGGGGCCAGAAATGTGCCCAGCAGCTCCAACAGCATGTGTGGCAGCCGTTAAAGACGTCCCAAAAGAGTATTTCTGAAATGCCCTGATGAGAAAGACACGGCGTGACATTCAGTCACATGCACAGGAATGCACAGAGGATTTTGGAAAGGTTACTCTATTAAAACTAATATTGAGATGAAAAAAGCTAAACATATACTATAAATGAGACTAAAATATGAATAAAAACATTTACAATCGAACCCATGAACTTGCCTTTGCAAGTACCATCCTGTTACTGTTTACAAACTACACAAACTAAACTTACAGAATTAAACTGGTGATTCACTGTAAAAAATAAATAAATATTTTCATGATTTCATCACAACTTTTTTTTTTCTTTTGTCAAGTAAACTTAATAATTAATGTGGTTCAGATAACATAATATTTTGAGTTTATTTTGATTCAATCTCCAATGTATTAACTTAATTTTTTTATTTCAATTAACTAAATCAGCTAACTTACTTTTTGAAGTTAAACAAACATTATTTTTTACAGAGTTGTACATAAATGTAAATGAAATAAAACCATTTGATGGAAATCAAAACTAACTAGATCTACACTAAAAATGAAAAACACAAAACAAAAAGACAAAAAGTTTTGGTGAAAGTTTTGGCAAATTAGAGTTTGAAATCTTATGAAATCTTCTTTCAGTAGAACTACATGCATATGCTACAATAATCTCATGAACAGACAAAAAGACCATTAAACATTTTATTTATGCCTCAAATAATCTTAATGTGATTACACTGGTCACAACAGTAACAGACACACGGTTTTTAACTGCACGAATCTAATTCATTTAAACATCAACAAAACCCGGACATTCTTGCCATTTGGCTTACATAATGTCAAAAGGTGCCTTGTGCACCCGTCCCATAGCTGTTCTCCTGATGCATTATAGGGCAGCTTTATTATAATAAAATCACATTATGAATCCAGGAACATCCAAATGCATTTCTTGGAAAGACCAGGTCGCGCAGAGCAGGAGAACATGAAGCTCACTGGGGCAAAAAAAAAAAAAAAAACTCTAATAAGCAAATGTCCATGGCAGCTCATGTGTGGGACATGTTGTGCTGCATAAACATGAGATGGAGTAAAAAACACAAAAGCAATGACCACATTTCAAGAGCCAAGAAAATGAACATATTTCAAGATTAGGGTCACTAATGTGTATTAGGGTCACATTCACATTATTGAAACTTTACTATGGATTCATATTTTTTTGCTACTATCCATGCATTTTACGCTTTGAGAGACCATCAAATCATTATAAAAAATGTTCATGTTTTCTAATCTCAACAGAGTTTTGTTCTTCACTCACTGAAATTGAAACGGAATAATCAGGGAACTGAGTGAAATACTTCAGACTGCATGCTAAAGAGAATAAACACCAATCCAATTGTAAAACTTCACTGGGTTAGTTAAGATCGTTCAACGTGTTGGTTTTGACGGACATTTTATACACAAACTACATTTTCTGAGTCTCGCATCAATGATTTTAATATTTTCATTTTTTATTTCATTAGGCCTATTTTATTTTCTGGACTGTTCTTTTTTCATAATTTTGGCAATAGATGAACTATTAAATGAGTGATCTTGAGATGAGTCCCTGAAGTCGTCCAATTTGACTCATATGCTTATATATATATTATAAATGTGATTTTTAAAACATGTAGCTTGATCATCATCTTCTCAGCTGTTTAAAAGATTAAGGCAATTATCAAAGTTTGATAAAATGTTTAATTTTCAAATAAAATGTGATTTGTTTTATATAATTACCCCTTAACAGATTCACAATAAAAATAAAACACAAACTAAACTAAACTAAAAACTAAACCACTTGCACACACACTGATAAACACACACATCCAATCAAAATAAGAATTTCCTGTTTACTGTGTGACCGCTCACTACACCAAAAATGTTTATGGAAGTAAACTAAACCACGAAAAAACCCTTAAACTTTATTCCAAGTAGAATGGTGACTAATCAACTACACCAGAACTGACTTAGGGCTTTTTTAAAAATCATTTATTCACGGACAGCAGTCTGACTTGACAGAGTATTTACAGTAATTTTACATGAATGAAAGCAAGGCAGTGTGAGATATTCAAACCTGTTTTGCCCACATGAGCACCACGGCTGTGCTGGAGTAAATGTTCTAACCATTAGGCCACTGCTTCAGTATAGTATTCAATTTAAACCTCCCCAAAATGCTCTACAGATCTGAAAACATCCATCCATTTTATCTAAATAGAAATACCCATGTGTGACTTTGATTTACACTCATCAAGGTAATGAGATCATAGTGCAGAGGTAAACGGCTGTTTGAGGTTCTGGCTGTAGCGTTTGATTGGTTTTTATTAGCAGAGTGTGTTTGAGTTATTTGAAGATCTCATTTCCTTCTAAAGCTCGCTCTGCTAGAGGCCTGAGATATAACGTGCACTGTAGTTAAACATGCTATTTCTGCCAACCGTCGTGGCATTCGATAAAAAAGAACACAGTTTACCGCATCTCGAGTAGAGCAGGTGGAATCTGTCATTTGATCCCCCATCGCCAATCAAATCAACCTCCCTTTGATCTGATCAAAAACGCTTACCGGTCGCTAGTCACAACGAGAAAATTCTGCACGGTTAATCATGAAAGAAGGGCGGAGAACGTTCAAGCGTTACATGGGAATTTGTCTGCTGGATGCAGTTCAAGCAGGTGCTGTAGGTGTTCTGGTCAGCTTGCTACAGGTACAGGTGCTGTGGCATACTAGTTAAAGCATAGCTAGTAATCAAAGCTTGCTGATTTTATTTGGTACATGAGGTATAATCATTGTGCCCTTTAGGATAGGGTTAAAGCATCTGCTCTATTGACTACTTATTATGATATAATTGAATCAAAGCTAAAAACTAGTTGTCATATAGTAGTTTTTCTTGCAATCCCTGAAAGTATCACAAAAAAAAAAAAAAAAAAAAAAAGATACCAAAAAAATTTAATTTACATAAAACAAATATGTTGCATACCTAAAATATTATACCCAAAAAGTATATTTTACACAAGTAAAATACTGAACTGAATGAATGATTAAACATCTGAATACAAAAAATTTGACAAATAAACATGCAGTCTGTGACCACACTGTAAAAAATATATTTTCATGATTTAGCACAACTTTTTTTCTTTTGTCAAATCAACTTAGAAAATGTGGTTCAGATAACATAATATTTTGAGTTTCTGTTGATTAAACCAATCTCCTTCATTGTTATAAACTCACATTTCAATGAACTTAAAATTAAGGCAAGCAGGTAGCTTACTTTAAAGATCCCATATTGTACACCCCTCTGGAGTTTTATTTTAGATATTGATGTCCTTAAAGTCGCTAGGGGTCGCTAACCTCTTACAATAACAAAGGCGTATGTTGATGACGCATTAGCGGAATTATGGAACTTGCCATCATGCCGAAGGATCTAAAAATGTTTTATGGATGAGTGAATACATTGATGTTTTTAACATGACTGTGGTATGAAGCAGGTCGTGATTGCTAATGAGAGAGATATATCAACATTAGAATAACATACTGATCATATTCTATGATTTCATCATGTTGAGCTATGTAACATTGATTAGTTTTATGTACATTTTCTCACCTCTACATTTACAACTTAGTCGCGGATGTGGAGCTCTCGGCGTCTTGAAAACGCCACGCTGATATTGATCCTTGTTTTAGTTCTCCTTTTGTCCCAAAGTCTGCTTGCCATGGTCCATAATGTTTGAACGAAACAACAGCGTGAGCGTGCCGCTAGATGTAACACAGTTGTCCACGTCTGTTGCCATGGTTACTATGGCAGTACGAGGGGAAACCAGGGATAACGCAGATATTACATCATTGACAGGAGACAAGTGGGACAGGGCGACAGGGACGAGCCATTATTTGAAATTGGAATTTCTCAGAAATTAAAAATCTTTGGGAACTTTTGGGATATTTTAAGTACACAACTGCAGGAAATATATCACACTGTGCAAGTGATTTTTGAATATTTTATTGCAAAAATCTTACATATTGTAACTTTAAGAATATATATTTGCGGTATAAGTACCAAAAACCATCTCATATTTTTACAGATCCTTTTTCAGGAGCTCTGCTAAGAACAGGTCGATTTTGGCCTGTCTAATTAATATTCATGAGCCTCTCTTCTGAGTGACGTACGGCCAGGCCAACCACAGGTAACTAGGGTCATGTACGCTGGAGCCTGCTGTGGCTAGGTGATGCTCAGAAGTAAGGTAAATAAAACACCTGTAATGATGGACATTGCTGAGGGAAATGTTATCCGGCCTTGTATGTTAGAGGCGGACTCAGACCCCGAATCGGCAACGACAGGAGACAACCAACCACCTCCTCAAACGTGTTTACAAAAGCGCGTTTTTTTTTTTACTTTCAGCGTTGCTGCATGCAGATTTAACGTTAACATTAATTTAAACTGTCTGTAAACAAACTCAGCAAAACATAAGACACAGAGACTTAGTGAACTCAATCTCACTGTCTTTAACTCAATAAAAACAACATACCATACACCAGTGTCTGTAACTTAGGAAAACAAACAACATATTTTGTCTTGTTTCCAGCTGATATTCTATCAAAGCTTGTGGCAACCATAGACTGTACAAAACAACACGTCAGCATCAACTTAGTAAGTGTTGCATATCCGTTTACAAACTATAATGTACATAAAAGGTGTTAGAAGTTTATTTACGGCTTGCGAATTTGAGGTCGGACCCAACGATGGAGGGACGCGATGTTGTCTGTGGTTGGGCAAAAGGAGGGAGGGACGGTGGGCAGTGTTTGGGGTGGTGATGAAGGCGGTGACTGAGTAGTTCTGATGTCACATTTTTTTACGGAAGTCACAACGGCTTGTGAAAAGGCACAGCTACTTTATGCAGGCTGTGTGCATTTGTCTGTGGATTGACTGTTTTGAAACTTATATGGTAGTTACAAAGCCCCTAGACCTCTGTTATATGAAAAAAGCCAGAAAATTTCAGTTTTGAAAATATGGGACCTTTAAGGTAAACCAACAATTTTTTTTTTTTTTTTTTACAGTGGATGTGTTCATTCATGAAAAAAAATCATGAAAAAAGGGATTTTTTTTTCTCATGTGCTGATTCTTTTAAATGAATTAATAAATTCATGATTCTTCACAAATAAAAAAAGGTAAAGATAAAAATAAAGTATTGTGTAGAAATAAATTGTATTTTAGTTATATAATAATTTATAAATATAAATATTATGTATTATTAATATATACAGTGCAATGCATAAGTGAATACACCCATGCTAAAGTTGACTAAAAAGAGGAATAAAAAATCATATTTTGGAAATTGAACTTAATGCCTTAATTTAAAAAATTAGGAAAAATCCAACCTTTAAGGACACCAATTTTCTTTGTGAATGAATAATGTATCGTAAATAAATAAATGTTCTTCCTTAAAATACATGGTGCATAAGTGTGTACACCCCTATGTTAAATTCCCATAGAGGCAGGCAGATTTTTATTTTTAAGTATTTTTTTTAATTTTTTTTAAGGATACTATGCATCCTGATAAAGTTCCCTTGGCCTTTGGAATTAAAATAGCCCCACATCATCACATAGCATTCACCATACCTAGAGATTGGCATGATTTTATTTCAGTTAGCCTAAAAGCTAGTTTGATTTGCATTGAGAGATGATCTTATGGAAAGTACCCCATGCCAATCTCTAGGTATGGTGAAGGCTATGTGATGATGTGGGGCTATTTTAATTCCAAAGGCCAAGGGAACTTTATCAGGATGCATAGTATCCTAAAAAATTTTTTTTACAAATACTTAAAAATAAAAATATGCCTGCCTCTATGGGAATTTAACATAGGGGTGTACTCACTTATGCACCATGTATTTTAAGGAAGAACATTTATTTATTTACGATACATTATTCATTCACAAAGACAATTGGTGTCCTTAAAGGTTGGATTTTTCCTAATTTTTTAAATTAAGGCATTAAGTTCAATTTCCAAAATATGATTTTTTATTCCTCTTTTTAGTCAACTTTAGCATGGGTGTATTCACTTATGCATTGCACTGTATATATATATATATATATATATATATATATATATAAAATTTAACATATATTAAAACAATATTATTAAATACATTTTTGAATTTCAAGTCATCCAACAAATGACAAGCAATATAGTTGAGTCTGCAAAACAAGACAAGTCTTAAAAAAGTTTTAAAAACACACTCGAGACCCACGCATCTCAACTAGTAATTCAGAAAATCCCCCAACTTGTCCAACAATTTTATTAAAAATATGCAGTCTTGCACATCCCTGGCAGAAATGCAGGAGAGAGAGAGAGAAAACAGAACATTGCTTTGAAAATGCACTAAGCTAGTTGCCTAGCACCAGACATCAGTTCTCAGCCCCCTCCACACCATAGATGATTTCTACTGTCGTCATTCCCTGCGATCACAAGAGCTGAAATCACACAGCCTTTCAACACTTTCACAAAGCCAGCTCTTCCCTCTCTCCTCTCAATCCTTCCCCCGGTTCTTCTCTAGTTCTTCCCCAGCAAAAGGTCTTCATTGACTGGCTTTCAGATAAAAAAATTGGAGTCCTGGAGAGCTTCTTCAAAAAGGTTATGCAACTATGACAATGACTCCAGCAAAAGCCATGCGTGTCAGGTTGACGTAGTCTGATCACTTTCCATTTGCAATATTGATCAAAACAAATTTTCAAAACAAGCAAGAGAGAAAAAACCCCATCTAACTGTACATGAATAAACAATTAAACTAAGCAATGAAATAAGATATGCATTTCCTCAGCCCATGGCTATTTTCAAGAGACCAAAACAATGAAAATCTCACAATATTGCAACTGTACTCATAAGACAGATATAGGGCCCTATTTTAATGACCTAAGCGCATGGTCTAAAGCGCATGGCGCAAGTGCACTTAGGGCGTATCCAAATCCACTTTTGCTAGTTTAACAACGGGAAAAATGGTCGGTGCACCCGGCGCATGGTCTAAAAGAGTTGTCCCTATTCTCTTAATAAGTAATGGGTGTGTTTTGGGCGTAACGTGCAATAAATCAACCAGAGTCTCATCCCTCATTCCATTTAAAAGCAAGTTGCGCTTGCGCCATAGCGGATTCACTATTTACGAATTTGCAAGCAGAAAAACTGAACGCTTCTCTAGCGAGGAAACGGATCTGCTCATGCACGAAGTTAAAGCGTACAAGCAGACCATCTACAGGACAAAGTGTATGCACATTGCAAAAACTAACAAAAACACTTGCGATTGCACTGGGTGTATAGGGCCCATTCTGTCTTTTTTTATCTCAAAGAAATGGGGGCAAATCTCAAGCAATACATGAAATAAAGCCCAATGATTCACATACTGTCTCTGCTAACGGACACGAATGATCCCTCATATTGTGTGGCTTGGGTGCCATTGCATTTCTAAGCAATCAGACTTTTACATTTCATCTGGCAAAAGATAACTAGGTGAAAAAAAATTCCCAAACTTACATTTCAGGAGGGACTAAATATCAGACATTTGACCATCAAGAAAACCCTCGCAAGCAGATAGAAACCATCTAGCAACATACTAATAACCAACTATAGTAGAGAGTAGTTGCACAGGCAAGCACACCATCCATGTCGGTACCACACGCTCAATGCCAGCTCTGCCTGGCCTTTACAAAAACAGGTCATGGGATCACAGCCAGTTGGCTATTTCTGTCTGGAGTAGAACATTCACAAGCAATAAACACACTGAGAAAGAGCATAGCAGACTAAAACAAAGCCAAAAATGAGCATAAAGAAAAGAAGAGGAGACGGAAAGTAAAAACAGCGTTAATATACAAGAACATGAGGTTAGTTTGTAATTGCAGAATGCCACAAGTCTGGAAAAACAAACGTTACTGGCTGCAGTGGAACCAAAAAAATGAACCAATCATCTCGCAGACACACCAGTCAGCGATGAACCTGTTTATGTGCCATTTGCGAGGTGTAAGACAGTCTTAAGACAGACGCCCACAGGGTCACTGCAGACAGATAAATCCCCTCAGTGTCTGGACATAATCCAAAGACGCTCCTCTCAGCTCGGTCATGTCAATGGAGTGAGGGAGGGAGGAGGGTTTAACACACACACACACACACACACACACACACACACGTGTGCAGGTACAGAGCAGAAGACGACGGTGGTCTCTCTGCCTAATCTCATGATTCAACCAGCCTTTTTAGTCGCTCTAATTCTATTAAGGGTGAGAGGAGGATAACCTGCTGCAAGAGAGCGATAGATAGAGTGAGAGAGATAGAGATAGAGAGAGAGACAGAAACAGAGAGACATGAACCTACAGACGACAAAACACTGAAAAAAAACTAGAGTGGAAGAAAGAAAATCTATCCACCACCCACCGACCTGTCTGTCTGTCTATCTTTCTTTCTTTCTTTCTTTCTTTCTTTCTTTCTGTCTGTCTGTCTGTCTGTCTGTCTGTCTGTCTATCTATCTATCTATCTATCCATGCACCCATCAACCTGTCTGTTCATCCATCCATCCATCCATCCATCCATCCATCCTTGCATCGACCTGTCTGTCCATCCATCCATCCATTTATCCGTCTGTACATCCATCATCCAACCTGTCTGCCTGTCCATCCATCCATCCATCCATCCATCCATCCATCCATCCATCCATCCATCCATCCACCCACCGACCTGTCCGTATCTATCTATCTATCTATCTATCTATCTATCTATCTATCTATCTATCTATCTATCTATCTATCTATCTACTGACAGTCTTAAGAGAAACAAAAATGAAAAAGGCAATATAAGAGAAGGAAAGATGAGTAAACAGGGGGTAAAGGAGTAAAAGACCTTGACGATAAAGTGTCAGAAACGTAGATGCTTTCTCACAATGAAAACAACAAACCCAAACAAACACGACAACAGGTTTAGACTACAACAATGATCAGTGGTCTCTTCCGTAAGGGTCGTACCTCAGCATTGGTCTGAGGGGCGCCCACGCCTCCCCCAACCCTGTTTCCATTGGGCTCGACAGCGACGGACCTATCCACCTCTTCGCCCGCCCCTCCGCCTCCATCATCACTGGGGCTCTCTCTACCCTCCTGCATCTCCTCCAAGGCGATGGTGAACTGGGCGAGGGTCCGTACCATCTGCAGCATGCGACACGAATCCCTCGCCCCGCAGGTGACTGCGATCGACACCCCCACCCCAAGCCCCCCAACCCGACAGCTCGATCACCTCCACCAGGAGAAATGCAGCAACAGGCGCTAGAGAGTCAGAACCCTTCCATAAGAAATACTTTGCAAAAAAAGAACTCAGGTTTAAATCCAAAACTGTAAAAATCCAAAGTTGGAGGGCGAATGTGCTTCATCCCCATTTAAAACTTTGTGCAGTGTTGTTGGTTTCGCCTTCTGAGGCAGGTAGAGCCGATGACAGAGAGAGACAGTAAACAGAGAGACTGCAGAAAGAGATCAGTGTGTAATGAAAGGCAGCAGACAGGCACCAGCTGAACGCAGCTCACCAACAGCACCGAGCAGCCGAGCTCAGAGCACCGCTCACAGACCTGACCAATCCATGACCGATCCCACAATGGATAATTGGATTGGCTCAGCCTGGTGAGGATGGGAACTTAGAGGTGTGGCTTTGTCTCCATGGCAACAAGGAGGCGGGAACTTCAGTTACTGACAGATAGACTCTCCATACAGTTTACAGCACTATGATTACACTCATAGACATGAAGAAAGAAAGCAAAAAGATTATAATTGATATTTATATATATTTCAATGTTAATATATGATAGCAATAATTCAAATGTATCATTTTACCATGGTAAATATACAAAATATGGTATTACCAGGGTAAATGTCCAAAAAACATGGTATTACTAAGGATAATATCCAAAAACATTGCATTGCCATGGTAAATGTCCAAAAAACATGATATTACCATAGTAAATGTCCGAAAACATGGTAATCCCAGAGTAAATGTCATAAAACATAGTATTACTAAATGCATTTTAGTGAATATTAATGAACAACTGAACAAACAACAACTGAACAAGATATAGGCCTACTTTCTACAACTTTTAAAAAACATTTCCCAAATATACACAACATTTCTCTTTCTAATCAGTACCAGATTCTCACTTTCTCTCTCTTTCTTCCTCCATTCTTCACATTTAAATCCCCTGCAGGGTTATTTTTAAGCTGAGAGGTTTTTCAGCACATTTTTGGGACGGTGGAAGCCATTAGCAGCAAGTGCATGTGCGCAGATGCATTATTGACGTGGAGAGAGCCACTTTCATCACCCTTGACAGAACAACGAAAGCGATCACCTGAAAAGAAACACAACTGCTCCACTTACATCCTCCACATCTTTACTGTGAAAGAGCCAAAGCTTTTGTGGTGCGCATACGCCCATGCTTGACCAATTACCTAAGAATTAAGTTCTCTCTAAGCCGTTTCTTTCAACGGACATTTACAGGGATGTTACAAACCAGTAGCTGACTGAACTCAACAGAGATCTACATTGTGTAATATAATCTTTTATGAGGTATTTTCACCAAAATTACATAATTTCTTCATGCCCTAGAATAGCTTGAATGTAACTCTAAACCCTTGCCTCATTTAGTATACGCGGCTCTATGAACATGCAAATTAACCCTGTTTCCACTCACTCACACCAGCTCAGAGATCCACTCGTTGACGATCACATGTTGACACCAGCGATTTCAAACCATGTAAATACCATTGTACATGAACATGGGATTCATTCAGAACCTCTGTATTACCATTTAAATCACTGAACCAGTGTAACACCACAGTAGTGGTGTTTCACAGGATGTGTTTCAAAAGCTATTGAGCTGCCTACCTAGACAGCATTTATTATTTAAATGCATCTAAGATACTCAAACAATACAGTTCAGACATGCGGCTTACTTGGTTTTGAATATCCTTATGAAAGATCCTCGACTTGAGAGTCTGTGGCACTACTGACGGGGGAATATAAAGAAACTGAGACTTGAGTCAATGAAAAACAAGATAATCTGTTATGTGTCATCCACCCAACCGCTAAAAGGCGCTAACACATTTCTCTATCGCCTGAAGTGTCTGCTAATTTGCATTCAACAAGTCTTACACTGGAATGCTTGTTTTCATTTTATTCCAGAAGGTTAATCTGCGTGTTCGTATCTGTTAGTTTTCTTGTAGATATTTGTGTCTGGTCCAGACGCCCCTTCACAGACAACATGTCTGATCCTCTGCTGAATGCTGGTGTTGCAATAGGACATAGCCAATCTGTTGAGGAACAAGTTGATGGTTTCTGATTCTGGTTGTCATAAAGGGATGACAAAATTTTCATTTTGCGTGAACTATCCCTTTAAGACCAAACCGGAAAAGCAGTCTTATTATTGTTAACTAAAACTACTAAAAAAATCTTATTTTTTTGTTCATTGTAGTAAAACTAAAATTATAATACAGGATGTTGGATTACCAGGGTTAATATCCAAAAAAGCATGGTATGACTATGGTAAATGTCCCAAAAACATGGTATTATTATGGTAAATGGACAAAAACATGGTATTACCATAACATTTTAGTGAATGAGTTATAATAATAAAAATATCTAAATAATACTAAAATGACACTTCTGATAAATGATAGACTTAAAAAAAGCACTGCAGTGGAGCACATTTCCTGCAGTTCCCGGTTAGTACTGAACTCTTTGACCTCTCTGACATTCGAGCACAATTCATGACTGCACTGATTTTCACGGTACCTCTAGCAGCATGACAGATGTGTTCTTCCTCTAATATCTGTCTCTCTCTATCTCTCTATCTCTCTCACCAGAATGAAACAATCTGCTGCGGTCGGAGTCGACAGGGAATGCTAAATCAGACAGATCACAGCCTGGAAAAAAGTTCTTCAGAAAAACGCAAAGCAGCCGGACTACTGAAATGTAAGCAAGAGAGTGAAACATGAGTCAGAAAGAGGGAATAAAAAGGATTTTGACTATAAACCAAAACATCAAAAGGCAGAAAAATACAATTCAGCATGAAACCTGCACATTTCCAATGACCTTACGGCAGATGAAAAACATTTTCTTCAGTTCAACTGCTCAATTGAAGATCGGACAAGAGAACCCACATCCAGCCCGTAATTCTGCTGGAAACATTCAGTGCTAGAATAAAAATAGATCTTAAAACGTAAATGCTGGGATGAATGCCATCAAACCTCATAAGGCCAAGAGAGGTAGAATGATGAATGTGTGTGTGATCACGCTGTTTAGATTTATTAGTGGTGTTTGTTAAATCCAAGCATCACTATACTCATACACAGTGATTTGAATAAACCTCTAATATCTCTCTCTCTCTCTCTCTCTCTCTCTCTCTCTATTATATATATATACACACACACATATAAACACTCTAGCAACTGTATATACATTTATTTGATTTTTAGCATGATTACTCCCGTCTTCAGAAATCATTCTAATCTACTGATTTGCTGCTCAAGAAACATTTCTTATTATTATCAATGTTGAAAAGAGTTGCGCTGCTTAATATTTTTGTGGAAACCATGATACATATTTTAAGATTCTGTGATGAATAGAAAGTTCGAAAGAGCAGCATTTATTTGAAATAAGAATTTATTTTGTAACAATGTAGACGTAATTTGATAGCCTGGCAAGCCAGACCTACATCAAGATGTTAGGTCTGGCAACTCACCATAGACACGGCTCAATCCGAGGGGCGGGATAAACGGCTGTCTTTCAAATTCCCTCTGCACGCAATAGGACAGCGCTTCAACCAACCAGAGCGTTTTCCCAACAGCGGAGCTAGTTGATAGATTCAACTTTTGCCATATCTGGCCGGCAAAACTACGAACACATCTTCCTTTTTTTAAGAATGACTTAAGTGCTATTCTATGCTCTTTTCTCAAAGAAAAACTTAACTCCAAGTCCTCCAGAGTCGCGGACAAAGCCGATTCGAAAGATGTTCGCCAGCAGCAGCAGCCATTCTTTGTTTTCAAGTAGCAGGGAACCGTCGCAACTCTGTCGTCATTATGTTAAGCCCGCCCCGCCTACTCTATACACGACGTGATTGGCCTGACACAATTTAGGTTTTTGCAGCTCGAAAGTCAATGGAGAGTTGCTAGACTGCCCTGGCTGCAAAATACATTTTGCTGCCGCTAGGGTGCGTCTAGATTTCTAGGCTAGTAATTTGATGCATCCTTGCAAAATAAAGCTAATTTCTTGACCCTCAAATTTTGATTGGCAGTGTAGGTCTTACTCATTAATTGACAAAATTTTATTAACACTCTAATCAGTGCCTTATAAAACAAGCATCTCCATGGAAACCAAGTTGCCACTGTTCTGAAACATGATGCACTTACTGTAAATCTTCTTTTTGACAGGGTTGCATGGCAGCAATGGGGGATCTCAATGATCAAACCAGTAAGGTGTTTCGAATCTGCTGACAATCCCTGACCCAGATATCTGTTCAACGCAAACACCTCATTTATTTTAATCGCATTCATCAATTGAACCCATTGATTTACATTCTAAAAATGACATTTTCTGCAGTCATCTCTGAATGAGGCCGCTTTATAAAACCCTTTCGGAAGCTGTTCATTGCTTTTCCACATGCACCGAGGACAAGAAAATTAATGTATTAATGAAAGAAGACAGCAAGGACAGATTATCTTCAATAAATAGCAGGCAATAAATTCAAACACAATAGAGAAATGCTTTTAGCAATCAGCTCATCCAGCGGTGACCTAAATTTTGGGCCCTCAAACCAAAGATAATACAGCAATAAAATTCCCTGACTGCATTTAAGTCTCATTCTCACCTGTTAAAGTAAACACAAACTCAAATAAATCACTAGAACTGTGCTCTCAGATGGTTTTTCCTCTGCTGTGTGGAGCTTTACAGTAGCGAGACTTTCAAAAGACAAACTCAAACAGGGCAAGTATACAGAACATGAGCACAAGATACACTTAAAAAGTGCAAACTCTTTTTGACATTAACCTTTTCTATTTTAGACACTAAATTCCATCATTCTGCTGGAACTTCAACCATGTTGTCCCTTCAAAACCTGCCCTCCAAAAAAATTAATAAAAAAATAAAATAAAATAAAAAGTCTGTTGCCATGGTTACTATGCCCTGGAAACCAGGGATAACGCGGATATTACGTCATTGACAGGCGACAGGTAAACAGGGACGGGCACAGGTTTGTGAATTGTGAATTTCTCTGAATTTACAAATTCTTGGAAACATTTCGGATAATGGAAGTACACAACTGAAAGAAATATATAACACTGTGCAAGTGGTTTTTGGATATTTTGATACAAAATTCTTACATATTGTACCTTTAATGTGGCAATCTCTTAAATTGGCAATTTACTTGTTCAGCTGATGCTTAGTAATAAAAAATAAAATAAATTACTTAAAAAGTACTTGTTGTATTATTTTATTTTAATTTAATACTGTGAAGCTGCTTTGATACAATCTGTATTGTGAAAAGCGCTATACAAATATACTTGATTTGATTTGATTTGATTTAAAGGAGCATTGCGTAGGTTCTGAAATTTCTAACAGTTACTGACACCAGTGGCCGTTAGAGGAACTGCAGCCAGTCTCATGCTCGTTTTCGGTGCGCACACGCTCGTACAAGCACGACCACATCAACCAGGGTTGCCGCAGCAACCACTGACGGCTCATCGAGATTCACCAGCATAATGTTTGAGGTAAGAAAACACCATTTGAAAACACTACCGATTGCCGCTGCTTACTAATAATGGCTGCCGTGCCGTACGGATGTAAGCCCAAGTAGACGAGAACGCGCATGACCTCACATTTTGTGAATTTTCGCGCCGATTCGGGCCCGACTCCTCCACACACAATTGAGCCTACAGGCTGATAGAGGCAACCGTGGTGGACCGTCAAGGTGTCATTCTTTTTATTACATCATGGTTGGCTCATACATGTACAAATGAAAACTCTATCTTAAAGATTTTTTTAAGTAAAAACCTACACATAGCCCCTTTAATAATAATATTTAAAAAAAACTTACAACACCTTTAATGTGAAAATTACACATCCCTAAAGGGAGTTCAGATTTTTTGGAAAAATAAAAAAAATAATTAAATAATAAAATTAAACTAAAAGCATCTTTAATGAGAAAATTACAGACTCTTAAGAAGGGTTTAGCAAAACTAACTAACTAACTAACTAACTAACTAACTAACTAACTAACTAACTAGCTAACTAAAAACTTGCAGAAAAAATTAAATGTTAATATTACAGACTCCTAAAGAGAATTCTGATAGGATTTCATTGAAAAATACGCAGCCAACTGAAGGGAAAGAAAATAATATATGAACAGATGACGGATGAGGGCAGACCAAAGGACAACTTGACTGTGTGTGTGTGTGTGTTTGTTTCAGGTATGCACTACATTATGGGGGAAAAATTATTTAGGGGTAGGGGTAATATACAGTTTGTACAGTATAAAAATCATTATATCTATGGACAGTCCCCATAAAACATGAAAACCCAACGTGTGTTTGTGTGTGTGTTCTTGTATATATGGTTTATGAGGACACAAATGTTTATAATGACATGGGAATTACATCGTAAATACTTCCTGAGTCCTTGTAAACCAAATGGCTTGTAAATATAACCTTGTAAATAAAATGTGTTTTTTTTTAATTCAACAAATGCCAAAAGTTTTCTGTGATGGGTAGGTTTAGGGGTATAAGGGGACAGAAGATAAAGTTTGTACAGTATAAAAACCATTACATCTATGGAGAGACCCTGTAAAAAGCATGTGCAAATGTGTGTGTGTGTGTGTGTGTGTGTGTGTGTGTGTAAGAGAGAGAGATGGGTATAATGTGGGTGAGTGCACAATGACACTCAACACGCTCATAATGAAGACACACTCAAGCATAACAACTATTAACTGCACTTTGCCTGCCCACCTGCTGTTTTTCAGAACGTCCATCAACACACACACACACACACACACACACACACACACACACACACACACACACACACACACACACACACAGAGAGAGAGAGAGAAAATGGTGGATAAGAGACACAACTTGAAGATGTATCACACATAACCTGCAGATTACAAATGAGTGATGACTGCAGGAATAGACAAGACTTTTACATGTTTTGAAGAAAACCTCAGCATAACAAGACAAGATTTGAGCGATGATAAAATGGATACCGGATGAGTATTTAGTTTAATAATAAGTTTAAACAATGGCAATAGTGACACCACTAAAAAAATAAAATAAAATGATTAGGGGTATTGTTGTGGAAGTGAGATCATTATATGAAAAAAACATGTAGATCTAAAAATTTGAAAGTAATTTGTTGCATGAAATCACTACAACATACAGTCAATAAAGAGAGAGTGTAATTCGGACAATGAAATGCTACAGAGCGTAGAATAACAGACTATCCCGCCAGCAGGGGGTGCCAGTGAGCTCAAGTGCAAAACGCTCAAGTGCAAATCAACACAATAAAAGATCATTCCAGCACACTTCCATTTTCACAACATCTGGATGGCAACTGTTTGCAGTGAGTAGTGACCAGCTCTGTTGCTCCATTTGTAAACATGAATCTGGACGCAGGCAGAGAAACTGTGAGCGTTAGGCCTACTGTATCACGCGGCTGAAAGGAGCTATTGTTTGCGTCTGTGAGGGAGAAAAGCAGTGTGGCAGGTCAGACGCTGCTGCGGAAATGTGTGTTGAGGATTCAGAGAGATGAGCCATATGATATCATGGGAAACAACTTCATGCTACTTGATATTTTTGGGTCATGGACGGATGACGTGTTCATGCTATCATAGCAGAAGCTGATAAAGAGTCCATAGAAATATTATATAGAATCTCACGTAATATCCTGATATTATTTATTATAAGTACTTAAAGCCATGAATATGGTAATCATTTAGTACTATCATATTTTCAAAAAGTATTTCCATCTGATATCATCACTTAATGGCCATGTGAAACAGAGTGTGTTGGTATCATGTTATAGTGATGGTCTCAGATGGTCATATTATGGTACTGCCTTCGATCATGTAACATGGTATTTACATAACACTTCCGAATACCATGGTACTGCCATGCTACAAGTCCAAAAATCCATGGTAAATGTTCTCTTATCATTGTAAAACCGTGCTTTTTTTAATAAAATCCCATGGTATCTTTGAAAAATAAATACTAGTATATTAATTAAGTTTGGGGTCAGTAAGATTAAAAAATAATAATAATTAAAAAAATATATATATATAAATATATAAATATATATATAAATATATAAATATATATATATATATATATATATATATATATATATATATATATATATATATATATATATATATATATATATATATTAATACTTTTATTCAGCTTTGCAATCACAGAAATAAATTACATTTCAAAATATATTCAAATAGACGACAGTTATTTTAAATTGTAATAATATTTCACATTGTTACTATTTTTACTGTAATTTTGATCAAATAGATGCATACTTTGAGAGCATAAGCATGATAATATTTCAAAAGCATCAAAAATCTTTGGTAGTTTATTTAAAAGTACCATGGTATGATCATTTACAGTACAAAAAAATAGAATCAGTCGCAATACATGGCACTGAAGTTTTCTTTTCTCATTTCGTTCATCTCTCTCTTACTACCAAACCTGAATCATTACTCTTCATTTCCCCCATAAACTGGGTCATGCTGGTGGTAAGATGTGAAATGAGCTCATATTGGCTTTCATAAACCCAGAATCTGCACTTGGATTGTTGTGTGTAATGCACCTGTAGTGTCAGTCAGAGCTTTTTCCAAGCAGTTTAGGCTTTTTCATGCCATTACGCTACCCTGGTAATCCAGAGTTCTCGCGAGAGCACAAGTTGAATTTCCTCAGCGAGTTACTCTGGTGTCGAGTAATGATGCTCATTAAATATGCCCCTCTATCTGAGCTGCACCAATCACATCGGGTTATCTGATATAGGCGGGCCAGAGGCGAGCTAAACAGATGACGACAGTGCTGCGACGTCAAAGTCATTAGTAAATATTGCAAGATGGCTATGGATGAACACCAGTTGTTTGAAACGTCTTTGGCCGCTACAATGAAAGATTTAGACTTTTTCTCTAAAAGAGGAACAGAAGACGGCGAGGAACAGAATCGTTCCTTTGCAAGAAGGGCGTTTTTGCTGTTTTGCCGACCGGATATGGTAAGAGTCTAATCTACCAGTTAGCTCCACTGGTAGCTATTAGCTAAGCGATAACTTGTTGTGATTGGTCGTAGTGTTATCCAATTGACCCTTCGCTAAGCCCCGCCCTCCTTAGTTACTGTTGCTACGCCTGTCAAGCTTTTGCGCCTGGCACGTCTATTACAGTATGTATGCACTGGTTTCAGGCATTCCTCAGGAGATAATTAGTAATTTTTAGCGAACAGGTGAAAATTTGAGAGAACAAGACTGCAGTATGCATTCGAGGGCTATATCCACGACATAATATGCAAATGATTAGAGAATAATTTCATCAAAATTGAAGCTAAAGTCTATAACGTTAGGTCTCAGCGCAAGCAGCAGCGCCTCATACGCTGACCATTCAAATGGGAAACACACAAATTTGAGGAACAGCTATGTGCATGCCCAGCAGGGTAAGTGAAATGTGAAAATATTCTAATATTTATAAATCAAACAGCTTATCCATATGTATCGTGGAATAAACACGACATTAGCCTGACCACTTTGCAATGATAACATTCTCCCGCTTATATTTGTAGTGCGCCAGGCTAACGTTACTGCTCACACGTCGTGGGTCACATAGTGACTACTGTTATGAACTGATTAAGTTTGCATACCAAACTTTTCCTTGGAGATCTCCGGCAAGCCCCCTGATGTTCCCTCCTTTTACTAACTACCTTTTACTTTTACTAGAACTAACACCGGGAGAGTCGCGATCGGATTGGGGTAACGTTACTAGTTTGGCCGTCGATTAACAAAATGCTGAAATATATTTTTAAGTAACGTTAAGTTATGTCAGTGAGCCTCCGTCTTGCCTTTAATCACACTGCTTGATCCACGAGCTGGACAATAACTTTATTCTAGAGCTGCTATAAAGCCAAAACACTTTACTTTTAATTTCCTATTATCAATGTAAAGCTGCTTTGGAACAATCTACATTGTTAAAAGCGCTATATAAATGAAGATGACGCCCGGCATTTCTCCCCTTGGGTTTTAGGTTTCGGGAAGGGAACAAAATCCACCACTCCGTCCAAAATTTTAGGATACCGGGTATCAGATTTGCACAATCCATACGCACAACGCGGCATGTTTCCCTCTCGCTTGAAAGCTTGCCAGACCTCCCGCGCCTAGTTACGGTTGCTAAGCCACGATTGGCCTGTGGCGGTTTTCGGGCGTGGCTTAGCGAAGGGTCAATTGCGTGCAGTGAGATTTTCAAATGCATGCTTGGTGCCACCCCTCGAGCTGGACGATTTTCATTAGTCGACGCCAGACCATTAATCTTTTAGATTTAGGTCTGGATTTCCAGGCTACCATTACCCACTTTTTTTCATAATTAACTTGTGTGGTAACAAACCATTTGTCTGTCATCTGTCTGTCTGTCTGTTGTTCTTTCCATCCATCCGTCTATCTATCTATCTGTCTGTCGGTCGCTCTATTATTCCATCCATCTGTCTCCCTGTCATTCCATAACATCCATCTATTTGTGTCTGTCTGCCATTCTATCCATCCTTTTGTCTGTCTGTCATTCCATCCATTCATTTGTCTGCCTGTCATTCCATCCATCCATCCACCTGTCATTCCATCATCCATCCATCCATCCATCCATCCATCTATCTGTCATTCCATCCATCCATCTATCTGTCATTCCATCCATCCATCTGTCTGTCCATCCATCCATCCATCCATCCATCCATCCATCCATCCATCCATCCATCCATCTCTCTGACATTCCATCCATCCATCCATCCATCCATCTGTCTGTCTGTCGTTCCATCCATCTATCTATCAAAACTAATTCAGACTTCTGGTCAGGCTTTCTTAAGCCAACATAGAGTTTGTCTTGACTAAGTTTTTCATCTTGTTGTCAAGTGTTACAGAAAAAAAAAAACTAAGAGAGACAGTGTGTATGATTGAGCGTGTTTATGAGAACAGCACGTTTGGTTTCCTGTGTACTTCGTGATGATGAAAAGAATGCAGAGGAAAAACAACAAGACCACATTCCCTCCATATTCCCCGATATGCATCCAGGTCCCAAAAATAGAGCCGCGTTTCTCATAAGGAGGTGGAGGAGGAGAGCTGGAGGAGAGCGAGAGAGAGAGAGCGAGAGAGAGAGAGAGAGAGAGAGAGAGAGAGAGAGAGAGAGAGAGAGAGAGAGAGAGAGAGAGAGGAGGAATTTCCGGCTCAGAGTTTAACTTAATAGAGCAGCGACTTCTTTGCCCGACTATTATACAGATGAATATCTCTCTGGCTTTGCCTTGAATCAGACATTTTGGAAATAAAAGAGGATGGTTTGAATGTTTGGTGTAGTTTGTCTTCATAGTCAGGCTCTGATTTTAATGCCAGTTCAACATTTTGTTAGTAACATTGAAGCTGGGAGCCAAGTTTAGTATTGTCTGAGTTTGTGTAGATTATGCAATGAGTATTTCACTCTGAAATAAACATCCTGTCATCATCCAAACCTCTGTGTGTTTCTTTCTTATGTAGAAAAAAATGTTTAAGTGAATGGAGAATTGTTAAGGCTTACTTTAACAGTGATTGTAATTGTATTTGTCCCTATTTGGTCACGTCTGTCATTGTATTCCCCATTAAGTTCAACGTTTATTTCATGCTTTAATCAGAGTTTTGATCCGCTCACTCCAGCCCAGATGGGTCGAGTTAATATAGAAAAAAGAAGAAATTACATGAAGTGAAGCCTGACATAAGAGCCTGTTGACTTTAATGGCAGTACTTCACCCATTTGTTTCATGTGTCCAGAGAGATTATATGAACCTCCCTAAAAAAATTTTTTTTTTATCAACTTTTGTTTTAACATCTTATTTGGATGCTGTAGGAACACTACTGATGATCATTCTGAAATAATGAAGTTTAGGAGGTAGACATAGATAGATAGACGGATGGAAAGAACGACAGACAGACAGACATATATATATGGTTTGTTACCGCACAAGTTAATTATGAAAAAAAGTGGCGTAATGGCATGAAAAAGCCTAAACTGCTTGGAAACAGCTCTGACTGACACTACAGGTGCATTACACACAACAATCCAAGTGCAGATTCTGGGTTTATGAAAGCCAATATGAGCTCATTTCACATCTTACCACCAGCATGACCCAGTTTACGGGGGAAATGAAGAGGTTTGGTAGTAAGAGAGAGATAAATGAAATGAGAGTGTGAAAGAGAACAAAAACAAGAACTGAATGGAGTAGGAAAGAGTCTTTCTTCCATTCAAACCCAATGAAATCTTCTTGTGAGATTTTAAAGGATCAGCAGGCGAATTACAAACACACCAAAGCTCCGGCCCCATAAATCCTGCCATTGAAAAACACTGGCAAAAATCACTCTTTAAATTTAAAATGGCTCAGATCACATTCTTTGTCCAAAGTTTGCATGTGTTTAACTCTAAACGTATTAAAGATCTCAATATGATTTTAGATTCTGGTCCTTAAACTTTTATTTTGAAATCTTAAATTTCAAGGCCCTATTTAATCCTGTAGATATGGGGATCCCAATGCAACTCCATGTCCAAATTGTTGAATTTTACCCACTTTCAATAGTCCAAAAGTCCACTGAAATGGTCAGGTTGAAGCACATTAAATTGCTCTCAAAAGTGTATTTATAAAATTGTATTTATTTGTTTATGAAGTGACTTCTATGAAAATAATCTAAAATGATATTTATAGACAATTTGTACAATTTTTCCGATTTACACTTAGAGCCAAATTGAAATCCCCATATCTCTTGAAAAATGAAAGATACCAAAAGAAGGTATGTTAAGAACCAGAATCTAAAAGGATATTAAGAGATCTTTAATTATTCTCAAGCTACAGGCAGGCAAACTTTGGGCAAAAAACACAAGTGCTTTTCCCCAATTTTTTGTCACTGTTGGCATATAATGCAACAAAAATTGTTAAAGTAAACAGATTTTACTAACAGACCTACCAGTCTCTGAGTAAAAATAAAATGCTGCCATCTTTCTGAAGTCATTTTTACCCCCCTGGAAGTTGGCTCCAAATCTCAGGTGAGAATTGTCAATTGTCACTCTCCACAAAATAGTGGATTATACTCAGTAAATATACATCCATGACATTTAATATTTTGGCTTTCTTCTTCATTTATGCATTTCTTTCACCAGTATTTTTTTTAATTATTTTGTTTTAAATCAAAATCTAAATTTTTAGCCTCAGGTTGAGTTGACATGGAATGACCCAATATTCTATTAAGCACAAAAATCCATAGCATGTGTAAGGATAAATTATCTAGATTGATTCCTTTCTATCAATACATTTCATTCAATTTTTAATCAATTATATTCATGCAACATCAACCATCTTGAAAACTATTGAAATGCAAATTGAGATAGAATTTTGGCCAAAACCATCGATCGCATTGCATTAATAATGGTGTCTTTATAGTTGTATCTGTAGCTGATAAACTGCTAAAATAAATAATTAAATAAACAAATAAATAGTAATTTAATACTAATTTAAATGAAATATAAATACATATAATTAATAGAGAATTTAAATAATTTAAAAATTACATAATAAAATAACCATAGAAATAATAATAAAATTATCATTGTAAATAATAATGTAAAATACTAATTTAAAATAAATATAGGTAAAATAATATACAAATGATTAAAAATAAACAAATAAAGGGCTACAGTTTTGAAGTAACTTTAATGTAACACTGACATCAAACCAATTGTTTTCCCTATATCTCTTCTTTAGTTTGTCAGAGGAATAAAGAGCATACTCTGAACAAACGGCTCACTGTCATCTGAGCTAACGGCACGACCAGTCCACACCTAACACGACCGGCTCGTGTTTATATCAAGATGGTTGCGGTCAGACTGACGCTTTGAATATTCAAACCACAAAGCTGTTGGGCTAACAAAAGCATTCTGATGGTAGATAAAGTGAAAGGACTATCTGTGCTTGCAGGTACAGTTTCAAAGGGACAACGTCACTACAAACGTGAGAAAACGACTCAATATTTCATGCAGAAAATGTTGCATTCATATACTCTTACTGAACCGCAGTGGTTTTTGCTCTAGAACAACAATAAATCTGTCTGTTACCGCAGCATGGGACAAAGCAAGACCTTATAAAGACTTCTTTTAAAGAATGCGTTGTAAGATTGACTGGAATGAAAAACGAGAGCGAGAGAGAAACTGATCAAAGCAAATAGTTATAAACAAGGTGCACCATGATGTCAAGAGAAACACTGACAACTACACACACCACAAGCATGCATTCACACAAAGCACGGTTTCATTTAAACTCAACATGAAACACATTCACGAGCCATTTCTCTTTTAAGTGGGTGTTTCATCCCAGCTGAATGTGAATGTTTGCAGTGAATTGTGGGGATCTACTCTTTTGGGGAGGCTTTTTGAATGGGACATGGAGGTTGAAGGTCAAATTTATCCTCCAGAACATCTCCACACATCCCAATGGTGACTTTATGTATATCATTTGTATTATTTCTGTAACCTTACATTAACCTGCATAAAAATGCTGCAAGGTTTTAGAAAGGCGGCATTACTTACAATAAACGTACGTTTTTAATAATGAATTAGGACAGCTTGGGGTGTGAGTGTGTGCAGTGTACATTGTAGAACAAAATGTCAAAGTATCGTAAAGTTATGTTTACCACAGGCTTTATTTTACTCATAAATTGAAAAATCCCATTATAAAACCCCATAGGAAAACCTCGAAGGAACCAGAGGCGAACTAGTCTTCCGGGTTCTGACGTCATACCTATTTGCTTTATGATAAAAGATTAAGATGATAATCATTTTATGAATTAAATAAACTGTCCACAATAAGACATGAATTAAGAAACTACTTTAGCCATGCGTTTCCCTGAAAATGTTTGCACACCTTAGAACGTTCGTCAACCAATCAGATTCAAGCATTCAACATCCCTGTAGTATAACATTAGTTAATGCATTAACTAACATGAACTTGTAATATTGCGTTGTTTATACTGTTGTTTATTGTTAGTTCACCTTAACTAATGTAGTTAACTAATGTTAACTAATTAACCTTATTGTAAAATGTTAACAATTAAGTAAACAAAATAGTCCATTTTGATTTCATGTTGACTTCAAAAGTAACTGTGGACCAAGAGACAGTGGTTTTGGAGTCCATAGATAGGATAGCAAAAAAAGCATGTTAAAAAGGGAAATGAAAGATAATGTGAAGTAATGCATTAAATATGATGAGCAAATGGAGAGCAGATAATAAATCAGACCCTTCCACAAGGCACAGAACATGATTAATTCAACAATAAAAGAATATTCTGGTTAAAATAGATGGCCAGAGGCTTTGAACGCAAGAAGATCGCCCTTAAAGGAATAATTCATCCAAAAATTAAAGTTCTGCCATCATCAACCTCATGTCACTCCAAACCTGTATGTGTTTCCTTCTTTTGTGAAGGACAAATTCACCAAATGTTCTCTTCTCCATACAACAAAAGCATACAGAGACCAGTTGTAAAGCTCCAAAAAGCATCAAAAAAGAAGTGAAAGTAAATCTTCTGAAGCCATATCTTCAACTTAAAGCTTTATATGAGGAGCAGTGTGTTTCCAAACAGTCATATGCATTTGAAATGGCAAGTGGGTTAATAAGTGATGATGGAATTTCCATTTTAAATGGACTATCCCTTAAATTATACATCATTTCTGTCATAAAAATAGTAAAAATTAGGCATCCACTGAAGAAATATGAACAAAGGAGTGACAGGAAGTGAGAGACAGAGAGAGATAGAGGCTAAGGTTCATTGGCTTTTGCTCATAGTCCATGCATGACCACTGCAGCGCTGGTTGTCACAGAAACTGGAATTCTGTCATACTGCTGTGGGCTACAAACTTTCCTGTTTTAGTGCTGCCAAAAGATTTCCAAGTGAAAAAAATGTATCTGAAAATGCTCGTCAGCACCTTTGTGCGCAGATATCTGAGTGCTTGCACAGGTTTTTCCATCACAAAACTCCAGCTGCTAAGAATTTACTCACATACCTGTTGAGATTACTGTGCAGTATCCATGCATACCACATGTACAACCACAAACACACACACAAGCTACCTTACATGCCGCATTCACATATACAGTACCATTTAAACGTTTTGTTTTTGTGAAACATTTCTATATAATAGAGCTTCCTCAGGGATAATGGTCTAATCATTTCGGTTACACTTTATTTCAATAGTCCACTTTAGATATTCTACTAACTATAAGTAACTTTTCAACTACATGTCAACTAACTGTCATTAGAGTATTTGTAGACTGTAGTAGACTGTCAGTAGACTGGTAGGTTATGGTTAGGTGTTAGGGTTCGGGTTAATAGAATAAGTTGACTTGTAGTTGCCAAGTTACTTATAGTCAGTAGAATGTCTGTTGGGGAACCAACAAAATAAAGTGTTAACAAATATTAAGCAGACAATCTACTAATCCTCCAATGACAGTTAGTCGACATGCAGTTGCAAAGTTACTTATAGCTAGTAGAATGTCTAAAGTGGACTATTGAAATAAAGTGTTACCATGATTTCCCACACAGTAAGTGATTTTCTCTTTGATTAACAGTAGTGAGAGCAGCAGGTTTATTAGGCTGCTGTCACTTTAAGACCGAAAGCACGGATCTAATCTACTGATAGACTTTCGAACTGTTTACATTCAATTAATATAAAAACGACAGTGTTTCAGTAAACCTTGTGTGTATTTGACAGTTTTAGCGCAATAAGACGTGAAAGGGGACTAAGTTACAGCGTACAGGCTGTGACAGGCTTTTAGGCCCCGTTTACACCTGGTATTAAGATAAGTTTTGGTTGATCAGATCACAAGTAGACGAGGGAGACACATTCCCGTTTTACACCGGGTGTTTAAATCCATCACTTTTGTCCACTTTCAACCACTTCTGTCCTGATTTCTTCGAGGGGAGGGTCTATGGGTGGGTAAATGTACTTTTCAGATCTCGCGATCTAATGGATGAAATAAGCTCGCACAATTTACATATGAACGCGCCTGAAGAAAACAAAAACATACGGAGAGCAACAGCTTTTGTTTCTGCTCTGACAGCCACAAGACCGCATTGAACGGGGAAAAAAGCGACTTACATTGCATTCAAGGCAGGGCCGGATTATCCATAGACGGGATTGGGCGAGTGCCCTGGGACACCAGCCAATGGGGGGCACCCAGAGCCGGATTATCCAATGGGCATTATGGGGCCCAAGCAAGTGGAAGAAAAAAAAAATCCTTCTTTTTTTACATTTCCGATAACGGAGCGTATATCTGTCTTTTTGGCAAAAAGATGCCCGCCACTAAATATCTTGAAACGGTGCTTGAAAGTAGCTTTTGAAGCGTTCGACCCGAGTTCGAATCCACCTTTTGCCGAACTCGCTCTTCTCCTTTTTCTCAACACATATGAGATGTAAAATTTATAGCCTAGCATAAAAGTCTCTAGCGTTATATTTTGCCAACAAACTAAAATCGAAACCGTGATATGGCTTTGTGCCTTTAGACAGCACAATACATTAATTAAGTAGCCTATATATACATTCTGTTTGTGCTGCGTGATTTAAAGAAAAGTGCGCAATTTGCTCACGCGATCATCATGGTGATCTGGTGTTTTTTTCAAAATAAAAGCTCATTTTCCTATACTATAGTGCAATTTAAAATCTACTTTTAAAATATTCATTTTGATTTATACAGTACATTTATAGGCTATATGGATTTTACGTCATAGGAATAATTATATAAATCATTATTATATTATTATAATAATTGTTTGGCATCCTAAAACACCAGTGATAATGTAATGTAGACTGAAATTCTATATCATAACTAAAAAGATATTTGAGCCCTCTTTAATGTCCAGGTACAAGTCAATGCTTTTTCTTTGTTCAATGTGCACAGTTCATGGGTTGCAGCCAGTTACAGCTCTTAATTTTGAGCTCTCAATGTGCACCAGATTGATGCATTTAACCTTAAAATGTACAAAATGTTCTTGTGGGGGAGCATGCCCCAGAACCCCCCTAGAGGGACAGAGGTCCACCCAACATAGTTTTACAAAATCCTATGGGAAAGAACGATCATTTATGAACTTTACTCCAGCATAGTACAACAAAGTTCCTTTTAAGTCAGTAAAACTGTTAATGCCAAATTAAAATGTCCTTGGACAAACTACATTTGGCCTGCCTGGGGGGGGGCTACAAGACAATATTGTGCCCAGGGGCCTCTGAATTCTTAATCCGGCCCTGATTCAACGTATAGGCTATGCTTTATTAGGTCATGGATTCCCTGATAATTTTTATGCAGCAATATCAATGGAATAAAAAAGGACTTTTAGTCATTTAAATGATTAAATTTAATAACAACAAAATACATTTTAGGACTTTGAACAAGTCTCATCCAATCATGAGAGTGCTGAAAGTGGCTGTTTCATTGTCCACTCCTCCTAGAATATGAAAACAGCCTTGCAAATGAGTAACTTTTGATCAAAGTAGCAGCAGGAATGAGAGAAGGAAGGAGGCAAGCATGTAAACACCCCCGGTCAGTTCAGATAAATCTAGCGTTCCATCATAGCGCTCTATCTTCTTTAATATCTCAAACCTGTTCAAAGCGATATGCCAACAGACACTTCAAAAACAAAAGGAATATAGCGAGAAGGAACAGATAAGCCAGAGATTGAGAGAAGAAGACAGAGCTTAGTGGAAAAAAAGCATCAAAAGTGGCCCTAGCACCTATGAGGAAAAAGACAAACACACAGAAGCCCCTAAAAACCACAATATCCTATGGAGCCGGACCAAAGGGCCGTCATTCACGCTGAGAGTGTCCAAACAAAAGCTTCTGATGACAGATCTGAACCGCTGGGAGAAGGTCAACGGTGAAAAGTGCCAAACCGGAGACGCTAGGAAGCTCAGAAAGCGTTCCGGCTGACCCGAAGAAAGTCATTTCCACACAACTGTCATCAGTAACGGCTAATAACACATCTGATTTACAGCAATAGTTATTTTTCTTGTACACATACACACACAGAGGCTCTGTTACAAACTCTAGTGAGCTGCCTACAGAGGGAGCATTTTAAGGCATACACCACGTGAAAGCTTCTTTAAAAGGTAGAAATTTTGATCAAATGAATTAACACAATTTCACACAATATTTGTGTTCTGTGCAATATGCTAACACTGGCAACAACAACATAACAAAAACAACAACAATTATTATATTTTTTATTATTATTATACAAAATAATATTTATATTTAAATTATAAAAATTAAATCAATAAATAAATATTACAACTGCAATAAAAACATTATACTGTAAAGTAAAAATGAGTATTTAATAATAATAATAAAAACAACGACAATCATATTTTGTATTATACAAAATTATATTTTTATTTAAATGATAAAAATCTAATCAATAAAGAAATATTACCATTGCAAAAAAATATACTGTAAAATAAAAATTATTATTTAATAATATTCTTAATTATTTATTTATTTAAATAAATTCCAATAATATTATTGTACTGTAAAATAAAAAGTGTATTTAATAATAATAATAGTAATAGTAATAACAACAACTCACTAATATTTATGGATGTCTATTTATGGATTTTTATTTTGTCTGAAAACTACTAGGAGACCTTAAAGCTTTTTTTGTTGACAACAGAGTTATTAATGATTCTCATAACAAATTTGATAAAATGGTTGGTGCGTTTCCTTTGAATTTACGCAATTCACAAAATTGTGTGAAAACTCGAAAACCTGTATAAATACAGAAAAATCACATCCTTGTAACACCAAACTCCATTGCAATCAATTCATTTTCACGTCAGAAGCTTCATTTCTATGATGCCACCCATGTTGAGCATTCAAGATCAGTCATTTATGAGGTTCCTTGTCACACACGATGCTGCCTAAGAAAGGAAGGGAAGTAGACAGCAAGGTAGCTCACTAGGTAGTCAGAGCCACGCTCCCAACATCCTGTTTATGAATAGAATTCAGAAAGTAATAATCAAAGTTTTTTACTGCACTGCCATGATTAATGACATCATTTACTCACTGATATCGGGCCAAAACAGGCTGTTGCCTTCCCAGAATCCATCTGGGGCTTTGTTACTGAATAGCTTTTTCGTGCATGAGAGAGAAGGGTTGAGTTTACCTATTCTTTACTGATTAAAGGGATGACAATGATCGAGTGAGAGAGAGAAAACGAGAAGAGGTAGAGACGACATCAAAGAAATGAAGCTTGAAAGAAACACCTCAGGATGAAGCTTTTTCAGATAATATCAGGTTTCTTATGTTAAATTATTTACCGTTCTGTCATCTGAATATGTCAAACATTTGTACGTGATGTACATTCCCTCCCCATGACGAATGTGGGATTCCTGAGATCAAGCTTTGTCTCGTCTCGGTTTTAAAGTTCATTAAATTCCATCAGCGCTGTTTTCAAGACCCCACTCGGCCCAAACCAAACCGCAAGAGCTTAAAACTAATGAACAAACCCCCTACTGACCTACAGTACCTTACATCAGTGAACATTAACCTGAACTTGCTTTATTAAACTCAAGACCAACTGCAAGACAACACAATCCAGAACATACAACTGGCCACTTATTCTCCACTCACTCGCTTCTATCTTTAGTAGAAATTTAACCTCACGAGAGACTGATCAGAAACGCTGTAGGGAATACTTCATTAACAGTATGCGACACATAAAACGCATGAGAGACTCTTCTAACATTCACAATCGACTGCAATAGTAGTTTGACCCTATGTAGTTAAAGGCCATCTTTCAATTTAATTGTATAACTTAATTTATACAGAATCTTGTATGAAAATGTCAATTTAAAAAGACATACATAAGAATACATATGTTTTACAACACCCACGGGCAGAAATTAAGAAAAAAGTATACCTATTCTAAGCTAGGCTCCAAAAAACCGCCCTTTTCCAGAGAACGCGTCATATGACGTAACGACAGGCAAACATAGGCGCTGCTAACAACATTAAGTACAAAACTACATACAGACACACACACACAAATATTGAGTGAAATTTTCCTTTTATACTGTATAGTCTTGGTGAAAAGCAGAATCTGCAAAATGTTGATTATTTTTACAAAATAAGATCATACAGAATTCATGTTATTTTTTTATTTACAACTGTCCTGAAAATACTTTAAATATATATTGTATTATATACAATATAATACAATTATATTGTATATATATATATATAAACACACACACACACATATATATACACACATATACAGTCGTGCTCAGAATTAATCATACCCCTGGTAAATATGATCAAAAATGTCTGTAAAAAATAAATCTTCATCGTTTATCCTTTTGATCTTTCATTCAAAAAATTGGCAAAAATCTAACCTTTTATTGAAGTAAAATAATTGAAAGTGGGGGGGAAATCACATTATGAAATAAATGTTTTTCTCCAAAACACGTTGGCCACAATTATTCATACCCCTAAAATATCTCTGAAGTATATTCCCATTCATTTTTACCTTTATTTAGCACACCAGGGTGACTAGGAACATGAAATTGTCCAGCTATGACTTCTTGTTTCACAGGAGTTTAAATATGAGGAAGCACAAAGGCCAAATTCCCTTACTCATCCATCACAATGAGTAAAACCAAAGAATATAGCTCTGATGTGCAGCAAAAGATTGTTGAGCATCACAAAATGGAGAGTGGCTGTAAGAAAATAGCTAAAGAATTGAAAATCCCCATTTTGACCATCAGGGCAATAATTAAGAAGTTATAATCAACTAAAGATGTTATGAATCTGCCAAGAAGAGGACGTGTGTCTATATTGTCTTAATGCACGGTGAGGAGGAAAGTTTGAGTGGCCAAAGACTCTCCATGGATCACAGATGGAGAATTGCAGAGATTACTTGAGTCTTGGGGTCAGAAAGCCTATTAAAAAAAAAAAAAAAACCTACATCACCACATGTTGTTTAGGAGGTTTGCAAGAAAAATGCTCCTCGCTCCTCCAAAAATTATCTCAAGCATATTCAGTTGTCAGACACGACTGAACTTCAAACTGCACAGGGTTCTGTGGTCAGATGAAAATAAAAAAAGAGCTTTTTGGCAGCAATCACGCTAGATGGGTTTGGTGCACACAAGGATAAAAAGTACCCCACGTGTACAATTTAATATACCATTGGATCTTTAATGTTGTGGGCATATTTTTCTGCTGGAGGTCCTGGACTTCTTGTTCAGATACATGGCATTGGGGATTCTATCAAATATCAACAGATAAAAAAATCACAACCTGATGCCTTCTGCTAGAAATCTTATAATGGGCCGTGGTTGGATCTTCCATCAGGACAACGGTCCAAAACAAACATCAAAATCAACACAAAAATGTGTTAGGGAGCACAAAATGAAGCTTCTGCCATTACCATCCCAGTTCCCTGACCTGATGAGTGGAGTGAACTGAAGAGAAGAAGCACCAACATGGATCTGGGAATCTGAAGGATCTGGAGAGATTCTGTATGAAGGAACGAAGGATCTGGAGAGATTCTGTATGGAGGAATGGTCTCTGATCTCTTGTCAGGTGTTCTCCAAACTCATCAGGCATTATAGAAGACGACTCAGAGCAGTTATCTTGGCAAAAGGAGATTGCAAAAAGGTATTTAATAAAAGGGTATGAATAATTGTGGGCAACGTGTTTTGGAGAAAAACATTTATTTTATAATGTGATTTCCCCCCCACTTTCAATTCTATATATATACTGTATATATAAAGCAAAATGTAAAACTGCACATACTGTACACATAATTTTTTTATATATAATTTATATATAAATATATCAAATTTGATGCACATTTTCTTGAAATGTTTCTTATATATATTTTAATATTTTAACTTTTTAATTTATATACACTTAATTTGCTTATTTAATCTATATAGGCTACATACACATTTTCTTTACATGTTACTGCTTTCATTACAAAAAAACAAAACACCGAATAGCTTTGTGTTGCTTCCATTGTATAGCTCTGTGAAACTTCTGAAATCATAAACTAAAACTTTGCTGGAAAACAATTGCATGCAGAAATTTGTTTATCATTTTCAGCATACCTAATTTAGCCAGCAAGGTTACCTTGGCTTCAAATATGAAAATAAGCTGAAACCTCAAGAACAACATTCAATATACAGTATTACAGAAAACCAAGTTTGAAAGGCATGTAGACGAACACACACACACACACACACACACACACACTCTAAGTTTGACAGATAGAGCAAGTGACAGTTCTGTCAACATATCCTTATAGTTAAACCCTGCACGTGATAAAACATCTCCTCAGGTCAGGACCGTACAGAGAAACTGGGCTCTGTTCGCGTGGGTCAGTGAGTGTTTTTGCTGCAGGGCTCTAAAAACGAGGCCTCTAAGTTCAATGTAAACCTAATAAAGCACAGAACCCCTAAAAACCTGTAATGTAATGTCTTTAAATAAATATATGGCCTCATTGAGCTTTCGGCCGAGGCGTGCTGAGAGCTGTTCGTCTCATTTAGCGGAGCTCTGCTCCTTCGCACACATAAAGCTGTCTAATGACATCACTGCAGTATGACATCATCGGACCCCTGCATGAGTGACACGGCAAATTGACTCATGACACGTCTGACATCATGTCTAGATTCATAACTACACATAACATTAGATTTCAATCCTGTTCTAAAAAACAACACGCACAAAACAGCAAACTGAACGCTATCAGTAACACTGTCATTATTGTTAGCGGTTCCTGTGAATACTTCAGCGGCACAATGATTTCATAAAGGCCTTCTTCTGATAAAATAGTTTTGTTTTTGCTCAGCGATATGAGGTTGTATGGGATGTAGCCTTCAAATAAAAATACTTGTTGTTTCCAGAGGACCTGAGTGAGAGCAAGCAGGAGGTTGAAAAAATGCACCAGACACAAAATGGGCAGACGGACACAAAGACAGACAAACATGCTGACCGTCTGATGAGAACTATATCTATCTGACAAGGTCTAATCTGATTGGCAGGCTTTACACAACTTCATGAGTCATCAGCACAGGTTTTATCAGTCCGCTTGGAAACAAATGTTTCTGTACAAGGCAAGCACTTTTGAGAAAGAACTCATCATAACTGGATTTGCCAAGATTGTCAGGTTAGCAGCATCAAATCTTTTAGGATAATCATTACATATTATGTCTGGATGACAGATTACTAAAATAATCTCTTCCTGTGTCAATGCGTGGCTCTTGGCCACAAACTTTGTTGATAGTCAAAATGCATGCCAATTACAGATAGATACAGAATACTGTTCAAAAGTTTAGTCTGAATTTTTTTTTTTTGTATGTTTTTGAGAGAGTCTCTTATGTTGTCCAAGGTTTTTGATAAAAAAAATACAGTAAAAACAGAAAGATTGTGAAAATTTTAAATGTATTTCTATTTGAATATATTTTAAAACAATTTAATCCTGTGATGCTAAGCTGAATTTTCAACATCATTACTCCAGTCTTCAGTGTCACATGATCTTTCAGAAATCATTCTAATATGCTGATCTGATGCTCAAGAAACATTTATTATTATTAATGTTGAAAAAAGTTGTGCTGCTTTATATTTTTGTGTAAAGATTTTTTCCCCAGGATTACTGGAAGAATAGAAAGTTCAAAACAACAGCAACAACTTTAGATTAACTTAATGCATCCTTGCAGAATAAAAGGAAACAAATGAGAGGGTAATCTTTTGACTTGCATATTAAGTGTTTATAAACACATTTTGTTCTCTTAATGAGCTGGATTAATGCTAATCTACAGGATTAGTGGAAAATGCTACTAATGAAATCTCTCTCACTGTAAGACTACAGCAACACAAACCCACATACACTCACCGGCCACTTTATTAGGTTTTCTTAGTACTGGTTGGACCCCCTTTTGCCTTCAGAATTGCCTTAGTTTTTTGTGGCATAGATTCAACAAGGTGCTGGAAACATTCCTCCCCAGATTTTGGTCCATATTAGCATGATAGCATCACACAGATGCTGCAGATTTGTCGGTTGCACAACCATGATGCGACTCTCTCTTTCCAGCACCTCCAAAAGGTGCTATATTGGGTTGAGATCTGGTGACTCTGGAGGCCATTTAGTATAGTCAACTCATTGTCATGTTCAAGAAACCAGTTTGAGATTATTTGGTCATAAAGGGATGGACATGGTCGGCAACAATACTCAGGCCATTACCCCACCACCAGGCCTGAACTGTTGATATTGGTAGGATGGATCCATGCTTTCATGTTGTTTACGCCAAATTATGACTCTACCATCTGAATGTTGCAGCAGAAAATCGAGACTCATCAAACCAGTCAATGTTTTTTCCAATCTTTTATTGTCCAATTTCAGTGAGCCCATGTGAACTGTAGCCTCAGTGTTACTGGTGTGTTCTTCAGTTGCTGTAGTCTGTCTGCTTCAAGGGTGGACGTGTTGTGCGTTCAGAGATGCTCTTCTGCAAACCTTGGTTGTATCGAGTGGCAATTTGAGTTACTGTTGCCTTTCTATCAGCTCGAACCAGTCTGACCATCCTCCTCTGACCTCAACAAGGCATTTTCACCCACAAAACTGCCACTTGCTGAATATTTTCTGTTTATCTGACTATTCTCTGTAAACCCTAGAGATGCTTGTGCATGTAAAATCCCAGTAGATCATCAGTTTCTGAAATACTCAGACCAACCCGTCCGGCACCAACAACCATGCAACGTTCAAAAACACTTAAATCCCCTTTCTTCCTCATTCTGATGCTCAGTTTGAACTTCAGCAGATCGTCTTGACCATCACTACATGCCTAATGCATTGAGTTGCTGCCATGTGATTGGCTGATTTTGCGTTAATGAGCAGTTGAACGGGTTTACCTAATAAAGTGTCCGGTGAGTGTATACATAGTTACAACAAACACAAACAGTGACAGAATTAGAGACTGAATGACAGTATATATTACTGTATACAGCCAACTATTTTTCAGTACATCAAACAGTATTCAAAATGCAACATCTTAAACAGAGGTACTGATCTCACATGAGCAAGTTTAATTGAGCAAGGATAGTCTAGTTTTGGCAGTTCAATCAAATTAATCAAGAAGCAGATGTTTATAATCACAGCTGATGTGAATTGATTAGTCACACTTGAAACGGATCAAATTGAGCGCACTGCATTGTGGGATACAAAATTTGGCAAATATAGAAGGTCATGTCGTATTCCATGGAAAAGTACTATTTGTTTAAAAAAAAATTGAGATCATGAGAACAGAAAAACAGTATAATGTGTTCAAACTACAGGTATGTTATTTTAGAACTATTAAATTGGTGTGCAGTTGTACTGACAGTACAAAAGTACAAGCATTTGTCATGCCAATAAAGCACTTTATTGAAAAACTGAAAATCTGTAGAACTAGAAGAAGAGCAGAAGAAGAGGGACAGCGATCAACCACACAAGAGAAACCATGCACTCACTCTCTCTCTCTCTCTCTCTCTCTCTCTCTCTCTCTCTCTCTCTCTCTCTCTCTCCTAATATGGCAGGCTTCTCTCTAACTGTGATCCATGCGGGCTCCGGCCCAGAGACGGCTGCTCCCGGAGTGTGATTAGATCAAAGTCCCTCCCCCTCCATCTCCCGTCTCAGACGACTCAAAAGACTCCCTCTCTCCCCTACAGACCCAACCTGGCATCGGTTTGACCAGCCTTGGCCTGCGCCGTTCCCCCCGATGCACCAGACCTCAACAGATCCACTGGCCATTAACATAAGAGTACATAATATTCTCCATTTAAAGCAGGGGGATGATTGTATCACCCCCACCCCGTTCCCAGAAGGTCTTGGCTCCGTCCCAAGGAGCTGGAATGAAATGCAGGAATCCAGGTACAAAATGAATGCCGGGATCGCGTGCGGTCAAAATCGCTCACTCACACTCACACTCACACTCACGGCTCTGTGTGCAAATGCTCTTTTGTTGTATGGTGGACTAACTGTGGTTATCATGGTCCATTTTTATCAAGTGTAAAGTTTTACCATGTAAATATTATGCTAACCATATAATAACTATGGTATCATGTAGTTAACATCATAGTTAACTGCAGCATAACTGTGTTGTGTGAACTATGATTACCACACAAAGACATCTTTACATAAGAAAATAGTAAAACAAAAATTTCCTTAAAAAACACTGTTAGATAAAAACATAGTCCAGTTAAACTATGGTTGCCCTCACCCAAAGAATAATAAAAAATAAAATATAATATTGAAACCAATACATACAATTTTAAATCAAAATTAAATTAAAAAAAAATTATATATATAAACAAAATCACGAAAGCGGTTACAACTGAACTTTGCAGATTAATTGATAAATGGCTTTGGAAAACTCTATTTTTATACTTCAATACTCAACATATACTTAGACATTGTGCATGTTAAACATTTGAGAAAGGAGAACATTATCAAGTCAATCATCAGTGCTGAATCAACCAAACAAACAAGGATACATTTTTATCTCCTGACATCCCCACACACCCTCTTATGTCGCATCTATCGGTCTCTCCCTTCCTGTCCCTCGTTTTTTTCATTAACAAACTCTTCTGCTCTTTCGTTCTCACAGTCAGAGAGAGAGAGAGAGAGAGAGAGAGAGAGAGAGAGAGAGAGAGAGAGAGAGAGAGAGAGAGAGAGAGAGAGAGAGAGAGAGAGAGAGAGAGAGAGAGAGAGAGAGAGAGAGAGAGAGCGAGAGAGAGAGAGAGAGCGAGAGAGAGAGAGAGAGAGAGAGAGAGAGAGAGAGAGAGAGAGAGAGAGACTGAGATGACTGTTTGTTTTTCATGTTGCAAGTGAACATTATTCCCATGGCCATACCACTATATATAGATGGACATGAGTCCCTATGAAAAAATGCTCCGTTCCCTCTCGAGTCTTCAACTGCGGCCTGTCATTGCTATGACAACAGGGGGAATAAACAAGCGGAGGAGGAGACCGCAGGAGTCCCGTATCTGTACATCAGCTCTCAATCCCACACTGCTGAGGAGGGACAGAGATTTACAGAATACAAAAGCGCAACGCTAGATGTTAATACTGTCCCTTTCACAAGGAGCACAATGTTACAACTTATAAAAGAGCTGCAACCAGGCACAAAAAACAAAACAATGTCTACAATGTGTACAAGTTGTAAATTTAGATTGTTGGGAAAGTGACGGAAAGCAGAAAGAGACAGAAAAGGAACAAGTTAAATGTGGCAGTTTTTGATATGGCAACTCGATATTCAGCTAGAAAATGTTAAATAAATAAAACAAATAAAGAAAAAAATGTATTAAACAATAATAAAGTGTCATATAAATAAAAAAAGGAACACAATTAAAAGCAAAAGTTAATATATTATATATAGAATATATATAGAATATAAAAAATTAGAATATATTCACACACATATATATTAGGTGTAAACAAACTTTAGCGCGATTAATCGATTTGACAGCAATATTGGACAGATCACAGTCCAAGACAATTTTGACAAAAAGGTTTCTTTTTATAGAAATGAATACTTTTATTCAGCAAGGATGCATTAAATTGGTCAAAAATTTAAGTAAAGACATTTATAAAAGACATTTGTAAAGACGTTTTAAAAAAGATTTATATTTCAAATAAATGCTGCTCTTTTGGATTTTCTATACATCAAACAATCCTAAAAAAATAAAATATATCACGGAATATGAAAATATGAAGCAGCGCAACTGTTTTCAACATTGATAATAATAAAAAAAAAAATTCTTGAGAAGCAAATCAGCATATTAGAATGATTTCTAAAAGATCATGTGACACTGAAGATAGGATTAATGATGCTGAAAATTCAGCTTTGCATGACAGGAATACATTACATTTAAAAAAAATATATATATATAAAACAGTTGCTTGAAATCGCAATAATATTTCACAGTATTTCTGTGTATTTTTGATCAAATCAATGCAGCCTTGGTGAGCATAAGAGACTTCTTTCTGTCACAACAAAAGGAAGTGAGAGAGACAAGGTGAGAGAGCAAGAGAGATCGAGAGCCTCATGGCTCGCTGTTTTAGCCCAGTGACCTCCACTCAACCTGCCGAATGGATCCAATTATTGACCCCGTTTATATGGAAGGTCGTCCAGGGTGTGTGAGAGATATATGACCATTCTCCTTTTACACAACAAAGCAGAAACTGTAGGGCCCATTAAAACACGTGTGAACCTGTACACGGTTAAACACTAATCCTTGTGTATATTCTACTGAAATGAAACCATGCGTGCAGTTTTTTAGACCACTGATGCAGTCCAGAATTACTTAGTGTTACTAGATATTGAAGAAAAAAAAGAAAAGAAAAAAAGACAGCAAAATCTGCATGTATGTTGACAAATGTGTCAACATTCACATATACAGTATTTCTGTTTATACTGATGGGTCAAGGGTCACTAGTTTACCTTTGGCCCTTGGTGAGTTAAGTCTGTTTGACGCTTGTACCTCCTCACCTCTCAAACTCAGAGGTGGTAAATACCTCTACCTGTGGTAACCAACAGGGGTGAAAGGTCAAAGCTCAAGTAGAGTCAGGGGCTGCTGACTGGCCGCAAGCAGGAATGCAAACGCTGACCTGAAATCCGGCCTTCACACACATATAAGCGCAGCTCGCTGGGATTACTGGGTCAGGTGGTTGTTGCGTGCTCCAAAACAACAATCTATAGCATTATGAAAGGAGGGATTTTAGGGGACTCGTGTCACTGCGGTGAATAAAAGCAAGATCAAAAGGAGTCAAAATTTCAAAGAGTCAAATTATGCCCTGCAAATGAGTCCATGTGAAAGCATTTCATTTTAGAGCCATTTCTGTGGTGCTCGAGTTTGGTTTGACAAATCAAGTGATCTTAAACAGATAATTCACTGAAAACGAAAATTCGTTGTTCCAGACCTGTATGACTAAAACATATTTTGGTCCCCCAGGAAGAAAATTTGGTAACACTCAGTGTTGGTGTAATGCATTACTTAAGCTGCGTTCACACTACAAGCGACTTTGTCGCTGCATGTCGCCAGTGGCTGGTGGTGCGAGATGGTCCTCACTGCAGAACACGAAATCCAGGGGGAGGAGTTGGATCCAGATCCAATTCCTCCCACCTTACATATACCTAAACCTACCAATCTCCACCCCTTAGATCTGGATCCAACTCCGCCCCCTGGATCTCGTGTACTGCAGTGAGGTGCTACTGTGCGGTGCGGTCGCTAGTAGGCGTTCCCACTACTGGGTGGTTGCCTAGTAATGTTTGTGAGTGACATTCACGGATGTTACTCCATGTTGTAGAACAATCCGTTTTCTTGCCGTTACAAACAAACATTTTGGAAGGAAAAGTCTAAATATAAATGGAATCAGTACATAAAATGCATAATATTAAAGATGAACGAGAAACAGCGAGTGCTCTTTGCCATCGCGGCTATTTAACTGCAGCAAACGGGCAAATTCCGGTCTATCTGGGTTCACGAAAGCATTCAGACTTGGAGTCAGTACGGCAAGTACCACCGTATGTACACGGAGACATATCATACATTATAGGACAGTTTCTGACTACTAAAATGAGCTGCTCATTCTTCTTGCCTTGGTTGGACTCGGCACTGAAGAGTGACGGATCACGCCCGCCCCACTGACTTCACTCGTATTGGTTGTCGCTCCCGAAAGTCGCTCTTCATTTGCATAAAGTTAAACAGATCTCAACTTTGTCGTGTCGCCAGACACGCCCCATCCGGTCGCCAACGGTCGCTGTCGCGCGTGTCGCCGGAAATCGCCCGCTCCCCATTGAAATGAATGGTATCGTGTGAACGGGGATTTAGTCTTTAAATACTGTCATTTAATTACTTTTGCCCTGAAAAAAGTAATGGGATTACTCTTGAATTGTATCTATAATTTAATTAGTTACTTCTGATGTATTTGCATCATATACACTATCGAACAATTCTATATTAAACAATAATGGATGTAACATGAAAATTTTACGTCTAATGTTAAAATGTACGTTTTTAATGTAGCCTTCTCCTTTGAAACACTTCAGTTCAAGAATAATTTATGCAATTTTATATTATTTATTTGAAAGAATTAAAAGAGCCGTTTCCTTTGTATTGTTCAACTGGTCAAGGTTGATATGGGATTTTAAAAAAGTAATTAGTAATAAGTAATGCAATCAAAATTATTTTTTTAATTTTTAAATAGAGAGTAATTAGTACAGTAATCTAATTACACTGTTGAAAATATAATTAGTAGCTAGTAATTAATGACTTTTTTAGAGTAACTTACCCAACACTAATAACACTACAAACATACGATTTTATCTGTTAACATAGTTAACTACATTAGTTAACATGAACAAACAATGAACAATACATCTACACCATTTGTTAATCTTAGTTAATAGTAGGTCATTTCAACATTTACTAATGCATTTTTAAAATCAAAAGTTGTCTGTTAACATTAGTTAATGCACTGTAAACTAACACGAACAAATAATGAACAATTGCACTTTTATAATCTAGCATTCTCAAAGGTTGCACATTATAAAAATTAAGCCAATAAAGAAATATTACTATAGCAAAAATACTATTGTTCTGCAAAATAAAGAAATCTATTTAGAATAATATTTTATTTTACAGAACAACAGTAAAATTACAATATATTGTATATTTAAATATCCCTGGCTGTTTGAATTTCTTTGCTGTTAAACATTAAACCATAGAGCTTTTATTTGGGAAGACGGCTTACGCATGTTGCATTTCCAAACGCACATTATATTTTGGAATCAAAACAGTGATTTCTGCCTAAAGGTGACACATTTGCATCCGTAGTTTATCAGTCCTGTAAACTGACTTTTGAATCCCAAAAAGAAAAGTAGGAGTGAATGTGTGAATAAAAGAGCGAGGAGAGAGTGGGAAAAAAAATATTGTTGCAGTCTCTTCGCTAAATGCAACTTTGTCTTTTATGGAATGGGAACTACGAATGAGAACCAGATGTAGGCCTGACAACACAACAGGCCCGAAGGATAAAAATAGGTCGAGATAAATGGACGGGATAGTTCCTCCGATGAGGGGGAGGAAGAGGCTGCTGGTGGTGGCAGTAACTTTGCCGTTCCCATCTGGAGGCTTGCGCCAAACTCAACTAACTTCCTATTCATACACAAGATCCCGAGAAAAACATTACTAGGAATGTACAAATTCTGGATGTGATGGCGTTATGCCAATCAAAAGCTATAAAACAAGGATTCAGCTGCAGAAGAGCAAAGAAAAATGCTGATAAAAATGTAAATTTAAATTTAATGGCCAATAACCTCGTCTCCTGTTACAACTAGAAGAGCTGAATGCTGATGTCATCTAATATTCCATCTTTCTGCTGCCAGAAAAACAGTCATGTTGAACAAGTATCCGAGAAAAAGGTTAAACGGTGACAAGATCGCCATTTATTTTCATTCCCAGAGACACTAAATTTGAGATCCTATGCGACATGTACAAGAGAATGTACTTGACATTGAGCTTTCTTACACAACCCAACAGGAGACTTAACTCGCAAGCTTTAAATAAGACAAGAGTGAACACTTTAAGATGTGAAAGGGGTGAAAAAAATGGGGGGAAAAGCTGCTGCAAAAAAAGAGAAAACATGTTATTGCAGCTGTGTCCGTTCCACTATTTCTGAAGAAGAAAATAATCTCTAAACCTCTCAAGAACAGACCAAGGTTGTTTTTTCAGCCCATAATAAAAAAAAAAAGTAAATAGGACCATTTTGATTTGGTGCATTATGAAAATAATTTTTAAGACAGTTAATTAATTCTGCCAATTCTCATGCAACATACAAAACACATCTCATTATCATTATTGTAATGAAAAAATAAAAACCCCAATGAAATATTACTAATACTGTGTAAGGTAATTAAAGTATTATAACTAAAATAATTGTGTAACAGTATTTTTACTGAAATACAATAAAAATACTATACATGTAAAAATATGCTAATCACACTGCAAAAAAATCCTGAAATAGGCTATATGTTTTAAATAAATAAATAGAAAGAAAGAGAGAATAAAAAGCTTAAGCAAAAAATTGGAGCACAAAACTGAGATTTTTCACATTTTAATCTGAATCTGCTCAAATTTGTCAAGACACCAAATTATGCATCTCAGTATGAACTCCTCATCAGAAATTGTTAAAAGTTGCTCTCTACATTTTTTTTTAGCTCAATTCTCTTACCGTATAAAAACAAACATGCCAGATAAAGTTAATACTTCAACCAAACATAACTGAGAACTGCATTGAATCTCGTGAGATATGTAGAATCAACATTTGAGCTATAAAATCCTCCTCCGGGATGAACCCGGAGTAACTCTGAAGTTATTTGTGCTCTTGAACAGACGCACACACACACCCTGTAATCCCAAACTCAGGCTTCTATTACCTGCTCTACCGGCACAGACTCCTCATTCATAGGAGGTCAATCTTGACATAATGGCATGATTTTCCAAGTGTCCTCCAGCAGTCATCTCAACTGCGCTTTTTTCTCTTTGTACGAAACATTTGTGCACTTCCTGGCTTCCGACCACCTGTCTTCTTCTGTTTCCTCTCCTGCGTTCCGAAGACTCTGGAATCAGCGGTCATTACCATTATCACAATCATCATTAGGAGGGTAATTGGGGCTATTATGATTGATGAAGGCTGATCTGCGGGTCGTGCTGAAGACGTGGGACCCCGAGAGTCCAGCCAGAGGACATATGGTTCACCTCTCTCGACATGCGCACTCACTCACACACACAAATGTATAAATGAGATTTGCGATTTTGCAAATCCTCATGTCCAACTCTTTTAAGCATTCTTTACACTCTTGTGTGAATCTGTAAACCTGTCAAGAACTAGTCAAGGTTATTTAAACCTCAAAATGTAAAATAAGAAAGGGGACCATTAAGATATTAATTACATCCACCTCCCAATTTTGCTAGATATACATACACGCACACATATACACACGCACATTTTTTTTTTTACAAGTGAGGGAAGTAATAATATTGGAATTTATTCTACTGAAACTGATCAGATAAGCATTGGGAACACAACCTTCAAACTACCCAATTTCCAGGCATTCATCTGACTGAGTAAACCTCAGAGGAGGGGCGACCAACGAGGGGTCCTGGCCCTGGCCCAATCTCTGCCAGCCAGCCAAGCACCAAAATCCAGCTCTTTAATCGTGTGCATGTCTGATTTAGAAACATTTTTGCTGGCATTCTTTGTCTATATTAAGGTTCTAATATTGGAGAAAGAGCAGAGTCTGAAAAAGGAAAAACAAACCGAATGGCTATTTCAGGACTGTCAAACATCACTTTAAAAAGCTGCGCAAATTCAGCTCCGGACCACCCTTAACGCGTCGTGAAACTCAAACACAGATAATTATACCACAGCAACGTTAACAGTTCCTGAAGTGTTACGTTAGCCTCCAATCATGCTAAAGTTCCAAGCATGTGACGTTATCCTTGCAGTTACTCCCGTTATTATGGCCTGTTGAAAGCATACAGTATAACCAACTCATGTGAGAAGTAGTCTAAACAAAACTACTAGCTTGACGGTTATCTCATGAAATCAAACAATTAAAAGGAACGAAAGCTGATCATACATTAAACTTCATCAAAATGAAAGGTGAAGCGATACCAAACAAACCTGCAAAAGTACTACATTATTACTTCCAAAACACTTCCTCCATCTTCCATTGGTCATTCAAACAAGTAGTCTCTTCCCAAAATGGCACCATTGGCAACGCAGAGGACAGTAAATTAACTCTGACAAGCTCTATTTTCTCAATAGATAATGTTCAGACTATAATAATAATAATAATGATAATAAAACAATGTTTGAATGCAAACCATGAGAAAAACCTGCCTGATTTTTGAAGTCTTTACCCTTTTCCAGAACCTTCTTCCTGGAGGCGGGACTTGAGGTCTTGTAGTCTTTCCTGCCATCACCATAGAAACGTGAAGCCCCTCTAAACCGCCTCACCGACGCCATTAAAGCCGAACAAAGAGTGAGAGAGAGAGCAGGCGCAGAAGTCTCGATCGTTCTCCTTAAAATTGGCACACAGTCTACGAGTTTGATCTTGAGATGTGCCCATGTTGTCCTGCCAAGACCGAGTCAGTATGCATGTAAATGTGTCAGTCAGAGAGGGACCGCCGCTCCGGTCCACCCACATTCTGAAGGCCCCGGAGCCTACATGCTCAGTTATGCCCTGGCCTGCTACAGTACATGCATTGTCCGTGAGGGACAGCAAGTGGGCTCGGACGCCAATGAGGAAACGCTTTTGAAGGACGAGGACGGGTTTCATTGTACCGTCAACTCCGTCACACTCAGAATGAATCATAACTGCCATTTATTTACAGACAAATAAATATACAATATATGCACTTCCATTCAAACGTTTGAGTTCGGTAAGATTTTTGTTTTAGTCTCTTATGCTAACGAAGACTGCAGGGTCATTCCGTGTGAACTCAACCAGAGGTCCTCGGCTTTTCATCATTTTATTTCTGGTGAAAGAAATACATAACTGAAGAAGAAATCCAAAATATTAAATGTCATGGATGTATATTTAGCCAAATTACCGGGGGGTAAAAATGACTTAAGCAAAATTATGCTGCCATCTTTCCTAAACTTTTCTTTTTGGTATTTTCATTTTAAGGGCCTAATATGGTTGAATCCCAGAGATATGGAGATCTTAATGCGGTTCCATGAGTAAATTGTCCACATTTTCAGTGGTCAAAAAACAAATGTGGGTCACTTTTTTTTCTTTCAAAGAGGAATATCTGAAGAACAAATAATGTATCTCGTTTCCTTTTCTGTCAACACAATTGAATAGAATATACCTGTGCCATAGACATTGTTTTTCCAAAGTTTGCGTGCCTGTAACTTTAAAAATATTAAAAATATCTTAATATCCTTCTAAATTCTAATTCTTAATAAACTTTTCTTTTGGAATCTTCATTTTTAAGGTCCTAAATGGTTAAATCCCAGAGATATTGCGATGTCAAAACGGTATCATTTAGTTACAATACTGTGTATTTGAACTCTTGGTAGCTTGTATATTTATTATTATAAATACACTTTTGAGAGCAAGTTAAGGTGCCTCAACTTGACCATTTCTTTGTATTTTTTGACACTCAGAGGGGTGTGTTGTATGCAATTGTTTTGATAGAGGGAAACAAGATTCAAATTCTAGTTTCAACATTATTTATTCTTCAGACATTCCCCTTTAAAGTAAAAAATAAAACAAATTCAACATGGAACCGCACTGAGATCCCCATATCAATGGGATTGAACCATCTAGGGCCTTGAAAATGAAGATTTCAAAAGAAAAGTTTGAACTAGAATCTAAAATTATATTGATAAATCTTACAGGCATGCAAACTTTGGAAAAAGAACATTCATGGCACTCAGACAGGTATATTATATGCAATTATGTTGATAAAAAAAAAAAAAAAAAACGAGAAACATTTCTAGTCTCAACATTATTTGATCTTCAGATATTTCACTTTGAAAGGAAAAAGTATCCGCTGTGTGCAAAGTGACCCACATTTGGTTTTCGACCACTAAAAATGTGTACAACTAAACAATTTACTCATGGAACCGCATTACGATCCCCATATCTCTGGGATTGAACCATATTGGGCCTTTAAAATTAAGATACCTAAAGAAATGTTTGTTAAGAACCAGAATCTAAAAGGATATTAAGATATATTTAATACTTCTTGAGTTACAGGCATGCAAACGTGGGGCAAAACAACACAAGAAGTGCTTTTCCACCTTTTTTGAACTGTCACCATTGGCATTTAATGCAGCAAAGATTGCTAAATTCAACAGATTTTACTAATAGACCTACTAATCTTTGTGTAAAAATAAAAAGATGATGATGCCATCTTTCTAATGTCATTTTTACCCCCCCGTAATTTGGCTCCAAATCTCACATGATAACTGTCATTTGACCCCCCTCTACGAAATAGTGGATTACTCAGTAAATATACATCCATGACATTTAATATTTTGACTTTCTTCTTCATTTATGTTGGCCTTTCTTCAAAAATATTAACAAAATCAAAATTTGAGTCTGGGAAGTTTCTGAAATTTGGTTGATTTGACATGGAATGATCTTGCAATGTAAATAATTCTGTAATTAAAAGCAGAATTTTCAGCATCACACATCAATCATTCATAAACCATTCTAATATGCTGATTTGCTGCTCATTCATTTTTAAGATCAATGTTGTAAACAGTTGTGCTGATGAATATTTTTGTGGAAACCAAGATACATTTTCTTTGATGAATAGAAAGTTCAAAATAACAGCATTTATTTGGAATAAGGATCTTCCTTAACATTATAAATGTCTTTTCAGACACTTTTGATAAATTTAATGCGTCCTTGCTGAATAAAAGCTATAATTTCTCAAACAATTCTTACTGACCTCAAACTTTTGAATGGCAGATGTAAATGTAAGATGTAAATACCACCTTGTTGATGTGTAAAAATCAAGATAAATCCACAAGAAATCCAAAAGTTATACAAGAGTCAAATTCCCAAGTTACATCAAATTCATCTAAAACTGAAATTGATCAAGGTAAACTAACTCAGTTTCTAAAACAAAAACACTGCTCCATTCCTGAAGATTCCACAAAGACATTTGTGATTTTCTAAATAGAATTTATGCAAAAGAGGTGGTTCTTTTCCATGTTGTCCAAACTTGTGGAGAACACTGATCCAAAGTGGAAAAGAATGAAATATGGATGTCTTACCCACATCACACACACAGCTGCAGCATTCCGGGTTTATAAAAAGGGAAAAGAACCACAACATGGAGAAGATAGCGGATTGAAATACACAAAATCCAAATAGCACAGTCATAAATCATGCCTTTTGTCTTTGTTCCCCAAGATGACAGACAAATATGCTTTTTTAATAACCGCACACACAGAAGTCCAATGACAAGAAATAAATTAGACGGGCAGCAGTGATTCTTTAGAGAACCCCAGAAAGTGGAGAAACCATTCTCTCCCGCATAAGCAAACAGAACACTGTAATTACAGAGGGTGGTACCATCGTAATGAGAGACAGAGAAAGCAAAGTTATAACTGACAGAGTATAAAACACTAGGGACAAAGAAAGAAGAAAGCTGATATAATGACATAACGATAATAATTAGTAGCGCTTGTTAAAGCAAACATCACTATTATTAGTGCTTATACTTCAGATTGAGGGTTTGTTCTAAACCTCTAACCCCAAGTATGACATTTTGGCATGCTTACGGACAAAAAAGATACCTTAAACCATGCAGCTTGTTGTGGAAAGCTGTTACTTTACTTAGTTACTGGATTATTTCCACCTGCTAGACAATGAATCCCACAGACCCTAAACTGAAATAAGGGCTTGAACCATATTTCGAGACCAGAATATCCAGACCAGAGTCGTGTGGGTGCAGGACTCTTTTTAAAACCACCTAAATATGACTCAGGGCACCCTAGGAATCAATGAGAACACCCTAGTAAACACCCAACACTCTAGCATCATGTATACAGGCAAAAATCACCCATAAAGTCAATCGTTTAAAATAATATTTGGTCATCTGAACAGTTAAACATCACTATAAAAGTATTGTGGGTAAAGAGTCTTTTATTATTATTAATAAAATATTTTTACATTTATTTAAAAGCTATAAAATAATTATACATTATAAATAAATAAAATAATAATAATTGCAATAATAATAAAACTGTGTATGTATGCATGTATATGTATGTATGTATATATATGTATGTGTGTGTGTGTGTGTGTGTGTGTGTGTGTGTGTGTGTGTGTGTGTGTGTGTGTGTATTAGTGCTGGGCAACGATTAATCGTGATTAATCACATCCAAAATAAAAGTTCATGTTTACATAATATATGTGTGTGTACTGTGTATAATTAATTTGTATATATAAATACATATGCATGTATATATTTAATAAAAAAATGTTATTTACATATAAAATACTTATGTTTTTATATATATATATATATGTTTATATATATATATATATATATATATATATATACACACACATATATACATGCAAATATTTCTTAAATATATACATGCATATGTATGTATTTATATATAAAAAATAATTATACACATTACTCACACACATTATGTAAACAAACTTTTCTTTTGGATGTGATTAACCATGATGAATGGTTGCTCAGCACTATGCATATTTTAACTAACTTTATTATTTGTTTCAAATCAAATAATTTATAAATAAATAAATAAATAAATATGGAGCAATGTTTTTCAAATTTGTCGAACAACAATAAATGTGGGCAAACTTTAAGAGTGATACTCTCAGCAAACAAACACCATGGCAGCTACAATTGCCTTTTCCTTTTCTTGTTCCTCTCTCCATTTCTCTTCAATTCCATGCCTTGAGTTCATCTCAATAAATCAGTGCAATGCAGAAGGCTTACATGGAAGATAAACAAATCAACACACAAACACTGGAGCTGTGCCAGATGTACCATGGGAAAGGGTGAACTGCATCATTCTGTGACCCTGTTCTCATACTGGAGCTGTCTTACACAGCCTACCACTCATAACAAAACACACAAACACACACGACAAGCCCATTTGCTGCTTTTTACATTTTCAAACTACTCGCACTTTGAAGTTAAAATAGCAAAATAATGCATAATAATGAACAATAAGTTAGTCTAAAAGTAGTCTGTCTAAGTCACATTAATGCGTGTCATTTTATTTATAAGAATAAAATGACAAAACTTTATTTTTGATTCTCTTCAGCGAGAGAGAGAGGTGAAATAAAACTCTTCTTAGTCCAGATTTAGTAAAACTGAAACCATTAAAATAAAACAATAAAATATATTTAAAACCTTAAATAACCTTTTGAAGAAAAACTCAAGAGAAACGCAAGAGAAAACCACTAATAACACCGTGTCTACAGCGGATGTGAGCGGTGCGATGCGACAAAAGACAATAGAACCCATTATAATCAGTGATGCTGTCTACACTGGATGTGGTGTGACACGACAAATAGTCGGAAGTAAACTGATGCCTCCTATTTATGCTGTATACCAGGGGTGTCAAACTCAGTTCCTGGAGGGCCACTGTCCTGCAGAGTTTAGCTCCAACCAGCTCCAAAAACACCTGCCTGGAAGTTTCTAGTAATCCTGAAGACCTTGATTAGCTGGATCAGGTGTGTTTAATTAGGGTTGGAGCTAAACTCTGCAGGGTTGTGGCCCTCCAGGCACTGAGTTTGACACCCCTGCTGTATACCAAGCACTTGCAATACTTTTCATAGGAAGGACAATGGTTTTACAACGGTCGCTTTGTCGCGTCCAGTGTAGACATGGTGTAATTCTCAAATAACAAAGGTCTGAATTCACGCAGTGGTTACACAAAGGATTCGGAGATAAACCACCTGTTTGATTATCATGAGGCCTTGAGCATCATTTTGCTCCTGACGGAAAGCTCCTGCGTTTCTTTTACTGGAAGTAAGAGTGGATAAGTGTCGACTGAATGACAAGTGACCTCTTAAAACAGTTTCAATTCGAGAGGGGGCAACATGAGGAATTTTAAAACACTTGTAAAATAAGTGTAACACGCATTCTCGAGCGTCTATCACACTGATGCTGAAGAATTGAGTCCCAGACCTCAGTTTAGAGCAAAACAAAACTGATCAGGAGGGGGGGAAAAAAAAGAAAAGAAGCCTAAGATGGAGATATGGGTGGTCGGATTATAGAAATGAAGAAAAAAAATACTGGTTCTGATTGGTGAGCCCTCATACTGACAAACCACCTACATCTCCAATCACTTTGACGTTTCCCAAGTTCAACTAATCTGGTGTGAGATTTGATCCTGGCAGTATTTTACCCTCATCTGCATGACAGAACGCTTGAGTTTAACTGTAAATGCGAGCACCCTCATGCTTACAGAGACCACCAACAGTAGAAAACACCAGAAGAAGCCTCATCTGATGATGGATAGGGGTTTACATCTAAATATAAGTAATAAAAATAGTAGGACCATGATTAATCAGATCATGAATGTGTAAATGCATTAAGGAAAGAACTACATACTGGGCATCAGTGCAATCCAAATCAAATCCCAATGGATAAAACCAAGTTAGAGGGAATGGAAACAATACTCCTGATAACAGATAGCAGAAGAAGTCGAGTCCAGGTCACAATGATCACCCGACACAACACAGCCCTGATGTCTCATGGGGTCGTGTCCCCTGTGTGAATGCTTCTGCTCTTGTGGAATTATGGGTAGTGGTCCAAAAAGTACTGTGCATCGAAATGTGTGTGGGGGATGGGACATAATATACACATAGCCTATGAAATGACTCTATAAAAAAAATAATTCAAAATATTAATAAAAAAAACTAAAATAACACTATACAAACAGTAGTACAATATTCCTTGAACCTTTATAATGATTGTCCTATTCTGAAGGAAAGTATGTTATCTGTCCATTAAAGCGGCTCATCCTGTTAATGTCTCTCTCTCCCTCCTCTGAAAGCCATATGCAGACAGCTCAGGAGCTGAGGAACATTGTGGAGGGATGAAGTCATTTTTGTCATTCTTCCAGAAAAGAGATTCAGCCCTGATATCAGGTACTCTGACAGGGAGGAACAGTGGGAGTAATGGATGACAGGAAGGCTGTAAAAAAAAAAAAAGAAAAGAAAAGAAAAGAAAAGTGATACTTGGAAATGAAAGGAGGGAGAAAATAAAGGACTGATTGAATGTAAATGAAGCGAGCAAAAGAGCACAGGAAAATAGAGGAGAAGAGAAAACGGGGTCTAGTTGTTTTCCTGTTGTTTTCATTTAAACAGGCACCAGGAATGTGGCCTTCTTTTCCTTCACTACTGCAAAACGGCCATGAACACAACAGCCGGAACAGAGAAGAGGTGAAAGAAAATGTTATATATAATGGCTTTGGCAACTAAATGAATTTGAACGGGGCCAATCAACTGTTTGGTTACACAATACACATTCTTCAAAATATCTTTTTTTTGTGTTCAGCAGAAGAAAGAAATTCATACAGCTTTGGAACAACTTGAGGGTGAGTAAATTATGACAGAATTAAATTTTTTGGGTGAACTATCCCTTTAAAATGGTTTGCAATCTTCCAGCCTGAGCTGCTAAAAAGTGTCAAAAACACCTTTGAAATCAGTCAACGGTCCTTTTAACCAGTCTTTAACCAGTAAACCAGCTTAGCCTAGTAAAGCTGTTTTTATTCTTCAGCAGACGCATGAACACATGAATCGTTCACAATAGCAGCAGGGACAGTGTAAGCAAGTTTAAGGGTGAGAAAATCTACAGACATCTCCAAGACATCCAGGCATTACATTAAAACACACTGACACACAAGTGTCTGAGTGAAGTGAACACACAGGAAATTACTCTCGGTTAGAAGGAACGGCACAGACATGACTGTGTCCCCCCTCTGAGACAACAGTTCAATCGAAGGCAGACAGCAAACACATGCACTCATTTTAACTGAGCCTTTAATCCAGCTAAAGACACTGAGCAGCAGTTACAGCCAGAACAGCATCAAAGCTCTGACAAGTCATGCAAACACAGCACAGTCGTCTGGTGTGTGTGTGTGTGTGTGTGTGTGTGCACTGTCTCACGCCTGGCACTTTGTTTCCAAACAGTCTCCCGAGCAGAGCGGCACATTCCAGCCTCTGCAGCTCATCAAACATATTAGTAACCACAACAACTTCCTGTTTCTGTTCCCCAGCTTCCTGTCTGCGCAGGATCACTCGGCACAGGCGCTGATAAAGGAGCAGAGACACACACACTAAAACTGTGTCCCTACCCTTCCTGCTAAAAAACACAAACACACACACACACACACCCCTTAAACCAGTTAAGACCTGCAGACCAGCTTATGCTGAAGTCATAGAGCTATTAAATAAATGTTGATAGCCAATCAGATTATTTGAGATCATATTAAGATCAGTGACTTTTGACTGCAGACTTTGTTTTTTGGCAAACAGAGTACAGTTTGAGACTTTGTTGAGATCTCTTCTGAAACAAGCAAGCCTTTTCCATCAGTTGTATTTGAAATATAAAATTGTGTTTACAGGCAATTACAATGAAAAACAATGGGGCAAGGCACTGCACTGGAAGCAACATTACAATATGCACTGATTTAAAAATATAGCCTCAAAAAACATGTGTTAACATGAAACTAATTTGATAGAATCGCTTACTTTATGCATATATCCAATCCTTCAACTTCAATGTCACGAAAATTACTATTTACATGGAGTAAAAGCCAGCCAATGGTATTACATCATTAATGCATAACCAGATGCTCATACAACTAGAAAGGTAGTCTCATCTCAAAAATGGACAATTTAGATGACTTTAAGGATTTTTAACTCAATAATTAAATTCAAGTGCTTTACAAAAACACACACTTCATGTCTCCTTATAAACCCTCTAAAATACCACATAGAAGTGCATTAATGTAACTCCAATTAATATTATTGTTTTTTAAAACTTAACTGAGGAAAAAGAAAAACCTGTGATAATCAACCAAATGCCACAAATGCTTCCTTGAAGTTCTTTTTCAGTTTATTCAAGAGCATCAGAAACTTAATTCGATTTTTTTTTGTCAGTATGACTTTATGAACACAAACACTCACACATTTGTGATATACATGGGGGTTATTTAGCAGGCTGTGCTTTTGTTACGTTCTTTTATCTCAGATCTTTTGCTTGTCTTTGTACAGCTGAGCACAATGTGTTCACCCTCCTCTATCCGTTTCACATTACCGCAGCATTGAGACATCTTCACAGGTTACTCACAAAGAGCTCAATCCGAGGGCGTTTTCCCATCCACAGCCTGTCCACATGTGTTTTTCCTTCTTTTTTCAGGGGTGTGTTTACAGTTTCTGATCATCACAACCTCAGGGAATGCTTGGCTAACCCGTCTCACACAGACAAGCTCTCTCTACACACACACACACACACACACACACACACACACACTGCAGCCCCTGTAATAAACACCCTGTGTTTATGTTCTGAAGCACTCCAAGCCTCAATATTCATTAACCCACTAGTGTCAGATGTCCGTACTCTCCTCTTTCGCTGAAGAACAAGTACAGTGATGCAGTCAAGATAATTATCACGGCCTCAACTTTTACCTAACAACAACCATTATACTGTGGTTAGTGATTACATGATAACCCAAATCACAGAAAATAACTCCAAACATATGGAAATAACAACTTATAAGTTTACTTTAAATAAACTGAAAGAAAATGCAATCCATTTGCCCCAAAACGTATTTGGACACTTTGAATGCCAGAGATTGAATGTCACTGAATTAAATGACTACATACCAAACTTAGTGGCATTTCTTAAAAGGAAAGATAAGCATTTGCTTTGATATTTAGTTATATAATGCAATGACACTCATCCATATTTAACTGTGGCTTAAGTGTACAAATACTTTCTGAGGCCTCTATATTCATATACAAATGGCATGTGCTGCAGACAAAATCTTTTGGACACTGTTCAAAAATGATGGAGAAAAAACATGAAAGAAACATCAAACAGCCCTATACATGTCATAAAGCAGGCATTAGTCTCTGGAAATGTGCCTGGAGCTTAAGAGGAGGAACATTTAGCTCTATTTACACTTTGTGTTATCATTAGCCGCAATACGAATGTGTGTGCGCGAGTGCCTGAGAACAGAGTGAAAAGCGTGTGCAAGTCTCCAAGCCTCTGTCAATGATGGACTCAAATTAGACTGCATAATCCTGGCTGAATGAAAAGGCCATACAAACATTTCCCCACTGTGCACTTCATAATGACCCTTGCAAGAAAAAAAAAAAGATAAAAAAGAAAAGAAAAGGAATTTGGGAACTATAGAGGCCAACAGAATGTTACTCAAACTCATCCCTTTATATAATCATCCAATATCAGGCCGCTCCAAACACGGCCCTAAGTGGACCACAATACTGAAAGGACAAGCTGGCACAGACGAAATCTCAGGAAAATACAGCACCATAAAAGGTGGACTGAGGAAAACTATGACCAAACCCAGTGTCTAAGACAGACCAACCGTGCTACAGAGGGCTTACCAAGTCATACAGAGAAATAATCCATCACTAAGAGTTTGCAAGACTTCGGAAAACATCACAACCCTCGACCATACACTACCAAGCACAACGCTCTTAAATATGATGTATTTGAATGGCATTTCTCCCTAAGGTCAGTTTGGTAACACAAGCCTTTTTTGAAGGTTAATTTCAGCTGTTTTAACCTTCAAAAGAACAGATAAAACATTATATAAATACATAAGAGGGTAAAGTATTCCTTTCAAAATATGTGTAGAATGCCAGAATATTATGACTTTTCATAGAGTCAAGGAAACAAAGGAATTTGCAGCAGACAGAGGGAGAAACACACACACACACACACAGATGCACACACAGTGCACAAACACACTGCAGGCACTGGACCAAAACGAAGGTAGGCTAAGTAAAAGAACAACAACATGATTCCAGAAGAACCTGCAGGGGGGAAAAATATGCCCTTCATATTTCTAAGAAACATCATTTTGCTCTTTTCATCAAAGTCAGGAACAGTAAATTCAGCTGCACAGACTGCACTACAACCTGAGGTAACAACATGTCAAACAGTACACAAATAAATACATGATTTTGCACACACATGCCCACTCAAGCCAAAGGCCTTGAAATATTCATCTTTTCAGACTGAGTGATATATGAGTTTTATCCTTAATCTAACTCAGCCCAACACAACAGAATAAAGGTCTCATAAAATTAAAAACCATGCAAAAACACATTGACTTGCTTTGCTCACAATATATATATGTTTCATCAGATAGAAACAATTAGAAAGTTAAAAAAAACTACTTCCAATCAACCATCTTTGCTGTGTTTTTATAGATATACACATCTGCAAGAACGTACGTCATAACTAGCCATAAACAAACAATTAAAAGACATTTAAATACCCAAAATAGAGAATAGAACATCACTCACCACTCTTGGTTTGGCCTTCAGAGGGACAGTGGAAAGTTCCTCACTGGACTTCCTCTCCAGTTTTGGCTCAGTGGTGGGATCTAAAGGTGTGGAAGTAGTGCCCTCCAGAATAACCCCACCAGTGGCTGCTGAGGTCTCCGCAGGGGACTCTGGAGAGTTCAGGGCCAAGATGTATTGCTCAGTTACGTCCTCCAATGATGGGGTGTCCTCCCCCGGGACTATTTTGTTGGGCGGTAAAGACTCCTGGCTAGACCTCTGGAGATCCTGGGATACGTGGGCATGTGAAGGAATGATAGGCACAAATGTGGCAGGTTCACTGGCATGACGCACATGTTTGGGTCTGACCTTTGAGGTTGGAAGCTGGGGGAGGGTGGATGTGGAGGACTGCTCTTCGCCTTGTTCATCTAACTGATCCCCGTCATCACAAGACACCTGATGGGTAAAGCGGTTTGTGCGTTTTTTGGGGCTTCTGCGAGTGATGCGAGGAGACAAAACCTGAGCTAGCTTAGGATCAAAAGGAAAGGAGGTCTCCCCTGCTGCTTTTGTTTCTCCATTATGACCAAGGTGGGAGGGCAAAACATGCTCAGACTGAGAACGAGACCTTCTGGTTGGACAATAAAGTTGTCGTTGTTCACTGTTCAGTGCCCATAGCTCATCTCTTTGCTCAGATAAGATAGGCTCACTGCTAGAAGGTGGTATGGATTGTTCTTGTTCACTAATTGGCTCGCTGGGATGCTTTTGAAATTCTAGGACTGTATCCACCAATTCTCCACGTCTACTGGGGTCGCTAAAGCTCTTTTTCTTCACAGCCTTGCCATTTGCTTTCTCATCAATAAGATTGTCCATTGCACCAGGTTCACAAACAATGCTCTGAATCACAGTACTGTAATCTTTCAGGCTGTCACTACACACGGAAAGGTCACTGGCGGCACTGCCTGTATATTCAGAAAGGTCTGCGGCAGAGGACTCCACACCACCCACCTTGGAGTTTAGAGAGAGTGAACCGAGCAGGTTGCTGTCCATGGAGAAGCTCTTTCCGCCATCCTCTGCAACTGAACAACGTCTATGAGGCATGGGATCACTCAAGGAGCGGTATGCAGACTCACCGTTCGACTCTCCGTTACTGCCATTGCTGGACTCTGAACCATTGTTTCCAGCTGAGGAAAATTTCCTTCGCCTGCGAATAGCGCTAGGAGTAGACGGAGCCTCTAAGGCCCCCTGGTTTACATTTTTACAGCTGCTAATGTCTCCTCCTGTGGCTACTCCCTCATGCTCTGTCCTAACAGACAGAACCTGAGATGAAAGAGATTCCTCTGGTGTTGTATCAGGCGACTGCTCTTCGTACAACCCTGACTGATTCCAAATGGTGAGAGTCTGACCCAGCAAGTCTTTACTGCAGGGCAGCCCCCCATATGAGCCAACCTCTGGCTCTGTGACAATTCCTTCATCTGTCAGGCTAGATTCATGACCAGAGAGTTCATCCAATGACTTATCACAGAACATGTTCTCCTCTGAATTTCCCTTCTGTAAACATTTTTCACTTTTTCCATCAGCCTCCCCTTCCTTACACCCAGTAAAAACAGGGTGTTCAAGTCTCTTCACCTCCTGTTTTGCCTTATTTTCTTTTACAGTGTCTATTTTAGTGTCACTGCTTTTTGTCTTGAAATGGTCTTCTTCCTCATCATCATCATCCTTACTTTCACTCATTTGACAAATGTCTCTTATTACTTGTCTGGCTTCCTGTACATAGCGGTCTTGTAGAGGGGTCGGCATTGTTTCTTCGTAACCATAGGTACTTCTGCCGTCATCACTCTCCACCTCCCTGTCAGCAATCACCACCTGCTCACCACTGCCTTCAGAGTCTAGCCGTTGCTCGGAAGAACTCCTCAAACTTGGCCCGCTACAATATTGCTGTCCTACTGGCTTCTCAGAGTAAGTGAACGACTTTGCCCTCCTCAAAGTAGCAGTGAGATCCTTCAGTGAAGGGCGTCCATGGTGCGGCCGATTTGTCCTGGAGCCCATTCTGTACACAGAAGCGCCTTGATCAGAGTTCAGATTGTCCTCATCATCTTGTCCTTTTTTTCTCATTCTTAACTCAGACAGATCAGTCTTAAGGTAGCTAAGAAGCGACAGAGTTTCTGAGGCAATGTCAGGGTTGGACATAGAGATCCTGTTCCTGTCTTTCTCATTATTTAAGGAGTGGCAGAATACTCTGTTTTCTGAACTGCCTGTTTTACAGTCTGCTGGGATCAGGCTGGGCACAAGCTTAGGGCGAACTCGAACTGGGCCACGAGAAAAGTTATCTCCATGTCCAAAACTAGGTGAGCGGTACATAGTGGCATTGCCATGGTATGTTTTACTCATAACCGCTAATGATGCCCTGCTGAAGCTGTGGATGTTGGTTGGCTTATCCTCTTCTTTTAATGTCTCTGTGCTAGAATACCTGCTACTATTTTTTGACCCCAACGGACTGGATATAAACGAGGGTATGGTGACTTTTGAAACCCGTGACACCTGAGGGACAGGGCTAGTTCCGACTGACCCCTCAAAATTTCTATATAGGTGCCTAAAACTGTCCTTAGTCATATGAGACCGTTGAGGTGGATTGTCTCGTGCCCATGACATGCCCGAATAACAACCTCTAGAACGGAAACCCTCAATCCTGCGGCCCACCGTCTGAGAATCATACGGCTCCATCATTACAGGCTGGTTGTCACTGTCATCTGACTCCTCATTGTCCCTGCTGCAACTGCTTTTCTTCTTTTTCCGTAGTGAGCGCCGTCTTACGTCCCTGTTGTGTTGAGTTAGTGCTGCAGGGCTGTCCTCCTCACTGCCAGAGGACCTTCCTCTCAATTTAGCCCTAGTACCATGCTTGTTTTGAGGGAAGTTACCGACTGTCCATCCACTTAACTCCTCGTCTTCTTCTCCAGAGCTCAGTCTTCCCCGAGCACCGGCTAGTTCTACGGAGGGCCCTGTCTGTGGTTGGGAAGAGTTATGTGTGGAATGCGAGCTATCCGGTGGCTGTGGCTGCTCTGCCCTCTGTCTCTGCTCCTGCAGCTGCCAACGGTGAGACCTGAGGGGCAAAGCAGTCGTTCTACTGTGTGGTGGGGGAGCAGGTGTAGAATCACAATTCAAAAACTCACAAGAATTGCTTTTAGCACTTAAATTATGGAAGTCAGGGATTGAATAGTCCACATACAATTCACTGCTGTCATGATGAGAGCTGTTTGTGTCTTGCCAGGCTCCCCTTGGCTGGTGGGGGAACTGTTTGTCACTTTTGTCTGGAGTTGAAATGCCCTCTTTAGCATCAAAATGCTGGAGGTGTTGACAGGCAGATTTCAAGTCATCAGCATCTGAAGTTGACCTATGTTGTTTTCTGCGTCCATCGCCAAATAGTTCTCTAATCTTAGTAACGCTTGGCCAGTTTGCATCAACATGAATAGTCTCTCCATAGGAAGGGTGATAGCCACGACGAGATTTGCATGTTGGGCTCCCTAAGACAAAAAACATTGTGTTTTTAACTCACAGTATGATAGTTTAAATGCATTTACATGTATTCATCAAGCAGCCATTCAAATGCAGAAAAATCACTGGCAATCTGTCATATAACAGTCAACGATATACAGTACACAACGGCAAGTTTTAAGTACAAACCAGATCAGTACTTAAGTTTGAGCATTCGTGTTATAGTAAATGTCTTTGTTTATGGTTGACGATATGTTAAGCCCTAATAGGTAAAATAAGAACCAATGACTTCAAAACAATGCATCTTACCTGTATTTGTGCCACCCACAGTCTTCCTGAGCCTGTGTTTATCTGCTCTGTCCGAATCCGATTCTGACACAGACTCTTGAGCAGAGCAACATTTGTTAGTGTCTTTGAGTTTCTCTTTCACAGACTCCGAAAACTCTTTGGATAAGCAGCCACTCTCGTTCAAAGACGAATCGTCGGCACTTATTGTGTTTTTAACGCTTCCAGTGTTGACTAATGAGCTCTGTGTCCCGGCTGTGCTCAAACTGAACTTTTCAGAGAGCTCACGAACCGATGGATATATTCCATGAGACGCTTTCTTGAGGTCTGCGGTTGAGAGGCTGGCCGCTGAGATTTTGGAAACTTTTCTGGATACAGAAACAGCGTGCGTCGCTTGTGATGGCTGCGCGCTGTGCTCTACAGCGTCTGGGGGAAGGGCACCGCACCTATCCAAGTCCTCTCCAAATGATCTGCGCTTCTTTGCGCTCCAGCTATCCAACTTTTTGAAAGAGACGCTTCTACAGACAGGCGCTTTTCTCTCGCTTTCCCTTTCAGCCATTGCGATGCCTGTCCTCCCACTTGTCCTTCTTGCTTTCTCTCAGTTCATTGATAAATAGTCCGCACTTCTCTTTCCCTTCTTTATCCGTGGTTGCCTTTACCCCCCTGAAAACAACTTACAATGCCCCCATTAACCACAAAAGTTGCTTGGCAGTGTTTTCCGGAGAGGAGGACAAAAAAAAAAAAAAAAAAAAAAACTTCAGGAACAACAGATGAGATTGTTTAAGAAAACAGAGTTATATCCCAAGACCTTTGCGCATGTTTGCCTCCCTTAGTGTCCATACATGCATTTGGAAAGAGCTCAAAGTTTGAGCAAAAAATTCCCAAGTGTTTCAGCCCAATAAACTCTAGAGAAACGCTTGAATAATGTACTTTTTCCAAGGTAAATCCCATTTCCTTGGCCGACTGTCTTTCTTCATACACATCCTTTATTTTAAGCTTGACTAAGTGCGCTCAGCCTTTTTTAGGCACAATTAAGGGTTTCCGTGACTTGTGGCTTTTTACATGCAGATAGTTGCTTGGATTGGGGGCGGGACTAAAACATGAGGTCGGGGTTAGAGAGAGAGACCCCTGGGGAAAATGAGGGGGGATCCAGCTTTTCCTCTTTCTGATGTGAGAGAGAAGATAATGCTGACATTAGGCTTCAGTTCGTAAATGCACAGTGGGAAACTGTTGAACAAATGATCATCTTCAGTTTCTTTGCTCAGCTTTGGGGAGGCTGAGACAGATAAATCTAGTTATTGCCTTTTTCACCAAAAGCTATGTTTGTATGCAGAACTAGCTTTACAGTAAAAACTTTTGCAGTCCTTTGTTTCGAAGGGTTCTTTTCTATCTCCCTCTCTCTCTTTCTTTTTCGTCTATCTTGCCTTTTATCTGCATGACTAGAGTGCACTCTAGTGGCCACATTCTTGTTTACACAATTGCCTGAATGAATGTCATTGCTTAAAGGGATATTTTACCCCAAAATGAAAATTCTGTCATGATGTTCCAAACCTGTATGAATTTCTTTCTTCTGTTGAACACAAAATAAGATATTTAGAAGATGGTAAATGGGGCTCATCAACTGTTTGGTTACTGACATTCTTCAACATATCCCCTTTTGTGTTCAGCATAAGAAAGAAATTTTACAACTTAAGGGTGAGTAAATGATGACATCATTTTCATTTTTGGGTGAACTATCCCTTTAAGATAATAAAATATTGTAAATTATTTGTCACTTTTGTCAATTAAATTTATTTCACAAATCAAAATTTCACATAACACGTTTCAGTAACACATTCATTCAGAAAGACCTCATGAATTTCAATTTACAACATTTAGGACATATATTTTAATAGCTTAATTTAATATTACACTTACATCTTGAGATTACCAAATTATTTAGAGAAATAGTGTTTGATATAAATCAAAAGCAAAAACAAACATTAATTGTCGGACATTTTATTTGCACATTGACAACAAGCATTCAATAACTACTGTACTTGCTTGAAAAATATATTGTATTCATATACTACAATATAGACACAGATGTAATGACTTTGCTTTAAGTAGGCTACATTTGGATAACAGTGACATATGTATTCATTATTATATGGACAGTGATGAATTTTGCCCCAAAGTTGCATGTTCATTTCATATATTGTATATTATTTTACCCCAAAGTTGCATGTTCATTTCATATATTGTATTCATATACTACAATATAGACACAGATGTAATGACTTTGCTTTAAGTACATTTGGATAACAGCAACATATGTATTCATCATTATATGGACAGTGATGAATTTTGCCCCAAAGTTGCATGTTCATTTCATTACTTTAAATTCTTTCTCTCTGTAAATGCTCAAATAATGATTGACCATTTATACTGAAGCAGGAAGCAAAATACCAGTTTAATGTGCAAACATCACATCTGCTTTATTAACAAAAACTTTTTCATAGGTAATCTATACCACCTATACTGGTCCTTCATAATGCCTGAGACACAAATGCTTGTTGCTTCAAAGTAAGTTGAAGTTGCACATTAGTTAACTATGTAGCACTAGCCTATACGTTAAAAATAGCATACAATACTACTATCTCTGCACTATTATGTATAGTGTATGCAAATTGTTTGTATGCATGGAATATACATGATCTGCTACATTTGCAAAAATACTGTGTACAACCAGAGCATACTGTGCTAACGTATCCAAAATCCCCTACTTGACCTTCCACTTCTAGTATGATGAACCTGAAATAATATCAGCCAGTCATTTCTTTACTCATTATTTGATTCTACTAGCACTTTTTTTTTCAGGATTAAAAATGAATAAAAATAACAAAATAATTATTTTTTATTTTTTATTTAATGATAACTGAATGCCACTTGATGAATCAAATATGCAACATGGAACGGTCATGTATAGGATACTTCTGTTTGAAATGTTTATCACCACAAATTAATGCATAATGTTTCACAAACAATTCAAATGAAACCACAGGATATAGTATACAGTGATTGCAGTGTAGTATGCAGTATGTTAGTATTCCACTCCGAACATAAAACTATTTTATTTAGCTTCGTATTCGTGCACATTGAAGGAAAAGTTTCTTATTTGCCCATCAGATATATACAGTAGATTGAATAGACAAGACAAAATTCATCAAAAATAAAAAATAAAATCACATACATAATACTGGCCAAATGACTGAAACACATTCAAATATACTGTGCTGGTGCATTGCTTTTTTTCTTGATGGTATTTATAAGGTTTTGTAGATTTTGGTCAAGCTGAAGTTTTAAATAAAACTTGTCTATATCTGTGATTAAACTGCCCTGTTCATGAAAACACAATGACAGAACAGCAGCACAGCTCTGTTCCTGAATCAGGCACTATGTTGTTGTTAACACTAGATCCTTCTCTTGTAGGACAAGACGTCACTTAAGGATGTTGAGCTGTACAACGTGTTATTAAACCATCAAACATCTGATAATGACTTTCCGTTAGATAATGTGCAGCAGATGTAGTATGTTAAACAGATGGTGTTATTCTATCCATTCCAAATGCTTCTATTCATCTCTATATCTCATCCATAATTCCACATATCACTGTTTCAAAAGAGATACCTCGCACCTATATATCATGCATACTGTATAGACATAGGCTGCATTTATTTTGATCAAAATACAGTGAAAACATAAAAAAGTTATATATTTTTTTCCTGTAATGTCAAAGCTTTTTTTATATTGATCAATGTTGAAAACAGTTGTGCTGCTTCATATTTTTTTATAAACACACACACACACACACACACACACACACACACACACACACACACACGTACAAGTCATAAAACATAATTATATATTACAAAAATATATAAATAAAATGTAATTAATATGAATAAAGAATGTGTGATTTCCTCTTCTTTCATATTAAAATAAAATAAAAAGTTCATACTTTCACCACTAATGTAACTTCATTAAAAAAAAAAATTAAGTTGCACTCTAAATCCCCTTGGATTAGAAACATTTCTTATTTCTCAGCTCTATTAGTCTTATGTCGGCAATTGTATCTTTTCTTATTTCCTATTGCCATCATAACATGTTAATAAAATGCACCACCTTTTTCACATGTAAGGAGAGATCAGCTGATATTGACTGGATCAGCCAAACTAGTCCTCTCATTCAGCTGCCATTCACAGGGTTCAAACCCCTCAGATACGAGCTCACAGCTCCACTAGTCATCTGCCATGCTTTGGTGAGCTGTTCTCGAACTCAAAGCAAATGCAAATGTCCATAGGGTGATGCACGATAGTTTCAATCTTCATAAATTATTTTTTGTAACACTGAATCGATCAAAAGGGTCACTTCCTTCAGCCATTACATACTACTTTCACAGCAGAGATCCTAAATGCTTTGTACGTTTTGTATATAAATATTAAAAAGCAAGACAGCACATGTAAATATGTGCAATATTTTTTTAACTAATAGATATCACCATACAACAGGTAATTAATCACACTACATACAGATATGACATTTTCCATTACAAGTTTTCTGAAATGTTGTTTAAATATGCAAACAATGCCGTATTTTTTTTAAATGCACTAATTCGTGTACATTTCCAGAACCAAAATCTGAACACTGGATGAAGCCAGATTTAAAATGATTGATTAATTTTAGGTTTTTACAAAGGAGATTTTGGATATCTCTTTTTTATCAGTCCATAAATCAGAACATACTGCCAAAAGTCTGAAAAATAAAATGTCATCATGTTTTTAAGAATACAATATTTTATAATTCAGGCAAATGATATATGAACAAACTAATATAGAAAGTAATATAGAAAGGAATAAAACTAAAGTTTGGAGTGTGTAAAGCTGCTGAAGTGGAGATTTCTGGTTGAGTGCAGGTGAAAAAAACTCAAAGCTTTTAAAGATATCTAAAGTGTAATAAATTAAACACTTAAATGTGTATTTTGGATGTTCTTTTGACTAGTCTGAAAGAAGACAAGTTATGGAAGCAAAATAGCATAAAGTCTCAAAAGTCCAGTGCATGAAAAAACAATGTATTTGACTGTATTTGACACCCAAAAATTAAAATCCTGTCATTAATTACTCACCCTCATGTCGCTCCAAACCTGTAAGAATTGTGTTCATATTCTGAACTCAAATGAAAATCTTTTTAATAAAATCTGAGTGTTTTCTGTCCCTCCATTGACAGCCTATGCAACCACCACTTTCAAGTACTAGAAAGGTAGTAAAGACATCATAAAACTAATTCATGTGACTCTAAACTCTCAGTGCTTTAAACTCAATTTTATGAAGCGACGTGAGTGCTTTTTTTGCGCAAAAAAACATGATTTACCAGTTTATTTACAAAATAATAATCTCCGACACACATTCACGCAACAACGCCTGCTCTCGCATCAACACAACACACATACAACGTGGTGCTGTCATGAACGTGCGTTGGAGATTAATATTTTGTAAATAAAGTGGTAAATTATGTTTTTTTGCACACACAAAGCACTCGCGTCACTTCATAAAATTGAGGTGAAACCACAGGAGTCATATGGATTACTTTAATGATGTGACATCTTTACTACTGTACCTTTCTGGGAATTGAAAGTGGTAGTTGCATAGGCTGTCAATGGAGGGACAGAAAGCTCTCAGATTTCATTAAATTGAACTTCATTTGAGTTTGGAATATGAACAAAAGTCTTACGTATTTGGAACGACATGAGGGTGAGTAATTAATGACATAATTTTAATTTTTGTGTGAACTAAACCTTTAATATACAGTAATATTAGACAAAACCAGGCGTGTTCCAGTCAGATTTTGGCAGTCTTGTCTTTCAGTGAGGTGATTTTGAGCAGCAGGCTTCTGGTGCTGCGCCTGTACTGCGGCTGGGTGAAGTAGAACAGAATGGGGTCCAAAACACTGTTCATGCTGGCAAAAGGTCTGGTGCTTTTGTACACCACAGCCAGCAGGTTCCTCAGTTCGCAGGGGGCCGTGGGAAAAGTCCTCACTAGCAGGTAGAGCGTCTTTGTCACGTGGAACGGCAAAAAGCTGATGGCGAACACCAGCGTTACAATGATGATCATCCTGATGGCTTTATTCTTCTTCTCCGCGGCCGAGACTTCTCTGGCTTCGCCGACCTGCCAGAGAACCCGCGCCATTTTGCAGTACAGCACCACGATCACCAGAAAGGGCACGACGAAGCCCAGGCAGGTCAGGGTGATGCCGTACGGGAAGTATTCTGTTGAACGAAGGGGAACGCTCAGGTCGTAGCACACCGTGCGGTTGCGCTGGATGCCGGTGGCGGCGAACTCAAACGTGGGAGCGCAGAGCAAAACGACGGCCACCCAAACGCCAGCGCAGAACAACCACGCCAGCCTGCGCCCGCCCTGTTTAGGCCACAGCGTCATCGGATGGCAGATGCCCATGTAGCGCTGGAAGCTGATGCAGGTGAGGAAGAAGATGCTTCCGTGAAGGTTGCTGTAGAACTGAAAGCGAACCAGACGGCAGGTGAAGTCGCCGAACGGCCAGTAGTCCTTGCTGGCGTAGTTGTATATGAGAAGAGGAAGGGAACAGACGTACAGAAAGTCCGCCACGGCTAGATTCAGCATGTAGATCTTGGTCCGCGTCAGTGTGCGCCGTGAGCCCCAGATCCGCAGGATGATGATGAAATTGAGCGGCAGTCCAAAGATGAAGACCAGGCTGTAGACGGACGGGAGGAGGTAGCGCTTGAACTCCTCTTTGTAGGTGCAGGAAGGCAAAGTGGAGGTGGAATGGTTAAGAGATTCCATCTTAATTGATATTGCCTCACATTCTGAAAAAACAGAAATGTTCAGGAGTCAGTGTAGTCATACATGGATAATAATTATTAGATACTAGATTTTTACTTTTTATGATGAGTGGTTGACTGTACGGAAGGGTTATTATAGTTAATTGAAACTAAAACTATAAAAAAAATTGTTACTGAAAAATAAATGTCATCTGAAATTAAATAAAATATTAAAACAACTTAAACTTATTTTATTTCAGCTTGTTGCCAAGACAATATTTGAAGAGTTCAGATGCAAAAGCCTCTAAGTGCCATCTGAAATTTTCTTCTAGAATGATAATTTTTATCAAGCTCGTATATTTAAGTTCAATAATTTCACTTAAATGGCAATGCAAATTACCTATTAATTGTCATTTAAGTGAAATTACTTAACTTAAATATACAAGCTTTACAAAAATGATCATTCTAGAAGAAAATTTCAGATGACACTTAGAGGTTTTTGCATCTGAACTCTTCATTTCTCATTTTCATTTGGTTTACCTTGATGTACTAAAATAACTAAAATTGAAATAAATTAATAAAAACTACATAGACATAAAAATAAAAAATGTACAAAAATGACAAACTCACAACAAAATTTCTAAAACGTTAAATAAAGCTAAAATTAAACTGGAAAATATAAAATATAAAATTCAAAATAATTCAAAATATTAATAAACAATATAATCTCAGTGATACTAATACAAGTGATACTCAGTGATACTTCAACAATACATTTTCTGGGTGCTTTCAGAGCATTGCTAGGTGGTTGGTGCTTGCTTTTAGGTATATTTAATTTAATTTAATTTAAAATAACTGTTTTATTACACAGCTCTCTGGAATACTTCATTCTGTTTTGGCCAACAATGCTAGAGTTTTCTTGGTGTTTTTTATTGCGGGTTTTAGTTGTATATGACACCACTTACCGAAACTGGCCGCATATTTATTTATTTAGTGAATATGCATGTGATAACCGGGGGCCTGTTTCAGTAAGGAGGTTCAACCAACTCTGAGTTAAAACTTGAACTCTGAGTTGACTTACCCTGAGATGGGAAACTCTGAGTTTTGGTTTCAGAACAGCTGAAATTAGTTAGTTCAATCAACTCTGAGTTGACTGACTCTGAGTTAAGCACGTGCACCACAACTATAAAAAGCCATTATCAATGGAGCACAGATATTATGAGTCACCATTGCAACAGCGCCAGACAAAAAGAGGTCTTCATATTTCTTCACATTTTAATTACTGTTATACAGTGATGGGTGTAATTAATTACCAAGTAATCTAAATACTGTAGTTTAATTAAAGGGATTACTCTTAATTCTTCTGTAATTTAAAGTTAAATCTGATGTAATTGTATTAGACTATAGAGCAATTCTGTATAGGCTATTTAACATACATTTTTAAAAGTTATATTTTTAATGTAACCTTCTCCCTCTACACACTTTGGTCAATTCAAGAATAATTCATGCAATTGTATATTGTTTATTTGAAAGCATTAAAAGTGCAGTTTCTTGTCTCTCCTTGTATTGTTCAAGTGTTTAAGGTTGACATGGGATTTAGTAATTAGTAATAAGTAGACCAATAATTTCTAAAGATAGTCATTATTACATTAATCTAATTACACTGTTGAAGATGTCATTTGTAGTTAGTAATACAAGTAACTTATCCAACTGTTATAATATCAGAGGTGAAACTGGAAGAACAGTATGTTATTCAACCTAATTTTAATTTTCATGTAGGTGCAATCCTGCAGGCATTAAAAGAACATAGCAGCAGCTGAAATTTAAATATAAAAACATAATTCAGTCAAGTAAGGCTTGAGCATAGTATGGGTGTAGGCTACCTGACTTTACAAACATGTGACATATTAAATAACTAAAGCATCCAGTGTCTAGCAGTGCAGCAGCATTTTTGGCTGAGGGAATTCCTGGACGGACTTCAGAGCCAGTCCCAAAGATCCAAGGGCCTTCATAAAATGTAAGAGGTTTACATATGTGTTATTTTTGATATAGGCTATTTTTGATATTTCCATTTATTTTACTTTGGGTTAGGATTTTTGTTGGTCCCAATAGATTCTGATGGTAATATCTGTCTTTTGGAGCCTCCTGTCCCAACAGAACCCCAGGCAGTTGTAAGTAGCCTACTCAATACACCAGAAATTATGACAAATAGTGTTATAAAGTGTACTCAACCAAATGCTCATCACATGGGGATAAAGAGTTTCTGCTGCCACAGAGAGGCCTACAGAGGTAATGTTAATATTATGTGTCTACACATCAAACAATCTACACATTCACATTTTGTCACATTTTTATGTGGAGTAGCCTATAGAATCTAAGTTTAAATCTAAGTATAAACGGGTATTCTTATCTCTCCCCGCGCCCCCAGAGTGTGGAAGAACAGCAGGAGGACGGTCCATCAACTTCTGTTGCACAGATTAACAGTTCAGTGATTTCCAGTAAATGCCACAGTTTAATTCTGTAGAATTTGTTTAGAACTACATTATGTAACTGTAATCTACTACTGTGTTTTCAGTTGCCAGTTAAGGAGTTATATAGACTTCATCTTATTTAAAAAGAAATAAAAAAATAGCAATATTTTATTTATTAATAAAAGATTAGTTTTATTAATAAAAATGTACTGAAAGAATGAATTAGGTGTTTAAACACCACTTCCACTTTAAAAAGGGGAGGAGACCGAAAGAAACTCTGGGTTTACTGAAGAAAACCTGCTCCCGACCAGGTTAGGTTCACAGAGTAAGTTACCATGGTAACTGACTCGGAGTATAAGTTACCTCTCTTTCTGAAACAGGCTTGACTTACCCTGCTTTCTCAGGTTTAACATACTCCCATTCTGAAACAGAAAACTCAGAGTTTCCCTCATTTCAGGGTTAACATACTCAGAGTTTTCACTTAACCTCCTTTCTGAAACAGGCCCCGGGTGTCATGGTTTTGTTTTTGGGTTTGCTCTTGTCATACTTGTCTGTCATGTGATCCCTTGTAAGTCATGTGATCCTGCCATGTGTTCCCTTGTCTGATGTGTCATGTTGCAGTGATGGAGTACTCGAGTCCTGTACTCGGACTCGAGTCCGACTCGAGTCCCTATTCTCTGGACTCGAGTCCGACTCGAGACTCTATTCTCTGGACTCGTGACTTGACTTGGACTCGCGGACTAATGACTCGTGCTTGGACTCGTACTCGAGGATATATAAAATCGGACTTGAGCATTCATCAAATGAATGACGTTGGATGAAGTTCTGACCAAATAGGTTATAAAATTTTGATTTAAGATGTTACACTTTTGCTGTTTCGGGCTCCAAGACCGGCCGGGATCTCTTTTTTCCCCGCATAGAACGAGCAGAGAGAAAGCCCCGGCCGCGCGCGCACTCACCATCTTCAAACAACACGAGCGCTGTCTTCCTCCCTCTCCCTCGCGCATATTAATCAAAATCAAGACACGATAGTAAAAGGTCGAAAGAATGAAGTTTCACATGGAGCATTCGGAGATTTTTTTTCTCCTCAATTACCGCGGGGTGTGAATTGTTCTAAATTGCCTTATCTTCTCTGAAAAGCGTTCCACACATTCAGCTGACATAAACAACAATTTCAATAAACGAAAAAAAAAAAAAAAAACTATCCAGTGATGAAATGTTTTCTGTGTTGACACAAATCTTGTGCGATGTCTTAAACTGCCGAGATAATCACACACAACGCGTGTCGTAGGCTACACGTCCATTAATGACACGTCCGATTCGCCAACTAATGACTCCTTTGAACCGACTCACTTTAATGGAATGGTTAAAACAACTGTCCATCTGTCCAACAATAAATTCACGAGACGTCTGAATCGGTGTATAACAAATCTGTAACACTTTACAATAATGTTCCATTTATTAAACTCTAGTTAACTACATTAGTTAACATTTACTATTAATAAACTGCACTTCTACAGCATTGTTAAAGTTTATTTCAACATTTAGGCAACTAATAGCCTAGGCCTACATTATTGAAATCAAAAGTTTTATTTGTTAACACAGCGGTGTCATTTTTGTTTAATGTAGACCCTCTTTTACAATTATATCAGCTCTTTAAAGGGTGCCAGAGTGGAGAAATGTAAGATCTTGAAATATAACACAGACTCAACCTTGATGACTCGACTCGGACTCGAACACTGGGGACTCGAAACTCGACTCGGACTCAAACTCAGGTAATGGTGACTCGACTCGGACTCGACTCGTACTCTTCTTTGGTGACTCGGACTTGGACTCGAACACTGGGGACTCGAGACTCGACTCGGACTCGACATTGGTGACTCGACTACAACACTGTCATGTTGTCATTTGTTTGTTTCATTGTTCACAGGTGTCCCTTGTCTAGTCATTAGTCTTGTGTGTATTTAAGCCCTCATGTTTGCCATGTGTCTTTGTCAAATATTGTTTCCTGTAAACCACTGTTGTGAGTCCTTTTCATGTTCATGTTTTTGAGTTTTCATGCCATGCCATGCCATGTTTTTGTTTCATGTTTGGTTTTGCTTGGACTGCACTTTAGGCCGGGAGCCAGGTCCACTCCTCAGGATGTTTTTTGCTACCTTTTTTTCACTATTATTTCCTATTATCTTATACCTTGGGCCATCACAAGTTGATAATGACCACCCCCAACTCGGCCCCGTTTGGTCTCAGGGGCCAAAAAACACCCTTTTTGGGGAAAAGCTTTTGGCGGAATGATGTAATTGTGAATATAAAGGTACTGCAGCTACATAAATGGCCATATAACCCTAAAATTTTGCATGGTGTATCCTGACACATAGGGGAAACTAGCAGAAAAAAGATTCTGGGCATTGCTGCCTTTTTTCTGTCAAATATCACCCTCAACATACCCCAAAAGACTAAAAAATGGCTGTCCGCCTGACAAATTGTCATCAAAAGTGATCATTTTCAAGCATTTTATTATATATATCACTGCCTCACATGTACATGAAAAACTTCCCAAGTTTATAAGCTTCAATTTAAGTCCAAGATGACCTTTCTATCTAGAGGATTATAGCTGGTATAACCAAAGTTCTCCACTGTACCTCAAATCGGAGAAAACAGAAATTTCAAGCATTACCATTCCATATTGGATTAAGCATATTTTTTGCATATGAACAATGTCTTAAACAAGAGTTGAGACTTGACTTATGAGCTATACTATATGAAATGAATTGCATGAAAAGTGAGCAATGTTATGCCCCTAGGTCAGGGCTATTCAATTAGCTTCATTCAAGGGCCGGATTATTAAATCGAAATGTTGAGGAGGGCCGGTGGGTTTAGCTTATTTATTGAAACATTATTTATGACTTATTGAAACATAACAGTATCAATAAATAAGCTAAAGTAAACCTAAAAAAAGTATTGTATTTACTTGGAAATGTGGTACCCAACAGTATGCAGATTTATGAGTATTTAATAAATAACTTATTTACAGCTATGTACAAAAATATGAATTCATAAGATCATAGCTATTGGTAAGAATTATTTTATTTATAATTATTATAGGCTTAAATGAAAATATTCTGACAGTGAGACATGATAGCCACAGGTAAAACCATACGTGGTTACTCACTCACTACCACTGTATAACAAAATGCCTAAACACAGGTAAAAACTATACACAAAATGAATTTATAAAACCGTGCGCATGCACGCACATTCTACGCAGTTTTCCCTTAATAAATCACAATCAATTCTAAATGTAGCGCAGCTTTTGCGGCTTCATGTCACGCCCATAGTTGCCCATAAATAGTCGTGAAACGCCCACAAGTTAATATTCATCGATTGCGAAATCATGGCAAACACAGAGGAAAACCAAGAAACATAACTTCACTCACGCGCAAGTGTGAAGCGCAAGATCAGCCATTGTGCGTCATTACGCATTGTGATGGCATCATGGCATTTTATTACCATCCATTTGATTGCATCTGACAAGCTACAGATGTGTTATGAGGATGAATTGCATAACATGCTAATATTATTGCAAATATACATGAAAATATGTGTTAATTTGCATTTCTGTTGTAATCTTCGTTTGATTTTGTTTGTTTTACACTGCAGATCGATCAAACAGGTGTTCGTGTAGGCTGTTAATTGTAAGACTTGCTTTGTGAAGTCTTCATGTTATTTATGAGAAGCAGTATTGCCATTTCTTTTACACAACGCTCTACAGTTTCACACACTTTCACGTTTCTTCCATCTGCCGACGGTGTCGCCATTTCTCATTTCACCCGTTTTTGTGCGTACGCCTGGGTCAGAGTTTGCGTGAAGGACCGCACATTTTCCCGTCAAGTTTGCTTTTTATTAATACCAATTATTGCGTAGAGAGCGGCGTATGCCTTCTTTTGTGCGTACGCAACGTTTATAAATGAGGCCCCAGAACCGGGAGTAAATGCAACTCCTTTAAGCTTGCGTTCCGTTATCCACTGGGCGGTGCTGCGTAGTTCAAAGTAAACTAAACTGCGAGTTGAACTGAAACTAAACTGAAAACAGCGCTATTTGTTCTATATTTGTTGTTACTGACCGAGAAACAGCTTCAGATGATTCAGTGACAGATAATAATGCAAGCGCATTTAGCCAATTCATGTAAAGGAAATAATTGAACCAAAGATCGAACAAAATATTCGCACCATTCACAAATGACTGGTATCGCTGGTTCAGTCGACAGAAATACGGGACACACATAATAATTGGTGAAATATTCAGACTGAAAACTTTTCTCAGGTTAGTCGGAGCGTTCATGGTATGCACAGTGCGTATAGACGTACAGCTGCACGCGCCACTATGGCCACTCGCATATCTAACCAAATGTAGCCACACCACCAGGAAAAGAGGCGGAGGGAGGTTGGAGTGCCTTTGGGACAGATAGAGATGATTGGCGGGCCGTATGTGGCCCACAGGCTGCCAATTGAATAGCCCTGCCCTAGGTGGACTGGGGTCAGGGTGCAACATAGGGTACATTCACACAAAATCAATTAGCCAAATGTGAGATTTATTAAAGTCCACAAAGTCCTCACAACACAAGGAATAAAGATGACCCTAGTGTGCTGTCTGTTATCAAAAAGCCAACCTTCAATAGAGTAAACGTTAGTAACCTTCTGTACAGGTAAACATTGTTTACAGCCAAATGGTGAAACGTCTTGGTAACATATGGTAACCCTCGTTCCCTGAGGGAGGGAACGGAGACGTACGTCGTGACCGACTGATAGGAATCTCGCTAGAGAGGCCAATCTACTTTGAGTAAAACTGAAATGAGCCAATACACATTGGCATGCAGTCATTTGCATCAACTGTTAAGCCTCGCAGCGCAGGTATATAATGAGCAGCAGGTGCGAGGTGAGCTCCTTTTTTGCTGAGGAGCCAAGCCTGGTAAGCTGGCCGCCCCCGTGGGCAGCAGCACATGTGATGATGGGATGTACGTCTCCGTTCCTTCTCTCAGGGAACGAGGGTTACCATATGTAACCAAGACGTTCCCTTATCGGTCGGTCACTCTCGACGTATGTCTTGACCGACTGATAGGAATCCCTACCAAAGCGCCACAGCTGCTGCACCCCATCCAGCACCCGGTGTAAGCCTGTACCCCTTCTTGCCTGGACGGACGATAGGAAAGGGCTTACACAGAGCGTATCTATCACTGTTGTTCCATGATAACCCATACAGTGAGATTATTGGATAACACTGGGAAAGCGTGCCCATTCTATGGAAGGGGAACGCTGCGGAAGTCACTTTCTTCAAGGGAGTTATGTGGAAAAATACATATGGACTAGCCCGAAGGTTGTACTGCATATGAATATTGGGTAACTTAGCCCAAGGGAAAGACACAGGGTTTCGATTAGAAGCAGCCATGGAAGTATACACATATGGAACCCAGCCTAACACCTGATCTCTGAAGGGAGTGGTAGGAACCTTGGGCACATAGCCAGGCCGGGTCTCAGTACAACATGGTTGTCACCCAGCCCGAACTCTAGGCACGATTCGTCGACCGAAAATGCTTGCAGGCCCCCTGGCAGCAGCATGTACTTTGAGGGTGGATAGAGACAGCCTTCGCTCCAACCCTTGCTGCAAAAAGGAAAGCACGGACCCTATTGAACATCTTCGGGGGTCCTCTCGGCGAGAAGAAAACCACTTGACGAACAGGTTCCACTTCAAGGCACACGTCTGGTGGACGGCGTCCGTGCAGAAGTGATGGTGTTAAGTACCTCTGGGGGTAAGTCACCTAGAACCAGAGATTGAGTTTCCAGAGGTCCGGACGCAGGTGCCATAGGGTGCCCTGTCTCTGAGTCAGAAGATCCTTCCTCAGAGGAATGGGAGGGACTGTCACGAGGAGCATGATTTCTGGGAACCAGGTCCGGGTGGGCCAATAGGGGGCCACCAGAAGGACCTGCTCCTCGTCCTCCCTGACTTTGCACAGTGTCCTACCTTTGAAGGTGTTCAAGCAGTTCAGCACTGACTGAGCGCGTTTGCTCTGTGAGGCGTGCTGTCTGTGCGACCGAATCCAACTCCATACCAAGAAAAGAGATCCTCTGCATGGGGGCGAGTTTGCTCTTCTCCCAATTGGCCGGAAGACGCAACTGGCTGAGGTGCCTGAGCACGAGGTCCCTGTGTTCGCATAACTGATCTCGAGAGTGTGCTAATATGAGTCAGTCGTCGAAATAGTTCAGGATGTGCACGCCCTGTTCTCTCATGGAAACAAGGGTCCCCTCCGTGACTTTTGTGAAGACACGGGGAGACAGGGACAGCCTGAAGGGCAGGACCTTGTACTGATATGCTCGACCCTCGAACGCAAAGTGCAGAAATGGCCTGTGTCGAGGAAGAATCAAGACATGAAAGTGCGCGTCCTTCAGGTCGATCGCTGCAAACCAATCTTGGGGACGGATGCATTCGAAAATGCGTTTCTGCATGAGCATTTTGAACCCACCACATTTCTTGGGTACAATAAAGTAGGGACTGTAGTGCCCTGACCTTATATCGGCTGGAGGGACTGGCTCTATCGCGTCCTAGTAGGACTGCGATCTCTGCTCGCAAGACATGGGCATCGGCTGCTCTCACTGTAGTAGAGTGAATGGCCCGATCCATCTCCGGGTCGCCCGTCCTAGGGCTGCTTGCTCTTGGCTTTACCGCCCTGCTTGGCAGGGGCCTGGACGGGTGGGGGAGGCCTGCCTGCGACTGGCTCCTTGGCTCCGCTTAGGTGGAGGCTGCTGCTGCGGCGCGGGAGCGAGGGCAGACACAGAAGGCCGCCCCGGCGACGAGCAGACTGAGGGGCTGCAGGCAATGGGGTGGAGGCAACAGCTGACCGCCGCGGCAGGATGTGCTTGATGGTCTCAGTCTGCTTTTCAGCCCGTTTCTGCTGGGCAAAGTTCTCGACCACGTTGCCTTTGAGTGCTCTCAAGTGCACCTTACCAGCTGTGAGAACAGCTTTTGTTTGCTCAAGTCAAAACAAAAGCAAAAAGAAAAGAAAGAGAGAGAAAAAAGACCGCTCACGCTGCTGTGCTGTCACCCGGACCAGTGTGGAGAGGTCCGAAGAAGAAGAAGCTCGCTCAGTTTCACAATCTCCTTGAAGGTATGTAAAACACATCGAAGTGCTTGGCTCCAAAAACTGATGAAATCCATACAAATATAGATGAAGATGAGGAAAATGATGATTAAGAGTTTATATTCTACACTAATACAACACACTAACATGACCAGTCGTCAAAGTACAGCATGGATAAGCAGCAAAAAGATCTAAGAACCAAATAAATGTTTTCTATTTTATGTTTGAGCTGTATTTTAGTTTCGCCATTTGGCTGTAAAGAATGTTTACCTGTACAGAAGGTTACTAACGTTTACTCTATTGAAGTTTGTTTTTTTGATAACAGACTACACACTAGAGTCATCTTTATTCCATGTGTTGCGAGGACTTTGTGGACTTATGGAACCCATAAGGAATGGTAATGCTTGAAAGTACAGTTTTCTCCGATTTGAGGTACAGTGGAGAACTTTGGTTATACCAGCTATAATCCTCTAGATAGAAAGGTCATCTTGGACTTAAATTGAAGCTTATAAACTTGGGAAGTTTTTCATGTACATTTAAGGCAGTGAATATATATAATAAAATGCTTGAAAATTATCACTTTTGATGACAATTTGTCAGGCGGACAGCCATTTTTTAGTCTTTTGGGGTATGTTGAGGGTGATATTTGACAGAAAAAAGGCAGCAATGCCCAGAATCTTTTTCGGCTAGTTTCCCCTATGTGTCAGGATACACCATGCAAAATTTTAGGGTTATATGGCCATTTATGTAGCTGCAGTACCTTTATATTCACAATTACATCATTCCGCCAAAAGCTTTTCCCAAAAAGGGTGTTTTTTGGCCCCTGAGACCAAACGGGGCCGAGTTGGGGGTGCTCATTATCAACTTGTGATGGCCCAAGGTATAAGATAATAGGAAATAATAGTGAAAAAAAGGTAGCAAAAACATCCTGAGGAGTGGACCTGGCTCCCGGCCTATTGGGTTCTCATTTACACTTGCCTCCTCATTTGCACTTGCTTCCAGTGGATCCTTTACACTGGGATAATGTACAGTCAGCCAATAATAGTCTTAAAATAACTTAACTGAACATTATCCCTTATATATTATATTATATTATATTATATTATTATTTCATTTATATTATTTCATAAATTACATTTTGTTTTATGGGTCATTAAAAATGGTGGACAAACACTTCATTCCCACAATTTACCCCAAATTGATCAAAATGGAGCCAAACATCAAAATCAATAAATTCATATTTTGATCCCTCCCCGTCATTACCTGTCCACTATCCACTATAGTCTCAGTATGTTTCTCATATATTTCAGTTGGGAGTAATTAAAATAGACACAAATGAAACAACCATTTGATGTTGAATTCATAGTTCATATTGAAATCTCTGACATTTGAATGTTGGCACAGTTTGAGGTATTGCTAATATCTCTTCTGAAATCATAGGAGACATTATTGGAGTCTTTCCCAGGAGAAAAGAAGGTGACTTAAGCAAAGGTATCTCACTGCTGTGTTCCTAGAGAACTGAAAATAAATAGATCCTTAAATGACACTGGTAAATTATTTTCAGTAGCACAATAGAAGAGTTCCAAACACCCACGCCAACGGAGCACTGAAAAGGGGGTATATGAAGTAAAGAAAGGGGGCGATGATGTAGCTCAAAGTATCCCCAGCTAGAATAACAAATGTGGCCCATTCACATATTTGTCGACCCGTATGTTGCTACCACAATTATTAATCTAAAAACTACTGAGCAAATACAAATGGCAGAGTACTGAATAACATTACATAAAACAAAAAGGAAAATTGCCTGGGCTAACACATTCAAAAAATTTACTCCATATCCATGAAATAAACACATTTTAGACCATAATATATAAATAAGTCCTAGTTCCACAATTTCAGCGGTTTTACCATGAATCCAGACATGTACCACCACCAAAAGTAATTAACCGTGTTTACTTTACTATGAAACCTGCTTATTGACCGCTTCACTAACACGTAACACACTTATTGAGACCCGTTTAACAGATGCATAATTTCATGGTGAGTTATAACAGCCTAAACTGCAACCAGTGACAAATAATAACAATACAGTGAAATAATCAACTAACTAGCCCTCTAAACATGAAAAAAAAAAAATCATCATGCCTTTAGCCTATTTAGCTGCATTTTTCGTGGTGCGGGAAGTTTGTGTCAAATGTGACAAAACAGACTGTACTTAACTAAAATTTTGCTATAGTAGCCTAGAAAGTAGCCAAGAAAGCCTATGCACTTATCATATGCGTTTTTTTTTTTTTTTTAAGAGTCTATTTCATCATTAAAATCTATTTTCACATTCATCTTGACTGTATAGCGCCAGCCCTGATTCTCTGTGTGCATGCAAAACACATTTGTATAGTCCAAATATAGTAGGTAAAAAACTAATTAGAGTAAAATTATAGCTCGTTCAAACCCAATTAGAGTAAAAACATTCAATAATGTTGCAGGATTCATGCAGGAAGTAACGGAACTAACTGTTTGTCAGACTCTCAGGAGCCACTGGGCAAGTTCATTAATCGTCCTGCCGAGTTAGAGCACTCAGGCCGTCTACATGGCTATATTTTACTCTATATTCTCTGGTGTTGGATAACACTGCATGTTAAGACACAACTCAGATGGTACAAACAAGACTGGATTTATAGACAACATTTTCCCATATGACTAGCCTAGTTGTAAATTCACATGAGAAGCTTAGAATTATAATCATACTTGATGTCATTAATAAAAATGCATTATGTAGTTAGGAAAATTTAGGGCAGGAAAGCATTACTTGACAAGCAGTGGAGTGGGTTTTTTGTGTAAAGATGTTTAACAGACAGACGTGAGAAAAGATGTTGGGATGTTGAGGACATCATATACGTAAGTGTTTGGGTTTAAAATTCTGGTGCTGTGTGCATAAGCTGCTCAGTAAGGGGCCATTCACACAGAACGTTTTTGCTTTGAAAAACACGAGGTGCGGGAATTGTCAGGATTCAGAGAAGGGATGACCCAGGCGCAGAATGAGCAGGGAGTGATATTTATTAACAAAGACAAAACACAGGCAGGAACAGTCCAAACAATAGGGCAGAATAACAGGCTGGTCAGGGATGAGACAACTCCAGGCTCTATGGCAATGGTGGAAACTTGACAGCAGCTCAAGGAACCAGAGGCTTGGCATAGGTGAGATGTACCAGAAAAAGAAAAGAGTAAAAAAAGAAAGAAAAAGAAAAGAGTAAACACGGTCACTAGTAGGTTGTGACGGCTGTCAATCAAAATGTGGACCGGTGATTCGTTCCATGTGTTCCCTGTCAGAAAACAAATGGATAACTCGGTCAATTAAAATTTTAATTAAAAAAATGAAATCAAAGCACCGCCTGCTGTGGTTGTTTTACTTCACATCCTTTCTAAAAATATGAGTTTTGGGTTTAATATATTCTTAATATATAAGACTGTCAATGATCTAATTTCATGTTGTTTTATATTTAATTTGTTCATTGTTGATTTTGTTGGATTTTAGTTGCACTTTGTCTGAACTGTTTCAAAAATAGTTATCTGCATGATGCCTGCTGCCTTTGGGCTCAGTGTTGAATTTAAATGACATGTAAAATAAAGACATGTTATGTTACATTGTGATGTAATGGTGTTTTCTGGAAGGGACTAAAGAACAAAGTATTTTTATCAGCTGAAAGGCAGAATACAAATGTCTTTATTAAGTTAGATAGACATTATATAACAGTTTCAGGTTACGTTTTAGTGTTGGTAACATGTCCCACATTGTCCCACACAAACTTATAATCAGCCCACATTTGGTTTGTTTGATGGTGGTCACCCTAACTGGAATATCTTCAGTGCCATTGTTTTGTCTCAAGATGCACACCAGTAATGCACGTTTATAAAAGCTACTTAAATGTCCTAATTAAACTAAGGCCTAATCTTGGCTTAATCTAAGCCCTGTCTGTGAAACCAGGCCATGTTGTACCAAAATGTCCATAAAATCAAAAATGAAGCCTACTAAACATAATTATTCACAGAAACAGCTTAAATGAGCCATTATTTAGACCCAATGAGCCACTGGTTGTCCCCATCCTGATGACATTTCATTTATTTCTGATAATCTATTTTACTGTAAACTTATTATCAGGGGCAAAAACCTGTTTTTACTTAGTATGTTAAAATACATGCTAAATGTAGAACTCTTGAACCGTTCATACATCATACACTGTAATGGAAAATGTAGTTTACATTGAGTTACATAAAACAATAAAAATATTAGTATTACTAGTATTACTATTAGTAGAGTCCTGCTGATCATGTGACACGCTTGCTAAAGACAGGAAAAGAAAGTGTTCAAATTCCTCTTTTACTCCTTTCAGTTCCCATTTTGAATGAGTTGATTCATATTCAAATGAGGTGCCCTATCAAAGAATGCAAAGAATTCAACGGTGATAAAATACTCCTCAAAGTCTCCATTCACAAGGTTTTGTGGGCTTTTATGTCCAAATTATAATTTTATTTGTTATTTAAAGAGAACTTGTCCATGCTGAAAAGCCATTCACATAAGCTTCTGAAACTACTGAAATCCATGTCGCAAATGTTTAAAAGTTTAATTAAATTTGATCCTATCAAAGTTCTCTCACCAGATTCTAATCTAAATCAAAACAAAAATGAATAGAGATTAAAATTACAATATTAATCTGAATCCTTGGTAAATAAATGCTATAACAAATGCAAAAAATAGATTAATATCATGATGTTACACTTCAATCGATTACAAATTTGAATTGAAAAGATGCTACAATAATTTAATACTTAAATGAATTATTAAATTAATTATTTTCAATATTTCCTGAGAAAAGTCCCCAAATGAAGGCAGATAAAAGCAATGAAAAGATAACTGACTTTAGAAGACAAAATATTATGTTATTTTCATATCATCAAACAAGTCTACATCACTGGCATACAGCATTCAGTTTTACATACGATTTTATCAATCTGTCTAACGTAGTTTTTAGGGGCCATTCACAATGAACGTGTTCTTATGTTTCATCTGCACTTTAACTGTAGTTTTATGTAGTGGTACACATGCAGAAACTTTCACAAAATCTCGCTGCATTCACTGATTTCCAGTTCATGCACATTCAAGTAAAAGCTTTAATTTCCAGTTATATCAGCAATGCACATTACTGCAGGAAATGGCATCAGTAAATGTGAATTTTCACAAGCTGGTCTAAACTATGATTAGTAAAATAATCACTGCAGTGAACACTTAAAGTTCTTCTATTTCATCACTGAGTCTGACAACCTTATGAAGAAGTGTTGTGCAACAGACATGAGACATTCTGTTTCACAAGAATGTCTCTTTGTCTAAGTCCACATGTGTGGGTGTGTGTGTGCGTGTATGTCTGCCCAGTAGTAATACCTGCAAGGTATTTAGCAGATGCCTTTAATCCAGAGATCCTTTCAATAGTATGAGTGATTGCAAAGATAGTCCATCTTGAGTAACTGTTGCTAAAGTGCCTGATTGACCTCATAATCTTCAGTCGAGCCCTGCACCCCAGGTCACCTCACTGATCCTCATCAGGTCTTATTCATTCATCTCATAGGCAGATGGAATGAAAGCAGCATGCTGGATTTGTCTAGACAGGTTCAGCAACACACATCCGACTATTCAGAAAACCGGCCTCGGGTGGGATTGAGCTAAAACACTGAGTTCTCGAAAAGAGGAATGTTTCAAATACAAGCACATTGGTTTTCTGTCATGTTTTTTTAGGCAACACAATTTTAGTTTAAGTTTTCTCATATTTATGTGATATATTATATTAATATTGTATAAGTTTTGTATCTTTTTGTATCTTATTGTGTTTATTTTACCCATGAACACTCAAAAAAAACTCTGCATTTTTAAATACTGCAGTTTCTTCAATAATGATTCCAATAATAATCAGATCTCCTTATTAGGAAAATGTGGATTGGTTGTGGATCGTGTTGCTTTGCGGTTGCTGATATGCACTAGGTGGTTGCTAGGGTGTTGCTATGCGGTTGGTAGGATGTTGTGAGTGATTGCCAGGGCACCACTATGCGGCTGATATAGTGTTCTAGGTGGTTGCTTGGGTGTCTTTATGCAGTTGCCAGGGTGTTGCCATTGTGTGGCTATGCAATTGCTAGGGTGTTGTGGGTGGTTGCCAGGGCATTGCTATGCTGCTCTCAGAGTATTCTAGGTGGTTGATAGGGTGTTGCTATACGGTTGCCACGGTATAGTGTGGGTAGTTGCCAGGGTGTTGCTATGCAGTTTCCAGAGTGTTCTAAGTGGTTGCTAGGGTGTTGTTATGTGACATCCGGAGGTGTTTTGGGTTATTGCAGGGCGCTGTCACAATGTTCTATGTGGTTGCCAGGGTGTTTCTTACTGAGCTAAAGCTGGGGACACACTTAACAACTAGCTGAAACGTTCTAAGACTTAGGACTTAAAGGTTCTGTTGGACATCTGGGAAAATGCTAACTTAAGTCTGAGAGCAGTAAAAGCGTATGTCCCACCCTCCCTGCAAATCGCATGAATGCGCTCAGCCAAGAACACCGGAGACAACGTTACTGCAATACATCATGTGTCATTCACCGGTGAGAAAACTGTATAGTACAGTGAGTAACACTACAATACCAAACATAAACAAATTCTTAAAAACAGAATTAGATGCAGCAAGTTTTCGGTTTGTTTAGTTAGAAAAACTTGTCAGTGTGTAATAATATTTCTTGCATGATAGGGTTTCCACAATGAGAGTCTGCTTGGCTCTGATGAAGATATATAGATCGTAGATCCTTTGCCAGTGCTTGTTGTCAGTTCAGAAGGAAAGTGAGGTTGTTGCTGCTTGCCTGCCATTCTTGCTCTGTCTGCACAGCGTACGTGAACACGCTGATGACTTTCAACAAGCATAACAAAAAAAGAAAATCACCTCCTTTAAGACTTAACACACATAAAGATTGTTTCCATCGACTGGAGAGCAGATTCTAGTCTTTGACAGTCAAAGAGGAGCACAAACCTAACCCAGTCAGTCCACTACACAACACACGTAACGACTGATAAGTCACGACGGGACATAAATCAAAAGCACCGATACCAAGTCTGAATGACTTCTTTTGTCTGCCAGGCAAAAATTGTAGATTAAAAGATCATAATTTAGCAAATCTCTACCCCAAAGATAATGTGGTTGCATTTTCATTAGCAAAAAAAAAAAAAAGAGGTGTTTACATAAAACATGCCCCAGGGTCATTTGAGTCCTTGCATGAAGCCTTCATGGTCAAAAATAGACAGCAAGTCCAAGAACGCAGCTGGAGTTTGTCATAATTATGGTAGATTATGACATGAATCTAAACTCCATAACGTAACAATGTTGACTGAGACGGTACAGCTTCAAGGTGCAGAACGGAGAGGGAGTGGTAGTTATGGCTGTTGATTTTGGCAAACACAGTAAGCTGACAGTCTGGTGGCTAGATCCATGTACTCTCTGTGAGAGACCCCAATCAGGACTCATTTGTGTTAAGAGCGCTGTATATGAGGTTCTGTTTAACTGTGAGTACATGTATTCTTGTGACACTTGTGTGCAAATACTGTATCTCCAGGGGTGGTAACAGAACGTTTGAGAACCAGAGAGCAGCAACCTGAGACAACAAGTCTCAATTTAGCTGCTACTTCATATCATAAGCTCTTATGCAAATTTCAGACAGATTTCTGACTTATTAAAGAAAGAGAGCAGTGTGGTTTCATTTTCATGTTCAAGGCATTTATTATTTTCCGAACACCCTCGTCCACACCTTTTTTTCTGTGAACCTTGTCACAAAGCTTGTGTTACAAGTAGACTTGCTAAACAAACAAAACAACCGTTGCAATGAAAAATGGAAAAATATCCTGTCAAGTCTTGAAAATGTATTTGACCCATTCATTTTGCAATTCCATGCAATGACAATGACTACAAATCAACTCAAACACTTTGATCCCTGGTTATACAACATAAACAAGTGACATAGTGTCCATGTGTGGCCATTAAAATAGAAGCAGATATAGCCAACTGGTAAGAGGGTTGTTCACCTTGCAAGCATTTATCATACTCAGTCAGGTGCAAAAATAGCACACTAAAGCATGGGTTTGCTTGCAAGCAACATTAAGTGGTGACATTTCCCCACGGCAAAACTGCAACAAACAAATGTCCGTGGAACACTTTTGACAAGGAAAGTCATGTTTCTGAGTGGGACATGGTTCTCTTTTATCTTTCCTAGAGATTGGCTTGTATTTTCTCTCTGTTGAGGATACAAACTGCCCTTGGCACCACTGGCTGTCGTAGCTATAAATTTAAGAAGGTCAAAGTATAGACTATATAAAAAGGAGGCTATTGAAGATTCTGATCTGGATCAACAATCTCTTGCAATGTTTTATTTTCTACACACATACACACAATTCTACCCACACCATGATGTTATTTCCCCTAATGAGACATCAGTGTCTGTCCATGTGCATAAAAGAAACACAGAATCCATTCAATGAAGCATCACTAATCTACTGGAATCCACACTGCAAACAATGGCTTATAGTGGAATCCTGCATCATACTTCCACAGAGCTGTTAATATATACAGATGTTAATATTTATCAGAATGATCATTTTTACAAACAGTGATATGACACTGCATTACTGTACTAACTGGACAAAATAAATAAATGTGACAGATGGTGTGAAGCTGAAACTGTAAACCAATCAATAAGTTATTTACTAAATCAATCGATCAATAAATGGATTTCACAGCCAATAGTTAAAATTTGAATATAAAAGGATTTAACCTAAAATCTATGACAAAAAAAGCTAAATATTTTTATCCAGAACATTTTTTACATGGAATTAGTTTTTCATTTTAACATTATATAAAATCCGACCTATGAATATAAAATCTGAATAGGTAACATGCGCTGGTAATTATAACTAGTTATGGGTAGACCTATTGTAATGGTTTGTTATAGTAATTAAAACCTGTTTCTTTTATGCGCAACTGTTTTATACTTATTTGTTATTTCTATGTTAATTTTGTAACACTAAGACAGACACATGTTTTTATATCTAGCATATAATAAAACCTGGATTAGGAACTAACATTAATTAGTATCTGCATGCATAAATAGCTAAATATCACCATGCATGCCCAGAATAAGAAGCTGATGTGTGTAATTAAAATGCTCATTTCATGCCAATGGATTACAAATATCGTTAAAAACAAAGTGTAAACGAATTTTAATTGCTTCCTAAACTTACCTTTGCATCCACTCTTTAGTTATTTCCGTCTTGATCATCGGTAAATAAAAACTCTGTATGCGAAGCAAAAGTGAATCTCCTCAGAGTCAGACAGTCGAAGAAAAGTGAAAAACTAAAAATTCTGCACTGCACTCTTCTGCTTTTTGGACTTGCGCGTCATCGTTAACGCCCCCGTCTCATTAATATTAATCACGTAACTTTACGTCCAGCCCATTTGGCTTATCTGATTTGCTGAAAGACGTTGAGCGCTACAGAATTCATTCATTCATTCATGGTAATGGACGTCACAAATGCTGTCTATAGAGCTTAACTTTTTTATGTAATTGTGTGTAAAACACCAAATAAAATGTTTTGGAAACTGAAAACAGAATTTGAAAGAATTTCTGAAAATTTGTGTAGCTAAATGTGTGTGTGTGTGTGTGTGTGTGTGTGTGTGTGTGTGTGTGTGTGTGTGGACATAATCAACCATTGATATCAACAAACAAACTATCAGTCAACAAATTATTCTTTTGTAAATGATTTGGCCCTTCAGGCAGGTGGCTTCTGTTTTCTGTTTACACACACACACACACACACACACACACACACACACGCACACACACACACACACACAAGGTTGAACAAGTGAACGGGAGTTAAGACAAGTTAAGGCATAACCACAGGCATTACAATACTTGGGTAAAATCTAATACAATACTCAGAGATGTCCTTAAATCAACACTAGAGTCACTAAATGCCATCAATTACACTGTATTTCTTACTGCATAACAAGTGTATAGGATAAATATACTCCTCTTACCACCTGTATATTTTATACTTCATTTTTTAATCAAAATCAGCAAATTATGAAGCAAATTGAAGCAAATTATGTTGCTCCGAAAGTATGAAAAAATAAAATTGGCAAGTGTAGACAATACTTGGCAAAAGAAGACGGCAAGAGTCTCTAGTGTTTATGAAAATGTCATTCTATAATTTCCAGTGAACTGGAGCAAATATTATTCAGAAGCTGGGTCATGGTGTCACATTTATTTTAAGGAAATGGATCCAGTAATCCTCGGTTTAGCTGGAATAGGTTTTGGATACGTGCAGATTCGAATGAACCTATTAAACAAAATGTTTCATTAGGAATGATATTGTTTTTATATTGTTTTATAAAACTATATGGTAAAAAAGATGTCTTAAAAATACATTTTAAAGTAAAAGTAAAATGGCGTGCTTGTATTTCCTTGATTTTTAGTATCAGACATGACATTCCATGAACAATTTTAAAGAAGCTTGGAGAGAAACACTTTCCTGGGGGCACTTCAAAGTTAATACTGAATCAAAATCAAAATTGAAATGGTTTAATAACAGTATTTGGTTATGGTTATACTTGAAATAGTTACAAAATGTATGAGATGATGAAACATACAGTTAATTGTACCCAAATTGTTACCCGAGAGATAGTTAAATGGATAAAGTGAGCAGAGAGAAGGAGAGATTGAAGGGAGAGCTCAGGTAGAGAGGAAGAACAAAGTCCCCAATAAGAAGAAACAAAGACATGAGGAGGCAAGGAAGGGACCCAGAGGAAAATAAGAGCCAAAGAGTGCCCAAGAAAAAGAGACCAGAGCAACAGTTAAAATCTTCTTTTATTCCTTCCTTGACCATACCCAGATAGAAAAAAAAGAAAGAAATCTCTTTAACATCTCAAATGTTTCTCCTAGACAGAAATGAGATTACTTTAACATTAAATGAAAACATATGCTTCAGTCTCCTGCTTCTCACACTTGTCTCCTTAGACAAAACTCTAAAACTCTCACAATTGTCTCCTTTAAAGTTTCAGAAAAGATCTCAACAACATCACACACTGTGCTGAAATTGTTCTCTTACACTAAAGACTCTGGTGGTCTCACATTTGTCTCCTCTATAAAGTTTCAGAAGAGATCTCAACAACATCACACACTGTGCTCAGATTTGTCTCCTAAACTAAAGGTGTCTTTCAACAAGGAATGCTCCAGGGTTAGCATCCTGTAGTTCCTGTAGTAAGACTTCTGTAAGTCAGTTTTGTATATATTGTATACATGTATTTAATATAGTTAAAAAAAAATAAAAAATTCATTTAGTGCATGTCAAGCACTTGACTTTTTGGAAAGTTGTTGAGAAAGATCTCTCTAAACTTTAGAGGAGACTAAAATATGAGAGCTCCAGAGTACCTAGCTAAGGAGAAAAATCTGAGCACAGTGTGTGATGTTGTTGAAGTCTCTCCTGAAACTTTAAAGGAGACCACTGTGAGACCGGAACAGTGAGACCCGATGCATAAGCGTAAGCTTAGGTGAGAGTAGACACCTCTTGCGTCTATTCGGGATGATGGACTGGGCAACAAACTCAAGCTCCTTTTCTCTTATATTGACATCCTCTGAGATTTCTCTTTAAAAATTCTCGTTTTAGACTTCTAATTTAAAACTGGTGTTTTGTCTTGCTCCATCCTCTGCGGTTCCGCGTTGGTCAATACGTCATGCGTCGGGTTAGAGGTCACTATTCAGCCGGAACTCGACTTGCGTACGGCCATTACCAGAAGCCAGTGATTATAGATTATAAAGTTATAAATATGGATATTTTTCTTACAAAAACACATTGCTTCGCTTCAGAAGGCCCTGGAGCCGTATGGATTACTTTTATGATGGATGGATGCGCTTTTTTGGGCTTCAATATCTAAGGTACCATTCAGTCCCATTATAAAGCTTGGAAGAGCCAGGATATTTAAAAAAAAAATAAGTCAGATTGTGGTTGGCTGAAAGAAGAAAGTCATATACACCTGGGATAGCTTGATAAGCAAATTATAGGATACTTTTAATTTTTGGCTGAACTAACTGAAATTAGCATGCTTTCTTGAGCAGTGGCCTCTGAACACAACGTTCCAGATTCATTAGAGCTCACTTTATCTAGAAGAAAATACTTTCTAGTTCTTTTAAAAAAGGAAGTAACTGTGATAGGACAACCTTTTCCATTACCTTTGAAAGAAATGGCAATTTTGAAATAGGACGATAATTATTCAATCACTTCACATCAGCATTGGGCTTTTTAAGCAACGGCTAGACAACTGCATGCTTTAAAAACGCAGGGACAGTGCCAAAGACCAAGCAGGAATTTATTAATACTTGAATGCTAAAACCATTAGTATCACAATAACCTTTAATGATGTCAGCAGACATGTACTTTTCTTATGTTCACAAACATTTCAAATTAAAACTAACAGTTGACAAAAACAGCTGACTCTCATGCCTTTTCTTTTGCATTTGAATCTTTATAAAAGAAACCCTGCGGGTCATAAACAACTTGTTTTTCCACCTCCACCATGAATAGATGAGTGCCATCCATTATGTTGCCTTGTTGGGGTAAGGTGTTGTTTTCCTTGCTTTACCCTGGGCAAAAAGACATATGTTGAGTGTGAAACACAGAAGAGTTTAATTATATGCATTTAATTAATCTTATTCCTTCATGTTCTCAGAGAGAAGCCCTTTCTGGGCCCAGACAGCTTGGCTCCAGCCTTATAAGTACAACATCAGTCTGCTGGTCTTCAGTGAGAGGCTTTGACTGACTATTTGATGCAAGTTGCAGATCTGTGCTAGCATTTGATTTGCATAAAATATTAGTAGAACTGATATTAGTAATAGACTGATCTGCCTACATTACACTTAAAAGAAAAAGTTCTATATAGAGGGTTCTGAGGGTTCTGCCAGGCGCTTCATTTAAGCTCTTAGGGGTTCCCATCATGTAATCATTTTATGGGTTTAGTTTTAATTAATTCAATTAAAAATTCAATTTCTTCTTACCGTAGAATCTTTTTGGCACAAAAGGTTATTTAAAAACGAGTCAAGAACCCTAGAGTTCTACATAGAACCCCACTGAATCTTTTTGTTCTGTTTAGTAGACATTCATTTCCTTTATTTTGTATAGCTGAATCCACACCTGGGCTCATTTTCTTTTCTTTTTTCCACTTTTGTCATAGTAGCGAGAAAAGACTGGGAATGGAAACTGGGGAATGCATCACATGCTCAGCGTGGAACTTGTTGGAGCATGTGCAGTAACGGCTCATGTTGAGTGGGATGCAGAAGTTCAGGTTCTTCATGGCATCAGACCTAATTGAGTTTCAGTTAAGATCCAACAGACATTTCCATCAACAGAAGGGCTGGATTACAGACCGGGCCAGTGCCTCGTGGTCTTGAATTGCCAGGAGCCTCTGAAACCTCAAGCTGAACGGCCCGAGACTCAATGGAAGTTGGTACATAATTATGAAATCCATCTCCCCATCATCTCTATTTAATATCCGGTGTCAGGTTTGACTTTATAAACCCCCGCTGATGAGAGACCCCAGCAGAACGGCTGTTCAATTCTGCACACATGTACTAATACTAATTAATGTAGTAAATTGGATTGTGGGGAACATACAGCTGGCAGCACTGGGGAAATTAGGGGAGGAAATGGACACACACAACACAAATGAACATTACCTCCTTTCTAAATGTAATGACCTCTAATGGTGTGTTTGGGACAGATTCAATAGTACCCAATACAACTTTCCAAGAAAAGAACTACAGATGAAAAGAAACACAGCATTCTCTCTGAGAAACTCACTCTTCTCTCTGAAGAATGGTTTGATTTAGACCAGAGGTCAACTGTAACAGGGCAATTATAATGCACTACATTTGTTCAAACACAACAAGTTATAGTGCACTGTAAAAAATCCAACTTGCAAATTGTTAACTCAGTTTAAAATTTTAAGTTGAGTGGGCAAATTTTTTACTGCAATGTTGAGTTTACTTATAAAAACTATTTAACTGCAAGTGCACTACTATTTTGTCCAATGAACACAAACAATTAAGTTGAGAAAACTTAATATTTTGATTTCATAGTTCGAACGTTTAACTTCCCGTCATCGCGCATGCGCAGTCTGTCTCGCTGTACGTTACTTGGGGTTTCCTCCTCCAACCACACTATCGAAGGGACTGGATTTCATCTGATTGCGGTAAGTTTTCTTTAAGCTTTATGAATGAAAATAGGCTATAAATTGCACACATATGTTGATAAAATATAGTATTATGTTAAAAGATATATTTCGTGGTGACGATAAGTTTCTATTGTTAGAGATTATCCACGTAGCACATTGCTACTTAACGTGCTAACGTTACCCAGACTAACGTTAGAGTGAGGAAACATGCTTGAAAAAGGACAAGGACGTGCATGGTGTTTAAAAGATGTTAAAAATGTTAAGCTCAGTAAGTCGTGAATAAAGACTTAAATGCGGTGCTTGCACTGATTGAGAGACAGAAAGCCGCTTCTCTCGGACTCGGACAGAATCTGAGTGCGAATTCAGCTATCTTTCGTGGCGTATTGCGATTTAATAATGACATACACATACAATTATGTCAATAACAAAAAACAAAACAAAAAAAGTATTCAAGTAAACACAGTCGGCAATGTCTTAAGTGAACATAACCAATTTGGTGAAACCTAACGTTAGATGTTTTAGTATTAGATCCATGAGCTCTTAAAGTGACCGCAGTCCGTTCAATTTAATTTCAAGTTTATTTGTCACGTATACAAATTCCAGTTACAATTTGTACATGCTTAGGTTGAGGCTCAGTCATTCTACAGTGCAATATAATTAAATACAATACAATTTAGAGGAAAAATTTAATAATAGAAGCCTATGCAAAACTAATGTGTTATGTTAAAAATAATGTTAGCTTTGCATATCAAATAATAGAATGGGTAGTATGTGTGCGGTATGTTTTAAAGTGAATAGGATAAAAATATTGTGTATCCTTAATGTTAATCAATTAACAAAAGACAAAATCACTCACTGCTCTTATAATAACTTTTGTATCTTTAATATCTGTAATATTTAATAAATACAGTGAAAACTATGCATTGATTATTTTTCACATTTGATTATTCATTTTCTGTATTATTTTTGCTACATGTTAAATTAACCTACTGTAACTGATTTTGTTTAATAAAATTATGTATCTTTGTTCTGTTGTATTTGTCCTTTTTAGACTAAAGAACATCAGTACAGTGACAAGATCCTTGGATGTGCTAAAACAGTGGCCTTTATTTTTTAAAAGATCAGGTGAGTTGAACTGAATTTACTTAATGTTTCTTACTGTTTCAACAATGTTTTTTTTTTTCCTTTTTTCAGGGTCTCTGCTCTCTGCTGAATATTACAGTATCACACAAACTGATCCGAAGAGCACCTTTTTCTCTTAGTTAAATGAATACACATCTAGTTGTACAGAGCAAGTGGTGGAGATGAAGATCCTCACTTGATCATCAAGTAATTATTTTGCATGTGATCATATCTCTCTGGTTAAAGGCTGAATGGTGCCATCTCTTTTTCAAGGTAATTCCCATGCTTCACTTTGTATATAACTTGTTCCGTATTTGTTTTTCTGTCTTTCAGACACAGAAACTCCAATGTGCTTCCTCAAAGAAAGTCTACAACTCTTAAAGGTCTGCCTTTGTTTATGAGGGAAAAGTCTGGAAACATCCTGAAGACTTGCCTGGTAAGAAGATCATCAGCATATACACTCACACCTGATATATTTCACCTATTTACCAGATACTGTTAAGAGATAGGTTTTGTGTGATATACAAAACTTATCATCAACAGACAAAGTCATGGTAAAAATTACTTTATTAAATAATTGTAGTTGAAACTTTCTCAGTGATCAGTTTGACTTCATCTGATAGCACAAATTCAACAAGTTGTTATTTTACCAAAGCAAAGACAGTGGAAAATTACTGCTTCACAACACTGTCCGGAGACATTCCCTCTGATATCTAACCTGTTAAAACAATACAGTGCACAATCATAAGGTTAAACAGTAATGTAGCAATAGCAGAGTAAATAAAATTAATATAATATGAAAGAATATGAATATAGGAGATATAAACAAGAAAAGGCAGCATGAAAGTAATCCATGTGACTCTAGTGATTTAAACCAATCTTCACTGATGCAATATGACCAGTTTTGGGTGATGAACAGAATGTGTGCCTTAATACCCTAATTGAAAAAAATGACCCTAATTGACCCTAATTTTATGCTGATTTATTTTCTACTGCAGGACACAGAGCCAGAAGACATTCACAAGGGGAGAAGATGAGGACCTTAACTATCGTTGAAGATGATGTTGCCACTATCCACTCAAACCCAAATATAAGGTGCCTCTCTGTAGTACTATAAGAGCAGTTTGGGCCAGATAATGTGCAAGACCTTTGCCACAGTTGTTACTCTCCTCTTTGGCTTGATTTATGGCCCCAATGTTAACTATTCTAAAGCATTAAAATACACCAGTAGTAACTGGTTAAGAAAAAAATTGTTTAGTTTGTTTAGAAAAAAAACATTTATTTATCTTGACCTAAAGTGCTCCGCAAGGCTGATTTTTTTTTTTTTTGCATAGTCCTTCAAAAGATTGTCCAAGTAGCTGCAATCCATATGGATAATTGTAAGGTTGAGCATTTATTTATTCCAGTTTGTACTCTAATTTTGTGCATTGTCTTTTTTTAAATATGTGTACCTAATGCAAATAGAAAATGTGTTGTTTTGCAGAATATTTGTCAATAAATAAGTTCTGTAATGATAGCAATGTCTTTTGTATTGTGTTGTATTTACAGTATGGTTTACTCCCTGCATTTGGATTCTTAATGTGAAGGCTATACAAGTATCTGGGTGAGATATTTGAAAAAGTTGAATCAACTTAAAAAAGTAAAAAAGTTGAATCAACTTAAAAAAGTAAAAAATTGAATCAACTTAAAAAAGTGAAGCAACCAGCTGCAAAGCTTTTTTGAGTTTACTGAACTTCAGGACCTCTGTAGTTGTGCTTACTCGTTTCTTTGAGTTGGACTGGTAGTTGGATGAACTTCGACCACTGAAGTTGAGTAAACTCAAAAATGCTTTGCAGCTGGTTGCTTCACTTTTTTAAGTTTACTCAACTTTTTATTTTTTACAGTGTGACGATTCAGTATATAGGCTACTTAATAAAGTTATCTTTCTGCCGGTGTGAAATTTTCAAGGAAATCGTATTTTCCTTATGCTGTCTTTACATCTCATTTAATCTCTAGTTACAAGTTAACAAGAATGACAGATGTTAAGTCCATCACTGGTAGCTAAACAAAACACTATATTATTTCATCATGGCTTTAAAGTTGAGATCAACTGTGACACTTGTTACATCAAAATGTGACTTTTGAGTCCTTAAAATATGCAATGAAGATTATTACATTAAACTGTTAAAGTCAGTATCCATTCCTGACAGATACAAGAAATATTCTATTTGAAAATCATTTATAAAGGTGAAAAAAAAGCTGTTATTACTTTGAGGTGTGACCGTATTAGTTGGAATCAGTTGTTCCCAACCACCATTACATATTTTAGTAGTCTGTGAGCACGCTGCAGCTATTTTACCCTGTAGCCCAAGACTGGTTGCCCACTGAAGATAAGCAGGGTTGAGCCTGGTCAGTACCTGGATGGGAGACTCCTGGAAAAACTAGGAAGAGATGTTATTTAGACCAGAAGGGAGTGCTCACTCTGTGGTCTGCGTGAGTCCTAATGTCCTAGTATAGTAATGTGGACGCTATACTTTAACAAGCACCATCCTTCGGATGAGAAGTTAAACCAAGGTCCTGACTCCATGGCATTTCTTATAAAGAGTAGGGGGTGTAACCCTGGTGTTCTGGGCAAATTCCCTCCATTGGCCCTTATCAATCATGGCCTCCTAATAATCCCTCTCGATTGAACTGGCTCTATAATTCTCTCTCACTTCTTGTCTGGTGTGTGGCGAGTGCAGGTAGAAGCCAAGTTTCCAGGGCCAAGTTTATCTATCCATCTCTCTATTCGTAACAGTGGACAAAGGTTTGCTACATTTTGATTGGATCTTGGTGGACTAACACAAACAAACTGTCCAACACCATCAGATAAAGATGCTAGGAAAACAGCCAGAAACCTCTTAAGAGGACAAGAAGACCACCTCTGAAACCAATCCCAGGAAGGACAGGACTTCTCATTGGTCCACATGCAGTTTCTGCCTTTAACCCATCTAGAGACTAATTCCTAAGGTTTTGGCCTGTGACCACCATAAAAATTCCTCAGGACCTCCGGATGTAGCAGCAGTGGCCACTATGATCCATGTTTGGAAACCGAGGAATAAGTATTCTCTGTAACAGCTATTTTTTGTGCAACATCTTGCACAAATTGAGCTGTAAATGTACAAATGAACGAATGCATGACAGTTAAATCTTTTTCCATCTTGTTTGGACTTAATTTGTTTAGAATATTGCCAGATATTCTGGTAGTAGGTTGGAAAGTGAGAAATGCATTGGTACAACTTTAAAGACACTTTAAAGACTTCCACAGGGGCAAGAAGGGAGGGCCACACTGTGTGTGTGTGAGTGTGTGTGTCCTCTGATGCCAGCAGGCAATCACAACACTGGAATGGAGAAGCGGCAAATTGCAATCTCCTCCTCATCGGAAAGGGATAAAAGTACACTTTCAACAGACACTCCTTGTTCTGGGACTCTGGTTCATCCAGAGAGACATTAACATATAAATTCTCGTTCTGAGTCTGTCCTGTAAGACAAAAGCGGATTAGCCAAGTTCTGAATGTCTGGCCCAGAGAGGCGTAAGATATACAGAGACATTTGCAACGTGGTTAAGCTCAGGAGAGCGAACCATCACTCAAAGGTACCTTTGTATGTGTGTTCCAGATCCAGATTGTTAGGACCTTCTGCACCTACTTCATGGCCTCATCTGCGAATTCCAGATTTTAGGACCCTTTTGGTGCTCCAGGAGATCGACATCCCACAAAGCTTCATGTCAAGCCTGTTGATACAGATTCCAGCTCCTTTCCCCACTGTATTGTCACCCAGCACAACCAGTGGAAGACGTCACCGCCATCGTACTGCTCACTCGACCACGTGGAACATAAATATCACTTAACCAAACCTCTTTCCAGAGACCTTGGCATGGTTATGATTTTCTAATTCACTTTAGATGTAATAAAACTGATCCTATTTAATAACAAATAATCTTTTGTTTGTTTGATGCATAAGGTTCTTTACTTTATTTGTTTCAGAGAAACAACAGTTTATCTCTCCTTAAGATAACGTAACTCTTCCATAGCCACACTTGTATTTTATGCGTCTTATGCACTTTATTCCTTTATCATTCATGGCATTCATTTAGTAGTTGTGTTACGTTATTCTTGTTTATATTTTGTTAATACATTCCTTGTGCTGATAATAAAGAAGAGGCTCTACAAGTTAACGATATCAATCACCAATCTTAAAAAGATTGATCACCTTTAAATGACGTGTGATCCAAAAATCACAACGTCAGCGGAGACACAAGTAGGCCTACACTGCACACTGGTGATGAGTGAGACAAGACCCCTGATATGATTGTAAAGTGCTTTGGGTGTACAATAGTACATAATAAAGCACCACATAAACACTTCCTAAAAAAAACTACATCTTCTGATGTTCTCTACTGCCACTGAAAGTCTTTGGGAATGTAGGAGACACAGAGCCATACATGCTGCAACGCGTGCATCCTCTCTCTCCAAATGCAGAAGAAAAAACAGTTTGAACAGATCCATCCACATTTCGTAAGAGGGTTCATTACAAAAGACACATTCTTGTTTTTAAGAATGATTAACATTATTTTGTTGGCAGCAGCGGTTTAGAGAAATGATTTCATGGAATTACGTAACCAGGGTAGTTCAGCCCCGAAAAGTTGCAAAACGTTTTTTTAAACGGAAACGTGGTGCGTTGAACAAGCTGTTCTGATGACGCAAGAGTTGCAACTATGGCAGCTGAGAAGGCCATTCTTTGTGTTCTTTTTGATGAATTTTCGGAGCCTGATGAAATCGGTATAAATACGTGTTTAATACTGCAAAATACGTTAGATGTTACATATCATCAAGGGCATTTTTGCTGTTTTGCCGACCGGATAAGGCAAGAGTCTAATCTACCAGTTAGCTCCACTGGTAGCTAAGCATATGGGGCTTGTTGTGATTGATCGTAGTGTTATCCAATTGCGTGCAGTGAGATTTTCAAATGCATGCTTGGTGCCACCCCTCGAGCTGGACGATTTTCATTAGTTGACGCCAGACCATTAATCTTTTAGATTTAGGTCTGGATTTCCAGGCTACCAAACAAGAGAAAACGTATCTCAAACCCGTTGGACACCAAAACATGTCGTTCAACCTGGAAACCGCAAAACGTTGCGCGCCGGTTTGAGCTTGAACGTGAACGTGTCTCCACCTGACCAGCTGGAAAACCTCTAAAAATCAGCCTACTGATCATCATATCAGACTGGTTTTGCCTGTGCAATGATAAAATGTTAAGTTTTAGAAGAAAAGGTTCTATATAGAATCTTAAAGGGTTCTGTCAGATATAACCTTTTAAGGGTTCCCAGGCATTCTTTGACCCTAATAGTTCGTCCAAAAATTTAAATTATGTTATTTACTCACCCTCAATGGAGTTGGAACAAAGTGAGGGTGAGTAAATGATGACAGATTTTTCATTTTGGGGTGAACTATCCCTTTAACTCAGTTTTAAAGAATCCTTTATGCAAAAAAAGCTTCTGTGTAAGAAGAAATATCTTAAAGGATTTCATAATACTTTTGTGTTTAATGGGTTATTTCATTTGGCTTCTAGTTATGTCTGTGAGCTGTTTAATTCATAAAATTTCATCAAAATAAGCAATTAAGTGAATTTTGTTTATAAAATTAATTAAAATGAAAATAAAACTAAATAAAAAATTTAAAAAAACTCTCATGATATGATATTAGAGTAGGCTAACAATTACAGAAGAATAAAATAAAGCATATTTTGTTACCTTTTGGAGCTTGGAAGGGTGCAGTTTGAGCAGATGTTTTGTACAATCATCCCTGTTCTCATCAGAGCTCATGTCTCAGTACATTCAACATGTACTGTCTGGCTCATCTGATGTACATGTAAAGATGTACATCTGGCTCATATTCGCAATCATATTCTCAAAACTACCATTTTCAACATCTTCAAAATCAGTATTTTGATCGCTGACAGCTTCTTCACCAGATTCATCATCAAGTGACAGTGACACAAATATTTGATAGCGTTCAGTACTTGCTCTGCAGTAAATCGCTGAGCTATTTCAAGTTTTGCTGATGATACTTCCTATTCTTTTGTTTTCTGCATGCGGTAACTATGAGTGAAATTTCACTTCATCATTGTGTAACAGACATTGCCACCTTGTGGAATAAACGTGAATTACACTTGTTCAGTCATCAACCATTCAATTACTGTTGTGCAGAAAAAAAATATACTTACACTGTTACACACCTCAGGTCATTAGCTACCATATACAATTTTTTTTTTTTAAATGAATGGGAAAACAGGCATTCTTTTATAATTTTATAAAAAAAATGTCTTGGTATATTGTTTATAATTAATTGATTGAGGAATAATAGATTGATGTCTAACTTTAAAAACTGAATGAGGAGGAGGGTAGTGAATGACGTCCCGGGCCACTAAAGACCCAAAGTATGCGTTTAAGGGTTACATGTATTGACTGGACCAAAAAAGAACCTACAATCCATTATCATGATATTATGTGTAAATGTGTGTTGAAAAAACAATGGAAAGATTTTTGGAAAGATTTTAATAGTTATTGAATGTTCTACATCTTACAGTAAATATTATACAATTACAAACTTGGCTTAATTATGTCACAGAGATCACTAACTGATCTTCAAAAACAAAAACAAAACAATAAAAAAAAACCAAAATAATAAAAACAGTTTTACACTTCATTTCACAAGCCTGATGCGGGTCTCCTTGCTCAAACGGTATACAGCACGGCCTGGACGGCACTGGCGAAAACGCGCTCGGACCTGCCAGAACCTCGATGGTGCCAGAACCGTGCTGTCATGCGTAATGCATACTATGGGGGCAAGGACTCTTTAACACTCACTGAAGGGAGATCAATTCTGGAAGACTTTCCCCTTTTTGCTTTACATTTAGAATGCAAACAACAAAGTCTTATTCTCCATATGGGTCAAACATTAATAGCCAATTTCCTAAACAGTAGCGTGAAATAGCAACCTCTTGTATGTTTGCGTCAAAGCCTATGGTACATATCACAGGTTTTCAGCAAGAGTGTGAAACCAGTGCCACAATTACTTTAGAAATACCTTTACATACTGGTGACGTGACACTGACTTCACTAGAGCTAATAACCCGTTGCATGCATCACGGGCGCTAGTTAACAATCCTTTGATCGATGCCCTGAAACCAAAGAACAGAAGAGTGCATGGGTTTGCAATATCGACATCACATGTTCTCAATACGCTCGAAACATGAAAAAAAAAAGAAAAAAAAAAAAAAGAAAGAAAATTGAAGCCTAGTCCACATCACGCCGAGTGAAAATGACTCCGTTTACGACTGATTCAGAAAAAAAAAAAACACACCTGATTCCACACAGAAAACAGATTTTAAAATGGGAGAAATACATCAAAATGTATAATGTGTGGTGAGTGGGAAAATATTGGAGTACTGATATTGAAGAAAAAAAACAACAACGTTCTGTTCAGGATTAAAGGAATAAATCACCCAAAAATAAAAGTTCTGTTATTATTTTTTGTTATTATGTTTTTTTTTTTTTTTTTTTGCAGAATGTTCACACTGCTTTCCTTTTTGGATGATCTAGCCCTTTAAATTCACCATGACCCAGTGTTAAAATGTTGTACATCCCAGTAACTAAGACAGCTTTGCTCTTATCCAATTTTCACAAATAGTTCAGTAAGAATTTGCCACCATTTTAATCATACACACTCAAAAATAAAGGTGCCAAAATGAGGTTTGAATAATCTTTTTTTTTTTTCCCCACTGTAAAGAACCTTTTGTACAATGGAAAGGTTCCATGGATGTTAAAGGTTCTTCATGAAACTATATGCCAATAAAGAACCTTGATTTTTACCTTGAGTGTAGCAGCAGATTGCTGAACTCTGTCCCTCCCGTCATTACAAGAAGAAGAAGAGAAAGACAGATAAGGGAAAGGCATGTAGATGAAGAGGAAACCCTTTAAAGACTTGTGCTCTGAAATGCCTTTCAACCACATGGACTGCATCACTCCACTCCAGATCAACTATAAAGATCTTCTATTTAAGAAAAATGAACATCAATCATTAATTAAAACTTTAAATAACACTTACGTAAAAAGCGCCTAAATTACATGTCAGAGTGGATGGTAACGTCCTCTCATTCTGAATCGACCCTTTATTCATTTGCAGTGTAAAAGGTCACTCTAGTCCTAGAGTTCAGAGGTCTGACGGATCAATGTTTAATATGTCGACTACAGCGATTAGTTGCATCGATCAAGTCTTGTGATGCAAACTTATGAAAAGACAAAGGAAATATAGTTCACTGCTTGATATAATACTGTATAAGATTAGCTGAAAAAAAAAGAGGAAAGAGTAGGGCAGAGAGGGCATGAAAATGACATCATATGTCATCAAAACGGCTACAGAGAAACATAGTATGTGAATGTGCTGTGAATTCATCTAATAATCAACCAATGAGCCCAGTTTGAATAATTTGCATTACTTATTGATGACATCATGCCAATAAAAAAATTAAAAAAATGCATCATTACACAAATATTACATATACCAAAGGCCTCTTGACTTGCTTTAGCCAAATAAGATTTGCTCTCATTAAAGGCAAATGATTATACTGTAGTATATAATGCAATGAAGTTACAGTAATTTTCAGATGAATCTCACATACTTCGTAAATAACTTGTCTAGTTATTTTGCGTAAAGAAAATGAAGCCTATTTTTATTATTATTTTCATTACAATTTATGAATCATGATCATATTTATTTAGCCATCTTGGTTGATTTAAAACTTTCATGAAGTAAAATTACAATATTGCAGAGATTCTAATGAGAATCACTATTGAGAATTAAACAACAATAATAATAATAAAAGTACAGGATAATTGTTTTGAAAATAAAGCAAAACATAAAAATGCAAAAAAATTGGCTTCATTTTTATTTATGTGAAATATTTTTTCCCTATGTTTTCAATGGGATTCAGACACTCTGCGCCCTCACTCTCTCCCTTTACTTAAAACACCGAAGGGAATGTGCTGTAAAGTAAATGTATTATTAAAAGCAATCCATAAGCTGTGATTCAACATGATGCAACCATGCTTTGCAAAGGCATAGTTTCCATCTGATTACACTATACTGCATTCACCCGCATGACACATGCATTACTAGACGTTATTACTTTCACATAAGATCAGAGAATCGGTTCTTCCCACTTTGAGTGTACTATATATCGAAATAGTGGTTGATCAGCCAAACAAATAACAAAAGAGAGTGATACTGTTCTGTACTGACAATAATATCACTTCCAGAGACATTACCAAGACTAACGATTTGCAGAGTAAATGCTTGATTTCCTTAACTACATCATTAAATATGAGAGTGTACCGTATAATTGGTTATTACGTTATGTCTATTTGTCAATGTGCAATGCTTCAGTATGATAACATTTCATAGAATACTTGATATGTCACTTCTGAGTACACTATTCATGGATACAGACGAGGCCTTGGGATAGGAAATCAAAATTCTCTCTCTCTGTCTAAAAATGCTGTAAATTACAATTAAAAGCCATTCAAGCAGGCCGTTCTTATTATTGCATTGAACAACTCCGTTTCTATGCCTAAAATCTGTGCAACTATAGGCCTAAAGGCCCAAGAATTCACAGAGGACCAGGGGTTAGACCCACTCTTAACCCGGAGCTGATTGGAGATTAATGCCGGAACGCCTTCCCTTCCTTTTTTCCTTTTTTTTTTGATTTCAGTGCTATTTTCGATGTGATAAAGTCCCTTTGAATCCTGGATGCGGTTCTAATTGTTCTGTCAGAGTAGCGTCCGTCCTGTCTGGCCTCAAAGTTGGCACACGCTTTGATCAAGTACAATGCCAACGGGATGACATCGCACCCAGAGGCTCCAGCTAAGTGCCACTGATAGTTTTTTTTTCCTCAATATTCTCCGCGAATGGGTTCGCACGTGAGCGCATGCTCGCGTGCCGCTGCATTCCCTGCGAGAGCACCCATGCGCGCACGTTTATATAAATCGAATATACACGTTATAGTTTAGAAGCTTACGCTATCCTGACACATAAGCTAATAAAGTAACCAGCTCACTCAAACGTTCTCTATTTAGTGAATAACTAAGATTACTGTATGTACTCATTATCCTAATGAAGGTTAAACCACGTTTGCACTGCCCTACTAATGATATATTCCTTACAAATCTACATGAACGGCTACAAGCTGGAAGACACCCTTGTTATCGATGATAGAATGAAATGAGGGAGAATTGAATCAGATGAAATAAAATTTCCTTAAAAAAAAAAAAAATCAATGATTCCAGAGCGTTCTGTGAGAGAACGGAGAAAGCTGAAATGAAACACCGCTGTAAATAAATAATAATAAAAAAAATAAAAATAAAAAAAAATGAACCCTGTGCTAATATCTAAAGGTTATAAAATTTGGCAGCATAATTGAATGATTATGATCCGAAGAGTTGCTGATATTGCGTCGGTACATTCCTACACACCAGCGTTTATACTGAACACAAAGACAAATCGTTTGAAGAGGCGTGATTGGTTGAAATCATTCTGGAGTTCTGACAGAAGTAACTATGGAACAATGAAGAATTAAAATAACCTAATGCAAGAACGTCATCCCAAAAAATGAGAAGAAAGAAAAAAAAATTAAAATTAAATAAAAAAGATAAAAAAGCAGCTTTTACAAAAACACGTAAGAATGCATAAAGTGACCCTTGCACTTTTTTCTCTTTTGTTCTTGCAAACAGACGTGGCACCTCCTTGTTGAGCACAGAGTGCCGATGTAAGACTTGAGTAGTTGCATACAATGTTTGACTCCAGATCTGCAATGAAGAGAGAGAGAGAGAGAGAGAGAGAGAAAACGAGAAGTTGTCAGTGATTGCATTTCACTGGTTGGGTGTCGTGTGGGCGGGAACTCACATGATTGGCAGGTGGGCTCTACCAGTGAGGTGGCACATAGCTGTACCCAGGAGTTCCTTGGGGTCGGTACGTTGGCACGGTGACGGGGTGTCCTCCGATCTGAGTGTGCTGAGGGGTGGTCAGCAAGGTTCCTGTAATATAACAGTTATTATATGGACTGTTACTGTGGAAAAGTCTTAGGCATGTTAGTGTTTTCACCCCCTAAAAATGGTTTTAAGTCAGTTATTTATATCCTTTCCCGTAGTATGTCAGTAGGAAATATCAGTTAACATTTCCAAAAATTCCTTTCGTCATTAATTGTAATAATCCAGTGAGATTTTTGTCTGACAACAGCCGGTGCTCCACACGGATATCTGATCTCACCATCGCCGAGTCCGTCTGTGATTACATGAAGAAACAGAAAAAACTGAGACAGACTAAATCCAGAAGAACTGCGGGAACGTCTCCAAGACGCTTGAAGAAATCTTCCTGCAAAGCTACAGTACTGTGAAAAGTTTTAGGCACTTGTGTAAAAATGCTGAAAAGTGAGGATGCTTTCAAAAATAATCTCATAAATAGATTTTATTTATCAATTAACTCCTATTTACTAAATCAAATAAATATTTGGTTGAGCACCCTTGTGTTTAAAACAGCTTTTGTCATAGGTACACTTGCACATAGATTTTCAGCTAGCTTTGCAGGAAGGTTTCTTCAAGGATCTTAGAGATCTTGCCGCAGTTCTTCTGGATTTAGTCTGCCTCAGTTTTTTCTGTTTCTTCATGTAATCCTAGAGTATTCTAGAGAATCCTGTTGAGTATTTTCTCCTTAAAACTGCAGTGAAATGAAGATGGTCAACTGAAATCGCTGGTGTTTCTGATGTCACAAACTAACCAATCACGTCAATGTGTGAATGTCAACGAGTGGATCTCTGAGCTGGTGCGAGTGAGTGGAGGCGGGGCTAATTTGCATATTCATAAAACCGCATACTCTCGCTCTCTCTCTCATATATATTGATTTAACGCGTTTATTTAAATAATTTGTTATGGAAAAATAATGTGAATAAAATTATTTAACACACTCGCCCCAGACCTAGGTAGGTCATCTTCTTACATTTCATACAGTTGATTGGAGCATACAGAATAATTTCTTAGCATCAACAATATTATCAATTTTGAGCTTTTTACCGGCAGACATGGCCATCGTTGTTCCGGCCACCATGCCCATGGCCACACCGTTGGAGCGGGGCGCAGGTACAGGAGCGGGGTAGATGGCGGAGGGGATGCTGTTGGGCTGGACCACGGTGGTGTGGTGAATTACATGAGGCTGGGCGGCGTACACTGGCTGCGTGTAATAAGCACCCTGAGAAGATGATTATAATGCATTAGTTACAAGAAGCTAAAAGGTTGTATGTTCAAAACGTGTAAGGGGTGATCCATTGTATTGCATAGTGGGTGTTATGGGATCATATTCTAATACTGTGGTGGTGCAGTGGTATAGTGATTGTATCAGATTCTAATAACAGGTTACTTTATTATAGGGATGCACCAATACCACTTTTTTCAGAACGAGTCTGATACCTACATTTTTGGTACTTGCCAAGACCGTGTACTGATACCTGTATATTCATTGCATTGGTAATTTTTTTAAATATTAGGTAGAGAAACCAAAATAATATGAATCATTTTAGTTGGCTTAATTCGTTTAGCAAATAGATATTCCTACAGGGCAGTATTTCACCCGAGGTGTGCATTATTTTTCCGCTTTGCGTCGTGGCCGCATTACCACCTCGGGTGTGTATTTTTTGAATAATTCAAAGGCCCGTCATCAATTATTCCTTACTAGGGCTGCACGATTAATCGCAAATGACATGAAATTGTGCTTAAACCGATTTGGTTTATTGCGATTATGAAATCGCCAAGGCTGCGATTATTTTTTATGTGCAGCTTGTCAGTGACGGACGGCAGTAGTAAATGCAGCTCCATCCGAAAGCAACACACGCCACACATCTTTCCAAACATGAGAAGCATTTTTGAACCTCTTGTCCAACAAAAGACAACATTAAAAAAAAAATCAAAGCGTTTTAATCTTCTATTTATTCAGATACAGCGACAGTATGATGCCCATAGGGATTTCCTGGAATGACATGAGTTGTCTACTTCTGTGGCGAGGAATATTTGGAGTGTCTGTGTGAGAGCGCCCTCTGCCTTTCAGCATCACAGAGCCATGCTGCACTGACAAGCTGCGCATAAAATAAATCACAGCCTTTGCCAAATCACGTGCGGTTTCATTTTGATTTATCGTGCACCCCTAATCCTTACTTATTAAGGTACAGTAAATTACAGGACGTTTTCAAAAGGTTTTCTGTGTGCAAACATCCAAAGCTCGCGGCCAGAATGTTGCCTCTCAGACAGCGTAGGAATAGTCTATTAAACCGAGTTCTCTTTCATGTCTTTTTGTGCTTTACCGGAGAAATTCACACAAAATTATGTCAAAATGCCTGTATAGTATCCTTGTGAAACATAGTCGGTTATGTCTTAAGTGAACGTAAACAGTTGAAAAGAAAACAGTATGTTGGATAAATTATGCTCTTAAAGTGACAGCAGCCTAAAAAACCTTTAGCTGTCTTTGTCCTCATTGTTAATATAACAACAAATGACAGAGAAAACCACTCGCTGCTCTGACTGGTTGAGCCCTGCTGGAGCAGCTTTAAATATTCACTGTGCTATTAAATTAAAGATAAAATAAGACAGTAGCTCCTACAATACATTTTAAAAGGCATAATTAGGCATGAAAATAACTGAAGGAAATATCTATTGGCTAAGCCAAATAATTCGATTCATATTCTTTTGTTTTCTCTGCCCAATAATATAACATAAATTCAAAAACTTTGTAACTTGGTATCGGTACTCGGTATCGGCAAGTACTAAAAATAAAAAGCATCGTATCGGACTCGTTCTGGAAAAAGTGGTATCGGTGCATCCCTAGTTTTCACTGTATAATTGAAATATAGAATAATCCTTATCAAAGTTACAGAAGTTATTCAGTCAAGAGCAGTGAGTGGTTTTCTCTTTGTCTTTTGTTGTTAGATGAACAAAGACAAAGTATGTTTATTAGGCTGCTGTCACTTTAAGAGCTGCACTTATCCAACATTCTGTTACACACGCGTTTTCTTTCTCAAATTAATTATACATTTAGCCTACTTTATAGACATCCTTCTCTGATATCTCCATTCTGCTCTGTTGTCATTGTTTCTTAGTCTTGACACAAACACGGTTTGTTATCGGTTTTTGGTATCTGAGCATTTTAATGAGTACGAGCATCTTGAATACATGAGAGCAGTATCAGTGCATCCCTAATTTACTACAATACTGAATCCGTGTTGTTGTTATCTACATTGAAATTATTAAAAAACTTTTCGGTAATTGAAATAAAGCTGAAATAAAATAAAATATAAATATTAGAGAAAAGTTACCTTGGCAACTAACTAGAATAGAATATTAAATAGAAATATTAAGAAACAAGAACTACGGCAGAAATATTCAAAATTACAGAAGCACCTAACAAAATGAACTAAAATTAAAATGAAAACTAAAAACATAAAAATAAAAGCTAATTCAAAATATTAATAAATACTATAACAGAATATAAATAATACTGAAATACTAACTGTACTGAATGATAACCATATTCATAAAATGGAATTTATGCATTCAAAAGTATTTCAAATAACAATATGGTTCCACCATAGTCCTACATAGTCAAGTATTTGAGGTAAAACGGAGGGGAAATTATTATTTTATTAACGGAGAATCGATCTCACTGTTATTTGCGTCTATCATATTTGCTATTAGTGCTGTAATCTTTGTTGCAGTAATTTAACCAATGCATTAACTATTGGAAAGATGTTAAAAATGCAGCATTACTGACAAAAGTAACCTTTAACAATACTTGAATAGCTATGGGCTAACATAGGTGATGTCACCTAAAAATTCATTTCAGATCAAGCAAGTTATTATATTAAAATACAAAACCTTTTTTTTCCCTGATAAACAATGCAGAATAAGATAAGAAGGGCCAAGTTTGATTTCTCTCTAGACAACTAATTATTCAAAACACCACAAAACATCATACTTATCATGGATTATGGTGTTATTCCAGCTTGGTTAGTCATCATCTTTATTTTTTTTTAGTGCTTTACTCAATTGTTTCAAAGCAGCTTCACAATATTCACAGTATAGAATAAGGTCTTACCTGAGCATAGAGGTTCTGCTGGGGATAGGCACTTCTAATAGGGTACATGGCCGTCTGGTAGGGGTTAGGGGACGGGGAATAGGGAGGAGGGGCTCCATTGGTCTGATTAGGGGGGACCTTATAAGGCGTTCCTGCAGTGTATCCTGAAACAGAGACGGAAAGTGATTGTTAGGTCCAGTAGGCATTAAGTACACAACAATCGAATATAATAAAAAAATATTCCTTCACACACATCCATGTGCTCTGGTTGGATTTCCAAAATCTTGTGCGCCAAACTAAACTAAAGCACATAAGAAGTGCAAACACTCACACACCCTTTCAAATCAGAGATATCACACATTAAACAACCAAGCACACACACCGACACTTTCTCTTTTTCCACACACACACCATCTGTTAGGCTTTTCAATTGCTAGCGATTTATTGGAGGATTGTAGACAACAAAGTAGTAACAAAAAGCACAAGAATGTGAATTCAGCTGCCCAAACGGAAGTCTTTTAAATAAAGAATACATTGCTTTAGGCGTTATTAGTTACACAACACACCAAAAGATTCCCTACATACCAAAGACATGCTATCAGTCATTACTTCACATCTGAAGTACACACATTGATGCAACACACCAGATTCAACTGTCTTTAGTCTAGCTTAGCCAATCCTGTCTAATTCAATCCCACAACACAATTTTATGCAATCTCAACTCCAAAAAGCTCAGCTGTCTACGGTGAGAATGAAACCTTAGATCTCAGACAGTGTGTCTCCAGTATGCAATGTGAGATTTCACCAAGACAGCATTTTAAGAAATCATAGGCACATTCTGACACAAAGGCTTAAACAAAGAAAATATGTTGCATTTCAGGGTTATTATAGTTAACTAAAACTATAAACTTTAATTGACATTATATATATGTATATATATACACACACACATACATAAAATATATAGACAGTTTTTATATTTATAGAAACCATATAGACAAAAAACTAAACAACTAATACAAATGATAAAAAAACAATATAACAAACTTTAAAATTATCAAAATATTCATAAAAACTATAATAGTATCACAACAACACTAAAATAACACATTTTTGACCAAATTAATATATCCTCTGCATTGAGGACAATCCCAGAATGCATTGTGAAAAATAATCCAAGCGAAGAGAAGGCGAGAGAAATCTTTTAAAATTAATTTTATATGCTACTGTCAAATTTGACTGAAATCGAGTCTCCAGAGCACTTTATGTCAGTTGCTGCCTATGTAGAGCGTTATAAATCCAAATCAAAATAGATATAAAACTGCCATGTGATCAATAAAGGACAAAAAAGAAAACCTTGGAATATTTCATTATTATTTAAATTATAACATTAATTCAGTCAATACAGAAGTATATTACTAGTACAATAATTCTATTGTACTGTGAAATTGAATAAATAAAAAATTACAATAATTATTTTGAATAATAATAATCAAAATAATCAAAATACTGGATTTACGGAATTCACGTGGATCAGAAAACAAAATGTGGAAGAAATAAATGTCCTGATCAAATAAAAATATTTTAAAATAAATAGAAAAAAAAGTGATAAAAAAAGGTTCCATTTCACTTAGGATGCTGCCTTAAGCCGGAGACACACTTAACGACTAGCTGAAACATTCTAAGACTGAACTGAACACACCTATAGACTGTTTCCAACGACTGCATCAGATTTTAAACACCAACTGTGAACACCGACTGAACGCAACTGTCTCTGACTCTGTGCGTTTGGGCATGATCAGTCGTGACTCGTAAGTATCAAATTACATTCATAATCGGCCTTACTTATAGTCGTTAAGTGTGTCCCCGGCTTTAGTAGGTAGTTGCCTATGTAGGCAGTATACAGCAGTGCAGCTCACTAGGTTTTAGAACAGTGCGATCAATATATGTGTGTGCTCTGGGGAAACAGAACAATGAGAGCAAGTGTTCTTTATAGGCAGTATGGGACTCTATAGTAGAGGTCTGCGCGGGACTGTTTTTTAAGTCCCGCTCCCGCCCGCTCCCGCTGGGGTTATATCCCGCACCCACCCGTTCCCGCTATATATACACTATTTGTTCACCCGCTGTCTGCTTAGAATAATTTTCTTCCCGACCCGACCATCCCGCTTAATATAGATCTCCCAGAATTTCACATGTAGGCCTACATTTTCACAGAGAAAATAAAAATGTAGTCTGCACAAATTATTTTTTATTTTTTTATTCGCCTTGTCAATATACAAAATTTAACATTTTGCTGCAGACAGTAGGGGAAAAAAATGTTGCAGCGAAAAAAAAAAAGAAGTGTAGGCTATTATTTTTATTCGTAGCCTATTATCAAAATTCGTAACATTTTGCTGTCAACACAGGAAAAGTGTCAGAGAAAGAAAGAAAATATGACATGTCATTAAGCAAAATATGTAGGCCTTAACCGAACAATATGTAGGGCAGGTCGATAAGATTAAGATTAGGTAAAGCGAAGATATGCTGTTCTTAAAGAACGTCGGCGTCGGGAACGTGATATTGAATGACCGACCGCTCCCGTTCAAATTACACCAGAGTAACCGACCGCTACCGTTTTTTAGTCGGAAATTTAATCCCGCGGCGCAACATATCTGGTCGGGTCCCGCGGGACAGCCGCGGGAATGCAGACCTCTACTCTATAGCTATGTTCACACTGTCAGTCCAAATCCGATTATTTGTGTATCTGATTGGAATCTGATCTAAATTATTGACTGTCTACACTGTATACCATAACTGTTCAGATCCAATTTGTGTGTCCAGTGGCACTCTTATGTTTTCCGTTATTGGTTTCTTTGGCAATGACGTTGCATTGGTGAGCGAGCGCCAAAAACAACAACAACAACAACAGCAGCAACGTTTCTTATTTATATGAAACTGACAATGTGTCCAGTACGGCAGAGGCAGAAAAGTAGGAGGCTGGTATGAGCGGCTTCATTCCGTGCTGTCGTCTCCACCGATCTCAAAACATGTCACCATTGTATTATCATTTTCCGCTTGACGCAACAACACAACCTTGTTTCAGCAGCAACTTTCAGCATGTTTCCTATAACAACGTTGTTTCCGTTTTCCGTGGCGTGAGAAAGTGACAAACCACGCAAAATCCGATTGGGGAGGTCAGACTTAAACCGATTTCCAGAAATTTCAAACCACATATGAATGTAGCTCAAAACGGATTTGTAAAAAAGCATTTAATTTTCTTTTTTTCTTTTTTTTTTTCGTTCGCACTTGCTAAATATCAGATTCCAATCGGATGTGCACAAAAATCAGATTTAGACTGACTGTCTGAACGAGGCTTATGTGAAAGGGTGCGTGTTTGTGTGTTATAGAGTAACAGGGGAACACACAGCAGTTACAGTAGAGTATAGTAATCATATTTACTGAATGCTGTAGATGAGGCCTGGTACTGCCTGCTCTCTGAGCCAGCGTCCACGGCCAGGTCATAGGAGCCTTCTCCGGGCCCCGGAGCAGATGCCGTCTGGGGCCAGGCCTGCTTCACCAGCAGCACTGTCCCAAACAAACACAACACAAGAAGGGTTACACATGCGTCACGACTGTCGCCACATCGGTACCCTGACTGGCCTCTCCTCCTCTCACTGTCCCTATGGATCCTTGTATTAACAGACCGCAAAGGTAGGCTTCCAGAAATAAAAATACTACTAAAAAAACCCCCCAAAAGATATACAGATCTACCATTGAAAGCATTGATTTCAAAATTATTTAATTGCTTTCACTTTCCAAAAGTAACACATGCACGTCAAAGTAGAATTAAAAAAATGTCAAAATTCAAAACAGAAACTACAAAAAAAAAAAAAAAAAAATGGTTAAAAAAGATTTTCTATTCATGAATGAAACTACAAAATTGAAAACCATTAACTACTAAAATGTCTTTACGCAGCCAGTTGCCTGTGAAATTGCTTGCACAGTTCCTAATTTGTGAGTCATTTAGGATAAAAGCGTTTGCTAAAATAAATGTAAAATGCAAATGTATTGTAAATAAACACTCTGGGCTTGCAATTGAAAGCTGGATGGTTCAATTCCCATTAAACTGAACAGCAGTGAAAATCAATGCATCCCACTCAATGGATATATTCAAAATTAAAATACTAGGTTACTGCTTACAGAATAATATGGAGTATGCATATATACTGCCTAATATTTTATAAAAAACAGTAGGCCTATATAAAACAATAGGCATTATTCAATGATAAACGTGTTGTTTCACGTGAGTGGTATCATATTTTCAGCTTAGATATTAATGATTATTTTCCATAATTACTTCCATTTTATGTATTTGGCAGTAAAATCTTAAAGGAATAGTTCACTTTAAAAATGAAAAATATGTCATAATTTACTCACCCTCAAGTTGTTTCAAACCTGAATGAATTTCTTTCTTCTGCTGAACACAAAAAAAAAGATATTTTGAAGAATGTCGGTAACCAAGTTGATAGTATTTGTTTGTCCTTCTATGGAAGTCAATGGGATCCACCAACTGTCTGGTTACAGACATTCTTCAAAATATCTTCCTTTGTGTTCAGCAGAAGAAAGAAATTCATACAGGTTTGAAACAACTTGAGGGTGAGTAAATGATGACAGAATTTTCATTGTTAAGTGAACTATTCCTTTAAGTGACAAATCGCATAATAGAAGAGATTGGAAAACTCTGTGTAAAAAAAGTGCAATCCAGATTTGTGTAAAACGTCTCTTAAAAAAATGAATCTAGAGGGACATATTAAAATAAAATCATGGTTGGTAACTTTCATTCATTACGCTAGAAATAGAAGCTTAAGCGCATTGCATTGTCAGATATTATGCAGTGTGCTACAAATGTACTGTATGCTGTACATTTTGGCAAATGTAGTAGGTCAAGTGTGGATTCTGTACATACAAAAAACTGCATACCGTTCATGCTATTTATAAAGCAAACAAAAGCATTAGTAATATAGCAGGATGCTAATCCATAATGATTGTATGTGTTGGCATAGAGGTTAAATATCTAAGCATGTCTGATGAACTATTGCCTTTAAGAAAGCCACAACTTCCTGGATTACTCCAGAAGGATTGTCCCTGTAATAATATTACTGCAAGTTACGTCAGATAAACGCATCAACAAAATGATTAAAAAGTATTTAATTGCATGTCGTCCTTCCAAATGGAGCAATCCTTTCAGAGCCACAAGGGGGTGATGGTGCAAAGCCATGAAATGTTACTCAACAAGAGAGCACAGAGGGACAAAGAGAAAGAGAGACTGCTGGAATCACACAATGGCATCAGTGCCGCATAGACGCCTCACACATGACATCACTGCAGCGGTTCAGTGCTGCGTTTTATGCATGCATGAAGGCTTTATGGGATTCAGATAATTCTTATGATAACTGTGATACTTATGATAATGATGAAAGTATGATACTGTAGGAAGAATAGTGTGAAATATCCACACATTTCATATAAAATGTAGAGGTTTACAAATAGTGGATTAGGGCGATATCGATTGGAAAATATGGCTGAAAACAGATTAATCGCAGATAATCGCAATAATTTGAACGAAAACATTTCACTTAAATGTAAAATAGTTTTGAAACTTATTAGAAAATTAAGAATGACTTAACTATGAGAATATTTTACAACTATTAAAATACATAAAAAAATAGCCAAGCTTTATCACTACTGAGACTTTTCTTATTTTTAATTTTATTGTCATGTGAAATATATAAATAATGTACAGGAAATGGAGAAAGCAAAAAAGTGACAGGAATCAACTTTCAAATGGCATTGTTAATCGATTTTGTCGATACTATAAACTATAATTGGAAAATATGGCCGGTAACCGATTAATCGATGATAGTTAAAATCAATAATATAAATGAATAATAAGAAAAAGCTAAAAATCAATAATATGAACTTTCCAATCAATGTAAAATAGTGCTAACCTTTATTAGAAATTGAACGACTTGAAAAACAACTTGAAAATGAGAATATTTTGTAATTATTAGAATAAATTAAAATACATAAAATATTGCTAAGCTAGTCATGACTACTGAAACACTGACACTTTTATTATTTTTACTTTTATGTCATATGAAATGTATAAAAATAAAGTTCAAGAAATGGAGAGAGAAAAAAGGGCCAGAAAAAAAAAATTGCACTGTATTGTAAAGAATAAGATATGAACTAAAGGTAAAGTACTACAGCTAACATTTACATTATTTACAATGACATACATTTATAAGTCACTTGTCGCCACCTACTGGTGTAATGATTTTTGAATGATATTTGAAGGGACAAGTTGCTTTCAAATGGATTTGCTCTATTTTGATCGCTTCCGTAGACATCAGTGTTTATATACGAACTATAAACTTTTATCCCAGAACTTCTGAATATTTGTAAAAGAAATATCAATACTGTGTGGATGAAAAGAAGCTGTTTATACCTATAGGCCTACATGACAACTGCTCTCTCTGGCTCAGCGGCAGCGCAGATTTGAATGTTCTGGTGTGATCGTCAAAGGTTTAATAGACATAGATGAATCGTTGTCATTTAGTAATGAGATCGCAATCTTTTAACGATTAATCGTGCAGCTCCATAAAACACTGTAGTCGGCACAAATCATTTTTGATCTGTCCATTTAGCATCTGTCTAATTTAAATACCTTTTACCAAATGATGAAGACATTATAGTATTTTATTGGAGATTTTACACTATTTGACAGTGTCCTTGTTACACGTTACATGTAGTTACTGTAGTAATAACTGTAAATTATGCATAATTACACACAACTAACGCCTATTCCTAACCCTAACCCTGTAGTAAGAAGAGGTAGTTAATTATTATTACTCAATACTTAAATGTATAATTACACTAACACGAACACCTTAAAATAAAGTGTAACCCAAAATTTACAGGAATTTTAAAAGCAGATCATTTTCTATCCCAACTTGCTCAGATACCATTTAGTTATATTTTTATTCTTTGCATTTAGCATTTGATAACCACTGGTCTAAATGCACGTCTTACCACACAGACTATTTTTGTAGCATATTTTTAAAGACAAAAGGATATTGCAGAAATCTTTGAGGTCCACATGCTTTTCATGAAGATATTGGGTGAAAACCACAGAAACTTATGGAGAAAGTGTGACACATTGTGTGAAAGTAGTGCTGGTCAACCAAAACTACCATTTTCTGATATCATATATATATAAGCAAGCCAGTAAATAGATCAAACATAAAAATATGAATATATAACAGCAAAATGTCAACTTGATCTCTGATCTAAGAAACAGCCTGTTTAAGCATGTAAGAATGTATGAGTGGCATGTGGCATGCCATATCCTGACATTACCGAGGAAATCTTACAAAAATGATATCAGTTCAGGGCGATCATATTGATCATATCACAGACCTCACAAACCAACTCCACTAGTGCACCATTTACATCCTGATCTAAAATGTGATCCAAAAATGTCTGCTTACAGCACAAATCAATTTTTTTTTTTTACAAAAACATCATGCTACAAGTTGAGTCACACATAGCTGACTCAAACAAGCCTGTTAACAAAAGACTAGTGGGAAATTATCTGCACTAAGCCAACCTTCTTCACATGACTCATCCTCACTGCGTCTGGTTTCTCTCGAGACTGAATTTCACACTCACATCATGCAGATGTACAACTAAAAACAGTTTCAAATTTTTTTCTAAATATCATTCGTAAACAACTTGCCAGATCAAGACGGAAACAGATTTATTGACCAAAATCATTTCAGGGAACAGCTCATTACTGGACAAAACACAATTAGCGACCTCATACATCAGAAGCTTTCGAGGTGCACTGTTATATGAACACAAATAAAGCCACTTTTCTAATCATTATGAAGATTTATTGTATATATTGAGTCAGAGCTTTATGTCACTAGTTGGAACCAGCACTATATAACAGTAATATGTTGTTTAATAGTTAAGTTAAAGGCCAGCATCATCAAAATGAGGCTAGACAGTATTAGGCATCAGTATGTGTTTGTGAATACTGCATGTGTTTCATTGGTGTTAATGGATCACTAACGTCTCATATATTTTGCTAATGTAAGTGTGTATTATGCCATATTCACTGGAAAGTTTGGAGAGTGTACATACCTGGTGGGTATCCTGGGCTACCTGTCTGATAAAGGTTGGCTGTGTAGGTCGGGGCAGTCGTAGGATAACCTCCGGGATAGCCTGTACACATGCAGAGAAACAACAGTTTAGAAATGACACTAAGACATAAAATCAACATTAGCAATTAATTGAATTGATCTGCACTGGTCAATTACACGCATTACAGAGCCGATGTGTCAGACTTACCAACATATAAACAATTTCTAATAAACAAGATAAACTATTTTTATTATTAAATGATATTTTGTAAACAAAGTATGGAGTCTGCAAAAAAATAAAAAAAAATAATCTCTTGTGCAGACAAAAGCTGCATTTATTTGATCAAATAATACAGTAAAAAACAGTAATATTGTGGAATATTACTACAATTTAAAATAGCCGTTTTCAATTTGAATATATTTTAAAATGTAATTTATTCCTGTGATCAAAGCTGAATTTTCAGCATCATTACTCCAGTCTACAGTGTCACATGATCCTTCAGAAAGCATTCTAATATGATGATTTGATGCTCAAGGAACATTTCTTATTATTATTAATGTTAAAAAAAAGTTCTGCTGGTTAATATTTCTGTGGTAACTGTGATTTCTTCTTCAGGATTCAAATTGTAGCATTGATTCAAAAATGTTGTCTTTGCATTTGGCCTCAAATAAAGTATATATTTTTTTTATATAAGAAATATGTTTCTATTGTGTGTGTGAGCTTCTCTTCTTGTTGTGCTTTGGATAATGTATAGGCTTTAGTTTAGAACATAATCTGGCTATATTCTCACATTGAAAGCCCACTTTTTTTTTTTTTTTTTTTTTACAGATCAATCCATTTCCAATTGGATAAAATCAAGTCCTGTCCAACCTTTTCAAGTTGAATATCCTGTTTCACTCAGCAATACAATAGATTAGAAAAGTAACATGTTTTCTTTCTTTTTTTTGTGAGAGAGAGAGAATCACCAGAACATAAATTAACGAAAGCAAGTGCAGATCCATTTTTATAAACAAAAAGGCTGTTACTATTTCCAGATATACTGATCCAAATCAAATCTCTGTAACCTGTGCTATCATAGGAAAGGACAAAGAGAGGGAGAGAGAGCGAGGTGAGCTCTTTATTGAACAGGATGAGCACAGATGGCATCCATTACGACATGTCTGTCTCAATAAGACACAGTCGGATGAGTGTGAAACCCAATGCATCGCTCCATACTGAACAGCTCGAGCTGTCAGACGTACAGGGCATCATGGGAAGGGAGTATCCTGGACAGCTCACTGCAAGGGATGGATTATATCAACACTGGAGTGGAGGATGCAGGAGAAATACTGCCGAAAGAGTGAGCATGTGAGGGCCTGCTTGATCATGTGTTTGGTAAAGGAACCGTTCACCCGTAGATGATGACAGAATTGTCATCATCTACTCACACACATACAGTATACGTCTATTTGTACATAAAAGGAGATATTTAGAAGAATGCTCAGGCTATATTTTTCTAAAGTTCTAATTGACTTGCCAAAGTATTTCTATCCCAATAATAAAAAGCAAAGAAAGAGACTGTTTGGAATGGATTTATATAAAATGGTAACACTTTACAATAAGAGTCCATCTGTAACATTAACTAAGGTTAATAAACGTCATAGTAGTATTGATCCTTAAGATTTACTAAAACATTTTAAAGTTCTATCATTACTAACATGAATGATCAAGTTATAATTAATGTATTAAAGGGATAGTTCGCCAAAAAATGAAAATTCTGTCATCATTTACTCACCCTCAAGTTGTTTCAAACCTGTATGAATTTCTTTGTTCTGCTGAACACAAAAGAAGATATTTTGAAAAATGTCGGTAACCAAACAGTTGATGGACCCCATTGACTTCCATAGTAGGAAAAAAAATACTATGGAAGTCAATGGGGTCCATCAACTGTTTGGTTACCGACATTTTTCAAAATATCTTCTTTTGTGTTCAGCAGAACAAAGAAATTCATACAGGTTTGAAACAACTTGAGGGTGAGTAAATGATGACAGAATTTTCATTTTTGGGCGAACTATCCCTTTAATATTTATTTCATTAAATATGTACAGTACATTTTTTTTAAGGTTCAGCACTGTTTTTTTTATTTTATTAATAAAGTTTACAGCACTAGATTACTTGGAGTTTAAATCTGTATTCAGTATCCATTTTATAAACTTAATCGGTTAATCAGTTATCAGCCAGCATGGTCCAACCTAGTTATCATTATCTGTAAAATCCACTATCGGTCGACCTCTAATTTCGGCATCACTTGCAGCAGGAAAACGGAAATAAAAATTTTGTTGCCCAAACAATATTTTGAAAGCACCACACTTTTCAGGGAAACCAACTTAGAAAATGGCTTAAATATAGTGCTATCATTCAGCTAGCTGAAAGTCAAAGTATTTTAAATTACACAATTCACTTTTTAAAGCCTTCCAAGCTACACCAAACAGTATCTTAAGATATGGTGATATTTGTCTGAAGACACCAGAAGTTTAACTCTTTATCTGCAAGTACAGAGCGTCCTATACATTTTCTCCCTCCATCTCTCCACTGAAATGACCTGAAAAGTCATCCATCCGTTAAGCAGTGCTCACAAAGACACAATCTGATTACAAGTGTTGCAGCCTCTGATACAAACAACGCTCTCTCCACTTACATCTGCACTGACAGGCAACTCTCTTTAAAATGGGACTTCAACATTTCATTTCATCTTTCATTCACTTCAGTTCATTCCTGCATTTACAAGATACATGCAGAACCGCTTGTACTATAATAATGTCACAATCATGTGTCCAATGAACTGTGTGATGTGTGTCTTGTCTTATATGGAGAATCTCTCTCACTGGAAGTCACTTTATTTTATATATCAGGTAAATATAAGGTCTGTGAACTATGCTCATTCCCAGTGATCACAAATGAGACCTCTTTAATATATCGATGATTTCTCCTAGACAACAATGAGATACTACAACAACTACTATTTCTACTAGTAATAAATATTCATTTATAAATGTAATATAAATGATAATAATAATAACAACTTATAAAGAAATTAGATATATGCAAATATAAAGATAATTGCAAAGATAATATGCAATTTTAAAAAATATATATATTATATTAATTTATGCATTTTTTATAAATGCAATATAACCAATAATCAGGATTATAATATTAATATTCAAAAGATAAATAAACCTGATATACAACTTCTAAATTGAATCTATCCCATATATTAAAGGTCCCGTATTATGCCCCTTTTCACAAGATGTAAAATAAGTCTCTGATGTCCCCAGAGTGTGTATGTGAAGTTTCAGCTCAAAATACTCATTTTTTACAGCATGTTTAAATTGTCATTTTTTGGGGCTCAGAAAAACGCGCTGTTTTAGTGTGTGCCCTTTAAATGCAAATGAACTGCTGCTGGACGACCCAGGGGGCGGAGCTTCATGAGCTCGCGCTCAGTCTCTCAGGACAATTTCATCTCACGGAATGATGATAATATCAGAAACTCTCAGTAATGGTGTTCATTTCGAGTCGGACAATAATGCCTACAGAGTCAGAGTGCTGTATAGAGATGGAAAAGGTATAGTTTAGTAGTTTAATTACGGTTATTATAACGTATTTGTCATCTGCTTGTATGTATCCATTATTTATTAATAGCCTACAAGTCTGCTGTTTCGGATCAGGTCCGAATGATGATAAAACATATACTGAGTTTAATAAAGTTTATTGTACATCACACAAAAGATGAAGCGTCAGTTTTACTTCAGAAAATCACCGTAAGAGCTGAGTAAACACAGTAAGTTATAAGAAGTGCGCAAGTACGAATTTCAGTAGAGTTGAGGGAGCATTCCTGTGGGCGGAGGTTAGTCAAAAAACGGTTCTACTGACGTCATTAAAGAAGGAAGTAGAGGGATGTAGTCCAAACGGGCCGTTCGATGTAGGCGAATTCTGTTAAATAAAATATCTCGCTTGGCATTGAACTTTGAGCTTTATAATTTTACAGATATTATTTATACTCTAACAACAACATTACACACCAACTAAAGTTTGAAACATGGGATCACGAAGAACGGGACCTTTAAGAGATTACAGGTTTAGTTATAGTTAGAAATTACATGTTTTGCAGTAAAACTACTCGTACAGCAGTTATTTAAATTGTACTGAATTTCATTACATTTTGATTCTACTTCATTATTATAAAATTATACATCTGGTTTGATTCAAATTAAGAAATTCAATCCTGGATGGAAGACTACCCTGGCCAGCTAATGACCAGCTCAGACCAGGCTGCTACCATGATCCAAAATAAAACTACCAGCTTAAGATGGATTTTCCAACAGTGAAAATTCTCCCCGCTAATCTCATATGCTATATCTCATATTTTTTTGTTGAGTTTTTGAACAATGTCTCAGACTGTGCTCAAATTTGCCTAGATACCAAAGTCAGACATCTCAATATGAACAAATTTCTCATTAAATTATATGCTATATGCTATTAGTTGCTTTTCACATTCATATTACAGCTCAATACTCTCACTGTCCGTAAACAACTGTCTCTTTTCATTTCTCCTAAGGAATGTTCTTAAATAAAACTGACACTTGAATCGTAAGTGAGAAAGGGGGGTAGATGTTGGTGTGTAAACCGTCTCTATTGACCCAGAGAATCCCTTCAATAAGAGCACATCAAATATGAGCCTACGGTTGCCATGGCAGCAGACAAACACCTGCCATGAGTGACACGGCGCTCATGGCTCTACATGCATAAACGCACGTCAACACGGAACAGAAGTGAGAGGTGAAGTATGCATTAATGCACACCCATTCCTGCACATCACAGACAGACGCTGTAGTCAGGTCTGCAGCTTAACGATGACAACATTTTTATTTTCGGGTGATCAATCCCTCTACAGACAACAAGAAACAGAATTTGCACCTTAAAGGTGCAGTAAGGGATTTTGAAGAAACACTGTTGATAATTGAAATTGCTCTGCCTCCAAATTGCATGCAATAAAAGAGTGGATATCTCTTTATCATAGCTGAAGCGAAGCACACCAGCTCCAGACAAACAATGACACTCAAAACCGCCCTGTAACTACAGCTACCCTTACAACAATAGCATATCTTGGTTCTGTGAAACATCGCAAAGCCAATGTATGGAGCAGAAAACAAGGCAACCTTGGTGTTCATTTTCAGACCTTCCCACTTAGGCCTCTCCAGCGCTAGAAAGCTAGAGGTCCTACAGCTCTTGGCTGATCATAACCCTTCTTTTTCCAGTGAAATTCTTCTAACCTCTTCTCTTTTGTAATGTCTCTCAGCCACTTCTCTTTCTAGAGTCTTTCTTTAAATCTCCCTCTTGCTCACTCTCTCTCCTCCCCCATCATGAGTGGACACGTCCCCTGCTGCTGATTTGCTACAAGCGTTTCATTGTGCTCTGTCCGATCCACTTTCAACAGCATTTCCCAGAAATCACTTACTGCACCTTTAACTATTGATATATGTTTTGAGTTGTATAGAGTAAGATCACAGACATTTATTAATAAAGCATGTTGTAATTTTAAATACGTGTGATTGTCTCATTACATACCTGTGTATGCCATATTCTTCGGGTTTCCGTACGGGGTTCCCGGTTGCACTGGGCTGTACACCGGGTTCATGGTGGAAGACAGCCTGTTCTTACTGAAAAACAGATAGACAGAGACAGCATATGAGTTACGCCAGTGTTGTTTTGACGGGTATGAACTTTTGCAACACTATTATCTGCCTAAACAAACCAAAATTATGATAAAACATAACACACACACACACACACAAGCACAAGTCTCAAATTCTCTAGGCTCTACAGTCTCACCATACATACTTTTTCAGTGGTCTTTTTTACCTTTTTTTGAAGAATTACATAAAAGGGCTTTTCACACTTGAAATGGTTAACCCTGGGTCATTCTAAACGCCGGGTAAATGGAATCCTGGGTTATCTTGCTTCACGTTTCACACTGTTAATAATATACCCGGAGTTGACAATTAATCGTGGGCATTCACAAGATGAAGTTTCACACTTTACATTCCTAAACCTAGGGTTAACATACGTATTTGCATATTTGCTTTGCCAGTCTCACTGACTGGATGAACGCAGCATGTGACCTGTTTACATAAAGGCTATAGCACTGACCGACTGTAAGAATGAAATGGTCTCTTCTTCACACCAATTGCCGTGTGTTCTATCGTCATTTGACATTTTTCATATTCAAACCAGCAGCCATATCACCCTGTAGCCCAAGACTGGTTGCCCACTGAAGCTAAGCAGGGTTGAGCCTGGTTAGTACCTAGATGGGAGACTCCTGGAAAAACTAGGTTGCTGCTTGAAGAGGTGTTAGTGAGGCCAGAAGGGAGTGCTCACCCTGTGGTCTGTGTGGGTCCTAATGCCCCAGTAAAGTGATGGGGACACTATACTGTCAAAGAGCCCCGTCCTTCGGATGAGACGTTAAACCGAGGTCCTGACTCTCAGTGGTCCCATGGCACTTCTCGTAAAGAGTAAGGGTGTAACCCCGGTGTCCTGGCCATATTCCATCCAATGGCCCTTGCCAATCCCCATCCATTGAATTGGCTCTATTACTCTCTCTCCTCTCCACAGCTGGTGTGTGGTGAGCGCACTGGCGCCAATGTACTGTGGCTGCAGTCGCATCTTCCAAGTGGATGCTGCACACTGGTGGTGGTTGAGGAAACCTCAACATGATTGTAAAGTGCTTTGGGTGTACAGTAGTACATATGAAAGCACGTGGATATAAGGAGGAGGGTTTCTTAACCCTGGGTAAAAAGCGGTGTTAACCCTGCTTCTAAATTACAAGTGTGAAACGTTCCTTTACGTTCCTTTAAAAGTGGGATTAAGAATGACCGGGGGTAAGCACAGTGTGAAAAGACTTGGCTATTTTAAGACCACGTTTCAGTAGATGCTGTAAAGTCAATCTTCACATATGTTTGGCTGTGGCTTTTTACATGTTTCGGTTACTTTTGTAATGGTATTAGAGTTAATAGATAATTCTTTATATTTGAATGCCAATAAACCATATATTGGCCAATAAATCTAAGCCTGAAAAAAAAGTCTTACCATTAAATGCCATGTCCCAAGCACTAATCAAAACTATACAGTATATAATTTGAACCAGTGTAAGTTTTAAAATGAATTTTACACTCCTACGGCCAACTTTCTTTATTAAAGTTTTTTAATTTATTGTCTTACAAATAAATAAAATAATGCCTAAATAATGCAAACAAGTCATTGGACAACATTACTTGCGTATAAAGAATCAAAATGCATGGGCCATGGATAAATAAAATGAAATGGCCTCTGCACGGACAATAATACAATTATTTCAATTAAACCATATCGTTGATGAAAATAATACGAAAATAAAAATTAATAATGCATCAATGTTTTTGAAAAAGAAACATCTTAAATTAATATCACTTTTTTTTTAAAACAGCATTGCTTTTTGAGTTGCGTGTGCTGAAGATGAAGAGCTGAATGAACAATGGAAAAATAAATCGTTTTGTTAGCGGGTTAACAACCAAACGCATCCTATATGAGATTAATCAGATATTTATACAACAGAATCATATTTCAGCTTATATCTGCATAAAATGATGGAAATGCACAAGTGAACTTGAACTAAGTTACGTGCTAGTCAGAATGTGTAACTCTTGTTGTGGATACACATGCGCTCTTCCCGTAACAACGCACTGAAACACGGCAACTAAACCCAAAGAATTCACAATGATTTATTACAATAGTGTTCTCGTTATGTTATGTATATGACAGTCCCAATTGTAGTTATTAATGTTGTGCATTACTGTTTGAGCTACGTGCACTGAATGATCATTGGTAAACTGAATCTCTTTACTACCACGTTAACTTAAAGGTCCCATGGCATGGATTATTTTATTATTTTATAATGTTTCCTGGGGTGCCCTTATAATGTTATTATGTTTTTTAGATCAAAAAAATTCATAATTTAGAAATAAAAGGCATTTTTCCTAGCCTGATTTTAGCCTCTGATTTGAATGCTCTGTTTGAAGGGGCGTGTCTGCTGTGAGACTTCAGTGTAAACACTCACTGCTGAGATTGGCCGACATGCTTGCATATGAAATAGCTAGCATTACATGTGGGACTCTCTCGAAAACTTTTATTATTACAGCTATTATACATTTTTACTATTACAGCTATCGAGATTAACAAATCGTGAGAAGTTTTTAAAGTATTTAGATCTATTCCCATCACATAAAAGGTTGCAGTGATGAGCATTGAGCAGATGACAGTCTGTTGATCGCGTGAATAAAGATCTTATCATTGCAACGCAGTTTCTGCACTCTCACTAATGCTTTCACCAATGCAAACATGATGAAAAAACAGTAAGAGCTTCGTTGTGCAGTGTAACAGCGTCATTGATTTCATAACGAGTTTTGGCAAGTGTCCAGATAAACTCGTGCTGTGTGATTCACAGCTTGGGCGATTGGAAAGGGATTGTTCTTTGATCACTTTCTGTATATATTTTAAATCACAGTTTAAATAAGATTATTTTCATCCTACTAAGAGAAACGATGTGAAGTTGATATTTTAGTCACTGGCTTGATTTACTGATGCATAAACAGTATTGAACGATTTTGAGAGAAAGATTATCTGTCTGAACTTGAACAATTACACATCAGAAATTCACATAACCCACATTTTTTTCAGAGGCTCGGATGAAGGAACTAATAAAGTGAAATTTTCATGCCATGGGACCTTTAACCAAACGCATCCTATATGAGATCTGATATATATATATATATATATATATATATATATATATAGTGGGGAAATAATTATTTGATCCCCTGCTGATTTTGTAAGTTCACCCACTGAGAAAGATATGAAGGGTCTATCATTTTTATGGTAGGTTTATTTTAACTGATAGAGACAGGATATTATTATATATTATACAAAGGTTGTAAATTGATTAGCATTTGATCGAGTGAAATAAGTATTTGATCCCCTACCAACCAGCAAGAATTCTGCCTCCCACAGATTGGCTATGTGCCCATGTGGAACACAGATTAGTCCTGCCACTTTAAGAAAGTACTCCTAATGTCAGCTCATGTGTATAAAAGAAACCTGTCCACAGAATCTGTATCTTCCATTCTATCCTCTCCACCACTATGGGCAAGACCAAAGAGCTGTCAAACGTCAGGGACCAGATTGTAGACCTGCACAAGGCTGGAATGGGCTACAAGACCATCAGCAAGAAGCTTGGTGAGAAGGAGACAACTGTTGGTGCCATTATTCGGAAATGGACGATATACAAAATAACCATTAAATCGCCCTGGGTCTGGAGCTCCATGCAAGATCTCGCCTCATGGGGTACGGATGATCATGAGAAAGGTGAAGGATCAGCCCAGAACTACACGGGAGAAGCTTGTTAATGATCTCAAGGCAGTTGGGACTACAGTCACCAAGAAAACAATTGGTAACACACTATGCCGCAATGGATTGAAATCCTGCAGCACCCGCAAGGTCCCCCTGCTCAAGAAGGCTCATGTACAGGCCCGTCTGAAGTTTGCCAATGAACATCTAATGATTTAGAGAAGGCTTGGGAGGAAGTGCTGTGGTCAGATGAGACCCAAATTGAGTTATTTGGTATCAACTCAACTCGTCGTGTTTGGAGGAAAAGAAATGCTGACTATGACCCCAAGAACACCATCCCTACAGTCAAAACATACCGCCTAGGCAACAAAGGAGTGGCTCAAGAAGAAGCATATTAAGGTTTTGGAGTGGCCTAGCCAGTCTCCAGGCCTTAATCCTATAGAAAATCTGTGGAGGGAGCTGAAACTTAGAGTTGTAAAGGATTTAGAGAGGATCTGTAAAGAGGAATGGACCAAAATCCCTCCTGAGATGTGTGAAACAGAGAACCACTTTTCTAGGCGTGGTATGGGATTCGATCACTATGCAAGCACGTTTCTCTCCAGCACGCATCGCTCCCAGGGATTCAGGGACAAGATTCGTATCACCTTGATCGCCCCGCGGTGGCCGGGCAGTGTGGTTGTCGTATCTAGTGTCTCTCCTTGACGGATCTCCTTGGGAGATTCCGGTCAGGAGGGACCTTCTGTCCCAAGCAGGGGGCTCAATACTTCAACCCCGCCTAGAACTGTGGAAGCTGTGGGCTTGGGCTCTGAGGGGGCCCAGCTTATAGATGCTGGTCTCTCAACTGAGGTTGTTGAGACCATTCTTCACTCCAGAGCTCTCTCCACAAGGAAACTGTATGCCCTGAAGTGGAGGGTGTTCACTTCTTGGTACAGTGGTCGTCAGCTGGACCCAGTTAACTGCCCTGTTGGTACAGTGCTGGAGTTCCTGCAAGAGCGATTTGCTCCAGTTATCTCCGTCCACTTAAAAGGTGTACGTGGCGGCCATAGCTGAATATCCCTTACTTGGTATGTTTTTAGGGAGAGACCCCTTGGCAACACGTTTCCTCCGTGGCACTTTGAGGCTGTTGCCTGCAGTACACACTAGGGTACCGGCATGGGATTTGGCCGTGGTGCTCCAAGGCCTATCCCTGGCTCCCTTTGAGCCTATTGAGGAGGTTCTGAAGTTTCTGACTCAAGATGTCGTTCCTCCTGGCTCTCACTTCTCTTAAAATAATAGATTTACAAGAGTTCTCTGTTTCCCTTTCGTGCTTAGATTTTGCGTCCGACATAGTAAAGGCGTTCCTTCTCCCTAGACCGGGGTACATTCCTAAAGTTCCCACTAATGTGGCCAGATCTATTGTCCTGCAGGCCTTCTGTCCTGCTCCATTCCAGGATTCCGACCAGAAAAGAAATAATCTGCTTTGTCCAGTTAGGGCATTGGATGCCTATGTCCACAGAGCTTCCCTGTGGCATAGATCAGAACAACTGTTTGTGTGTTTTGGACCTCCCAATAAAGGGTCCCCAGAGAAAGAGCAGAGAATGAGCAAATGGATAGTCGGGGCTATCTCTCGTGCTTATGAATTGGCCGGACTGCCTACCCCTTTAGCAGTGCGGGCCCATTCAACTAAGAGTATGGCTGCCTCTAAGGCTCTAGTTTCAGGAATTTCACTTCAAGATGTTTGTGATGCGACAGGCTGGTCCTCACCACACACATTCATGAGGTTTTACGTCCTAGACTTGGGCTCCACACCTGGGGCTCAGGTGCTCTCATCCTAGTGCTTTCTTGATTCACACTAGAAAGACACTGGTCATTGTGGCGGCGTGGGTATAGGCGTTCCCACAGCGTCAATCGACGCAGCACGAGTTCCCTTGAAATGGAACGCCTCGGTTCCGAATGCAACCTTGGTTCCCTAAAGAGGGAATGAGACGCTGTGTTGCCCTGCCATACTTACTGAATGCCTGTTAGCGACTTGCTTGTTTCATCCTATTAGAAGCTAGCGTTACACAGTATGGGCAGGGTTTATAGTTTCCTGGTTGATGACGTCACCCGCCTCTGACGTCTTGTCACACCATTGGACTGATTTCACTCATGCTTCATGACGCAATCACGCAGAGTGTTCCCACAGTGTCAATTGATGCAGCATCTCGTTCCCTCTTCAGGGAACCGAGGCGATTTGCTGCTCAAGAAACATTTCTTATCATCAATGTTGAAATGTTGTGCTGCTAAATATTTTTGTGGAAACTGTGATAAGTTTTTTCAGGATTCTTTGAATAAAAAGCAAAAAAACTAACAAACAAAAAAAATTTTGAACAGTAGCGTGATTGATATTTTATCAATAATTAAAAATGAATATTTTCTTGTTCAAGCTATTTCCATATTCTACGTCCTTTAAATATCTAATAACATTCAAAGATAAAGTGGTGGTCATACTACACTTTGTGTTGCATTTACTTGTAGCCATCCAAAATACAGCAGACTGTATTTTACAAAAGTATATGTGAAAACCTTTGTCTTTCACTGTGCACTAAAGTTCACATTTGGTGAAACCATTAGTGCCACCAAATGTGCTACCATTAGCCCTCATTTTGCATCAAAACACGTTTAAAAGAAAACTTTAAGAAGTGAAGCAGGATAGTAGATGGTAAATAAGAACATTTACATTTGTTATCATTTATTATGTATCATGCAATTTATTATATATTGAAAACAGAAGCCCTTGACTGTGACATCATATCCTTTTTTTTTGCATCCTTAAAGTCTAAAGTGATGGATATTCACCAAGGCTTCAACTAGAACAAGAAACAAGTTTAAAAATGAGAAAAACAGCAGTAGGGGGACGTTTCCATTGTAAAACTGAACTACTGATTGTCTGGGACGAGACTGAGGTTAATCTAATCCTTACGGCAAACTGGGTGTGAGTATGTGAGTGTATGAGTGTGTTACCCTCCCTTATTGTGCATGTGTGTGTGTCTGATCTCACATGAACACTCGATGCCATTATCAGTCAGTCAGTCAGGGGGGAAAGACATGAATAGGGGAGGATTATGCGTCAGAACTTCCCCTCACACCACGGCCACACACGACGGAAATGGGAGAAGGCCGTGTGAGCATGGAGCTGTTAGCAGGTGTTCATATGTATCGTGGTGTTGTGTGTGTCACGAGCATGTGTGTGTGTGTGTGTGTGTGTGTGTGGGAGAGTGGATATGTCAGAGGGGAATGTGCCCATCAGAGCGAGAAGATGACACCCTCATAAACACAAGTATGAAAGATCAAAGGAGCTTGATGCAGCATTTAAATTATCCTAAAGATTTTATCAGCATGTAAAATGCATTAGAGACGTAAAAATAATTTGGCAAACTGCAGAAAAAAAAATCTAATAGTCTTTTATAAAAGCAACAAGTCATGAGAAGCATTACAGTGATTTTACCATGTTCACCACACATGCAGGTGCACTTGTTGTGCTTAACAAGATCCCTTTACTACTGTAAAGTCATTGTAACACATGGTCTCTCATGACTTGTGAGAAGGCTGAGAAGAATATGTAACATTGCTAACATCGTTCTACATAGATAAATAGCCTATTAAACCATAATATGCTGCCTTTAAAATATAAATAATGGTGGTCAAGCACACAAATGACACTTGCCGCAGCACACTGGGATTTTTGACCGTTATTTGACTATGCCGTAAAAAACAGCAAGGAGACTTACCAAACATTTTAATAATTTATTGGTAAACTAGTGTTTTCTGAGTCAGTGTCGGCTGCAAAGGTGAAGTTGTGAATCTCCACAGCATAGTGGACGGGCACGCATAGAAATGCATGAGAAATGCACGTATCGAATTTAAATCGGTTCATTTTAAAAGTAGACATTTCAATCTTCAGACATATAGAATATGTGAGGCAAGTATGCACTCGTATGAGCATGAGTTTTGTTTAATTTTTGTGACGCGCTCCAGAAGTTCACACGGAGACCAAGACAGTAAAAAGTGCATCCTGTTTGTTTTCTTTATTTTACAGAAGCACAAGTTTTGTTGTTGTTGTTATGAGCGTAAACATATAAAAGTAGACTAGTTTAGAATGATGTATTATTCCTATCTGTATGACCAAAAATGATGGAGCATTTTAAATTCTTTGAGTTCTTGGATTTGCGCCAAATAATAGCACGCATTTATCTAGGTCAATATTAGAGCCAGCGACCACATTAAGCTGCAAACGTTAGGCTACTACTTGCGTGTTTCAAATGATAAGCCATATTTGAGGTCGGTGAATGATAGGTGAACATATGGAATTCCTGGCCGACATACTGCAATTACCAAATGGACCAGAAGTGTTAAAGATCTGTCTGTCGCGGACTGCGTGACTTCGCCACTTCCTGTGGAAGTTTTATTCTTCTGCAACTAACTGAATAATTAAAATTTGGTTGACTAGGTGATTGCACACTAGCGCAGAGCAAGTATTTTCAATCCATTCCTATGGAAGTTGAGCTTCACGCTTGCATGGTGCATTGTGGGATTGACAGTGGACCGGAGAGTGTCAAAAGGTTGGGCAGTTCTCAAATGTATGCAAATATCAATCGAAAAATGCGGTCGGCAGCAAATCGTTGTGAGGTTCATATATACAGTGCAATGCATAAGTTAATACACCCATGCTAAAGTTGACTAAAAAGAGGAATAAAAAATCATATTTTGGAAATTGAACTTAATGCCTTAATTTAAAAAATTAGGAAAAATCCAACCTTTTAGGACACCAATTTTCTTTGTGAATGAATAATGTATCGTAAATAAATAAATGTTCTTCCTTAAAATACATGGTGCATAAGTGTGTACACCCCTATGTTAAATTCCCATAGAGGCAGGCAGATTTTTATTTTTAAGTATTTTTTTTAAATTAATTTTTAGGATACTATGCATCCTGATAAAGTTCCCTTGGCCTTTGGAATTAAAATAGCCCCACATCATCACATAGCATTCACCATACCTAGAGATTGGCATGGTTTTATAACAGTTAGCCTAAAAGCTAGTTTGATTTGCATTGAGAGATGATCTTATGGAAAGTACCCCATGCCAATCTCTAGGTATGGTGAATGCTATGTGATGATGTGGGGCTATTTTAATTCCAAAGGCCAAGGGAACTTTATCAGGATGCATAGTATCCTAAAAATTAATAAAAAAAAAATTACTTAAAAATAAAAATCTGCCTGCCTCTATGGGAATTTAACATAGGGGTGTACACACTTATGCACCATGTATTTTAAGGAAGAACATTTATTTATTTACGATACATTATTCATTCACAAAGAAAATTGGTGTCCTAAAAGGTTGGATTTTTCCTAATTTTTTTAATTAAGGCATTAAGTTCAATTTCCAAAATATGATTTTTTATTCCTCTTTTTAGTCAACTTTAGCATGGGTGTATTAACTTATGCATTGCACTGTATGTGTATATATATATATATTATGTATGTATATGTTAAATATTGTAGTTTGGATTCTTTCATTGTGATTATACTGGCTGGGTTCTCAAAAGTTTAGAAAATTGACAGCATATCTTGGGGCATTCAGAAGACATTTTTAATGTTACAAAAGATTTTTATGTAAAAATAAACGCTAATATTTTGAATTTTCTATTCATCAAAAATTCCTGAAAAAATGTATCACGGTTTCCACAGAAATATTAAACAGCACAACCGTTTTCAACATTGATAATAATAAGAAATGTTTCTTGAGCAGCAAATCGGCATATTAGAATAATTTCTGAAGGACCATGTGACATCATTGTGTCATCACTGGATAATAATACTGGAGTAATTATGCTGTAATTATGCTGAAAATTCAGATTTGCATCACAGGAATATAAATATAAAAAAGGAATGGCCATTTTTCACAATCCAATCACTTAAATCAAACAAATAACAAAAAGATGTGCCTAAAATCCATCACATCATCAATATAAAAGTAAAAAGGGTTGTGAATGAAATGTCATGTTGTCTTTAAAGGGGTCATCGGATGCTCATTTTCCAAGTTCCAAGTTTGTAACATGCTTTGGTTAAAATCCCTCAATGGTTGTGTAAAACAACACCCTTTTTACCTCCTCAAAAACAGCTCTGTTCACAGCGACTCATTTCTGTGCATATCTCTTTAAATGATAATGAGCAACTGCTCACCCCACCCCTCTCTTCCATGGGGCGTGTTGACGCAAGACACGTAAAGTGCTGCCTTGGCTGACAGTATACAAATGGCTGAGGGCAGAAATATGCTAATACGGGACAGTCCATCAGTGGTCGTGGGCGGAGCATGAGCAATATGATGTCATATTGCTCAGAAAATCCAAACGGCTTGATTATAGAGCGTGTTTAGGCTTTTTGAGGATAAAAAAAAAAATCAAGAAGTGAATGGATTTTTTTCCATTATATGGTGGTTGTGTCCACACACTGCAAAGACGCATTTATAAGCAAACTCCATTTAAAAGTGAATTTTGCATTCGATGACCCCTTTAATAAGCTTGATCAGAGGTACAAAAATAGAAATGAGCAGGTGAAAACTGTGTGCTGCTCTGAGACTAAACAAATCAAGGTCAAACAAACCCTAGAGGAGAGAAACATGACATAGCCTGGCCAGTATGTAGGTCAGAACAGCTGGAAACGTACATACATCAGGGTGAACAGTACATCAACTTCGACCCAAACACACACACACACACACACACACACGGTGGAAGGTGCTGAGCACTAGACTGACCTCTTAACGTTCTGACTGGTGTCTGTTGGGTACAGAAAACTGAATTTGTCAGTGGAATGCCCGCTTGCCATTCTCAGTGAAGGAAAGGCAAATGAAGGAGGTAGGAAGAATGGATATGCAAATCTGGAAATGACAAAAAAGAAGGAAACAAACAAAAACGAGAGCAGGATATGATTAAAAGGCAAACCATCAAGCACAAGCACAGCAGAGCAAAGCAAAACACAGCAAAGCAACACAAAGCAAGCAAAGCAGTGGACAGAGAGAGAGAGAGAGAGAGAGATAGATAGAGAGAGAGAGAGAGAGAGAGAGAGAGATAGAGAGAGAGAGAGAGAGAGAGAGAGAGAGAGAGACACTGACAAGCAGCAGAAATCAAATCACACACCTTCACACACTGATGGACAGATCAGTATGGGGGTGAATAACGGTGCGTCAGGGACAAACAGCGCTGGCTTGGAGCAGTGTTCTCGTGTGCATGTAGATGTGAGTTAAAATGCAGTCAAGCCCACTTAATATCACTTCCTTTAATTAGATGCTTATTTCATTCCCACACACTTTAAAAGGGTTAGTGTGTAGGAAAAACGAGGAATATCATCTCCATTTCACATTATTCTATATTAAGGACAAGCACATAGGTCATTTTCACTACTTAAATAAATGTGCTTAAAGGGATCGTTCATCATCATTTACTCACACTCCAAACTAGTATGAATGTTTTTCTTTTGCGGAAAATGAAAGAAGATATTTTGAGTCCATTGACTTTTTTTTTTATGAAATTGCTCAAAATAGCTTTACATTTTTGGGTACAATGTCCCTTTAAATGTAATAACTAAGTCGGCACCAATAGCCTCGTGGGCAACGCGACAGATAGCGCCATTGCGCTTCAGACGACCTGAGTCCGAGTCCCAGCTCGCAGACCTTTTCTGATCCTGTCCCCCTCTCTCTCCCACCTTGCTTCTTGCCCACTCTATACTATCCTATCAAGGCAAAAATCGCCAAAAATAAATCTTAAAAAAAAAACAGTAATAACAAGTGATGAGCATTTATAGAGTAATATATCATTATAATGATGATAAATTAAAGAATACCATGCCAACACATTAAACATGATTCATGTGCAATGGAGGCCAGAGGATGCTAATTTTTTTCGCCAATGAATTTACATGACCTTTTCTCATGTGATTACAGTATAACAATTTTTTACAAATAAGATTACTCCAACAAGAAAAGAAAAAAAAAGTGATGTTTAGACAAAACGATAAAATAGGTTAATAACAATGAGTATTTTAATTCTACATCACCAATAATGGTTTTAACTAACTGAAAAGTTAACTGAGCAATGTAGAGATTTCTTTGAAAAAATAAAGAAGAAACATGCATAAAAATGTGCTTACAAACCATTTTGAAAAGCAAACCACTGCCATTAATGCCTAACATTTTTTCATTTCACATGTTATAGTAGCACTTTGCATCTTACCCAAATAAAATTGTATCTGGTCAGTAGCATGATGACAAAAAACAAATACATCAAAAAGAATTGAAATATTTCTATACTTTTCTTGGATGCGCCTGAAAGCACACAGAATCAATGTCAATGCATGCATAGTAAATGCATTGTTTGCTTCCTAATTGACAATTTTAACATATGAAGTCTACATCCTGGCAAGTAAACATATCTCACTAATTTATATCCTAGAGTGTTTACCGCTAAGAGATAAGAAAGTGTAAAGAGCGACAAAATATCAATAAACAGCTAAAATGGCACATTTGCTGCACATTAACATATGGTGTATTGTAGATGCTTGTAATTTCTTTATTGAAATGATAATTTCTTTATTGAAATGACAAATATTTATTTGTCTGATGAAGAGCCTGCGTGCTCGAAACGTTACATACGCTATGCGATAGTTGTCTTGAAAATAAATATTTTTGATAATTTTGGAGCTTAGGTGTTGCCGACTTTATACTTTATTTTGTAATTTCTTTATTGAAATGTAATGCAATTATGAAGTGCATCCAGGTCACAATCATGCATGCAGGTTTTTAACCCTATATATGACTTCATTAAATAATCCTATAGTGCCCTCTAGTGAAGGTATTATGCAACCATGCTTGCCCTCACCTCAGGTTAATGTCACTGGTCTTAAATGGACAATTGAAAGTGATGTAAAGCAGGTTTGGCTGTACTTTGCACGTGCATCTTCTTTTTTATGTGCAGAGGCTGCTCTGAGCTGCTTGTGTTCTGCAGACTGTGAGTCATTAATCAGGCCGTGACAAGATCACCTTGAGCTGTTCGTGGATGAAGGTGCCCCTCACACCAGTACACAACCACCTCTCTCTCTCTCTCTCTCTCTGCACTAATATCTTCCTCAGTAGGACGTATGATTGATGGCATAATGAAGGATATCAAACTGCCACACAGATGTAACGGAGAAATCTACTAAAATTGTATGCGTGTATTCAGAACATGTTCAGACGTGATATAACTGACTGCCTCGGATTCACTGATTCTTTATCTTATCAAAAATCATCACACTGACCGATGGGAAATTAAAGACTAGACAACACCTCTTCTATGATTCTTGTGCCATAGAGGCACAAATCAGGGATGCTACAATTTTTTACCAATGAATTTGCATGACCTTTTTGCATTTATAAGGATTTTTACAAATCATTTTATGGAGATTTCTGCAGCAGACTTCCATTTGTATTTCAAGTATGAATCAAACTAATATATATATATATATATATATATATATATATATATATATATATATATATTTTTATTTTTTTTTTATTTTTTTTTTTCTGGCTAATTTTTACTCAAAGAATAATATCAAGTCAGTTCAATATTTTCATAACATAGTAGATCATACCTAGGAAAATGCATATTATTGTTAACTAAAACTCCAACATTTAAAAAATAACATTAATAAAATTAATAATAAAAAAAAAAAACTGAAATAAATAAAAATATACTAAAACTGTGATAAAATGAACAAAAACTAAGTAGACATAAAAAACAAAGACTAATAAAAACTATTATAAAAAAATACTAAAACTAAAATCACAATGCAAATGGAAAATATAAAATAAAAACTAATTCAAAATATTAATAAATACTATAATGATACTGAAATACACAAACTTTCAGATTCCTTGATATTTCCAGCTCTTCAATGATTGTAACGCTGACAAACATTTACATGTGATCATATAACAAAGATATGCTTTTTACCACATAAAAATGATTATATAAATATTCAAGGATGTTTTTTTTATTTGTATGATATTAATATTTCGCCCATCTCTTCTGGAATGTAAAAAACAGAATAAATACAACACACAACCCTCAATAGCAGCAACTCTTTTTGAAATAATTAACTGAAACGCACACACAGACACAAAAGAACCTTTTTTATGTCTCAATGACCAAAATGCAGAGCAAAATACAAGGCAGAACACATTGAAGAGCACTCATTATCCCGAACAGGTATTATTCACTGCTTTATGTGCTCTTCTACAAGCCAAACACGCACAGTGGCTCATCAAGGGTGGAGAATGGGGTTCTTAGTGCACACTCGAGTAACTAACCAGCATTAAACACACCAGACTGCCCGTCCCCGAAGAGTCGTTCACGAGGGAAGATATGTGCAGGAAAATGGCTGACTTCTAATACAGGGCTGGTTTAAAGGGATAGTTCACCCAAAAAAAAAAAAAAAAAAAAAATCAACATTTTTCCATCATTTACTCACCTTTATGAGGTTCCAAACCTGTATGAGTTTCTTTCTTGTGTGGAACATAAAAGATCTTTTGAAGAATGCTGGTAACCAAACAGTTGCTGGTCCCCATTGAAGTCAATGGGGACCAAAAACTGTTTGGTTACCAACATTCTTCAAAATATCTTCTTTTATGTTCCACACAAGAAAGAAACTCATACAGGTTGGGTCGCCTCTAGTCGGCCTCATGTCGGCGGGAGTTCGCCCGATTCAGCGTGTTGAATCGGCGTCAGCCAGTGCATGAGAATAAAAGCGTAAGTGATAAAAGCGAGCAAAGTAGTCATGATGGCACAGTTAGAAGGCTGGTTCTAATTTGACGTCATCTTACCTGAGCATTCCAATATTTTCATAACAACATGAGCCGGCTGGAATGAAGAAAGTGATCAGCATGATTCAAAAATGGTAAGCAAGCGCTGCTTTGTTTACGGGTTGTATATATGTAGTCCTAGTTTTGGTTTTCTTTTTTGAATGACGAAAATAGACTATTGATACCTGCTGATTTATGCAGTCATTTCCTTACACGCAGGCACAGAACACACATGCTAGTTGGCAGTCAGCTGTAGTCTTTGCGGTGTGTTCAAGTGCAGCTTTTTGGCCCAGACGCAGCTGATGCGAGGCGACAACACAAGCTATGTTTCCATCCAAAGTTGTGAATTTAACTTTGGAATTGGAATATCGCATAGAACATTTGCGAATAAGAGAGAGTCGAAGAGAACAAAATCCTTAAAATCCGTTAAAGTCCACTGTGGTATAATTCAAGCTCTTGAATGTTGTTTGTATGTCTATGTGGTGTTTTCAATATGCTTTGAGACAAACCATGTGCAAATTCACAAATCAACACCATTGCTGAGTATTTTCTCTTTAAAACTTTAGTGAACCAAAGACAGTCTCAAAAATGTAGTTTGACCATAGACTGTAAAAAAAAAAAAAAAAAAGGGGGGGGTTTGACATCGCTGGTGTTTCTGACATCACAAACTAACCAAGCACGTCAGTGTGTGAATGTCAACGAGTGAATCTTTGAGCTGGCGGGGCTAATTTGCATATTCATAGAACCGCATGTACTAAATGAGACATGGGTGTAGTGTTACATTCAAGCTATTTTAAGGCATGAAGAATTTTTTAGAAAGGAAAAAACTTTTAATTATGTAATTTTGGTGATCAAAGATGAGTTTTAATGGATACAATTATTGACTACAGGGGTGCTTTAAGAAAGCAGAATTGTTACGTATGATTGCCATCTCTCCTCGCTTGCCTTCTCCTTGCGACTGATTTTCATGATCTCCCCCGTCCTCTCTCTAACCAAATCAATACCTCCTCCATTCCAGCGTCTTTCCTCCTCCTTTCCGTCCCTCCCCCCCTTTTTCCTCAATCTCTATGTATAACTCTTTTTTTTCTCCCTCCTTTTTTTATCAGGGTGAATCTGAACACACTGCAGTGCCCTTGAGCTCTCACTCCTCTCCTTCTCTCTCATGCAGAACACAGAGTTTGGCAGTTATGTTGCAGTTATGTAACACGCTGCTCTTTATAACACGTTGTTGAAAGGTGCATTGCTTAGTGCTCATTATATTTGCCCTGCAGCATCAGGAGACAGGAAACAAAATGAGGGGAAATCCAGACGCAAAATTAAGCTGAGCGCCATTACATTCACCTCATTTGGCTCTTGATACAACATTCAGGATGATGTGAATCTGGATTTGATTTTATGATTCCCCATTAACAAACCGTGCGAGCACAGCCTGAATCGAAAGAAAGTAAATCATATCTTTAAAATACATTCTACTGAATATTTCAGGGTCCAAAAAGAGCTAAATATTACCTAAATAATTCATTATGAAATAATTTCATTATGGCAAAAATATAGTTTTTAATAACATAATGTAAAAACAGTTTAATGGTCGGTAAGAAATACTTATGGTTGGTAAATCTTCCCAATTGGCAGGTGCATTTGATTATTCATTTATTTATTTTTATTTCAAATGTAACAAATCCTGTCAAGAATGCCTAAGTCATATTTAACTACAAATGGTGGTAATAACAATAATAATAATAATAATAATAATAATAATAATAATAATAATAATAATAATGTCTATTTTTTCTATTTTAAATTAGATCTATTTTTAGGACCATGAACATCACCAAATTCTCATTAAACAAATAATAATTCAATTAATAATAATAGTTTTTCGATAAAATCACACAATTATTGGGACCATTAAAAATATTAAGAATTAAAATCAAATTTAAAAGAAAAGCATCAGTAATGAACAAAATGTGCTTAATTTTCATGAAAAAAAATGCCACAACTGATACATCTTAATGCTCTTAAAAATAGGCTTAATTTTCTTAATGCAAAATATAATTGACTATTTTTCCTTTTGATTTTGGGGTAAAATATTCCCTGAACATTTTGTGAGATTCACTCTGGTGGTGCTTGTGTCTTTCAAAACGCATTAGACAGCAGTTCAGTCCGGTGGAGGTTTTCCCTGCTGACTGTGCAGTTAGGGTAAATCTAAGGACACGCATACTACACACACTCAGCACTTTGACCCCGCAGTGACCCTACGATGACGATGATGTCAGTGACATTGGGACACACCACTAACCAGCTTCCTGCAGCAAGGAAGTGTTTTCCTGTGACTATCTCAGTAATTTGCTGCTCAAGGAACATTTATTATTATTATCAATGTTGAAGACTGCTTTTTTCAGTATTCGTTGATGAATAGATCAATTTAAATGCTGAATAAAAATATTAATTTCTTTCAAAAATGTCTTTCATGACGGCACAACATAATGAACGTATGCCTCTCAATGGCTCATTTTCATTCAGGTCAAATTAAATCTAGTTAAAGTTTAAGGGCATAGTTCATTTAAAAATGAAAATTCTGTCATCTTTTACTCGCCCTCAAGTTGTTTCAAACCTGAATGAATTTCTTTCTTCTGCTGAACTCAAAGGAATAGTCAACTGTCTGGTTACCGAAATTCTTCAAAATATCTTCTTTTGTGTTCAGCAGATGAAAGAAATTCATACAGGTTTGAAACAACTTGAGGGTGAGGAAATGATGACAGAATTTTCATTTTTAAGTGAACTATTCCTTTAACTCTATTATTAAACACAAACTCCCTGACAAAGTGGCTTTAAATGCAGAAGGTCGATTAACATTGTATACACCATATCATGACTATAATTCACAATTACACCAGTACAGTATACATATGTCACAGTAAGCTAAACCGGACATATTTTTACAGTTCATGTATGAATAATATCAATGAATTTTCAAACTAAATGCCATATTTAAGTCAGCGGATGGATTATAGGAACACATGGTTCTCTGGCAGGTATTTTGGTGATAAAAAATACTCAAGCCACATACGAACACATCCAATACCTGTTGTGAGCATTCTTATTTCCATGACAAATCCTCAAAAATACCATTTAACACACTGGCCACCACAAAAACATAAGCCAATTTTTTTTCTGCACTTGCCAAAATGACAACATTGCTGCATTCCTACTGCATACACACATGAACCGATCTCTTCATGCAAAACTAGTCAATCTAACAGACTCGAGCATCTGAACCTGCGAGTTAATATCAAGGTAAAACGGTTCCTCCAGGTTATGTGGATTGGCCCTGAGGCGAACACATCTTTCTTCTCGTCTGCTCAACAGCAAAAACACACTGAATTAATGATGGCTGCTGCAAGCAGCACAGAACAGCCCAAGGGCCAAACCAGAGGGATGGAGTATCCCTGATTGATTCCTGAACCTAACACAATGATTTGACCGGTTTTACTGTTATCAAGTGGTGTGGTGTGTGAGGACACAGGACTAAAAGACCCACACATACTCAGAAAAACAGTGACATTTTAGTAAAGAGCCTACAAAATGAATGCATCTAATGTCTGTTTATCTAGGAATACCGTAGCAACCACCTAAAACATCCTAGTGACCACATACAATGGATGTATGTGCAAACACCACACCACATTAGAAAAATGAAATGTGAAAATCTATTTGATTCCTATAATTCTTTGTTCAGACATAATGTGAATGATCTGATGGCATGAACGCATGTAGACCAACAAAACACAGACAAAGTGAAATAAAGAGTACATCAGTGTCTTTTCCTCCCATTCATTCCTCATTGTATGGAAGCTTTGTTTCCAAATTGCGTGATATAAACCTGCAATTGCGAGTCTAGAGAATTGTAAGATAAAAAGTTGCAATTATCTTTTAAATTGTTTTATTCTGTCGCAGAAACTCATAGTGGGATGAGAGAAAAGAGGGTTTTCTGTGCACAAAGACACACACAGGGTGTGAGAGGAACCCGTAAAGCACAGGGGCATCTGAATTATTTAGATAATAAGAGCTCAAAGAGCTGCTGTGTTTCTGTGCGAGTGTGTATGCCAGTGGGCATGCTGTGGGGACAAAACAGTCTCTGCTGTGAGGTCCAGCTGTGTGAGCTGTGCAAACAGTTGGAGAAAGACAAGCTAACCTGTACCGCAGTGCGCACACACACACACATACCCTGGTGTCATGGGCTACTGTCAAAGACAGACACATTCACACAAACACAAAGACCATCATGCACCTTAGAACATATCGGCTGATATATTTGACCTTTTTTATTAGTCTATAACTGTGCCGGTTTAGCCTGCCCATATCTGTTCCAAAACAGTTAAAAACTCCGCTAACAATACACTCAATAGATTTGTGAACTGACATGTAGTAGGGCTGTGCCAATACCATCATATATCTATATACTGTAATACTTTCTGTCCTTCAGATTCTTGTATGAATTACAATTAATAATTATTTATTATGCTATATAATATATTATTTAATGTAAATCGAATTATGTGTGTATAAGTTTTTTTATTTATATATTCTTTATAAATTTATATTATTAGTAAAAAACAATAATCAGACCAATACTATGAGTCACAAGAGAGATTGAAACAATAGATTCCCGTGCAAGTTTTGAGAGCTTATAAAAATGTAAAACTCAAAACAATATTTTGTGTACAGTTATTTAATTATGTCATCTAGTAACGCGGACTCGCACTCTTGTTTCATTTAAACGCAACTGCTGCCATTTTGCGACGATTGTTTTGTACACTGTAATGGATTGTGTTATAACAAACAGGTATGATGTTAAAACAGTTTCATCTCAAATATATTTATCTCAATATCCCCATAATTATTTATGTGGTGAAATGCTGTGTAATAAGTGGTATGACTGTAAACCGTATCCGTCTAGTCTATCCGCCTAACTTTCCGCTTGCAACTGCTTTCTCTGCGGAAGCTTTGCATTTAAAGAGCTAATAAAATATTTCGACTCAGATCAATATTTAATTTCTAATTATTTACTTATGTGGCAAATAGCCATGTAATCAAGCGGAATAATGTACATCCAGCCGGTTGTTATCGCAGAATAAACCCCTTTAGAGTGATGCAAGACCCCAACGCGAATGTCAGGGTTTATTTTGCGATAACAACCGGCTGGATGCACATTATCCCTTACATAATATAGCAGGGTGTGTCAGATCATCTCAAAACGGCTTAAACCGATTAACCTGGCCAATTTATTAGTCTATCACTAGATGACTGCTTGGCCAAATAACAGAGCTCACAAATTAGGCTATGTTTTCAAATGCATAAAGTAATCCCGTATAGACACTTAAACTGATTTTACAGCCGGACCATCTAAACGTTATTCAATGAAACCCATTCATTTGTGGTACATCTCGTCGACTGCAGCATTGAATGAAGGAATGAACTACCTGACATTCAACCACGACCTGAATGTATGAAAGTCCTCCCAGACAGTCTTGTGTTTAACAAAGCCCATCTCATTTCCCGAGCTGCCTGCTGCTGAACCACCGTAAATTCATAGCAGTAACCCAGAGCGTCTCTCCTTCCCATCCCCCTCTCTTCCTTTTTTTTGTGCACTTGCCAAGGTCTATAATATCAGTGTGAGAGTAATTACTGTGATTTACAGTAACATTACAGTTTCAAACTGCAGGATGCTGAGAGATGGACAAAGAGGGAAAGGAATCGTTAATAATTCCGATTCCAATTCCAAGTTTTGAACAAGAACAGGTTCTCTATTCCCAAGAGTAATAATGAGAGAAACAGTAGGACAGACAAAGAGAAAGCTACTCATTCGCCGGTGCCCAATCACATGCGAGTTTCTGTCATATAATTTGGTAGTAGAAGCAGCACGTCAACAGCTGAGAACGTAATTGGGCTTCACACACATAAAAACGTTCATAGAAAGCGAAGGACACATGCGTATCCACGCACACAGTCTATAAATACTGCATTCCTGCACATGCTTTCTGGTTTCAGAAGATTTACTACGATTCATCTACATGTCAGCTCTAATACAGACTATAAGTGGGATTTTTTTTATATCTGTTTCTCATATTTATAGCAGGACACTATAACAACGAACATGTTGTGTATCACTTAACAGTATAAATTTCAGTGAATTTACACCCACATCATTTTGGTGGTGTTATTCAAAAATGAAAAGGTAGGGATGTACCGAAATGAACATTCTGGGCTGAAACCGAAGCTTCAGGAAGCACTTGGCTAAAAAAAAAATGAAAACAAAAATAAATAATAAATTAATAATTCAAAGTAATTTATAAATCAACACTCAAATAGCTAAAACTGAGTTGTACAAACATTTAAATTGCACATAAGGCAGGTTATATCAACCTTTTAATAACAGAAATGTTTATACTCTAATTTGTTGGTGAAATATGAACATTTATATGGCAGTAAACTGTAATAACTTGTTTTCATGACAGATTTATTCAAACATACGTTAAGTAACAAAGACATCACTAACAGGTTAAGCAAACATGTAATGAATATGTAATACAGTGCATATTTAAAATAAGTGTTTCGGCCGGAAATGTTCGGTAGATGAAATTGCAGTGCATCCGCATTAAAAGGAATATTTAGGTTTAAAATAAAACTTACCAGTAAGCTCCATATACACATTTTTGGTATTGAGACTACCTCAAAAGTTTGAGATTGGTAAAAAAAAAATGTGTTTTGAAAATGAAAGAAGTCTTTTATGCTCACCAAGGGTGCATTTATTTGATCAAAAATACATTAAAATCAGTAATATTGTTACAACAGTTTTATATTTGAATATATTTTGAAATATACTTTATTCCTGTGATGCAAAGCAGAATTTTCAGCATCATTATTTCAGTCTTCAGCGTCCCATGTTCCTTCAGAAATATTTCTAATATGCTGATTTGCTGCTCAAGAAACATTTCCTATTACTATCAATGATGAAAATGTTGTGCTGCTTAATTTTTTTGAGGAAACCGATACATTATTTTCTTCAGGAAGAATCAAGATTCGTTGTTTTTTTTATTTTTAAATTCGAAATAGAAATCTTTTGTAACATAAATATCTTTACTGACACTCTTGAACAATTGAATGCATCCTTGCTGAGTAAAAGTATTAATTTATATTTATATTTATATATATATATATATATATATTTATTTATTTATATATATATATAAAACTAAACAAAACCCCAAACTTTAGCATACTTTTGTTTTCCACAATAGAAAATAAGCCATACAAGTTTGGAATGATATGAGGGGGAGTGCATTTTGTCAACTATCCCTTTAAGTGATACTGAATGTTTCTCTAACTGGGTCAAGCACTAACTTTTGATTTGCACAAGAGAAAACTTCTGACACAGCTGCAGTTAATGCTAGTAATTTGTTACAGGCTTACAGGTGCAGGAGCAGAGAAAAGATTTCACCTGAGCCATCTGGAAACCCAAGGGAAGCCCTTCGAGCCTTAATCTCACACTGACTTCATAAAAAAAACACTTATTAGAAGCTTAATTAGCTATTCAAAAACAACAGTCACACAATAGGCCCTTCCCCTCCCAGCGGCTCCCTAATGGGACCTGAATGAGAACAGGGCTTGAAGGGGAGTGCCCCCTCCCAAAAAACGCCATTGTTTTAACTGCCCTGCAAGAGCTTGTCCTCTCTGATTCTAAAAAGGTCTATTCTGCCTCAAATCCTGCCTTTCACCGAGGCACAACCTCCATTTTGTATAGGACATTATCCAGCAAACAATTGCCTCAAAACCAACATGGTGTGCTGAGATGCCCCGTCAGTATTCAAACCCCGGGTTCTTCTGTCGCCGCTTTCTCCATCCATTTACCCCCCGACATACACGCACAGCGCCACAAATGACGGCACCACAAGAGGTGCATTTTCCAGCCTCTCTCCTTTCTTCACCTTGACATTTTCTTCCTCCATGGAAAAAAAGGAGAGAATTGTTTTCTTGAATGGGCTTGACAGGACCTACTACTCACAGCATACTATTTTTGTAGTATGCATTGTGCATATTGCACACGTTATGTGAATTTTCTTTATGTATGAAAATGATGCAGACGTACAAGTATGGGAGTGGTAAGATTTTTTTAAATGTTTTTGAAATAATTCTCTTATACTAAATACATCAAAAATACAGTAAAACAGTAATATTTAAGAGTGTTCGGATTGATCAGGGGCATCCTTAATGCATCCATGCTAAATAAAAGTATTAATTTCTTGCTTAATCCAGACTTTTGAATGGCAGTTTACCTAAATGACCCACTACATCTGCTGCATCCCATAATGCAATGTACTATACCATACCATACATATGATTTTTAACATCAACTCATTGACTTTGAAACTACTCATACCATATAGAGATTTTCTTAAATTCAAATTGGACTGCTAATACATTTTTACATAATAGGATTCAGGAAGTAAATTTAGTAACCATGCCATTGTTGACTATCATTGAATAGTTAGTACTGATTTACATACTATTTTTCAACAAAATAATAGGCAAAATTTAGTAGGAGTATTCCATTCCAGACAACCGCAATTAGTTCAGATCACAAAATAATGGATTCAAAATGCAAACATTTTCAAAATTATTACTCTTTTAAAAAAAAAATAAAACAAGCAGAACCCAGTACATAGGTTATAGGTTGCATAGGTTGCTAATTATTCCATTGCAAACATATGCATTCATTCACGTTCTCTGTCCTTTGTCTGTCATACAGTCTTTCGTCATGCCGCTGCATTCTTCAGAGGTTATGTGTGAGGGAGTTCGTGCTGAACATGCTCAGTACTTGTGTGACATTAAATTATGTTTGGCAGCCTATACAGCATCCAAACACACACGAACCGAGTCACTTTCTACTCAAAGTCCACATTTACCTAAATGTGTTGGTTCAGCAAGATTTCTGTGCAAATTGTGACAATGGACAGAAACCAGCAGCTGGCGGAGACCATACCCCCCCCAGACACAGACACACACACGTTGGGTTTCCATATTTTATAGGGACTGTCCATAGACATAATGATTTGTATACTGTACAAACAATATTCTATCCCCTACCCCTAAACCTACCCATTGTATGATTTATAAGTGGTTTTCCCCACTTATGTCCCCACAAGGTCAAAAACGTGCTATCTTTGTGGAAGAATTCGGTCCCCACAACATAGGGTTTACCAGGACCACACACACACACACACAGAGGATAAACGCAGCTATAATTTCCTTCATCTTATCAATGGATATCAGAAACAATCACACTTTCAGATGATCTGACGGGCAGCTGTTGGACATGAAAACTGTCTGCCATCTGGTCAGACCTGAAGGCGAGACTGTGTGTATGTGCGCACACTGCCCGAGGGTCTACAGTCCTGCTGAGAGGGCGATAGTGAGCAGATATGAGTGATGGAGGGGGGAGGGGAGACATATTATCACTCCCCTGAATACAATCTAATCTATAAACAGCGACAATCTGCATGTTGGTTTGACTGTTTTTATCTGTCATCAGACTATTAGAAGTCGTTGACATAACACGTTGTTTCTTGTTTCAGACTTGACTGACAGACTGGCATTCTTACACTGCAAGCTCCATGTTTTCTGACCTTAATTATTGCAATTTTTCTGCTTATTGTACATATAAAATACAACAAGTTTACATCAGTAGTCCCATAGTCATAATTGTGATTACACAGTCTAGTTTACAAAGAGAGAGAGAGTATCTTGCCTATTAATATAATTACAGTAGTAACAAAACAATACTCCATATAGGGTGCATCTCAATCAGCTCCCTAGTTGAGTAGTCAGGGCACTGATCAGGGAGTTGGCCAATTCAAGGGCTGTCTCAATCGAAAAATCCTTCCAGTACACTGAAACTTTCGCTCCCAAAAAGGTCCCTGTTCTATTTCAACATAAACATACATAGCTAGACAGATAATGAACATAATCTAGCTAACATTTATAATTCATTTACCACTAAAATGTTGCACAAATATGTAACAAGCAAAGTAGTTATTAAAATGTACTTTAAATAGCATTAAAACAATGTCAGAAAGATATCAGTTCAGCTGTTGTTCATAAATACCATTAGTGATGATGTACAATGAGGACGTTATGTCGCTGGAAATAGAGTCATCAGTGTCCCAATGTGTAGTGAGCCAGGGTCCTTACTTTCCTAACTAGTGCCGGAATTAATATACTGATTCACGACCTAGGAAGCTATAGGGAGCTGATTGAGATGCACCTTTAGTGATAGATGTCTCTTTTTTACATTTGAGCCCCTGCCCTTGAAAAACTCTCTGCACGGCCAGACAGTTGACGGCACCCATTGACTTCCATAGTGTCAATGGGTTACCAACATTCTTTAAAATATCGTCTTTTGTGTTCAACAGAAGAGATAAACTCATACAGGTGTGTAAAAGATGACAAAATGTACATTTTTGGGCGAACTATCCCTGGCTCCTTACTCAACCTGCGGTGCTGTAAATAACTACTACATAACCTTCATTATACTTACTTTAAACGCTCCTAAACCACGTGTTACACATGTCACAGCTGTGAGATGTCTTGAAATAGACTTGAATGAGTATTTGGGTGGCTGTGAGCATATGTGTACGTATGTGTTTATGATCTGTAATTTATAGTAGCTCAATTACAGTAGCTTTTCAAAAGAGCCGCACAGCGAGAGACTCCTTTGTTTACTCCCTTGAAAAGGAGACTAATCTTTTTCCATTTTAATGTGTTTGGTGTGACAAAACCAGTAGGAGTTTCATTTTTCCCACAGAGAAATTCAGCAAGGCAGTGATTTCAGTGTCTGCCCACAGAAAGTCCAAAAATACGCCCATCCAGAACCGTCTCAGCCTACACGCCACTCGGATGATGTTTAGAAGACGTTTGTTCACCACTTCTCACACAGCATGCATAAGTTCTCCACAATGCTAACAATTAGCGTCAGCATCATGCCAAGCACACACACTCACTAACATCAACATAATACATATTAATGCCACTTTGTGATCAAATTTTGGTCTAATTTCTTACTAATTCCTAAAAAGGAACATTAATTAGGCTTTTAAACCTTTAAAAGTCAAAGATACATTCAGCTACCTCTTCTAAATCTTTAACCAAAGAGCATGAAAATTAGCAACAAAGAAAGTAGAATTATATGGACTTAGTAAGGATAATCTTACTAACTCTAGTAAAGTCCTGCTTTCACTAGCTGGTTATTATCCTCTTAAACACATTTTGCTCTGATTCTAATCTCTGAGTCGTGTTGTTCACAAGGTTGAGGTTGATGGCATTTGCGAAAACCTGAAAAACATACGGTAACACTTTAGAATAAGGTCTCATAATAATGTTTTGGTTAACGTTAATGTTAAAAGCTGTTTTTGGACTCATGAGGAAGTTTTGAGTTTTATAGTACAATGACCTCAATATTGTACAAGATTTTACAGGATAAATTAGGTAAAAAGTAATCAAAAAGTAGTCAGATTATATTACCTGAAATGTGTAATGTAATAGGTTACATTACTAACTACAATGTTCGCAATGTAATTTGCAATCAATTCCGTATTCACAAACTGCACAAAAAAATTCATTATGACCATTGAAGGTTTGTTTTCCAAATCACAAGATACTCATGTTCAATTATACATCATTATATTATATTTGCATGTTACTGTTAGATGATCTCATGAGGAGACAGATACCTTGAAGCGGAATCACATATCTAATGGGATTTCCTTGTAGCCACAAGGCACAATCTCTGAACATTTTCTGCTCTTGTTTATCAAGGGAAACCAACATCCCCTCAGGGTGTGTGTGTGTGTGGTTAATCTGAGGCCTATAAGCACTACTGCAGTGAATGTATAAGCTAACACACAGCTGAGAGGTGCCGTCGATCATAATCCTCTCATTTCACTGTGGATTTGGCTCACACACAAGACGTTCATCAAAAAACATCCATCAATTTTTCCACTCAAAAATAAAACCATATCCGATGAAAAAGGAGTCTCATAAAAGACGCATTACTGCAGAAGTGCACAGACAAGTGCTGTGACAATTAACACGTTGCCACAGACTTGCACTGTAATGTTTGTGGCAAACTGCAGATTTTTCAACACTCGTGGGAAATATCAGCAGCCCAATTACTGAGCACTGAGAGTGCAGATAAATAAGATGTTCTCGAAAAGTCTAGAAGTTGTTCAAGGGAAACGTAGCAGTGAGTTTTGTCGAGATCGTACTAGGGCTGCACGATATTGGGGAAAAAAAATCGACATTGCAATATTTTGTTTTTCTGTAATAAATATTGCAATATGAAAACAACTTGAATAGCTCTTATTTGGAAATAATTAATCATTCTAGAATAATTGGTGAGGTTGTTTTTTTTTAGGGGAGTGAATATGCATAGAAAATGCTAAACAAATTACAAGCATAGATAAATACAATAGAAAAAAGATATACATGAAATAAACTGCTTTATGTTTTCCAGTTAAGTCTTAACAGTTTTAGGTACAGAAATTGAATAATCAAATGTAAAAACGCATGGTCTTCACTGTATGAATTAAATTGAATTAATCTTTGTTAAAGCTTTAAAAAGTGATTTTCTCTTTGTATTTTGTTGTTTGATTAACATTAATGACACAAAATGACAGCAGCTTAAAATATCTGCTGCTGCCTAAGACCTCACAGATCCAATATAATGATACGCATCTGTTTTCTTTCTCAATTGTATTCATGTAAGCCATAAGCGACTGTGTTTACGAGGATCAGTTCACCCAAAAATGAATTACTCACCCTCATGTCGTTCCAAACCCGAAAGACCTTCGTTCATTTTTTGAACACAATTTAAGATATTTTTGATGAAATTGGAGAGAGCTCTCTGACCCCTCCACAGACAGCAATTAAATGACCACTTTCAAGGCCCAAAAAGGTAGTAAAGACATCATTAAAATAGTCCATGTGACTACAGTGGTTCAGCCTTACTTTTATGAATCTCACCATTGGCCGACGCTGTTCACGAGAGAACCATGATGCATGCGTGTGATGCTGACGCAGGAGCTGGCCAATGGTGATCCGGCATTCTGACGTAGAACGTAAACAGTGTAGGAGACTGACACAGACGAGAAGAAATTGTTGAAGTTGTTATTTTTGCACACAAAAAATATTCTCGTTGCTTCATAAAATTAAGGTTGAACCACAGTAGTCACATGGACTATTTTAATGATGTCTTTACTACCATTCTGGGCCTTGAAAGTGGTTATTATATTGCTGTCTACGGAGGGGTCAGAGAGCTCTCCGATTTCATCAAAACTATATTCAATTGTGTTCTGAAGATGAACAAAGGTCTTACCGGTTTGGAACGACATGAGGGCGAGTAATTAATGACCTAATTTTCATTTTTGGGTGAACTAACCTTTTAACATAATTTTGCTTGTATGTGTCCGTTCAAGCACAAATACACACGGAAAAGAATGTGTGTGCACAGTAAACAGCGCGCACGGTCCGAATTGACTTCTCTTTCGCGTCTTCTTGTGCTTGAATGGTTTAAAATCGCTTGAATGTTTAAATCTACAAGACTTAAAATACGTGCAAATGATAAGCATTCGCTCTATGATGATCTTTATTAAACAATTAATCAGAGAGCCATGCGCGTTTCGAACCATGGGGCATGGTCTGTATGGATCACAGAACAACTCCGATCCCTATACTTGACATCGCACAATCCGCGATGTGACTATCATGGAGGTGCACATTGCAATTTCGATACAAAAACAACATATCGTGCAGCCCTAAATCGTACACCTTGAGTGCCATCTACACTACAGTTCTCCAGGCCATAATTAAAGAAGACAAACACTATGACACTAATAAACACCAAAATGTGCTACACTCTATACACAGAAGCATCTCTACTTTTCAATGCGTATACTTTCCTTATACAGCCATGATTCTTTATATAAAATAATCAGGATTGCTAAATCCAAACCATTAATCCTCAACTGGTAATTTTACGTTAACTATTCTGAAGAAAATGTGCAGCGCACAATGCGTTATCGGTAGTTGCCAGTTTCTAAGGTGTTCTGAGTGTGTTTTAGCACGTTGCTAGGTGGTTATTTACTTTTTTTAAAAGTTAAAATTAACTTTTTTTAAAAGTAAATAATCTTGCTGAGTTGCTAAGTGGTAATTTTTCATAGTAAATAAAAAAAAACATTAAAAAGTAGGGATCCGCTGATACCACTTTTTTTCAGGACGAGCCCAATACTTTCATTTTTGATACTCGCCGATACGATTTCCGATACCTGTATTTTCATAACATTTGTAATTTTTTTTAAATATTGGGTAGAGAAACCAAAAGAATATGAATCATATTAGTTGGCTTAATTAGTTTAGCAAATAGATATTTCCTTCAGTTATTTTCATGCTTAATTATGCCCGTTAAAATGTATTGTATAAGCTTCTGTTACTTTTACTGTTCATTCTATTGCTATCATATTTATCTTTAATTTAATTTAATTTAATAGCAAAGCGGATATTCAAAATGTGCTTCACTGCACCGGCACAGTAATCATATGATGGTTTCCTGCAATAATGTAGGGAACTACTTCTTACACATAAATCACGTAACATTTAATGTTTTCACTTATACGATTTAGATTTAATCCATAAAATGACGCATGTGCAGAGTGAGCGATCAGCAATCATGAGCATGCAACAAAAGTGCTCTCTCTTTACCGTCAGTTTAAGTTAGTATAGTAATATGTTCCATTTTAATTTCTTTGCTATTGACCTATCCGACCGAGCTACAAACTTTCCAGGGATGTGCTCGACAAGCTCAAACATCTGTGCTATTGTGCGCTCAAACCAATCCGTGTGTTTCGCTTATCAGTTCGCACACAGCAGCTTATAGGCATAAATATTTGTGCAGTATTATAATTTGATACAATTACTTCATAAGTTCATAGACATCTTTCTCTGATATATCCATTAAGCTCTCTGTTTGCTCTGTTGTCAGTGTTTCTTTGTCTGCACACAAACACTGTACACACACTGCATTGTGTTGGTTTTTGGTATCGGAGCATTTTAATGAGTACAAGTACATGAGCACAGTTAGGTAGGTGATAGGTGATCCCTATCAAAATTAGAGGGCTCCAGATTGCGACCTAATGGTCACATTTTGCAACATTTTTTCCTGCCGGTAAGAGCTGATAAGAGCTGCCATATCTGTTACATATGAGAAACAGCAACCGAAACGAAAGTGGACCGCAAACGGACGAGGCGTTTAAACTTGACGTGCTCACCGTTGCTCAATTCTATTCTTACTCATAGTAAATGTCCTCTAAAACCATCAGGAAGCAGCAGTGAGAAGTAAGGTACACACGTGATGATGTTTATTTTTATTACACTTCACCACACCCATGCTACAAAAGAACCAATGAATCGTGTAAAACTCAGTAAACTCTGAGATGATTACTTGTGAGAAGTTGTGACATTAGAACCAAATATATGGATATGAGAACATATGTATAGCCTAAAACTAAATTAAACAACAATCTCTTAAATATTTTCATTTAATTTCATGAACATTTTTATTAAACATTGCCCTTTATTTTTATTTAAAAAAGGCATATTTCCTGCTCGGCCATAATCACCTTGAAGCCTTACATCTTTAGAAGTGGAGCTGCGCGGACAAGTTACAAAAAAATGCTTTGCACAGTGCACACCACCACGTGAAATGGGGTCTCGCGCGACTGCCCACACCACGGTTACGTCATTTTGGCCATGCACACCTTCGCGCTCCTGCGGACGCAGCGAGTTTAAACCAGAGCTTTGTCTGAAATAACCCTCTATACCTTTAGGGCACTATTTAAGGGGTCAGCCATTTGTAGTTCTTTCCAAAACCATACTCATTCAATCCCACAATGCACCAGAATAACGAGTGCGCAACCAATGCACACTCAATGGCTAAAGAATACCCATAATGCACTGTGAGGGTCACAACAAATTAATTCCCACATCTCGCCAGAAGATGGCGCCTGCAGCTGAATCATCCATTCATTTATTTTCCAAACCACTGGTCCAATGTGATTACAGAGTAATATCATATAAATTTCTTTTTAATTGATTATTAAATTGTTAAATTTAGGTTTATATATGCTAGTTTCCATTAATCTTTTCATCCTACTACTGGAACTGCCAGTTTGCTGAGCGTAAAATTATTATTAAACAGCAAGCAAAAACGACGCAAAAGCGGCAGCCCTTCCAGCACATTCAGTTTCTAACTTCACTCTCTCGTTTTCACTCACTTCTTTAAGTGGACTATTAGTGGGGTAATATAGGGAATAGTGAATGAGGGTTAGGGGGCGATTTCGAACACAGCTCAGGCTTTACTTGCGGGCCGATCTCGATCACGCAACTACACAGCGCCGGGAGATCCAGTGAGAAAGCACTTGAATTCGCAGTAGAATCAATAGCATCACTGCGAGATCAAGTGAGAAGTGTTCAAATTCTATGCAAAATTCTCTGTTATAATTATAAACCATAGATATCAGATCAAACAGCGACATGGAAACCAGGAAGCGTTGTGCTTAAACAAGTTATAGAAAGCTTTTAAGTCCACAAATCAACAACAGTTACCATGGATTTAATGTAGTGACGATATTACTGTAATCATGATATTGTGGCAGAAATAATGTTTTTCCATTATTCATTTCAGTGTTCGTACAACCTTTTGAGAGTCAAATTCAAGCACTTTTCAAGTGCTTTACACTTTTTCCAGCACTTCAAAGTGCTCTAAATATTATCCAATTTTAATGTTATTTTTTTAATGTGATGACCAAAAACATGATTTGTTCAACCTTCCAACATTGTCAACATTTGCAGGAAAACTAACACTTGGTGGCAAACAAACACTTTTATTTAAAAATAAAAAAAAGACATGAAATTACTACTATAACCAGTAGATGGCGGCAGAGGAGCATATATATATATATATATATATATATATATATATATATATATATACACACAATTATATATTTTTATATGACTGACTGTTGGTCAGTTCAGTATGAGTCCATAGAAGAACAATGGTAGCCTACATTTAATAGGAGTAGAATATTTATTTATTTTTTAATAAAAATCAGGGTTTTTGCATGTTACTATTGTTAATAAAAGTTAATTTTATCGGCATCTGAACTCAAGCTCAGTGCTTTTTGTCAGCTGTGCATTTCCTAGACATAAACATGTACTATTTTTATATATAAATATTATTATATATATTAGTAAATGATCTTATTAATGTAAGTCATTTTTGATTAAATTGCCTTTACGTTTACCCCCACCCCCTCCCAATTCTTGCATTCCAGCACCTGTCACTCCTACAAACGACTACAATAAATCCTTTAATAATGACAAAACCCCACATGCTTCAGCATACTTGCAGCACAATACATAAACCTTTTATAACTCTCAGTCGATGGCAAGCTTTTCTATACAAATTGAATTTCGAGCTGATAATAAACCTATCAATGAAAACAAACAAAGCGTTTTCGGTGTCTGTTCAGCCACTGTAACGTTAAGACATTCCATCAGAAAAGCAATTGACACTTTTATTGCTTGAATGGTGGATTGGAGAGCACATGACGAGTAGGCCGTCTGCAATGATCCAAGCATCACCGATTCAGAGCATCGTCACAGATTTGAATAAACATCAGCTTTCTGGCCTTTGGATTCTGAACACTTAACATTTTTGTTGGGTAACCTCACATTACATCGTCTGTGTTCATTTTGGTTAGAGCTAGAACCATACCATTATTATTATTGTAATCAATAATAATAAGAACAGCCAATAGTGATTATTTTTACATGTAAGGCTCCAATTATGTTTTATTTCTTGATTTAGGCACAATAATAAACATTTGAATGTTTATTAATTATCAATATGTAACATGGACTGCAATGTAAAATGTCATCCATTGTTATATCAACTGATGGAGTTAATATTGTTTTGAATTCCCTTACTAAAACACAAAGTACCCACATACTGGCTATGAATGGCTGTAAATATGAAATTAATTTCATAAACATGCGCAGAAATGGTCATGAATTATGTCCAAAAACACACTGACTTGTATTCAATACGGACCAATGTGCTGTTTTCCTTTGTATCAATCAACCAGGAATGCAATGATAAAAATACGCCAAATAATAATAAAAAAAATGATAATGGCATAAAACAGAAAGCATCGTGAATCAATGCAACAACAAAAAAGAGAGAAAGTAGCACAGGCGCTTGAATGCACGTTACAATGTAACGCTGAACAACAAAAGATCTTTATTGCGTCATAATCGCTGTTACATTGATACGTCTGATTTTTTGATCGCGCTTCGTGTTTCCTCATAACAGCGTTTATGATTTGATCTCTTGTGTGTTTAAAGGCCCCAAACTCCTCCAGACACCATTTTGAGTGTCTCTGTGTCTCAGCTCTATGGAATGTCCAAATGCATGACAAGGGAATGAACAAAGTCAGCATGAAAAAATCCATCTCATTCATGGATCCGTCCGGAAAACGGCTTTAACCGATATTCTAAACTCGAATAGGTGAAGCGAGTGCATTTGTTTTCTCTTCAATCGCCATCAGACAGTTTTAGAAAGAGCCTCACCATCACTAACACACATTGGCAGGAGAAAAGCATTGCTGCTGTTTGATGGTGGTGAAGCTCTAATGGTGGTTGGATGGTGTTTCTGGACTTTGAAAATCACTACACTACTTTGGAAATCAAACTACATAAAATGTTACTTACCGGTATGCGAGGGTTTAAATAGGTCTCCCTGATCCAGTCTGTGATCCCGGTTTAGAGCGATCTTCTCTGGGTTGCTGAGGGTCAGTCTATTCTCCGCGAGTGTGAAGGTTTCCTCCTCCGGTTGATTTTTCAGGCTGTATGGAAGCACATAAAGCGATGGGGGATGGGGGATGCCAGAAGAGAAGAGAAGAAGGGAGGGGGATAGAAAGAGAGCCAGAGAGAGAGGGGGGCAGCTACATGGAAACACAAGGGGAGGACCTCTGTGTCTGACGCACGACTGAACGCACCAGTCACTCAGTGCACCATCCATTCGCCACATGCACGAGCAAAAATCATCCAATATGGCCAAATACGAATGCATGCGTGTGCATGGAAATAAACCATACTAAATGATGCTCTAACAATCCATATGCATGAACATTCATGTGTGTGTTGTCTATGTGAAAACAGCCTAAGCGAAAGTCAGAAAAATGCGCCAATTTATGTACGCACTTTCCCCCCCCCATGTACGCATTTCTTTTTTTTTTCTTTTTTTTGGGTGTATTTTAAGCAGGAAATGTAGGGCTTTTATTGCACACACATCAATGTTATTTAAATATTTATATCATCATTAACAAAAACATCAACAATGATAATAATAATACAAATACATATTTTTATTGATCATATATAGAAATATATCATAAATCATCAAAAAAGAAAAAAGAAAAAAGAAAAAAAGAAAAAGAAAAACGCGAGTTGATAGTGACGAAAATGTATTTGTAACGTATTTTTCTCAGGCAGCCTATTAAAAGAATAATGCATAGAACCCAATTCTATACTTTTACAATTGATCTTACAGTTGTTATTTTTCCCTTAAATCATGCATAATATAAAATTATACACATTTATATAAATTATTTATAAAGATAATTATAAAATAATAATAATAAAAACAACAAACAACATAATATAATATAATATAATATAATATAATATAATATAATATAATATTGAATTTTTTTTTAGTTCGCGCGCCCTCTAGTGTCTGTAATTAAACTCTAGAGAAAGGGAAGAAAGTGGTTTTACAGGCTACTCGTGCAATTGAAACGGAAAATATGTAAACTAGTCTCATATTTCAACAAGTAGGGTAACGAATAAATCTTAGGATCATTCTGAATGGCCATGATTTCCCGGTGAACCGGATAATTCAGCTCGGTTAGCTGGGAAAGAACAACAATGCCACCTTGTGTTTCGAACATGATATAGCTAAGATCACGTTTCATCTGTATCGCTTTTTCTTTTGTGCTCTTGAGAGATTATTTTAAACGTATATCCAATGTATATTACATAAATTCCTTTACAAAAAGGAACTTAAATACTGAATAATAGCCTATTTTGTGACATGGTCTAGGTTTGTCATATGGCATGCCTAATTATGTAGTATAGCCTACATAACATATTACACAGATGGCTACTGCAAAGAGCACAATGTTATTTCCATCATGGTTTAAACATGATATCACCGTAATACATGTTATTTCATGATAATTTGTTTTATTTTTATTTAATGATTACAATTTTTTTTTGTATGAGATATTATGAGATAAGAAACTCAACAGCGCCCTCCTCTGACAATGAACAGACTGACAGACAGTCTTATGAATTTACAGTGAGAGCTCTTACAAATACAGGACATTTGGATTAGAGTCTCTTGTTAGAGTCAATGTTTTCAAAGCAGATCGAGGCTACAAATAACTGTTTCACCACTTCCTAAAATATCATGGTAGTTCCCATGCTTCTTGAAAGTATCTTGGAGCCCCATTGTGTACATGGCACATAAATCAGTCTCATTAATAATTTTTCCCATACCATGGTATTTCCATGGTAGCCTACTATAGAAATGTAAAAAAAAACAAAAAAAAAAAACAGCCATGTCCATAATTGTGTGTCCATAAAAGGCAAATTAGTTAAAGCTATCAGGACAGGAAACCAAACACTTTGTAGGCCTATTAAACCAGCAAGGTTCAAACTAAAGAACACAAACTACAGTATCACCTTTTAAGGTTAAGGGTACTGCAATTCTGCAAATGATACTTACTAATATATTATATAAGTAAGAATTATATTTGTATGTTCTATTACAAAAAGTATTTTCTATTATATAAAGTGTCTCTTATCTTTTAGACAGCTGTTTGTTTATTATTTATCATCTTTAATCACAATCCCGGTGTTGTGCCTGTTTTGGAATTTTATGTTCCTTTTGTTCTGTGTTCATTCCTGTGTCTTGTTCCTGTGGCCATGTTTGTAGTTTTCCATGTTGATTAGTCTTCCCCAGGTGTGTTTTGTTACTTGTCATCTTGTTTGCCCCTGTGTATAAATAGCCCTTGTGTTTCACTTGTTCTCTGTCAGTTGTCATTCCGTGCTCGTAAAAATGTTCTGATACCAACAACTGATACCATGCAGCGTGTACACAGTGTTTGTGTCCAGCAAGGATGGGCAAATGAAGCCTCCTGAAGCACTGAGGCTTTCCCGATTGTTCCGGGAAAAGATTCGAAACATCAAGAGAGTCGAAAACAGCGCCATCTTGTGGCAGGTCAAATTTATAGCAGCCATAAACCCGAGTGCGCAGCGCCGTTGTTTTATTCATTAAGCACAAATACAAGCCAACGCTAAATGTTCAGTTTTCTGATAATATAATTCATATATTAAAGTGTAGCAATACATTAAATGTAACAATTATATTAATAGCCTATAGCCTACTAAAAATACCAACAGAGTTGCTTGATGCAAGTAAATGGTGGTCTAATTATTTTATGGTTTATATGCTGTTTATATGGCAGAATATATGATCATGTAACAGGCTATAGGCTTATTTATATCTAAAAAATATTTAGTATATGGAAACTTCCATAAACCTGTAGAGTAGTGGGCTGCGTTCGAAACCGCATACTTCCCTATAGTAGGGGGAAAGCAGTTAGGCGAGCGAATAAGTGTATGAATCCTTAGTATTCATAAAAGAGTAGGCGAGAAGTTCCCGGATGGCCTACTACTTCCGGCCAGATTTTCGAGTGGTCGTCCGATGGATATTCTATCCCAGGAGGCCACGGGAGAGGTATACGTCATAATCGAACATCGTGGAGATCACCGACGCGGGTGTTTTCAAATGTGAGTAAACACGGTTCCTTGTGTTAAAATTGTATGTGTTGAGCAACTGTAGTGTGAACTGTTGAAGGTGTAAAGTAGTTACACAGTATAGTAGTTGTGATTTTGCTGTAAAAACATTTTATTATAGCTAACAGGGGAGCTCCAGTAAGTACATGTACGTCTCTAAAGTGGATTTACATAAACCATATACATCTTAAAGACGCTTATTTTAAATGTCTATTTACATCTGAAAGGAAAATATTCTATAAGTATTGCAGATGAGCTCTTCACAACAAGAAATAGACATCTGAGTGATGAATGTGTGCTATTATGTAGGATAATTCACTGTTGTCAACACTGTTTACATTTGACAAATGTGCTGTAAGTAGGTAAATAAACAAATCTATAAAGTAACTAAACATAAGTTCTATATTTTATTTGTCCCTTAGTACTGTTGATAAATTGAGGAACAATTATGTTGGATGAAAAGTGAGTTAACACATCAGCAACAACCTCAACATGTAAATGTAGTATTGAGCTCATAAATCACAGAGGTAACGTGAATCTTGTCTGGATGTTACAGGGACAGATGAACAGATGTGTGTTTATCCAGTGGAGAGTGGCTCATGAAGCTGAATGTTGCCATCAAAGGCTTTGAGTGAGTATACTACAGAAATGGATAACAAAATCTATTTAAATATTAAGTTGTAGTTTATTTTAATTATTGTAATTTCAAACAGAGATTACAACACTTTTCTGATTCTTGATTTCTCTGCATTTGCTGCAGATCTTTTGTGATGGAGCAGAGGATGCAAGGGAAGTTGATGGTGGCATTTAAAAAAAAAAAAAAGGTTTTAGGGATTTTACTAAAATATAAATTAAGGTAATTTTTGTTACTTTTAATACAGCAATCAAATGATATTGTGCTGTTAAAATGACTGCTTTTGTATAATGTTTGTGCATTTTTGTAGGATCTGAAATGTCTGCAGACTGGTGTGAGCACTGAGGATGAGGAGCTGAATCCTGGAAATGGTGCCATGGATGAGACCCTCCATCACTCCACCGGCCCTTATTGCCTCAGATTGTGAAGCACAGCGCAGGACGCAACAACCTTCGGCACGGCTCACCTCTGGTGGTCAGCTGATTCAAAATAAAGCCACAGAATGGGAACCGCTGTGTTGAGATGGCAGTAGGATTTGGGGTTCAGCGCCTGTAAATACATGCTTGTAGTTTGAATAAAGTTTCTTGTGTTGTTGACTTATTTGTTTATTGTGATGGTTACTTTTATTTGTTCTTTTACTAATGTATTCATGTTTCTTATTGTTGTCAGTATATAAAATATAATTATTTAATGTATGCATTAATTCATTGCTTGACTGAAAATTTAGATGTTTCACTGCATTTATCTAGTGTGTATTCATGCATAGCTATATCATATGACAAAACATTACATTTTGCTTGTTTTATTAAATTAAATCATTTTCAGTATAAAAAAGTAATATAATTAAGTATTGGTCAGCATTTATTTTGTTTAAGTTTTGGGGTGGGCTAACAATGCAATTCATTCTGAGGTAATATTAATTTTTAAGGAGTGATACTTACATTTTTTGAGTATAAAATCAGCAGTTTTCTCCAAAGGTGAGATCTTCGAGCAGCTGCCCGTCTCCTTTGTGCAGACATTACAAACGCTGTGGAAAACGTACTCGGTTACTAACGTAACCTCGGTTCTCTCTAGAAGAGGGAACGAGTACTGCGTTTTTATCAAAACGCTACGGGAAAAGTCTCTTTTCACGAAATACTGAAGCAAAAAATTATCCTTAATTTTCATACATGTAAAGCGCGTTGCAGCAGTAGTTAACTATGGCGAGACGGCTTGCTCGCTCATTGGCTGCTCTGCGGCAACTGCATAAGCCTATCGAGCGAGGCCTGAGGTGACGTCAGGCCAATGAGGGCGCTTCGCGCCCTCCTTGCCATTTCCCGCCGAGACGGGTGTGGCTAACCTCTATAAAAGGAGCTCGAAAAGGCTGATTCACTTGATTTTCATAGCCGAAGCGAACCAGAGTGAACCGTACGCACGGCAGAGAACGCAGTACTCGTTCCCTCTTCTAGAGAGAACCGAGGTTACGTTAGTAACCGAGTACGTTCTCTTACGAGAGTCCTCTCGTACTGCGTTTTTATCAAAACGCTACGGGAACCCCTTGTAAAACGCCGTGCGTGCTGGGATAAAAACACCGATCACTGGAAGCTAAGCCAGATGTACAGTGCATAATCACCAGATAGACTCACAAAGAATCCGGGATTAAGGGATGGGGGACCTTAATTCCCTAAACTGTAACGTCCGCAGACGTAAACATGACCTCACAGAGAGAGTCTAGAGACAAGAGGGGATTCCCTCCGTCCTTATATGGTCGCGCCAGCAGACGCGAATATGACATCACATAGACAGGGTGGGGAACCTGAACTGAATGTGGGAAATGTGGGTCTTACACAATTCTGCCCATAAGACAGTCGGTAGCGCGTTGCGCATGCGATTTCAGTGTTCTAGTTAGACAGCTGAATCGACTACACCGATAGTAGCTTAGCCTGCAAGGCGGGAACTTCTAGGTTGTAAAACCTGATAAATGTAGACGGCGAGGCCCAGCCTGCCGCCGTACATATATCCTGTAAGGAAATCCCGCTGGACCAAGCCCACGAGGAGGCAACGCCCCTCGTGGAGTGCGCTCTGACTCCCAACAGGCACTGAATGCCCTTGACAGTATAAGCCAGCGCTATGGCGTCAACTATCCATCTGGATAAGCTCTGTTTCGAAACAGCCATTCCCTTGGAACGTCCACTGAACGAGACAAAAAGCTGCTCAGTCTGTCTGAAGACAGCGGAGCGGGACACGTAAGCTCTTAAAGCCCTAACAGGGCAAAGAAAACTTGAGTCCCCTTCCTCACTTGACCCCGGCAGGGCAGACAGGGAGATAACCTGAGCCCGAAACGGCGTGTTGAGGGACTTTGGCACATAGCCATGCTTAGGTTTGAGTATGACTTTAGAGTCATTAGGTCCAAACTCTAAGCACGCTGGGCTCACGGAGAGCGCGTGCAGGTCGCCTATGCGCTTCACCGAAGCGAGAGCCATCAAAAACACTGTTTTGAAAGACAAATGTTTGAGGCTAATAGATTGGATAGGCTCGAAAGGGGCACCTTTCATGGCCGTCAAGACTGTAGAAAGGTCCCACATAGGAACTGAAGGAGGTCTGGGTGGATTCAGCCTCCTAGCTCCCCTGAGGAAGCGGATGACTAAATCGTTCCTTCCTAGTGACTGACCCAGCTTTGTTCCGGAGAACGCTGTAATAGCCGCCACATAAACTTTGAGCGTGGAAGGGGATCTGCCCTTATCCAACAGCTCCTGTAGGAAGGAGAGAACCTCCGTCACCTCACAATCAAGAGGTGATAGGCTCTGAGCTGTACACCAGCCGGAGAAAACCGACCACTTTGAGGCATAAAGCCGCCGAGTCGACGGCGCTCTGGCCTGAGTGATGGTATTTATCACTCCCTCTGCGAGGTCAACGGATATCCGTTGAGCGCCCACGCATGAAGGGACCACAGCTCTGGGTGTGGGTGCCAAATCGAGCCCCCGGCCTGCGAGAGGAGATCTCTCCTCAATGGCACTGGCCATGGAGCGAAGTCTGCTAGCTGCATCAGGACTGGAAACCATGTTTGGTTCCTCCAGAACGGTGCTACAAGCAGCACTGGGCATTCTGTTTCCCTGACCCGCTCTAACACCTGTGGCAGGAGGGAGACGGGGGGGAAAGCGTATAACGGGCAGCGCGGCCACATCTGGGACAGCGCGCTGTCGCTCTTGGAAAAGAACACGGGGCAATGAGCGTTTTCGCGGGACGCGAATAGGTCCACCTCCGCTCTGCCGAATCTCTCCCACAACAGCCGGACTGTTTGTGGGTGTAGAGACCATTCGCCCAGGGGAATGTTGTTCCTGGACAGTCTGTCTGGGCCCACATTCTGGAGCCCAGGCACATGCACTGCTCTCAGCGAGCGCAAATTGTGCTGAGCCCATATTAGGAGGCGTTTCGCCAGCCTGTACAGGGATGTGGATTTCAGACCGCCCTGGCGATTTATATAGGACACCACGGCCGTGTTGTCCGAACGGACTACGACGTGTTGGTCCTTGATATGGGGACAAAAACGCGTCAGCGCATTGTGCACTGCCAGCATTTCCAGGCAGTTGATGTGTTGGAGCTTTTCTCGTTCCGACCACAGGCCGAAGAACGGTCTGCCCTCGAGCAGCGCTCCCCATCCCGAGGTGGATGCATCTGTCGACACCATCCTCACTCTCGAGGAAGTCCCCAGGCTTACACCTGATTGGTACCAGCCGTCCGCCAACCAAGGTATCAGGGCTGTCACACAGCTTTGATTGATCTTGAGGCGTAACCGGCCGGACACCCACGCTCCGCGCGTTACTCGCGCTTTCAACCAGAACTGCAGCGGGCGCATGCGGAGCAAGCCCAGCTGGAGAACTGATGATGCTGAGGCCATGAGACCCAGCATCCTTTGAAACTTCCTGAGCGGGGTGAAAGCGCCGCGGCGGAAAGACTTCGCCGCGCGCTGAATGTGCCGTCATAGACTGCGAGTCCAGAACGATACCCAGAAACGAAATCGTTTGACTGGGGTTCAGTGAACTCTTCGCCCAATTGACCGTGATACCAAGATTCTCGAGGTGATCGAGTAAAATGGTTCTGTGCTCCACGAGCTGAGATCGTGATTGAGCTAGGATCAACCAGTCGTCCAAATAGTTCAGCACTCGCATGCCTCTGAGTCTGAGAGGAGCGAGCGCTGCGTCCATGCATTTCGTAAATGTACGAGGTGCCAGGGACAAGCCGAAAGGCAGGACTGTATACTGGTATGTCTGACCCTCGAAGGCGAATCTCAAGTATCGCCTGTGATGTGACGCTATCTGTATTTGAAAATACGCGTCCTTCAGATCTATCGACATGAACCAGTCTTCTCGGCGAACATGCGCGAGAATTTTGCTGGTCGTGAGCATTTTGAAACTGCGTTTCACTAATACTCTGTTTAGCCGTCTTAGATCCAGAATGGGTCTGATACCGCCGTCCTTTTTGGGGACTAGAAAGTATCTGCTGTATAGCCCCCCTTCGCTTTGAGCTCGGGGAACACGCTCTATCGCCCCTTTGCTTATCAGTTTTGATATTTCGGCGCGAAGTAGGTGTGCTACTTCTGAAACCACCGTAGTCTGGACGCGCGCTGTGAAGCGGGGAGGGCGTCGACAAAACTGTAGCGAGAAGCCTCTCTCTATAATGCCTAGCACCCAGTCCGAAACCCCTGGAAGCGCTGCCCATGCTTCTGCATGGCTGGCTAAGGGCTGGATGCGAAGCGCGCTCTGCTCGCCGTGCGACAGAGGCGCTTCGGGGCGCAATAACGTAGGCATTATGCCTGTGGCATTCGAGGCGGGGGGCGCGCTTATTACAGCGGGCAGAGCGCTCGTCCTCGACCTTACTACAGCGCTTGACTGAGTGAGGGAGGGCTGAGCGGGTCCCGTGGGACTCATGTCTGCGAGTAAATGTGGGCGGGAAGCGGGCACATTCACTGCTTTGGGCGCACTGTCTGACTGAGCAGAGCGAGCGCGCACAGGTCTCGTTTTTACAGAGAGCCTGTGGCCTGTGAGACATAGTGTTTGTGCGGGCACTTTCACTATGTTGGAAGCGCAATCGACCTGAGTCGATTTTATGTGCGCGAGCCCTAAGTGTAGGGCTGTGCTTGTGTGTAGAGATGGGCACTGAGGAGTGGGCATCGACACTACACTTATAGCACCATCGGCCGTGGCCGGGACACCAGAAAATACACTCTTTTCGGGATATATCTGGGTAGCCGTAAAAACGGCTTTTGTGTGCAGGCAAGCGGGCGGCTGAGCAGGCTTGCATCTTGCAGAAAACGCTGGAACAGTCGCAAGTCTTGGGACTGAAACAGCGGCGCGCTTGGGTGAGAGACCGGCCGCAGCGGGACTCACACACCTGCGCTTTCCTACGCGAGCTAGGACTTCTTCGGGGCTTCCGGCTTCACCACAATCCTCGATCGCGGCCCGCGCGGAGTGGGGCGTCGGCTGGTAGAGCGAGAGCGGGGCCCGGAGCTGCGCTGCTGTCGCTGCTGTGAGGATGCGGCCGAAGGCGGGGGCTGAGGCTGAGAGCTCCGCGGAGTCTGTTTTTCACGACCCGCTGCAGAACCAGAGCGCTTCGGGAGGAAGTGCTTGAAGGCTTGAGACGCTTTCTGGGCTTCAGTAAATCTCTCCACGAACTCGGAGAGAGAAGAACCGAAAAGGCCAGCGGAAGACAGCGGGGCGTCGAGAAACGCGTTGCGCTCGGAATCAGCCATCTCCGTGAGCGTCAGCCATAGATGCCTCTCAGCAACAGTGGCGGAAGCCATACACTTTCCCATGGCTTGTGCAGCAGACTTGGTAGCGCGGAGTGTTAGATCAGAAGCGCTCCTCAAATCCGCGATGCAGATAGCCTCAGGTCCCATCTCGTCCAACTTACGGAGGAGATCACCCTGAAATATCTGCAGTGTAGCCATGGTGTGTAGCGCTGACGCGGCCTGCCCAGCGGCGGAGAAAATTCGCGCGAGCAGCGTCGACGTCATGCGGCAGGCTTTTGAAGGCAACACCGGTTTAGTCCGCCGTCCAGCAGAGGGCGGGCAAAGGTGGGTTGCTATCGCCTGTTCCACCGGCGGAAGTGAAAGGTAGCCTCGGTCTTTCGCATTATCCAGGGAGGAAAATGCTGGTGACACAGACGAGCGCGTTCGCGCAGAGAAGGGCGCGTTCCAGGCCTTCGCAACTTCTTCATGCAGCTCAGGAAGAAAAGGAGCGGGCTTTGAATCCGGAGAAGTGCGCTCACCAGGGAGGAAGCTACCATCCAGCCGGGTGCGAGAGGGGAGCTCCGGAGCAGACCACTCGAGGCCGAGGCTCGCCGCGGCCAGCGCGAGTACTCGCATGAGCTCTCTCTCAATGTTGGCTCTCGTAGTGGGCTTGCGGGCAGCAGGCGCGAGATCCTCGGAGCTCGCCCAGTCCTCGCTGCCTGAAGCTAGCAGAGAGCAGGAATCCTTTTCCCCCGACGCGGCCTCGGAACCGACTTCCTGTGATGAAGCGGCGGCAGACTGTGGGCGCTGAGCATCAGGAAGTGATTCGGGAGAAGCCGGTGAAGCAGGCGGGCAAACCGGCGAGCTTAGTCGGGCTGGAGCGGGTTCCGGGACCCGCTGCGAGCGGCGCTTTTTACGGCGCGGCAGCGCGGCGGGGAATGCAGGCTCTGAGAAGAATGCCAGGCGAGTCCGCAGAGTCACCATAGGCAAAAGCTCGCAGTGAGGGCAGCCGCCGTCAGCGAGCGCGAGCGCTGCATGGTCCTCACCCAAACAGGAGACGCAGATGACATGGCGGTCTCCCTCGGTGAGTGGGGCTCGGCACGAGCCGCATGAAGGCATCTTTAAAAAGACGCAGCTCTTTTAGGGGGTGAGTGTCGCAAGGCGAACACACACACACACACACAAGAACAGTAAAAGGATAATGAAAGGATATGCGTCGGAAAGCGCAGCAGGTACGGCTGTAGAAGGCGGCGTAGGCCAGCGGCTTCAAGTGGCTCATCCCGCTGAAGTGCTTGCCTCAGACGACGCTTGCTTCCTCGTGATCCAGCGATGCGTGCGCTTCGCTGAAGAGATGAAAATCAAGTGAATCAGCCTTTTCGAGCTCCTTTTATAGAGGTTAGCCACACCCGTCTCGGCGGGAAATGGCAAGGAGGGCGCGAAGCGCCCTCATTGGCCTGACGTCACCTCAGGCCTCGCTCGATAGGCTTATGCAGTTGCCGCAGAGCAGCCAATGAGCGAGCAAGCCGTCTCGCCATAGTTGACTACTGCTGCAACGCGCTTTACATGTATGAAAATTAAGGATAATTTTTTGCTTCAGTATTTCGTGAAAAGAGACTTTTCCCGTAGCGTTTTGATAAAAACGCAGTACGAGAGGACTCTCGTAAGAGAACCATTCTAGGTAGGGCTGTCGAGTTACTGATGTTATGAAGTGTTATTGCACTTGTCGCTCATGTAAATTTTTATTGCAGAACTTATAGTTACAAGATATACCATAGTTGTATCTATAACAATGAACAATCATAATGGCAAAAAGAAAAAACAAAGATCATTGGTTTGTGTACTACATCATAATATGAGATTTTATACACAGGAAAAACAATGACAAGGCTAAATATCTTTAAATAGTTCTTCATAATACATAAAAAAATGCATTTTTTGTTATAAGCCTGAGGGATGAAACGAGAGAAAAATTCAACAAGAAAAAGGAAAACAAAGGAGATTTAAGCCACTTTTGCTTGTGGGTGAAATTTTTTGGATATAAAATAAAGAAATTAACAACATATTCAAGATATGACAATTTTGGGGTTTCTTAATAAAAAATTATATCGTTATAAGGATAAAACTGGGGGTCACATTAGTAGGGTTTTTATTTCACAAAATAAATGGGCAGCTGTTTCTTCAAGACCACAAAATGAGAAAGTTTCATCAGTATCAAGATATTTACAGATAGATGAATTAAACGTGTCGTTCTTGTTGCGCTTGTGATAACGCCAACATGGCTGATGTCGGATCACATCAGACAGTATATAAACTGGACACAGCGACCCCATTGGATTCAACGGAGACAAGTGAAGTCAATTAGAAGCACTCACTTCCTGATGGCTAAGCGTACTGCGCAGACTCAAACTGAGCTTGACGACGTAGATGTGACGTGAGCAACCCGTCTGTCTTCTAGTAGCTGTGCCAAGAGAAATCTGAATCATTCCCTTCCGAAACTTGCAGAGACGGAGAGTGTGAGTAGGAGGTGTCCATGAGCTAGGAGCAGGAGCAACTTTTGCTAAGTATTATGATTAATTACTTTGTCATTTTGCCTCCACGTCCCCCCGATTGCGCGCGAGCTTCTCCTCCTGTCCATATGGTAATCTCTCTACTGTGCGACAGAGAGTCGCGTGGTTATGACGCAATCGTTAGCCTATTTTTACAAAAACTGCATCTACGGGGCCATAACGTAAGATACAAGGTAATGGAGCATTTTATACATTTTCGTGTTTCTTTAGAAATAAATAATGGACAAATGGAGTCTTTAAACGCCTCAGATGTAAAGTTATTCGCTGTCAAAGTGACGCCAAAATAAATGGGAGTCAATGGAATGCTAACAGCAGGAAGCTTCAATATTTTATGAAACCCTGTCCCCCTGGATCACATTCATACTGAAAGAGATAGTGGGGGCTTCTCATTTCTTATTTGTGCATCCTCGTTTTCTTTTCCTCGCTTCCTTTCCTCGCGTCTCAGCTCCAGCCCCTGTAGGATGCGAGGGAAGGACGCAAGGAAAGAAAACGAGGACGGAGGAATCGAATGAAAGCTTTTTTTATACATTGGAATACTTGATTACTCTAGCGTCACTTCACCGCGTCATCAGCAGCGCTCAAAGGATCTGCCCTTATGTTGTTGTCGTTTGTTTATTTAAGAAATTCATAATAATAAATAATAAAGCAAGATACCCTGTTGAAATATGTGAGATGTGTGGTTTATATAAACTGCAAAGGTAAAGTATAAATTAAAATATTGTGACCGATGTGAAGGGGGAGGAGAATTTATACGTGTGTCACGTTTTAGTTGATAAAACTCTTCCGCATAGGATACACCTGTGTATCCTCGCTCACGACTCCTCAGCAAGCCTTCTCACTCCTCGACTCCTCGCGGTGCAATTAGAGAACTGAGATGTCCTTCAAGATGGCTGAGCTCGATCGGTTTCCGGGTCATAGGATGGAGGTTGGAGGAGCGAGGAGACGAGGAGGGATATTGAGAAGCACCCAGTAGGCTACCTACTCTTTTAGCACTCGTTAAGTAAGTAGCCTACTTATTGAAATTAAGTATGCGGTTTCGAACACGGCCAAAGTGAGGCTTCGTTTTTTGTTGATCACGTGTTTCTCTGAAAACAATAAGCGCTCTGGAACGGCGCTTCATGAGAAATTGCGTTGCAGACTCGATATGCGCTTTGAAGCTTCAGTGTCATATAATCACTAGTGTCCAGACAAAGAAACACAGACAACAGAGTATAATGGAAATAAAAAAAGCTGTCTATGAAAAAAATGTATCTAATTTGTGGAATATTAAACGAAATAGTAACGCCTACAGTTGTGGTCGCAAGCTAAGCGAAAAATGCACAGTGGATTGAGCCCGTGGCACAGCTGCAAGCTTGTTGAGTGCATCCCTTTTTCACAGACATCAGTGGAAAGTTTGTAGTTCGGTCGGATATGTCAGTGGCAAAAAAGGTAAACGAGTCATGTATTACTAACGTTAACTGACGGAAGAGAGAGATGCATGCTGTTGCCTGCTCTTGATTGCTGATCATCCACTCAGGCCATGTGTCATTTGGATAAATCAAACATGAACTGTTTTGTGATTTATGTATAACGACATTTGCAGGGAAAGAAAGTTTCATGAATGCAAACATCCGATGCGCGCCCACCGAAAACCGTCAGTTGTAGCGAATCAACTAAAATGAGGGGAATATATAATTAATAATTAATAATTAATCATACTGGTACAATTATTACCTACACATTTTAAATCACCCCAAAAGGGAATATATAGCCCGTATATTTGTGTCTCTATAGATAATTAACCACAACGAATTATAATCAATTATAAATATACAGATAGGCTATAGATTCAATTAATCCGTTCGTCCACCGAACCGACCAGATACGATCTTCTTATCAACTCTCAAGAAAGGCTATTCCTCTGGTCATGAAGAATAACTTTCCTATTCCATAAGATTACTTACTTGTAGGCTAATCAACAATATAAAGCTTGTAGCTTAAGATCACACATTTAAGAGGCTTTGTTCGATGAGCAGCAGACAGAGACAATCCAGCGTATAATGGGTTTTTTAATAAATGAAAACTATATTTAACAAAGAATATATAAACAGAATAACGAAAGTAAATAAAGGAAGAAAGAGCAGATCACAGAATGGCAAAATATCACAGACAGTTAACCTTTGAGAGCCAGCAAAGAATCAAATCACGCATTTAAATCTCGATAAAAATAATTCTTGCATGGATCTTTGTTGCTGAGCAAGAATGCGTGTGTGTGAGTGTCCGTCCTTGGTGTGTCCGTTAGTTTGAAGCGTTCTTTCGGTTCTTCCGAGCGCGTGTCGTTCACGGGAAGTTCAAACAGTTTACTTGTAAGCAGATTTGCCAGAGATTCAGGCTAAGTCCATTTCACTCATAGGTAGAAATGAATGAGCACGAGACTAAGACAAGAGAAGACAGAGATACGACTAATACAAAAAGCTAAGAAAACAGAAACACAAAACGAACTTAGAGAAGACAAACTTGAAGAAAAACGAAAAGCTTGAAGAGAGAGCTTGAAGAGGGCGTCATTATCCTTTAAGGGAAACTTAGCCCACACCTGACTGGGTGAACCGACCAATAGAATTCAGAAATTTTGAGCGGGAGAGAGTTTCTTTGTCTCCTCTTGACAGCCTAATTTGCATGGTTTATGGCGGTGTTAGAATTCGTCATTTCTTACTCCAAAAGATGGTAAACATAGTATAATACATTTTATGGTAACCTACTATATATATTTAGCTTAGGCAAACCGAGAGGTTTAATTCGGTACCAAGATCGATATGTCCGGAAGATACAAACGTAGAGATGCATTCTTATTCTTTAAAATAAGCACTTAGAGTTCAACTACCACAACTAGAAAGTCATAACTAGGCCATATGAGGGGGGAAACATACATGCATACAGGAATATATCATATACAAATATATCATTTTGGAATTACTTATATTCTGAGTTAGATGCAAAGAATGTTTGTGTATGTGTATTGGGCATCTCGGAGAGGGCTCTTCCTACCACCTGGACTTCTTGCTTGCCGAGAAAGGGGAGTTGAACTAATTACGATCTGTTTGAAGCTCACGACGGAGTTTGGAGGTGGTTCTGTTAAATTTCCACCAGGCCACAAACGTGTCAAAGGGAGCAATTCGATTCAGACTCATTGGCGCTAAGCTGTGATTTACATGCAATGAGTCAATAGGTTAGAACTTTCTGAATCTTAGAATGAGCAAGTCATCGTGATTTGATCCATACGCTACACAGTGTTTGCTGTCTCAGTCTGTATTATTTGGAAAAAGATGATAGAGTCTCGGATCAGCTTTAACACATGTGGGGCTCGTTTTATTTCTGTATCCTCTGGCATACACTGCCTCACATTAACTTGTTCACCCACTGCCCCCTAGAGCATATATGCAGGAACTACAAACTTATATTCAAACAACTTGAATATTACATCCTCTTTCTTTGAAAGCTTGACATACTGTGTCAATGAACACAATCTGACTACTGTGCAAATTCTTAAAGGGTTAGTTCACCCAAAAATGAAAATTCTGTCAGTAATGACTCATCCTCATGTTGTTCCAACCCCGTAAAACTATCGTTCATCTTCGGAACACAAAATAAGATATTTTTGATTAAATCTGAGAGCTGTATCACTCCTCCATAGGCTTCTCTTTAATTGAAACTTGCCGGCCCAGAAAGTTAGTAAAGACAATGTTTAAAATAGTCCAAGTGACTACAGTGGCTCAACCATAAGTTTATGAAGTGATGAGAATACTTTTTGTGCGCAAACCCCCCCAAAAATAACGACTTTATTCAACTATTCATTTTCTTCAGTGTGGGCCTCTGAGTGAGTTCACTCAGATGCAACCAATACGAGTGAGCCTACTTTCTGACTTACAACCCAGAAGCGTTGCGCTGTTACACTATGTGAACTCACTCATTACTATGAAGTAACGGGCTCCTGCCAACTTTGGTGTGGTGTCATCTAATGTAAGCAGAGGATAGTGTGGCCGCTTTATAGCCTTATTAAGATCTCGTAGACCCATACAGACTCTCAGCTTGCCAGTTTTGGGCTTCTCAACAACACACCAGGCATTTACCCAATCTGTCGGCTCTGTCTCTTTCACAAGGAGACATTGCTCCTCCATGGAGTCCAGCTCCTCTTTCAGCCGGTCTCGCAGGGCGAAAGGAACTCTCCTCTGTGGGTGAATGACTGGCGTGGCTGTTGGGTCCAGCTGAATGTTGCATTCTCCAGGAAACAGATCAATGCCTTTAAACACATCAGCAAATTCATCTATAATCGACTCAGAATCTCTCTCCGAGGAGGATACAGACAGCATCAGCTTAATCATGTCTAAGTCTAAACATGCTTTTAATCTAAGCACAGGTGGTGACTGGGTGTCCACAATAAAGAAGTCTAGTGGCATGGCATTCTCTTTTTATTTGAAGTGCAGTTGGCATGTGCCTTTAACTGACAATGACTGTTCACCATATCCTGTGAGCTTTTTGTGAGTAGGCTGCATCTTTGTCTTTGTTGCATTTAAAAAAAAAATCTCTTTCAGGTATTACATTAACCTGAGCACCCGTGTCAAGTTTGAATTTAAACGGTGAGCCATATTCTTTTATTTTAACTTCAGCAAAAGCTTGCTCTGATGAAGTGAATGTGTTTGCACTTGTGACAGAGTCAATAAAGAATTCACTACTCGCATCTTGGAATCCATCTTCAGGTTTGTTTTCACTTAGTGCACAGATTTTGATTTAGACTTGCAAACATTTGCGAAATTATTCCACTTTCCACATTTAGCACACTGCTTTCCATTTGCTGGACATGTCTCTCTCCTTTTGTGTTCTTTCCCACAGTATCCACATGTATGGAGCCGTTCTGTATGTACACTGTTTTTGAGTTTTTCCTGATTTTTGCATGCTTTCCTATCGCATGCACTTGTTGCTCCTGATCTGCATTTGTGCTGCCGGTGCCCATACTTCTCATTCGAGCCTGTGCAAAATCTCATGCAATCTGGCAGTGTTGATTGCTTTTTCTAAAGTTAATTCAGCACTCTGAGTAATTTCTCTCGAATATTTGGGGAATAAATGCCGAAAACGACACTGTCTCTCACCATCTCCTCTGGATTAGTGTAGCCACAGTCTTTAACGAGCAGTCTGAGTTCAGTGATGAGCTGATCAAATGTTTTGTTTCCTGATCAAAGCGTTTTATTAACAACCAGGAGAATAAAAAAAAAATATTTATACTGTAAGTATTATAGAACTAAGGGGTACTTATTTTACTATTATGATAAAACAATCTTACATTTGGGAGCAATTTAGCGAGAACATACACTGCATACCTTTTTGTATTAACGGTGTACCAATACATACTGTAATAAAAATTACAGGGTACATATCTATGCATTTATACAGTAATCTTTTTAAGAAAAGTGCACTGAAAACTAAAACAATTGCAACTTTTGCTTAAATATTGGGGAAAGATACTATTGTTGCATGTAGTAGTGCTCATTACCCTCTTGTTCCATGTAGTTACAGGGTAAGTACAATAATAATACATACACAATCTTATATTACTGATTCAGAAACCTTTATTTGAAAACAACTTAATTCAAAACAGATTTACAATACTTCTTTTTCGTTTAAAACTGCTTTTTTAAATCAACAATTAAGTCTTGACAGAAAGTAGCATTTTGTCCCCCCTTTTTTCTCTTGCTTGGCTTCTTCCTTTTTTTCCTCTTCTTTTTCTTTCTTTCCAGTGATGAATCTGAAGAAGAAATCATGTCTCTTGCTATTCTGCATTATGTATTAAAAGAAAATGCAGTACACCCAGAAATACATCCTCACCATTTACTAATCTTTTACCCTCATGCTATCCGAGATGTATACAACTTTCCTTCTTTAGATTAACACAAAAAGGTTTTAAAAAAAAAATTAAAATACATCCCTGGGAATACATATAATATATATTGTGTTCCTAAAAGTTGGAGCATCAAACAGCACATACTGCAATAACTGTAGTAATCCATACAACCCCAATGGATGGATCAGGTGGCCTATCTTCTGAAGTGAAACGATAGTTGTTTGTAAGAAAAATTACAATATTTTAAACTTTTTAAACTGTAGACTATCTATTCAGACCAACTGTAATAAGTTGTTTTTCAAATAAAGGTTTCCGAATCAGTGATATTAGATTTGTATGTATTTTTATTGTACTTACCCTGTAATTACATGAAACAAGAGGGTAACATGCACCACTTTAATTTACGGCCCGCAATGTCACACTTAACCTGTAACTACACGAAACAAGAGGGTAACAAGCACCACTTACCCTGTAACGCATGGAACAAGCGGGTAACAAGCACCACTACATGAAACAATAGTATCTTTACCCAATATTTAAGCAAAAGTTGCAATTGTTTTAGTTTTCAGTGCACTTTTCTTAAAAAGATTACTGTATAAATGCATAGATATGTACCCTGTCATTTTTATTACAGTATGTATTGGTACACCGTTATTACAAAAAGGTATGCAGTGTATGTTCTCGCTAAATTGCTCCCAAATGTAAGATTGTTGTATCATAATAGTAAAATAAGTACCCCTTAGTTCTATAATACTTACAGTCATTTTTTAAGGTTTCACTTTATTTTGATGGCCCCTTTAAGTAACGCTGCACCTACATGTCTACTAACTCTGTGTTAGTTAAGTATTAATAGACTGGTAGGGTTAGGGTTACATTAAGTTGATATGTAGTTGCAAAATTACTTATAGTCAGTAGAGTGTCTGTTGGAGAACCATCACAATAAAGTGTTTGCAGATATTAAGCAGACAGTCTACTTATACTCCAATGAAAGTTGGTTGACATATAGTTGCAAAGTTACTTATAGTCAACAGCATGTTCAAAAGGGACCATCAAAATAAAGTGTTACCTTTTTTAATTCTCCTGGTTGTTACCCCTTTATTCCCCAAACTTTACATATTGTTCCCTTATATTTACATGCAAGTACTATATAGGTACACTATAATTCCCGAAAGTTACGCTGTAAATTCGTCTTAATTACACAGTACACTGTAAAAACTAAAGGAGCCTCAAATATCCTGTTGGATACTCAAGGAACTTCAAAATGTAATTTAGGTGCCTCTAAGATCTTTCTCCTAGTAGAGTTACTGGAGGAGCATTGACAATCTTTGAGGTTCTTGCTGGAACTTATGGGATCCTTTAAGCACTTTATATTTAGTTCAGAGGTTCTGGAGTCACCTTTTCATTACTATGAGACCTCGAAGTGCTTTGGGGGAAAATAGAGGAACTTGAATGCAATAAAAGGGTTATTGGAAGAACAACAATTCTTAACATTTAAGTGGTTCCTGGAAGATCTCTTATGTTAAAGCCAGCATCTGGAGGAACCCAATGGTTCAGTGAGGCCAGAATGAGATTATTATTATCCTATTATTATTATTATAGGCTACTTAAGTTTGATTCAGTATACATACCCAGGTGAAAAAGAAGTAGGCCTACTATTAAAAATGTACTTGAGTGTTTTCTAGTAGGCCTATACAAATATAGCCTACTTTAATGCATTTTTAATACATTTAACAGTGGCCTACGTCTTTTTCACCTGGGTAGCTTACATTTATTTAGTATAGGCCTATTTTATTGATTAATTTAAACCTTAAAAAACAACACTAAATAATAATAATATTAATAATAAGAATTCATTAATTATTATTGAATAAATAATAGTAATAAAATAATATTTTTTACCTACTTCTTCATAAATTATTATTTGAAGAAGAAGAACCCGGAGGAGAAAGGTTTTATTGTGTCACGAAACTGCTGTCGTCCCTTGATGCTCGCGCGCAACAAAGCTCAGCTGATCGTCATCCCGTTTAAAAGTAACGGCTCCTCTCATCAAAGCCTGCAGCAGCTTCCGCCGTTTGTTCGGCTCTCCATTACAAGGTTTGTAAACTCGCCAAATAAATATAAATACAGAGTCTACTTACTATATATTCAAACACATACACATATATAAGCTAAATTTATTATACATTACTACGTTTTTACAGTGTTTACCACTCGTTTATTGCACAGTATCTGGTATGAAGGTTTTAGCCGCGATGCTAACTAACGAACAAATGGAAATGATCAGAGCCCGTCTACGGAGAGCCTTGGCACTTCCTATTAGCCCCATTGTATCGATCTTGGTTGCAGTTCCATTAGAATTCCACTGGAGGTGATCGCGGGCGAGTGCAGACTGAATGGGAGTCTATGGGGCTAGACGGCTAAATGTGTCTCTTTCACCCGATTGCCGTTGAGAAATCTCAGATTTTATTGTAGGTTTTGCAAGTTCAACATGTGTTATAGGTCGAAAGTTGAATGAACGAGTACTTATTTCTTTTCGATTTCTTACAAGTTGAGTTGTTGTTGCCCATAACACGCTAGCATTCTGTCATTGAAATTTTAAAAGACTTTTTAAACCAAATAAGTGACTCTAAAAAATCTAACACCCAGCAATGTGTAATTTCTTTGCATCTCCTTTCGAATACAACATTCAAATTACTAGACAAAAAATTATATCCTGAGAAAAGTGGATTTTGAGGGTTTTTCGCCATAGACCTCCATTCATTCTGCACTCGCCTGCGAGCGCCCCCGCATGGACAGAGACGTGTTACTGCAGCCAGTCCAGAAACCGGAAGTAAGCAGAGAGTGCCAATTCTCTTCCTATTAGACATTCTCTGAAATGATTGACTTATTGTCTTAGATTGATTTAGTCATTCAATTCAACATATTCTGTACAACAGTGTCTTCAAATTGCTGATATAGCCTAACTAATTTAGCATTGGCGTTTGTTATGAATAACAAAAGCAAGTTAATATAGCTTTTTTTTGAGCTATTTGGTCTGTTTTTGTTTAGCCTAACTTTAACAGGTGCCCTCATTCTTTCAAATACAATTTTAAAGCCATTTACTGGTCAATAAATATTATGTTGTGAATAATCAGCTTTGTTCTTTTGTTTCCCCAGAATAACCAGTAACTTAAATTTCTAAAATAATCTGAACATTTCAGTGGCAACATTGAATTACAGTAAGTTACCTGCACCACATGCAAGTAGGCTACTTTATTACTATGAACTTTCTCTGTGTGAAATTGTATTGTTTGACTGTGTACTTGTGTTTTTTAATCAGTTATTCTCTGAAAATCTTCCCTCATGCTCTCAAATCTCATTCATGTTACTCAGAAAAATAATATCACAGGTTTGGAGCCAATAATGCTATGCATTTTTTATAGGCTATACCGTAATCATATGAATTTGAATATAAGACATTTGAACCCTGAATTATAACTTCAAGTTTGGTCTTTTTCTACACAAAAAAAAAAGGAAGGAAAAAGCTATTATATGGCTTCATAAGACTTACAACACAACCCATAACACATGAGTTGTGAACTCATTCATTATTTTTAGGATCTTTTCTGGGACATTTTTGGAGCTTAACCATTTTTACATAAATTGTTGCATTGAATTGAACTAGACAAGTGTACATAAGAATGGTTTCATGAATGAATTACACAATTTTTTTCTGCTTGTGTTTCATGCAGTGAAAGCGAACGGTGACTGGGGTTGCATTATGCCTGAGATCTGCTTTTGGTTTCCACAGACAGAAAGTCAAACAGGTTTGGAACGTCACAAGGCCGAGGAAATTATTTAACTATCACTTTAATAACATTACTAACCTGATGCACCTTTTCACTTTTCTAACTCTTTAAGTACCTCACATGTCCCTTGTGAAGATTTTATAATTGATTGCATTTTATGTTGCAGCGAGTAAAGGTGCGTCACATTTGTGAATTTTGTGAAATTACACAGGCTAAAAGGTCCATTGACCATTGTCAGCAGTAGGCCTGTCGCGATAGTCAATAAATCAATTAATCGCACGATAAAAAAAAATGAGCTCGATAATTTTTCCGGCCGCGATAATTCCATTTGCATGCTTGTTTGTTTTCCTCGTCTCTCTCTCTGGATGACCACTCTCAGTTCCTTAGTGAACTCTCTTGTCAGTTGCATGGTCTTTTTGGGGAGGCGACGCCGTGGCGCTTGTCAGTCACATGGTCTTTGTATGGGAAAGCGCCGGCGGGACTGCTTGCGGTGACTGCCGGGAGAGAGAAAAGACGCTAGTTGTGAGTTGGAGAAAAAAAAAAAAAAAAAGATGGAATTGGTTTCAAAGCCAAACGCGACAGCGAGCTCGATCTCATGAAAATGCGTATACCACGAATGTTATTTCTCGTGCCATTTATACGCCAAAAATAGTTTTTGCGTGCATATGATACGCACTTTATGGCGTGTAATACGCACGCACTCCTCACCCCTAATCCTAACCAAGTATTTTCAGTGCATAGCATATACACGCAATAAAGTGCGTCTCCGTCTTCCCGACAGTAAATTACACAATCACTCGGGCGTTTAGTCGACAAAATAACAGGAGGACAGTGCAAAATGCTGTGGTATCCTGTTGAGGCTTTTTTTTATTTGTTTACAAAGGTCCTAACTGGCAGTTTTGCCTGTTATGGAATGTATCACTATTTATGTCTGAGCCTAATGTTTAATATTTTTTGAAGTGCAATTTTGTTTACATCCATTTTATTTATTGTTTTTGGTATTTATTCAAGTGAATTTTTTTGTTAACAGACACTGAGAGTCCATTGCTTTTATTGTTTTTGGTTGTTTTGTTAATTTTTTGTGGATATTTAAAATGTTTTTCCGTTTTCAATGTTTAATATTCTTAAGAAATAAAAGTTTATAGATCTTTGAAAAGGTGTACCTGCATTAGTATACCATTATCATTATATTAGATGAAAATGGTCTCGAACGACAATATTATCGTTTATCGCAATAATTTCTTGGACAATTTATCGTCCAGCAAAATTTGTTATCGTGACAGGCCTAGTCAGCAGTGTAGCGATGTAATGTATGAAGAACCACACAAAATTGCTGATCGTGTGGATTCTTATTGAAATGACTGAATTCACCAGTGAACATTCACAGAACAACAGATCATTTTACTGCACCTTAACTCTGTTAAAATGGAAAATGTTTTTTGCTTGTTGTGACATAAGGAATACTGTTTCCGGGTCGAAGCCTCTATACTTCCTCTATCTTGTTTCTAGATATTGAGAATACTCAACAACCATTTATGAACACTGTTGATTCAAGTCACACATTTAAGCTTTTCAAAAGCCATAGTGTACATTACAGTCTCCAGTCTAACGGCATCCCAGACTTCAACATTTTATGATTCAAAATAGCTGAATAACTAACCATGAGATTTTGGAATAGAGATAAAGGTTAAGATCATAATTTTCAGGAATATTACAGCACAATGAGTGCATATTAACACTGTTTGTTTTTGGCATCTGATAGAGCTTTTGGACTTGGAAACAGTGACGTCAGACTTAAGCGGACTGAAACACGTTTTAAAATTAAGTGAAGATGGACATTTTTAATTAGTCAAATATTTTTTTTTTTTTTACATTGATTTATTACATGGAAAATGTGTTTTCCATGCATTTTGTTGAGATGTCTTTTCTTTGTGTAGCCTATTGTATACACATGGTTGATTATTCCTGTTACTTGTGTATTATACAATTTTTTTTGTGTGTATTCATTGATATTAATCTATTACTAGCTTTTTTTCCCATGGTAAATGGAAGTGTATGTATAAAAATGAATATAAAATATGTAATAAACAATTCTTATTTTGTATTTGGTTTAATTTGTTTATTATAATAGAAGTAACAACATGAAATTAAATATTTAAAAAAATGAAATTTGGTTCCTGGAGGCACCCAAAGTGGTTCCACACAGTGCCTTATATAAGAGTTCCTCAGGAAACCTGTGTGGTTCCTCAGAGAACCGCCCCTTTTTAAAGGGTGCCTAGAGGATCTACAGACGGTTCCGCCGGTGTGGCAAAGTGAAGAACCCCAAAAGGTTCCTCCAGGCACCTTTTATTTTTACAGTGTACTTTCCAGGCTGTAATCTAAAGCGTTACCATATTATTTTATAAAGTAAGTAACGTAAGATAAAAGGAGTTTTATCACTACGTGTGACGAAGCCGTTTCTGCGACAGCTTCAGCTCTCCGACGCACAGTGTATATACATCAGCGTCCGAATTCACTCACTTCATTTCGTTCACTCCTTGCAGATTTAGTGCACTCAAATGCAATAGCCTAAACTATATAGGGATTAGTGAACTAGTGAACGGAACGAGTTTCGGACACAGCTTATAAGTCTTATTGTACAAGAGTTTTGACCCCTTCATTGAAAGTCTGAGACTTTGATTAGTTTTGATTGTATGTTTAACGAAAATCGTAAATCGGATCAGTTAGAAAAGCTATAGCACACCGCAGAGTCAGAACAGGTCTGAGGTCTGACTTGAGTTTGGTGATTGTAGATAGAAAGCCGTAGGAGGAGATACTGTTTAAACTGTTTTTTTTTTTTTTTTTCTAATAATAATAATAATCAAGCCAACATAAGCAAACGGAAGAGTGAGGTGAACATCAGCATTTCAGTTTGAGCTGACATTGTTGTGACATTTCAGCTGGGCTGTGAATCACAAAATCATCCACTAAGCTTTATGAATTTATTGAATCGGTTCCATGTTTGACAGTACGAGATGCTAAAACTGACCCCTTAAATTTGACCTTGAAGGAATATTCTGGTTTTGACATTCTGACTTGATCATGCTGTTGATTTTTCCACAGAATATTTCAACATGTCCTTCGACTTGAAGTTTGTGGAACTCAACTCAATGTAAATAGTGCTTTAAGGACAGTTACATCATGCCTCTTACTGGTATTCTTGCACGGATACCAGTCAATGATACCCTGGCTAAGCATTTTGCTTCCGTGTGGGATCAAGTGATCCACACTTCTCTCTCTGAAGATGATGTTATTCACTAGCTGGCAAATAATAGAATACCTCCCCTGAGTATTGGGCAAGTTAATGCTAGACTTCAAACGGCCAAAACGCATAAAAAGTTTTCTGTTTTTAGTTGAAAACGGTGACGTGTATACAGCCCCTCAGAAGCGTTGTTGTTATGTATTCCCTGGTTTTGTGTTTCTTGTGTTTTTGTTATGTGGTCTCTTAGTTTGCATTTTACCCTGGTTCTGTTCCTGTTTCTGGCCCTGTGTGCCAGTTTTGTAGTACTTTGTAGTTTTATTATTTGATTAGTTTCCTGGTCTTGTTAGTCTATTACCCTGTGTATATATAAGCCCTTGTGTTCCTGTGTTCATTGTCCGGTCTTTTCCTTTGGTGGATGTTATTAATATTATTATTATTATTATTATTATTATTATATATTTTTTTTTTGCCCTTTATTTACTCAACTCAACTCAACTTTTATTTATAAAGCACTTTCAAAACCAAAGCCCTTTATTTAACCAGATGAAACTATCTGAGATTAAAAAAATCTTTTTTACAGAAGTGACATGGCCAAGACGAGCAGCACAACATTATCAAAAAAAAGAACGAAAAAAAAAAAAAAACGAAAAGAAAGAAAATCACCATGACATTAAAACATATCATCAAAACAATTAAAAACATTTACACATTTTTTCTTCTTTTAACAGCTCACTAAGCAATTTTTTTTAAAATATTCATTGACACCAGGCAGGGTCTGCAATTTCAGGTCATTTGGTAAAAAGTTCCAATCACTGGGCCCGCATACCGAAAAGCTTGTTTTCCAAATTCAGTTCGGACGAGTGGAACTAAGAGGTTATACAAATCCTGTGAGCGCAAAGAATAAACTCCAACAGGGTTGTGTTGGGTAAGAGAGCAAAGATATGGAGGCTGTTAAATCTTTGGTTGAAGCAGAGGAGGAAGCAGGATCCACGTGCAGTAGTCTTTTATTAAATAACCTCAAAATTTAACATATACAAGCACAAACTCAGGACTAAGACTCGGGGGACAGAACAACCGCAATGGTGCAACAATAAACAAGAACTGACCAAGACTGAACTAAACACAGGACTTAAATACACAGACAAGCTAAACAAGATAACAAGGGGGCGTGGCTAATCAGAAACACCTGGGGAGACTAATCAACATAACAGGGAACTGATGAACACGGGACAGGACAGAGGAACACAGATATAAATCATTACAGAGGCATAGATCCAAAATTGATTTATAAATAAACAGGTACCAACGTTTACATACGCGTATTGATAATGATGTCCAACGTTAAGACGCTATGTCGTTGGTCTCAGTCCTGCTCCCTGGTTTTTCTGATTTTCTTGTGTTTGGTTTATTTTGTTTGTTTGTTAATATCCTAATAAATTCCTCTGCACGTGGATCCTGCCTTCACTCGTCTCTGAGAGCTCATTGTAACAATCGTGCTGGAATTGCTTCTGCTAACAGCAAATCCCACCGCCTTTGATTTTATTGACCATTTCATTCACTTTGACACTGAGCACTGAAGCAGATAATCAAAAAAAAAAGAAAAAGACTTTTAAATTTTTTTGTCATCCTAACAACAAACAGTTGCATAATGGAGTGTAGTGGAGCAGCATCATCAATAATATTAAATATTGGGGTGACAATTTGGCCATCTTTTTCAACCTTTTTCAATTTATTTCAATTTGGCCACCAACTTCCTAAAGCTGGGTCAGTCTCACTAACCGTTGATGGTTTAAATGTGGACTTTCAAACAAAATTGAAGAATTTGGGGGTGATTTTTGATTATTATTATTTTTTTAAAATCTTACCTTAAAGGTGCATTGCGCAAGTCTCTGAGTTTTTCCAGAACTATGCCCCCTCTGGCGACAAGCGAAACTGCAACCAGAGGTGTGCACGCTCATGGACCACACGCACACGCACGCTTGCACGAGCACGAGCTGTTCATAACCAAAGGAGCATCAGCCGCACAAATCTTTTGTTTACAGTCATAATGTCTTCAGAGGTAAAGTTATAAATCTGCAAGTCATTTTAAATATGTGAAAGGAAAGGCATTTGAGTAAATTACACACTTATGTGTGAGGGGAAAACGGGGGTAGTAGAAAACTTCGGTTTTTGTTTCCATCTATCTCCATGTTGAACTATTTTATGTGTTTACTGTATCCACTTATGATTGTATTATTATGGAAACACGTTTATGAACAATATAAGTTATTACTTTGTTATTACTTTGTAAAAGCTCAAAATAATAATCATACCATACACAGTTGGTCAACAAAGAACACTCAAATGTCTCAAGGTAATATTCATAGATTATTACATAATTTGTTGTCATAGATTTGCCGTATCAGACATTAGAGACTGTACTATATCTTACCGTTTTATCAAAAAAAACGCCAACTGATGATTCCGTTTGAGCCCTAGAGCAGACCGGAGATTCCAACGAACAGTATTTATATAGTTTTTACCTTTTGTACACAGCCACGTCCAAGTGATCTGAGGGCGCGGGCGCTTCCTGGTGTGTGCAGACCGGAGATCTCTCCATTTTAAAAACCTTCCCGATGTTGACTCTCGTCTTATTCCAACGCCTGTGGCACTAGACAAAAGTTTTCTTTTCTTTGTCTTACGTGGAGTTTGCGTTGGGGTTTGGAATGAACTACAAGCCGGTCTCTTTGAATCCATCTTCTACTTTTGTCGAAAGTTGACTAAAGTTTTGTCGCTCGAGTTGTCTTCGCTGATACGGAGAATGGCGGCGAATACACAAACCTCCTGCCAGACATTACCAGGTGAGCGTGAACGCGCATGACGTCACGCCTAGTCTCAAATTCCGTCCCGAATCCCGTCCCGAATTTATTTTACTGTACAGGATTATAGAGGCAATCGCAGTGATCAGAGAAGGGCTCATTCAGCCCATCAGGCAATTGTTTAAGCATGTATGGGTTAGAAAAACGGGTATTTTTAACATGAAATGTTGCGCAATGCACCTTTAAAACTCATTTTTAGGGGAGCTTTTAGTTGAAAATTTGTATAAATTTCTCATTGTGCATTATTTTATATGGTTATTTTATTGCTTTAATTTAAATTGTGGATTATTTTATATGGTGTATTCTTGTTGTTTTATTTGTTTCTGTAAAGTGCTTTGAGATGTACAGTTAAAGGCGCTATAGAAAATAAAAATAAATAAATAAACAAACAAAGGTTATTATCTTATTATTGGGGCCTGTGCAGTAAACAGTAGCTAGCCACTTAAAACAAAGTATAACAGAAGTGATTCAGAGACAGTATCAGATGGTGATACTATGGAACTTTATTAATCAGTATCACTCAAAAAAAAAAAAAAAAAAAAAAAATTGAATAAATTAATGCAAATACCATGGTAAACGGATTTCACATGTGCCTGCCTACCATGGAGCTCCAAGCATTTCCAAAAACACTGTGGTATTTTGCTAAATATCCAAAACCATGGTACTGAAAATGGTAAGCTGGTATGACCTGTTCAACCTGTAATTAAAGGGATAGTTCAGCCAAAAATGAAAATTATGTGACAAAACAATATTTTTTGTAGAATGTCGGTAACCAAACAGTTGATGGGCCCCATTGACTTCCATAGTAATTTCTTTCCATACAAATCAATGCGGCCCATCAGCAGTTTGGTTACCCATTTTCTTTAAAATATATTCTTTTGTGTTCAGCAGAAGAAAGAAATTCCTACAGGTTTGGAACAACTTGACGGTGAATAAATGATGACAATTTCCATTTTTGGGTGAACCATCCCTTTAAGATAAGCACTAATAAAGATATAAGTTATTATGTTCGAGTGGTTAGTTCCACCTCTTCTCTCCCTGAAAACAGAAAGAACACGATTCTCTTGCAGAAGTGAGCACCCCTGAAGTTTTCTGATGTATTCATAACAAGGTCTGGTGAAGTCAGACATGACAAGGTGCCAAAACCCTTCACTCATCATCCTAACACAAACAACACTGAGCAGAACCGTGTTTAACAGGTGAATGAATGCAAAACAGGTGTGGAGAGCAGAGGACACTGCAGTATGCTAATCAAAAGTGTTAATGTGCCAACCCTCATCTGAGGAGGTAAAGCGCAACATACTCCGCACCGCTGCTGCGTCTGACAAAAGTAATTAATGAAACAGCAAGATCAAAAGAACTAGTTGAAGCAGCCGGTGAACAGTATCATTTTCATTCCTACTAAGATGACATGCTCCTCACAAAAGTGTCCAGAAATTAGTTTGATACAATCTTTACAACTGACTGTCTGCACTTTCATTTAGCAAGTGACAATCAGATCAGTTTGTTTCAGGTCGGCTCATGGATCCACAAGACTAATTTGGCTTAAAAAATTTAAATATTTTCTTACTTGGTATTTTTGCCCTGTTTTCGACTGCAAATATTTACAAATTCTTAAATCAGCATGCATTTACTTGCAGAAGGAAAATAAATTAAGATATTTCTGTCATGACAAACCTGTGTTTGGCACGGTAATGGATATGACAATGTTGATGTGTTTGTTCTTGGCGGAATAGATCTGCTACACTGCTGCTGCTGCTTTTATTGCTGCTGCTGCAGCAGAGCAAATACGGGACTTGCTACTGCCATTACATACACAACACACTGCTGTGAGCAAGTAAGACATACTGCTTCTGTACAATATAGCATACATGAATTACCCGTAGCAGATCTATACACGTGGAGCTGGGGAACGTGGAGGATTTCTGAAAGCACACTGGAACTGCTACAGCAAATGCTGACCAGTTATTTGAAAGTTGAGCAGCAAGCTCATTGGTTACTGATAGAGCAGGTCTCCATCCAGAAACCATCTTCCACCCTCCTCCCGGTGAGATTGCAATGGGCAACTCTGTCTCATCACTGCCAAGCCCTGCTCGACTCAGGGGCCGAAGGTAATTTTATGGACTGGTCTCTGGCACGCAAACTTCAAATACCCACCATACCACTCACCAACAAGATTTCAGTCAACGCACTCAATGGTCAAGAGCTGTCCACCATATCATTCACCACCACTCAACTGACACTTATCACTTCTGGCAACCATTCTGAGGAACTTTCTTTTCTTCTACTGGACTCCCCTCACATTCCCATTGTCCTCGGTCATCCCTGGCTCGTGCAGCATAATCCCAGGGTTGACTGGGGACATAATTCCGTTTCTGCCTGGAGCACTCAGTGTTATGCATCTTGTTTAATGTCTGCTGGTTCGTCTTTGTCCCGTTCTGTGTTGCAGGAGGAGCTGGTGAATTTGTCAAACGTGCCTGCAGAGTACCTCGACCTGAAGGAAGTGTTCAGTAAGTCCAGAGCTGCTTCTCTTCCTCTGCATCGTCCCTATGACTGTGCTATAGATCTTCTGCCAGGTACGTCTCCGCCTAAGGGCAAGTTATACTCTCTGTCTGTTCCTGAGAGGGAGGCCATGGAGAAATAAATTTCTGATTCTCTGGCATCCAAGTTCATCCGTCCTTCCTCTTCACCTGCGGGGGCGGGGTTCTTTTTTGTGGGGAAGAAGGACGGTTCCCTGCGACCGTGTATTGATTACTGAGGGCTGAACAACATCACGGTAAAGAATACCTATCCTTTGCCGTTGATTGTCTTCAGCATTCGAGCGGTTGCAGGGAGCCTTGGTCTTCACAAAATTGGATTCATGTAATGCTTATCATTTGGTCCGCATCAGGAAGGGGGATGAATGGAAAACCGCGTTTAACACCCCCAGGGGGCACTTTGAATATTTGGTCATGCCATTCGGTCTTTCCAACTCCCCAGCGGTTTTCCAGGCACTCGTCAATGACGTGCTGAGAGACATGGTAGACCAGTTCATATATGTCTACCTGGATGACATATTGATTTTTTCTTCGTCTCTCCAGGAACACATTCAGCACGTCAGACGAGTGCTTCAGAGGTTGCTAGAGAATGGGCTTTTTGTCAAGGCGGAGAAATGCGCTTTTCATGCACAGTCTGTCCCTTTCCTAGGTTACATCATCTCGTCTAAGGGAGTGCGTATGGATCCTGACAAGGTTAAGGCTGTGGTGGATTGGCCAAGTCCAGATTCCCGTAAGGCCCTACAGAGGTTTCTGGGGTTTGCCAATTTTTACAGATGTTTCATTCGTAACTTCAGCCAACTAGCCGCTCCTCTGACGGCCTTGACCTCCCCCAGAATGACGTTCAGGTGGTCCGATACAGCCGAGGCTGTATTCGCTAACCTGAAGAGCCGCTTCGTTTCAGCTCCCATTCTGATAGCCCCTGATCCATCACGTCAGTTCGTGGTGGAGTTCGACGCGTCAGAGGTGGGGGTAGGTGCAGTGCTCTCCCAACGCTCTTCCACAAACGATAACATGCACCCTTGCAGGTTTTTCTCTCACCGTTTATCACCTACCGAACGTAACTATGACATTGGTAACAGAGAGTTGTTGGTGGTCAAGTTAGCGTTGGAAGAATAGCGAAATTGGTTAGAAGGGTCGGGGGTACATTTTATCATCTGGACTGACCACAAGAACCTGGAATACATTCAATCTGCTAAAAGACTCAACTCCAGGCAGGCTCGGTGGGCACTTTTTTTCGGTCGTTTTGATTTTTCTCTTTCGTACCGCCCGGGTTCCAAAAACATCAAACCCGATTCTTTATCTCTTATTTTTGATCAATCCGAATGCCTGTCTACTCCCGAGTGCATTTTACCCGAGACTCTATTCATCTCCACACTCACATGGGAGGTCGAATCGAAGGTCAAGACAGCCTTAGAAGGGGTAACGCCTCCGCCCGGTTGCCCACCGAATCGGTTGTTTGTGCTGGAGGGATTACGGTCTGACGTTATTCGATGGGGTCATTGTTCTAACGTGGCGTGTCACCCAGGAGTAAACCGTACCAACTTTTTGGTCAAGCAACGATTCTGGTGGCCTTTGATGGCTCGCAACATTCGAGATTTTGTTTTGGCTTGCTCGATTTGCGCCACTGGTAAGACTTCCAATCGACCCCCAGATGGGTTACTCCAACCGCTGTCTGTCCCTTCGAGACCCTGGTCCCACATAGCGCTAGATTTTATTACCGCCCTCCCGCCCTCCCGCCCTCCCAAGGCAAGATGGTTGTTTTGACCGTAGTGGACTGGTTCTCGAAGGCGGCTCACTTTATTCCCTTGCCTAAATTACCCTCTGCCAAGGAGACAGCGGTGACTGTCATTGATCACGTCTTTCGCTTACATGGCCTCCCAACGCACGTGGTCTCTGACAGGGGGCCCCAATTTGTGTCCAAATTTTGGCAGGAGTTTTGAAAATTACTGGGGGCCACTGTCAGTCTGTCCTCGGGTTACCACCCCCAGAGCAATGGCCAAACTGAGAGAGCCAACCAAGATTTGGAGAGAATGTTGCGATGTGTGGTGTCTAAGAATCCTTCCTCCTGGAGCCAGCAACTTTCTATGGTGGAGTACGCACACAACTCGTTACCAGTGTCATCTACGGGCCTATCTCTGTTTGAGTGTAGTTTAAGGTACCAGCCACCAATTTTTCCTAGCCTGGAATCCGAAGTCGTGGTCCCCTCTGCTCACGCCTTCGTCCAGAGGTGCCACCGCACATGGACCAGAGCCCGTGAGACTCTGCTCCAGGTGGGGGCGCGCACCAAGGTTAAGGCCGATCGCCACTGGTCAAGACCTCCCGTATACGTCGTCGGTTCCAAAGTGTGAATACACGGTTCCAAGAATATTCCGCTCCGCTCCGTTTCTAACAAGTTAGCTCCTAAATTCATTGGCCCGTTTCCTGTCACCAAAGTCATTAGTCCGGTGACAGTCCGACTCAAACTTCATCCTGCGTACAGGAGAATTCATCCTGTGTTCCACGTGTTCAAATTAAAACCCGTATTTTATTCTCCCATTAATCCGCCGGCCCCGGTTCCTCCACCGTCGCGACTCGTAGATGGGGAACCAACGTATTCGGTAAATCGTATTCTGGACTCGAGATGGAGGGGACGCGGATTTCAGTATCTGGTGGACTGGGAAGGTTACGGTCCGGAGGAGAGAAGTTGGGTTCCTGCTAGGGACATCCTGGATCAGTCCCTTATTGATGATTACAATCAACAGGTAGGTTCTCCTGGGAGCGCCAGGAGGCACTCCTAGGGGGAGGGATACTGTCACGGTTGATGAATTCATTGACTCTTCCTTGCGCTGTGTTTATGTGTGTTTGCATGAGTGTGTGTTTGCATGAGTGTGTGTGTGGGCGTGGTCGCTGAATACTCCGGGAGAATCAGCGCCAGCTGATTCGAATTACTAGTGCCTATTTATACTCACCTCTTGCGTCTTGTGTTTGTCAGATCGTTGTTTGTGGATGTTTCCCTGTGCCGTTCAGTTCCTCCTCGTGTTTCCGTGCTTCAGTTCCTGTCTTCATGTGGGGAGTTATCTGTAGCAGTTCCAGTCGTCGTTCCAGCATCTTCACTTCGGGGTCTGCACTTCACTCATCTGACTTCACGCACTGACCGAGTAGCCTTCTGCAAGCCTGCGCTGCCAACCGCCTGTGCCGTGATCTTCATCCTTTCTCTGAGACTGTTCCAGTGATCTTCTATTTACCATAGAGACATTTCCTGTGATCTTTATGTGAGCTTTGAGTTCGTTCGTGTTTTGAGTCTGGTTTCTGTTTGCACATTAAAGAACCAGTTAACTTGCTTTTGCCTCCGCTGTTCTCTTTCCCGTGATAGATCCTTGTATAACCAAAAGCCAATTGACCTCAGGACAACAGACCCGGAAGTGCAGTTTCCAAGTTTTAGGACTCAATCCAGCAGCACTCTATTCTAGAGCAGTTACATATTTCTATCTTAGACATCACATACTCATTCATACACACTAGTGTTTTGAGGTAACCTGAAGTCAACAAAGTGAGTAAAACTTCATGAATAGATCAACTTCTATTCTCATAAACATCATGAAGGCATCCTGATATGTGTAGTCCAGCTCATTGTTGCGTCTCTACACGTCTGGTTTCAAACCCTCAGATATTGCAAAGTGTTTGATCTTATTTTGTTTGTAATTCTGCATAGAGTGAGAAAAGAAAATCAGGGACTGACTTTTTCCTTTGTATTTCTTCTTTTTTTCCCTTCCAGGTCCCACAGAGATACTGATGTGACTTTGAATGAAGAACCTGAGGGCTTAGCGTTGATGTTGGTAGGCCTCAAGAGACGCTACAATCTCGTATGACTTCTAAAAAGTCCTACAACAAGCCCGGAGAGCCTTGATTCTGTAGCAGTCGAACACCGCCGAGTTAAAACGGGACAGAGAGCGAGACAGACAGAGAGAGAGAGCAACAGTCTTGAGATGTACGTTTGGCAGGAACAAGGACAACACATGACAGCCATCAAGAAGACAAGAACATATTTCAGAGAGACTCTTGTCAGAAAATAGTTGAGTTGTCTGTTTGTTGTCAGAGCCGTGTTCGTGGTTCCAAATTGCACCATGGAGAGGTAACTCCGGTCAACGACTGTTTTGCCAAGGACAAGCAAACATTTACCATCTGAGTGTTTTGCATCAAATAAAGTATCCGAATGCCTTGAGGCAAAAAATTTCAAACAGCTGAAAAAGTGAATGTCGTATTATTACTGCATCATTACTGGTAGTGGTGAGTGTTTTAACTCGATGAGACCTGCTGTTACCCTCCAAAAAGAAGGTGACCAGCGAATGTTGAGCAAGACATAAACCAGCAAGATGTCTTTGTTCAACCATCCTTACCAACTAAGGGCCAGATTTACTTACAGCTTTCACTGGCACAAACCCTCTTTTGGCATTAAAGGCAGTGAAATATTAGCACTGAAAAGGCGCAGGCACTGTTATTTTTGTTGACCTTATTGCAGATGCATGTGTAGGAGAACAATTCACTGAAAAAAACAAAAAACAATTAACTTACAAATTCAGCATCATTATGGCTTGTAAGCAAGTTTTACTCTAAACAAGAGCAATATCTATTAACTGATATAGGTATGGAAAACTGAAATAGTATTTTCTTGTAAAAAGTACTCCACTAATCTTTGTTTTGTTTACTTAATTGGTTTGTTGGGGCGTTTTTGCCTGACAAATGGTTGACTATAGTGATTTTTTCTGATGTTATACCCTTACAAACATTAATAATGTGTAGATTCATATACCTGGGCATTACATTTTAATTTTACTTAATGCATTTTAATGTGAGAGTGACAATAAAATCCCCTGCAGTACCGCCGCTGAACCTCCAGACGTCAGTCAAACTGTATTGTCTGATGAAGACAGATCAGTTAAATTAAAGTGAATAAGGTACTTTTACTCTGACTTCTAAATGCAGACGCTCTCTCATTATACCGCCACGGTGACCTCTGGGGTCTCACAAAAGCACCGGCGCTAAAGAGGCGGCAGCGATGAGGGCTTCCAGTTTGGCTTCATTAAAGATGAAACAGAAAACACAAACACCCGCTGATTGATACAAGGGGTTTTGCATGAAGCCGCCGTGCCTTGGACTTGCGTCTGTCTATCCATTAACAGCCTATTATGTTCAGCACCAGAGCTCTTAAGCACATCTCTATGAACACCTCGCCACTGACCTCTAATCAAAGGGCCACAGAGAAGAGAAGAATGGAGGAAATCAAAGAGGAAAAAAAAATCTTTTCAGAGCAAAAGTTCTTGACAAAGTCAAAAAAATAACACTGAAACCTGCTGTTTATCTCACAGGGAGATTTACGGTTGGGGTGTCTAAAATACGCATGGGTTGTGCACAGTTCAGAATTGAATTGAAAATACCGTAGCTGAGTTTAATTTTAGGCAGCAAACAGAATGTCCAATTGCTAATTGGATTTGAAATAGTTGAAAATAAATTTAATGCATTCATATGTAACTCATTTTTAGCTAAAGGCACATTAGAATGACGGCTTGACAAACATGTTTGTCAGATTTAAAAAAAAATACCTCAAAAAGCCTTTGAAGTTTGAAGGTTAATGGACCCTTACAGACAGACAGACAGATATACAGATAGATATACAGATAGATAGATAGATAGATAGATAGATAGATAGATAGATAGACAGAATTTTATGATTATAAGCTGTTTTTCTCATGGGAACCAAAAATGTCCCCACAAGGACAAGGATTTCGGATATTGCCATCGTTGTGGGAACATCTTGTCCCCATAATGTAAGGTTTACCAGGCCACACTCACACACTCACACACACTCACACACACACACACACACACACAGTTTGATGTGACTTTGAAGCAAAGCTCGGTGGATATGTCTTCCCCTGAGCTTTCCAACTGTTTCCATTTGTATTCATAGCAGACAGCAACCACAGTCACAGCTATAATACAGAGAACTTCCTGTAGATTCATTTTACTTTCCTCAACTTTCAATGTATCTTAATGTTTTGCATTTTTAATATGCAGACTTCACCCTCTGCTTTCAGTGTGCATTTACATTCTTTCAATAACAATGTTTACACTTCGAATTAAATTTCCATGTTTGATTTGAGAGCTACAGCAGAGGGATTTTCAGTGAATAAACACTACCAACATTTTTGGGGAATGAACTGTGTTGTACAATAAACATCACTCCCGTAAATGACTGAATGCTGTGTGTATAGAATGAGATTAAGCTCTCATAAGAGAAGCCAAATTTAGCCACAGTATCTTCATTGTCCTGAGAGAAGTCATTACACAGAGAGAAAACATGGAGGTGGTGATCTCATAAGTACCTGGAAGAAAACACTGCAACTTTAGTTGCTCTTTTTTTGGAGATTGATGAGAAGGACCTTTCAGTTGATGTTCTAGTCATGATATCAAAGAGTATTGTTCCTCTCAGTGTGCACTGCCATTTCTGTTACAAATGGGGAATTGGGTAAACCGAGTCTCAGCTTTCTGTTTATTAAGGAGAGAACTTTCAGATGGAGTGTCCTGCTAAGTCTGCACTTCTCTGCTGGAGTGAGGATGAATGGAGCCGGTGGGGGAGAGAGTGAGAGACCAACAGAGTTCAGAAAACAGCGGTTTCATGCACTCACCACCTGGGAAAATGATGCTACACAAGCACATTTCTTCATTGCACTAGTATGTAGTCTTTATCATATCCAAAGAGTAAATCTATCTGTCTGATTTTGACACTCAGCAGTCAGCTGTTTTCTGCATTTAGAACACAACACTAGCAGAGGCTAGCTACTGTTCACTGCACAGAGCCCAATAATAAGATAATAACCTTTATTTTTTATTTTATTTTCTATAGCACCTCTCAAAGCACTTTACAGAAACAAATAAAACAACAAGAATACACCATATAAAATAATCCACAATATAAAATTAAAGCAACAAAATAACCTTATAAAATAATACACGATGAAATATTTATACAAATTTTCAACTAAAAGCCACCCTAAAAATTAGTTAGACTCTAAAATGGGAGTAATGTGATCTCTTATCCTAGTTCTAGTAAGGATTCTAGCAGCCGAGTTTTGCACTATACCTGCAATTTGTTTAAAGGGATACTTCACTGTTTTTTCATATTAAACTATGTTATTCCCTTAACTAAGACGAGTTGATACATACCTCTCTCGTCTCAGTGCGTGCACTCAATCGCTCTGGTGTGCGGCGACACTTTGATAGCACTTAGCTTAGCCCAGTTCATTCATTAGGTACCAAACAGAGATGAAGTTAGAAGTGACCGAACACCTCCACGTTTTCCCTATTTAAATACAGTTACACGAGTAGTTACACGACCAAGTATGGTGACACAAAATAAAACGTGGCGCTTTTCTAAGCGGGTAAAAAGGATAACTATAATGTATGGCGGAATAGCACTTGGGAGCACTTCGACTCGGCGCAGTAAGAAGTCACTCCTGAAAAACGTGGAGGTGTTTGGTCGCTTCTAACTTCATCTCTGTTTGGACCCTAATGAATGAACTGGGCTAAGCTAAGTGCTATCAAAGTGTCGCCGCGCGCTAGAGCGATTGAGTGCATGCACTGAGACGAGAGAGGTATGTATCAGCTCGTCTTAATTAAGGGAATAACATAGTTTAATATGAAAAAACGGTGAAGTATCCCTTTAAGGTAGCTTTTGACACTCTAGCTAACAAGGCATTACAATAATAAATACGGGAAAATACAAAAAAGTTAATCAACCTCTCAGCAACAAGGAAAGGCAGCATTGGACGTAATCTGGCAATATTTATAAGATGGAAGAAAGAAGTTTTAAAAGTATTTTGGACATGAGGCCCAAATGTTAGATTTGCATCAAAAATCACCCCCAAATTCTTTAATTTTGTTTGAAAGTCCACATTTAAACCATTGACGGTTAGTGAGACTGACCCAGCTTTACGAAGTTGGTGGCCAAATTGATAAAAATTGAAAAAGGTTGAAAAATATGAAAAAGATGGCCAAACTGTTACCCCAATATTTGATATTATCGATGATGCTGCTCCGCTATACTCCATTATGCAACTATTTGTTGTTAGGATGACAAAAAGTTTTAAAAGTCTTTTTTTTTTTTTGGATTATCTGCTTCAGTGCTCAATGTCAAAGTGAATGAAATGGTCAATAAAATCAAAGGCGGTGGGATTTGCTGTTAGCAGAAGCAATTCCAGCACGATTGTTACAATGAGCTCTCAGAGACGAGTGAAGGCAGGATCCACGTGCAGAGGAATTTATTAGGATATTAACAAACAAACAAAATAAACCAAACACAAGAAAAAAAAAAGGAAAACCAGGGAGCAGGACTGAGACCAACGACATAACGTCTTAACGTTGGACATCATTATCAATACGCGTATGTAAACGTTGGTACCTGTTTATTTATAAATCAATTTTGGATCTATTGCCTCCATATCTTTGCTCTCTTACCCAACACAACCCTGTTGGAGTTTATTCTTTGTGCTCACAGGATTTGTATAACCTCTTAGTTCCACTCGTCCGAACTGAATTTGGAAAACAAGCTTTTCGGTATGCGGGCCCAGTGATTGGAACTTTTTACCAAATGACCTGAAATTGCAGACCCTGCCTGGTGTCAATGAATATTTTAAAAAAAATTGCTTAGTGAGCTGTTAAAGGAAGAAAAAATGTGTAAATGTTTTTCATTGTTTTGATGATATGTTTTAATGTCATGGTGATTTTCTTTTATTTATTTTTTCTTTTCTTTTTTTTGATAATGTTGTGCTGCTCGTCGTGGCCATGCCACTTCTGTAAAAGAGATTTTTTAATCTCAGAAAGTTTTATCTGGTTAAATAAAGGGCAAAAAAATAAAATAATAATAACATCCACCAAAGGAAAAGACCGGACAATGAACACAGGAACACAAGGGCTTATATATACACAGGGTAATAGACTAACAAGACCAGGAAACTAATCAAATAATAAAACTACAAAGTACTACAAAACTGGCACACAGGACCAGAAACAGGATCAGAACCAGGGTAAAATGCAAACTAAGAGACCACATAACAAAAACACAAGAAACACAAAACCAGGGAATACATAACAACAACGCTTCTGAGGGGCTGTATACACGTCACCGTTTTCAACTAAAAACAGAAAACTTTTTATGCGTTTTGGCCGTTTGAAGTCTAGCATTAACTTGCCCAATACTCAGGGGAGGTATTCTATTATTTGCCAGCTAGTGAATAACATCATCTTCAGAGAGAGAAGTGTGGATCACTTGATCCCACACGGAAGCAAAATGCTTAGCCAGGGTATCATTGACTGGTATCCGTGCAAGAATACCAGTAAGAGGCATGATGTAACTGTCCTTAAAGCACTATTTACATTGAGTTGAGTTCCACAAACTTCAAGTCGAAGGACATGTTGAAATATTCTGTGGAAAAATCAACAGCATGATCAAGTCAGAATGTCAAAACCAGAATATTCCTTCAAGGTCAAATTTAAGGGGTCAGTTTTAGCATCTCGTACTGTCAAACATGGAACCGATTCAATAAATTCATAAAGCTTAGTGGATGATTTTGTGATTCACAGCCCAGCTGAAATGTCACAACAATGTCAGCTCAAACTGAAATGCTGATGTTCACCTCACTCTTCCGTTTGCTTATGTTGGCTTGATTATTATTATTATTAGAAAAAAAACAAAAAAGTTTAAACAGTTTAAACAGTATCTCCTCCTAGGCTTTCTATCTACAATCACCAAACTCAAGTCAGACCTCAGACCTGTTCTGACTCTGCGGTGTGCTATAGCTTTTCTAACTGATCCGATTTACGATTTTCGTTAAACATACAATCAAAACTAATCAAAGTCTCAGACTTTCAATGAAGGGGTCAAAACTCTTGTACAATAAGACTTATAAGCTGTGTCCGAAACTCGTTCCGTTCACTCGTTCACTAATCCCTATATAGTGTAGGCTATTGCATTTGAGTGCACTAAATCTGCAAGGAGTGAACGAAATGAAGTGAGTGAATTCGGACGCTGATGTATACACTGTGCGTCGGAGAGCTGGAGCTGTCGCAGAAACGGCTTCGTCACACGTAGTGATAAAACTCCTTTTATCTTACATGTTACTTACTTAAAATAATATTAACAACAATAACAATCAGAATTACTTGTTGTTGTTTTTTTGTAATTATTTATACCTCCATGCCAGCTTTGTAGTTTCATCGATTAAAATACATTCACATTCACTTTGTGGGGGTAGCAGGGTAGGGTCTGAAGGGTAGCCTAAATGACTATGAATTATGAAATGATAATTAAGTTAAAAAATAATAATAAATAAGATATAAATCAATATAATTAGTAGTAAATTAAATATTTTAAACAATAGGCTACAAAAAAGAAAGAATAATGCATTGACTCGGTTGGGTATAGGCTATAATAGGCCTAACGTTCATGCATGAACTGTCATCAGACTGACTATCAGGGATATTAAAATACTGCGCTTGTGCATTCTCTGACATTAAATGTATTTATTTCATTAATATTGAGTATAATATCGCATGCATCTGAGTGTAAGTCACACCGGGTCATGTAAGGCAGAGGTGGACAAAGTACACAACTTCCTTACTTGAGTGAAAGTACAGATACTACTGGTCAAGTATTTTTGTAAAATATTAATATACAAGTTGTAAGAACCGATTTTTACTTAAGTAAAAGTACAGAAGTATTCATTTTTTAAAAGTACTTTAGTATCTAAAGTAAAAAGTAAATGTCAATACATTGTTTTATTGTTGTTGTATGTAATACTTAGTAATGTAATACTACAGTACTTTATGCCTCTGAATCTATGCCTGCATTGTTAAAAAAATCTGTAGAAATTACAGTATTATTGGCAGCTACTTGCCAGTAACTTACTGTAGATTTAAATTGATGTTATTTACTGGCAACAGTTTGTTCAAAGTTAAATGAACATTAAACATTAACTGTAGTCTTTATCTTTACAGAATAAAACTAAAATAACAGCCTCATGCAAAGCATTCTGGGAGCCAAAATCTGAAGGAAAAAACAGAAAAAGGTTGACGAAGATTTCTGGTTCTCAGAATGCTTTGCATTAGGTTGTTATTTTATAGTTTTATTCTGTAAAGACAAAGACTTGTTAATGTTTAATGTTAATTTAACTTTGAGCAAACTGTTGCCAGTAAATAACATCGATTTAAATCTACAGTAAGTTACTGGCAAACAGCTGCAAAACTACAGCAAATTTTTTACAGTGTGCCTGCCTGCCTGTCTACCCTCATATTAATATCACATTTATTTCTAGAACACAGTTCCAGTAGTGGGATTGAATGTGAGATTGAATAAGTGCACTCAATAATGTCCACAATGGTTCCCTCAAATAGTGCCCCATTTAAAGTTTTTTGGCTTTTAGTATGAATATGTTAGCCTTACTGTTATCTATAAGCTAGTGTGCTCAAAAACAATGCCAAAATTCTCATTTAGAAGACCAAACCCAACGTTGAAAATAAAAATCAGGTTGATGTCATAATCCAACGTCAGATTGAGGTTAATCTCCAATGTCGGACAGACGTATTGTTGTTGAAAATGAAAATCGGTTTGACCTTGGCTTGACGTCAGAACCCGACTTCTTATGTCAATCCGACTTTCATTTCCAACCAAAGTGCAACCCCTGCAACCAAAATCATCCCCTGACTGACGTTACTACTTTCTACTCAAGGACCTTGACAGAAATGTAGTGGAGTAAAAAAGTATGATATTTGTCTTTCAAATGTAGTGAATTTAAAGTAAAAAGTTTCCAGAAAAAATAATACTCAAGAAAAGTACAGATACTCCTAAAAGTGTACTCAAGTACAGTACTCAAGTAAATGTACTTTGTTACTGTCCACCTCTGTGAGAGAGAAACACACGCGCTGGTCACATCGTTGTAAAATACACATTTTATTATTAGCCTATTCAGCAATAGTGTAAAAGACCGGTAAATAAAATACCTCCAGATCCACAAATGATGCACGTGTCCTCCAGATCCACACAGGATGCACATGTGTCCTCCAGATCCACACAGGGTGCACGTGTGTCCTCCAGATCCACACAGGGTGCACATGTGTTCTCCAGATCCACACAGGATGCACGTGTGCCCTCCAGAACACTTGTTCCACCGCGTTCCCCACAGCAACCTCCCGGTTCTCCCCAGGGAGTACCCATGCCCAGTTGGAGTGAGAGGGTGTGCCTAAGGAGCACTGAAGCTTCTGTAAGTTCCTTCGATCTCTTGTTTTTACTAATTTTAAGATTTATTCAAAAAAGAAAACATTGCCTTTAACTATGCTACTATGTTTTCAAGGTCCTTTATTTAAAGGAACCGTATGTAAGATTGTGGCCAAAACTGGTACTGCAATCACTTTCAAATTACTGTAGACTAGAGCGATGTATCCCCTCCCCCTCCCCCCTGACTCGAGGTTGCCAGCTAGGCTGCAGGATCCAGCAGGAACGTAGGCTGCTATGGCAAGTGACGAGTCCTACACAGTAAGTTTTTTTTCTGTTAATTATGTTTATGCTTCATGAGAGATGTTATTATGCAAGTAATTATGTATCGCAAAATAATCGTAAAGATGTACGCTTGTATGTGACAGTACATTGTTAGAACAGTAGCTGTTAGTCTAACTTGTAACGGTAGGTATCTGTCATTAACGTAAGTACAAGCACAAGCCTAAGTCACTATGTAACAGATATCAAAGATACAGCTATTCATTTAGCTAACGTTAGACATTTTTTATCCGGCACGTTTGTAGCTGAAGCTGTGGTAACTAGAGCAGAGCTGGCAACCCGGATGCTGAAACACTACTGACTTCGTGATTAGTAGATAGGTGGAGGGTGGCGCATCAGGCCAAAACACAACATGACAACATCAACATCAGTTGAGGGCTGCAACTTCACTTTTAATTGACAATATCCTGGCCGGACTACTGTTGTCAGTGATATAAGTATTTGAAATGAACATGATTTCCTAATGTCTAGTGACATATCAGGGCCATTTTATGATTAATTGAAATACATTTCTTACATACGGTTCCTTTAAAATCGTTTTATATTTCAAAATGATAAAAAAATACACCTTTAGATTTAGTCTAAGAAGCACTCATTAAACCTGCCCTGCATTGTACGATTATACATGTATCTGTTCCCTCAACAGGACAATGTAGGTTTATGTCAGACGCCTCCACAAAAACTATGTGTGGAAATTGACAACAAGATGCAGCAGAATCTTAAACTGAGGAGCTACAGCCATCAAGCCCTTTGGATAACCACTTCACAACTGAACCAGAGAACTCAGAGCAGCCTTCAGCCCAGGTTTGACCCGGAAAAGAGCGTTAGACCCTCTTATCTCTCAATTTTATTTAGATTTAGAAATTATTAACCACTTTAATCATTTAATCTGGGACAATAATCATTTTCAATTTGGACCCCTCATATTGAAATGGTCAAAGAAGTTTGGCTTTCGATTTTCTTTAAGAATCACTCATTAAATCTGGTCAGCATTAAATGATTATGTCTGTTCCTTCCACACGACATATCTATCTATCTATCTATCTATCTATCTATCTATCTATCTATCTATCTATCTATATATATATATAAAGTGTGTATTTATTTATTTGTCAATGACAACACACATTAATGAGCATTGGTGTTATAGCCTATAAACAGATAATTTTCATCTGCTGTCACTGGGCTGATTAAATTCACACACTAAGCCAAAGGATAGCATTGTAACAACATAATTCCTATTTTCCACAATATATGGGTATATAATACAACTGATTCACTATTTTAAGTACATAAAAAAAATAGTGAATAATATTTAATATAAAAATAATATTTCACTATAGCAGGGGACACACCCCCTGGGCCTTTTGGCGTTGAAAAAACTACTGTCTTTACTAAAGATTAGGGCGTGGACGGGGTTAATTTTGCAGCTGACCTTATTGGATGCATTTGTAGGAGTTTCCCTTTCAGACGCAAAATTAGTTAGTTAGTTTTTTTCCCCCACAGAAACACAAAATGACATATATAGTCTCAAGCCCCACCAGCAGCCCATACAAATTCATAAAATCTTAACCTGCACCCCCTGTTTATTTCTTAATCAGCGCTGATTTTCGTTGGAAAGCTGAATTTTAATATTCAACATCTAAAGTCAGTTTTTCAATCAATACATTATAATAAAATAAATAATAGTTTAAAAAGCTCAAGCAGGTTTTTGGACAAGATACATATAATGTTTTGGCTCCTGTCTGCGCTTCAGAGAGCATCTCAGGCTGCTAAACTGCTGGAAAGTTTTCAGGCCATGGACACTGAAGATGTGCAACGATAGGCTATTTGGAACTAATTGTATAAAATGAATATCGTGCTGCTGTTCAGGAAAGCACTCTTCCTCCTCTGATATTTTGCTTATGTGTATAGCAAATTATTTTCACGGACCCCCTGGCACTTGAGAACTGCTGATACACAGAAGAAAGTCCTGTCTAGGCTCTTCGGTACGGGTTGTGTCGAGCCATTCATTAGTCTGGTTGTTTGATGAGAAAAAGATGAAATGTAGTTGCAATAGGCCTAAACACGTTAAGAATCCGTACAACTGCAGCAGCGGAGGACTATTATTAGAATATTAGAAATCTAATATTCAAGCTGTTTTCTCATTTTTCTACTCCTAATATTAAACCAAAAAAAAACTGAACGAACGATACACGGATTCTCTTGAACCACCACCACGTTTGCGCCAGAAAACTGCAATGCAGCTCTGTAATCGGCCAAAATGCTCCCGTTTGACTTTTCTGAGACACTCTACACTTCCCTGTGGATGACCTGTGACCTACTTTCTGTACGATCTGAATTTTTCGTGTTTTGAATTTGTTTGTATTTTTTAAAACTGTATATTTGCAGTCTAAGAATTCAGAACAAAGAAACAGCTGTTTGAAAATACATGTCTATAAAATTCAGCCATAAAAACATTTCAATTCATTAAATTTCAAATGTTCAATATTATAAATTGTATAAATTTATACAATATTTATAAATTTAAATATTACCTACATGTTCAATATCAATCCAAAACAATTGGGTAAATACACATTAAAAAAAAAAATGTTTTATGGATTCTTCTTCTAAATTACAAAAGCCGCATTTAGTCTCCATGTCTCTAATCTTGAGACTACTTGTCTCACTTTGTTAAATCAAATGAATAACTTTATATGTAACTTCTTTAACTTTATTGGTTAGACAGTATTTACTGGGTGACCTCTTTCCAATCAATCTTGTTATATATCGAGTTCCAAAAAGGTTTGCATTTTGGCAATAATTGTCACATTCACCACCTTCTTCATCGTCTGTGTCTTCACTACATTTCCCAGAATCCTCTGTCATCATCACCTGCACCTGCTCCTCATCACCCTCATCATCATCATCATCACCGTCACCTGTTGTTTTTGTCATTATCTGTATATTTAAGTTCCCCTCTCACTCCTTTTCATTGCTGGTTATTATTTGTGCTGTTTGTGTAGTTAGCACTCTGTTTGTGCACTTGCACACTGTTTCGTGTTTGTTTGGATTTTGCCTTTGGAAATAAATATTGAGTATTTTGTATCTTCGCTTGACCTTTGTCTTCTTCATCCACCCGTTGACGTTACAGAATAACCAGCCACAAATATGGAGGAACGCATCCAGTTCATCAACCTGGCTCAGGGGAACCACGATATCCTGGACATCTCCAGAAAGTTTTTTCATCTCGCCCTCAGCAGTTCCCTGGAGGATGAAACCCTCAGCACCCTGTTCCGGATCGGGATCACATTCGTCCCCTCGACCTCCCAGACACCACCGGTCTATCTTGGAGAGAGACTGTGTTCCGGTGTCTGGTGAGTGTTGCGTCCCGGTCCGGAACGCCACCATCTCCAGCCATCTTCGCCACGCCATCCATCCTCATCCATAGTTCAGCCGAGCCTGCACTTCACGCCAGTCCAGCCGAGCCCGCACTTCACGCCAGACCTGCCGAGCCCAAGGCAGTATGCGTCATGCCCGCCGCCCCTGAGACAGTGAGCGTCATGCCTGCCGAGCTAGAGACTGACAGCGTCATGCCCGCAGAGCTTTTGTTTTCTTTTATCCCGCCGAGCTTGAAGCTCCCTTCGCTGCTGGTTCCATCCAGTTCAAAGCCCTTTTCACAGCTGGTCCAGCCCAGCTCAAAGCCCTCTTCGCCGCTGATCCTGCCCAGCTCAAAGCCCTCTTCGCCGCTGGTCCTGCCCAGCACAGAGCCTTCACCGCTGGTCCCGTCCAGCTCAGAGCCCTCTTCCCCGCTGGTCCCGTCCAGCTCAGAACCCTCTTCGCCGCTGGTCCCGTCCAGCTCAGAACCCTCTTCGCCGCTGGTTCCGTCCAGCTCAGAGCCCTCTTCGCTGCTGGTCCCGTCCAGCTCAGAGCCCTCTTCGCCGCTGGTCCCGTCCAGCTCAACGCCCTCTTCATCGCTGGTCCTGCCCAGTTCAAAGCCCTCTTCGTTGCTGGTCCTGCCCAGCTCAAAGTCCTCTTCGCCGCTGGTCCTGCCCATCTCAAAGCCCTCTTCGCCGCTGGTCCTGTCCAGCCCAGAGCCGCCTTCGCCGCTGGTCCAGTCCAGTACGGACCCGCCTTCGCCGCTGGTCCAGTCCAGTCCTGACCCGTCTTCGCCGCTGGTCCTGTCCAGTCCTGACCTGCCCTCGCCGCTGGTCTCGTCCAGCCCTGACACGCCATTGCCGCTGGACTTCTCCTACCCGGAGCCTAACCCCTCATTTACACTGAACACGTCTGCGGCGCATTACGGCTGCGACACGGCTACCGGAGCTGATCGCGCCCATTCTAGTCAATGCTTGTGTTTACACCGGCCGCGACGCGGCGCATTTCAGAAGCTTCCCGGAAGCGGCTCTCCGCCCCGCTTTGCTAAATATAGGCGCCTAGTCTATTTCTGACGGACGCGCGTCCAAATCGCACCGAAAAAAAAAAATAAAAGTCAAAAAACCCTGTCAATTTCAAAATAAACACCCTGTGCAGACTCCCAAACGTATTGCATGTAGCCTATATTGGCAATATATCCTTGGTAGGAGACAAGAAATGGACGACGAGAGATTCATTCTGGAAGTTGAAAAACACACAGTGTTATATGACACCACAAATCCTTTTTACAAGGACAATTCCAAAAAGGACAAGGCATGGAGTTTGATTGCACAAGTTTTAGGAGTGGAAGGTGAATACAATAACCTCCTAATTATCTTCCTACTACATGATTTTGAAAAATAGCCTATATAACCATTGAGTATTTATGCATCTTGAAAACCAATTAAAATGTCAAGTAACTTTGCATTACACAGGACAGGACCTATGAGATATTAGTACAAGTACATAGACCTATGTAGGCTATGAGGTTTTTCAGGTAGGCCTAGTTTAATGTAAAAACAAATCTGATTTTAACATTTTGTTACTTACCTATATGTTTTAAAATTATGTTACTATAGAAGAACTTCACTAATGTTATTACAGGAGCCTATATACGTAGCCTACTGACCTGTGTAAATGCTGTTCAGATACAGTACTGTTGGGAAGGTGCTTGGACTTGCACTCTCGAGCTTTTCAAATGCTAATGTGAATTTGCTGGGAGTGACATTACCTCTTTTCAATGGAATTGATAGTTTAACACACCAAAGTTCTCAAACAAAAACTTTATTTTTTTATTTTTTGGCCAAAACACATTTTTACCAATACAGCATACTTGTCTTTTGGGATCATAATCACTTATCAGCTTTTTACAATCCTAGCATGATACTTCAATAAGCTTTGAAGTCATGCTTTTTGATCACACCATCCTGTTCTGCCATGACACACTGCCTTCAGGAGAGGTAAAGTAGGTGCAGAAGACCTCCCTCACATTACAGGCCTCTGTTGACACCCTGTTTCCTCCCATGTTTCTTACTGGTGCCATGTGTCTCCCCATCTGCTCTGCCTCATCCAGCAAACTCTGGTTTTCGCTGGGGACAAGCAGGAAATTGTGAAGGATGCATGCAGCCATCACAAGTGTGTCAACATTTTTTGGTTGCAGGTTGATTCTGTTAAGAAATATTCTCCACCTGGAGGACAGAATGCCAAAGGCATTTTCAACCACCATCCTTGCTCTTGAAAGTCTGTAGTTGAAAATCCTCTTTTTGTAACTGAGGTTTGCTCCAGGGTATGGTCTCATCAAGAATGGTTTGAGTTGGAAAGCTGCGTCACCAACCATGATGAATGGCACATCACCCAGGTGGGCAGCACCAGGTAGAGAGGTACTGGGTGGCACATGCAATGTGTTGGTCTCCATTCCCCTCCCCAAATCCGAACTGGCGTACACACCACCATCGCAGGTTCTTCCGAAGTCCCCCACTTGAATGAATCGGAACCTTAAAGGACAACTCCAGTGAAAAATGAACCTAGGGGTAATTAACACATGGTTACCGAGTCGATCGTTCCCTGCGATGCGTTTTCATGAAAATCGAATGTATAGAGTTTAATCTTTAAAAACATATTAGCTCATAACACTAGTATATGGGGCATAGAGTAAGTAAAAATAAATCGCTAGTTAATACCACTAACAAGGCTCAAAATAGCCTCACACTAACACGGTAACATAATGAGGGTCCTTACATACAAACCGAAGCATTGAGAACTGTGTAAGTGTACAGACAGTTTAATAAGAAGATACTTTATAAAGACAGTACATTATGCGTTTACATGCAGGATCCATCTTGGAAAACAGTCTCGACTAATCGAGCCACGAACGCCGTGCTAAGTGAGCTCTGGTCAATAGGAATTACGTTTGTGAAATCTAACGTAGCATGGCGTTTGTGGCTCGATTAGTCGAGACTGTTTTCCAAAATGGATCCTGCATGTAAACGCAGATGCTTTTGTGAAAAACAGAAAAAAATAAGAATCTGCCTAGTGGATCAGCAGGTGGAAGTCAAAAGGACTGGAAATATTCAGAGATAATGTCCTTCCTTTTGCCCCACTTACAGCCAAGAAGGTCTGTATAAATTTCAAACATGTAATTTACATTAAATTTAACAGTGATAAAATATTGTTGACTAAAGCAACAGTGTAATTTTTCAATTATTATTAAAAAGGTGGTAAGAAAGTATAACTTAAATTTATAACGTTCCTATGGAATTTTTTTGCATGGCATAAAGAAATTGCAATGACTAATTAGATGGGTAAAGTTAGTAGACAAACTTTAAGTTGGCTTGAAAAAGCCTAGCCAGAAAGTTTGAAAAAGTTTTAAAAGCTTAAAGTTATAGATAGATAGATAGATAGATAGATAGATAAAGTATGTTGGCTTTCTCAAAACAACTTAATTATTTTGTTTTTGCTGTTGCTTTTTATACAGTTCGAAAAGCAACTTGACCCTGCAAACAGTCTATGTGGACCACAGTGCAAGATCTGCTTCCCCACTGTCATCATTGGGTACAGATGAATGATCCGGTACCCCTGGTATTGCCATACAGAGGTCCATATCTGCATCTCCGGCCCAATCACTTGCTGCACCAACAACCTCAGAGGAGAGGCAAAGGCCCTCTAGGTCCCGTAGCCCTAGGGAGCGGGCATCCTCACCAGTAGTGGTACGTGCTACACAAGAAAAAAGAAGGAGCCACAGAACACAGACCACAGACATTGGGGAGAGGCTGATGTCCTTACTTCAAGATCCTATTCCAAAACCACACATGCCAGATGCTGAACTAGATGAAGCGTACCACTTTGCACTAAGCCTTGTGCCAATGTTGCACAGATTGGATAAGGACAGGAGGCAACAAGCCAAAATAGAGATCTTGACTACCCTACACAACCTAGAAAAAGCCCAACACCACCAAACTGTCCCCCACAACATGCAGCTGGTTGGCATCCCCTCACTCAGGATGTTAGAGGGCACTCCACTCACATCTCCAGGCCATCAGGATTTCAGACTATTACCTTCCCTCCACAGGGTACACAATGGGAAGACGAGAGCAATGAGGGGTCTTACTACAGAGACATGTAGCCAGTACAGTCTCAATTGTAAATAGCTACTTGTTTTTGTTGAGTTTCAGTTGTTTGTAAAAAATTGTTTTATTGTTTATTGCTTATTGTTACTTTTCCTGTTTTAAAAAAGTTTAATGTTTATTTGATGTTTATTAATAATAAAAAAATACTTGTCTGAGAATTTGGTATATAAAAAAACTTTCTTGAGTTTGTGGTCAGCAGTTTGTTGTCTATGACATTATGATCTTACCTCAATCCAACAGCCAGTCTCTGCTTGGGTTCTATGGCAGCTCTGTAATTGGTTGATTGTCTGGTCAGTTCAGGGCCAATGATGGGCAGAAGTTCATCCATCTGCTCTGCACTCATCCTAAAGTACAGATGATGGCGTTGGCTGTCCAGCCTCAGTTCAGCCACAAGATGATAAAAATCACCTTGTTGTCTCCTTCGCTGGTTGAGAGGATGCACCCAACACCGTTTCCTTCTCCTTCTGCCCCTCTGTATTCTTTCAAGTAGGAGAACAAATGTCAGTGTCCTCCTCCTGCTCACAGGCACTGTATGTGAAATATAGATATGAGATAATTGAGGATGCATTTTAAAGGACGAAAACACAGCAACAAACAGGGACGTCACTAGGTTTGGAGGACAGGGGGGGCTTAGCCCCCAGGGTATTTGTAACTTGCGTTTATAGAAAATCTTACAGTGAATTTGAGTAAAAAAACAACCATGTATATATGTCGCTGTATTTGTCTCTTCAACCCCGTTACCATCTTCAACCCTGTTACCCTAGTCTCAATTTTTATTAATTATTTTTTTTAAGTTTATGAATAAGTAATTTAATGTTTGTTGAACTTAGTCAGAAATGTTCAGAGCAATCGTAAGAATACTGATTTTAGTTCAAATTCTGAAGTTAAGCCACATCTTTGATCAAAAATGTTGCTGTCACAAAAAGTGCCCATTTCAGGTTTAAGGTTCAAGTGTAAAATGATATGTTAATGTTATGGTGCATGGTACAATTTCTGGTAAGCTACACTTTTTTATTATTTCAATTCAATTAAATTATTGTGATTTGATTGACTCATTTGGATAAATATTAGGTAGGCTACTAGGCGTTAATTTTTCTCAAGAAAAAAACAACTCACCTAATGTTGTAAACATAGACAGCCCTATCAGATGGTAGTATTATTTAAGGTTAAAAATAACTCAAATTAAATATAATGTTTTTTATTATAATAACAACTTTATTTAATGATATAAGTAAAAATATAATAAATAGGCCTATGTAATATAGAACACATATTTAGCAAAATACTTTTTTTCTTGCCAGCTAGGCTACGTGCTATTTCCTATATTATGTTCATTAATGGCTTTCCTGAGGTAAATGTAACATATTGTTCTCCAGCTTGACCTCTTCACGCTGATAAAAAACACTGATTGATCGATATTATGTAGGCCTATGAGGAATATACATTTCGGTAAGTTGTAGCCTACTACTGTATCTTTCAACAGTGTTCGTGTTTTTTTACTATTAGAGATGATCGGTTCACGTGCGCTAGGGATCTGTCACGTAACATTTACAAGCGCCAAAACGGTATTAATTGTTTGAATTTCGTAATAAAATTGACAGAATCTGAGAGTTGAGATTCTTTTATATCATAAAGTAACCTGCTCTGTCTAGTCTGTTGGTCTCCGTGTCCTCTTTGCTTCGCGATTTTTCTGTGCGTGAGAAAATGGATGGGTGGCGTGAGAGCGTGTGAAAAGTGTCAATTGCGCGAGTCTCACGGTGAATGCGTGAGAGTTGCCAGCTCTCCAACTTCCGACTTTTCGGCTATTTTTTGTAGCTGGATATATATAATTTGTTGCGTCTAAATATAAATGAGGATACGGTTATTGATAAACCGAATTGTTATTGTTGTTCTTATTATCATTTAGGGGGGCTTAGGAACATTTTGGGGTAGCTTCAGCCCCCCTAAAATAGGCCTATAACGACGTCCCTGGCAACAAATATTTTATCCTTGTCGTTCCTTGCTACCCTAGTAAAAAAAACTATACCAAAAAATCTATTTAAAATACATTAAAGGAGAACTCGGCAACTCTAGGGAACTCTAGTCACTTCTTCGCTGATTTTCCCTTTTGTTGTCGCATGTTTTATCCACGAGCTCCCCCTACAGCTGTGGGGGGGCGTATATGTCACAACACGGTCGTAAAAAACTCACTTGCGGCGGCCTCCTCCCCCTCTCTACCGCTGCTCATGTGCGTTTGTTTTGATCGGAGCAAGCCAACTGAATCGTGTGGAGCTTTGTCTACCGAGGTGGGTAATCTGGTAATACATCATACATGCGTGTGTGTTTATGTTGAATTGCCGTAAAGCGATTCGTGTTTCGCGCTCGTTCTCGTTCTCGTTCCCGCTTCTCACGAGACTTCCAATTTCTATTTTGCCGGGACGGTAGTCCCCAAGTTGCAAGGTTGGTTTTCCGCCTGGGAACGCTGGGGGGAGCGGGGAAAGTCACCAGTATCACCAGAACAGGTTGTTTAACCATCCAAATGATTTCTAGACAGTTTTATTAAGTTAAAAAAGTTACCAAGTTCTCCTTTAACTTCATTGTATACTTCAAATCCATATTTATTGACATATCACTTAAAATAATAATTAACCTTTATTTGGAGCATTTCTTTATTGCAAAATGCACATTTCTTAATATTACGCCTTAAACCAAATCAATATTTTAATATTTCATTTCAAAAATATATTATTTAATTTAATTTCTCTATTAATAAGGATTGTATAGTATATCTTTAAATGCAAAATATTTAAAATGTACCTAAAGTATAGCACAATCAAATATACGTATAACTTAGTATATCTTTAGTTGGACCTCAGCACTACTTCCCCACAATTAAAGTGAATTAAGTACAAAATTAGTTTTCCCAATTTAGACTTTTAGTAAAATATAGTTTAGTATAAAAAAAGTAAAATTGCAGGGTATTTTTTATTAAGCACATAAATATGTACATTTATTTTTATTTTTATTTTTTTTACACTATGGTGGACATTTAAGTGTATTAACTATGCCGGCAACAGCGCAACAAAGTAGGACATAGCTAAAAACATAACAATAAACACAATTACACCGGACAAAACAAACATTTAGCCAACTTACCCATGGTACTAGAAACCACAAAATCAGAAAAACACATCGGACAGGCAAATCACGTGGTCTCACGCATCCAGTCGCTCCGCTTCTGATATGCTCCCGGTGTGAGTTGGCACCGCGTGGAGGACGGAATAAAACCGTGTCGCAGCCGTAATGCGCCGCAGACGTATTCAGTGTAAATGAGGGGTAAGCCCGTTAACCTCCCCAAGAAAATTTTTTGGGGGGGCAATAAGTCCTCTCCGCCGTGGCCACCTCCTCAGCCTGCTTCACCATGGCCACCTCCTCAGCCTGCACCGCCATGGTCCCCTGACCAGCCTGCTCCGCCTGGACCGCCTGAGGGGTGGTCTCCTGCTCAGTCTTCTCTTCCTCGACCAACCGAAGGGAGGTCACCGCCTGGACCATCCTGGAGTCCGTCCAACTGCATCCGGTCCACCTTCCCGTCACGGACTCCAGGATGCCTACCCCCGGCGCGGGTCGTGCCTAGCGGGAGGGGGGAGCTATGTCACATTCACCGCCTTCATTGTCTGTGTCTTCACTACACTTCCCAGAATCCTCTGTCATCATCACCTGCACCTGCTCCTCATCACCATCATCATCATCACCGTCACCTGTTGTCTTTGTCATTATCTGTGTATTTAAGTTCCCCTCTCACTCCTTTTCATTGCTGGTTATTATTTGTGCTGTTTGTGTAGTTAGCACTCTGTTTGTGCACTTGCACACTGTTTCGTGTTTGTTTGGATTTTGCCTTTATATTTATTTCCAAAGTATTTTGTATCTTCTTCTTCATCCACCCGTTGACGTTACAATAATGTAGTTTTACATAATTTTTTTTATATAAAAGTTATAAAATTTTCTATCTATAATTTTCACACCATTAATACTTAAATGATTATATAATGGGATAGACTCAGAATATATATTGCCTGATAAAAGTTGAATAAGACCACGAGGAATGGCATCAAATACTACTACAAACTCTTTAGTAGTTACAGGGATCTTATAATGACTAAGGAATTCACAGTAATTAAAGAGATGTCCATTATTCTTAAATAACTGTCTGACCAAAATTATACCGTTATTGTACCAGTTTCTGTAAAATAAAGATTTATTTTTAAATGTAATATATTTGTTGTTCCAAATCACAGATTTGTGTGGAGAAAAGTTATGCTTGAAAATAAGCATCCATAATAATAAAAAAAAACTGTTTATGAAAAGAAGAGCTTTATCGGAACCTTGTTCACATCAAAATTACCCCCCCACCCCACCCCCCATTTGTACTGGAAAACAAGACAGAAATACTAAGGAAGAAAATCATTTTTTGCAGTATCATTTGTGTTAAGGATTTATTTCTTAAATTAACTTCAATAAAAGTGTTGAATGGTTTGAGCTTAATTAATCTGTGTAAAAACTGGGGAAACTGAGTGAGGTTTCAATGCAATTAATTTTAATTGTTTTAAACTCATCTGATGAAATTGAAACCATCTACTTTCCATGGTAGGTTAACTTAAAATTATAATCATATCTAATAGTTATCACAACAACAACAAAAAAACAAAACATGTCTCTCTAATGCTTAAAAGTCATATAGGACACCAAACAGCTGCAAGCAAATCTACACCACTTGGCCACACACTCACAAACACATGCACAACTGCATAGTTTAGAGCTGTAATGTCTTTCCACTGTCAGAACATCTGCTTTGGTTTTCAGGTTTTCCCTCAGATAGCTGACTGTTCTGTGTGCTGGTTGCCCAAAGGCATTGTACAAGGCACACAAAGGTATGCAGGCTGCTGAAACCATAGCACATATCAAGGTCTGGGAAGTTAAATTTGCCCAGTGATGCTGGGTTTCGTATCAGCCTCTTATTCTAACATTCAGTTCAAGTTAGGGTCACACCACTTTAGCATATTTATTAATAATGTAATTAGCTTTCACTTTTCACATGGTTCTATAGTCTGGCATCTTTAGTATGGCTTGAAATTCAAGTTGACAGAAATTCGCTTTACTAATGCCAATGGCACTTACAGTTATAATGACTTCAGAGTTTCAATATAAAGTCTTTGTAGTCACTTTTACTTTTAAGTGCTGGTACAGGTTACTGAATCTGTCCTGATTTGTATTCCCTGATGTTTAGAGCTATGTAAGATGAAAATGGGGAGAGAAAAAAACCCTATCAAGGTCAACTACATAGAATTGTTTTTGTAATTTTCTCTAAAAAGAGCATTATGCAAATTAAATTCTGCATTCTTCAAATTCAGCTTTGCCATCTGCCTCGTAATTTTCTCCAACATTTTATCTGATGCGAGACAGCTGGAGTAGCTTATTATGGGGAAGTTCCAATTACATTTTTACCATTTTCTGTCTACCAGCAATGCTGTTGATCCTCGCAGGTCTTTTAAAAACATAAATGCACAATAATTGCAGATTTTAGAATGCGTCTGGTAAACAAGCATATGCTTTCTCGATGCATTATCTCTCATTACAGTTTCAATATCACGTTATGTCTGCTCTGATTGCTTGTTCTACATTTGAGGAATGTTGTAGATACTTTATTGCATTGAAGTTGCATTTATGTTTTAGTGGATTTCAGCATAAATATTGCTAGACATAGCATTTCCCTGTCATACGAAAAGTTGGTAAAGTCAGTATTTTGACTTTTCAAAATACTGAAAAAATGAATAATTCAGTTTGTGAATTATTTTCACAAATATAAAACAATATTTGTGTAAATATTTCTAGAATATGAATGCTCTAACAAATTACCTAAGTGAAATGACCTTTTTGTCATTTGGTCATGTTGTTGTCTTTGGTGTTACTGTTAGTGAGTTTACTAGTCACATCACATTAATCATTTATTGGTTATTCAAAATAAAGATGCATTTTTAATGATTTAAAACTCTGAAATGTAATGAATAAATGCTAAAATGTTGCCAAATAACGGATGTATTTTTTTTATTATTTAAAACTCTGAAATTTAAGGAAGAATAAATACTGTTGCCAAAGTGGTAGAAGTCTAGACGTTTTCTCATTTGAGTTATTGTAGAATCATTCATATTTATGTTTGTAAACTTGTAGGTTAAAAGGGAAAAAGGACATGAAACATCTCAAATGTGCATTCTGAATGCATATTCTAAATTTTCAGAAATTACAAATTCAGCCAATCAGTCTCAAGCTTGTGATTTTGAGTTGAAGTAGTGTTTTCAAAATTGCATTACTCTCAATGTGTTGTGAATTAAACCTAAAATAAAAAAAAGAATTTAGTCCAATTTTGTGTATAAACATTTGTGTGAAACTTTTGTCAGTCACTGCTGATATTACAGTGCTTCTGGTTTGTTTGTTATGAAGTTATGAAGGCATGCATTCAAATCTCCCACACGATTAACGTGGTTCAAAGTGTCTGGATAGGATTTTAGCATGCGGTTTGGGTGTCCACGCTCAAAATGATTGCTAATAGAGGATAGTCAGAAAATAGAACAAACAGAACATCTGTGATGTTGAAAAGTGCTCCATTTGAAGCTACATGAACTCTCCTGTCATGCTGATTTTAAAACATCAAAGTGATGTGGGGGGTCAAAAATAACATAATATAGTATCTTTTCATTCCTCATTACTTCTGCTTCAGAGGTGAGTTTGCTCCGCTGTAATGAGTGAGATTTTAATTGCCCACTGATCCTGTGCATCATTAGAGATTATTAGAGATGTGATCATTAGAGATGTGATTTCTGAATTATTACAGATGAAATGTTTGTTTGGTTACTTCAAACAGTAAACTAAGCTCAATAATATTAGTGCATGGATATTAAATGGAACTTTGAAAAGAAATGACAAATAACACAAGTTAACCATTTTATACAAACCAAAGCTGGTTCCTTAATAAACGTGGCTCTCATGTGGTGTGAATCTGAACTCTGTTGTGTTTTGATCCTTTTCCCCCTAAAAATTTCCTGCACTTAATCCACTATATTAGATAGGTGGCACTCCTAAGGGCAGCCGCATGAACTTGAGCTGTTTTGGTAGCTTGCTTTTTTCTGCTTTTTAATCACCTTTAACTTAGTATAGCATGGAAATGCATGTTCAAGCTACATATTTGAGTGACAACATGTTTAATTTGGGAGCAAGTATATGTGTGGATGGTGACTTCGATATGTGTGAATATGTGTGGACTGGAATCAACTTCCAGGTGATTTTGGCTGGATTCTAGAAAATGCGGATTACTCCTTAATATTGGATTCCAACCTTAATTTTAAAATTCCCCTGAGGTGAAAGTCAAGTTTTTAATGTTGTTTAAGTCAAACCATGTGCAAATTCATGTCAACACCATTGCTGAGTATATTTTCTCTTTAAAACATGCAGTGATCTAAAGATAGTCTCAAAAATGCGGTTTGAAATCGCTGGTGTTTCTTACATCACAAACTACCTTGTAACCAATCACGTCAACTTGCAGGCGGGCTTTAGCATATCATTACTATACCGTGAAGCAAGGGAGTCTGAAGAGAAGACAGATTATCCCGCTATTTTTTCTGCTGATATGAAAAATCGGTAGATTTAGCAAAATAGCGGGTGAATTACATGTATATGATGTATATTACTATGTTATGATGAACTATATGCCTTTCTCCACTGATGTTCTGAGTTGTTCAAAGCATTTCTAAGGATAGGCTACTGATTTTTAGAAGGCAGTTGTCTGACAGAAACATGGTTTGTGTAACATTAGCAACACATTATTAGCTGTTTAATAACATCGTCTTTTAAGTCATTTAAGAACCTTTTTGCAAACAATGGTACAACTTGGATTTATGAGTAATTTTATTTTCAAGGTTGAGAAAATTGTGTCACCTTTGGCCTCGGAAGTCAAGTCCATACTACAGCTCAATGGAATTTTATGACTCAGATCCTGCCCTAGGGGTAAGAAAGCTGGGAAGAACTTTATTCATCCAATATTAATATATAATATTGTCAATATCGTCCATTTAGCCGTTATTGCAGTGTCAGAGATCTGGCCAAGTATAGATATTCCAGATTCAACTCCAGGATATACACTGTATCGGCGTGGGGCAGCGGGGGAGGAGGAGTTGCACTGTATATCTGTAACAACATCACACAAAAGCGACTGACTCACTTAAGGGCTTTTCTCACTTAATAGCTTCAATAGTTAACCCTGGGTCATTCTAAACCCCCGGGTTAAACGGAATCCTTCCTCGGTTATCTTTATTCACGTTTCACACTTCTTATACCATACCCGGGGTTAACAATTAATCCTGGGTATTCGTAAATTGCAGTTTCACACTGCACATTTCTAAACCCCGGGTTAAATTCCTTATTTGCATATTTGCTTATCTGTGTTACTGACTGCATGGACAAACGCAGCACGTAACCTGTTTACATGAAGGCTCTAGCATTGAGCGTCCTCATTACACATTGAGTGCTGACTGTGATATCATGTTTTTTCTGAGTTAACTTTTGTAACTATAAAAGGTAAGAATGACGTTCCCTTCTTTACTCCAATTGTCGTGTTTTTCCATTGCTGGAACTTAAACTCAAACTTAAACCCCTGAGACAAATAGGCAATTGGGCCTTCTCATGAATATGACTTTTTTCTTACATTCATGAGGTTACTGACCCTGAGGCTAAAAGTTTAGTGCTTTTACTTCCACTATCAGGTCTATCTTGGACAAAATTGTTCCAATCTAGAAAGTTTCTATTACAAACAATGACAAGCCTTGAAAGGCCATACAAATTATAGATCTGATAAAAGAGAGGCAGCATGTATTTTGCTCTGGCAATAAAACCTGCTATAGGAATCTAAAATAGAGTCAAAATAAAATTAAGAATGCAAATAAACAATACAACAAGAAAGAAGTGGAAGAAATGTGCTGTACTAAGCCAAACCAGTGCTTTAAGACTATGAAGGCATTCATTGGGATGGAAGGAGATTGGAGAGATGTGGTGTCTCAGGATTATAACATCTTGCTACATGAGTGTGCAGCTCAATATTGTGATATGTTATTTGCCTGATATATGTTAGCTTAGCTGGCTAATTGGATTGCATGCTGACTGCAAGCCAAAAAAATAAGCCAAAATGTGTAATATACCTAGAGAGAGAGGCATCCAGTAGCACCACCATTCATCTCTATGGCAATTAGTTGGCTGGCACAGGATTCCTTGGAAGAACATCACTGGTTTGCAGCCATCTTTGCTCAGGGCACTCAGTTCTAGGAACACATTTTTTTTTTTTCAGCCAATCACTTAAGCTGTAAATGTCATATGACGGATCACTCTGGAAACATGAAAAAAAGGCCCCTTGACAACAATGATTAGCTCATGGCAGCACAAAAACACGAACAGTCCCATAACTTTCACTATTAGTGACTATCCAGGTTGGTATTCCAGAATGCAGGTTGTGAGACATACCCGGGTAAGTTTACTCAGAGTAAAAAGATAACCTCAACTTTAAGTTACAAAAACTGTACAAAAACTGGCACTGCATAGTAATCAACACTAGTGTTTGATCTTATATACATATATAATAAGGGCTGTAAACGTGTCATAGAAATTACTAGAACTTACCATTGACTTCAGGACATGCTCTTTAAAGGTGGTATCAGCGATTTCAGGCCCAAACATAAATGTTCACATTCATCTAATCTTACCTAACGATCCGCTAGCTGCCCGCCCCATAAGCATGCCGTCAAAAAAAACGCGTCTCTGTAGGCAGCCTAGGCTCTGAGATCTGCACACAAAAACAGTTGTTTTCACCCGGTTTAGCCAAACACTCAAAACCAAAATAAATAGTGTTCCAACCAATCACCGACAGGGGCGGGTGTTGCAAGGTTTTTGTGTGCAGCCGTCATAGGCAGCCGTGCACGAGCGCAAAACCTCACAACACCCGCCCCTGTTGGTGATTGGTTGGAACACTATTTATTTTGGTTTTGAGTGTTTGGCTAAACCGGGTGAAAACAACTGTTTTTGTGTGCAGATCTCAGAGCCTAGGCTGCCTACAGAGATGCGTTTTTTTGACGGCATGCTTATGGGGCGGGCAGCTAGCGGATCGTTAGGTAAGATTAGATGAATGTGAACATTTATGTTTGGGCCTGAAATCGCTGATACCACCTTTAAAAGCGAACTCCCCTATGGTCATCATCTTCACATAATTGAAAATTCTGCAGATGTTTTTCTCTAAAAAGCTCAAAAAAGCCAAAAAATTAGGCAGCTGACTTGTTGCCTCGCTGCCCTATCAGGCAATGGCTTTGCAGGCAGCGTTTGCGCACGAAGGTACCTCACAAAACTGATTTCGGACATACTTCTGAGGCTGCATAACGGTTTAATGATCTACAGCAAAATAGAGCAAGCTTTGGTGAAAACTAAGTGAATATTTTAATGACTACAATAGTAATTTCTCGCTAGAAATGACAACATATGTGGAAAACGTTGATCAAAAATGAACATTTACACAAAATGACGACTGGTCGCAACTTTCAGACGCTATCTTTATTTTTCTAGCTCAACTATCACAGAATGTTGAGCACAGGATTGTGAGATATTAAAGGAGACATCTATGCTGCCTTCAAAAATCGATCAGATGAAGTCATCTCAGGAGACAGGAAGCGAAACTAACATTGCATTCGGACGTGCCTTGTTGCCTCACGACCTTGGAATGAGTCATCCAAAGGCAGCATTTATCAGTTTTCGGATGGAGCCATAGTGTCATGAAACTGCTCTGACACAGGGTTGAGGATCCAAACAGTCTTTATTAAGGGGTTATCCAGAATCGTAGTATAAAAACATGCAGAGGGTCAAGACTAAGGCAAGCAGTACAAATAAACTGAGCAGGAAACACAGGCAAAACAGGGTAGTCCAATAAACCAGGCAAATATCCAGACCATGAGATGCGGAAAACCAGAGCAAGTGTACTCAGAGATGCAGTGTAGACACATACAAGTCTTCGCAAAGAGTGACTGAATAAACAAGGCTTATAAAAGGCAGTGAGGGACAATGTAATGAAAAACAGCTGAGAACTGAGATTGTGAGACTGGGCAGTGAGTTCTGGGAAATGTAGTCCATGTTAGAATGACAACAACAGGGAGGCACTCTGGCTGGTGATTGTGATGTAGCATAGCATCAAGGCAGACATGAAACTCAGGGATGACTCCGTGGTCACATTAGGACAGACAGGACACTCTGTGACGACCTCTGTGGTCACATCAGGGCAGACAGGAAGATGAAACACATGGCTGAGCTCTGGAGCAGGAGTGGGCTCTGAAGTGGACTCATGGGCTGGACACTCTGGCGTGGCATCCTTGACGTCTGGAGACTCTGGCGTGGCAGCCATGACAGCTGGGGCAAATGTGCTCAGAGCTGCAGTGTAGACACATACAAGACATCGCAAAGAGTGACTGAATGGACCAGTCTTATATATGTAGGGCCTGACAATCTAATGAGAAACAGCTGTGAACAATCAGGGATAATGAGACCGGGTAGTGAGTTCTGGGAAATGTAGTCCATGTTAGAATGACAATGATCCAGGGAGGAGTGCCCTCAAGTGGAGATCACGTTGTATTTAGCTGTGTGCCCAAGACCACGTCATGATAAACTTGAGTAGTTTAGCGAGGTGTGTATTCTGTTGTAGGCAACTTTGCTTCATGCTTTTAAATAAATATTTTCAGGAAGTATTCAATATATAAAATTTCTGAAGAAGAATAACACGGTTGGCAAACAATATTGTTTTTATTCATTATTTTAATATTTGATGTGTTATTTTTATTAATTGTATTTATTATTATTATTATCATTATTATTATATAATTATACAAAATAAAAATGAAATACATTTTTTAAAGGCAATTTTCACCCTCTCTCTTGTGCTGCGTTCCAGTCCAAAATTGTAATGCCCTTCACTCGCTAACTTCCCTCCGTCTCGTTCACTCGGATGTACGTCATTGCTTACGTTGCACGAGTGCCCACTACTGGCGGAAACTGCGGCGGGCTGAATTGGAATGTCCTAAGCCCTTGATCACTTGGAATCAGCTATGGAGTTTATTTATTATTTAAATTTTTTCCCTTTAAGAATTTGTTCAATGCAGCATCCAAATGTATATAGGCGTGTTTGGGCTGTTTTAAATTTAAAAATATATAATTAATATATCAGAGTTGTTTGTTGTGGTGGTGATTAGACGAGATATGTGGTGACGTCACAATCGTACTGCATTGTGGGACATATAGGTACCTGAAGTGTACATATGAAGTAGACTCGCTCCCTCGGTCAAAATCGAGGGAACGAGGGTCTGTCCATATAAACTTCCCTCGTCCACTTCACGAAGTGGAACGCACTTCAAAATGGCGGCAGGGATTCCCCCGAGGGGAAGTGCTTAGGGAAGTTCGCAAGTGCGTGTCTAAAAGTGGACTGGAACGCAGCCCAGGGCTTAGAATAAAACAGACCGTCTCTCTGTGATTGGACAGGCCAACTTTCTGTTAGGCATAATTGCCGAAGTTTAGTTTGAATAAATAATATTTTTGGAATGGGAAGGACGTTTTAAGTTTTGAAAGTTACAGTATGTTGCCAGAGTCAATCAAGCTCTTTTATCTGAAAACATCAAGGAAAATTTGATTCCTCCAGATATGACCTGTGTGCAAGAATTATATAATACCTGACTCCATTAACTGGCTCTTCTGTAGTTTTGTGGGAACATAATTTGCACACAGCTCCTGTTTTCCTATACTTGAAAGTAACTTCATTAAACCCCTCACTGGAATACATAATCGCCCCCTCTCTCTCTCCCTCCCTCTCTCTCATGATGAAAATGTGGTTGTTTGTAAGTTGGCCCCAACACACAGATCAAATGATTAAAAAAATGAATCTTGTTTTCCGGCTTCACTGTAAAGTATACTTATCTAATTAATAAATAATGAAATAAGCTATGCTGCTGGTTGGTCATGTCACTGCAAAGACCATAAAATGTGCAACAGTGATTCATCCGTTTCAAAAAGTCATGTTTGTACCCTTGCAGGTTGTTTGTCATTATGGTTGAGTTGCCATTTCTGATATCACATTTATACTGTGTGCATAATCATTATGCAAGTAATGTTTTTAATGATTCATTTTACTGTTGAATAGATACAACGTTAAGTTAAGTCCCAAACTTTATTTTATTTTTTAAAAATGTCATGTTTAAAACAAAAAGTTAGATTTCTCTCTCTCAGGGGAACAACAACTTTCTCAAATATTTGTGCGCACAATTAGGCAATTAGATTATAAAAGTATTTCCTCATTTATCTCAGTGTAAAACAATTAGTAAACAAGAACATTTAAACAAATACAAAAATAGAAAACAAAATACAAAAATAAAATAATATATTTGTCCTTTCAAAATATTCAGTGGCCAATAGCCACCCTACTTTTCAATTACTTTCACGAGCCACCCATCCATAGAATTAGTCAATTAGTCTTGATTTGTTCTCGATCAATAGCTGATGCAACCACCACCACCCTTCATGTATTTCTTGACCCAATCTTGATGCTTCAGCTTGTGATTTTTGTTAAGTGGGGGTCGTGTTTCAGCTTTCTTTACCTTAGCAAATTCTCTGAGAACCTGGCATCTGGTACACTGTAAAAAAAACCCCTAATTTTACAGAGAATAACTCTAAATTTTTTTGAGTATTTTTCTGTTATTTAATGTAATTAAATATGTAGCTCATTATATTAAAGGTTTATATCCAAGTGTATTTTTACATTTTAACTCTGTAATTCTGGATACAAATTTAATGCAAGCAAACTGCACAATTATTGTTAAATTGATCTTGCTGGTCAGACAGCAGGCCAACAGGGTTCATGATGGAACATGTGGTGTGTTTAGGTCCTCCTGGGAAGTTTGTATTCATGAGGTTTTATATATATATTTTTAAAATTAATTTATGAAGCCATTACATATTATATTGTTATATTATAATGCTCATATTTTGTGCAGGCATTAGCTTACTTCATTGTAAATAGAAAAGCCTGACAATGTCACTGCTTTAAGTATTGTGGTATTCCTCAATGTTTCTCACTTCAATATCAGGGTTAAATAAAATTCTGAGCTTCCTACTCATATTTTCATCTTTGTCATGGCGTTCATGTGCGTTCAACTCGTAAATACGATCTTTATGACATGACTTGAATCCACCAATAGCTCTAGCTTAGGGACAGTCCATACAAACACTCTTTGCAAAATTACATTACAGACTGTCTCAGTGAGAAGTTCTTTGTCCTGTATCAACGCTAAACGGAGTATCCATGCTGTTAAATAAAAGTCTGTAGACAAGGGTTAGGGTTAGAATTAGGGTTAACCTTAACCCTTAATTTCTAACCCAGCCCCGGTTTCACATTACTGGTGTGCATCTTGAGACAAAACAATGACACTGACATATTTTAAGATAAGTTAGTGCAAGTTGCTTTCAGGTAAAACAGCTCAAACGTGCATTTTAGTCTGGGACTACAGGCTTAAGCCTTGCCAGTGAAACCCGGGGTATATGTTGTAACTTGTATAGAATTATGCCAATGTTAGCAAAGTGTTGCGTTGGACAGAGGATTAACCCTAAACCAACAGGTTGTGTAACAGTGCCACACAGGGTGAAAAGCAAGACATTATTAGGCATAAGAGTGTTTCTAAAGGAAAGGTCAATAATTTGTTAAAGTGCAAAAGGGTCATTATGGGTCACATGGATGTAACTCCAATGTCAGCCAGAGTATACCAATCCATTAGTTTTTCATATAGGTCTACATACAGAATTTTATATGAATACATATGCAGTGTTTGTTCTGTTTAATATAGCCTATAATCTGTTTGCTCTGTTAAACTGCTGTTTAGCAGAGCAGTGGTAAATATATGTTGTTATATATGGTATATAAGTTATTGTAAGTTAAATTTTTAATCATGCACTGCAATGAAAACACAATTTAACCAATTGAATAAATATAACAGCCAGCCTACAAATACAACTAAATAAATAGCACGTGTATATTTTTTTCCTATTTTTTCTTTTAAAAAATGTCATCTTTTCTTGTGATTGCAATGTTACACCACACTATTGGCTGGCTCTCCGAGTTGTTTTGAACATGATTGGTTATTCTGACTGTCATCCAGGAATCTGGCCAATGACAACTATGCGCGCCTTTTACAGGTCAAGTTTGAATTGAATATCCGTCTGTTGGAGCGAGTGGGTGTGTGTGCTGCTGCTCTGGATCTTCAGTACTAGCCTATTCGGTTCTGTGGCTTTTATATTGTTTAAAACATGGATTTTTTACATCGGACTGCTACATTTTTATTTTGAGCGAGTTGCGGGATGTTAATGAAGAACAAGGAATATGGACAACGCATTAACAACGTGTAACGGACATATTGCAATCTGCGGAAGGTAAATAACTTTTTATTTTATAAAAACAATTCTGCTACATCAAAATATAGTGTGTTAAATTGAGAATCTAAACGCGATTAGAGCAATATCGATATTAGTACGTTTCAATGTATTAGGCTAATGTTATGTGTTGCTAGCATGTGTAAATATTGTCAGCTAACGTTAACTTAACGTTATAGTTTTTGAAAAGAAAAAAACTCAGCATAGGAGCTTTACAATGACTGAGAACATTGTCTCTTTAGACAGAGGAACTCGAACCACACTATTTGACTCTAGAAGAATATGCAAACTAGGCTTTTGAATCATGTTGATCGTGGGATATAGGCCTAACGTTACCGATCAGTCATCATAATAAGTATATATTATAAACATAAATAATTTTGGAGTTTGTGAGTAAAATTTTGCAAGCTTTCGCAAATGCCTCTGTTAGTAAGTAAATACAAATAGCTAATATTGCTGTGTATAGTGTGTGTTTCCCTCATGATCCAGGAATATTGGGAATAAATATGATCCAGCCACATGATCTTCACATGCGGTGAGTATTGTTATATTAAAATACACGTGAAATAGAGAGAGAACATGTAAAGTCTGCTCAAAGGCACACTGGTTCAAACCCTCCAGACAATATTTTACCTATCTTCTTGAGTTTACAGGCCTAGCTGACCCAAAAATAAATGTCCTTTCAAAATGAAAGTATTTTCAAACCTGTATGACTTACTTCTGTGAAACACAAGAATGTTGGGAATAAAACAACATTGGAACCCATTGTATGGAGAAAAAAAAACAAACAGTGAAGGCATTTCTCAAGATATCTTAATTAAGGTTCTACAAAATAAATTCATACAGTTTTGGAACAACATGGAGTAAATAATGAGAGAACTCTATTTTTTGGATGAGCTGTTCTTTTTAGGACATGTTCCCAGGGTCCTTTGCTAAATTAACCATGGTTTTTATTATAGTAAAAGTTTAGAAACCATGTTTTTATGGTGGATTGATTACAATACTTTATTACTATTTGGTAGCAAAACTATGGTTGATGTTAGTAAGGGTTCTCCAGATTTATATAACACTTAAGGAACACATTAAAAAATGGTCCTTTGTCACCCAGATCAATAGTCTGTTAACACACAGGTAATAATTAACACACTTTTTAACTTTTTTTTAAATATATTTTTTAGATCAAGCATTGGAACAATGTTTACGGAGCAGAACAGGCACCAACAGAGAAACAAGCCCATCATTCAGTAGTAAGTATCCACTGCAGTATATAAAACAAAAAAAGTTATCTCTTTTTTTCTCCCTCGTGCCATCCCAGATGTATATCTGACTTTCTTTCCACAGAGATTTTTTGAAAAATTATCCATTATTGTAAGCCAATATAATGCAAGTGCATGCTCCAGAAACTACATACAGCCTACAAACAGCTGCTGTGTTGTTCACACAGGAAGTTTTCTGCACTTATGTGAGCTTTACAATGCTCTTGGATTATTGTCAGGATGTGTGTTTGGACCATTTCGAACTTCAGCATTTTGTTGTCTATTCACTTGCATTATTCGACACACGAACACAAGAGATGGATAATTTTTCTAAAAGTCTAGTTTATTTTTTCTAAAATTTGTGTTCATCTGAAGAAAGAAAATCATATACCTTTCGGACGGCATAAGGGAGAGTAAATGAGGGGAGAATCCCCTTCCACAAATGCGTTAGCAAAGGGTACATGCGATGGTAAATTAACTGAAGTAATTTTATCTTATAGTAATTTTATTTTATATTTATGGTAATGTGACCTAGGATGACAAGTCCCCGTGATTCATTTTAAAACTAGATATGGTGGAAGAGTTCAATTTAACAGAATAATTTGAGTTGTTTGTTTGGGTTTGCTATATTACACACATTTTCATCATACATTTCATATAAGGTTTAAATAATTTCCATAGGTAAAACTATTAATACGTTTAGATATGTTAAATGTAACTACCTGCAGGGTTCAAAGACGTCAAGAACACACAAACTTAGGTACTTTACACAACAACGATGTACTAAAAACAGAAAAGTTTTTTCTTTGTACAGATGACAATGTTATTAAAACGATTCCCGTTCGCACAGATCGGCGAAAACGTCTAAATCGCTGTTTTCTCCATGCCACAAAGTAACTGGTGATGCCACTATGTAAAGAAAGACTACACGCCTGTGCACATTCGTATTCACACGCATGCCTATAGACTAAACACATAATACGCATATGCATGCCTTTACCGTTTTCACAGATTCACATTTCAGTAGTTTAGACCGAGACGATTTTAGTTGGAAACTGAGTCGTGTAAACGGCCCCTTACTAAGCATATATTAAAAAAAACCCAGGGCATAGGGATGCTCACTTTTGATTGGAATTTGCCCACTGTCATGCAGATTTTAGCTCAAACCCTAATTAAACTGACCTGAACCAGCTAATCAAGATCCTCAGGATAACCAGAAACAGTTTGGAGCTACACTCTGCAGGACACTGGCCCTCCAGGAGTTTGGCACACATGAACTGAAGGGATAGTTCACAGTCAGGCAAACAAGAAAATTCTCCCAAATAATTTACTAATTTATCCTCATGTTGTTCTAAACCTTTATGCATTTTTTGGTTGCCAACATTCTTCAAAAATATCTAATTTTAATGCATGGTTTGAAAAGACATGATGGTGAGTAAATGATGACAGAATTTTCATTTTTGGGTGAACTATCTCAAGTACTTTAATAATCTCACACAATGAGAATATACCTTTTTTTTTTTTTTAAACACACATAATATATTTAATTCCCTGGAGGATGAGAGAAAGACCCTCATTACCCATATCACAGCAGTCTGAAAACACCTCCAGTAAATACAAATATTGTTGGTTTTATTTTATAATACAAATTGGCATTTTAGGCGTTTACCTTGCAATGATACCTCTGGAAAAGAATGTCCATTGTTGTGAATCTACATGTTCCTTCTTTTGGTGATGCACATTTTTCAATCGGACATAAGTTTTAGATACCAGACAAATCAGAAGACAAACAGACAATTTAAATAAAAATGTATTAAGCTTGTTTAAAGGAAACAAAAATAATTGAAATCATTTTGAGAGAATCATAGTGTGTCCTTTTTTTTTCTTCCCTGATGCACCAAGCTGATTACTGGCCGTTTGCTGGATTGCTGTTTATTTGCTGTATCTGTCACTTCTGGTACACTTTTGTTGTATGTTTTGATTTAACTTATTAATAAACTTGTATAGTAAGGAATAAGGATTCTGAATGTAAAGAGCATATCATATTTAATATCAGAACTATGCAGAACTATGTGACCCCCAGGGGTCTGAATAATTCCATTTTATTTAGATTACAAGTTTACATTGTTTAAATACTATTCAATTATATGTAAACACAAGTGCTGCAAATTAAAGTTTGAGATGATTTTAATCAGTTTTATACAGTTTTTGTCTTCTAAAATAAAACTGTTTTCTTACATTCTCGAGCACGTCTTGACAATTTATTGAATGTGTTTGATCGTTATAATTTAGGAAAGATCTGTTAAATAACAGTGTTTCTCAGTAGAACTTTTAGTGCCATCACTTTATTAAAGGTGTTTGATTGTAATAATTTAGGAAATACCTGTAAAATAACAGTGTTTCTCAGTAGAACTTTTAGTGCCATAACTTTATTAAAGGTGTTTGGTCATTATAATCTTGGAAAAATCCATAAAATAAAAGTTTTACACTGTAAAAAAATAATCATAAAAAAACGGTCAAATGACTGGCAGCTACGGCTGCCAAACAAAAACCGTAAAATTAAGGTAAAATATCTTCATTCAAACAAGGAAAATTATAGTTTTTGCACTTTATTGGAATTAAGATATTTTATATAGATAATATAAAACATATTAGATAATATTTTAGATTTAGGTCTGGATTTCCAGGCTAACTTTAAGCCACACCTAATCATAATAAATTTTCAGGTGATGTGTAATTAGTAATGAGGGATCATTACTAATTACACATCACCTGAAAATTATTATACTAATTAGTAAGTTTAATGTGGTTTGGAACTGGAAACATGTGCTTGGAAAAGATATATGATCAGAATATCCACTTGCCTAATAATTATGCACGCACTGTAAAAGTAACATTCTACTAAATACAGTCATTTTAAAATCTCTTAACAGAAAAAAATAATGTAGCCTTCAAGCACTCTTCAGTAAATGGACCTTTAATTGCTTCAAGTTCTCAAGTAATTATTCAGGTCTGTAATAAATTACATTACATATCTCAAATCACCTTCTGAAGATTGAATGCATCTTGGAAGGCTCCCCCCCCCCATCATTATGGAGATGCTTTCATTTTGATACCAAATTACCAGAAATTGACATCCCTAATAGAGTGTAGTAATACAATATTATCTCATTATGGCCAATTTGTTATGCTCTACAAAAGTTAAACATACATTTTCACTGTTATACATCAGTCTGGGCAGTGTACCAAACCAAGATCACAATCTAAAAGTTCAGGACATCCGATTTTGGTAAATCCGAAATTTGTTTAGATTAAATCTCTCTATTTACTTTTTTTTTTCCTTTTTTGCCATCTTGACTCTGTCTTGAGATTGAAACTCTTTACTGTCATATGTTCTTAAACTGTGCCTCTCACAGAGAACTACAAAAAACAAAAAAAAACAAAAACATCCATTTCACACATTCTGTTAATCAAAAGCTGCTTGTGATACAACAGTGATTCTTATGACAGTGCATGTAAAGCCATAAAAGATAAAAACACACACACAAACACATATACATAATTTTTTTTGGCACACGTGCATACAGGGAACTAGCCTGGATGCCAGCCGAATTTAGCCCCGCCCACAAATTTTTTAGGTCGGGAAGTTCGGTCTGGACTTGATCCGTTGTGGCGCTATTATGCCCGAACAAAAGCTGTTTGGACCAATCAAATTGTCAGGGCGGGCTTTAAACGATGATGGACAGATGATCAACAGTAACGTAATCATCCACGTCACCAAAGAGCGCTTGGGTTGAATTCGTTTACAACAAAGATGACTGCCGCTGGAGAATTGAGATTTCACGAGTTCACACTTACAAATAAGTCCGAATAAATGCATATTTGGCGTGCTTTCCGAGGAGAGACAAAGTACTCCCCCTGTATTCCAGGCTGTGGAAGAACAAGCCAAGAGTGAGTGGAGGGATGCTGAAAACTGTCAAGGAATGTTACTAGAACTTGCTAGACTAGAATCTGAGTATGACAACGTCAGGCTAAAAGGGAACAGTCTGAACACTCAAGTACACTATCTGTTTTGACATGAGAAAGTAATGTTGAGGATGGTTTTATGATGGCTTTATCAAAAGGCAGAATGTTTCTTTATTTTTGCTCTTCTTCAGAGCAGCTCTTAAATCAAATCCATTCACATTCAAGAGTTTGTTTAAATATGGTGTGTGACGGTACAAAAAAAAGGGCCAAGCCAAAATTGGCTACAACTAAGCTTTTAATTGTCTTAACCACAAATTATTGGTCTAGAAATTAGTAAGATTTACACAAATACACTACTTGTAGTGGCTAAAAAGCCATTGCTGTCTGAGAAGAACAAAGACAAAATGAGTTTTTTTTTTGGCATAATATGGGAAGTTGTGTGTGGAGTGATGAATCACAATGAAATATGAGTTACATGGTGATGCTCCAGACTGGTGTCTACAAAAATCTGGCAAGAAACATAATAAAATGCATCTCTACCACAGTAAAGCATGGAGGAAGAAAGAGACTGTCATTGTGTGGGAAGCCTTTTTAACTGCTGGGATTAGTGAGCTACTTTGATTGTGAAAGTCATGCTTTGGAGTAAAGGAGAATATTGCAGAATGGCTTGCTTCCCACAATTAAAAAGTTATCTAAAGAGGAATGATCAGAAATTAATATTGTATAATTGTATTTAATGAGCTGCTGTTTACTCACTGCATATACAGACTTAACATGTGGTCACAGGTACAGTATTATTTCTAAGAACGGCACCTTTGAAGATATTGTTGAGGGGAAACTCACGCTCCAGTGGACAATTGGACTGTGGAAAGCAAAATTGGCTGCTCTCTGACAGATGAAATTCAGCAGTGACCACTGTGATTCTGCAAAAGACAGCAAAAGGACATATGATATTTTCTCTCTTGAGGTGTTATGGGAAGGGGAATGAAAATCAATCACTGGTTGCAGACCAAACACAACTTGTAATCCCCAGTTCCTCAAAGGCTGTGGTGTTAGATCAATAGATATCTGCTGTGAACAATGTCTTATATACTTACTATATGTTACTGTGATGGTAACAGAGATGGCAGGTCATCATGTCTTATCTTTCAGGCGGCACTTTGATAATCATGAAGAATGGAGAAAGCTCTTGCCCTAAAGGCATAGCGGCCCAATACATTTTTATTTTTTTTTGGTAACACTTTAGAAAAGTGGCTGGAGACAGCAATGACTTTCCCACATGGTAGATTCAGTGTAGAATGATGAGACCAGACCAAGATGTGTGTTTGGTGATTGCTTTTATGGAGGAACTGAAGAGGCTGATAGCAGACAGGTGTGGTGATTGTTGAGTGTGAATAACAGGTGGTAGCCAGAGAGGATGATGGGAAATGTAGTTTGCTGAGGTGACTGGTCTAGTGACTGAGGAATGTGACAGTAAGCTTCTAGAGGGCACATAAGTATGATATATAGATAACTTAAAATAAGGAAATATGAAAATGTAAAATAAGAACATTATTTTAAATGTTAAACGGAAGACACCCCAGGTAGATAGGTTAAAAAAATAACTAATAGATATTTACCAAGCCAAATATAAGTGAACATGCTTCAGCCAAACATGGATATATTCTTAAAGTCTCATCCGTTTCTAGACTTCAAAACGGAACTAATATCAACTTCCCCAGTTGATTGATTACATTAAAGTTGACAAATTATGCCCCTTTTCACAAGATGTAATATAAATTTAAGGTATCCCCAGAATGTGTCTGTGAAATTTCAGCTCAAAACTCCCCAGATAATTTATTATAGCTTGTCAAATTTGCTCTTTTTTTTTTGGGTATGAGCAAAAAATGCGCCGTTTTGGTTTGTGTGTCTTTAAATGCAAATGAGCTGCTGCGCCCCGCCCCCGTTCAGAAGACGCAAGACGGCCGATCCTTCACACCAGCTTCGGATAACCGCAATAACAAAACACGCGAATCTTACCAAAATCTCAGAAATAACCAGTAGCTGAGTGAGTGAGTGCACCTGAGAGACTCAGGAAGAGGTTGCAACTTTTAGATGCACCTGGACGTTTCTGAATGGTTAGTGGATACCAGTAACGTGCGGTGAAATCTTGTCATGGGTAGGCTGTGACCTATCAATGTGGCATATATTCATTCAGTTAATGTAGCAACCCAAGTTCATATCAGGCATCATCACATCGCTGCCTGCATACAGCAAAGTCAGTCATATGTGAGGCTAATGCACAATCAAATCTAATAATCAAATTAATGGACACATCTATCTTATGACTTATACAACAAACAAATGTTTTGTGCGGGACACAGTAAGAGGGAGGCGGCGCGGTGTCAGCGAACCGACAAGCAGCCTAGTCACTATTGTGTAGTTTGTATTAATGCCATGGTTCAACAAATAATGTAAAGGTTAAATAATAATTCACTTAGACTTTATAAGAAGCAATTGCGACTTTATTTCACACAATTCTGACTTTATAACTTGCAATTCTGACTTTATAACATGCAATTGCGACTTTATTTCACGCAATTCTGACTTTATATCTCGCAATTCTGACTTTATAACACGCAATTGCGACTTTATTTCACGCAATTCTGAGAAATAATGACAGAATTCATTGTGAGATAAAAAGTCGCAATTATCTTTTAAAATGTTTTATTCTGTGGCGGAAACAAGCTTCCATACCTCCTGGCCTCTTCCTCCCATCCATCCTCCCTGACGCATAGCTACCGGGCCGGCCCAGCTATCGGTAGGCGCCGGCGGTGCCGCGGTAGTTACCTGAGAAAACGTTTTGGAAAAGACGGGCTATGGACCCAACCAACTCTATAGGAGGGGAGGGGAGAACTCCCTCACATGGTACAACCTATGCAGAGGCTGCGCGCTGCGGTGTCAGAATGCGGAACGTGTGTAGCCTAATGTAACTAACGTGAAATGTGAAGAAAAAAAATCTTCGACCGGCCCAAAAGTGAAGCGGCCCACCGGGAATTCTCCCCATTACCCACCCCGGGCCTGTTGACTGACAGCCAACGCTAGGCGCCGCTAGATCGGGAAGCGCGGATTGAGTGAGAGTGAGTGGATCACGTGACATGAAGCAAGCTCGGTCTCTGCCTCAATGTTGATAATTCAAGACAGCATGAGAACTGACTGCGCATGCGCAAACCTACGTAAACTACGTTCTATGGACCAAAGAGGCACTGCTAACCTCTGCCTCAATGGCCATGGCCTTGAATTTCCTGCATGAAACAATGGTTTTAGGAGCAAACAATGGCAAAATTAGTATATTATGTGTATTCCTGAGAATTTTTGTTACAAAAATTAATATTTGGAATAAAATAAATCATAATGTGGTGAATTAATAAAGTTCTTGGAATTAATAAATGTAATATCAACATTTCCTTTGGTGAGGCACTGCCTACCCTGACCGCACGTCCCTGGTGGATACAGTTATGTAGTTATTGTGGAGTTGATTCATTGATATCATCAACTTGCATACCTCATGTTTAACTTTTACACAAGTTGACAGAGTTCCCTGAGGTCATTTTAAAAGACAGCGGTGACATTTTTGGTTCAATTAGTGTTTTGTGCTCGTCTGTGCAGCCAACGACAGAACAGTTTGCATGTTTTGCTCAAACTTTTGCCATTGCGTTAGAACTGGTTAGGCCCTAACGTTACCTATACACTGTTGTCGCTTGTGAAAAACCTTCAGAATATAGCCTAGATAGGAATAAAACTAAAGTTTGGAGTATGTGGATGCTGAAGTGAGTAGAGATTTCTGGTTCAGTGCAGGAAAAAACAGCCTTTAAAAATATGTACTAGTCTGTAATTGAAATCTACAGACGCAATTAGATAAAGAGCTACAGATATTTTTGATGTTTTCTTTCCAACAATCTGAAAAAAACCCCCCAAAAACTGCAAAATCTCAAAATTGACAAGTGAATGAAAAAACAGTTTTTGCCTGTAATGTTTTTGACTGTTTTTCTTGCTCTTTTGTAATAGTTTGATTATACTCGTTCACAATCCAAAACCGTTTAGCTATAGCTAAGCTGCACAAAAAATAGCTTATTCAGAAATCATCAAGATTATGACATTTGAACCAGAAGCATAACGTTAACTGACTACATTTACCAATCAGCTCCTATTCAGTATTTAAAGCAGCACTAGTAACTTTTCAACCTTCATAATATATTTCCAAGACTCTTGTGATGGTACATCGACTTACAATAGGTTGAATGACACGTCTGCCATAGCCTGACGGGGTCTGTATCGTTTTTAATCGTACTTTTAAACTTCGGGGTTCGGGTAGTAACCAGAGCACAAAAAGAACTACAAAATTCGACTGCTTTACGGCATAGGCTACCTCACTTCCCCCAACACGTCCTCACATGCTGTTGGACTTGTAAGTATATTGCTTATATTGTATATCACTCGGACAAGCTTTCACTCGTTGGTGTGACTGTGAGCTAAAAAGCACCTGGCGCTCTTGTTGATGGATTAGTAACTTAGACATCTTCGGAGGCTAGCTGTGCTTGTTCGATGTCCGACGATTTGTAACGCGTTGTTATTCCCCAATCGAACTCGTGCAACTGTCTGTCACACGTTCTACCGTCCACAGCATTACTTGATAGACAAAAATAGGACAAGAATGAGCATCAAACAGAAACAACCCGCTTACGTTCGAGGCGCACATACAATACAGACTGTGCCGAGTCAGTTAAACAGGGCGCGCGCAGCTCTTAAAGGGGACACACCTTATTTCCACTCGTTACAGCTTCCTTCCGACTGAACAGGGGGGAGGGGATCAGGTCGTGAGTGAAGACTGCTCTGCGTGAGTGGTATTTACGACAGTGACGTTAAATACAAGTAGTCCACAGCGACTCTAGGGGTCGTTGTTTGGCCAAAACGGAATTCCAAGCTAGTGGGGCTTTAATACTGACCCTGTTCATGAATGAAATGCACTGTGCACTACAGAAGTCTTAAAGGCACAGTATAGGCTGTTTAACTTAAGTACATTATGACACCATTATGATTTTGAAACTTTGACTGACGTTATAAGTGGACTTCAGGTGTCTTATCTGTCATCCAATAACTTTTTACCAATGAAAGCATGATGTATTCTGTCAGTCTGTGGATTTTCTCATTTATATGCATCCCGTCCCCAGGGTTTTGTATGTGAGCTTTGACCTTGTGTTGGCAGTATATCTTCGAGGAGATTATGGAGTTTGGAGACCTTGCTAAAGGAATTACTCTGACCCTGAGTAGATAAAACCAGAGAAAATAAACAGAAACGAAGCACACAAACATCCTTAAATCCCTCAGCCAATCAGTTCCACCGCTTTTTGACAGGCATAGATCAACCTGCCTGATAAACCCAGAGAATTATTCCTGTTAATGCATCTGTGAATAGGTATGTTTGTGCAAAAGTAGAGTGATCATGGCAATATCAATATCTCAGGTGGGTAGAAAACAACCTTCTGTTGTGGCACACAGAGCCTTGACTTGCAATTGATTTCAGAAGAGTTTGACTTTATTATGTTGCTAAGATAACCATGTGGTCTTATATAAGCAATAAAGCATATAGAATGTGCAAATACTGGGTTAAATATAATATTTTTAATTAGACTAAATTCTTCTTCTTTAAAAAAAAAAAAAAAGGGGAAAAAAAGGAACTAATTGGCTGAGGGTTTTAAGTATGTTTGTTCACTTTGTTTCCGTTAATTTTCTCTGGTTTTATCTACTCGGGTCAGACGTGTGAAGTGAGAAATCAAATTTACCTTCATCTTCAGACATTTAAGAGGTCTTTGTAGCATTAAAACATCCTGCAAGTTTCATTGCTTAAAAGTTAAACATCCTCCTCATAAATTTTTTAAGCTCCAAAAATGTCATGCTTGGATCCTGAGGGATTTGTGATGTCACACAGGCAAATATCGACAAACAGTTTTAGGCCTACATCATAACAACATAGGCCCCGCCCACTGACATTGAGACGCTTATCGGCTGACACTTGCCTACACTGGATGCAAGCATCGTGTCACCCTAAAAGCTAATAGAACCCTTATAATCACTGACGCTGTCTACACCGGTTACATTATACTGATGCACGTTCAGTTTCTGACCACGCACTTAAATCTGTAGCTGTAGCGTATTGGATCTGACAGCAGCTACATCTCAAGTAAAGTAAACGATTTCATAATGCTTTTTCTGTAAATTATTTTATATGGAAAAGGTTTTAAAAAGGAAAAGGAACTAATCATAACAGTGGCCATTTACTAACAAGCCTTAAAGGACACACACACACACACACACACACACACACAGTCAGAAACGGATGAGACTTTAAGATTATATCTATGTTTGGCTGAAGCATGTTCACTTATATTTGGCTTGGTAAATATTGAATTAAAATGAGTTGTATTATTGTCTCTAAGACAACAAGTAATTTCCAGAGAGAGATGTGAGTTGTAGTCCTTGGTGACTGTGGAATTGCAGTGCTTTTCTTTGGTTGGCATGTCTGAGAGATGAATGAATGATTGATCACGATTCTTCTCCTTTGTGACAGTGTGAAGTTTCCACCAGAGAGCTCTCCGATGGTTCTCCTGAAACATTCATGGGAACTCAACTTCTGTGAATTTCCATTATGCATGTATAGTTCATTATTTGGTTATGTATGAAAGGGAAAGTTTTTTTGATCTCAAATAATCTCAAAACCGTTCGGCAAATATTACACTTTTCATGAGACTTATCATCAGAAGCCCCGCCAATGACCTGTCTGGTGCATGCAAGAGTTTCATAGTCACACAAAAGGCAAACAAGCTCGCAAAATACATAAAAAGAATATCCCTTTGTCGTGAGAATGGAGAGGGAGACCAAAGTAATTGATAATATACTTTCAGGCAGAGCACATATGATATAAAGAGCTGGGGGGAGGCAGGCAGACAGACATGAAAAGTTCCAAAGCAGACAATAATAATCATTATTCTTCTAAAAAGCTAAAAAGGGAAATGGAGGAGAGACTGACAGCGAAATAGACTGAGACAGAAAGGCATGAAGTGATGGATTTATGAGGAGGATAATGGAGGGCTGCCCCTTCTTCTCCTCTGTAGAGTTTGCTGAGATGGTAAGATCTCTATACATTATTCATCCAGAAGAGGGTAATTGGAATCAGCTCATCCCCGATTTAGATGGAGGTTTGGTATGTGATGCAAGAAAATCATTTTTGGGTTGCATTTTTTTCTTTTAATTATTATAAAAAAAAAAAAAAACGACTTAAATGATTTAATTATCTTGCACTAATATTATTACTTGCTTCTTTACTAATATCTCATAACAACAATAAGATTTTAACCACAATTAATAGGTGGTGTTAGAAATACAAAGTGTGTAAAACTGTGTAGTTGATGCTGACCGTGGTTCTCTTGCCCAATTTGAAACTCGTTGCACTAGAAATCTGGGCGTTCTGTTTGATCACAACCTAAAATTTGATAAATAGTAGCCTAGAAATATAGACGCACCCTAGCGGCAGCAAATGTAATTTGCAGCCAGGGTCATCTAGCAACTCCGTTGGCTTGCAAGCTGGAAAAATCAAACTCTAGTCAGGCCAATCACATCGTGTATAGAGTCGGTGGGCGGGCTTAACATAATGGCGGCAGAGTTGAGACCAGGCGGTCAGGGTTTCATATTATTTTGAAGGTACCCCCGGGAGCCGCCATTGGCTAACAAGCCTTCACCTGCTGTTAGCATCCCATTGACTCCCATTCATTTTCGCGTCACTTTGACAGCGAATAACTTTACATCTGAGGCGTTTAAAGACTCCATTTGTCCATTGTTTATTTCTAAAGAAACACGACAATGTATAAAAGGCTCCATTACCTTGTATCTTACGTTATGGCCCCGTAGAAGCAGTTTTTGTAAAAGTAGGCTAACGATTGCGTCATAACCACGCGACTCTCTGGAAATTACCGTAGAGACAGGAAGAGAAGCTCGCAATCAATCGGGGGGACGTGGAGGCATAAAGTCCGATAAAGTAAAGGGAGAAGCCCATAGAGAGTCATGACGTTGCTCCTGCTCCTAGCTCATGGACAGCTCCTACTCACACTCTCCGTCTCTGCGAGATTCGGAAGGGAATGGTTCCGATTTCGCTTGGCACGGCTACTAGAAAACTTACAACTGTCAGGCAGGCTGCTCACGTCACATCCACGTCGTCAAGCTCAGTTTGAGTCTGCGCAGTACGCTCGGCAATCAGGAAGTGACTGCTTCTAATGTGCTTCAACTTCTCTCCGTTGAAACCTATGGGGTCGCTGTGTCCAGTTTATATACTGTCTATGGTTGCGACGGTTCCGCGTCAATTCCCTGCTACTTAAAAACAAAGAAGATGGCTGCTGCTGGCGAACAGCGGTCTTTTGAATCGGCTTTGGCCGCGATTCTGGAAGACTTGGAGTTAAGCTTTTCTTTGAGAAAAGAACAAAGAACATACACCATACGCGGAACACTCCCCCATGGACTCATTTCCGTGACTACGTCACCTTCTTCGTTGCTCTGGTTGGTTGTAGCGCTATCCTATTAGCCTGGAAATCCAGACCTAAATCTAAAAGATTAATGGTCTGGCGTAGACATGTGCCGGTATTCGGTAATGCGATAAATCGCGGTAATGAATATGCACGATATTGTTATCGCGGGCACTTCAAAATACCGTGAAAAATAATAGATCAGAATTTATATTTATAGAAGGCGCATTAACTTATTTTCCATCAACCGCTTAAACAAACACTGCGTATATGCTGCGCGAAACACGTGCGCACTCTGATGTAAACAATCCCCACATGTAGAAGCACGTGTGCATGCGGCGCAGCGCGCACTCTAGTCTAATGTAAACAATCCTCACATGGAGAAGAAGCACGGCGGAAGGAGGAACGCTGCCGACGATTTATCCCCCTTCTAAAAGCAGTGCTGTCAACTCTACGCATTCAGCGTGAGACTCGCGCAATTTACACTTTTCACACGCTCTCGCGCCACACATCCATTTTCTCATGCACAGAAAAATCACGGAGCAAAGAGGACACCGAGACCGACAGACTAGACAGAGCAGGTTACTTTTGATATGAAAACAATTCTCAGTTCTCATGTTCTGTCCATTTTATTACGAAATTCAGACAATTAAATACCGTTTTGGTGCTTGTAAATGTGACGTGACCGATCGCTGTAGCGCCTCAGTTCAAGTAAACCGATCATCTGTTACTTTTTATTTAAAGATACAGTACAACTTACCGAAAGGTATTTAAGCCTCATACATAATATCGATCAATCAGTGTTTTTCAACCACGGAAAGAGGTCAATAAAACTGCAGGTGAACAATTATGCCACAGAATGTTACATTTACCTCAGGAAAGCCATTTAATGACCAACATGTTAGTTGACTAGAAAAAAAAGCTATAGAGAGTATTTTGCTAAATATGTGCACTATATTACATTTGTATTATATTTTTACTTGTGTCAATTTTTATTATAATGAAAACCAAATTCTATTTAATTTAATTTGTTAATTTTTTACCTTTAATAATACCAGCTGACAGGGCTCTCTGTATGTTTACAGCATTATGTGAGATGTATTTTTTCTTGAGAAAAATTAACATGTAGGCTATATACTGTAGCCTACCGAGTCAATATTGAATCAAGATTGAAATCAAATCCCAAGAATTGAATTGAAATCGTGAAAATTGTGTAAAATTCTGTTTATTACCAAATGTTTTGACAATCACAATTACACCTATTGTGATGCAAGTTGTTGTTTTTTCTACATCCCCCCCCCCAATCCATCTGTTTCTCTTGAGCAATTAAAATATTGTGATAATACCGTATACCGTGATAAAAGCTCAATCAATTAATCGCAGCATGAAAATTTGATACCGGCACATGCCTAGTCTGGCGTCGACTAATGAAAATCGCCCAGCTCGAGGGGCGACACCAAGCATGCATTTGAAAATCTCACTGCACACAATTGGATAACACTACGACCAATCACAACAATAAACCCCATACGCTACCAGCGGAGCTATCTGGTAGATTAGACTCTTACCGTATCCGGTCGGCAAAACAGCAAAAACGTCCTTCTTGCAAAGGAATGATTCAAGCGGCGTCTTCTGTTCCTCTTTTAGAGAAAAAGCCAAGTCTAACTCGTTCATTGTAGCGGCCAAAGCCGTTTCAAACAACTGGTATTCATCCATAGGCATCTTGCAATGTTTACTAATGACTTCGACGTCACATCTCTGTCGTCATCTGTCTATTCTAAAGACATTTATTCTCTCTGGCTTTCAATACTCCTTGACCATAGGTTTGATTTTTGTATTACTATTGTTGTGTGCTTTTTAATTTTGGTAGTTTTGATTTTTCTATTTTCTTATTTTTATTCATTTCTGTTCAGCACTTTGGTCAGCCTTGGCTGTTTTTACAGTGCTTTATAAATAAAAATATTATATTGTGTTATATTGTAATGTAGCAAGCATTTAAAGTAATGGTGAGCTTTTAATGGATGCCAAGCAACTTGAGATCAACTTAATATATGCAATAATATAGACTTCAATTGATGTTCTGTCATGTCTGAACATGGCTCATCCAATCAGATTTAAATGCAAGATCTCAGTTTCATAATGTAATGTAGCGGCATCTCTAGAGCAGCGTGTAATGTTATCATCACCAAACCTGGTTTATGTAGTGATCTATACGTTTTTTGTTACCTTTCTCCAGTGCTGTAAAATGTTTAATTTGAATGTTAACCGCAGACAGGCTGCTCAAAGTAGCGTCATATTTCAGGAAGTGCCATTGTGTTCCTGCTCTTTCCACATATGAGTGAATGGTTCTTATTTAACGATGTGCTAATTAACATTTATAATGTGGAATGAATCTCACCACTTACTGCATCTTTAAAACACACTCGCTCCTCTTGAGTAAATCCCCTCCAGGACTTTTCAAGGTTATTTTACTGCTTTTGCTTTCACTGGAACAAACAGGAGTTAATGAAATTACATTCGGTAATCTTTGCTCCAAGTTGAGCACTGGCAGCCTTGTCCTTGGTGGTCTTTTCCTAGATTGTCAATTTATCCTTTCCTCATACAATTTATACTTTCTTATAAACTCTTTTCAAAATCACAATGTGATGTGTTTTGAATCTTGACTTTGAGCATAACTATTTTAACCCCCTATTTTAACTTTTAAAGGTTTCAAATTCCAGTGTAAGCACCAGGAAAGGATTGTTTATAAAGTATTTGGCTGACTAAAGACCAAAGCATCTGCTGAGGTCATCAACACAACACAACGCAGAGCAGAAACTATAGACTAAATTAGACATCTTCACAATAACCTCCCAAGTGCAATTTCATCTTTCTAAATCGACTCCTTTAGCCGAATAGTGCATGCTGCTGTTGATTATCCATTGCTTTTGCGTTAAGCTCAAATAACCATTAAAGATGTGAAGCCCACTTCTCAAAGGGAACATTTTTGCATACTTTCACATTAATGTCCTAAAAAAAGCAGTCCATACAGAACAGATGACTATAAGAAACAGGATTCCTTTAGTAAGATCATGAGCAAACATCTAACAAGAATTAAAGTCACAACTGTAATTTGCTTAGCATTCTAAATATGACCTCAAACATATACCTCATAACATTTTAGTTTAACATTTATATTGTCAGAATTATAAGGCAATCTTATTATTTGTACTATAATATACTAAGCAATAATTTTACTATAATATACTATAAGCATTTCTCTGTTTTTCTACATTCTCCATCCCAAACATGATGTTTTAGTTAGCACATTTTAGTCTACTTTATCTTTATAAATTATAAATATTATAAATCATATTTATCTCCCTTTAGTTGTTAAATATGAATGTTTAGTTCTAAGCATTTGGTCCTCCATGGACTTTTTCCTTGATGTTAATCTCAAGAAATGTCATTCCCATTATGCAGTACATTTTCGCATCCCTATCACATGCATCTAAATCCATTTAGATAAAATATAAAATATTAATCATATTAGTTAATTACTTTTATTTGAGCAGATGTTGCCATTTTTGTTAGGTCTCTAGGTGCTGTCTCTAATGTTAAAAACTGGCAATTTATTAATACATTTTCCAGGTGTCTCTTAATCCCCCCCCTCCTCCAATTAATATGCTTCATTAACTTAATTTGACATTCTCATGTTATTGAACTGTCAGTCTCTCACTAACTTTAGCTCTTTATTTTAAATTCTGTTTGGTATTCTGTTAATTATCTTGACATGGTGTAAATGATGAAGTTATAATTCAGAAGACATTATTCCTGAAATTTCAACACAACTTTGTTAATTTTCAGTGTAAAATGTACTACATAACATGAATGACCCACCCACAGTCCTGAAATACAGATAAAAGAGTTGAAGGAGAGAGAAGAAAGTTTGATAGAGTGTGACACATTTCATTATTCATCACAGTGGGTTACATCATCTGAAAGAGGGGCGCGTCTTCCTGCAATAGCACTGAACGCCTGAGGGGGGTGATGTTGCTCTACGAGGATTCGAGACCTTTTGATTTCTGCTCTCGCTTTGACTCTGTAGGAGCAACTTTGAATATTACAGTGCTGCACTGCAAGGTATCTTTCCCTCATTCCTTCTGTTCTCAACCTCCTCATTTGTCAATAATACAAAATATCAAAATTCATAAGAATCATGGAGCTGAAAGAAGCATGTATCTAGAAATACCAACACGAGCCCATGTGATATTAACCAGAGGTTGAAAACCCTGGGGTAGTTTGGTATTCAGCAGCAATGAGTCAGTAGAATAGAGAGCTGTTCACTCATAAATTGAAGGAAACCAGTGTGTTTGTGAACGGTACAGCATGGCAGAATATGGCTTGCATTAATATACTACTCTTTTGAAAATACAAAATTGAGGATCTTGCTCACTTATTTAGTCCACATACAACATGGTTGCAAGTTATAAATGATTATTATTTTTTAATAAATACTTGAAACAATTACAAGGACACAGCTCACCTTTTGGGTTAATGCGTGTCTAAAATAGTTGCTTGTCCTTTGGGTGGTGGTTTCTGTGTTGTAATTGTGTTTGTTTATACATTGAACCTGTTTACTTTGACTTCGCGTTTGACGTGTACATTTTACATGTAGCACTACAGACATGAGTGATTCCTCTAATCATGTGTCTTGTTGAGGTATGGTGTGCTGTTATTTCTGATTAAACTTGCAGTTTTCACCTGGTAGATAATAAAATAGGTGCACAATTCCACAGACTTACATAGGAAGGGCCCGAGAATATCACAGAGACTTGAGGTTGACTCTTTTCAACCATCCCAGGTTAGTACTAGTAAATGTAAAGTAGTTGGTTGTTGTAATTTCATGTATTGTGCATTTGAATCTTTTTACTTTGACTTTGCTTTTGACTTGAGTACATTTTAAAGGGAACTTAAACTTAAATAAAAATACTAAATACATAGACATAATTAATTAATTAATTAATTAAAGGAGCTGTATGTAAGAAATGTATTTCAGTTAATCATAAAATGGCTCTGATATGTCACTAGACATTAAGAAATCATGTTAATTTCAAATACTTATATCACTGACAACAGTAGTCCGGCCAGGATATTGTTATTTAAAAGTGATAGTTGCAGCCCTCAACTGATGTTGATGTTGTCATGTTGTGTTTTGGCCTGATGCCCCACCCTCCACCTATCTACCAATCACAAAGTCAGTTGTGTTTCAGCATCCGGGTTGCCAGCTCTGCTCTAGTTACCACAGCTGCAGCTACAAACGTGTCAGCCTACGTTCCTGCTGGATCCTGCAGCCTATCTGGCAACCTCTAGTCAGGGGGAGGGGGAGGGGATACACTGCTCTACAGTAATTTGAAAGTGATTGCAGTACCAGTTTTGGCCACAATCTTACATACAGTTCCTTTAATTAATTAATAATATTTTGTTAATCAAGTATATTTGTATAGCGCTTTTCACAATACAGATTGTATCAAAGCAGCTTCACAGTATTAAAATAAAATAATACAACAAAGTTTGTTTCTAGTGGAATTTATTGATTGATAGAATAAAATTAAATATCCCCAAAATATCCCCAACTGAGCAAGCCAAAGGCAACAGTGGCAAGGAACCGAAAAACTCCATCAAGTGACCTAATGGAGAAAAAAAAAAAACCTTGGGAGAACCCAGGCTCAGTCGGGGGCCAGTTCTCCTCTGGCATTTATGAACTAGAGGCCGGATTGTAGTTTGAAACTGTGAGATTAACAATATTATATGAATGCCTGGCTGAAAAGATGCGTCTTTAATCTAGTTTTAAACTGGGAGAGTGAGTCCGAGCAACGAACAGTATCAGGAAGACTATTCCAGAGTTTTGGAGCCAAATGTGAAAATGCTCTCCCTCCTTTGGTTGATCTGGATATCCTAGGTATGACCAAAAGCCTTGAATTTATTGATCTTAAAGAGCGCGATGGATTATAGGGTGATAGACGATCCGCTAAATAGACTGGAGCTAAGCCGTTTAGGGCTTTATAAGTCAGTAGCAATACCTTATAATTAATACGGAACTTTATAGGTAGCCAATGTAGTGATGATAAAATCGGTGTTATATGATCATATTTTCTTGATCTAGTAAGAACTCTAGCGGCTGCATTTTGGACTAACTGTAGCTTGTTTATTGAGGATGCAGGACAACCGGCTAATAAAGCATTACAGTAATCTAGTCTCGAGGTCATGAATGCATGAACTAACTTTTCTGCATCAGAAACTGATAGCATATTACGTAGCTTAGCAATGTTTCTAAGGTGGAAAAAGGCTGTTTTTGTAACATACGAAATATGATTTTCAAAAGACAGGTTACAATCGAGTATAACACCCAGGTCTTTTACTGTAGAGGATAAAGTAACAGGACATCCTATGATGTCAAAGTTGTATTGTGAGAGGTTTTGTGGGCGGTTTTTTGAACCGATAAGTATTACCTCTGTCTTGTCTGGATTTAATAATAGAAAATTACGCGTCATCCAATCTTTTATATCTTTAACACACTCTGTCAATTTGGATAATTTAGCGTTTTCATCCGGCCGTGATGAAATATATATTTGAGTGTCATCAGCATAACAATGGAAACTAATTCCATGTTTCCTTATAATATTTCCAAGTGGCAGCATATATATTGAGAATAACAGAGGGCCCAACACAGATCCCTGCGGCACTCCATAGTTTACTGGAATTATGATCGATTTTTCTCCATTTAAATAGACAAAATGGTAGCGGTCTGATAAGTATGATCTAAACCAGCTTAATGCTTGTCCTTGAACACCAGTATAATTTTGTAGTCGATCTAAGAGTATTGTATGATCTATATCAAACGCAGCACTTAGATCGAGTAAAACTAGTATTGAGATGCAGCCTTGGTCAGAAGCTAAGAGTAAATCATTTGTGATTTTAACGAGCGCAGTTTCAGTGCTATGATGCGGCCTGAATCCTGACTGAAACTTTTCATAGATATCATTTTCTTGCAAGAAAGAGCCCAGTTGAGTGGACACAACTTTTTCTAGTATTTTAGACATAAAAGGTAGATTTGAAATGGGTCTATAATTTGCTAGATTATGCGGGTCTAATTGTGGTTTCTTAATGAGAGGTTTTATAACTGCCAGTTTAAATGTTCTTGGAACATGACCTAAAGATAAAGACGAGTTAATAATATTGAGGAGAGGCTCTTCCACTACAGGTAACACTTCCTTAAGTATTTTAGTTGGTATAGGATCTAATAAACATGTTGTTGTTTTAGATGAAGTGATAAGTTTATTTAACTCTTTTTGTTCTATAGTTGTTAAGCACTGTAATTGTTCTTGCGGGGGGAAAATTGAGGCTGAATTATAAGGTGCGATTGAGGATTGAACGTTTACAATTGTGGTTCTGATGTTTTCTATTTTCTCAGTGAAGAAGTTCATGAAATCATTACTACTAAACTGTAACAGGATATTTTGTTCGGGTGACGTCTGTTTATTTGTTAGTCTAGCCACGGTGTTAAATAAAAACCTAGGATTGTTTTGGTTGTTTTCTATTAGTTTGCGGAGATGCTCAGCCCTGGCCGCTTTTAGGGCCTTTTTATAACGTGACATACTGTCTTTCCACGCGATTCTAAAGACCTCTAAATTAGTTTGTTTCCATTTACGCTCTAAATTACGGGTTTCTCTCTTTAGAACATGCGTAGTATTATTGTACCATGGTGCTTTAATTTTCTCTGTGACCTTTTTTAATCTAACGGGTGCAACAACATCCAATGTTCTAGAGAGAATGGTGCTCATAGTGCTTGTTAGTTCTTCTAGTTCATCTGTTTGTTTGGGTTCAGGCAGCAGCTGAGACAGATCAGACAAGCAACTAACTAATCTAATATTTTATTTTATTGTATTTCAGCTTTATTTCAGTTACTGATAACTCTTTTAATAGTTTTAGTTTAACAACTGAAAATGAAAAACAAAATGAAAAACAGGATTTTTATTGCTCATTTGAAATAAGAATGATAATGCCATGCAATGACAAATAAAGTAATGTAGCTCTGTCTTTCTAGAGTCTTAAAGCATCCTTCGCTAACATTGCATAAGGAAATAAATGAAATAGCCTACTACTATAAAATAATACTTTACTATAACAATTATTTACATGGTTTAACAGGGCCTGAAGACAACCGGTATCTCTGGTGTCTTACTGCAGAGGTTTTCAACCAGCACCCGTTAAGGGGGGCGTGAGCACCTGTTAATTCAGAAGTATACACTTGAGCGAAACAGCTTTGAATGTGAGATCTTGCTAGCAAATCATTAGTCATCCACTAGAGGGGGCAATTTGACTATTCTCCCAGCTAATCATTGGCTAACGGTTACGGCAGATTTGCTGCAATTCGAACAAAGACATAAAAAAAATAAAAAATGGATGGGTCGTTTGTAAAAATCAAGAATACCAGTGATGGAACTAAATTCGTACTAAGTACTAAATTCGGTAAGTTCTTTATATTTCTAATGTTTCAGTTTAGCTAATACCCTGTCTACACAGGACGCAAAATCCCCAATAGTAAACTGATGTGCCTGCGCTACTTCTGACACGAAGAACAAATGGATTTGCAACCGTCGGTCACTTTGTTGAGAAGGGTGTAGCTGCAGGGTGGGAACTCCAAAAGGGGATGGAAGTTCCAAAATAGGGAATGGCTTCCTACTGTCACGGGGTGACAAATAAGCCCGGGACTATCCCTGTTAGAGAAATGTCCCCGCTGAGATTTGGGAAGCGAAACACCGTCCCAAAGCCTGGGTGAGTGCCTGTCGCTATGGTAACCTAGTGGCGGATTGACAGCAGGTGTGGGTAATTTGCGCTGAGCGTTTGAATGGGGCCACACTAGCTCATGAGAGTATAAAAAGTCAGAGGAAGAGAAAGTGAGGGTGGTTCTTCCCCGCGGGGGTTGTGAGAGAGAGGGGGCAGCACGTGAGCGGCCGTGGCCGCGGTCGCGGCGGGAGGCCGCGGGAGAGAGAGGCACGAGCAGAGGGGGACACGACGAGAATGAGAGGTGAGACGCGCAGCACGTGAGCGGCCGTGGCCGCGGTCGCGGCGGGAGGCCGCGGGAGAGAGAGGACGAGAGAGACAGATGAGAGAGACAGATGAGAGAGCCAGAGAAAACTTCGGCTGGATTGCGGGCGGAAGCCTTGGTACACTGAGTCTGTTGAATTGCAGTTTTATTGTGGAAATGAGCACGAGTGAAACCTTACAGTGTGTGGTGGAAATGTGAGTGTGGGAATTATTTCTGCTGTTCACTCGCAATCACAGCTGTCCATTCCTCCCTCTGTCTGAGTCCAGTGAAGAGCCTGCTAATGCTTGAAGAGCCTGCTAATGCTGTGAGTTACACGTGTCCATTCCTCCCTCTGTCTGAGTCCAGTGAAGAGCCTGCTAATGCTGTGAGTTACACGTGTCTATTCCTCTCTCTGTCTGAGTCCAGTGAAGAACCTGCTAATGCTGTGAGTTACATGTATTCATTCCTCTCTCTGCCTGAGTCCAGTGAAGAACTTGCTAATGCTGTGAGTTACACGTATCCATTTCTCTCTCTGCCTGAGTCCAGTGAAGACCCTGCTAACGCTTGAAGAACCTGCTAATGCTGTGAGTTACATGTATCCGTTCTCTGCCTGAGTCCAGTGAAGAACCTGCTAACGCTTGAAGACCCTGCTAACGCTGTGAGTTACATGTATTCATTCCTCTCTCTGCCTGAGTCCAGTGAAGACCCTGCTAACGCTTGAAGAATCTGCTAACGCTGTGAGTTACATGTATCTTCCACTCTCTGCCGGAGGCTAGTGAAGAACCGGCTAATGCCGGAAGGGCCTGCTAATGCTGGAAGAGCCTGAGGCTAGTGAAGAGCCGGCTGATGCTGGAAGAGCCTGCTGATGCTGGAAGAACCTGCTCCCGAAGAAAAGAGGATGTGGAAGGGACTTTATATTGTTTTTATTATTTAATAAAGAATATTTATTTTTAATTCTGTGTCTGCCTCCTTTGTGTCCACGGTCAGCTCCTCAGGGGCGGCACGCGGGCGGAGGGGTGGGCGGCCCGCTGGCGCTCCACCCCGACCTGTGACAAGTGGCGTAGTCGGCAGGATGCCGCCCTGAGTTGAGCAACCGTGGGCCGAAGGTATGGCGACCAGTTTTTTTTTCCTTTTTTTTTTTTTGTTGTTTATTTTTGTTTTGTTTCTTTTTTGTTTTTCTCTTCCCTTTTCTTCGGCGTCCCGCTCCAGGGACTGGAGCGGATTGGTGGGGGGGTATGTCACGGGGTGACAAATAAGCCCGGGACTATCCCTGTTAGAGAAATGTCCCCGCTGAGATTTGGGAAGCGAAACACCGTCCCAAAGCCTGGGTGAGTGCCTGTCGCTATGGTAACCTAGTGGCGGATTGACAGCAGGTGTGGGTAATTTGCGCTGAGCGTTTGAATGGGGCCACACTAGCTCATGAGAGTATAAAAAGTCAGAGGAAGAGAAAGTGAGGGTGGTTCTTCCCCGCGGGGGTTGTGAGAGAGAGGGGGCAGCACGTGAGCGGCCGTGGCCGCGGTCGCGGCGGGAGGCCGCGGGAGAGAGAGGCACGAGCAGAGGGGGACACGACGAGAATGAGAGGTGAGACGCGCAGCACGTGAGCGGCCGTGGCCGCGGTCGCGGCGGGAGGCCGCGGGAGAGAGAGGACGAGAGAGACAGATGAGAGAGACAGATGAGAGAGCCAGAGAAAACTTCGGCTGGATTGCGGGCGGAAGCCTTGGTACACTGAGTCTGTTGAATTGCAGTTTTATTGTGGAAATGAGCACGAGTGAAACCTTACAGTGTGTGGTGGAAATGTGAGTGTGGGAATTATTTCTGCTGTTCACTCGCAATCACAGCTGTCCATTCCTCCCTCTGTCTGAGTCCAGTGAAGAGCCTGCTAATGCTTGAAGAGCCTGCTAATGCTGTGAGTTACACGTGTCCATTCCTCCCTCTGTCTGAGTCCAGTGAAGAGCCTGCTAATGCTGTGAGTTACACGTGTCTATTCCTCTCTCTGTCTGAGTCCAGTGAAGAACCTGCTAATGCTGTGAGTTACATGTATTCATTCCTCTCTCTGCCTGAGTCCAGTGAAGAACTTGCTAATGCTGTGAGTTACACGTATCCATTTCTCTCTCTGCCTGAGTCCAGTGAAGACCCTGCTAACGCTTGAAGAACCTGCTAATGCTGTGAGTTACATGTATCCGTTCTCTGCCTGAGTCCAGTGAAGAACCTGCTAACGCTTGAAGACCCTGCTAACGCTGTGAGTTACATGTATTCATTCCTCTCTCTGCCTGAGTCCAGTGAAGACCCTGCTAACGCTTGAAGAATCTGCTAACGCTGTGAGTTACATGTATCTTCCACTCTCTGCCGGAGGCTAGTGAAGAACCGGCTAATGCCGGAAGGGCCTGCTAATGCTGGAAGAGCCTGAGGCTAGTGAAGAGCCGGCTGATGCTGGAAGAGCCTGCTGATGCTGGAAGAACCTGCTCCCGAAGAAAAGAGGATGTGGAAGGGACTTTATATTGTTTTTATTATTTAATAAAGAATATTTATTTTTAATTCTGTGTCTGCCTCCTTTGTGTCCACGGTCAGCTCCTCAGGGGCGGCACGCGGGCGGAGGGGTGGGCGGCCCGCTGGCGCTCCACCCCGACCTGTGACAAGTGGCGTAGTCGGCAGGATGCCGCCCTGAGTTGAGCAACCGTGGGCCGAAGGTATGGCGACCAGTTTTTTTTTCCTTTTTTTTTTTTTGTTGTTTATTTTTGTTTTGTTTCTTTTTTGTTTTTCTCTTCCCTTTTCTTCGGCGTCCCGCTCCAGGGACTGGAGCGGATTGGTGGGGGGGTATGTCACGGGGTGACAAATAAGCCCGGGACTATCCCTGTTAGAGAAATGTCCCCGCTGAGATTTGGGAAGCGAAACACAACATCCAATGTTCTAGAGAGAATGGTGCTCATAGTGCTTGTTAGTTCTTCTAGTTCATCTGTTTGTTTGGGTTCAGGCAGCAGCTGAGACAGATCAGACAAGCAACTAACTAATCTAATATTTTATTTTATTGTATTTCAGCTTTATTTCAGTTACTGATAACTCTTTTAATAGTTTTAGTTTAACAACTGAAAATGAAAAACAAAATGAAAAACAGGATTTTTATTGCTCATTTGAAATAAGAATGATAATGCCATGCAATGACAAATAAAGTAATGTAGCTCTGTCTTTCTAGAGTCTTAAAGCATCCTTCGCTAACATTGCATAAGGAAATAAATGAAATAGCCTACTACTATAAAATAATACTTTACTATAACAATTATTTACATGGTTTAACAGGGCCTGAAGACAACCGGTATCTCTGGTGTCTTACTGCAGAGGTTTTCAACCAGCACCCGTTAAGGGGGGCGTGAGCACCTGTTAATTCAGAAGTATACACTTGAGCGAAACAGCTTTGAATGTGAGATCTTGCTAGCAAATCATTAGTCATCCACTAGAGGGGGCAATTTGACTATTCTCCCAGCTAATCATTGGCTAACGGTTACGGCAGATTTGCTGCAATTCGAACAAAGACATAAAAAAAATAAAAAATGGATGGGTCGTTTGTAAAAATCAAGAATACCAGTGATGGAACTAAATTCGTACTAAGTACTAAATTCGGTAAGTTCTTTATATTTCTAATGTTTCAGTTTAGCTAATACCCTGTCTACACAGGACGCAAAATCCCCAATAGTAAACTGATGTGCCTGCGCTACTTCTGACACGAAGAACAAATGGATTTGCAACCGTCGGTCACTTTGTTGAGAAGGGTGTAGCTGCAGGGTGGGAACTCCAAAAGGGGATGGAAGTTCCAAAATAGGGAATGGCTTCCTACTGTCACGGGGTGACAAATAAGCCCGGGACTATCCCTGTTAGAGAAATGTCCCCGCTGAGATTTGGGAAGCGAAACACCGTCCCAAAGCCTGGGTGAGTGCCTGTCGCTATGGTAACCTAGTGGCGGATTGACAGCAGGTGTGGGTAATTTGCGCTGAGCGTTTGAATGGGGCCACACTAGCTCATGAGAGTATAAAAAGTCAGAGGAAGAGAAAGTGAGGGTGGTTCTTCCCCGCGGGGGTTGTGAGAGAGAGGGGGCAGCACGTGAGCGGCCGTGGCCGCGGTCGCGGCGGGAGGCCGCGGGAGAGAGAGGCACGAGCAGAGGGGGACACGACGAGAATGAGAGGTGAGACGCGCAGCACGTGAGCGGCCGTGGCCGCGGTCGCGGCGGGAGGCCGCGGGAGAGAGAGGACGAGAGAGACAGATGAGAGAGACAGATGAGAGAGCCAGAGAAAACTTCGGCTGGATTGCGGGCGGAAGCCTTGGTACACTGAGTCTGTTGAATTGCAGTTTTATTGTGGAAATGAGCACGAGTGAAACCTTACAGTGTGTGGTGGAAATGTGAGTGTGGGAATTATTTCTGCTGTTCACTCGCAATCACAGCTGTCCATTCCTCCCTCTGTCTGAGTCCAGTGAAGAGCCTGCTAATGCTTGAAGAGCCTGCTAATGCTGTGAGTTACACGTGTCCATTCCTCCCTCTGTCTGAGTCCAGTGAAGAGCCTGCTAATGCTGTGAGTTACACGTGTCTATTCCTCTCTCTGTCTGAGTCCAGTGAAGAACCTGCTAATGCTGTGAGTTACATGTATTCATTCCTCTCTCTGCCTGAGTCCAGTGAAGAACTTGCTAATGCTGTGAGTTACACGTATCCATTTCTCTCTCTGCCTGAGTCCAGTGAAGACCCTGCTAACGCTTGAAGAACCTGCTAATGCTGTGAGTTACATGTATCCGTTCTCTGCCTGAGTCCAGTGAAGAACCTGCTAACGCTTGAAGACCCTGCTAACGCTGTGAGTTACATGTATTCATTCCTCTCTCTGCCTGAGTCCAGTGAAGACCCTGCTAACGCTTGAAGAATCTGCTAACGCTGTGAGTTACATGTATCTTCCACTCTCTGCCGGAGGCTAGTGAAGAACCGGCTAATGCCGGAAGGGCCTGCTAATGCTGGAAGAGCCTGAGGCTAGTGAAGAGCCGGCTGATGCTGGAAGAGCCTGCTGATGCTGGAAGAACCTGCTCCCGAAGAAAAGAGGATGTGGAAGGGACTTTATATTGTTTTTATTATTTAATAAAGAATATTTATTTTTAATTCTGTGTCTGCCTCCTTTGTGTCCACGGTCAGCTCCTCAGGGGCGGCACGCGGGCGGAGGGGTGGGCGGCCCGCTGGCGCTCCACCCCGACCTGTGACAAGTGGCGTAGTCGGCAGGATGCCGCCCTGAGTTGAGCAACCGTGGGCCGAAGGTATGGCGACCAGTTTTTTTTTCCTTTTTTTTTTTTTGTTGTTTATTTTTGTTTTGTTTCTTTTTTGTTTTTCTCTTCCCTTTTCTTCGGCGTCCCGCTCCAGGGACTGGAGCGGATTGGTGGGGGGGTATGTCACGGGGTGACAAATAAGCCCGGGACTATCCCTGTTAGAGAAATGTCCCCGCTGAGATTTGGGAAGCGAAACACCGTCCCAAAGCCTGGGTGAGTGCCTGTCGCTATGGTAACCTAGTGGCGGATTGACAGCAGGTGTGGGTAATTTGCGCTGAGCGTTTGAATGGGGCCACACTAGCTCATGAGAGTATAAAAAGTCAGAGGAAGAGAAAGTGAGGGTGGTTCTTCCCCGCGGGGGTTGTGAGAGAGAGGGGGCAGCACGTGAGCGGCCGTGGCCGCGGTCGCGGCGGGAGGCCGCGGGAGAGAGAGGCACGAGCAGAGGGGGACACGACGAGAATGAGAGGTGAGACGCGCAGCACGTGAGCGGCCGTGGCCGCGGTCGCGGCGGGAGGCCGCGGGAGAGAGAGGACGAGAGAGACAGATGAGAGAGACAGATGAGAGAGCCAGAGAAAACTTCGGCTGGATTGCGGGCGGAAGCCTTGGTACACTGAGTCTGTTGAATTGCAGTTTTATTGTGGAAATGAGCACGAGTGAAACCTTACAGTGTGTGGTGGAAATGTGAGTGTGGGAATTATTTCTGCTGTTCACTCGCAATCACAGCTGTCCATTCCTCCCTCTGTCTGAGTCCAGTGAAGAGCCTGCTAATGCTTGAAGAGCCTGCTAATGCTGTGAGTTACACGTGTCCATTCCTCCCTCTGTCTGAGTCCAGTGAAGAGCCTGCTAATGCTGTGAGTTACACGTGTCTATTCCTCTCTCTGTCTGAGTCCAGTGAAGAACCTGCTAATGCTGTGAGTTACATGTATTCATTCCTCTCTCTGCCTGAGTCCAGTGAAGAACTTGCTAATGCTGTGAGTTACACGTATCCATTTCTCTCTCTGCCTGAGTCCAGTGAAGACCCTGCTAACGCTTGAAGAACCTGCTAATGCTGTGAGTTACATGTATCCGTTCTCTGCCTGAGTCCAGTGAAGAACCTGCTAACGCTTGAAGACCCTGCTAACGCTGTGAGTTACATGTATTCATTCCTCTCTCTGCCTGAGTCCAGTGAAGACCCTGCTAACGCTTGAAGAATCTGCTAACGCTGTGAGTTACATGTATCTTCCACTCTCTGCCGGAGGCTAGTGAAGAACCGGCTAATGCCGGAAGGGCCTGCTAATGCTGGAAGAGCCTGAGGCTAGTGAAGAGCCGGCTGATGCTGGAAGAGCCTGCTGATGCTGGAAGAACCTGCTCCCGAAGAAAAGAGGATGTGGAAGGGACTTTATATTGTTTTTATTATTTAATAAAGAATATTTATTTTTAATTCTGTGTCTGCCTCCTTTGTGTCCACGGTCAGCTCCTCAGGGGCGGCACGCGGGCGGAGGGGTGGGCGGCCCGCTGGCGCTCCACCCCGACCTGTGACAAGTGGCGTAGTCGGCAGGATGCCGCCCTGAGTTGAGCAACCGTGGGCCGAAGGTATGGCGACCAGTTTTTTTTTCCTTTTTTTTTTTTTGTTGTTTATTTTTGTTTTGTTTCTTTTTTGTTTTTCTCTTCCCTTTTCTTCGGCGTCCCGCTCCAGGGACTGGAGCGGATTGGTGGGGGGGTATGTCACGGGGTGACAAATAAGCCCGGGACTATCCCTGTTAGAGAAATGTCCCCGCTGAGATTTGGGAAGCGAAACACCGTCCCAAAGCCTGGGTGAGTGCCTGTCGCTATGGTAACCTAGTGGCGGATTGACAGCAGGTGTGGGTAATTTGCGCTGAGCGTTTGAATGGGGCCACACTAGCTCATGAGAGTATAAAAAGTCAGAGGAAGAGAAAGTGAGGGTGGTTCTTCCCCGCGGGGGTTGTGAGAGAGAGGGGGCAGCACGTGAGCGGCCGTGGCCGCGGTCGCGGCGGGAGGCCGCGGGAGAGAGAGGCACGAGCAGAGGGGGACACGACGAGAATGAGAGGTGAGACGCGCAGCACGTGAGCGGCCGTGGCCGCGGTCGCGGCGGGAGGCCGCGGGAGAGAGAGGACGAGAGAGACAGATGAGAGAGACAGATGAGAGAGCCAGAGAAAACTTCGGCTGGATTGCGGGCGGAAGCCTTGGTACACTGAGTCTGTTGAATTGCAGTTTTATTGTGGAAATGAGCACGAGTGAAACCTTACAGTGTGTGGTGGAAATGTGAGTGTGGGAATTATTTCTGCTGTTCACTCGCAATCACAGCTGTCCATTCCTCCCTCTGTCTGAGTCCAGTGAAGAGCCTGCTAATGCTTGAAGAGCCTGCTAATGCTGTGAGTTACACGTGTCCATTCCTCCCTCTGTCTGAGTCCAGTGAAGAGCCTGCTAATGCTGTGAGTTACACGTGTCTATTCCTCTCTCTGTCTGAGTCCAGTGAAGAACCTGCTAATGCTGTGAGTTACATGTATTCATTCCTCTCTCTGCCTGAGTCCAGTGAAGAACTTGCTAATGCTGTGAGTTACACGTATCCATTTCTCTCTCTGCCTGAGTCCAGTGAAGACCCTGCTAACGCTTGAAGAACCTGCTAATGCTGTGAGTTACATGTATCCGTTCTCTGCCTGAGTCCAGTGAAGAACCTGCTAACGCTTGAAGACCCTGCTAACGCTGTGAGTTACATGTATTCATTCCTCTCTCTGCCTGAGTCCAGTGAAGACCCTGCTAACGCTTGAAGAATCTGCTAACGCTGTGAGTTACATGTATCTTCCACTCTCTGCCGGAGGCTAGTGAAGAACCGGCTAATGCCGGAAGGGCCTGCTAATGCTGGAAGAGCCTGCTGATGCTGGAAGAGCCCGTTAATGCTGGAAGAGCCTGAGGCTAGTGAAGAGCCGGCTAATGCCGGAAGGGCCTGCTAATGCTGGAAGAGCCTGCTGATGCTGGAAGAGCCCGTTAATGCTGGAAGAGCCTGAGGCTAGTGAAGAACCGGCTAATGCCGGAAGGGCCTGCTAATGCTGGAAGAGCCTGCTGATGCTGGAAGAGCCCGTTAATGCTGGAAGAGCCTGAGGCTAGTGAAGAGCCGGCTAATGCCGGAAGAGCCTGCTAATGCTGGAAGAGCCTGCTGATGCTGGAAGAGCCTGTTAATGCTGGAAGAGCCTGAGGCTAGTGAAGAGCCGGCTAACGCTGGAAGGGCCTGCTGATACTGGAAGAGCCTGTTAATGCTGGAAGAGCCTGAGGCTAGTGAAGAGCCGGCTGATGCTGGAAGAGCCTGCTGATGCTGGAAGAACCTGCTCCCGAAGAAAAGAGGATGTGGAAGGGACTTTATATTGTTTTTATTATTTAATAAAGAATATTTATTTTTAATTCTGTGTCTGCCTCCTTTGTGTCCACGGTCAGCTCCTCAGGGGCGGCACGCGGGCGGAGGGGTGGGCGGCCCGCTGGCGCTCCACCCCGACCTGTGACACTACTATAGACAGACAGACAGACACATGACAGGCATGTGTGATTTTTCTCCCCAAACCAGTTCAGTGCAACCCCTCCCCTAAGCCAATTCTAAAGATTGAATTGTTCATGTCAATCACAGTGCTGATTTCCTACAGAATGCTACAGCAAATGCTAACCCCTGAACCTACACCCTAACCTTAACTAATGAAATTGACTGCATGTCGGGATTTGCGATGAATTGCATGCTAAAGAAAATGGCAGTTCAGGAGATAAGCAGTTAATAAGATAATACGAAATGAGATCACAGAGCCGGGCCATCTCTAACTCCCCAACCGGACCTCACCAGAAAATGGGACCTTTTTAGTTGCACCCAGCATCACTGCCACCTTCTACACTGCGAATCTCGAATGTTAAAATGTTCCCACACGTAAAAACAAGATTTTAATTTGGATCAATGAGAAACAATGTTTAATTTACACATTTTTATTTTGAAATGTTAGTCAATGACAATTGTCTGAATCTAGAGATAATGTCACAAGTCTTTATTCATGAAGACCTCGCCCACTTTTGGAGTTCATGCCCCATTTTGGAGATCTCAAGTCTGAAGCTATACCTATTTGACTTTGTCACGTTCAGTGTAGACAGCCTCAAGTTGTTGTGTGTTGTGCGTCCAGTGTAGACATGGTTTTGCACACTATACGCAGTATATATAATATAGCAATAATGTTCGAAAGCATTAAGTAATATATCAGTGATGTTTGCGATGGTTGGGGGATGGGGTGCGAGTGAAATTGAGATATTGGAGAAAGTAGATAAAAGTAGGGTGGCAGAAGAGAGAAGAGAGAAACAAACAAGTTGGAAAGAGTTTTGAGGATTGAACTGTATATAACACTGTGTATAAATAGAAACCCAAAAACACATATACACAGGACATTCCCAAATGTGTCAGCCCATGACTGAAGCATATTACTAGCTGGTAATGGGTGTAAAATCCATTCTCAGCATGCCTCTATACAGCCAAGGTAAACATTCAGTCATGTGAATAATTATTAGCTTTCTAAAGCTGCCAACAACATACAACCACTGTAAAAGGCATGTGTTTGTGTATGTGTGTCAAAGACAGTATGAAAGCGTTTGAGATAGATTTTTAAATGTCCTAAGGCACTTGTCATAAGTTTGTGTGTTGTGATGTTCAACTCACTGTGATTGGTTGCAATGCGTACTGGGAGCTTAATAGTTGGATGATACTGTAGATCATTTGCTTGAAAAGAAACTTGAAACGGGCTGCTGTGAAATCTATTTAAAACTGTCTGCTAAAGCAGACACCAATACTAGTATTGATCTTAACAAACCATTTACAGTAATGTTTCAATTTTATGGCAAGTAATTCCTGCATTGTTTGAGCTACAGACATGATTGATATCACAAATCATGTGGTTTGTTGAGGAGAGATGTACTGTTGCTTCTCTAAGTGACCCGACTTACTAGAGGACAATAAAATGGGCATAAAATCCCTGAAATTTACATTGAAGCAGGGGCCACATAGCCATAATTTTCATTTAAGATTATTAAGGTTAAGATTTTCATCTAATATTGATTTTTCTATTTTTTTTATTTCAGCTTTATTTCAATTATAGAAAACAGATTTTTATTGGTTTAAGTTAATGATTACAACAAAAAACAATGTGTTTTTTCAAACACACACATGCATTTATTTTGTGCCTTGAAACAAGTCATTTCCTGTGAAAGCACAATGTGATTTATGCCAAACTGCACCAAGTGTTCTTATGCATTAATGTCATGTAATGTACTGTATACTTCAGTGTGGCAGCTGTTTTGACAGCAACAACCGTGAGCTAAGTGGCAATCTGTTAGGGCTGCACAATATAGCGAAATTATCGAAATATCGCAAATGTATATATGACGATATGCGTATCGCAATAACTGGGGTCATGAACAAAAGACAAAGAGAAAATCACTGCTGTTGACTTTCAGAAGTTGTAGGGATGTTTTCTTGTGACAAAATAATGTGAAACATATGTTGGTTATATCATTTTAAATATATTTTAAAGTTAATTTAAGTTAATTTTACACACTTTAAGAATTATGGTATCACATATCGCATTATTTAAAGGGATACTTCACCTCTGGGAAGATGAATGTGTATTTAAAATAGGTCATTTATGTAGAAGAAATGTGAAGAAATTTTTTAATTTGGAGCTTTCTAGACTGAGAAAAGCCAGAAAATGTATTTTTGGCTTATGTGGATAAAAGACAACAACTCCCAGAATGCACTTGCTTCACTGCCCTAGGAGGCCACGCCTACCGGTAAGACAGCGCAGTTGAAAACAAGGTTAGGCTACCCTATGAGGCTACCAGTGAGTCTCCGTGACGAGTCTGCCTGGGATTTCGGGATCGCCCAAAATGTCCGGGATTCGGCTTTTGCGTTCTACAGTCGCCATTCATTCATCATGTTTACTGTGGCGAGCAGGACGAGGCTGACGGCCGCGGGAGAACGGCGCGAGGCCGGTGGCGTCATTACTGAGACGCGCCGGTCTCGCAACGGAGGTGCAGGAATTTTCTTAGCAATGTTTAAAACGCACATCAACCGATCACTTGATTAGCGTTCATGTAAACACTACATTCAGACTCACCGGTCGGAATGAATTCAGTTAGATTGAAACAAGAGGTGTGCATGTAAACAATGAATGGCAACCGCAGAAAGCAAAAGCCGAATCCCGGACATTTTGAACGATCTCGCCCGCCGGACAAGTCCGGGAAAAGGAGGATATAACCCCTACTTACTCAGCTTTCTCCAACTATTCAGCTTTCTCCACAGAACAAGAGCCTGCTAGCTTAGCTTCCAAAGAAAGACGGCTGACTGTGTGTACATTCTGTGAGTGAGATCCCTCCCTCTATGGGCGGGCTGAAAACATGCGGAACAACGCCTTCTACTGGCTGTAGTCTTTAGGCTCTGGCCAGAAAATCCTCCGATGACGCAAAATGACGATTTTTGCGTCATCGGAGGATTTTTTCCAGACAAAAAATACATAAATCTCTTGTCTCAGAGGGATATGAGGGTGGAAAGCATGGTAATTCGAAAATACTACAGGTTTTCTACTAATACAAAGCTTAATGCTAAATCCTGAAGTAACCCTTTAATAAGTTATCGAATATCGCATTTTTCTTCAATATCGTGCAGCCCTACAATCTTTACTCCGGTTGAGAGGGGAAATCGAAGTTGATGTCATTGCACTATTATTAGCACTGTTTACTTATGTAAACATCTCTATTACTATTGCTCATATTTAGGGTTAGAGATTTGGGATTTGAACAAGGCCCTTAAATTCATGTGCATAACTCATTCTGTTGTGAAAAAACTGTTTTGAAAAAACAAAACAACCCCCCCCCCAAAAAAAAAAACATGGATGTGGCCCTATGAAATCTGTTCTTTTTACATTTTTTTAAATTCTTTTTATTTTCTTGTTTTCATTTTGCTGGATTCCGTTAAATGGGGAGCCTTGAAGTCAAAAAGGCTGCGAATCACTGACTTCTTAACATCTTAACAACCGCATAGCAACACCCTGGCAACCACTCACAACACATTAGCTTTACTTTGTCAGAGGCATGCACCACTCTCATTTTCACAGGTCTCATTTGCTGCTGCTGTTAAACAACTCAAACCACCCGACAGCTTTTACAGTACTTTTAGGAATCCATTTGTGCTTTTTCATAATCAACCACATTAACCATTTAGGAGTATCAGTATTTTTGCTTAGTACTTAGAATGGATGATGTCATGCATCACAGAACAATTAAAACCTCAGCACTAAAACATGAACACTCGTTCTGTTGAGTGGCTAATGCATTATTCTTTATTAATATACAAATGAGCAGTTCATCAGATTAAAAAGCTGTGCAGCGGCATCTGTCCATCATATTTTAATGGTGACGGGAACGTGTTCGTCTTCAGAAGCATGATTGAGGTTAAAGGTAGTGTAGTGGATCAGACTTGGTGACGCCGAGGTCACAGGTTTGATCCCGTGATGTGCGACCTGTGAACTGAAACATTACTGAGATGTCGCCATCATGAGCGAAGCCCTTAACCTCCAGTTGGTCCAGTGGGCCTGCTCACCTGATGAGAATACAATGCATGCAAGGGAGTTGAAGTGTGCATCATTCTGAATGTTTACATGAATATGATCTGCGCTTTTTTATTCTTTATTTCCAAGTAAATTGCAGAGCTCTTTGGGACTTGAAGTCTGACTAGAGGGAAATGGTCAACACAAGCTCATTGGAAAAACGTTCCTGTGGCAACATTTTTGCAAAACACAAAATACGTACCAATACAAACATATCACGGCAGTTTCTAAAATAAATGAACACTAGAGGCAGTAAAACAGCAAGCATTTTTAATCGTTTTCACACACAATTATGATTACAGGGCGCAGATTATGGATTAATAAAGACTTGTTTTCACGCAGCTCCTTGCACAATTATGTTATGACCTGAAAACACTTTTTACCATACTGCATGATTTGTAAACGAATATATTTTGGAGTTTGCATCACCTAACCAGCTCCATATGTTCAGTTTTACTGACTTATCAAGCTTGCTCGATAGCTTAGCTGGTACAGAATTGTACTTGTGATGCGAAGAGCTTGGGTATGAACCCTGTGAAAGACGTGTCATGATATAAGTTCAAAAACAAGCTGAAATACCATGGTTGATTACTTTTTTATGTCGCATTTGCTTTTGTTAACACTATCGGGTAGGTTTAGGGCATAGTGTAGGTGTACGTTATTTTAAAACGTGATGGAGCATTAACCTTTTAGCGCCACTCATCAGACATTTCAATTCAGAACTGCAGTAGTACGTACAAACTCCAGCGTAATAAAACGTTGCCATATTAACTTTCATCTGTTCCAGAAAATACTAAACACGCTTTTAGCACCACTCAGTTCAGTTCACCACTTCAGTTTGAATCTGTCATGAAACAGACGCAACGTATATTGCTTTTTGCAAAAATGTTGCTACAGGTACGTTTTTCGAATGAGCCTGGGCTGATATATAAACTCAAATCTTTACTGGCATGCTGTCTGTGAAGCGACTCTCTGTGAAAAAATACCCGAAATGTGCAAACAGAATTATGCCAAAATTCCCGTTTTGTCTTAAATGAGTTAAAAAGTGTTAAATGAAAGCATGATCCGAGTCATGTGCATCAGGTCTTAAAGTGACAGCAGCCTAATAAACCTACTGCTGTCTGTGATTAATGTTAATCGAAGAACAAAAGACAAAGAGAAAGACTGAATAAACTATATTTAATTGATCATTTATGCAGTGAAGTGTGATAAATTTGTTTATTTCCTAACTGTTAGACCTACCTGAAAATCTTAAAGCGCTGTTTAGAAGATCAAAAAACAATGAAAACAATACTTTTTTTTGTGCATTTTAGCAGGGCAAATAAAAACCTGAATTGTCCCGCCTGTCACATTTGAGTTTGTTTCTCAAAAGAAACTCAGACATGTTCTGTTCATGTTTGAGTTTCTTTGTTAATCTTCTAGGCTGTTAATTAGTTCAGTTCTCCTCTTATCTCCCTGCTTGTTTCTTTGGTTTCTAATTGATTGTGTTAGTTCAGTTCAAGTGTGTTTCATTAATTATTTAGTTAGTTTCTCCATTTGTCTGCAGTGTACTGTACCTATATAAGCCCTCAGTTTGAGTTAGTCTTGGTTCTGGTATTAGTCATGCTAAGTTGTTGTGTAGTTCTTTCTCCTACGAATTCCTGGATTGTGGTTGGCGGATTAACCACAGTTTTTTTTTCTTTGATATTTAGGCAAGATAGTTTGTCCGATGAGATGTTACCAAGCAGAGTGGAAAACAGACATTGTTTTTGCTGTTCCATTTAGTGGGGCAGGAATGAGACCCCAAAAATTAAAAGGCCTCCTAAAATGAAGAAGCTTTTTATGAAGAGTGTGCAATGCAGAATAGAGCTGCTACAGCAGGTTAACTCAGGCCATCACAATGAGCTGCTCATATTTACAAACTATAATTAAATATTGTGTTAGTGTGTGTGCATTTTCATGTGTAATGCACAGAGTTGTAATAGAGATGTTCCTTAGACACATACTAGATAGTGCCATTTATTAGCAGTGATATCTGATTAATTAGAAAAGTGCAAATATTGGTAAAATAATATTTGCCAAATTGATTATTGTCCTTTCACTAGTCATAACCAGCATGTATCCAGCATACAAATGGACAGTGCAGTTTTATTTGTGTGTGCAGCTCAAGAAATGTCAGCAGTTCAAAGTCTTCAATCAGTTATTGTTGGCCGAACTCCATAAAAGCCATTTTTTTGTGCATTTTTTTGTTTTTTAGCTTGAAGGTTTTTGACCCATGGGTGTCCATTTCAGTGGCAGCCGCTGACTTGGGTTGCTCAGTGACAGTTAGCATCACAGTCGTCTGTCTGACCAGAGACGTTGTTGTTGTTGGACGACTAAATTTAAGGGGACGGCCTGCCATCGGCAGTGTGGCTGTAGTTCCATATTTCTTCCGCTTCTGTATGATGGACTGCAATGAGCTCCGAGGTTTGTTCAGATGACCTTTGAAATGGTCTTGTGTCCTTCCCAGATTTGTGTAGCTTTCAAATTGTATTCCTCTATTTGTTTTTATTGTCTTTTGGTTAATAAATACAATATATTTGGGAAGGTGTTTAATTTTAAACAATATAAATCTTATTTTCTATACCATTCAAAACTTTGGGGTTAGTAAGATTAGTTAGTTAGTAAGATTTTTTTTTAATGACAATAATGGCATTAATATTGTTACAAAAACATTTTTATTTTTCAAAATAAATGCTGTTCTTTTGAATGTATATGTAAATGTATAACATTTTCCACAAAAAATATGAAGCAGCAAAACTATCATTAGCATTGATGATAATAGGATTTTTTTTTTTTTTTTTTTTTTGAGGCACAAATCAGAAAGATTTTTGAAGGATCATGTGCCACTGAAGACTGGAATAATTATGCTGAATATTCAGCTTTGCACAAGAATAAATAGTTAAAAAATAAATAAATAGTTATGTTAAATTTCAACATTATTTCACAATATTACAGGTTTTTTACTGTATTTTTGATCAAATAAATGCTGTCTTGGTGAGCAAAAGAGACTTTCAAAAACGTAAAAATAGGGGAAAAAAAGAAAAGAAAATCTATAAAATAAATCTTACAGACCGCATGTATGCCTTTAACTGTGATATCTTGGCTCACGGTGGGTGCTCACATTCTTACGCACTGAGAATTCAGTTCCTCCAATGCCCCCTGTGAAAATCAATTTTTTCTCTATCTGCTTGAAGTGAAAACAATGCCCACATAAGCCTACACTCTGAAAACCAGCCGGCTCTCTCCTCCACAATGGACATGTCACCTGAATAATTGGAAGTGACCCATTTGAGGCCTGATGCTGACAGAGAGCCCTTGGGGTCGATGCTACTGTTCGATGGCACTTCCTAGCAAAATCCATCTCCATTTCATGCCGGCTCGATGGAGAGATCCACATTCACTGCTGTACCTGCACTTGTATTCACATACTGTACATGCATTTTATTTAATGCATTTCACAGTCCTTTTGCTCATGCATAATGCATATGCATACTGCCTCTTAACGTGGATATTCACAGAACTAAAGCCGGAAAAGTAATAATTCATTACGGACTTCCTGAGAACAATTTAACGTCCATATTGTCTGAGAATAAGATGGCATCCATCAAAGTTGTCACATCAAACTCAGCGTTGCTTTTGCTGTGTGTCAGTGAGACAGAATGTGAGAGTGATTAGACAAAACACACAAACAAGTGATTAGTCTTCCATTGTGAATGCTTTTAAATTATGCAAATGAAATGATTATGGTTGGCACCGTTTGTATTATTTTCCTACCATCCCATGTGTGATATTTGTAGCAGATGTTTGGTGCGCCGCCATCAGAAACCATTTCCAACTTTTCACGTTGAGACTTTTAATGTGGCAGCACGGCATATCTTTAATGTACATTAACATTGAATATTTATTTAGAGAACGTTAATGCTATTTGCAGAAGATTAAGAATAAAGGGGGGTCACACACTATACGAGAAGTGAAGAGATGTTCAAAATCATGCTGTGCCACTCACATAGTTTTCCATTAAATTACATTATATTTGTCCCAAATTAAACTGGGAACTTTTTTCCTGTATGGTGATTAGATTCACTGTTTTGGACTGCCATTTGAATCTGAGAACGCAACCCATCTGGTGTGCGGCATGGCGCTTCTCGTCCGGTTTCAAGTAAGTTTAAGGTTTACCATCGGTTTGGGTTTCCTGAACAACTTTTACGAGTTCACTCACTGTGTCATGAAGTCACTGTGTAATTTAACATTAGACCTTTTGCCCTGTTAACACACAGTTAATCGGATGATTTGAGAGTTTAGCTAATATGGGGTAATGTTAAGTATGTAGCAATCATATGATTTATTAATGCTTTTTTGATGCCAGGTTAGGGTTACACACTAATTTTCTTTTGTGGTCTATCCCAGACAGCAACATAGTGTCGGCTGTCGGCCCAGATCCGGGCCACATCTGGTACATGTGGATTCAACGCATACCAGAAGTGGGCCGGATCTGGGCCGACACTATGCTGCTGCCTGGGATGGGACCCCCTTTACGTAGTCTTGGCCACCCCATGTATTAAACTCGACTTCTGCCACTGCTTGTTCATAGATATGACCCAAAAAGTTCCTGTAAATCAGAATAATTTAGGGAATGCATATTTATTTCCTTATTACATTCAACATATATTAAATGGTTAGTTCACCCAAAAATGAAAATTCTGTCATTAATTACTCATCCTCATGTCGTTCCAAGCCCATAAGAGTTTTTTTTTTTTGTCTTTTTGATGAAATCTGAGAGCTTTCTATCCCTCTACTGACAGCTACGTAACTACAACTTTGATGCTTCAAAAAGTTCATAAAGAGATGGTAAAACAGAGGTGTATTTCAAAGCCCAATATATACTTATCGTCTATGTGTTGCTTTTGAAACTAGGTTTTCGCTTTAACATCTTAAATTCACTCATGCTGCGTGCGATATGGTCATAAATGACTGACTCGGTGTGAAGCCATGCTTAGAGGCACATGTTAGAAAGGGCAGATAACACTCATATGCCATTAAAAGCAGCATGTGTGCACATTACCATACTGATGTCACTGAACACAGCTGATGTCAGTTTAAAAGCATCAAGGAGGGCATGTCAAATGAGGATGCACAGATTACTGAATCCAGTAATTGCTGTTGGTTAATTCGACATGTCAAACAACAATGGCACAGTGAAATATTATTAATAGACTATTATAGAGCGCTATGAGTATTGGGATGTGACAGCACGCATGGGAATGTCGGTGCAAATGCTCCAAGAACTGCACACTTCTACAAAGCAAATGGAAACTGACAGATGCAAGGTGACAAATGGTTTGGGTTGTGTTTACATCCTGTCCTGCAGTAATCCATAATGCTTCTTTTGTGTGACATGCAGTCAGATGTCTGCAGAAAGAAGGATGGAAATGATTGAGTGATACTGTAGCTATTGTTTGCATTGTGCAGGAATTAAAGCTCTGTAAACTACACATACTGAAATGTTGAATACAGTCTCTTTAACAGATCCCATCAGAAGATATCTGTCTTGTCTGGTATCTAAACCCCAAACTGTGTACTATTAACTAAAAGTCATCCTTCAGCCTGAGAGGACATGAAAGAGAACAAGAAATGAAGTGGTGATAAAAATGTTGAGGGTTTATTGAATCATAGTTTGTATGTTTACTCAGATTTGATCTTCATCTGCACTTCGTCTTTACTGAACTCCTGTAGCATATCAACACATTCTCATGGCAAAACATGACAATTATTCTCATACAAAAGAAAACAGGATTATATATGAGGGTGAATCTCTTGGTGAACATGTCTATCATATTTTACACCAAAATCAAAAGGTGAAACATTATAATAAAATAATTATATTTTACATTAAGAAAATGGAGGATATTTGGGTCAATGACATGGTGTGTCATTCCTGGATAACAGGCATAAATGACCATCTTGGACCATAATGCATTTTGGTATGTCATGTGACATAATATTGTATCAAAAAGAACATGTCCAAAGGTCAGGAAGCGTCTCTTAAAATGTTGATATTTTGACCTGCACTGGTGCACTTTGTAGCAATATCATGTGTCCTTTTGGATAACACTAATAAAACATTTATTATGTTTTTATATTAAAATCTAAAAGATTACCATAAGTGATGATAGCTAAGTTGTAGTTTTCCATAGGTGGTTAAGTTAGTGCCTGATTATAAAGAAAAAATATTTGTTTTGTCATTCCTGGATAACATAACAAAATCCGTTATCCAGAATGACATAAGCATAACAATCTAGTTTTTAATTAACATTTGTAAACTTTTAGGCATAGTTATATTATTAACATTAACATTACTTACATAATTGTATGTTTTTTGCTGTCATTCATTTTGATTTCATTTGATTCAATGAGTCACATGGGTCATTATCATTGAATTGAATTTTGTAATGTTAATGGTCAAATCATGAATAATATAATCATATTTATTAATATATCAATATTTTATTAAAGCTTTAGTATAGCTTCTGGTGTTTTAAGGTCAATTCTGTCCTTCCAGATCCCTTTGTCTAATAAAGAGAGGCAGAGACGGTTCAGAACCAGTATCTTGGAAAAGAGAGCAAGGTATTATAGTGATTAATCGAAATAGGCTCACACTCCTATAAACATTCCTATAAACTAAACACGCAATACGCGTGTTCACGCCATCAGTTTTCTCACAGGTTTGCGTTTTTAAAGTTTGCGCAGAGAGAACTTAAGGGTTTTCAGTTAGAACGGTGTCGTGTTAGCGGCCCCTAAGTTAATAACTAATGATCGTTGCGACGGAAGCGAATCAATCAAAACTAACTTTAGCTGGACAATAACTTTATTCTAGATCTGCTGTAAAGCCAAAACAATCTCTGTTACTTTAACTTCCTATTATCACTGTAAAGTTGCTTTGAAACAATCTATTTTGTTAAAAGCGCTATATAAATGAAGGTGACTTGACTTGACTCATTTGCAATAAGCCTAAGGCCGTGTGTCCACCAAAGCGTTTTTTTCACGCGGCTGGCGTGTTTTTTCAATTGTTTTCAATGGGAGCACCGCGTTTTTAAAACGGCATGAGCGTAGCGAGGCGCTGAGTGTTTCTTTTCACGCTGAAGCGCCGAGTCCGCAGCGTTTTTTACAGGTCGCCGAGAGTTGAAGAATGTTCAACTTTGGGTAAAACGCTGCGCTCATCACTGTCACTTTTTACCCAACCGACCAATCACAGTGGAGGAGGGGCGGGACTAATACCACACCGACCAACCGCCACATTCTGCTTGTACAACGTCAACAGATGACAACAACCATCATAATGGAACAAAATCATTTAAAACAAGAGCCAGAGAAAATACATTACATTGTATCGACATTTTAATATAGAATCAACACAGAAACAAAATATGTGTGAAATGAGATACTAGCAACACTTTCACGGATATTCCATTTCATAACAAGCAAAATGTCTCAACTGAATAAAACGCAACGCTACCAAAACGCTCTCAAGCGCCCATAGCTAGGCGTTTTCAGCAGAGCGCCTAGCATTTTCAGCTGGCTAAAAACGCTTTGGTGGACACACGGCCTAAATGTTTTAGCTGTATGATGTGTTGGACTATACCCTTGGCCATTGTTTATGAAGCATTATAATTTTACAGATTTACTGTAAATTTTTACAGATTTTTTAATCATTAAAACTTGTCAGTGTCTCTTACTTTGTTTCAAGTTTGAGTGTTGGAAAGAAAAATTATACTGAGGATGGTTTTTATGGTAATCCTGAAAAATATTGCAGAATGTCCTTCTGTCTAACAGTATGTCATTCCAGCTAACAATGACACAGGCAATTCATTTAACCCATATTCGTGTGTTCGATTACACAATTCTGTTTTTTTTTTATGATACAACAAGTCTTTGCAACTTATTTACTTTATTGGAAATCATTTTTAAACATTTTCCAGCTTTTTTTTTATTTGGTTATGAATTTTGAGTTAGCAGCAGCCAAAAATTAGCCCATATCTATTTTATGAAATCCCAAATTGATTATATTAATTGTGATTAAAATGTAGTTTTCCAAGCACTAATTGTTTGTTGAGCTCCAATTATCGAGATCAGTACATTTGTATATGCCAACAATGATAGAAATGTAATTAATTAAAAAATTATGGGGAAAAAGATCTGATTCACCAAAAAAAATGTTAATTACATTCTTGAAATGTGTACATGTCATTGCATTACATACACAACACTCTAATAAGTATAGAAAGTCCTAAAATGTGAAATTTTTGCCAGTTTTTTTTTTTTTTTTTTTTTCACATTTTAAATCCTTACCTGTCATTCACCCATTTATAGGACCATTATTACTGCAAACTACGAAATATCTTTTTAAATTAAGATTAATATTAATGTAATTCCTCATTTGTATTAGTTATTTATAAAACGATTGGTATAATTCAATGTACATAATTATTTTAAAGCAACATATTTGTTCACTGAGAAAAATTCTCTTAAATTTTTTCACTATAGTTTTTGGGGTGAAATTATGACCTGGACATATTTTCATGTGATTCACCCTTGAATACTGTATATAAACATTACAAAATCATCTTTTGGTTTATATTTTATTACATATTGCAAAGACTGAACTTTTTTATACAATAAAAGTAAAAAATTCCAGCGTATTTTGCTTCATATTGTTGTCTTGCTATTGTGTTCTTGCTTGTGCTTTTTCATAAGACAGTCATTCGTTCTACATTCTACTTTGAGTTGTTCAGCAGAAAATCCTCGGTGAGCAAATGTATTATTATTCACACATTGCAAATCTGCTTGGATAATAGATAACACCAGTTTAAGCCCAGGCCTAAGCCTAAAAATGATTTTCAGGGCAGAATCATCAATTATAATGTAATTTAATGCGGGACAGGGTTTATTGTGTGTCTGGAGGCCTGTAAACCAGCCAACAGGATCCAGAGTCAGGCCTACATTCGCAAATCTCTCTGGATCATAAAAACAATTCTGGCTGACTTTGCTCACAAAATGCAATAAATTAAATGTCATATGGTACTCGAAATACACTGTGACTGAAACTGTCAAGAATGCAGGCATTTGTGTCTCATAGACAGCAGTTTGCAACAGCATACTCTCACTCTATTTTCAGCGTGACCCGGTTTGATTCTCTTTTCCGAGACACCCAAGTGCTTATTCTGAAAAAACAAATCTCAGTCCTCAGACATGGTTTACGCTTTGGTGCAGACATGAACGGAACGGTGAGAAAGTGTCAAAATGCACCCAGGCTAAGAAACAAATGGAAAGGTGTGACTAGAAGATGGCAGCCAGATAGCTCGCTTGGTATTAATTATTTTGCATTCTGCTTGACTGCCGTGTATTGATTTGCGAAATGAATCGGCAACTCTGAACCTATCAGAGACCTTAACACAGAAGATTACGAGAACGTCAAAGCCATGATCTGTGAGGCATGACGTTTGAAAATGTTAACCGCAGCTTTTCAGTCAATAATGTGCTGATCATCTATCGCTCATAGTCAGGATCTTGTTCCAGGAATGATTTCTGAGGCTCGTTGTGGCCGAACACTGAGGAACGGGCAGCTTTGCTAAGAGGTCACAGAGCTACACTCATTCATGAGGAGATAAAGTAAGGCTGTGAAACGAGGGCGACTGCCACTGTGGAGGGGCTACAGCTATGAATAGGATCACACTGCCACAGGAGTATGAAGAATGCTTTGCTATAATCAGTTTCTGCTCCCATGGTGCATTGCTTATTTTGTGCAACCAAGGCATTATCCAGCTTATGCTGTTGTGAGGACATGGGGGACATGTCTAATTGTCACACTGTTTACTCCAGTAAATATTTCTCTAATTCTACTTTAAATCTTGGCTACAAAATAGCTAATGAAAATGTACATTGTTATTGAAGAAAAATAGATACAGTTCACTCTTTGTTAGCCTTTTTACTGTTCACCTTTTGCCAATATGGAGCAAAACAGACAGGGCTGCCAGGGTTAAGTTGGTTTGTTTAATTTCATTGTGTTTTGATTTCATTTTTCATTTTCCCTTTTCCTGTTTTGCCTGTGTTCCTGGTAATCATTATGCTGTCTTCACGTGCTATCGGAAATTTCCTACTTCCCACTTATGAAGTCTTAATTACAAGCTCGTCGTATTCAAGTGCTTTATTGTCGGAAAGAACAGGAACCATTAAGGATACCAGGGTTATTCTTGCCTATTAATTGGGAAAATCTTATTAAAGCCAAAAATGATATTTAGTGTCCCATATTCATTGAAAAACAAACATTCACCACGTTATCTAAAGTCAGCTTGCTGACCATTCTGGAATTTCGATCAAATACAGGCTATTCTCACCGTGTATAATACGCTGCAAATGATTTTTCATATGTAAATATGCACCACTTTAATGACAAGACAAGGTGATGTAGCTGTTGTGAAAAAAAAGAATTGCAGTCACAGCAGCAATTGTTCCCCCCTCCACCATGTTTAAAGTTTGTGGCACACCCATCTTGTGAACTTGGGAATTAAAATTATCCCTGAACTTGCCAGTGGTAAATATGAATTGAGAAAGCGTTCATGTCCAATATTTAAGTAGGAAACTCGTATTTACGAATTTATTAATTCTGATAGTGCGTGATGAAGGCAGCATTACTTTCTATAGTTACTCATTAGTTCCTCACCTGTTCTTAGTTCTGTTGATTACTCTCTCTGTGTATTTAAACCCTTAGGCCTGGGGCACGTTCAAGTTCAAAACGGTGCGCAACGTTTTGCTACGGTTTCCGGGTTGAACGTCATGTTTCCTGGAAACGGCGTGCACCGGTGTGCAACAGGGTTTGAGATACGTTTTCTCTTGTTTGGTGGGTGTGTCAGAACTGCAGTCCAATCAGCAGCAACATGTATATAAAGCACGCGGTATTAAAGTGAACTCGCACAATGGGTTCAAGGAAAGTAATTTACAAATGTGTTCGATGCAGCTCGGTATACGCAACAACTGAGGATATTAGAAGACATGTTTGTCGTAAGTTTTATTGTAAAAATATAGGATATCAACATAATGATGTAGTTGTTTATATTTTTAGCTTCATTGCAAGTGTATGACATTTGTTATAGAAATAAACAATGGTAATTAAGAGCTTTTCCTAAAAATAAGAAAGAAAATACAGGGTATTAAAACAATATGAACTACAAATAAAGTCAGTATGTGAGGCTAAATAGATGTGTTTTAGTCTGAATTAGGTAAGATGTGTGCTTCCATTTCAGTTTCAGCAATCCCTTCACTCGATTGGGATGTTCTCTTTTGTTCTGGGCGGCAAGTGCAGTAACTGTAACATCGGCCATATTTTGTAGTATTAAACACATATTTATACCGACTTCATCAGGCTCCGAAAATTCTTCACAAAGAACACAAAGAATGGCCTTCTCAGCTGCCATAGTTGCAACTCTTGCGTCATCAGAACAGTGTGTTCAACGCATCACCGTTTCTGTTTAAAAAACGTTGTGCAACGTTTTGTCGGGGCTGAACGCAGCTCTGGTTTCACAGATAGGACTTAGACCTTAGTTCAATTAGGGCATTTAAGTATCTTTTACAAACGTGCCTTAGAAAAAAAAAAAAAAACATTAATGATGTGCATCTTTAGACAAAACAGTGACACTGACATATTTTAAGTTGCATTTTAGTTAAAACAGCTCAATTATGCATTTTAGTAGTGATGGGATGGTTGATACTGGGGCTCTGATGCTCCAACACAGTTTTCAAATTACTATTGTATCACACACTGTACTGATGCTTGTATCAAAATGACAATACCATGTGATTGAGGTTTGAAGCTTCGAACGTCATGCAGTATCGGAAGGTCGGGATAGCTGGTTTGAAGAAAAAAAAAGCCACATCTGAGCCACTCAGTTCAGTCATGCCATTGCACGACCCTAATTGGTCCCTCGGTTTATACATTAAACTTGCATTGCAACTGAGTGGCTCTGCTGTTACTGTGGATGTCATGGAGGATGAACACAAAAGCTCACCTGTACCCACCATTCCAGAGTCTAGTCCCGTCACGACCGCTGTTACAGAGCCTGAGCTTCTTCACGTCAGTCCTGCCAAGCCTGAGCTTCTTCAAATCACGTCTGCCGATCCAGAGACTGTCACGTCACGTCCACCGATCCAGAGACTGGTCACGTCACGTCCGCCGATCCAGAGACTGGTCACGTCACATCTGCCGAGCCAGAGACTCTGGACAAGATGGCCGCCGCCGAGCCAGTGTCTCCGGACAAGATGGCTGTCGTCGAGCCAGTGTCTTCGGATAAGATGGCCGCCGCCGAGCCAGTGTCTCTGGATAAGATGGCCGTCGTCGAGCCAGTGTCTCCGGATAAGATGGCCGCCGCCGAGCCAGTGTCTCCGGACAAGATGGCCGCCGCCGAGCCAGTGTCTCCAGACAAGATGGCCGCCGCCTGAGCCCTCAGCAGAGATGGCTGCTGCCACATCGCCTGAGCCCTCAGCAAAGATGGCTGCCGCCACGTCGCCTGGGCCCTCAGCAGAGATGGGCGCCTCCACGCCTGAACCTGAGCCCTCAGCAGAGATGGCCGCTGCCACGCTGTCTGTTCATGTCCCTGCTTTTGTTTTAATGTTAGTTTAAGCTTTAGTCATTCTGTTATTTGCTTTCATCATTTGTTGTAGTTTTTGTTGAATTTTTATTTAGCTTTATTTTTTGAGCGTTTATTTCAGTTTTATTTATTTTAGTACTTAGTTATATTTTAGCGAATTGACAAGGCAACATTTCTGATTTTCAGTTATTAGTTATTTGCAAGTATTTAAAAAAATGTATTTATTGTACATCCCTTGATGCTTATTTTAATATAAAGCCTTTGTAATGTTCACTGAGAAAAATGAGAGAATGTTTGTTGAGAAAAATAATTATTACACACACACACACACACACACACTATATAATCACAAATGGAATCTGCTGTTAAATAGATAATTATAGGTGTATTAGCTAAATTTAAAATCTAAAAAAAAATATGAAACACAAAACAAATCATGAAACAGCTCATATATAAAATAAAATAAAAAAATGTTAAAAATTGTTTTGGCCAACAAATGCTGTAATTAAGTTATGTGTTTTAAATTTTATGAATTTATTCAGTTGTGAAAAGGCATCATGAACACTTCATGGGATTGTATGTACTGGTGTCTAGATAAACTCCGAGCCTTTTTGCATGTTAGTCTTGTTATATTTAAATAGATTGATTTAACATGGGCTATTTCAGAGATGTGTTCATATTTTATATTATATTCACAGATGTGTAAGATATAGGAAATAGGAGATAGGAAAACTAAACATTTTGTCCTCATAATGTTGGGTTTACCAGGACACACACACAAGCACACACACACTTACAGATTTTCACTGTTACCTGTGGTTTGTATTTGCAGTTATTTATCACTCTGTGCTTACCATGGTGTGTGTTTGCTGTGAAGGGCAAAGGCTTTGTTTATTTCAGAAATGGAAAATACCGTAGAAATATTTGTCACTGTCATGGTCAAGGTTGAGTTTGAGAAGAAACACAGCTTACTAACATGAGTAACGTGTGGCATATGTTACTGAAGCTGCTAGAATATGATTTATCACCCTAGATATAAATCGATTGTTCGATCATTTTCAGTACACTATTTTATATTTATTTTTAAATTAGTAGAGGTGGCATAATGTTAGGTTGGCAGCAAATAAAACCTTTTTAAAACCTAATTTGGAATTAGTTAAATTTTTTTTACTAAATATGGTTACACTTTAAGGTTAGTTAACATTAGTTAACTACATTAGATAACATATGAACAAATTATGAAAAATTCTTCTAAAGCAGTGTTTAATGTTAATTAAAATATTAACTAATACCATTATTAAAATCAACATTTGTATCTGTTAATATTATTTAATGGACCTGAACTAACAATGAACAGTTGTATTTTTATTAACTAATGTTAAAGGTACAATCTGTAATTTTTTTTTCCGCTAGAGGTTGCATTTTTAAAACAATAACAAAGACGAAGCTTGATGACGCTATGAATGAGAGTGGAACGAGGGGAGATGTCGTTTTCACCATGCAGAGAAGTGTCTGATGTGTGTATATCAGCTAATAAATTATTTTTTGTATTACCTGAACATTTGATCACACTATTTTATGTCATCTTAATGAATTAGCTGCAAGGAATGTGAAATGTAATGCTATATTAACCTGTTACTGAAATGTGACTATTTGTCAAATGATTTGGCAGTTAATGCTGCGCAGTTTTACACGTTTAAAACAATCGTACTAAAAATAGCCTACATTTGAACAAACCCACAGTTTTGGCTAAATATTTTTGTGCAACACATAGGCTTCTGTATTTAATTTCACTGCCATAGACTTGGTCACCGGACTGAAGTACAAACAAAGTGCAATATAACTGTATGTGTACAATAAATTATATATATTTGCTTACCTGTCAATTAAAACGCATGCAAGAGTGGTGTCTGCAGACAGATCAAGTCCAAGTTTGTCGCAAAGCTCTCTCCATCTCGAAAACGCCACGCCCATATTGATCCTTGTTTTATTTCTCCATTTGTCCCAAAGCCTGCTTGCCTCAGTTGATCTACGTTTATGTTTTTTTGGGGGATTTTCTGTACTCGCAATCAATAATCTTGAACCATGATGACTGAACGACACAACTGTGGCATGCAAGATATTGTATCATAGAGATATATACATAGATCCTTACTGGTGGCTTAAGTATAGCGGCCCATTGAAACGGTATATATATGGTTTCTACAAGCGGAAACCGAGGATAGCGCAGATATTACGTGCATGTAAATGATATGCGACAATGACAAGAGACGAGCTATTATTTAAAATTGGATTTACAAATCCTTGGGAACTTTTGGGATAATGTAAGTACACACTGCATGAAATATATCACACTGTGCAAGTGGTTTTTGAATATTTTATTATAAAAATCTTACATATTGTACCTTTAACAGAGAATAATAAATACTGTAACAAATACTGCTCATTGTTCATTAATGTTAGTTATTTAATGCAGTAACTAATGCTAACTAATGGAACCTTATTATAAAGTGTTAGCAAATATAATAATTAACTGATGAGTCATATACATCATTTAGCTTGTTTAAAAAGAGATTAAAAAGCCATGGACTTTTTATTTAAGTTATACAATTGTATGCTTCCGACCTCACAGCCAAAATCTTGGTATGGTGATAGAATCGTCTCGGTTACTCACGTAACCTCGGTTCCCTGAAAGAAGGGAACGAGTATTGCGTAAGCTTACGCTATGGGAAAAACTCCTTTTCTCGAGAATATTGAAGCCAAATTTTTTTTTAACACGCAGTGCAGCTGCACAGCAGACACCTAGCTGAACGCCTAGAGCGGTCATTGGTTGTGCTGCGGCAACTACACAAACCTATGGCGAGGCGGCTCATGCGTGCAAACCAATCAGGCCGTTTCGCGCCCTAGCGCGTCATAGCCCGCCAGAATGGGCGTGGCTTATATCTATATAAGGGCCCATTTTTTGCCATAAAAACAAGGTTAAAATCGACTGAAGCGATTCCCTGATCTAAGCACAGTAGCACGGCGGGTTACGCAATACTCGTTACCTTCTCTCAGGGAACCGAGGTTATGTTAGTAACCGAGACGTTCCCTTTCGAGAGGTCTCTTGTATTGCGTAAGCCTACGCTATGGGAACCCCATTTAAAATGCTGTGCGTGCTTAATACTTTGCTCTCCACTATAGCCCAGGGCAGAAGTCCCGAGGCCCATACAAGAGTAAAGCTATGAATCCTATAGAAGCCAAACTCATGTTGGGCTCTCTATTGGGAAAACAAGGAATGGGTCTTTGAGAGGGCCAATCCATATAGTACGTATGAATAGGACCAGTTAGCATTGGCCTCATAGTTAAGTGCTTTAACATTTATTATATCGAAAGAACCTTCGCAGAAAGGAGAGCACCGTCTGTACTCCGCATGAGTAGGGGTCCAGGTTCCTAGCTGTGCACCAGCTGGAGAATGCTGACCATTTCAAAGCGTAAAGCCGCCTGGTCGAGGGCGCTCTAGCTTCAGTGATAGTTTTCAGCACTCCTTCTGGGAGGTTCCTGGGTACCCGTTGAGGGGCCATACATGGGGGAGGGCCCACAAGTCGGGACAGGGATGCCAGATCCTTCCGTTAGCCTGCGAGAGGAGGTCTCTCGACAGCGGAATCGGCCATGGGGATGTTTCTGGCAGCTGAGTCAACTCGGAGAACCATAGCTGGTTCTTTCAGAGGGCTATCAAGAGCACAGCACATTTGCTCTCCCTGATCCGATCTATGACCTGAGGAAGCATAGAGACCGTGGGAAATGCATACAGTGGGCGGCTCGGCCAATCGTGGGCCTTGGAGAAAAATGTTCGGCAGTGAGCATTGCCTTCTGAGGCGAAGAGGTCGACCTCTGCCTCGCCGAAGATGCTCCATATTAGCTGAACCACTCTCAGGTGAAGCGACCATTCCCCTATGGGAACTTTGTCTCTGGATAGCATATCCACGCCCTGGTTCAGAATGCTTGGCAAGTGCGCCGCTCTCAGCGAGCGCATGTTGTGCTGAGCCCATATTAAAAGGCTTTTGGCCATGGTGTACAGATTCTTGGACCTGAGTCCACCCTGGTGATTTATGTAGGAGACCACTGACATGTTGTCCGTCTGGACCAAGATGTGGTGTCCCCTCAGATATGGGAGAAAAGCTTGAAGTGACAGAGCGACTGCTCTCATCTCTAGACAATTTGTATGTTGGCTCCTCTCCGGGCTTGACCATAGGCCGGAGAAGGGCCTGCCCTCGTAAAGGGCCCCCCAACCTAGGCTGGAGGCATCTGTTGAGATAACTTGCCTTTTTGACACCACTCCCATACTCACACCGGCTTGGTACCAGCCGGCTGCTTTCCGAGGAGCCAGGGCTCTGACAGAGCCGTGGTTCACTTTGATACTTAACAATCTTTTATCAATCTTTTAAACAATCTTTTATCCCCCAAGCAATTCGATTTTTAAATTCTTCTCCTAGTCTTTATTGATGGTCAGCTGGTCTGGTCAGGGTAAATTAGATTGAATTGTTTTAATTATTGATTGTTAATTTGTATATGCCATATATGATTGTGATTGTGATGTCTGTGGGAGTATATACTGCAAATTACTTTCCCTAAGGGGATAAATAAAACTGACTGACTGACTGACTGACTTAAGTGGCCCGATCGCCACGCATGAGCTGGCACACAGTTTAGCCAGTGCTGAAGCGGACGCATGTACAGTTGATCCAGCTGGAGTACTGATGATGCTGAGGCCATGAGACCTAACATCCTCTGAAATTTCTTCAGAGGCGCATGCGCGCCTGCTCTGAATGATGCCGCTAAGCGCTGAATGGTGAGAGCCGCGCTCTCATTTGTATAGAGTTTATGACTCTTCCCAGGAAGGAAATGTTTTGGCTGGGAGACAGTGCGCTTTTGGAAGCATTGATCCTGAGACCCAGGCATTCTAGATGGCTGAGGATCCAGGATCAGTGAGTTATTAACTGTGTTCGCGATTGTGCTATAACCAGCCAATCGTCGAGGTAGTTCAACACTCGCACTCCCCGCTGTCTCAGGGGGGCGAGTGCTGCATCCATGCACTTCATAAATGTACAGGGTGCTAAAGATAGACCGAACGGTAGGACCGTGTACTGATAAGTCTGCCCCTCGAAAGCAAATCTCAAGAGGGGCGTTATCTGGATGTAAAAATAAGCATCTTTCAGATCCACTAAGAAAACCCAGTGGGATTTGAGATTTGATATCGAGGAATTGTTTGGTCATCAGCATCCTGAACGGACACGTCATCAGCGCTTTGTTCAGGTGCCTGAGATCTAGGACTCGCTCTGGCAACGGGACTAGTTCTATTGCCCCCTTTGCTAACAGTTTCAACACTTCGGTGCGAAGGAGGTGAGCCACGTCGCTTCTCACTGTTGTCTCGACCACGGCTCGAAAGCGTGGGTGTCTGCGAGTGAACTGTAGCGAGTAGCCTCGTTTTATTATATTCAAAACCCATTCTGATATACCGGGGATGGCCGCATAGCTAGGGGTTGAATGATGTCTGGGGAGGGGCCGCTTTGTGATAGGGACCCGGCAGCCCAGCTGCTTTGTGCTTGACACTTTTGGAACAGTGCTTATGTGCAGGGGTACGTACTTTATAGTGGGCACGTGACCTACATTCATAACATCTCCAGCTCGAGCTGGGGAGAAACTTGGCATTGTGGAAACAGTACTTATGTGCAGGGGTGCATACTTCACAGTGGGCACCTGACCTACATTTATTACACTTCCAGCATGAGCAGGAGTGAGAATAGACAGACAAGTGCTCTTTTTGTGTTTTATTTGGGTTGCCGTAAAATCAGCGTTTTTTTGCAGATGTGCATGTACTAAGACAGACTCGTTTACTGCAGTAAATACATTTCCAGCTGAGGGAACTGGGAGATGAGTGAGAGCTTTCTTGGAGGTTGGTCCAGCCGCAGCGGGACTTGAACACTCCCTCTTTCTTCCTGCCATCACGGCTAGGAAGATTTTCGAGGCTCGGGGTCCAACACAATCTTGGGTCGGGGTCCCTGTCGCTCTGGGAACTGCTGACGTTTCGCAGAATGAGAGCATTGACTTACCTCAGTCGCTGGGCGAGGCTGGGAGACCGGCGGCGTTGGCTTTAATGGCTGATGGGGTGGTGCCATCTTGTGGCGGCCTGAAGCAGAGCTGGAGCATTTAGGAAGGAAGTGACGCTTAGCCTGCGACACTTTCTGAGCCTAGGAGTAGTGTTCAGCAAAACCTTTGACTGTTGGCCCGAACAAACTGGTGGTGGAAATAGGGGAGTCGAGAAAAGCTACCCTATCCGCATCCTTCATCTCCGTTAGGTTTAACCAGAGATGACATTCAATCACTGTCAAGTTCGCCATGCTCCTGTCGATCGCCTGTGCGGTTGCCTTGGTAGCTCACAGAGCTAAGTCAGTAGTGCTGCGCAGGTCTCTAAAAGACCACAGGCGAAGACCACTTGAGCCCGAGGTCTTCGACGGACTTAGTCAGCACGCAGAGAAGCTCTGCGTCGAGGCTGGATCTCACATCACTCGTGCTAGCTTGCATTGAGGGGGCGGGGGTCAGTCACAGAGCCCGTCCATTCCTCTTGTTGAGATGCAGCGAGAGAAAGGCTGTCATCTTTGTCGTCCTCCTCGTCTGATGCCCCAAAAGAGCACCATCTCATCGCACTCCGGGCAGCCACCCTTAGAGAGTGCAGCTTCCATGTGGTCGCAGCCTAGGCAGGAAGCGCAGAGGATGTGGTGATCTCTGCTGAAGAGCTGGCCTCTGCACGGGGCGCAGTAGACTTGAGGCATTTGGAACAACGCCTGAGAATTTGCTCTTTTAGAAAAGAGAGTCGCAACAAGCAGAACAGCGGGCTGAAGGCGGCGTCGAGCTGAGCAGGAGCCTGCGTCCTCAGACTGCGTTGCAGGTGCGTATTCCACTGAAAAGCCCTTTTCGACGGCGGCGACGGAGGTCAGCGATGTTAAGACTCGCTGAAGGAGATTAAATCTGTTTTTTTTATGGCAAAAAATGGGCCCTTATATAGATATAAGTCACGCCCATTCTGGTGGGCTATTACGCACTAGGGCGCGAAGCGGCCTGATTGGTTCGCGCGCATGAGCCACCTCGCCATAGGTTCGTGCAGCTGCCGCAGCACAGCCAATGACCACTCTAGGCGTTCAGCTAGGTGTCTGCTGTGCAGCTGCACTGCGTGTTAAAAAATTTTGGCTTCAATATTCCAGAGAAAAGGAGTTTTTCCCATAGCGCAATACGAGAGACCTCTTGAAAGGGAACTCTAATTTTTAACCAACAAACTAGAGATAAAATAAACAGTGTAAGTGGAAGCAGAAGGGAAAAAAAAATATTGGACATGGGAAAAAAAATATTGGACATCTGAAAAAAATTAAAATAAAATTACTTTCAGAGCACAAAAAAACTTTCTTCCTGAATGTCAGGGTTAGATCTTAAGTTATGTAATTTCCATCTTTTGTGCTTGCAGTATGAAATGAGTACATTAACATTTAAACCTGAATACAATTTTAAAAACACCCTCTTCCTCTCCTTCCGCCACATTTTAACAGCGTACTTCACCGCTTTCCCTGCAATTCCTCGAACTTCCCTGTGAAGAGCAGTTTAAAGTATTTAGATTGCAGTGGAAATGTATGGTAACCGACTCTGGCTTCTGTGGGATTCAAAAGCACAGACTTATGGGGAGGATTTTGCTTGCGGTGGTTTTCACTCTCACAATGCAGCCCATTAATGGAACTAAATTATTTTTCCATTAAAGATAAGCCTCCGTGTGCTTGCCTAACCCGAGTCCAGCAGCTGAGCGTGAGCAATTAAAACTTGCTATGGTACCGTTGCGATGACCTTCACTTTACCCCCTGTCGGTTATAAATTGACTCTGCACACGTTTATAAACTCAAACGGTGACCACAGTTGCTATGTGGTCACCGTTTGAGTTTATAAATGTGTGGACGTTCGGATGTAGCAGCTACCTAATAACTTCGCTGTTCTTGTTCCTCATTGTGGCAAACACAATTTTTTTTATTTATTTGGTTAACTAAAAGAGTTAAACAAACTTTTAAATAAAATCTAGCTTTCCAGACAATGAAACAAAGAAAAGTAATTTGAACAAACTTATTTAAACTTGTTATTCAAACTTATTCAGCAAGGATGCATTTACTTTGATCAGTTAAAAAATATTTCTATTTCAAGTAAATGCTGTTGAACTTTCAATTCATCAAAGAATCTTTAAAATAAAATGTATTACGGTTTCCATAAAATATGAAACAGCACAACTGTTTTCAACACTAAATATTTCTTGAGCAGCAAATCAGCATGTTAGAATGATTTCTGAAGGATCATGTGACAATGAAGTAATGATGCTGAAAATTCCGCTTTGCAATAAATGAATGAATTAAATTTTAAAATATAATCAAATAGAAAACAGTTTTTGTTTTAACAGTATTTCACATTATTTATTGAACAAATAAATGCAGCCTTGGTGAGCATATGAGACTTACTTAAAAAAATAAATAATAATAATTCTTACTGACCCCCAACCTGTTGAACGGGACTGTAAATACAAATGAAATGCAGTGCATTTTACCATGGCTGATACTGACTCCACCACATTTTACAGCTTGTTGGAGGGATGTACTGTATATAATACAGAAGTAGTAGTTTTTGTAAGGAGTGTTTTGTAATGAGCAGCATTGGAGTTTATTTTGTGCTGCTGAAATGCGTATTTAAAAGATTTTTCTTGGTTTCTAATAATAATTTCTTTGAAACTTGGAAATGAAAAATACTAATCTCCAGGTCAAAATATAAAATTTGTATTCATCAAAACAGTAAAATTGTAAATGATTTGTGCATGTTCTAAGTAATAATAATCTCAATAAAAAGCTCAGAGTAAAGTATATCTATATAATAATAATCTATAAACTCAGAGTAAAGTGTTATTTTATTATTCTTTTTTTCTCAAGTTTGACATCAACTGGTTGGGGTAACCCTGTCCTGGATAATACATCTGTTTTAAAACTAATAATACACACCATACGATTTAGACAAATGTTTGCCCTTCACATTTACTTTCTTTCCTGGATCCCTAATTGGCTGGCTCCTCATCAATCCTCTGATTGGCTGAAGTCCTCATCTCTGCTTGCGTCTGAGGTCATCCTAATGAGGCAGGGAGCAGATCCTCTTTCTCCGGCCTCTCTTAGCTCCGCTTCCTAATGCAGAGTGATGCATGACCAGCTGGCATGCCTGTGTACAACTGCTGCTGATTAGAAAACTGCCTCTTAGACTCGAGCAGATACAGAGATGAAATAAACGTGTTAATGAGGAAGGAGAAGTGCTAAGGATGGAGAGATGAGAGAGAAGAGGATAGACTCTCTGCACTCACTTTAAAGAGGCTTTGAGTTTGTGATTGGCATCAGGAGGCTTCTTCCTTTGGGGAACGCCGACTGTAGTCCCTCGGTTCAGAACATTATAATATTGTTAGCAGTCTTTGCTTGGTTCTCAGCTCATGTTTTTAGTTCTCAAAATGTATATAGAGTGGGGACCAAAAGTCTCATGCTAAATAAATTTAAACCTTGAAATAAAGATTTTACAATTTTAAAACAAAGCAAAGTTATGATGTAATGAATAAGATTATGCTTTTATGCTATTTCTAGGTCATTAATGAGAGTCAAATGGATTTGTGACATTGATGTGACATTTTTCACAAACTCATGGATTTTATGTCAGTGATGCTGTCATTAAAGCAAAAAGGTGACAAATCCGAAATCTAAGCTGTTGTACCGAAAATTATACTAAAGCAAAATCTTGAGTAGTTATTTTCTGATAAACTTTAAAAACTATCCGTGGAGGTTGAGTCGTCCTGCATCTTTTTTTTTCTTTTTTTTTTGAGGTTCTACAAAGATACCATTGGCGCGAATTTAGATATGCATTGATAAGCTAATTTTCATTCATTCATTTCGTTGACATGGATGGTGTACCGGAACCCCAACACGGCAAAAAAAATACTTCGGCCTAATGTCTGATGTCGGGTTACACAAAGCAAATCATCTACACAATTATTTAGTTTTCTTATTTAATGACCGACAATTTAGTCGTAATAATAATTTTGGCATAAGGCTTATTAGCGTTAGGCTATAGCCTGAAAGGTCTGATTTACGCACAGTTACAACAGTCATTGTTTTTGATCACAATTTGTTGATCAGCATTTGTTTTTTTCACAATGACATTTGAGTTCACAATTTTAAAGGGTTTTTTTGTGGCAGACTAAAGATTAATGACAGACTGTTGATCTTTGAATAAAAATGTTTGGTTCAGGTTTGCAGTTTTTTTTTTTTTTTTTTATATTGTAGAAAATGAAAATGTAGAGCCGACTTGTGGAGATATGGAGCTTAAAATATGACAATATGATTTGAATTTGAATTGTGTAAATTTGAATTATATACAAGTGAAATCTAACAAAATTTAATTTTAGGTGGTAGTTTAAATAGTTCTGAATTTGATTTTTTTTAAACGAATATTGAACATTTGAAATTTAACAAATTGAAATGTTTTTATGGCTGAATTTTATAGACATGTATTTTCAAACAGCTAGTTTTTTTGTTCTGAATTCGTATACTGCAAATATTCAGTTTAAAAAAATACAGATTCAAGTTTTCAAGATGAAGAAATTCTGAACTTCAAATTCAGTTTTCTAAAATTCAATCTCAAAAATTCAAGTTCAAAAATTCAGATCTTACAGAAAGTAGGTCACAGGTCATCCACAGGGAAGAGTAAAGGATCTCAGATAAGTCGAACAGAGCATTTTGGCTGCACTGCAGTAGTTTTCTGCCGCAAACGCGGTGGTGGTTCAAGAGAATCCGTGTATCTTTCGTTCAGTCGTTGTTTTATTTAATATTAAGAGTAGAAAAATGAGAAAACAGCTTGAGTATTAGATTTCTAATATTCTAGTAATAATAGTCCGCTGCTGCAGTTGCATGGAGCTTACAAAACGCGTGTATTGCAACTATAGGCTACATTTAATTTTCTCATCAAACAACTAGACTAACGAATGGCTCGGTACAACAGAAGAGCCTAGAAAGGGCTTTTTTCTCTGTGTAGACCAGAAGTTGGTCTGAATTTGCTATAACCTATAGCCTATTTTCTGGACTGTATAGGCTAAGTCACGTTTTATCATGAAACACGCTGTGATTTATTCCAAAGTGACTCAGGCATATATAATGCATTTAACGTTAAATAATCTAAATGTTGACTTTCAAAAGTAGGCGCGCCAAGAAGGCTATTCTCTGTATTTTGGTTCATTTTTGGTGAGCGCCAGAAAGATCTAAAGAGACCGAGACGCGCTAAAGCAGCGCATCATGTTGTTTTATTTATTTTTCAATGACATGATATTTTGTAGTCATTTTGAATGTACACAAATAAAAATATACATTTTACTGTTTCGGATGATGTCATATTATCTGTATGACTATAAATAACAGAGTATTAAGTTATTTCCCAGCAGTGGGACAAATCCAAGTGATGGCGCTCTCACACAACATAGTAGGCTATCAGTTCTGGCGTTGCTTCATATCGCAGACTGTTCATTATCAAAATGAAACACAGTCAACCAAACATATAAAAAGTTATTCTGCCTAATTTAATTGGTCTGTTGACAACAGCGCGTCTCAGTCTCTTTAGATCTTTCTGGCACTCACCAAAAATGAACCAAAATACAGAGAATAGCCTTCTTGGCGCGCCTACTTTTGAAAGTCAACATTTAGATTATTTAACGTTAAATGCATTATATATGCCTGAGTCACTTTGGAATAAATCACAGCGTGTTTCATGATAAAACGTGACTTAGCCTATACAGTCCAGAAAATAGGCTATAGGTTATAGCAAATTCAGACCAACTGCTGGTCTACACAGAGAAAAAAGCCCTTTCTAGGCTCTTCTGTTGTACCGAGCCATTCGTTAGTCTAGTTGTTTGATGAGAAAATTAAATGTAGCCTATAGTTGCAATACACGCGTTTTGTAAGCTCCATGCAACTGCAGCAGCGGACTATTATTACTAGAATATTAGAAATCTAATACTCAAGCTGTTTTCTCATTTTTCTACTCTTAATATTAAATAAAACAACGACTGAACGAAAGATACACGGATTCTCTTGAACCACCACCGCGTTTGCGGCAGAAAACTACTGCAGTGCAGCCAAAATGCTCTGTTCGACTTATCTGAGATCCTTTACTCTTCCCTGTGGATGACCTGTGACCTACTTTCTGTAAGATCTGAATTTTTGAACTTGAATTTTTGAGATTGAATTTTAGAAAACTGAATTTGAAGTTCAGAATTTCTTCATCTTGAAAACTTGAATCTGTATTTTTTTAAACTGAATATCTGCAGTATACGAATTCAGAACAAAAAAAACTAGCTGTTTGAAAATACATGTCTATAAAATTCAGCCATAAAAACATTTCAATTTGTTAAATTTCAAATGTTCAATATTCGTAAAAAAAAATCAAATTCAGAACTATTTAAACTACCACCTAAAATTAAATTTTGTTAGATTTCACTTGTAAATAATTCAAATTTACACAATTCAAATTCAAATCATATTGTCATATTTTAAGCTCCATATGGAGAAAGGTAAGTGTTGCACCGCACACTCAGACCCTGCTTCGGGCCACCTCCGGGCCTTCCAAGATGGGTCCCTGTCTTCCACCTCGCTGCCCCACCCCGGGTACGTCCGTGGTGCTGGTCTGAGCTGCCTCAAAACGTTGTTGCTCAGCAAGTATGCGCTGGCCCGCACGGACAACACTGCGAACGTTGCGTACATCAACAATCAAGGTGGTCTACGCTCCCCTCGCATGTCGCAACTCGCCTGCCATCTCCTATGGAGTCAGAAGCATCTGAGGTCGCTTCGTGCCACTTATATCCCTGGCCTACTCAATCGTGCTCACGACAGCCCCAGGCGGTCCAGCTGATCTGGGACCACTTTGGGGCCGCACAGATAGATATATTTGCCTCTCCGGACTCGTCCCATTGCCGGGTGTTTTATTCCCTAACCGAGGGGACCCTCGGCACAGATGCACTGGCATACAGCTGGCCCCGGGTTCTGCGCAAGTATGCGTTTCCCCCAGTGAGCCTTCTCGCACAGACTCTGTGCAAAGTCAGGGAGGAGGAGGAGCAGGTCTTGCTAGTTGCCCCTTATTGGCCCAACCGGACCTGGTTCCCCGAACTGATGCTCCTCTCGACAGCCCCTCCCTGGCCCATTCCTCTCAGGGAGGACCTCCTCTCTCAGAGACGGGGCACCGTGTGGCACTCGCGTCCAGACCTCTGGAAACTCCATGTCTGGTCCCTGGACGGGACGCAGAGGTTCTAGGTGATCTACCACAAGCTGTCGTAGACACCATCACTTCTGCGAGAGCACCCTCTACGAGGTATTCTTTACGCTCTGAAGAGGAACCTGTTCATTGAGTGGTGTTCTTCTCACCGGCCTCCATCAAGAGTGTAGGGGACCTGCACACATTTTTTTTAGTTACGAATCATGCCTGGAATTCGGGCCGGCTGACTCTCAAGTCATCCTGAGACCCCGGCCTGAATATGTGCCCAAGGTTCCTACCACTCCCTTTCGGGACCAGGTGGTGAACCTGCAAGCACTGCCCCCAGAGGAGGCAGACCCAGCCCTGGCTTTTCTCTTTCATCCTGCACCTGTACGTGGACAGAACACAAAGCCTCAGGACCTCAGACCAGCTCTTTGTCTGTTACGGAGGCCAGCAGAAGGGAAAGGCTGTCTCCAAGCAGAGGTTGGCCCACTGAATAGTGGATGCCATTGTCTTGGCGTACCAATCCCAATACGTACCATGCCCCCTATTTGTATATATTATGCACACACACATATAAATATATATGTATATGCTATTAACACATTATATTATTTCCCTGCAGTATGAATTGACAGAAACATATTGGGCTCTCTGGTGTCTATGATAATGGTAAAAATAGTAGTATTTAACTTCATAGACATTTATCCTAAGTTAATTACAGTACGCTGATTTTAGGAACAATCACTGGTGCAAACAGAGGTTCCTTGAAAGACTGAAAGGGTTAATAGATCTAGAGGTCTAGAGGAAAACTGTTCTGTAAAGTGACTGCAACCAAAGATGTTGAAAAGTTGGCTCTCTTTTTCAAAGTTGAGATGAAAAGTTGAATTTTGATGAATGCAGAGATCTGAAACCTTTTCAAGGCCATTTTCTTCTCTGATAACACTCGAAGATTCAGTAAATACGTACTTACTACTTAACTTCTTGCCATGTTTCTTCTAATGAGATCCTAATATGCTTCTTCACCTTACACACTAATGAAATAAACTGCCAGGAATCAGATGCCCGGAGGCTGTGTTTACCAAAGAGTACTTGACTGCAAGAAGAAGCAGAATCTAAATGATGCCCATTTCAGCCTTGAGAGAGCGAGAGATCTGAAAAACATGTAAAGAATAACAACAAACAGAACATCATCTTGTTTGGGTGAAGTTCTTTCTGGTGCACTTCACTGAAGCAGCTCAACAGCTTTGAGCTTCTAAACTGAAGTATTCTCACCTCTGCTGTCTTTTTGAGATGAACACACATCTCACATCTGGATGTTGTGGTGATGGTGGATAGATGAAGATCTGGGACACAAATGGCAACTAGAGGAATGACAGAAGCGAGACTTCTGCAGCTCACATGAGGATCTCCTGCTGCTTTACAGCTGCTCCTCATCAAAGACTCTTCACTTGCAGGCATGTGAATAACATTCATTAAAGCAGCACCACAGGCACATTTTGTCTGAATCAGAGAAGGTGATTAACCATTGCAACAGACAGAGTTTATGTGAATGATGTTTTTACCAATCAAAATGCTATACAATGCATCATTGAACAAAGAGATTTGAATGACTTAATTCCTTTCCACACCTGTGAATGTGCCATTAATTCCATCAAAAATAAGATTTAAGTATTATTCCATAGAGAAGATGAAAACATTATTTTAGAAATCATTATTTAATGCCTGAACCCATAGTAAGGGGAATGCTGGTGTAAAGTAAGATATTTTAGTAAAATCTATATACTATTATAGTATTTATTAATATTTTGATTCAGCTTTTATGGATTTTAATTTTAGTTTAATTCAAATTTCCCTTGATCTTTTGACAGTTAAGAGGTCGTTATACTATAAAAATATCTTGTAAGTTTCAAAACTCAAAACTTTCTTGTTATTCCAAAAACAGCTTTTATTGAAACCAAGGCGAAAACGACAGGATCTGAAAAGTGGGGACTTATTACGTCATAATGCAGTGGGAGACCGCCTTTGCAGAAGACTATCAACACCTACGTCTACATCACCACGTCTTTGGCGCCGCCCACTGGCACATTAGGAAATAGTTGCATGAGAACGAGAAAAGATCGACACAGGATCAATACCATTACCTTCCAAATTATCCTAATGCTAGGAAAGTGTTTTTTTTTTCCAACAATGTGAATGTCTCAGCAGTGCATTATTTGTTTGTATTCGGTGCATTTCACTGTGGATTATTTGGTAAATGTCGCAATTTCGACGCAGGCTTTGCAAACAGACTTTTATGATATGGATCTGCCAGCAACGCTAAAAAACATGCAAGTAACCATGTTTATTCTAATGCTTGATCTGTGATCAGTGATTTCTGATGTGTAATTATTCAAGTTCAGACAGATTGTCTTTCCCTCAAAATCGTGCAATACTGGTTATGCATCAGTAAATCAAGCCAGTGACTGAACGATTAACTTCACATTGTTTCTCTTAGTAGGATGAAAATAATCTTATTTAAACTGTGATTTAAATTATTTACAGAAAGCGATCAAAGAACACTCCCTCTCCAATCACCCAAGCTGTCAATCACACAGCACGAGTTTATCTGGACACTTGCCAAAACTTGTAATGAAATCAATGATGATGTCACACTGCACAACGAAGCTCTTACTGTATTTACATCATGTTTGCATTGTTATTTGGTGAAAGCATTTGTGAGAGCGCAGAAATTGTGTTGCAATGATGAGATCACTACATTCACGCGATCAACAGACTGTCTGTTATCTGCTCAATGCACATCACTGCAACTTTTCCTGTGATAGGAATAGATAATCCTATAATCAACACTTTTTACGATTCGTTAATCTCGATAATTAATAGTAATAGTAAAAACATAGTAAAAGATTTCGAGAGATTTCCACATGTAATGCTATTTCATATGCAAACATGTCAGCCAATCACAGCAGTGGGCGTTTAAATTGAAGTCTCACAGCAGACACGCCCCTTCAAACAGAGCGTTCAAATCAGAGGCTAATCATACTAACATTATAAGGGCACCCCAGGCAACATTATAAAATAATAAAATAATCCAGTTCATGACCCCTTTAAGTTTAATTTTAAAAACGTTAAACTTTTCAAGAGCCAACGCAGGCGTCAACAAATCAGATCACCTATGCAAATACCCTAGCACAGACGCTAGCTGATTGCGCTCATGCAACACTGGAAAATGATTGGCTGTCGTCACTATGATGGTCGCATCAGCACCGCGCTCTGCAGTGACAGACACTTCAATGAGCCAATAGCAGCAGCGCATTCAGGTCGAGCAGCAGACGAGAGAGAGCGATTCAGAGAACGTAGCTGTGTGGAGCAATCTTCAGAAATGGTTTTGGTATGAACACAAAATCGTTTGGATATGAACACAAAGACGTGTTGAAAAACGCCTCGAAAAAAATGCTGGCGATAATCGCCCTGGTGTGCACTTTAGGTGTTATAATTCACTGTATATAAGCCATTTCGGTATGATATCGTCATCTACAGGGCATTGAAGGTCTTGTGCGTTTTGCCCCTTACTCACCCAAACTTGTCGGCTACTTTACGCAAATGTGAGTGCATTAGCAGGTAGTTGCTGAATCACTGGTTTCATATATAAGATAAGGACATTTCTGCAGCCGGTGATGAGGCCGAAGTCAGCATGTCCAGTGCAATTAGACTTTGAATATTTAATTTTACTTAACATTATCTTATTTATATTTTATTCTGAAAAGACCTTTGAAGGATGTTGGTTTACTTGTGCCCTTTTTGAGCACTTGAGCTTAACTGAGAATTGAATGTTTGTAGACGTTTGAAGTGGTTGTTGAGTCAAGTCACCTTCATTTATATAGCGCTTTTAACAATATGGATTGTTTCAAAGCAGCTTTACAGTGATAATAGGAAATTACCATAACAGATTGTTTAGACTTTACAACAGCTCTAGGATAAAGTTATTGTCCATTAGTTTTGTCCATTAGTTTTGATCGATTGATTCACTTCCATTGTGAAGATCATTAGTTATTAATTTAGGGGCCGCTAACACAACACAGTTCTAACAGGAAAACCCTTAATGCCTAGTTCACACTACACAACTTTAAACGTCGGCAGATCGCTGTGCTGTTTAAGACTACATGACTTGCTCTGGAGTCTTGAAGTCGTTGTGGTGTTCACACTATGTGACACTACGTAAATGATTTGCAACAGGAGGTTACACACTACACAAGCTGACAACAACTCTGTCACCCAACCCAACGACTCTATCCGGTCCCAAAACCACATTTTGTCACGAAATCATGCGCAAGAAGTGGAATGGGAAATGGCGCATTCCAATGGCGCATTGTCTATTTGAAAATGGACGGCGGGACAAAAAAAGAAAAAGAAAAAATATATATATATTGTTTGCGCAATGATCTGTTTAGAACCCTGAAAAAAAAAAGAAGAAGAATATGGGTGAAAGGATGGATAAGCACACGCGGCCAACAGGGATTGTATGTCAGAGAGAGTTGGAGGTGAGTAAAACATTATAATGAAAAAGCAGCTGCCTGTTGTGGTTTGGCAACGATGGTTACAAATACAAAAGGCTTTTGTAATGTCATAACAAGCTGATCATTGGCTGTTGCTCGTCGCGACACCCGAGTCGGCCAACAGCTCCAGATATTTGGCATGCTAGATATTTGTCTGGCGTCGGCGACGCGTCGGCGATGTATCAGCGAGCGTTTTTGATGCGTCGTTAAGTATTTCACACTTAAAGATTGGCGAGGCTGGATCACCCGCAGATTTGCACGCGATTACAGCCCGACCTGACGGCGAGCTCGTTAACTTGCAAATTGGGCTTAAATCGGGCTTAAAATCCTGTAGTGTGAACTAGCCATAACGCGCTCTGGCCGCCCATCCGCACAAAGCAGTGCCTGGTGTCTCGAGAACGCACTCCCTGAAATAGGTTAGAAGGTGCAAACGATTATCCGTTATCTCTGTGCAAACCTCAAAAACGCAACCCCGCGAAAACGCAGACGTCGCACACATGTGCATTACGTGTTCAGTCCAAAGGTATGCGCATTTGAATATATATGTGCGCAGGCATGTAGTCCTTCTTTACAAATCAACCCTAAATAAACTACTTGTCTGGCCTTAAAAATTTATAATACAGGTTTTTTTTAAGTTTTTTTTTTTTTACTGGCATGTCTTTTAGGTGTTGAGGACTAGTGCATATACAGTATGAGCCTACATTCAGTACGAATATGTGACGATCCGTTGTGTGACGCCCCTGTTTCCTGACCATGGGTGATTCCATGAGTGGTTTCATCACGCTCACCTGGATGCCCTATCTTAATGCCCTTTAAAAAGAGCCCTTTTACTACTCCTCGGCGGCTCCACATTTTGTTTGTTTCCGTTGCTGGTCTTTTCCGTTGCTACACTTACACTGGAGCCACATAACATTACATTACATTACAGTTCACGCCTATATCGTACTTTACATTACTGATTTGACTGATGCTACATTTTGACTTGTTTTGTTTAGTTTTCTGTTCCGTTCTGTTAATAAACCTTGAGTTAAATCTAATGACAGAGTGTGTCCCTTCCTTTGTTGCGCCCTTTTGGAGCCACAGGTCGTAACAAATAAAATACTTAAGTACTGTTAAAATCTGATTCTCAAGGCTGCATGTATACTGCAAATCTTGATGACCAATTTCGATATGTTGACCTTATCCATTTTGTTTTTGATGACCAGCTTTCATCTTCTTTTAAAAGTGACCCATATCCAATATCTGCATTTCACTATACACATGGCGAAACAACCCAAGGTAAACATACTGACCTGGAAAAGCTTAGGCCAAAAAGGAAGCAAAAAAAAGGGCAAAATTTGCGATGGACACATATGAAATGGTAACACAAGCTTTTGCTTTCTGCAACAGCTTTAAAGGTCAGCAAAACGTCTCGGGTTACAACTGTAACCCTTGTTCCCTGAGAAGGGAACGAGACACTGCGTCTACTACGACACTTTACGCCCTTAGCATAACGCATCTGAAGTATGAATTAAACTAATCCAATCCTCATTGGTGCTGCGTCATGACGTAACATGTGACGGCATACACGGAAGCTACAAAGGGACGCCGGCATACAACGGAGTTAGTCACAAGGCGTGGCGGAGGGACACAGTGTCTCGTTCCCTTCACAGGTACCCACTATGCCACAGCGATCCCTGCCTGTCCCAGTGTGGAGCTGCACACAGGCACACTTAGGATGAGAGCACTAGAGTGCCTGGCGTAGAAGGAATGTCCAGGCTATAGAATCTGATAAAAGTATGAGGGATGGCCCATCCTGCTGCATCGCACAGTTCTTGGATGGGGGCCCCTGAAAGGAGGGCTCTAGAGGACGCCATGCCTCTGGTTGAATGAGCCCTCACGGCCAAAGGTGAAGGCAAGCTGCGCAATGGTCTGTTTGGATGCAGGAAGCCCCTTCTTGGCGACCCGAAGCACACCAGCAACTGATCTGACATCCGCCATGAAGAAGACCTATGGACATAAATCTTGAGAACTCTGACAGGGCAGAGCAAATTAAGTCTTTCTTTATCCGCCGTCACGTGAGGTGGAGGATGAACCGCAGAACCGTAAGCCGTGCCACATTAGATAGGCACATAGCCCGGCTTGGGATGCAAGATAGCCTTAATGTCGCCTTGAGCAAACTCCAGGCACCCATGAGATATAGAGAGCACCTGAAGATCTCCTACTCTCCTCAGAGAAGTAATGGCTAATAAAAAAGCTACCTTGAGGGAAGGTTCTTGGCCTCAGCCGACTCCAGAGTTCGAAGGGGGCCTCGACCAGCCCTTCGAGAACCACTGCCAGGTCCCATGTGGGAACACTGGTACGAGCCGCAGGTCTCATCCTCCGAGCCCCACGGAGGAAACGTACGACCAGCTGATGTCTCCCCAAAGGCCCATCACCCAGAGGGCTGTGGAAAGCCGCAATGGCAGCCACGTACACCTTGAACATCCGAGAGGCGATCTTGGAGGAGCTCCAGCACTGAAGCCAACCGGGCAGTTAACTGGGTCCACCTCACGCTCTCTACACCAAGTGGAAACACATTCCACTTTAGGCTGTACAATCAGTGCCCCTCAACAGGATGTCTGCTCTCTGATTCTGGTCCCCTGGGACGTGCATTGCTCTGAGAGATAACAGTTTCCCCTGGGACCACAGGAGGATCTGATGCGACAATCTGGATAGAGAGTGCAATATCAGAACCCACTGATGAATCTAGTAGGAGACAATGGACACACTGTCTGCGTGGTGACCCCTGAGGTCTGGGAGGAAGCTCCTCAGAGCTTTGCCATCCATGACCACGCCCCAGCCCATGAGGGAGGTGTCTGTCGAAGCGGCTTTCCGGCGACATGACGCTCCCAGCACAGGGCCTTGGGACAGAAACCAAACTTTTTTCCACATAGATAGGGAACGAAGGGATCTGCGCGTAACCCTGATCATGCGGAATGGGTTCCCCCTTGGGGAAAACCCCTTGGTTTTCAACCACCACTGCAGGGCCCTCATGTGCAGCAGGCCAAATCGAATGATGTTGGATGCTGCTGCCATGAGCCCTAAAACTCTCTGAAAATGTATTACAGTGATGGCTTGGCCTAGCTTTATACTGGTCACAGTGGCCAGGATGGACTCGATCCGTGCAGGAGACAATTGTGCCTGCACCGTGACCGAGTCCGAGACCATTCCCAGGAACCTGGTTCTCTGGGCTGGTGCCAGCACGCTTTTTTCCGTGTTGAGTCTCAATCCCAGGCTCTGGATGTGGGCAAGGACGACATCTAGATGCCGAACTGCCAGCTCTTGTGACTGGGCCATAATAAGCCAGTCGTCAATATAATTTAGCACCCTGATACCCGGAAGCCTCAGCGGAGCTAGAGCTGCATCCATGCATTTGTGCTAGGCCGAACGGAAGAACCCAATATTGGAATGCTTCGCCCCCGAAAGTGAACCTCAGGAACTTCCTGTGAGATGGAAGGATGGATATGTGGAAGTATGCGTCCCTTAGATCTATCATGACAAACCAATTCTCAGATTTCATCTGACTCATGATGATGGGAATAGTGAGCATCTTGTACCTGAATCTCCTCAGAGACTGATTCAAATGCCTTAGATCTAAAATTGCTGCAACCCTCTATCCTTCTTGGGAACTATGAAGTAGTGCCTGCAGAACCCAGACTCCCTGTCCGGCGGAGGATCACGCTCTATGGCCTCTTTTACCAGCAGGGAGTTTACTTCCTGTTCCAATACCCGACCTTGCACTGGGTCGACTGCAGTCCACACCAACCCGTTGAATTTCAGTGGGCGGAATCGAAACTGCAGCCTGTAACCTTTCTCTATTGTGCGCAGGACCCAAGGAGAAATATTTGGCAGGTCTTGCCATGCTTTGAAATATTCTACTAAGGGAACCAGCCTCTCGAGACTGATTTCGGGTATTAATCAAGATTCGTTCTCAATCCCCTGAAGCAGCTCTCCGGCAGGGTTTGGTCGAAACGATTCTTGATGTGCGGACAAGAGCGCTGCCTGGCCGCAAGCCTTTGGGGCAGACACTGCAGTGTGCATTCGCTGAAAACCGATGTGTCCTGAAGCGCACTTGACACTGGATACAAACATCGATTTCCTGAGGGCTCTACAGAGGAGTGATTCTTGCTCATCCCTCAGCAGGGGGGGACAGCCATGCTATTTTTGTCTCATTTTCGATACCCTGAAGCGGAGGACCGGCAGGGAAAAAATCAAAAACAATTTTAGATGTGCGGACGGAATACTGCATGACCGCAAGCCTGTGGGACAAACAGAGCAGCGTGCGTTCACTGCTCATTATTTTAATTCCTCAGAATTAAGTGCAGCCACAAACACTGGATAAGTGAAACACGGTCTGAATGGTAGGCTGAATGAAAATATCTAACTTCTTAAAGTTAGATAATATTCCATCATTTTAATTTCTTAGAATTAAATGCAGCCATAATCACCAGTCTCGTAATCTACACGCTGCCTCGGCAAACGTGAGATTCAAGCCGTTACAATATATTTGGCTTTCATCCCTTGTGAAGAAAGTCAACAGGTGCGAGGCTGAAACATCCGACAGTGCATGGTTGTACACGCGCCGAGATATTCCTCAATGAACACTGCCAGCACCCTCAGGAGCTGACTGTGAATGCCTTGCACCCAAACAGTATTATTTCACAGATCACGTGTGTCCCTTTTATTGCAGACCCGTAATCTACGCGCTGCCTCTGCAAACGTGAAATTCGAGTCATTCACAATATATTTGGCTTTCATCTCTCGAGAAGAAAGTCAACAGGCGCGAGGCTGAAACACCCGAAAATGCATGGCTGTGCACGTCGAGATATTTCTCAATGAACACAGCCAGCACCCTTAGGAGCGGACTGTGCATGCCTCGCACCCACATAATCTTTATTGCAGAGTAGATCCGTAATCTACGCACTGCCTCGGCAAACGCGTAAATCCGAGCCACTATTCTGTATTGCAATGCAGACCTTTAATCAATGCGCTACCTCGGCAACACGAGATCCCAGCCACAGAATCTTTATAGCAGAGTAGACCCATAATCTACGCGCTGCTTCGGCAAACGCGAGATCCGAGCCACTAGATTCTATATTGCAATGCAGACCTTTATTTGTTTCTCAATTCTTATGGGACAAACAACACCAAATAGGACAGACAGTTTGACACAGAGGGCTTGCTGAACAGCAAAAAGCTAACTCTGTTGTGTGCCGGCGTCCCTTTGTAGCTTCCGTGTATGCGGTCACATGTTACAGTGAGGAAAATAAGTATTTGAACACCCTGCTATTTTGCAAGTTCTCCCACTTAGAAATCATGGAGGGGTCTGAAATTGTCATCGTAGGTGCATGTCCACTGTGAGAGACATAATCTAAAAAAAAAAATCCAGAAATCACAATCTATGATTTTTTAACTATTTATTTGTATGATACAGCTGCAAATAAGTATTTGAACACCTGAGAAAATCAATGTTAATATTTGGTACAGTAGCCTTTGTTTGCAATTACAGAGGTCAAACTCTCTACAGAGGTTTTTCACCAGGTTTACACACACTGCAGGAGGGATTTTGGCCCACTCCTCCACACAGATCTTCTCTAGATCAGTCAGGTTTCTGGGCTGTCGCTGAGAAACACGGAGTTTGAGCTCCCTCCAAAGATTCTCTATTGGGTTTAGGTCTGGAGACTGGCTAGGCCACGCCAGAACCTTGATATGCTTCTTACAGAGCCACTCCTTGGTTATCCTGGCTGTGTGCTTCGGGTCATTGTCATGTTGGAAGACCCAGCCTCGACCCATCTTCAATGCTCTAACTGAGGGAAGGAGGTTGTTCCCTAAAATCTCGCAATACATGGCCCCGGTCATCCTCTCCTTAATACAGTGCAGTCGCCCTGTCCCATGTGCAGAAAAACACCCCCAAAGCATGATGCTACCACCCCCATGCTTCACAGTAGGGATGGTGTTCTTGGGATGGTACTCATCATTCTTCTTCCTCCAAACACGTTTAGTGGAATTATGACCAAAAAGTTCTATTTTGGTCTCATCTGACCACATGACTTTCTCCCATGACTCCTCTGGATCATCCAAATGGTCATTGGCAAACTTAAGATGGGCCTTGACATGTGCTGGTTTAAGCAGGGGAACCTTCCGTGCCATGCATGATTTCAAACCATGACGTCTTAGTGTATTACCAACAGTAACCTTGGAAACGGTGGTCCCAGCTCTTTTCAGGTCATTGACCAGCTCCTCCCATGTAGTTCTGGGCTGATTTCTCACCTTTCTTAGGATCATTGAGACCCCACGAGGTGAGATCTTGCATGGAGCCCCAGTCCGAGGGAGATTGACAGTCATGTTTAGCTTCTTCCATTTTCTAATGATTGCTCCAACAGTGGACCTTTTTTCACCAAGCTGCTTGGCAATTTCCACGTAGCCCTTTCCAGCCTTGTGGAGGTGTACAATTTTGTCTCTAGTGTCTTTGGACAGCTCTTTGGTCTTGGCCATGTTAGTAGTTGGATTCTTACTGATTGTATGGGGTGGACAGGTGTCTTTATGCAGCTAACGACCTCAAACAGGTGCATCTAATTTAGGATAATAAATGGAGTGGAGGTGGACATTTTAAAGGCAGACTAACAGGTCTTTGAGGGTCAGAATTCTAGCTGATAGACAGGTGTTCAAATACTTATTTGCAGCTGTATAATACAAATAAATAGTTAAAAAATCATATATTGTGATTTCTAGATTTTTTTTTTAGATTATGTCTCTCGCAGTGGACATGCACCTACGATGACAATTTCAGACCCCTCCATGATTTCCAAGTGGGAGAACTTGCAAAATAGCAGGGTGTTCAAATACTTATTTTCCTCACTGTATGTCATGAAGCAGCACCAATCAGGATTGGATTAGTTTAATTCATACTTCAGATGCGTTACGCTAAGGGCATTCCCCAAAGTGTCATAGTAGACGCAGTTCGAGTTCCCTCGAAAGGGAGTCATGTGATCACAATTGGTAACCACCTGAGTTTTCGTCATTCGCCACTGTCGCCTTTTTAATGACTTATGACTCGCATTGACGGGAATATCTAATCTGTCCGCTTACATGGCACAAATGAACGTATCTGATTCATATCAGATTTATTTCCACTTATGAATGAGGCCTGAAACCGATCTGAGAATATTGGAATCCATGTGCTCTATTCCTGCTTATACGTTCATAGGCCATAAACCTATCTCTGCCACATGGAGAAAAATCAGAATTGAATCACTTTTTACTTTTTAGTCATTTTCGCTGTAAGGTGTCTGTACTTTTAATCAAGTATGGTTTTCAGGTACTCTTTACAACTCTGGTAAAAATAAAATAAAAAAAATTAAAACTAGACTAGACACATATAGTGTATGTTAGTGTACCTAAGCATGTGCTTATAATCAAATGGGGAAAAAAAATATTCCAAAAATTACATCACAGACAAAATATGTTGGCCGACAACCACAAGTAAATGGCTGCTACCTGCTAGTTGTAATGATGAGTCACTCGATGTGGGATCCATATGCAGGCTTTATTAATAAACAGGGTCAGACAGGCAGAAGTCAAATACCAGCAAAACAGCAGAGAAGGATATACACACAATCGGAGTCCAGGAACAGGCAATGGGTTGAGGCAGGCGGCGATACAATCAGAAAACAGAGTCCAGGCAGAGAGTATAACAGGCAGGCGGCAGACAGCGAAAGTAAGGTCCAGATAAGGTCGTAACAGGTAGGCAAACACAGGATACAAACGCTCACAATTGTTCTCAGGGAAAGCAATATTTCGCACTTAAAAAGCCTTATTGATGAGTTACAGCTGGAACTGATGATTAGCATCAATTACGGGGCTGCTGGGATTTGTCAAACCTATTCGTGGGCTTAAGCAGGGACACATGAAAGGTAGGAGCAATGCGAAAGTGGTTAGGTAGGGCAAGGCGGAATGAAACTGGTGTAATTTGTCTGGTAATTTGAAATGGTCCCACGTACCTGGGGTTGAGTTTCTTGCAGTGAAGCTGAAGGCGTAAATCTCTAGTGGATAGCCATACCCACTGGCCGGGGTGGTATTCGGGGCCTGGACGACGACGTCGATCTGCCTGCTCTCTTTGTCGGCGAATGGCGTGTTGGAGGTGCGTGTGGGCTTGATTCCAGGTCTCTTCGCTGCGATGTAGCCAGTCGTTTACGGCTGGTACGTCCGTGGGTTCTCCGGACCAAGGGAAGAGAGGCGGTTGGAATCCCAGGATGCACTGGAAAGGAGTCATACCCGTAGAGCGTTTCTGAATAGAATTCTGGGCATATTCGGCCCACATCAGGTAGCGACTCCACTTGTTCTGGTGCTGCTGACAATATGACCGCAGGAACCGAATTATTTCTTGGTTCAACCTCTCGACTTGCCCATTGGACTGAGGATGATATCCCGATGTGAGGCTGACATTTACGTTGAGTGTCTTGAAGAAGGCTGACCAAACTCGTGAGGTGAATTGGGGTCCTCGATCGGAGACAATGTCTTCCGGTAGCCCATAGAATCGGAAGACCAGGTTGCATAATTGTTCTGCGGTCTGGAAGGCGGTAGGGAGTTTGGGTAGGGGAATAAGGCGGCAGGCCTTGGAGAATCTATCGATGACGGTGAGGATGGTGGTGAAGCCATTATAATTGGGTAGATCGGTAATAAAGTCTACTGCTATGTGTGACCAAGGTCGCTGAGGAACAGGAAGAGGTTGGAGTAGGCTGGCTGGAAGTTGGCGAGATGATTTCTGGGTGTTACAGGTGGTTAATTTGGGGACGAAGGTGGTGGTATCCCGAGACAGAACCTGCAGAACCTGGATGGTGGCAGTAATGCCGGGATGGCCGGAACTGGGCAAGGAGTGGACTAATTCTAGAACACGATTTCGGAAGGCTTCAGGGACATAGACCTTGTTGGGTGGACAGACCGAGGGTACTTCTGACTGGGAATTGGCTTGTTCAATCTCCGTCATTATGTCCCATTGAATAGGAGCAACTACAAGGCCGGGAGCTAAAATGGTCTCAGGAAGTTGGGGATTAAGATCAGGGTCACTTTGTCTTGACAAGGCGTCGGCTTTGGTATTCTTAGATCCAGGGCGATAGGTGACCACGAAGTTAAAGCGTGTAAAGAAAAGGGACCAGCGTGCTTGCCGGGGATTGAGTCTCTTGGCTGTTCGTAAGTACTCTAGATTCTTGTGATCGGTCAGTACTGTGAACTGGTGTGTTGCCCCCTCCAACCAATGTCGCCACTCTTCAAACGCTGCTTTCATGGCTAGGAGTTCCCTGTCGCCGACATCGTAGTTCTTTTCTGCAGAATTCAACTTTCTGGAAAAGAAGGCACAGGGATATAACTTGAGGGGCGTGCCGTGTCATTGAGATAGGATGGCCCCCAGACCAGTGCTTGACGTGTCGACTTCAATTACTGCTCTTCCTCAATATACTGCTGCATGGCTTCAGACTCAGGTTGGGAGAGGGGGAATATACGGCCCTTAGGTGGTGCTGTACCGGGAAGAAGGTCAATGGCGCAATCACTGGAATGATGAGGAGGAAGTTTGGAGGCTTTAGCTTTACTGAAGGCCTCCCTCAAGTCGTGATAGTCGGAAGGAAGGTTGTTCAGGGGAGTCGTCCCATCCAGGATGGTGGTGGTCCGAATAAGCAGAGGCGTGACGTGGACGAGACATTCTGACTGACAGGATTCGCTGCACTGAGTGATTTGGTTCTCCCTCCAGGAAATGTGAGGATCGTGTCTGCGGAGCCAGGGTAAACCAAGAATGATAGGCGGATGAGGAGTGTGAAGAACGTAGAATTGAATCTTTTCGGTGTATAGAATTCCTGTACGCATGCATAGCTCTTGTGTGAGATGGGTTATCTGTCCGGAGCCCAAAGGGTGCCGATCTATGGCTTCCACTGTCAAAGGAGAAGAGCAGGTGATCAGGGCTACTTGGTTCTGTTGGGCAAACTCTTTAGACATAAAATTTCCAGCTGCTCCCGAATCTAATAGGGCTACAGTGGCAATTTGTTGGCTATTGACAGTGAGAGTAATGGGTACTGTGACACACAGATTAGGATTTAGTGCATCAATGTTCAGAACAATGTTCTCGGATTCTCAGGGCGTGGTCGTGAAGGACAGGACAAACGTAGATGCCCAGCTTGACCGCAGTACAGACAAAGATGGTGAGCGACGCGGCGCTCTCTTTCATCTGCCGACAGGTGATAAGAGTTGACCTGCATGGGTTCAGGCTCGGTGGCGATGGCTGGAACGAAGGCTCGGGGACCACAGACAGTGCGGACAAATTATCGATTTGGATGGTCAGATTAAGAAATTGATTGAAATCCCTGCCCTCATCCCGACATGCCAATTCTGATTGTAATTCGTGATTCAAACCTCTTCTGAATATTACCAAGAGTGTGTCATCCATCCACGATGTTTGAGCCGCGAGGGTGCGGAAAGCAAGAGCATACTCAGCCGCGGTCATCCTGCCTTGTGAGAGCTCAAGAAGACGATCGCCTGCGCTCTTCCCCTCCTTAGAATGCTCAAAGACTGAACCATCCTCTCTCCATACCGCCGTAATCCATTCCAGCGCCTTCCTGGTGAGCAGCGAGCAGACAAAAGCGATCTTGCCCGCCTCGGTGGTGTACGCACTGGGTTGTTGGGTTAAATACAATGAACACTGAAGGATGAAACCCCTGCATTTCTCGGGATCACCATTGAACTTCTTGGGGAGTGCGAGACGGGGACACACAGGATATACACACAATCGGAGTCCAGGAACAGGCAATGGGTCGAGGCAGGCGGCAATACAATCAGAAAACAGAGTCCAGGCAGAGAGTATAACAGGCAGGCAGCAGACAGTGAAAGTAAGGTCCAGATAAGGTCGTAACAGGTAGGCAAACACAGGATACAAACGCTCAGAATTGTTGGGAACAGGGAAAGCAATACTTCGCACTGAGCACAGCGAGAGCTGTGCTTAAAAAGCCTTATTGATGAGTTACAGCTGGAACTGATGATTAGCATCAATTACGGGGCTGCTGGGATTTGTAGTGAATACAGGGGAGAGAGTCAATACTCGGGCGAAGGTGCCCTCTGGCCGCCCGAGGAGGGGATCACGGAGTTCCTCCCTGTGACACTAGTGACCTGCACTTTTCAGCAGTCATTCTCCATAGTATTCATTCCATTTTATACCACAATCTAGTCGCACTTTTCTATATTGTCAGCACATGAGTTAACACACATGGCTGTGATGCGAAGTTACTGTATTAGTTTGACTTGTCTCTGTTTTAATGTGAGGTGCTGGAAGGGAAAGGCTTGGAAGAACCTTTTTGCATCTGTTTTAATTGGTGGATGCAAAGCGATCAGAAACTCTGTTGAACCGTGATGAGTTGGAGAAATTGTGACCTTTTAGTAAGAATGACCAGAGTTTCACAGGTTTGAAATTCAGACCTTTTATACAGGCCTGAGAGAAGTGTGAACATGCTGGATAAAAGCTGCACAGTAATAATTGGGGGGGAAATGACTGTCTCCAAAACACATTTTAGTCACATGCAAAAAGAATTGAGATAAAAATAACAAGAAAGAACTAGTTTTTTTTACATTTTCCTAAGAAGATCTGCACTACTGTTGAAAACATTTTTTTTTATTTTTTATTTATTTTTTATTATGCGTCATGCATTAAATTCATCAAAAGTGATAGTAAAGACATCTATAATTTTACAAAATATTTTTATTTCAAATAAATGCTGTTCTTTTAAACTTTATATTTATCAGCGTTTGCTAGTTGGTTGCTATGGTGTTCTGGGTGATTGCTAGATGTTTGCTAGATGATTGCTTAGAGCCCAAGTCTTGTTTTATTGTCAACTACGCTAAAATCGTAACGGGCAGAACAGCCCTTATGAAAAATAAGTTTATTCAAGTGTGCTATTTATATATTTCTTTTAAACTAAAAATAAGAAAATATACTTTGTCTACTTTTTATGTACTTCTCAGAAATATAACTCGTGAGCGTTTTAAAAAAAAGTCTCCAGCCACTGCCAGCGTTTTCTCACAAAAATGTCATGGCCCCCAGGATATATTGTTGTATGAATATCTGAACATGCAATATATCAAAAGAAATAACAGACCCTGTGCTTTTAGACAAAAAACTGTTTTATTCTAGCTTCATGCATTCTTTTTGATCAGCACTTGAATATGGGTAAGTTTCATAAAAAAGCAACATTTTTGAGCAAAAAGCTGAAAGATTACATCTCGATCGGTTTCAGAACGACAGAGGTGTCAAAAGTATTCACATTCATTACTCCGGTAGAACTATAGATACTAGGGTATAAAAAGACTTCTGTAGAAGTTGAAGTATCAACTCAAGCTTTTTACTCAAGTAAAAGTGTAAAAGTACTGGTTTCAAAACTACTTGAAGTATAAAAGTATAAGTAATGCAAAGAAAAAAATGCCATTAAGGACAAAAGCTTAGGCCGCACCACAGGGGCCTATAGTGCACACTACCCCACCTCCTCAAACAAACATTTTTCTAAAGGCCATAATGACTATAATGTTATATTAAAATGTTAATGTTGAAAAATTAAAAATTTGGGATGCACTAGACTACTGTTTCAGCCACATATATGCCCATTGAAAATGAACGCATTTTAGTACAATGCAAATACATTAAAGAACCATATATGTGTACTACTGAGTATTAACATGTTTCATGGAGCGGAAGATATGATGACTAGTTGCCTATAAGTATTGAAATGGTGCACAGTGTTGCCAGATTGGGATGGTGATTTCCAGCCCAAAAGCTCACCAAAAGAAAAAACGCCCAAAATTTTACTGCCAAAATAATGTCATATCATTTTATTACCATGTCATTCAAGGTTGATAAGCACCATTTTTATCTCCTTAAAACAAAATAACGATGATAAAATAAAATAAAAAAGAAACCAATTTTCCAGGAAAACGGACCAAACCAGGGCAATAATTAAGGAGAATTAGCAAATATGACTAAAATGTCCAGGTGGACACTGTCAAAACAGCAATCAAGAAATGAACCGATGACTTTAACCCTGTGTAAAAGTACACTTTGCAGAACATAACGCAGAATTTAGCAGTCAAAATTGATTCATCTTTGATTTAAACCTTTTTCAGCAGCTGTCAGGGACAAGTAGAGTGCATGCAATCTGGACGGTGTAAAAGTTGCAGATTTCTGGTTAGGCTAGTGTGCACATGACCATGGACAGGAGTCGTCCCATATTCGATTTCAATTCAAGTCATTCAACTGTTCTCTCCTCTCAGAGTTATATTCACCATTGAGTCATCTCCCACCACATGTGTACGTTTTTAGAGTTGTTCACTACAGTATCTCACTCTTTACTGTAGATACAACTTACTGTTGTATAGTATGTCACTTTGGTATTAGCGATCACTTGAACATACAGCTACCTACAACTTATCACGCTAAATTGCATCTGCCTGCTGATCGCTGATTGGCTAAAAGTGCGTGCTCATCGGTGACATCAACACCAACGCCAGCTGACTCTGCATGGTGTGTGTTTAGTAATGTCATGATGACTGATTTTATGGACTACATGCACACTTTAGTTTTTCAACCAATTAGACTTTAAAATGTAGATGTTTGAAATCCGCTGAACTGACCCCAAACCAGACCAAATTTTGTCCACCCGCCCAAACCCTTTTTTACCCGCACAATCAAATTCAAAACCGCCCAATCTGGCAACACTGATAGTGCAAAAAGTCAAACTTTAGAGGCAGACTGTACATGATGGATCATGTACAAACCAATAGGGTGTCGGAATGGTATGTTTATACTTCTCATCCAACCACAATTGTAGCAACAATGACAATGACATCCGGTCAGCTGCTTTTCAAATTAGTGGATCCCGATCTCGCAAACACATCCTTCATTGTCTAAGGAAACAAGAGGTCTGGATTGACGCCCTAAGTCTGCTTGGACTGTCATAATGGCATCTTTGTGGCTCTCCAGAGAGACATTTGAGTCACACATTGCCTCAGAAGGTACCCTGTTGTTTAAAACCCCCTCTCTCTGTAAAAACCACATGCCTTTGAATCACGTGACAAGCCTCAAAGACATTCCAGATACTCCACACACACACACAAAGATACCAACCTTTGTTTGTAAGTTAGGATAAGAAATATCCTTTTTAAATATATGTACAATTCCATTATGCATGTGTGGTTAGTTTGCCTTATAATAGAGGTGTGGTTTGCTAGAGTATAGTTTTGAATTCTAAATGTTCACTGAAAGAAGGTTCCTCAATAGTGTCTTGTAACCCGACCTCGACCTGGTCATAAACTTTATGACTCCAAAGCTGCAGCTCATCCAGTTCCTCTGCAAGCCAACATTCCAACACACACACACACACACACACACACACACACACACACACACACACACACACACACACACACACACACACACACACACACACACACACACAATTCATGGAACTTTTCAGGGAAAAGTACCCCTAAAATGTTTGATATGTATTCCTTTGTTTCTCAAGTGTCTTCACATGCCATAACGGAAATACTGACAATTTTATTGTGTGTTAATCAAACTTTATTTGTGTGTAATTATGCATATGAATGTAACGTTATGTTTCTCCTACCTTTACCTGTCACCCTTGGTATCTGTCTGACCGTCCTGTTTCGACTGAACCAGTCACACATAGGAGATTACAGTAAAATGTATTGTTCTGTGTGTACAATCTTTCGGAAAGAGAAAATACGAATTCTATCTCTCACACGACAAAGTCAAAGTAGGCGTTTCTTCACAAACAAAGAAACTTTTTCCTGCTTCAGATCAGAAGATCCAATTCTCTGTTGTTCCAAAAAGAGGGCGTAAGCAGATGTCCTTGAAAAGGAGAGACCCTCTCCTCTTGCTCTCGCTCTCTCTCTTACTTTTCTTCCTCTTCTCCCCTGCTCAACGCTTCTCCAAGGAACATCGGAAAAGGCTCCGGCCTTCTCCCTCGGACCAACACATGTTCGAGTCGTAGCTGCCATCCTTTGCAACTAAGTTCATATTCGCCTTTCCCTCCATACGGGAAATTATCTGAATTTTCTCGGTAACGTTAAATTCAAGTGAGCCTTTACATCGTCTTGTGAAACGACACCGGAAGACGACGCTAGACGCAAACTTTTCCAGCACCACACTGAAAGAGCACAGAATCTTGAAAGTATCTCTCTCTAAAAAGCTAATTTCAGGTGTCTAGCTCTTAGGTCTGTGAATTAAGTTACCCTCTTTTCTCTTCTCTCTATATCCTTCCTTCTTTCTTTCATTTCATTTATTCTGATCACGCTATTTCTTATGTTCTTGTTTGGTTAAATTTGATAGCAAAATTGGTAGCTCATATAATCTCTGTAGTTTTTTTCATTTATTAAAATCCATTTATACTTTTAACTGTCTCTGTGTTTGAAAACCCACTTTTATGAAGTCAATGAAATGAAAAAGATCTAATTAAGCTACAAGCTCGATATTATAGACTACCTTGAGTAGTTTTTAATTCATAAACTCAGAAAGTTTGATGTTCGTGGCCAGAAGATAAAACTTTCTTGGAGTTTGTAAATACGGTAATACCCTGGCTGAACTGTGATAAGCTATCTTACATACATTTGCTGGACAAGTGACTGATTGATAAAAGAGACCAGGCCAGCCAAGAGGTAAATACCGATAATTGATAAAGTAAATGTATATGCGATTTATGAATTATGACCATGAGTTATGATTATTAATATTTCCAAAATTCCCTATATCCTTGAGCTAATTCGCATTTACCCAGAGTCATTTATGTTACACAATCAAATTCACTCTATCCGGATGGCGCGATTTATCTGGGTAGTTTTTTTTTTTTTTTTTGAACAATGACAAGCCGTAATTAAATAGGAGTAACGAGGCTATTTTTAAAATGTAAGGAGTAGAAAGTACAGATAATTGCGTGAAAATGTAAGTAAGTAAAAAGTCGGCTGAAAAATAATTTATTTTTTAATTCCCAAAGTAATTAGAATTTTTTAATTCTCCAGTAATTCCCACAATTTCTGCTTAAGTGAGGTAACAAAGTATTTGTACTTCGTTACTTGACACCTTTGCAGAACAATGATCAAAACATAGATGGAGTAAATAGAGTCCACCAACACCCCTAATGCTTGCACAGTTCTGAAAGTCTGTGTGAACCGGAAGTTGCAAACGACTTTTCTCCAGTGCTGTGACGTATTTCCCAGTGAAAAGGAATATTGAACAGAGGGCAGGGTTTTACTCTAGCGCTCCTCCTCTCCATCTCTCGCTCATTACAGACTAACGATTTGAGGGGAGTGGTTAAGCGTTTCCCAAACCAAGCCGTCAAACCTACGTCATCAGAGAAGGAACACCATTCCAGACCGGAAGTAACTTTTCAGACTTTGATTAAAGATTACGACGGCAAACAATTTTTTTCTGTGTTTTAACTTGCACGGATTAATTGTTCACCACAAGACTAGTAATATGCGCTAACAAAGTAAATAGGGTCAATTTTGATTTCAGTTGGACTTGAAGCTCATTCTGGGTCAACATTTCATTCAACATTAGGCAGTTTTGATTTATATGCTGTTCAATGTTGATGATCGCATTATTTTATATGATTACATATGATATCGCTTGTTTCTGAAACTTATTTGCATGTGCTTTGATCAGGAGATTCAGTAAAAAAAATTTAAATCAGAAGAAGTATCAACAGCGTAAACCCGGAAAATTCCATGTTTGGCGGGGAAGCGTCTTCTCACAAATAATGTAAAATTCTGTGTTTGGCGGTGAAAGAGTTAAAATTGCACTAAAGTATACTTGACTTATACTGACAGAAAAGTTGAAGTATATTTGGCCTATACTTGTACTCAATCTTTTGATGGAGATATTTTTAAAAGTATAAATAAGTATTCTATGAATACTTGGCTTGTAGTTATGTTTACTCTTTTGACTGATTAGCCTATTAAATACTTTTTTCACATAGTTTTACATACTGTTTTATAAACTTACATTGTTTGAAAATATTGATAAAGAAAACAGATATGTTCCTAATTCTGAGTATCTGAATTTGTGTAGGCTAGTCCACTAGTAGAGTGCATAGGAATTTATTTCAAATATACTGTACTCTTACCCCTCCACTGACTGAATTATCCGGCTATCCATGTTTTTACTGTTATACGATAGGGGGCGCTATTACCAATCTTCTGAAAAAGTACAGAATCTCTGGATCAAAACACAGGTTAATAATAAGTAGAAACAAGTGATAGAAGATTGCTTATGCAAATGTAAAACAACGTGATCATCATACATTAAACAGCATATAAGTTCGAAACTGCATAACATTACTTAATGAATGTCAAACCCATGAAGAGAAAACGACTGTGAAGCTTTGAGGGTGTTGATGGAATCAATCTAATCTGTTTTGATCATCGTTCTAACCACATAGGGACGTAGTGTTTGACAAAAATGTGATTTGTTTTATTATTTTTTTCTTCAGCTTTTCGTTTAAAATGTTGCTTTTTTAAAATGAAACTTACCCACATTCTTATCTTTTTTCCAAAGGTGGTTTCTTTCATTTGCTGTCGTTTTTATCACGCTGATGTAAGTTCAAGTGTCTGTTACAAAAATAAGTTGGTTTTTAGTTAGTTACATGATGCGGTGGTGTAACGTCATGATTGACAGCTGTGACTGACAGGTTCTCGAGCGAAGTAGTCACTGAAGCACCAACGGACATTTTTTTCGGGATCTTCGGAGGACTGAGGAGATTGTGTTTACTTTATTTTAACAAGCCTTTTGTCATACTGCAATCAATTTTTTAAAAAGTGTGCAGAATCCACTCTCCCTGAGTGCATTCAGCGAGAGTGAGGGCGGAGCGTTGATTTCGCGGCTTTACTTCCTGCTCACTACTGCGCAGGTCTGGTCCCGAGATCGCTACTGCGCAGACTCAAGTTCCAATATGTCAGCGCCATATCGGGACTCTGGCGGCTTCAGTTCTCATCAATGGAAGAGAGCGAAGGGGCGTCGTCCATCTTTTTTTACAGTCTATGGTCGACACCCGCCACGGAAGAGAGGGGTGGGGTGAGCAGTTGCTCATTATCATTTAAAGAGACATGCACCGAAACGGGTCGCTGTGAACAGAGCTGTTTTTGAGGAGTTAAAAAGGGTGTTGTTTTACACAACCATTGAGGAATTTTAACCAAAGTATGTTACAAACTTTACATGAAGACCCTAAAGAATCCACCAACTTGTGGAAAATGGGCATCCGATGACCCCTTTAAAGTGCAAAAATAATTTATAAATAGTAAACTATAAGTATGTTATGTTCACTTAAAGAAAACTTAAAAGTAGGCTATACTTGCTGTATAAAACTACTAAACTAGTTACTGAGAGCATACTTCAAAGTGTACTTTAATAAACTAAAAAAAGTGCTATCTGACTAGTATACTATTATAAGTTCACTTGTTGTACAGTTGCAGTACAAATGAAAAATGTAGTTGTAATCTAGTTGTGTACTCAGTTTACTACTGTTACATTTAAAGTTCACTTTTATACACTAAAAAGTTGGCCAATTTAGTCCCAAGTAATATTGAAACAGTACACTTACAAGTATACTTCTAATACATTGATATTAGTATACTTACTAAAGTACTGTATACTTAAAATATACTTGAACTTTACTTATGTATACTTAATTAAACAAACTTAAAGTATACTTATTTTTTTAAGGGATGTTACGATATTATGTGACAACAAGTTGTGCGACTTTGGGGTTTCTAGTTTCTTTTGTATTGTTTCTGCCGCTGTCCGTTTATCTTCTCTTTCCCAGGTGATGTGCTGATCGGTCGCCTGATTGGCTGGCAACCGTCCGAGAGGAGGGGTTTGGCGTGCTGACGTCTGCAAGCGAGATCCAGTTATATGGTTACCGGAAATCCGGGAACTATAAAAGGAGTCACGAACGCATTAGACGGCGGCGGCCTTTTTGTTTGTGAACTTGATTTTGTGCGCTTGGCATTTCTGTTCTGTTAAGCTTGATTTTGGTTTTGCTTGTTTTCGTTGAGAATTTATCAAGCTCTGTTAATGTGCTTAACATCGGTCATGTGAGATCTCGCTGTTTTGCCGTCCAGTTCTGTTTATCTTAATGTTTGAGAGCGGTAACGCTGTGTTTTTTTTAAATGGTAACGGGAAAGGGACAGGTAAGAGATGTCACGTGACGTACACTGCACTTAGGTTTATTTTCTGTTTAAATACACTAGGTTAAGGGGCATATGCCATTTGTTGTATTTTTGTTTAATAGTTAGAGTAGGGAAGGATACGACGTCTTGGACGTCGAAGATTTTTCCTTTCTACATTTTTCTTTTGTATTAGTTAGGTTAGATTAAAATGGTATAGAAAGATTATTTTGTTTTGTTCTTTTCTTTGAGTTGGCACTGTCCAGTTATTCCCTTTTCCCCTCCCAGGTCTGGGATTATATAATTTGTTGGTTTGTTTGAATTGTTTTGATTGTAAACAACTTTAATTCTTTATTTATTTATCTCTACACTGTAAAAAAAAATTACATCCCCAAGTCAAAAATTTCAAGTGACCGATAACATCTAAATTTTTCAATTAGTCTGACGTATTATTTCTCATTGAGCCAATGTTAACAGACTATTGCAACAAGAATTTCACTTGGGCCAATTGAAAAATTTAGATGTTATCGGTCACTTGAAATTTTTGATTTGGGAGGGTTAGAAATTTTTTACAGTGTATATATATTTGTGTATATAGAGAGATCATTTGACCAGTTGCACATAATAAATGTGTTCAAACGTTTGTTGCTTCTTGGTTTCACTCATTTTCCAGTGTTCTAATAGTAAATATTGTTGACAGGTGACGTAATGTTCCCCTTCTACCTTCCTAGACTTTAAAATCATGAAGGGTTGTAACAAGGGAGAACATGCTTCCTCAGCAAACTACACAATTTAAGTTTTATTTGGGATTGTTCACTGTAAAAAGTTTGCATGCATGATGTGTACTGTTGATAAAGAATAGCAAAGCTTGTTAAAAAAAATATACAGTAGCCCATTTAGTCAGTTTTGATGAGAACTTAAAAGCAGCATCAGTTGTAACATGTCTTGACTAGCCTGTGCAATCTCTAATCAAAAGATGAACACAATCATAAAGTCTCCATTCTACATCAGAGAGTTTTTAGGGATCATTTCTAGACAGCAGAGAGAAAATCTATCAACAGAGCTGAAGGCAAAAGGGGACACTGGGATACAAAAAATGACAAGCTCAAGTTTGTCTGGACTTTTGTCTTGATAATTGCATTGTATAAATCATTGTATTTAGAGAGTTCCATTACCACAAAGAATAGTTTGCATTGTGGTGAAATTATCTCGCTGAATAGCCACATAAAAAGAAAAAGGAAAAATGCATGAATAATCCCAGCACTCAACATCAGCTCCCTAATTGCATAATTCAAATGAAGACATTGAATAAGGGTCTGCGAGAATGTGGCTATAAAGAACCACATAACCAGAAGATTTGTCCCTTTGCAACTTGTCCTCTATAAACAGGTATGGGAAGGGAGCAGAGAGCTTTGCAACTATCTGTATTTTTCTGTGGACTTTATTGCTAGACTCTCATTTGAATTGCCACTCTAACAGATTCTTGATGAACTGCAAATCGAATTCAGAAGCGGACAGTGTATGTGAAAGCATCTACACTGGCAGCGCCAATCGCACCTTGTTAAGGCTGGTAATTTCATGGGTTATCATTTCCTTTGATCCTGCTTGGTTGTCTATATTTGATCTTTTCTCATTAAGGGGAGCACAGTCACCTGTTTAATGATGTATCGGCCTGTTAGGGTGCAACTGAAGAACGAACTGTACAGAATATACTTTCAAAATAAACCCTCCTGTGTACAGATACAATGCACAATGTTTTCTTTCACAGGCTAATAACAAGTCAGAAATATAATTTAACTCAAGTGGGCTGAATGTAAAAAATATTATAGTTTGTTAAGTGGTTAAAAACTTAAAGGGAGTAATTTCTCAAATAATACAAATTTTCGTTGATCTTCTGAGATAGTATAAGAGCTGAGGCTGTTATTAAAAGATAAGTATGAGTAGTAAGAAAGTAAAATGCAGTTTTTTTTTTTTTTTTTGCAGATAATGCCACTAATGAGTAACAAATGAGTTTTAATTAATTAATAATAATAATAATAATAATAATTTGTTACATTTATATAGTCCACACCAGCTTACTGGTGGAGAGGAGACAGAGTGATGAAGCCAATGAGTATATATGGGGATGATTAGGAGGCAATGATGGGCCAAGGCCAATGGGCAAATTTGGCCAGGATGCCGGGGTTACACCCCTACTCTTTTTCGAAGGATATCCTGGGATTTTTTTAAATGATTACAGAGAGTCAGGACCTCGGTTTAACATCTCACCCGAAGGACTGTGCTCTTTTGACAGTATAGTGTCCACATGAACACGTTGGGAAATTTTATGAATGAACACAACCCACCTGTAATAGATGAGTAGTTTGACGTTTGGGAACTGAATACATGGGACAAAACCAGTTTCCTCCACGATCTCGAGGAAGTTGTGATTTTGACAGCAGGAAACGTTCATCTAATTTACTCTTTTGTCAAACTTTCTGCTTCTCGGCCGGCCAATCAATATTAGCAACGGCTTGACTCACAACCTCCATAAGCTCCTCGTAGGAGTGTGAGGTGACGAGTCCTCAACATCTCCTGCCTCAATGCTAACAACATCCAACTCCTCGGAGCTGGATAGCTGCAGCACCAGAGCTTCACTCTGGGCAGAAGAAACCGCTGAGTGTGATTCCAAACCCTGTGAAAAGGCACTAGATCCAGTAGGGGAAGGCAGAGAAATGGCAGATCCCATCTCTAACCCCCCCTACTAGATCCATTTGCAAACCCCACAGCCGCTCTGCCTCAGCAGCAACGGGACCCGAGCCACAAGGAACGCAACACTAGGAGCCCTCCTGAACGAGTGCCTGGCAGGAGCAGAACATTCTCAATGGTAGCCGCTCAGAGTATGCACAGTCAGCCCCCTCGAGATCTGACCGTGCATAGTCTGCTCAGAATCTGACATTGTTTGGTTCAGGTGCGCTTTATAGCTTTCTGGTCATGACGTCACCTGTCTATGACACCCACGCCATGCCATTAAACTAATTTCACACGTGCTTCACGACCCAATCTTGCAGAGGCGTTCCCATGGCGTCACTACTATGACGCAGGGCAAGTTCCCTGGAAAGGGAACAATATTGCACTCACATACTGTTCTGTTGGTTTAAATTTAGTCACAGTATCTTGTAAACAAAGGATAAACAATGACTTGGCTCATTATTCTTTTCAAAACGTCTGTCTGAAAACATCCGTAAATTCATTCAGTCCTGAAGGGCTTATTTTGTCTTTTTGCTGCATTAGCATTATTGTTGTGGCTCTTGAAGAAAAAAAAAAAAAAAATCTCCCTAATTTCAGTTCTGTACCCAAGAATATAAAAGCTGCTATATCTAGTATTGGATCCAGATGTTGCCAGACAAAAGATTTGAAAAGAATAATGAGTCAAGTGATTGTTCATTCTTCCTGTGACAAAGGAAATGACCCCTTGTTTGCATATTTGAGCCACTGGATGGTGACGTATCAGGCCCCAGCTGCTTTTGACATTTGAGGTAATGAACAACAAGCAGTTGCAGGTTTTTTTTGTCCTTTCTTTTTCAGCAGAGGGTGGGAAACAGGGATGTGTGATAAATTTGTCTCCTAGGTAGTGCACCAGCTGTTCCTTTTCCTTGACTGCAGCACTTGATAACTTGGCTGCATCTAAACTGATTAGCTCAGTTTGAACACTTGTTCTTTACTGCTTCATCCTTATGAGTGTCAGACTTATTATGGAGAAGAGAAAGAGAGAAAAACAGCAGAGACAATGAGCCAGTGGTGCAGATGGTTGTCTGACCCGCTGGAAGCCTGGGCATCCACAGATGAGATGAGTGTTTGTGCTCAGGTCCTGTAATTGGTTATTAGAGTCAAACAGCACCCGATGTGGCCTCATGCTGTCATAAAGGAGGAGAGAGTGAGAATGAGCAAGAAATGAAGGAAGGCAACAACTTTGAATCTTCATTATTGCTCATTACAAGATAGATAGATAGATAGATAGACAGACAGACAGACAGACAGACACCCTATAATCTTAAAATAAAGGTTACAAAATGGTGTTTTTGCAGAGATGCCTCTGAAGAAACATTTGTGACCCTTGCTGGCAAGGGATGAACACATTTTCAAAAATGATTTCTTGTTATTTAAACATTCTCCATTAAAAAAAACTTCAAAATAATGTATTTGTTGAAATTGGACAAAAAATTAACGAGCTACAAGTCAATTTTGAACGAGCTATGAGTCAATTTTGAGAAAAATCTAGTTAAAGTTTTCTGAAGGTTACAAAACAAAATCACCTAGCAATCATACCCTGCTAATAACACCAAATTTGGCACACACAAAGTCAAAACCCATATCACAATGGTGGAATGCTTTCCAACGATACCAAACCTGTGCTGAGAGGAAGAACCAGTCAACCAGTTTCCTCTCAGAAAACGTACAAATAAAGATCATTTTGGATGTTTAAATTGCTATTTGAAGCATTGGGATCACTTAACGAGGTCTTAATGTACAAAATTTGAATAACCTTTCAGTGAACAGTCCTTAAAATAATATTTTTTTTTTCTTAGAGTAAAGAACATTTTATAATCTTAATAACCATGTTCCAGTATAAAAAAAAAAAAAAACGAAAAAAAAAAAAAACCTTTGTGCATTGGACATGTTTCATGGATGTTAAAGATTCTATGGAACCATAGAGGCCAATGAAAAATCTTTATTTGAAGGAGTGTATGCACAGAAAAACGGTTGAGATTAGAAGACTGTTACAATTAGAACCAGGACTTTGTCCTTTTTGAAAATTAGCAATATTAAATTGTTAAATTGTTGCCGTAGACAAAGTACCACAGACATATGTGACCCTGGACCACAAAACCAGTCATAAGTCTCAAGGGTAAATTTGTGGCAATAGCCAACAATACATTGTATTGGTCAAAATTATAGATTTTTCTTTTATGTCAAAAATCATTAGGATATTAAGTAAAGATCATGTTCCATGAAGATATTTTGTAAATTTCCTACCGTAAATATATATATAAAAAAACATTTTTGTGAGTGAATGCAGCACAATCGCGAACAAAAATTGACAACTTTAAAGGCAATTTTCTCAATATTTAGATTTTTTTGCACCCTCAGATTCCAGATTTTCAAATAGTTGCATCTCGGACCAAATACTGTCCTATCTTAACAAACCATACATCAATGGAAAGCTTATTTATTCATCTTTCAAATGATGCATAAATCTCAATTTCAAAAAATTTACCCTTATGACTGGTTTTGTGGTCCAGGGTCACATATATGACTAATGCAATGTATTTAATTAAATAATATTATGTGAGAGGAACCGACATTTTTGACGTATTGTTTTTTTTTTTTTTTTTTTTTTTACATTCAAGATCAACATCTTGCATTTTTAATTAACAGGTCATTTTTTCATTAGACATTCTATATTAATGTTCTCACAAACAATACACTAGTTGTGATCTGTTGAATTCAAAAATCGCCTTGATCGAATAAGTCTAATATAAGAATTTTTTTATAAATTAGAATAAAAAAAACCCTGCATAACCAGTTAAATTCTTGCCTTGAAATTAATAACTGGCTCAGTGATTGTCAACACGGTTTTCGTGCTAAGAGATCAACCATGTCGGCATTACTACTCTTCTCTGAACAAATATGTGACGCTCTCAATAAAGGTCACATTACTGGAGCTGTTTTTATTGATTTTCGTAAAGCCTTCGACACAGTGAAACCATCAGATCTTGCTTAACAAATTTTATTCATTTAATTTGTCTTCATCTGTGATAGGAATGCTTTCCTCCTTCCTGACGAATGGGTTGCAAGCTGTCAAAATTAATCATGTAACATCTCAACCTTCAGTCTGTGATATGGGTGTTCCTCAAGGCAGTATTCTTGGACCCTTACTTTTTCTTTTATACATTAATGATCTCCCTCAAGTGTGTAAATATTTAGAATGCTTGTGATTTTGTGATTTTTTTTCTCCCACTCAAATCCTGACATCATAAATTCTAAATTATCATTTGATCTTCAGTTCTTACATGACTGGTTGAAAAAGAACCACTTGACCATCAATGTAAAAAAAACTGAATGTATGTATTTTCACTCACCTAGAAAAAGTCTCTCTTATACTGATTCTATTACCTTTGCAAATCAAGATCTTGTCATTACAAAGACTTATAAATATCTTGGTGTGTTACTTGACACACACCTTATATACCGGGATCACATATCTAATTTAACAAAAAAGCTGAATCAGAAACTTTATGTGTATAACAAGATTAGATCATACCTTTTCTTTTCTGTTTCTGAAACTTACATGCAATTGTGTTTTCAACAATGTCCTACTGTCTTCCAATCTGGTCTATTACCACTAAGGAAATTACTGAACCAATAGCACAATTATACAATCGAGCTCTTAAGATCCACAGTAATCTTACAAAGTGGTTCCACCATTGCATTGCACTCACACGCTCAAACGCTCTGACTTTCCAGAATTATATAAACAGTCACGCTATTACATTTTATTTTCAGATTCAAAATAGCACTTCACCAACACTTGCTGCACTTCTACCGATACACAATATGAGACCACCTCACACCTCAGTAGGTCAGATTCACAGGCACTTATTCCAGTCCCTCCATACAAAAACAACTATGGTCAGAAATCCTTTTTTCATACACCAAAATTTGGAATGAGATTCCCCATCACATCAGAACAATACCATCCACCATTACATTTGTACTCAGAGTCCTGCTTGCACTCTTTGTATTGTTGTTTTTAGTCGTTTGTATCTGTCTAGCCCATGCTAATGTCCCGTATAAATGTTTCTGATTTCATGTGCTGTAAATTGTGTTTCATGTTTTATGTTCTGCAGAACAGGAACCTGCTGGAAACCAGTTTTTAAACTGAGTCAGGCCCGTTTAAATTGTAACTGAATGTTACCCTTAACCTCCTGTATAATAAATGAAATGAAATGAAGTCAGTGCAGTTCACACCTGTTCAGATCTGAACAAACAGCCTGCAATAAACAACACTCAGCTAACCTCATTATACTGACGCTACCTGCATATATTTTAATTACCTCCTATCCTGCCAACACACCTATGCGTGGCTTGGCAAGCCTGTAGGTGCGTAAAGGGACGATAAAAGAGCAAGACATTCCCAGAGCAGGTGTAAAATGTTGGAAAGTTTATCTGTGTAATCTGTCTCTATAAATACTCATTGGAATATAAAAAAAAACATTTAGAAGAGAGATTTCGCATTTCAGTCTCTTCCGCTCGAGCAATTAAGTTGTGGCTGGAGTCATTAGCGTCTCCTCTCCCACAAACAAACTTAAAAGTGAAGGCAATTACCAGCAGCATGCTGTGATTTCGAGGGTGTTTTTGAAGATGGGTGGGCTGAGTTTGTGTGCGTGTATGAGCGTGTCTCTGATGGGGCAGCAAAATGGCAAACACCAAAATAGCATTTATCTGAACACAGGTGGTTGCTGTTGGTTAAAAAAACAACAGCGCAGTAGCCAAGCAGACAGCAAACTCCGCCTTTCCATCCCTTTCATGTTGCGTGCCTTTGACCGAGCGTGAGCGGTGGGCCTCCCTGGCAGTGCTGTCCTATGCCGGGAGAGTGCCAGCCCGGTTTGGGTAGAGACGAGGACAGCAGAGTATAACACTAATGACACCCATATGGTCCCACAGATAGATTAATGGAGCAGAGACTGTTAGAAACAGACCACAGAGATGCAAAGACAGGAGTGGAAGAGCAAACTGAATGAATAAATAAGTTAAAAATAAATAAAATAAGAAATGGAAATTAATGATAGGAAACAGGAAGTGAAATGTTTACTCACATTCAGAAGGAACAGCCGGAGACACAGATTTACTGGTTACATTTCAGTGCAGACTGACTGATGTCCTACTATCAAAACTTCCATTTTTAGATAGATAGTGACTCGTGTTGGGGTCTCCAAACAAAAGCATTTATTAAAAACTAGATTTTATGTTATTTGAAGAAAATATGCAAAACTCGCTTCCACAATGTTTTGGGTGGTTGCCAGGTCGTTGCTATGCTGTTATGGTTACTAAGATGTTTTGGGGAGTTGCTAGGTGGTTGACAGAGTGTTATGGGTGGGTTTGGGTGTTCTGGGTGGATCCTAGATGGTTAAGGAGTGTTGCCAGGGATATTGCTATGCTGTAATTTGTTTCTAGGATTTTCTCCGGGGTTGCCAGGATGTTGCTATAATGTTATGGGTGGATGATAGGTGGTTGCAGGATGTTGCTATGCTGTAATGGGTTACTATGTGTTTGCCAGAACATTTCTTTGCAGTTGCTGGAGGTGTTTGAGTGGTAAGTGGTTTCCAGGATCTTGCTATGCCGTGGTGTTGTATGGGGTGGCATGGTGGCTATGGGTGTTTGCCAGGTTGTTGCTATGCTGTTACCTATGTGTTCTGGGTGGTTGCTAGGTGTTTTAAGCCAGACTGCACTTACACCTTCTTTCTAATGTGTCTCTAATATGATCGGATAAAAATCAACAAGTGTTGTTACATAAGAGTTTAAGTTAACAGAATTTACAGAATTCATCAGTTGTGGTAAACGGAAGCTCAAGCATGTTTGCTTGACGTACGAGAACCAATGAGGTTCATTCTCCTGTGTTATGCAGCACGTTTGAGCTTCTACAAAAACCAATGAGGTTAATTCTCGTGTGTTACACAGCACGTTTGAGCTTCTGCAAGAACCAATCAGGTTTCTTCTCCTGTGTTACGAAGCAAGTTTGAGCTTCCGCAAGAACCAATCAGGTTTGATTTTCGCACGTCAAGCAGGTTCGGTTTAGCTTCTGTTGTATGTTCGCTGATCAATGTTTACATGCGAGTAAAAGCCTAAATTCGATATGCTCATCATATAAGCATTTGTGTCTCTTCAGAAAATTTGGACTTAACCACTCAATTCGTATGGATTAGTTTTACAATCAACCAGTTTTCATGAAGTGTAGCTGATTTGGCATGCTATTTGTTAACTCCTTCCTGTGAAAATCAATACACAATTTTGATCTATGATCAAACTGATCTATGAACTTTTTTAAGCATCAAAGTGGTAGTTTCCTAGCTGTCCTTGGAGAGCACAGAACTGGCTCAGATTTTATTAAAAATATCTTCATTTGTGTTCAGAAGATGAACGAAAGTCTTACGGGTTTGGAACAACACGAGGGAGCAACAATTATGACAGAATTTTCATCTTTGAGTGAACTAACTCTTTAACAAAAGCAAAAAAGAAAAGGACGATATTCCGCAACACAGTGATGCATATGATTAATTTGAAGCATATTATATATTACTGAATGTATGTAGCTGAATGTAAATAACAGAAAATGCATTTTTACTTTCATGAAAGTGCTCCTATTTTAGTATATTTTGAATGTGAAATTAACTGCTGTGAAGCTGAAAGTTGGTAAAGACAACGAGATGAGAAATACATACATTCTAATTTAATTTAATTCTAATATAACATTCTAATCTTGCTGGTTAACGGATTATGATCAGGTTACAAGCATCACCTGTCAGTCAGGGAAAAAAATGCAATAATGTTAAAAAAAATCTGCTTCATTAATGTTTTTTTAATGCTATTATGCTATTTTAAAGGCTCCTAATTTTGTTTTGGAGTTCTCCTACAACAGGTTTACATGCATCAAAGGTAAAAAAAAACTGTTTAATTTTCTCATAATATACATTGCACATCACCACATTGTTCAATGATTCTGAAACGACTCGATAGATGAATATATCTATATAAATCCCTCCTTTCTGCGAGTCTATGCTCTGATTGGCCAGATGGCCCAGTCGGTTGTGATTAGTCTACCGCGTACAGTGCGTGTTTCGGAAGCTAACTCCCATTACCATAACTGAACTGCAGCACCATCCGGAGGCTTCCTCGGTCCTCAGCTATTGTACAAACTGGAAAGACAGTAACGATGGCGTTGATTTTACCATATCAATACGAGTGTGAGTCCGATGACGAAACATTGGAAGAACTAGTTATTCAACCCGAACCTCCATCGCAAGGACAATTTCAGCAGGATGTTTCTCAGTGATATGCTACTCAGTTTGAGGTAGCCTACATTAATAACCTACAAGACAGTAATAACGTAAGTAAGCCAGTTAGCTGGAAACTTACACAATATAAAACTCAAAACTATTTTGAAAACCCGGTATAAAATATATACATCAATAATTATTCATACAGGTTGTGATTGAGGAGCAAGCTGGTCCAAATATACAGGGTACTGGGAACTGACCCTTCTTTCTAGAGCAAGCATTTTTTGAATCCCGCGTTGACATGTTGTGGGCTGGTCAAGTTGTTCACGGGCGGATGACGTATACAACATAGGCGGGCATTATGCAAATGTATCTTCTAGTGACGTAGAACCGTAAAGCAGTTGGATTTGAAAGAAACAGAGTCGATTCTGTCTTTTGGGAGACAATAACTTTATTTATTGTGCACTTTCGACTTCACAACTTTGCAGAACATTTACAAACAGCTAAATTACACACTGCATGAAAGGGAATATTTCAAAAACCATAATAGAGGCACTTTAAATGCATATTTATTTCAGGTGTAAATATTCAGATCTCTAGGTATGGCTTGGGTCCCTCCTTCAATGTCTGTGGGAATTTTCGTCCAGCCCATCAGTAAAAATTGTGTATTGATTATCACAGGAAGGAGTTAACAACATATAGCATGCCAAATCAGCTACACTTCATGAAAACTGGTTGTCTCATTGATAAGGAACAAAAGCAATTGCGAAACAGATGGGATAAGACATTTTTGGGACTGGATTACAGGAAAGATACGACTGTCGTCAACAGGCACAGTTCCCTTTTCTCTGCCATTAATTTTAGTTTTTAAACCTAATGTAAATTAGTTTTTCAAGCTCATCTCTCAGCCTTTCCCACGTTCTCTCCGCAGCAGCCATCATAAGTTATTTTGCTGGCTTCCTTCATTTTCCTCCTGCATCAGTTGTTCTCTCCTCACCTCTCTCATTTCCTTGTTCTCTCCTTTCTTCCTCTGGCCCATTTGAGCTGTGTTCTGTGCGGGGGTGAGTCTCTTTGGGCCCGGCTCCAAGCGCCCGCTGATGGCTGCGGGGCTAATTCAGCCCGACAGGACATTAATCATGTGCCTATCGAGATTCTTTAGGGTGACTGAAAACCGATTTGTGTGTGAAAGCGTGTATGTGTGTGTGTGAATGTGAGTGTGTACTTAACATAATGTGTGCACTAAATTACACCAGGCTGGAAATACGTAAATGAAAATTGATAGCTGATGTACGAATTATGACACATGGTTTTGCATGTGAAGCGACTGCTGCTTGTAAAACAATGCAGACTTAAAATTAAGAAATATATACATGTAAAGTTCATTTTCATAGTGATTCTATGCTTTGCTTGCAACATGAAACATTACATAACTATTATATAAGAACAAGGAATTTAGAACAAGGTGCATGCTAACACACTTTTAAAACACAGTTTCTTAAAGAATTTTAATAGTCTAAATGAACACAAGTTAAACCAAGGAAAACATTTTAATTGGGCAATACATTTTCAAGGCTTGTTGCTATTCATAGTATGGATGTTTCTTCTTCACCAGAAATGAACAATCTCATTTGTTCATTAAAGCGATAGTTCACCCTATAATAAATATTTGTCATAATTTACTTATCCTCATGTTGTTCCAAACCTTGGGTGCGTTTCCCGTACAACGACGGAACTCGTTGCTTAACTGCCATAGTAGCCTACAATGCATCGTTGAAGAAATCAACTACACGACTGTTTCCCCGAAATTGTTGCAAATTATGTTAATGATGTCACGCAGGTGGACGAGTAATAACTATACATTTGAGATCTAATTAACGGCAGATTTTTTTTCGATGGACATGGCATCTGAGGACTAATTCTCTGTTTTTCCTCAGTTATTTTGCTTGATTTTCAGATTCAGTCATAAGCTCCTTCTTACTAGACCACGTACGCATATGCATTCTCTTCAGAAACGCCGCTTTAAAACTCTTGACAAACTAAAAGACATAAATTAAATTTGTATATATTCGAAACAAAAGATATAGATTGTACTAAATGTCAGCTTGCTTATTTTGCTCAAGATAAGGATTGTCGACAACCACAGCTTATAACCACAGGTTCCAACCACACAAATTTGCAATGCTGTTTGCAAACGTTCATTGGAACTATGGTATCGGGAAACAGACAAACTCGTTGAACTATGCTGATAATGCTATGTGTTTTCCTGGTAACCACTAGAGGTCCTCTTTCCCTCACGGTGTCATTTACTTCTTGAACTGCATTTCCCACAATCCCTGTCTGGACTCATCACTGTATCATTGCACTCAGCTGTTCCCCATCATCATTGCACTCAGCTGTTCCCCATTATCATTCTAAGTTCTGTGTTATATATACCCTGCCTGTTTAGTGTTTGTTACGGAGTCCTTGTTTTTCATCCTCCCACTTCTGAGTACTGCCTTCTTGCCCATTTGTATTGTTCTTGTTTATTTTGGATTGCTACTTTGGTTTTGACCCCTGCCTGGACTGGTTATGATTTGGATTACCCTTTAATAAATTCTTACTGCAATTGGATCTCCCTGTTTCCCGTGTGTGGATAGTGACAGGAACTGTTTTCTATGCAGTTTCAATGAATAGAGACTTAGACTGTTAAGCTTCAAATACAGAACATAAAAGAACATAACATTAGTCCATCTGACTTGTATATTATATTTCAGGTCATTTGAAAGCTATCAACTTATATGATAGCTTAATGTGAAGAACAAACTGAAATAGAATTTTTTTGGGATGTACAATTTTAATTTATTGGTATTTGTCAATATCAGATTTTTTTTTGCATGTTCATTTCTGTATATTTTTCCATTTAGATTATCTTCATCTATGTGTACGTACATGTTTAAAAATGCTGATGATTTAATAACATAATTATATATAATATTTATCAAATGTCAGAATGAATAAACTGTATACCTTTCAAATGTTTATTTTTTTTAAATGAACTTTTATTCAGCAATGGCGCTTGAAATTATCAAAAGTGAGTGTAAAGAAATTTATAATATTAAAAAAAGATTTATATTTAAAATGAACACTGTTCTTTTGAGCTTTCTATTCATCAAAGAATCCAGAAAAAAAAAAGTCAGTTTTCACAAAAATATTAAGCAGCACAACTGTTTTCAACACTGATAATAATAAGCAGCAAATCAGCATATTATAATTATTTCTAAAGGATCATGTGACACTGAAGACTGATGCTGAAAATTCCGCTTTGACATCACACAAATACATCAACTTTTATATTTTAATATATTTTAAAATGTATTTATCATTTTTCACAATATTACTGTTTTTACTGTATTTTTGTTTTGATAAATTTCTACTTTTCTACACGATTTTGTCACACTATAGGTTTTGGTGGGGACCAAAGTGCATGTTGTTTGGCTGGTTGGCTGATAAGCTTTGAAACAGTGGACAGATGAACAATTTGTGTAGACTGTACGGGTTGAAATTGCTCTGAAAGCAATTTGCGAAGTCAACTGCTATTGACGATGTATAATTTGCCAACTAAAGAACAATGCATTTTTCATTTCTTCTTGTCTGTGCAAAAATTCCCTTCAGCCAGCAGCTCACATTGCAATACATCCACAATACTACAAAACTGGCATCTTCTCCATGCTACACTGCCGTTAGTACTCACCACAGCACTTGTGTTGATGATGTAATCATCACAGCCAGATAATACAGTGTGAAAGAAACCTGCAAAAGCGATGTAATTAAACTCTTATGCTGTCTTGTTCCTCAAGAAAACTCTTACATAGAAAATACAATAGATGTGCATTGCAACGCTTGTAACTTCTTTTGACACAAACACATTATTACAGAGAGTGGAGTGCAATGTGTCACGAATTCTACACGAATGTGGTTCACGTAGGTGAGAAGTGCAAAAGGACTAACGGCGTGCCTCCATTGTGATCCATTCAAAGCTATTCCTTTAATCTGATATCTCTCAGACAGCGTTTGAAGCTCAGGTCAGACTTCTCAGCCTGTGAGGTGTGAAGTCCAGAGGGATGATAATTCTTCAAGCTGTTGGGATTTGTAACCTCTTTGTGGAGGAGGACACGTCGGGGTAATACGGGGTAGCCGGCAGTGGCCTGGGAGTCAATTAGTCACCGCAGTGCACAATACAAGCTGACAGCAACATCGGCCGGGCCGAGGGAACACACACAAACTCCCTTGCACTCACTCCAGGCTATCAGAGAGAGCAGTCCCATGGCACCGTGCTCACCACCGCCTACAGCTTGTTAGAAGACGTACGAACTGGAGCTCGTGCGGAAAGCAAGGGCAAATATTTTAGGGTTATTAAATTCAAGAGGGAACAATAAATATGATGCACAGAAAAAGTGTGGTAACTGTGTTAGTGATAAAACATGAAGCCAGTAGGGTGGTTAATAATGGAGGCTGACACAACACACTGGAGACCCTTAGGCTTGAATGTGCTCCGGTAAAGAATAGCACGAGTGAAAGCCTTGAAAAGAGATAAACCAACGCTCAAAACCTTGGCAAACCAAGGTTGCCCCATTAGCCATCTTTTCAGACTTTCTGGCAAAATCGGTCTGCACAGTGATGTGTGTTTATTTATAAGCCTTTTCACAAATGTTCTGTAGACATGCCTTTTAAAAAAATAAATAAATTTATGATAAGCTTGTTTTCAGCAGAAAGTAAAATTTTCAGTCGGATTTGAAAATGCATACAGAATGCTAATTTTAGTTTCCAAACAATAAAACCTTGTGAAAATTCCACAGACTAATGTTAGTCAAGCAATTTACAGGTAGCAAATATCTACTACCATTCAAAATTTTGGGGTCGGTAAGATTTTTTTAAATGTTTTTGAAATACGTGCTCACCAAGGCTGCATTTATTTGGTCAAAAATACAGTAAAAAAACCCCCCAGTAATATTGTGAAATATTATTAAAATTTAAAATAACTGTTTTCTATTTGAATATACTTTACAATGTAATTTATTACTGTGGTGCAAAGCATTCATATTCAGCATCATTACTCCAGTCTTCAGTGTAATATGTACCTTCAGAAATCCTTCTAATATGCTGTTTTGCTGCTCAATAAACATTTTCATCTTGAGTTTTTTCTGCTAAATATTTTTGTGGAAATCATGATACTTTTTTTTTCAGGATTCTTTGATGAATAGAACATCATTTATTTGAAATAGAAATATTTTGTAATATTATAAATGTCTTTACTGTCACTTTGATTAATTTAACGCATCTTCGCTGAATAAAAGCATTCATTTCTTTCTTTCTGTTCAATTTTGAACGACAGTGTACATTTCAGATAGGTCTGTTTGATGTGTGTTTTTTATCAAGAGGATGCAGTTATTAGAGTATTTGTTTATATGTGGTACTGCAAGTCTCTAAAAGGTCTCTGTTGGATATTAACAATGGCTATGATTTACAATGTATTGGAATCATTGGAGCTCATCATTAGATTTTTTTTATTTTTTTATTTCTATTTTCATTTTTATTTGTTTTTCCATTTCCTCTAAATCCTAAATGAGTAGTCCCTTTGGTGCAACTCTTGAGTTCCTGTTATTGCTAACCTACTTTCGCATTATGTTGCCAAAGTACATTGCCAAACACAGCAATGCTTTTCTTGGAAGTACAAAATGCCTGGGTGCATCTGCACAATACATGGAAACAACCCCAACAACCTCCAATGCATGCAAATGCAATGTAAAGAAAAAGAAGCAAGAGGAAGCAAATTGGTTTGTTTGTATTTTCAACACAAATATTGCACATCTCTTCTTTTATAAAGAATAGTCAGACAGCATAAAGCTTTCGGTTTATGTTTGTTGAGGAATTTGATTACATGCAAAGTTGGACTATTTTTGTATCTTACTTAATTCAAATACACTTAAATAGTGACATTACCAGTCTTATCACTAGAGTGATATAGAGGTGTTTTTATGTTTTTATGATATACAATTTGGAACCTTTACAACATATTCTGTATTAATTATTTTGGAGTCATTAATATGTATTTTAGGTTTTTCTAATTTCATTAGTTTTGAATTCAGTTAGCGGAAAAATTTTCAGATTCATTTAATTTTTGTTTTAGTTTTCATTAACAATAATAACACTGATTAAACTGCAAGAACAGCATCTTCAGATAGTGTTGGCTTGTTTATTAATTATTTTATTTAATTCAATAATTCATTCTGCAGTCAGATATGTTTGTAAACTTAACTGTATAATTGAGCCATTTTCCCAGGCAAATGATTTAATGACTTCTGCATTCTATAATGCACGAAGGTGCATTCTATAATAAACCTAATATGCATTGAAAAGAGGCATGCAATTCCAAACCTGTATGACTTTCTTTCTTCTATGGAACACAAAACAAGATACTGTGATAGATGTCTGTCCATATAATGAAAGTTAATAGAGTCCAAAGTTGTTTGAATCTCAGCATTTTTTGCGTTCCACCGAAGAAATGCATACATGTTTGGAATTACAGTCTAGAGCATAATGGCTTACAAGTGATTAAATTCATCAATAAAAGTATGGAAAAGACTTAAGTTAAAACAAGATCTTTTAACCTTTTCTTAGTAAAATATACTTTAATATAACATTTTATGTATTAAGAATTACTGCAGCTCTTAAAGTATGAGTGAGTAAGTGTGTGCTTTTAAAGGCTAAATATAACTATAATACCTCTTTGGTCAGTTTTCAGTATTGATTACTGAAACAATAGTGTGTTCTAGGGCAGGTAAAAAAGACATTTATGTAAGTATAAGTAGGAGTGTAGAGAAATACAATGGTAATATTTGAGAGCTGTATAATTTCCTCAGGTTTACCTTCCTCTCTGGAATATTTTCACAGGTTAGCAGTATGCCCCCTACAGTCATTTAGAGATGGAAAAAATACATTGTAGACCTCAGAGCTTCACTTATGGACAGTAAACGCACTGTGGTAGGCAAGTCTGAACTTGAGTTCAGTTCCCAAAACGGAGAACAATGTTGAAGAGCAAAAAAGTCCAAGTTGTTTAATAGACAGTGACTTTCACCGCACAACCCAGGGGCAGAAGGAAAGGTCACTGCACTCAGGTCAGATGTCACATCCTACACACATCAATCCTCAGTGTATTAGCATTTGTTCCAACTTTTACAAAGTTCTGATACAGTAGTTATCCTATGGCAATGCTTCATGTCAAATAATGAATGTTTCTTGTGGTTCCTAACAAGCCTCTATTTATGATGCTGGACAACGAGCTGGCCTACTTGTTTGTCTTTTTGTGGAATAACTAAGGCCATTGTTGTACAATTGCAGCATTATCTTCAGAATAGCTTTGCTTTATTTTATTATAACTATTGAAACTGGCCTTGACAATAATGCACCTTGATCAAGTTCACCTTGAAGAAGAAGAAATGCACCTTGAAATTCAAGAAATTCACCTTGACAAGCAATACAGTGTAGTAGCACTCTGTCCTCCTAATAATGCATCAACAAACTGCAACAAAATGCATCAGCATTTTCCCACTGTGATTCAGATCAGTGATTGTTGGGTTGATGTTGTCAATAAGCAGTGACAGGAGTGTGTGTGCTCTTGACTATGATGGCCCTGACCTCTTGTTGACAATGTGACACTCTTTTCATGCACTAATATTGTAAAATTAAATTTGAATTGGTTCATGGAACTGATGAATAGGCTTTAGCTTAGAGCCAAAAGAGTATTACAGAGAAGCATGAAACACTCTGGACTATGTTTATTGATTGCACAAAACAGTGAAAACCCAGTATTGACAACCAGTTGTATAACTTAATTTTCCAAACAAATGTCCAAACAAATGTCTAACCCTAAATATTAAACTTCAGCAAGTACACCTCTGCAGGTTTGTGCTTCAGACAATGAAAGATACATCAGATTTGTGTGGTGTCGTACTACTTTTTAAAGTGTTATACACATGGCATATGATAAAGTAGTGGAAAAACATCCGTTGATTTGCACTAATGGCGGGACATATCTCTAGACACAATATCATAGAAAATTGGGGATGGGCTCTTTTGACTTTGGCCATTTGGAAACCAGAAATTGCATAGTAATGTGCTAAAAACATTGAAAATTTACATGAGCAAATGCATAGTCTCGCGCAGCCAAACCTTAAGACTGACGGCAGAAGGTCTGGACTCTATCGAAGCTTTAATTGGCCAAGAGGACTTCTAATTGACATGTAAAGCAACCAATCAAAATTTGTGTTGTTCCAAATCATGTTTAGGGGCATGAAAATGTAAAGTAAATGTTCCTACGATAACAGACCGGCATGCATCTAATAAATATTTCATTCATTGGGCAAGTTTTCTGCAGCAGTGGCCTTGTGAACTTTGCATACTTTTGAAAATCCAGTGTTTAGTTGATCCTGATAAGCATTCATTGTCACAGTTGTAAACACAACAGCTTTCTTCTTCAAAGATGTAGTTTGTTGTCATGACGGTTTTATTTCCAGGTGGACTGTTAAATAACTACAACACACACGTTTCCTGGAAATCCTATAAAGTTCAACTAGTCAGATAACGATTTAGAAACCCATGTTGTGTACCCAATGCATCAGACGTTTAGCCAACAGTCCATGGGCGTGTTGTGTAAAGCTGAGACTAGAAACTGCATAACACCACAAAGATGTCAAGGTTTGGCTGCTTCTGCTGGTAGATGCTTTGAATGCACCATCTGGCTCCAAAAAATATAAATGTTTTTCTTAATTGATGGCCATTACACTACCATTTAAAAGTTAAAGAAATTAATACTTTTATTCAACAATGATGCGAATTGATCAACAGTGACAGTACAATGTTACAAAAGATAAATAAATAAGTTTGTGTTTTTGGAGTAATTGCACACCAGAGAGGTCATTGGAAAGCGGTATGTCCTAAATACATTTAGTAGAACAAACACAAGTGTGCAGTCTATTAAGAATTAATCTAGATGGAGTCTTCAGGGTCTCCCTATTGATTATTTGATTAAGAGATACACTTAGAGAAGCTCATCAGGCAGGCATAAGTCATGGTGGTATTGTAAATGAGGGTCAACTCCAGGCTAAGTCAATGAAGATAGGTGAAAATCATAATTCATTTGTTTGCCCGTAGTTTGCCCATAGTCCGTAAGATCTGTTACATAAGACGCAGTCCAGAGTGAACTATAATCACTAACTATAGTCCGCTAACTATAGTCTAAAAAGCATACATAAATTTAATATAATTAGCATACTTTATTATAATATTACTCTTACCATTTGTGCAGTACGCATAATGTGCATAGAATGCAAATGTTCTGTATGCATTCTGTATTGAATTAAAAATGCAAAATAACCATAGTAACTGGACGCCACCTACTGAATTAAACATGCAGCATAGCAATATGACAAACTTAATAGTAATGGAACAACAGTGTAGCATACTATTGTTTACTGTTTTGTATGTACTTTTTACATTTGTATTTTTTGTAACAGTAGGCAGTTTTCAGTGAATGCTGTTCAGTGTTTTAGTATTATATTTTTAATATTAGCATTTAACATTCTTTCTTCCGTGGAACAATCATTGATATCCAATATTGTTTGGGCCATAAAACTCTCCAAAATGTATTATTTTGTGTTCCATGGAAGAAAACAAGTCATGGGGTTGAATATCAATTTAAAACACCTGGTCTTACTGTGAACAATTCATTCATTAGACTGTAATTTTACAACAAAAATAGTTATATGATTGTATTTGTTCTCATTCAATAGAGCATTTCATTGTACAGTAAATATTCAATATTTTTGGTTCATTTTCATGACTGAGAAAGACTGCTAAAATGCTAAAAGGTAAATTTGTCAAATTGAAGGAGTACACAAACATACAGATGAGCTCAAAGCTAACAGGCACAGTCTAAAAAAACACCAGTTGTTATTTTTTAAATGGCATGTTCTAAGTTTTGTTATTAAATGTTTAAAAATTATGGCTTTTAACCTATAAAGCCTACTGTATCATATTTAATGCACAGATTTCTAAGACCTCTAAATTATAAACAATCAAAACTTTGCAAAAAAAATAAAAAATGGCTAGTTGTACACAATCTACATGCCTTCTGTCATATGATTGATAGCTTATACATTTTTAGCAAAAAAAAAGTAATCAAATATGATCCATCAGGCTTTTTAGAAATGTTTATTTATAGATCTCTCAGTCTTCATTGTACTGCAATGCATTATGTTTTGCCCTCGACAATTAAAACTCAAATCAAATCAAAATATCATCTTAATAAGACATATTTTTGGGAGATATAGATTGACAGCTGATATTTATATACATTTTATATAAGTAGTCTGCTAAGACTGCTATAAATATATTATTGATTTACATTACAAGCCATCAGAATTTCATCTTACTTTTTGAATATAACTGAGTTGTTGTTTTTCCCCACTTGACTTTTTCATGTTCAATATACTGATCCTTTAAAAAAATAAAAAAAAGTTCTGACTACTATTTCAATTGTTAAATGGCTGTAATTATTTTATTTGTACTGGTATTTATATTGGTGATTTTGGCCTTGATAGTATTTGGTATCAGATTGAAGTGTAAATAAGGAGTATCGTCTAACCTATTCCTCACCCGTGTGGGTTAATGCAAGTTATAAAGAAGGTCAGTCCTGTGTCTTGACTGATGAGCGGAGCGACAGTCTACTGCTAAGTGGTCTGGGACACTGCTAGGAGACTGGCTGGGAGTTTGAGTGAATGAATGACATTTCGTTTTCATGGAAGTGATGGCCAGCCGGATGTCCGCTCTCCTCATGGCCGGATGCCCAAATAACATCAGCTGCTCACATGGAATGATGGAGAAAAATGTCCCTCGGTTGACATCCAGATCAAGGTGACCGTGTGTTGAAGGGGATCAGCTATAATGCTGGACAGAGGGGATCTGACCTGTCTAACCCACCTGCAGTCAACCTTTTACTGAATCAGAGGGCTGTGGTGGTGCTTTGATAGATGGCATTGGGAATGAGGATATTAGTCCCCTCTGTGAAGCTGTTGTGTGGAGTTGGAGTGAATAATTAGTCAGAGTGCAGCAGTTCACATTTCTCACAGTTTGGTTTGCATCACGGTTTTGGTTCAGTAAATACTTTGTAGGCTGCTATTAGGGGTGCACAATTAGATTTGCATTTTGTGAAATGTCACAGCAGATATGAACAGTTCTGCTGTCACCGTCAAAGATCATTAGGACACATTGGTTACTAGGAAACATTATGAGGATTCATCATCTCACACACCAGAGATACGAATAAGAGCGTTGCATCCATTCCAGAAAAAAAACAATGAGTGTGCTTCTCAAATTAGTGAGGGTGCTGTAGCAGTTAAAGTGAAGACGTAATGAGTATAGACAATAGCACCTAAGCACCACTGGTATAGAAATAGTACTGATGTGACTAGCATACTAGATAGAGAACAAGGAGATTTTAAAAAAAAAATCATTGTAATATATACATATTTTTTACATTTAATGATGATTTGTAGTAATGTAATATATTTTAAATTGTAATTTATTCCTGTGATGCAAAGCTTAATTTTCTGCATCATTACTCCAGTCTTCAGTGTCACATGATCCTTCAGAAATCATAATATGCTGAAACATTCTTTTTATTATCCACCATGGAAACCGTAATAATAATTTATATATAATTTATATATATATATATATATATATATATATATATATATATATATATAAGTTCAAAATAACAGAACTTTTGGACTTCACACTGTATGGAGGAGGAGCAGTTGTGAAATGTGAAAGCAATTTTTCATCGACTACCACTAGTGCCCTCCTATAGTTAGCTATTAGCAATTAGTTGTTCCTAAAGATGTTATTTTGGTCAATGGCATTGAGAATGTGAATTTATGCTACTGTATGCATTTGTTTAGCTTAGACTTGAATGGTTTGACTTCATTTGAACATCACAGTAGTTCTCCCATCGTGTGATGCCACCAGGGATGAAAGGTCAATGACTTGCTCTTTGATTTTCTTATTCTAGCACAGCTCCATCTGTGCTGAGATACAACCCTGAATAAAACACGAGAACTCTAGGATCGACACAGTTTGAGATGAACCTCTCAGATCTGGACACACAATCAGAGCAAATCTCCCATTGCCTGTTGTCTTTTTTCCCCCAGGAATTACTTCAGGGCTGTCAGATTTTTGGTGAGGATTCCTGAGGGATTTTGTTGCTTTACAATGCAGATCCTGTGCTAATAGCTATACCTGCAGCTAATCTTCTTCCAGAAGGAGAAAAACGATCGACTCTCCTGACCTTCTGACAATATTTTATAGATGAGACCACCGACCAATGTGCTATTCCTCGAGGCGAGTACAGATGGAAGCTTTTAGCAGTGCAGCGAGTTACACTAAAGACTCAAAGATGCACCATTTTCAAACTGCATCACAGGGGAAAAAGAGAGATTCTGACATGCTAACATGATGTGCACTCCCAGGACCATGGGAGCAAACTGGTTGGGATTTTTTATTTTATAACGAAGTGGTTTAGAGGCTAAAGAAGGTCTGTCTTCTCAGTTTGGTAACACTTTAAGTCTGTATACATTATTCATTATAGAAATATTTTTATTGATTAATTATGGCTTGTAATGCACCTTATAAGGCATTGCATGGTCTCATGAATAATTGTAACCACAGTTAAAATACATTATAATACACATCTATTCATTGTTACAACTTTAGACAGTATAATGCATTAAAACATGAAAAATAACCAATTTTAGAGATAAAAAGGAATCTGCAAATATTATAATGCATTTTTAAATTGTTACAATTACACTCTAAAACACAAAAGGTTGTTTTTAGCCCAAGGGCTGGGTAAATTTAGGACAGAAAACATGTTGGAATTTTACCCAGCAAATTGGGTTGTTTATTTAACCCAACAATGGGTTGCTTAATTTTTACTGTACTGTTTTATTTTTTATTTTATACATGAATTAGTGTTTACAGATTAACTTTAAACATTTGCAATATACTCCACAAAACCACTGGTTTGCATGATAACTTCCTTTATTTTCGATCATGTTGTACAATATAATATTTCACTCATTGTCGAAATATGCTGTGTTTGACTCCATAACCTGCCCATAAACAAACAGTGACCTTTTGTAAAATATTCCTCACAAACACTGGTTTGCATAACTTCCTTTATTTTATTTTATCATATTTTACAGACTAATATTTCACTCATAGTCAAAATATACTGTGTTTGACTCCATAACCTGCCCATAAACAAACAGGGAACATCTCTGAGGACACATTTAACACCCAAATTATTTAGATTTAGATTTTATTTTATATGCAAGGCGTCAAGCGCTTCCAATTTTATGCAATGATGTCAGTTACCTAAACCAGTATCACATCGGTCTTTTTACCAAAGAAATGTGCAACCAATTCGATTGTGCCTAGAAGTGCTCTCTACTATGGGGTGCCGTTTGTAAAGCGGCTCACGCTGAAAATAACAGCAACATTTTGTCACATTTAGCTTCAAACAATGTTTAAAAAACTGGTATGAATTTTTGACGGTCACTTTTTAGCACATTTACAACAATATTTGTCAACTTAGAGATATTTTAAATAGTTAAATCTAAATATTAAATACCATACCATACCATACCATACCATCTTCTTCCGCTTATCCGGGGCCGGGTCGCGGGGGCAGCAGTCTAAGCAGAGATGCCCAGACCTCCCTCTCCCTAGACACTTCCTCTAGCTCTTCCGGGGGGACACCGAGGCGTTCCCAGGCCAGCCGGGAGACATAGTCCCTCCAGCGTGTCCTAGGTCTTCCCCGGAGTCTCAAAAAAAGTGGAGCCAGCGGTACCTATATTTTCATGCATACATAGACATGCACACATACACATCACATGCTAAGATACGTGAAAGAGTAACATCCATCTGCCTCCCAAGTTTCATTAAAAATCATCCCAATCCCCTCTTCTGTTGTCTACCACTTCTTTCACCATGTATTTGTTCATTTCTTTTATTATTTTATGCAATCCAAATCACTCTAACGTGCCGTGCTTCGTATCTCTCTGTTCAAATCCTTCCTTCCCGCTCTGCCAGAAAGCTGCTGTCATTTGTTGACAGAAAGCATGAAATTACCTTAATAAGCCATATATTGCTGAAAAGCGCATGTTGTCTACTGTTAGGGGCATTTGAATGGTTTTGATAGTGCAAACGGTTGAAGAGTTACGGTAAAATGAATACAGCTTGCTGGTATGTGTCAGCGATGACACAGACAGTTTTAAAAGGGTTAAGTAAAGTGTTACCGAAAGGGTGACAAAAACAGTTGAATCATGAATCATGTTTAATTTTGCTTTCCATTTTTAAATTAACTTCACCTATTGTAGACCACCAAACTAAAATTTCTGCTTTGCATTTTTGCCAAAACACTTTTTTGGACTTCTCATCCCACAGTTTTCATAGAATCTTCATCAGATTTAGTGCAGATTATCTTAAGACCATGACAATAGTTTTACCATTTCCACACAGGAAGTGAGGCTGTATCTTCACAATGCGACGTACTGACATAAAACTTGATGTTTATCAATGCTGTTATGCCATGAATTTAGTAGACAAATTTTGTTCTCCTACTGGTCAAGCTGCATAACACAAAGGCAAAATCATTTTAACTTTGGAATAACTTGGCCTAAAGTCATGCTTCATTACTTCATGTATTAGAGAGGAAAATGCAAACAGCTTCACTAGCTGGACCAGTCAGGACACAGCTCATGCTCTGGAGAAAGATTCTCAACAATTGAGAGTTCTGCTCTGCTTTTATGCTGCTTCCCTCCTGGTTGGTAAGCAGGTGCAGCTGGGGATGCAATCGGCTACCTGCCAGAGTGAAAATGTGGGAGGAGCTAAATGAGTGCAGGATACACAAAACAACAAAAACAAAAGAAAGAAAAACATACCACAGTACCCACACACCCCACACACACACACACAATATTTTGTATTAAATATGCTACAGAAATTTGCCGAAACCATATATTTGCGATTTGGAAGTTATATGTGACCTGGACATTTTTTCATGTTTATAATAAACTTGCCTTGAGTGCAGTCTTCATGGAAGGAAGTATTGTTGCAGAAAAGTGCAAATGTTGTAATGAATTTTTCCCCCCTTTTCCTCAAGCCATTTGAAGTGAACGCATTGGGAAGCAGAGTTAATGGAGTGTTTAATGTCTTTAGTTTTGAAAGTCTGTCTGAAATATTTGTAGAACATTGAAATTAACAACATGAAGCATAATAATTTCTCAATAAAACATCACTTTGACCTGAGAACAAAAACACGGTATATTACAGGTCCAGCAGCGCTGAGGTAAAACATACTGTTCTCAAAGGACCAGCATATTGTAAAACCAAGTTGTAAAACTTACTTCCAAGTTGTTTCCAAGTTGTTGTACTTGGAAAGTGATCAGTTTCTGCTGTGACCTCAGAGTTTGTGAATGTTATGGTTTCATATCCTATCTGATCAGAGACTTAAGGATGCATTCTTCCTAGGTGTCCAGTAGAAATAGTCCGGGGAGAGTATGAGATAACATGGAGATACATGCCCTCATTATCTCTCTACATTGTGTCCTCTCCATGAAACCCAGGTTGTAGAATTATCCCGGAATTTATAATGGTCCCAGAACCCATTAGTCATGACAGATGATATCATGAGAGATTATTTTAAGGTGTGCATTATATCCTCATGCCACTCAGGAATAGTAGCTAGAGGGTATAAAGTATTGTCCAGTTTTACTTGGACCAATGCAGACATCCTCAAGAAATAAAATTGACCCGACTTTCTGATGTCTGAAATCTAAAGGTTTTCTTTTTTTCAGTGTTTGTCAGCATTTACTGGGAATGTCCAGGGTGCAAGTGTTTGTTTATGGCCTTAAACTTGTTCAGGTTGTGTCCCGAGTCACGCACACGCACGCACACACACACACACACACACACACACACACACACACACACACACACACACACACACACACACACACACACACACACAGACACACACACACAGACACACACACACACACACACACACACACCTCAGAGACTTGACAAGCCAGAGGAGGTGAATCAGGATGCCGGTAGCACTCTGTTGATCCTATCAGCTTGATAGACAGCAAGAACACACTCGCAAACCCTGCACACGGTGCCAAAAAGGGGGCCGGGAGGGTGTTAATGGCATTTCTACATTCAACTATAAGCATCTTGTCTTATAAAGCAACCAAATCATGTTCATTCAGCTGACACTCTTTTGATCTTAATGGCTTGATGGACTAGAGAGGCTCAGCCAAAAATGGGCTTTGCTCTCGACAGAAGCTCCGCTTGGCTCGGGTCCCACCCCTCACTTCACACCTGTCTCTGAGACTGAATGGCTTCGTTAGAACCATGTTAGAACTCATTCACACTGGCCATTCATCATCTCACACCTCTGAGGCGCAGAACTCTCCCAGCCTGGACGCGCTAAACGAGTTATTTACCTACGCTTCTCATTATTTCTCTTATTTTTACCTTTTTTTTCAAACCAAATTATACCCTTTCCTTGAATGTTTGCAAAGAGGCGTGAAAATGTGAGCTTAGATCTGGCAGATAACTGGAATGACATGCTCTTTGTGTGTTAGTTAAATTTGGACGGGCAGTTTGCAAATATTTTGATCCATATACACGTGTTTGAATGGAACAAATCAAAAAAGGTAAATTTAAGTATTATATGATGGTAATTTTATCATGGCTATAACATAAAATCAAATTTAACTCTTTACTTTTCTAATGCATATCCCTGGTCTTATTGTGAATTAATAAATTAATTAATAAATTAATTAAATATTTAATAACATGAAATAATTTATTTGTAATCTTTCATACAAATTTAAAGACTTGCTTTCTCAAATGACTTTCCATTTTAGCTGATGTCATCGAGGCCATGTGGGCTAGGAAAATCATGTTTTTGAATGGTTTATTGCGGTTATACTATGGCAACAACAATACTGTGATTTTCTTAAATTAATTTTTATAATTAATTTTCAAAAATAATTCATTTTAAATACTGCTGTCCATATACGTTTTGAGGTCATTGTATCTGATCTATTTTAATTTTGCTGCCATTTGGCTATTTTAACTATAACAAAGATCAATAAATTCGCAATTCATTTAAAAATCAATATGACATCTTTTGACAATGTGCAGTGCACAATAAATGCTCCTTGGCATTTATATACTTGTTTATCTGTGTAGTCTGTGTTTGGTGAAAATGAGAGTAATGTATGCCTTAGTGGTCTGTCTGTGATTCTGGTTAGGACGCAGAGTGTGGATTTACTGGAATGTCATGGAGATATTAAAATAATGAATAACATCCCTGGGCAAAAGGGAGGAAAAGACACAGAGCAAGCCCTCTAAATGACTTCCATTAATTCCCATTCTACTGACTCTTCTTCGTGCTGTGCAGTCAGTGTGTGCGTGAGAGTTTTTTGTATGTTTGGTGCTCAATAATGTTCCTTACACCCTTCATTAAACATCTGCTGAGCTTTAATTCTTTTTGAATTTGTGGTTGAGGTAAAACAAAACATAAGCAATAAATCATTATTATTCTGCAGTAGAACAGTAAAGACTAAAATGCTTCTAAAATATCCATAGTGAAATTGAATTTTAGTGATAATACATTAACCATTCAAGACAGACCTGTGATTACATTTTTTAAAGGATCTACACCAGCCTGAAGAGAGATCAGCCATCAAAGTAGTGAGATCATCCATCAGAGAAGTCTCTGAAAATCACGTCAAGTTCAACAGAGGTCAGTTTTCAGGTTTCTGCAGGTTAACAGGGGTGCTTTAGAAGACAAAATTATCAAGAGAAATTACACACTGGGACAAATTGTTCCCTCTAGCATTGGCATCTTCAGCAGAGACCCCATGATGATGTCATCTAGGGCTTTCCTTCTGTTTCTGTCCATAGCACAATAGGACACTGTGATGTGATTTAAATGATTATTGCATTAAGCTCCACTAGGAGGCACTACTGGCTTTTGTATTGTTTAGCTCTGCTGGTTTACGGCAGACGATCTGCTCTTCGGCAGTTGTAATATTGTTGATAAATACTAGATCCACACTGTTCTCTGTTCTTCTAAAATCCTGTTAATAAATCGTTGAAGACTACTTCCAGGAATCCGTGAATTCATGACATGGTGTCAGAAGTGGGATCTTTCGCCCTGTGAACAAGATTGAAGCAACGAGATGGCTAAGTTTCAGTCTCCTGAATCGTTTGACTTCACCCGGCGTGGCCGACCTGGAGACAGCGTTTTTCTCGCTTTCGGATAGCAACAAAGCTAAACCAAGCACCGACGATATACAAGTGAATACGCTGTTATACGCAATGGGGAAAGAGTCAGAACCTATATTTAGCACCTTTATATTTCCGGATGATGTGCAGCACTATTATGAAGAGGTTTTGAAAAAGTTTGATGAACATTTTGTGCCAAAGCGGAATACGATACATGAACGTGCCTGTTTCCATAGACGCTCACAGATCCATGGGGAGAGCGTGGAAGCGTTTGTCAGAGAACTCTATAAGCTTGCAGAGCACTGCGATTTTGGAGCAACTAAAGACGAACAGATAAGAGATCGCATTGTAATCGGCATCGCAGATGGAGAAGTGTCGCAAAAGTTACAACTCGAACCGGACTTGACATTGGAGAAGGCAATCAGTATTGCGCGACAGTCAGAGCTTATTAAAGTACAAAATGCCAGCGCCAGAGCAACAAATGTTGAGGTGGGTGCCATTAATGCACGCAAGTACAAGCAGCCTAGGCAGTACAACAAAAGGTATGCCAAAAACAAAGAAGAACAATACATGAACGTGACACATCAAGCAAGGAAAATGTGCACAAGATGTGGGAGACAGCATGATTACGGTGCATGTCCAGCTACAGGTAAACGCTGCCGCAAATGCAATAAAACGGGACATTTTGAAGCACAGTGCAAAACTAAGAATGTGAATACAATTAAAACTACTGACGGTGACAGTGATGAGGGCAGTGCATGGTTTCTCGGGGCTGTTGCTGATGGCAGTGAATGTGATGAGGACAAATGGTATGAAGATCTACAAATCAATGGCACAACTGTTACGTTCCGGATTGATAGTCAAAATAGAGCTTAGGCCGGACGCCAAGCCATATAGCATTGTAACCCCACGGTGCATCCCATTTCCAATCCTACCTCAAATGGAGGAGGAACTGAAGCGAATGCAGTCTCTTGGCATCATAGAAGAAGTAAAGGAAGCCAAGACTGGTGTGCTCCTATGGTGCCAGTGATTAAAAAGAACAAGAAACCTCGGATCTGTGTGGATCTTACCAAACTGAATAAAGCTGTAAAAAAGAAGAAAGGTTCATCCTGCCCACGCTAGAGGATATTGCTCCAAAACTGTCAGGCGCAACAGTGTTCTCCACAGTGGACGCATCAAGTGGGTTTTGGCAGATCCCACTTGATGAGAGCAGCAGGAAACTTACAACCTTTATTACTCCAGTGGGCCGCTTCTGTTTCCGCCGCCTTCCTTTCGGCATTACATCTGCACCGGAAATATTTCAGCAGAAAATGAGCTCACTTCTGAGAGATCACACCGGCACAGAAGTTGTCATGGATGACATTCTGATCTTTGGCAATGACAAGGAAAACCACGACCGGAACCTACAAGCTGTGATGAAAACAATTAAAGCTTCAGGACTGAAACTAAACAAGGACAAATGTTAATTCAGGAAACCTGAGATTCACTATTTTGGACACATCATTGGGAAGAATGGCATTAAACCGGACACTGAGAAAGTTAGAGCCATTGCGGAACTTCCCAGCCCAACGAACATAACGGAACTGCGTCAAAGGATTGGAATGATAAACTACTTGGGAAAATTCCTTCCTGATCTCTCCACTGTCATGCACCCTATAAACAGCCTATTGAAGAGCGACACAGTGTGGACATGGGGAGAAGCACAAGAGGAAGCCTTCAACAAGGTAAAAGGTATGCTAACCTCAGCACCCGTACTGGCATATTATGACACAACAAAGCCAACAGTGGTAAGCGCAGATGCAAGTAGTTATGGCCTAGGGGGCGCACTCTACCAAGAACACAATGAAGGACTCCGAACAGTCGCCTTTTGTTCAAGGACACTAACAGAGACTGAGCGTAGGTACTTCCAGATAGAGAAGGAATGCCTTGCCAGTGTGTGGGCATGCGAGCGCTTCGGGAGGTACTTACAAGGTATGGACAGGTTCGTGCTTGAGACCGACCACAAACCTCTGGTTCCACTTATCAACAGCTACGACCTGGATAAAGCACCTGTTAGGTGTCAGAGGTTATTGATGCGTCTAATGAAGTTCAACGCAGAAGCTGTTCACGTACCAGGAAAACAGCTCGTTGTTGCTGACACCCTGTCTCGCAACCCTCTGCAGGGCGGTACTGTGTCAGACACAGAGCATGATGTTCAGGCAGTGATTGGAACTAGACCAATCACCAAAGACAGACTTAATGCAATGAGAGAAGCTACAAGTAACGACAACATTCTTCAAACAGTGATTCGTTACACAAGTAATGGCTGGCCCTCAGATTTGTCCCGCCTGCCACACAACCTGCTCAAGTATCACGCCGCTAGAGCTCACCTGTTGGAAGTCAATGGACTCTTGCTGCATGATGACCGCATTGTTGTTCCTCTTTCAATGCAAAAGACTGTGCTGTCACAAATACATGCGGGTCATCAGGGACTCACGAAGTGCCGGAAAAGGGCTAACATTTCAGTGTGGTGGCCAGGTGTCGGGAGAGACATTGCTGAGCTTGTTTTGCATCAAGAATAAACCAACTCAAAGAAAAGAGCCACTGATCACCACACCACTGCCAATAGGAGCTTGGCAGAAGATAGCCGCTGATTTATTTGAGCTTGAAGGTAAACCGTATTTGGTAGCAACAGACTATTACTCACGCTACATTGAGATTTCTCACTTACCGTCCACAAGCAGCAACCAAGTCATCACTCGCCTGAAGTGCATGTTCGCCAGGTGGGGGATCCCGTTTGAGCTAGTTACAGATAATGGCCCTCAGTTCGCTTCAGCGGAGTTTCGCCAGTTCAGCGAGGAGTACAACTTTGAGCACACAACGTCAAGCTCTCACTACCCCCAAGCGAATGGAGCTGCTGAGAGGAGTGTAGCCATTGCAAAGAGAATCCTTCGACAACCGGATCCACAATTAGCCTTGTTGAGTTACAGAGCCACAACTATCACTGCAACAGGCCAGAGCCCAGCTCGACTGATGATCGGACGAGAAATCAGAACCACAGTTCCTGTGTTGCCACAGCAGCTGAGCCCGACTGCAGTTGACCATCAGGCGGTAAGATTTAAGGGCCAACAATCCAAATCTGCCTACCGCTTCTTCTACAACAGGCGTCACTCAACCCGACCTCTGCCTACACTGCAGCCTGGCCAGAGGGTTAATGTCAAACTGGATTGGGAGAAGGGCTGGAAAACTCCAGCAAAAGTTATCACGAAAGCTCAAGAGCCCAGGTCCTATCTAATTCAAACCGACCAAGGGACTGTTGCCCGGAGGAACAGGAGGCATTTGCAAGAAGTGCCTGAGCCAGTACCTGAAAGTGCTGGACAAGAGACTAATAATGACTGTGACTTTGCCACCCAAGGTGACACAGACATCCCTCTCACTGCTACCAGGTCACCTGTGTCCTGTGTTCCAACTATTTCCCCGAGTTCGGGCACCTCTCCAAAGAGAACCTTAGCCGGGAGAGCTATTAGACCACCCGCCAGGTTTAAGGACAATGTTTAAGATGAAAATGTCCTTTACTGGCCGTGTATTGTGTTACAGTACTGACTTCTTGTTCTGATATTATTATGGAAGTTACAGTGACAGTTAAATTGCTAAAAGTAAAAGAAAAAAAAAAAGTATCTTGTTCAAGACTTTGCTAATCTGAATATATTGACATACAGCTAAGATATAAAGGTACTTACAATATTTGGTATAAATGCTTAATTGGCTGTTAAAACAAAATTAATAGAAATGTAATACTACTAATTGGAATTTACTTAAGAGGGGAGATGTGATGTGATTTAAATGATTATTGCAGTAAGCTCCACTAGGAGGCACTATTGGCTTTTGTATTGTTTAGCTCTGCTGGTTTACGGCAGGCGATCTGCTCTTCGGCAGTTGTAATATTGTTGATAAATACTAGATCCACACTGTTCTCTGTTCTTCTAAAATCCTGTTAATAAATCGTTGAAGACTACTTCCAGGAATCCGTGAATTCATGACAGACACAATGGAGGACACCAGGATCTGACTTTCTTTCTTTCTTATATTATATTATATTATATTATATTATATTATATTATATTATATTATATTATATTATATTATAGCAGCAGGAAAGGTGACAAATAAATCAGACAGTCGATTTAAACAGCAAGGTTGATGAGAACATCGAAGCAAATGCACTAAAAAGGGCCTTCGTACTGAGCGTGATTAAAGCGATGTCAATATAGGTTGCGATGACAAGTCTTGAATTGAAACAATAGATCGCTATAGAGCTATTCACACCGGGCACGATCAATCGCAGCGCGACAAAGCACAATTTTTTTCTTCGACCAGTGCATACATTTTTTACCCCCGTCCCCGAGCTGTCCATTTAGATTTGAACTTACCAGAGCTGCTGCTGTTAGACAAAAGTTTGAGAGTGATGACGTTGTTTTGAAAAACTGTGTAAACAGAAGAAAACTATTCTGGAAGAGAGAAGTGAATGGATGTTGAGACTTGTCATTGGTGTCTGAGAACAGACTTATTCTTACGTTATTTATATTTATATTATATATTTTCCACGGAATTATGCGATCTGAAGTGCTTGAAACAGCATAGGCTACAGAGCACTGTTTTCTGTGTGTCTGTTATCAGTCAGAGAGCTCATTCGCTCAAGAGTTGTCAATCATATTTTGTGATCATAACTCCTGCCCTTCCGAATTACGACGTTCTGAGTTCTGCATGGTTCCGCACAGAAAACAACTGAGAGAAACATTTCAAGAGATAAAACATGAAGCCAAATAAATATATGATTATGACGATATATGTTATGTATTTTCATGCAGTTTAATGTATTATGCAGTATTTTTATAACAATAAAGAATGAGAAATGCTTATATGAGAAACGCTAAGCAGGTGTAGCTTTACGTTTATTTTAAAAAACACTACAAATAATGCACGTCTGTCCATTATTTAATCAAAATCCACTTTAGATTGCAGTTAGAAGTTATTACACGCACTCGATGATGGCTTCTGAGTAGTACCAAACTTTATTTATCTTAATTTACCGTTGTATGTTGTGCAGCGGACGAGGTTAAAGCCAACTGGAAAAAATACAAGATACATGGAAAAATGCAGGCAAAATTGTGCAGGTGTGAATTATCTGAAGGCAATCAATCGTTTCGCATTCAGTGTGAAAGCTCCATTCGTCAGTGATTTGCTTAGCTTTAGTTTATAGCGTCACACTCAGTGTGAAAGGGCATTAAGGTGTAACTCGCTTTTGGTTCACTGGTTGGAAGACGAGTTCCTCTAGTAGTTTCTATAGTGGGAAAGGGGCTATTAGTTTGTAACACTAACGTCAAAGGTCACATAAATAAATGAGGAGGGATCAATCACCATTTACCAACAGTTATATTTCCCTTAAGTAAAGTATACATTTTTAGATCATACAAAATGTCTTGACAAAATTACATGAGGCAGAGCATTTGGAAGTAAAACCTTATAAATGTACACCCAATACAGAGTTACCACAAATGTCCTTGGTCCATCACACCATTGTAGATGTTTAAGATGTTAGAAGAACATCATCCACATTTGTTCAACAAGGGTTAAGCCAAGGAAAAAGTGAATTATCCAAGGAATAAGCAATCAGAGAATTGGAGCACAAAAGAGAGAAGAATGTAACTGACTCTAGCGCAAACAACATTGTGTTACTGTACAAAGTAGCAGTTGATGCAGTAAGCGCCATTGAGACTACTAACTGGTTTGCCAGGTTAGTGCCATCGAAGATACTGTTTTGTTTGAGGCACTTCGTAACAAGTAAACTACAGTATTCATGAGCAGAATTAACCATACTTGGTACATGCAAAATGAACCAGGCATTTTGCTCTGCTGTATTTATTTGAGTTACTACAATTTGGCTCTACTATAATGTGCTGTTGCAACAGCAGAAGAGTAAGTCATTCCTTACAGTTTAATGTTTTCTCTCTCTCTCTCTCTCTCTCTCTCTCTCTCTCTCTCTCTCTCTCTCTCTCTCTCTCTCTCTCTCTCTCTCTCTCTTAAAAGCTGTGACTATTGGACTGTGCTAGTCATTGTATAGCTCATTGAATCAAAGTTTTGGGAACAGAAGGCACAGTTTAATGATGCCCAGTAGTGTAATGAACATCTACCATTATTTGGTATATATATGATCTGTGTAATTAATGACTTGTTTTTTTAACAACAGAAGAGATATTATATCACAGTTGGTATTACCATATGAACAGAATGTTTGTATCAGGGCTTCTCTAAAGCTCAAACATTAGATTTTGCAAGACTAAGGTCCCCTTTTCCACCTTGCATTAACATTCATTTCCAGTGATTTGATCGGATAACACTCGACCATGTTAGGTGGTCAAGGCTGGATTCTCAGCACTTTCACATTAGATATGCATTGGAATTAAGGCAAATGCTGTCCATCTTAATGTTAGTACAAGACCATGTTAATACCAGGTGTAAATGAAGCATAACTTTAAAATCCCTCTGAGAATACTGAATGAAGTGCATTGTTAAAAAATATTATTTGTTAAAAAACACTTGTAAATTCATGGACTTTACTTCAGTAATGTTCATTGAGATGGAAAAAAATGCTAAATGTTAAAGAAGGACGCAGAGATAGAGAGAGATATTTACATGTTAATTTCAGTTCTACCAGAAAGACTCGGGATAATAAATACTGTGACAATTATACATTTATTAACAGCCCAGCAAGCAATAAAGTTATTTGGTGTAGGCCCCGTCCGTAGCTCGCAATCCGATGGTCCGGACTCTGCATATCCTGCCTGAAGACGAAGGCAGGGGCGCAGCCGACCCCCTGTGAGGTATGGGAAGGGACCATCCTGGTGGTGGGGAGGATGGAGGGAATGATCCGTCTCGGAGGTGGTGGGGAGGATGGAGGTGAATGGAAGCGTCAGCATCTGCGAACTCAAACGTGTGTAAGTACCAATCTTTTATACCACGAGTATTAGAATATGATTGGATAGATGAGAAGGTAAAGTGACGTAACAATTGAGTCTTCCCGGCAGAACTTATGCTAAAGCTTTCATTTCCGAGAATACTTCAAACATTCTTCAGATATGAAGACCTTCCAAAAAGTTCACAGGAGGCATTTTTATACAAGATCCATTAACAAAAGGCTGCTTTTTGGATAATGTCAGGTCATTCTTCAAAAAGGTACAAAGCAACAACAACATTTGAGTACTTAATTTCGCTTTCCAGTAATACATGACAGTGACTAAAATGCATCCATTTAGGGAGAAAATAAATCTACTGTAATCTTCTTAAAAGTTTGAGATCTGTTTTGTAATGTCATGAGCAGGTTTTACTCAGAAGGATTGTGCTCAGTAAATCTAATGTTATACTGTTTTCTGAGAAGGCATAGACTGAACTTGGGAATTTTGTCAGGATTTTATATGTGACAGCAGGGCTCATTTTGTGACAAAAACTGCATTGTCAGTGTCTTGCCACAGGGTACACGTGTATACAGCATACAGTCATATATTACTCACCTGTTCCTCCCTGATGGTGTATGTTTGAAGAGTTATAGAGTGACTTGAGGAGCTAGAATTCTGCAGTGAGTGCAGAACTTGCTGGCTTTAATTGGATTATTAGTGATTCTTATGGGCTGTAAACTTCCAAAAAGCAGAGCTGTGGTCTTGGGGAAAACAGAGAGAATGAAGTGAGGAAGGAAAGAGGCAGAGTGAAAGAGACAAAGCATTAAGAGAGAACGAGAGAAGCAAGAAGGCAAGAGAAAGAAGGAGAGAAAGCATAAAGACAAGGAAGGAAGAAAGAAAGAAAGAAAGAAAGAAAGAAAGAAAGAAAGAAAGAAAGAAAGAAAGAAAGAAAGAAAGAAAGAAAGAAAGAAAGAAAAACAAAAAAGATAGAGATGAAAATAGGGCTAGATGAAAAGAAGGAAATGGAGAGCAGAAATAAAAGCAGGAAGGAAGAATAAAAGGGCATGAAGATGAAAGGAAGGAAACAAAGGGGGAGAAAGGGGGGAAAGAAATGAAGGGTATAAAAGGAAGCATGAAGAAAAAGAGCAGGAAGAATAGAAATAGAGAGCAGGAAGGAAAGCACGGAATGAAGGCATTACAGAATATAAAAAGAAAGCAATAAATAAATAAATAAATAAATAAATACAGAAAATAAAGAGGGAAGAAAACAAAAGACAATGAAGAAAGTGATAGGTCTATGTGTGTGTGGTTAAGGAGAGGACTGCACTGCCTCTTAACAGAGATCAGGCCTCTGTGTGCAGGCTGAGCAGGAGGTATGTGACTGAGAGCCAGAGTGAGGAAAGAAAGTCCAGGACTGGAGGTGTGCAATGCTCATCTCTCTAACTGTGGCTCAGTAATGAGGCAGCACCAGTGCTCAGCGCTGTACAGACTGTGCCATGCGTTCAACATCGTGCTGAGAACATGACGCACTGCGGGCGATTCGGGCTGTGCTGCGGCACCTCTGCCCGACGTCCAAGTGTGTGGCACCCTGCGGTTCTGAGACTGCCAACTCTGCTATCTTCCGCATAGGACTTTGAGGCTTCTGGCCCTCATTAGAGGGTGAGCAAGTGTCCTTTGATATACAACAATGCCTTTTGAATCTCACTCTACCTTTGACCCTTCTCATGCCTTTGGCAACCAGCCTTCCGGCTTTTAACTATTTATGACAAGTCTCATTGCACTTTTTTTCCTGATCAAAGGACACTTTAGTTTTCTTTTCCTCTTTAATGTACCTCCCATTTCCCTCCTCTTGTTAAGTCTGTAGACCTCACGATAAGTCCTCACTTCGCACATTTCCTACGCAGTTCGGCTACTTGCACTAAAGCAAAGTAGACGGAAGTAAGGGAACAAATGAAAACAAAGGATTCCCAAGGTTGTCTTTCATTGTGGTGAGCTTTTTTCCTCCAGGGTATTGTGTTGTTATTCCTCAGTCTGTCTTCCCTCACTGGTGCAAGTCTCTCTGAGCTGGAAGAGGATATAAAGGCTTCTGACTTATCCCTCAGGTAAGTCCCTGTCCTGAGGGTCAACCCTATGCCACCCTTTGAAGCTTGTCGTAATTAAAATAAAATAAGAGTGTTTCTTCTAGTTAGTCAACGTGATAGGGGTTATACAACCTGTTTTGCTTCCATAAAGGAAGCAAGGGATAGGTTATGTGGGACTTGAGATTATGTGTAGGGAACTGGTTGGATTGTTGACTTGGATGTTTTGGACCAAACTTGAGCTCGGTGGTTGGGGGGAATTGCTTGGTGAAGCTAAAATGAAAAGATTTTTCAGAGTTTGGGCATTTAATTATATTTTCAGAATAAAGATGATGAAAACCAGCATTCCTTGTTAGTACCTTGAAATAATGTGCACCAATGAATCATGGACAGCAATATTGGGAACATGCATTAAGAAAGTCAGTTAGGATATGGATTGAGGTATTATTTTCCTATCTGTTTTTCATCATTTATATAGTGTGGATTTGTTTAGGCTTTCACATGTTCATAGTATTTGGGGATTGTGAAATGTCAAAAATCTCTTTCATCCCTGAATGTTAACACTGGTTTCGCCCCAGCAGTCTTAGTGATCAAAAGAGACACAGAGTTTCCCGCAGGTCTTCCTGATTAAAATGCATGCGTGACTGCATGACATTTCAGACCTAAAGAGATGCTCTTTCCCCATCGCCTTCATCTTCCACATAAGTTTTGCTCACAACTTTATCTAATGGATGCTGGAGCTTGTAATATGGGCTTCAAGTTGCATTACTTATTTCGATCTGTTCCTCACACAAAGTGCACAACTTGAATGGACTACTTTCACGGTTCTTTAGCATCCTTTTTTTTGAAGCCTGAAAGCATTAGTCTCTATTTGTTATAATTGCATGGAAAGGAGAAGCAAATAAAGCTATATGGGTTTAGAGTAAATAATAATTTAATGTTCAGTTTTGGGTTGAACTATTTATTCCTTTAAAGCCTCTAACAAGTAGAAGTCAGACTTCACCTTCAAAACAGTTTCAGTCCTTCAGGGAATGCTGTCATACTCCTGAACTTGTTGTAACTTTTTGTTTTCAAGAAGAAAGGTCCATAGTTCTGTGAGGAATGACGTAGGTGGAGATCTAATGTGACTCAAAAATTTCAGTAAAGGTGAGCTAATGTTTTGATCTGGATTTTCAAGAGGTCATGGAAGAATTTTGATGTAATCCTGTTTTAGTTTTGTCTGTTAGGCATTTGGTCATTATTCTAGAATTTGAAAAAATTAAGTCCACTAGATCCTCACTAAGAGGCCCACCCTCTTGGAAAATCAAGCCCATGGTGGTACAAGCTGTCTAAAACTAATTTTCATATGTCATTCCAAACCTCTGTCAAGCTACCTAATGGTTCGTTTTCACAGAGCGGTACAGGACAGTACAGTACAGTTCTGTACGATTCGGGACGGTAAACCCAGATCCGGCTTGCGTTTCCACCGCCAACAGTACCCTTTATTTGATAGGCGTGGTATAGCAAGCAATGTCATTTTCACGTGAAGAAGAAAGCGACACAGTAATCAACAATGGAGGACATACAGCAGATCTTGTTCTTGCTTCTCGGCCTGTAGCTGTTTGTCACAAGAAGAAGACAACCGCTGATATTAGGTGTTTCTCAATACCAAGTACGCAAAATCCGGACTTGCCAAGTTTGAGACAGGGAGGATAAAAGTGCGGTAATTCTGCAAATGGAACAGCAGCATTCTTGATAGCATCACTCAGCTCGCTCTGGCTAGTCCGGTTATCTCTGAATGTATATTTTAGGCCACAATAAAACGAAATGTGTTATAAAACACCACTCTGCCTCTTTTCATTTTCATTAAAAAAATCTTTAACATAATAGCCACACAAATGTGGTTCAGGCAACGCGCACATTGATTATCTTCACTACATGTATATTTATAACAAAACGAAATATAAAACACAAACCTGTTATAATATAAAGTTAATAAACTTCACTTTTCCTTCAGCCAAAACAATCTGCCCGGGAACAAATTATAGATTCATAAGACCAAAGATTGTCAATTAGATATACATAAGACAAATTATATATCATGTTTAACCACAGAGACATCAGAGCAAGCGGCACACATCAGAAGGACTAGCTGAGATAAGACTGTTCCAGGCCCGGTACATGATGCTGAGCGCCCGGTGATCGCCTAGATCTCACAACTCTGAAAACGGCAGATACAATTTTCAAATAGGCGCTATTTTTATAAATAAAAAACTGATTTGTGGTTTCTCACGTTAAAACTCTTAAAACTACATTTCGTAGTTGTTCTACAAACTGACACAATAACAGTTTCGATTTCAACTGTATTAAAAAATGGCACCTCTTGTGTTGTCATTCCCCTTGTAGCATGCGCAAGTGATGATTCTCTGTCAACCAATCAATGCTCTGCAGTGAGTCAAGCTCCACCCTTTAGTACCGGACTACTGTGCTAGGTACCCCAACGGAAGGGGGTAAAAAGTGGTACGATACGGTTCGGTATTTTGGTACTATTCACAACCTCTGACAATCGAAACGGAAATAATTGCGTACCTTACTGTACTCTACCATACCGCTCTGTGGAAACGAGCCATTAAAGACACACACACAAAACAAACACCATACAAGTAGTCCATATGACTCCTGCACTACGTTCCATGTCTTCTGAAGTCATATGATAGCTTTGTGTGAGGAGCAGTCTGAAACATGTCATTATTCACTGAAAAGCTAAAGAGAAGTCTAAAAAAAAAAAAAAAAAACACCAAACACCATTCATTCCTGTGTATCTGCAATGTGCAAGTCTGAATATTCAGAAGTGTGAATTTGAGGGTGGACGCTGCTGTGAAATTAATCATTTTCATTTGAGGATTTACAAGATAACTAACCGCCTTTCCTAGACATTGTGTTATGTGAGAGAGAATGTCAACAGGAAGGTGGAATATTAAATGGATGTTTACAAGAAGCCGAAGTACAGACCATTACCTGCTTTGTGATTGTAAGGAAGAGAAGATGGGTGTGACGAGAACATCCACCATAGATCAGAGAACTACTGCATTTATAAGATACTTAGAATAGCACCCTTCAACCCAGCAGACTCTTACTGCTTTACCTCCAGGAAAGAAACTCACACTGTGAGCTTTAGCTGTAGCCTAATCATATTGAGCATGTGGTGCATCCTGTTATTTCCAGTCCTCTTTCAATAGAAGTAGAAAAATAAGAGCACTTTATTATACATATACATATATATATATATATATATATATATATATATATATATATATATATATATATTATTATTTTTATTTTTATTTTTTTGCAGGCCACAACTGACAATGACAGCTGATGACTGCTTTCTTGGTATGCATCTCATCGCTTTGATGCTAATTTTAATTGCTATGTGAATAACATGCAAAATTAGCGTAATGTCTAATCATGCGCTCTCTTTGAGTCTCCGTGTTGCTGAGGTGCTTCTCTGTTTCAACGTGACCAGCACTCTAACAACACTGGAGCAATTAACACTTCAAGCTAATAACAATGCTAATGCGCAGACCTGTGACCTCCCATTATTTAACTTCAGAAATGTACTGATGTCGCCAGGGCCGCACATGTAAAAGCTGTCTATGCCATTTATTGGTTTAAAAGACCTTTCAAAATTGTTGCAGAATATGTATTTTCTCTTCTTAAATCTTTACTGTGAAAAGAGAGAAAACTTAGTATGTATATATATATATATATATATATATATATAACCTTTATTTAAACAGGAAAAAGTCCCATTGAGACACAGTCTCTTTTACAAGGGAGTCCTGTATAGCACAATTTTCAACCATGAGCTGAAAAACAATACATTACATAAATTAAATACAATACAGATATACACAAAGTTTACAAAATATTTACATAGGAAAAAAAAAAAAATGCAATGAGTTTAAAATAATAAACAAACGAAATAAGGACTAAAAGTCGAGATCTACCTACCATTAATTAAAACAAGTGCACATGTCCGTAATAACTTAGGAAAACACTAAGATGGCACTTCTGACATTTAACAAACATTTGACTATTGTTTTTTTCTACTGATGTGTGTGCTCAGTACTGCACCCAATGTATGGAGAAAATGGCACATATCAAAACTTTAGCTTGTTAAATTGTATAATGCTTCATTGTGGGTCTTAGGGACCTGCACCCTACAATATTAAGAAGACAATCTTATCTTATGTTTCTCTATGCTGATCAATAAAAGGGCATCATTACCAGAGCAGATAATGGACCACATATGAGCAGAGATTGTGTCTTCAAACCGTCCGTTTGTTCTTCTGTAAGTTTTAAGGAACATTGTAGTAACTGCTTCCATAATAAATTACCAACACTTCTTAACGATTTTGCTGTAAATGGGACTACAGAATAATAGTTGGCATGTCTACAACATGAAGAGGAGAGTAATTTAGCTGTCACTCATGTAAACTCCTTGCCCTCTCTCTATTAGTTGGTTCAGTTAAACATGCTCTGCTAGTGAATGGGGCAGGGGTGTTGAAAAATAGATTTGATGATTTAATAACAGTTTTAACAGAGTTATCTGTCTGATGGATCTTTTAATATGGGCTTTAGACAGAGTTATTATCAGGAAGGAAACTGAGAGATATTTCTCAGAGGTCCCACAAGGGTCCTTAATTGACACAGTGTCTCTCCTCCCATTTTTTTCTTTTACACATCTAATTGGCACCTCTGCCCTTAATGTCCATCTCTTCTCTTCTCTTCTCTTCTCTTCTCTTCTCTTCTCTTCTCTTCTCTTCTCTTCTCTTCTCTTCTCTTCTCTTCTCTTCTCTTCTCTTCTCTTCTCTTCTCTTCTCTTCTCATGAGATGTAGGAGAGTGGTGGGAAAGAATGAACGTCTTGGACTGTCCACTTATATTTCTTCTTTTTTTTCTTTTTCTTACTTTCCTTTATATTTTTCTTGGTTATTTAAACATTGTGCATTCATTTATTTAATTATTAATCCTGTTTTAGTTGTTTTTGGAACTAGACGGCGAGTGTGAGGATGGTGTCACTCCCAGGTGACCGTGCGCCATCTCTTTCACTCCGCCATGGAGTCAGGTGTGTTCCGGAGCAGGGAGTTACGGTGGAGAGTGTGCTGTTAGCAGTAGGTGAACAGGTCGGTTGTGAAAATATAGCCTCCACATCAAGGATGAATAAAGCAATAGTTGTTTTTCTTACAGTTTTTCTGAAATGCTAAAACACTAAACCCCATTCTCTGAACCAAATTCTCAATAGCCTAAACCAATTGGTCGAATAAATCACTGTTTCTGTAAGCAAATCTCATGCACTCTTTTATCAAAACTCTGAACACATTTTCACTCACTAAAACACATTTCGCACTGTGATACACTTAAGTTTCAAAACACTAAACACAGGCAGGCAAAAGTTAAACACAACTACAACACAGTTGTCATCGTTTAAACACAACGACTCAAAATTGTTCACACTTATTATGTGGTCAAACCAACAGTACATAATACCTAAAGTCAGTTCAGAGTCCCAAAATTGACTCAAAATGTTGCACTGAATGTTGATACCAACAATGGATGGAATCAATATAAGAGGGAGAGAAGGACGAGTATGTGTGTAAGAGGTGGTTAACAAGGAGGAAGAGGATGAGAAAGAGCAGGTGTGGAGAATGTTGTCAAGGCTGGATCTGGCTTTAGAGTTTTTCCCTTTGCCTGCAGAGACAACATTGTCTGTGATGTGGACAAAGTCCTCAGTCTGAACCCAACATGAAGACATGATGTTGAAACAGAATATGGGCCCTATCTTACACCCGGCGCAATGCAGCGCCAAGCGCGACGCAAGTGTTTTTTTGCTAGTTTCAGTCCGATGCAGTTATCATTTTCACGTCCTGTGCCACGTTGTTTAAATAGCAAATGTATTTGTGCCCATTTGTGCACCCATGGGCATGCTGGTCTGAAAACAATGTGTGTTCTGGCGCATTGTTGGCGCGTTGCTATTTTGAGAAATAGACCATTGACCAAATGAAACCTGGTCTAAAGTCAAAGGTGCAATATTCTTTTTGTTATTTAATGAGCGCGTTAGTAATGTGCTCCTATAGGCGGGTCCACAACGCGCGTACACTCTGCTTATTAAACACACAGCACACAAACATGCCAAATATTTAAAATAAAAGGATTACAATGTAAAAGATTATTATTGTGTACATAAAGATATGGTGGAATCCGGCTTGTCCCGTAGATGATCTGCTTGCGCACTTTTACCTCGTAACAGTTCCGTTTGCGCTCTGGAGACGCGTTCGGTCTTTCTACTATCATATTCCGTCATGTAAATAGCGAATCTGCCATGGCGCGAGCGCAACTGGCATTTAAAGGGAATGGGAGATGAGATTGGTTTAACGCACGTAAATCCCAAAACACACCCATTACTCATTTACCATTACTCATTAAAATAGGGCCCTAAATCTCTCTCACTGACCTTGATTCTGCAGTTGCACAACTCTTCTGAGTGACTGTAACATGCTTTTTATTTAGAGTACTTTACTGTAACCTTTTTGGCTTTTGCAGTTGGGTCACTGTATTTTCACAGTATGCAAGTGCAAGTATACAGACATTCAATACTATACAATATTCAGTACAATACTATACTTGCAGTGCATACAGTATACAATGTATTCACCTTTCTACTGTAAGTTGTTATGACTATACTTTTTTACATAATTGCAAAATTTGTTTACTTTGTTACAATATACTTTTTTTCTGTAACTGCATGCTTTGGGTTCTGTGTTCTCCATTTTTTTGAGAAAAAAAAGTGTAGGTTTTGCATTAGGTCAATGGGTATGGGTAAGGGTTACCAGTTTTACCAGGAGGGTTACAAAAAGAGAGTAAAGGTGTCAAAGTTTTAGGAGTCTTTTTAGGTAACTCTAGGTCTCAAGGAAAAAAATGTGAGGGACTGTTGGAAAAGCTTGAGGCACGATTGTCTTGGTGGAATTGGCTATTGCTACAGTTATCTTACTAAGAGAGAGTTTTGGCTGTGAATAACCTTGCTGCCTCTACATTGTGGTACAGGTTAATGGTAATTGAGCCACCAGAAAGTATAGTCACCAGAATACAAAAAAAGACTTATGGATCCCGCCTTCTGTTCGGATCTGGCCACAAGACCTCGTCAACATCACAGGCGATGTCCTCGCAGGCAAGCATCGGGGAAAATATCGCCTTGTGTGCCGAATCCACCCATGGATTGATCCCACCTCAATGTCTCTGCATGCCTCTTCCATTGCTTGCAGAAGAGTCATGCGGGCGTGTGGTTGCCAATCATATACTTTCCACCACCACGCTGAAAAGAATTCCTCGATTGCATTTAGAATTAATCTAAAAGATTAATGGTCTGGCGTCGACTAATTAAAATCGACCAGCTTGAGGGGCGGCACCAAGCATGAATTTGAAAATCTCACTGCACGCAATTGGATAACACTACGACCAATCACAACAAGTTATCGCTTAGCTACCAGTGGAGCTAACTGGTAGATTAGACTCTTGCCGTATCCGGTCGGCAAAACAGCAAAAACGCCCTTCTTGCAAAGGAACGATTCGAGTGCCGTGTTCTGTTCCTCTTTTAGAGAAAAAGTCTAAATATTTCATTGTAGCGGCCAAAGCCGTTTCAAACAAATGGTGTTCATCCATAGTCATCTTGCAATGTTTACTAATGACTTCGACGTCGCAGCACTGTCGTCAATCTAGCCTCTGGCCCGTCTATATCAGATAACCTGATGTGATTGGTGCAGCTCAGATAGAGGGGCATATTTAATGAGCATCATTGCTCAACACCAGAGTAACTTGCTGAGCAAATTCAACTTGTGCTCTCGCGAGAACTCTGGATTACCAGGGTACTACGTTATGGCCCCGACGCCTGGTTTTCACCAGATTGAAGAGTGTTTTCCCAATGATAACAGATAACAAGAAAACGTGTGTAGTAAATAAGTGTGTTACAGAATTGCAAACAAAGTGCAAAGTTGACACTGTGTTTAAGGTATGCTACAAGAAGTTTAGGTATTGATGTCAGATACTGTACAGAAATAAGGAGAGTAGAATCCAATTGCAAGAAAACAGCAGTTTATTATAAACAGGAAGAGCTGAGATGCTGGTCAGCGAAGAAGGACAGAGCAGATGAGACACTGGCAACACAGGGACGCAATGGGCAGAAAGTATCCAGGCAGAATCCAGTCAGTTCGCCGGAGATCTGGGAACGCGAACCACTCGAACGAGAAACCAACAAAACAGTAGATAACGAGTGCTCAAGGTCCAGTGAAGCCTCACAACGATCTGACAAAGACAGGACGAAATCACAGACAATAAATAGGGTGCTCGATGAGGATCAGCTGGCGCTGATCAGCCGTGATAACGAGCCACGCCCACAACACTAATACACACAACACTTACACACGGCGAGGGCGAGACAGTGAACCCATAAACCGTGACAATTGAGACTTTGGTCTAAGCATTCGGTTTTAGTGTGTAAGCAATGGGCAAAAACTGTACTCCAGTATCATGTAGTGTTACAAGCATGGACAAAGACATTCAATACTAAAAAGACACTTTCTAAATACGGTGTTATGGAAGAGCCCATTCTCTACAATTCAGTGATTCAAGGTGTGTTGATATCTTCAAAAAGTGTGCAAACTAATATATTGATGAACAAGTGCACAAAATTACGGGATCTGATGAACCATAATGGTTGGAAGTCTCTGGAGGAGGTAATGGAATTAATAGCCTGGATGCCAAAATTTTTAGGTCGGGAAGTTCGGTCTGGACTCGATTCGTTGAGGAGCTATTATGCCCGAACAAAAATTGTTCGGACCAATCAAATTGTCAGGGCGGGCTTTATACGATGATGGACAGATGAGCAACGGTAACGTAATCATCCACGTCATCAAAGAGCGCTTGGGTTGAATTCGTTTACAACAAAGATGACTTCCGCTGGAGAACTGAGATTTCACGAGTTCACACTTACAAATAAGTCAGACAGAATAAATGCATATTTGGCGTGCTGTCCGAGGAGAGGCTCCGGGCTCGGTATTCGGCCCAAACCCAAAGTACTCCCTGTCATGACACGCACACGAAAGGGTGATAGTCCAAGTGCAGTTTTATTGGGTAATCCGAAATCATAAATCCAGGAACAGGCAAAAGGTCAAGATCCATGTAAGCAGTCCAAAAACAAGAAATAAACACTTAACCAAACCAAGACAGACTCTGGGAAGCGGGTGACAAAATACAAGGATTCCAGAACAAGTGATTAAACAGACAGTATAAATAGACAGACACTAACAAGGTGAGTGGGAACAGCCACATGTGATAATGAATAATGAGTCCAACAAGGGTGATGGGGATTGTAGTCCAATAGTGACTGACACCTGTGGGGGAAGAGGACCTCTAGTGGCTACCCAGGGCCAGACATTGTGGAATTTTTTTTTTTTTTTTTTTTCACATTTGTCACGTTAGTTACATTAGGTTACACGTTCCACATTCTGACACCGCAGCGCGCAGCCTCTGCATGGGTTGTACCATGAGAGGGAGTTCTCCCCTCCCCTCCCATAGAGTTGGTTGGGTCCATAACCCGTCTTTTCCAAAACGTTTTCTAGGCTACCGCGGCACCGCCGGCGCCTACCAATAGCTGGGTCGGCCCTACCGTAACGGTACGCGTCAGGGAGGATGGATGGGAGGAAGAGGCCAGGAGGGGCTGAAAAGGCCTGGTTGAAAAAAAGAAAGGCATTGGAGGAGGATGCTGCCAAATGTGCCAAGCTTACAGATTTATTTTCAAGAGGACAAACATAAGTGGCAACAGTAATTATTGTAATAATTCGCCTAATACCGTTGTAGCGTTGTCAACCTATTCACAAGGAAAATATAAAATTTAATTAAAATATTAGCCTTTTTGTATCACCCAATACATGGCGATTCATAGACTTTGCAAATAGTATGCACTTTAATATTGATAACAAAACTCAAGCTTGATCTGTGTATGCAGTAAAATTACCTCTTAATTATTTTTTTGTAGCTTCTGAGCAGCAGATAAGCCAGTCCCCTGCTGAAAATGAGAAGGCCATGATGACTACAGGGACAGGTAGAGAGGATACCAGGGTAAACAATATGAATTAAAGTTATTTAACCCTCAGGTTGTGTTCAAAACCCTATAACACCTTTTGGATGAAGTTTGAATTAACTGAATTATGGTCTAAATGGTTGGCAACAAGATTTTTAGAAGAAGTTCAAACTTCATTGCCAGTAGACATGTGATTCAGAGGAATACAGATTGTAATTATTAATCAAAAACTGTCAATCTTTGCTCTTTATGAGTCTGAAAAATTGCAAGATGACTTATTAATAGAGGTACCTGAGAATCTCGAGATATAGACACTTACAGAAATACTTAAGAAAGTGTTATACACAGCTTGTGTTAAAACTGTTCATGAAGAGGCGTTAAAAAAGCCGCAACCATTGAGGTGGACAAGGTGATTCCAGATGAATTTCCCTTTTAGAGATCAGTGGAGGATCCTGTACAAGTCTCCAGTAGAGAAGCGAACCGCAGAACTGAAATGGAGCAATACCTACAAACAGATATGTGGCTCTTCTTAATCCAGCAGTAATGGGAGAATGTAATTTCTGTGGTCAAGAAGAGACTGTGGAACATCTATTTTTGCATTGTAAACATTTAGAAGGCCTTTTTAGACTGTTAACAGAATGGTTTAGAGAGTTAGGCGAAGACTTCTCTGAATGTGTTTTTATTAGAAGTGAAAAATATAAAGTCTCAAATAAGTTATTATGTTTTGGGTACTGCATAATTTTCAATTTGGAAAACAAGGGAAAAAATATTGGGTATAGGTGGAGTGAACCCTGAAGAGATGATGAAAGGTTTAATAGCAAGCAGAATGAAAATTGAATTTGCTGACTACAAATTGGTGGGTGACTTGATAACCTTTAGAGAAAAATGGTGTATAGGAGAAATGTTATGTAGTATATATGAAGAGCACCATTTTAATGTGGTTGTTTTAAATAATTAAATGTTGGTTGTATGAAGTTTTAATTTTCTTTATTTATATGATTATGAATGTAATACAATTGTAATGAATTGTTTTTAAATTTAAGATGTTAAACCTCTCTTCTCTTCTCTTCTCTTCTCTTCTCTTCTCTTCTCTTCTCTTCTCTTCTCTTCTCTTCTCTTCTCTTCTCTTCTGATTTTTTCTCTTTTCTTGTAGTCTTGTTTCTCTTTTTGTCATCTTGTTTCGTCTGTTTTCTCATCTCATCTCATCAGTCCTTTTTTTCCTTTTCTTTATTTTTATTCTTGTCATCTGCGAGTGCCGTGGCATTGATGGGGACGCCTGGAGTGCAGGACTTAGCAGTCAGACTCGTTTATATGTGAGCACAACATTCTCTCAGGACATCTGAGGAACATTCAATGTGTTCCTGTATGGGCGTCTTCAACTGGCCCAGAATAGACTGCATTAAGTCGATTCGATTCACTGCCAGGCTTTTGTTACGCGCACTTCACCGGCCACTTTATTAGGTAAACCTGTTCAACTGCTCGTTAACGCAAATATCTAATCAGCAAGTCACATGGCAGAAACTCAATGCATTTAGACATGTAGATATGTTCAAGACGATCTGCTGAAGTTCAAACTGAGCATCAGAATGGGAAAGAAAGGTGACTTTGAATGTGGCATAGTTGTTGGTGCCAGACAGGTCTAGTCTCTAGAGTTTACAGAGAATGGTCTGAAAAAGAGAAAATGTCCAGTGAGCAGCAGTTATGTGGGTGAAAATGCCTTGTTTGATGCCAGATGTCAGTAGCCTGGATGCCAGCCGAACTTAGCCCCGCCCACAACATTTGAAGTCGGGAAGTTCGGTCTGGACTTGATCCGTTGTGGAGCAACTATGTTCGAACTAGAGCTGTTCGGACCAATCAAATTGTCAGGGCAGGCTTTATACGATGATGGACAGATGATCAACAGTAACGTAATCATCCAAGTCACTAAAGAGCGCTTGGGTTGCGTTAAGATTTGTTTTCTGTATTGTCGAGTTCTAATCCTAAACGGAGAACTTGTTCGTATATGCATTCACCTTCACTATTTCTCTCAAAAATGATGATCGTGTTGGTAAGTACTCTGTGTATCCTTAAATTATTTTTACAACACCAGCAAAGATCTTTTAAACTCATCTTCTTCTTCTACTTCTTCCAGCGTGCAGGAATATACAGCATACTGTATATTAATATATTATATTAATATTATTATATTAGATATTGTGTTAATATACTAAAATATATTGAATAATACATAATGAATTGCTGCTTTTCACATATTGAAAAATATGGGACAATGTATTTACTAATATATCATAATTATGTCATTTTATATTCAGTAATACACTTCATAATATATAGATGTATATGTGATCAGATATGGTAGACTACTGCATGTGTAATATACTGTATTGCTGGTATATTTACTCATGCAGCATAAACACATATATATAGAGAAATATATAATGTAATATATTTCTTATATTTTTTAATTATTTACATTATAAATGTTTCATATTTTCAAGCTAGTTAACCTGCATGTACTAAAGTATTTAGCCAAGAGACTATTACTGTGCTGAGGAGTGCACAGTCATTACTTTTAAAAACATATTGATTATAGTCTAAATAGTATTTAGCCAATCGTCATTTGGGTAATCAGAACAGCCAACCTAATGTGCCATGTTACAAAGCTAAATGAGTTCACTATACTTAAATGGCCTCCACAATCACCAGATCAAAATCCAATAGAGCAACTTTGGGATGTGGTGGGATGGGAGATTCACATCATGGATGTGCTGCCAACAAACAGCAACTGTGTGATGCTATCATGTCAATATGGAACAAAATCTCTGAGGAATGTTTCCAACACCACAAAGAATTAAGGCAGTGTTGAAGGCAAAACGGGGTCCAACCCAGTACTAGCAAGGTGTTCCTAATAAAGTGGCCGGTGAGAGTGTTGCTCAATAAAGCAGCCTCTCTCTCCCCAGAGTCTCCAGAGCTAAAGTTTCAGTCTGCTGCTCTTCCTGGTTGTATGATCTATCATGAGATGAGGAGAGCAGCCCAAGAGTGAGACGAGGCAATAGAGCTAAATAAACAGTAAGACAGAAGATGGCAGTGGTGTCTTGCTCTTTCAGATCAGCAGACAGGCATTTGAGAGATATCATTCATGATGTTTATGTTTTGATGAATACACGGCACACTTTACGTATTATAGTACCTGCCACATATGCACTACAGTAAATACTGTTATGTGAAACCATTTACTAAACAGCTGTGCCACCTGCGTATTATTTACTTACCACTGGCAAAATGTGCTGAAATAGTTATTAGTTGCATACCAAATGATTTACTATACACTATGTACTTTGCCATCTAGTGTATGAATTTTAGAAGAATGGTGTCTGCAAAATGAAGAATTTTGGTCTGAAAATTGACTAATGACTGATGCTAGTCAAGAAGCTAGATTGGGACAAAGTGATCTTCTTTTATGAGCATCTAGAAGAGCAATGTCAGGTCCGCAACAGCGCTTGAAGGATAATTTCATATAATATGCACTGGGAAGTAAATGGTCAAAGTTCCTCTTTTATGCTATTTTAAAGGTTCCTAATTTTGTTAAAAACTTTAATTTTCTCATAATATACATCGCAGCATTACTCAGAGAGCCTGCTCTGCTCTGATTGGTCAGATGGCCCAGTCTGTTGCAGTTGGTCTACCGCAGGGGTGTCCAATCCTGCTCCTGGAGAGCCGCCTCCCTGCAGAGTTTGGCTCCAACACACAGGGACTGCATCCAAAATCGCATACTTCCCTACTATATAGTAGGTGAAAAACAGTATGTGACAAAAGAAGTATAAACAGTACTCATAAAAGAATAGGCAAAAAGTACCCAGATGACCTACTTCTTCCGGCGAAAATCTGAAGTGTGCATTCGATGGACATACAATGTAGAACATACTTTTTTAGCGGCCGTGAAGTAATTACTCATTCAAAATAAGTACCTACTATAGAGAGTATGTGATTTTGGACACAGCCCTAGTGATTCTGGAGTGATCCAGGTGTGTTTAATTAGGGCTGAAGCTAAACTCTGCTGGAAGGTGGCCATCCAAGAACAGGATTAGACACCCCTTGCTTATGTCCATTACCATACCTGAATTTCAGATCCGGAGGCATCCTCAGCGCTTGTTACACAGTGATACAAACAATAACAATAGCGTCTTTTTTATCGTATCAATTTGAGCCAGAGTCCTCATCCGTTGGAAATGCATGCAAAGTGGATTTGCTTTTGCAGTGCAGAAAACAGCGTTTTCTCAACATGTTGACAACATACCAGAACTTTTCCGGTCCTCAGCTACAACTATAGTGTCAAAGTAGATATGGTTCATGTGCAGCTAGTGATGACCATAGGCTGGCATTATGCAAATTTGTTACAAACCTACGAAGGTTCATGCAGGAAGTAAGACTGACATTACTAATGAGTTGTTTCAGGCAGATCAGAACGATTCTTTCTTTTGGGAGACAATAACTTTTCACTGTTCATTTTTCCTGCACTTTGATCTTTGAAACTTTGCAGACCTTTTACATTAAATTTACAGAACTTGATGCAATGCATTCTGGGATTGCATTACTGGTGAAAGATACATTTAGTATTGTTTTAGAATTAGCAAGCATGAGGTGTTTAGGAAGGCACTGTAACTGTCATATTCTGTTTGTGTTTAGTTTAATTTTCACGGACTGTTAGTTTGTTTCGCTTCCATTGTTCTATTTCCTGTGTTCTTCTATTTACGTTTCTGTTTACAGTCATTAGTTTCTATGGACACTCATTCAATCAGCACACCTGTTCCCCCTTGAGCTTGTTATTTTTGTATATTTAAGTTCCTCTTTGTTTTCAGTTCTGGATCTGGTATTGTTGTGTTATGTTTGTGTCTACACGCTGTTACGTTGCCATTTTTCCCGTGGATTTCCTTGAGTTCATTTTATGTAATAAATACCTTGGGACTAAATGTTGCAGTAATGCTGCTTGACTACCATTTGAAAATGTCCCATCTGGGGCAAGTATGATGTTTTAAATTGGTTTAAAGGTAGTCAGCTGAAAAGGTTTTAGAACAGATCTAATGTGTCCAATAAATTGGATTTGCTTTTAATTCAGTTGTATGACAGACAGGTCACCTAATATCCAAGTACTCTTTTTTTTTTTTTTTTTTTTTAACTGCAAATATTTTTTATATTTATCAAAGTTCCATAAATATGTAGATGGTGGTGGCTGTTTTGTTAATGATAGTTAATGGTCCATACTACATTGGCATCATTATGGAAAAGAAGTGCTAATGAAGGAATTTGTTTACATTATTAATTGATATTCTCTTTGCCTTTCTTGTACTGCAGTAAAATAACAAGTGACCGCACATAGAGGGAGTCACCTTTGTTTGATTCGGTACAAACTGTTTTATTATGCACTGTAGTATCAGGGCACAGAAAACAAGGGCCATGCCAAGACTTGCAGAACACCTGGAATCTTGGAGTACATATTGACATTGTCTAGACAGGCATCGATAGCAGTGTCCTAATGGAGAGAATTAGATTGCTGCCTCATGTTTTATTTATATGTTGTACAGGAGTCAACATGGATGACTTCCGCCTAGTTACGTAAAAAATAATGCCCTTCAATTCGTATGCATGGGTTGGGTAAAGCTAGGTGTGTGATGATACACTTAGCTCACAAGAAGAGACAATACACTATATTGGGTTCAAGAGAACAAGACGAGACAATATTTTAAAACTATTTTTAAGAAATCTTCAATGATGAAATATATGTTTGGTCTTTTATTTGACTGAAAGTCACAAAATGCAAAACAATGCAGATGCATTTTGAAATGTTGAACTATTCATCTTGTAATGAATGTCACATCAGTTCTACTTTCTGAGTATGACTTATCATATAAAACAGGGGTTCTCAACCTTTTGCAACTCATGACTCACCAATGACTGTTTAAAAACATTCTGAGGACCACCTTTCCAAATATGATAGTATGAACACAGAATAACAGAAAATTCAAAAAGTACAATGATATACTTTACTGTTATGCCACTGTAGCAGACTAGGTCAAGTCAGATATATAGATGATAACTGTCCTTGTATATAAAAAAAAAGACTTGGCAGGTTTACTCAGTAACCATTTATTCCTATAACAATAACAGGGCAGGTCAGACCAATGACTGGGTCAGACACACAAGGGGAACACTCTTTAACAAGTCAATTCATAATACATCCCCACATCCAGGCTAACATACCTGTAACAACAGGTCAGACACACAAGAGGGGAAAATTCTCTCTATTCATTAGCAGAAATGTTCAACAAAGTTCATTCACCCCAATTTACATACTGTAAGTGTAATTTATCAAATACAATTAGTGATATGAACATGAGTTTAAAACAATATTCTTTTGGCTTCCCAACACAGCCCGGTTCAAATGTCTCTGCAGCTTTGATTTGACAAACTTTTGTAAAAATTTCTCCACATTCAACACACTGAGCCTTCGGCTTAAGGGGGTCGCACACCAGACGAGAAGCGCAGCGCCACATCTTTAAAATTCGAACACATTATTTTCTATGAGTGAGTGTACACACACCGGCAGTGCCATTGGACGTCTGTCCGCGGCGCCCAGCTACGGCTCAGGGGCCTCATTTATAACCGTTTCGTATGCACAAAACAGGGCCTGAAAGAGGCGTATGCCACTTCCGACACATAAGTTGTGATTTATAAAAACAAACTTGACGGGAAAATATGCGCACATGCACGCAAACTCTGACCCATGCGTACAAACGTTTTGGAGATGGAGCAGTTTGGCGACACAGATGGTGAGCTGGAGTTAAATGTATTTTTGGTCACTTTTAGACAGAAAATCTAAAGAAAATTATCCTATCACTTGAAGCAAATATCCATCCCTTCTTAAATGTCCACGCTAGCAAGCGCGTTGGGCCATTTAGTGAAACTGACGCATGTATAGGCCTATTTATCTAACGGCAGATGAAGTAAAACCGTAAATCTTCATTATGAGTCCTAATCATAAATATAGTGCATGTTAACAATAACAGTTTAAATAAATAAAAGAATGATTTTAACTATGTTTTACTTCTGATATAAACATTTAGATTAAATATGCCATTCTCATTAATGGAGTTAAACACTTAAACTACATGAAATCATTACTGAGAAGTTACAACATTTTTTATATTCAATAAATATAAATACTTGTTGTGGATGCAATACTTTTGAACACTTTTCCTCTGGCATACTATGTTTTAATGTTTAATTAAAACACATAATTTAATAATAATTTATTAAATAATTTAATTGCTTACCATGACAATAGCAGATTGTTTTTGTAAAAAAAAAAAAACAGTTTTGTGCAAATATGCACAACAAGGTATATCTGTTTCCATTAAAAATATAAATCAATTAAAAATACTATTTGGCCAGTGGAAAAGATTTAGAAAAAACTTTCTCTGAAATATATTTTACACTATTTGATGTATTTATTCAAAAACAAGGCAATATATAGGCTACTAAATGATTTTTAAAAATGTGATGTGATGGCACATCCGTATCTCATATTTTCCTAATGTCTTGTACCCTTAAGCATGTTATCACGTGGATGAATAATCATATGCAAATGATATGCAGATGAGGATTTGCATAGTAAAACTAGGCGTTGTAAGCTCCATATGTGGTTATTTCGGGGAGGAGACGCATGTACACACAATCTTCTGCTGACTGGGATTTATAAAGTGAATTCTGCGCAGGTTCTGGCATATGAACGGTTTTATAAGTCTGAATATTTTTTGGCGTACGCCATTTTTGGCTTTTGGGCGCACGTACACTTTTAGTAAGGATCCTACGCACAGTTTTATAAATGAGACCCCAGGACCTTGTTCAAAATCCTGCCTCGCCACAGAGTGCCATTTACATAGTTTTATATTAAATTTACATTGCATTTGTCTCAAATCATCGTTAATGTATATACGGACTTCACCCTGTGCTGCAAGACACATTTAATTTTACATTCATTTACCGAAATCAGCTGCGTGGATAAAAATTATTGAATTTTCAGGTGAGATTCTCAATTAATTCAGTTAACGTATACCCTGAGGTAAAGTGTTCAGACTGCAGACTCAGCAACGATTGTATTTAATTGTACAGTACAACATAACATAGTACAGACATTATCTTAATTTCATAATGTCCTTATACATAACAATATTGCTGGCCATAAACTGAGAAAGTGTGCATCCGGTGTGCGATACCTTGAGTTGTCCAAGACGCGACGCAACGTGGTGCTGTGCTTCTTGTCCAGAGTGCGACCACCTTTAGTTTCAGTACCTGCCCTTATAAAACCAAATTAAATGTATTCAGCATCGTATTTTATCACCACACTCTTCAAAGCTTTTGCTTTTCTTAGCTTTTAGATAATGCATCTTGACTTGACTTGAGTGTTTTTGATCTTATAAATTCGATAATTAGAAAATAACAAGATTTGTCATTTAAAAAATAAATTAAAATTAATTTGGGGGTAGTCTAACACTGACTACACGGCTCACCATATGGCATTTATAGGCCCACCGGTTGAGAAACACTGATATAAAAGACAATATAATGCAATCATTGTGAAAGGTTTTGTCACAACCTCAACTCCATCATGCAATATAGTCACATTTTAATAATGCAATATCTCATCACACCCCTAGGAAAAGCTGTATAATAATAAAGCATGTCCATTAGATATTTTTTTTTTATATCACAGGCATATTTTCTTCCCTTAATTATTATTTTTTTTTTTTTAGCATCGTCTATGGATGTATAAAAGCAGAATAACGATAAAGCCTGTGCATTGTTTTATTGTATTTTTGTATTTGACTTATCACTGAATTTTCTTAATTTGTTCGGTGCCTCTTTCTCTGTTTCCAAACTTTGCTCTGTCTATGAACCAATCTCAATTTTATTGCTATTTCTGAAGCAGCCAGAAGTTCAGACATGCTGTCTGGGTCTGATTGCTTATCTGCAGTGGCCTGTAGCAAAATACTCCAACAGAATCAGCCCTATAAAAACATAGTTATTATGATATGCCTCCAAAAAAATTGTGGTACCATCTACACAGGAGCAAGAACCTTGTCTAAAGCATGAACACATGAATGGATCGTGTTGAAGTTGACAAGGCATAGATAGTTTTGAAGATGAGCATGACTGGGACGTTTCCCACCACTTTTGTTCCTATACCACGTTTTAACAAAGCTCTTTCAAATCCTCTATAGCAGTGGTTATCAACTGGTTTAGCCATGGGACTGCCATTTTACCATGGTCATTATGAATTTGTGGAAGAAAATTGTGACTGGCTGGAATATACAGAGCGTATGGAGCATTTCTTCTCCGAGAATGAGATCACAGACAAAGATAGGAAATGCTCTATTTTGTTATAAGCTCATGAGGAACTTGGCAACACTGGGGAAGCTGGGAGAGTTGGCTTACACAGATTTAATTGACCTGGGGTGCGTTTCCCGAAAGCATCGTTAGCCAACTATGGTCGCAAGTTCCCTCATTACCAATAGAGTTCAATGGACATTGCGATGAACTTGCGACCATAGTTGGCCAACGATGCTTTCGGGAAACGCACCCCTGGTCCAGAACCGCCACAGTTCTAAACCTTAAGTGATTGTGCAGCATTTCAAGTACCGCAGCCATTTTCGTAGACACTTTCGTAGACATTTTCATGGGGACTCTATTTCAAAGTTTGTGGCCAAGCTTCGTCAGCTGTCTGAACATTGCGAGTTTGGTGCCCAATATTTGATTTTATAAATGGGGGGGCACGGGGGGGCCCCCCATTTAACTGAATATAAATACTGAAAAATAAAAAATAAATAAATACTGGTTTAGAAAATATTAAGCACGATTTCCAAAATGTTGTGCAATGCCACGTGCTCTAATATAGACGTTATTACATTTTTGTATTTTGCATGGATTAGACAATAAATAAAAAATCACACAGGCATTATTTAGTAATTTAACATTATTTTATTCACTTTACTTTTTACATTACTTTATTTTCAACACATAAATTAAGTGTTATGCTCTGCTCTGCCTCAGAACAGCTGTATTCTGTGTTTTTTGTGCTGGCTACCAAATAGTCTGATAAACTCATCCATGTCCAGGGACTTGGCTCTCCGTGACTCTACACTGTGCACTCCCAGGTCGCTCATCAGACATGTACATACCGTAAACACTGACGTGTCGTGGTGTCTCTCTCCTCCTGTTTTAAAAACGCGCAACTGTGCTTGCTTAATCTCCGCGCGAGTCTCAAACAAGCGGCAACCTCCCCTTCTCTCTCTTGAAACCAACACGGAAGTGAGTTAAACTGCAATTCATTAACTGGCCGCTTGGGCTGGCTGCAGAAGTGAGTCAAATCTGTATCTCCCCCATGTTAAAATTACCAACTTTACAGCAGAAAAAAAACATGTTTACAGCCTGGATCTCTATGTGGCTTTGGTCTATACAGCTAATTTTGCCCTTCATAACAACTGTGAGGGGGGTGCATTTTTTTTATAACTCATCAGTTTAGTTGATTAATATTTAAATTTCTGCATTTAAGGGTGTGGCCACTTGAGTGACAGGTGGGTTGTCGCTGATGTCAATGCTAGCCGTTTGTCTGCTGTTACTAGCCGTCACCTCAGCAAATGTTGCTGCTGAACTTGCTTTCTCTGCAGTGTTTATGCTTTTTTTTCGGGATTATTTCATACAATTTAATACACCCATTACTTGGGTACAAAGCCCACGGCTTTGGATTCCGTCGTTGTCGTCGAGTAACTTATCGTTCGAGAGAACAACCAGCGTTGTATTTCATTTGTTTTCCTCTGTGAACATGCACTAATGGATGTCTGACAATTTCGTTGCTTTTTGGAGTTTTCAAATTTAAAAACGTCAATAAAGGCTCGTTCGTTCTGCTCTCACAGAACAGATGGATTATAATATGCTTATGTACTGTCAGGTGAAATCCTGCAGGCGTCAGCGCTTTCTCCGTCCATGCAATAAATGCACATCCATGAATGAGCGCGGATTTTCTAGCGCATTTACTTGAACTTCATAGGCAATATATCTATGGTTTAACCCATTTGAGAGGCGGCCAAAATCAGAATTTAAAATGGACTGAAAAGCTCTCTACGAGCTTGACGAGCGATGCCGCGCTGACGGACCATAGACTATAAAAAAGTGACTGACATGTATGCACATAAATCACTGTCACACACACTCTCAGAGTAATATTAAGTTACTGCATAATACATTTTCAACTAGCAGAATAGTACAGAATCACGATACACAGTCTCACTTGTAGCCATGTCTTTTAACTATTATAATATTTCGAAGGGCAAAAACAGGAACTTTTAATTGGCTTTACATCATCAAGTGTCACTTTAGCGCGAGGCACTGTGCAGTCGCAGACTTGGTACTGTCAGTAGCATAACCTTATAGCATTACCCAGAGCCGTTAATAGCCTGAGCTAACTCGATCACGTCAAGCTATTTGGGCGTGATTTCTCAGCCTCTTTGCCCATTTTCTGTTACCCGGGAGTGACGCAAGGCCAAGATGGCGACGGCCGGCTCCGCCCACTTTAGGCTTCAAAAATGCTCTTCAGAAACCTACGGTTGACGTCACGGACACTACGTCCATATTTTTTTTACAGTCTATGGTCTCAAATCAAGCAGTGATTGACAGCGCTCTGGTCCAATGGTGCGGTGGGTGTCGTGTGTCTCTTTCCTCCTGTTTTAAAAACGCGCAACTGTGCCCGCTTCTTCTTCGTGTTCGCGCGAGTCTCAAATCAAACAGTGATTGACAGCGCTCTGGTCCAATGGTGCGGTGGGCATTTTCAGGTTGACAGTAAATCTAGCCCAATGAGATTGGAGGGGGGGGCACCAGGGGGGGGGCAATCATATTCCAGGGGGGGCCAGTGCCACCCCGTGCCCCCCCTCTAGACACGCCCCTGTTGGTGCCATACTGGAGGACATGCTGCGTGATTGCATTGTGTGTGGAATTACGGCTCTTTCACACCGCAAGCTTGAGCTTCACGTCAGTGTAACTACATCGTCATATATCTACAGACTCGCGAGAGTATTCACACTGGAAGCGTGGAATGGGTACGTTTTCTCAACATTTTTTGTTTTTATTCATTATGTATTTAACTTGTAGAATATTTGTAATACTTTTAATTATCACAGTTTTCTTTTTTTGGATGTTTTTAAGTGGCCTTTTGTAGTTGTTGTCATAAAATCCTTAAAAAATATTATCAGAACAATTGACATGGAATGGCATGGAATTGGCATTGGCATGTAATATGCATTTATTTTGTCCATTAAAAGTGTGCTTTCACTTTAATTGAGTGTGAGCAGTGCAGCGCAGCAAAAATGGACTCTGCACCGAAACCGTCGCTCCACTACAACAATCCTGCTTGATGCTCACGCATTGCTCCTGCTCCCGGTGTGGATGCACTCAATTTGTTAACATGCATGCCGAAAAAATATGCAATGCTCACACGTCGCTCAAGTTCGCGGTGTGAAACAGCCGTTAATGATAAGATAATTCAGTGCAGGCTGCTGGGGGAAGCAACACTCTCGTTTACAAAAGCAATAGAAATCGCACAAGGTAACAGTAGTCGGCAGCACTACATGCAAAATATATGAAAATGCAAGTAACAGTGGTCAGAGTGTTTCATGTGACTAATGCTTTTAAAGTGAAATCAGTGGAATGTTACAGATGTGGGGGAGCTCACTTTGCAAATGCTTGTAAATTCAAAGGCACTGCGCCATAATTGTGAAAAAAGGGACATTTGGCAAAAAAATGCAAAGGCCACAAATCTAAAGTAAGAAACTCAAAGTATGAAGGGAAACTTCTCTCAAAGACACATCACATTGTGGAGACTGAACAAGAGGAGACCTGTTCCTATTCAGTGTTTAACTTGAGTGAAACTCGTTCAGACCCTCTTTATGCAACAATTCAAGTTAATAAAGCAAGCCTTAAGACGGAGGTAGATACAGGAGCTTCAGCATCAATCATCAGTGAGGAGACTTATGGGAAGTTATGGACTGACACCATTTTCAACAAATTTACAACTTTGGCCATTCATTTACAAAGACAAATGTAAGTTATGGCATGAAACTCTAGATGGTTCAGGCTAATAGGTAATTTTACTCACATGTTCATAATCACATCGTTATCTATAGGGCGCAGCTGATTGGTTCCTGCTGTATCAGTAGCCAATAAGCTCGCTGCTCAACCTTCAAATACTTGGGTAACATTTGCCTTAGCAGTGCAGCGCGGTTTCAGAAACCCTCCAACTTCCCCAGCTCCACCTGTATTGATCTGCTACGGGTAATTCATGTATGCTATATTGTACAGCAGCAGCATATCTTACTTTCTCACAGCAGTGTGTCGTGTACGTATTGGCAGTAGCAAGTCCCGTACTTGCTCTGCCGCTGCAGCAGTAATAACCTACAGCAGCAGCAGCAATAAAAGCAACAGCAGCAGCAGCGTAGCAGATCTATTCTGCCAAGTCAAACATACAACATTGTCATACCCATTACCAGCAGAATACAGCGTTTTTAGTCGTTTTCGCGGATCCGTGTTTATGGGGATCGATTTGACAATGGTGTCATCTGTATGCGGAAGAGGAAAAACTTCTCAGTTTTAAGCATATCGTTTTTGTGTAAATGTACCCTGAGGACGTATACAGGGGAGATAATTCTGGTAATGGGTGCAGTGAAAGTGAACATTGCCTATGGCAGTCAGGCAGCTGAAGCTGGCTTACTCATTGTAAAGGGAACAGGCCCGAGCCTGCTGGGGCGTAATTGACTCAGAAAAATGCAGTTAAACTGGGGCGAGATTAGACTCATAAAAGGACTTTGTGCAGGGAATGTGGTTGCAAGGTATCCAGATGTGTTTAAAGATAAACTGGGCACCCTGAGAGGCACCATGGTGAAACTTCGCGTGGAGCTACACCTTGTTTGTTGAAACCGCAGTCTGTCCCATATGCAATGAAGCTTAAAGTTGAAAAGTAGCTTGGGAGGCTTCAGCAGCTTGATATCATTGAGTCAATTCAGTTTTCTAATTGGGCAGCCCCAATTGTTCCCTGGAAGCAAAGGTGGAGACTTTCCCTGTGATGGCCACACATTGATAAGGGTAACCCGCATTCATTCATTCATGATGCATACATTCCCCTCACATACATTCCACTATACAGTACATTCATTCACATACTGATAAAGTTATTTTCTTCCTCTTTATCTTTGTTTGACATATTTGCAAAGCTTTATTTATACATTTTAGTACTTCGTTCGTTGGTTTGGAGTGCACACCCCTTACGAAAAAGAAGTTTATTCAAGTGTGCTATTAGTATACTTCTTTTAAACTAAAAATAAGAAAGTATACTTTCAGTCTACTTTTTATGTTCTTCTCAGAAATATACTTGATGTACTTCTCAGAAATATACTTCAAATTCCACTTAAGTATACTTGACTTATACTGACAGAAAAGTCTAAGTATATTTGGCCTCTACTTGTTGATCGAGATATACTTAAAAGTATAATTAAGTATTCTAAGTATTCTTGGCGTGTACTTGTGTTTACTATTTTGATTGAGTAGCTTATTAAATACTTTTTTAAAAACATAATATTACACACTGTCGTATAAACTAACATGTTCAGCTTTATATAGTAACAAACTTTCGGGTGGAATAGCTTATAGAGTAAATAAAATAAGCATGGAAAATAAGTTTATTCAGGATTCTATACTTCTTTTCAACTAAAAAGAAGAAAGCATACTTTCAGTCTACATTTTATATACTTCTCAAAAATATACTTAATTACACTTACAGTAAGTGTACTTGGCCTATACTTGTACTCAATCTTTTGATCGAGATATACTTACTTGACTTATACTGACAGAAAAGTCTAAGTATATTTGGCCTCTACTTGTTGATCGAGATATACTTAAAAGTATAATTAAGTATTCAAAGTATACTTGGCTTGTAGTTGTGTTAACTCTTTTGATTGAGTAGCCTATTAAATATACTTTTTTTACATTGTTTTTCATATACAGTCTTATGAAACTTTGTTTGAAAATATTGATTAAAATATTGATATAAAACAGATATGTTTCTAATTCTGCGTATCTGAATTTTTGTGTAGGCTAGTCCACTGGTGTACATAGGAATTTACTTTAATTCAACTTTTCCCCACCATTGACTGAATTTTCCAGCTATCCATGTTTTCACTGGTATACGGTAGGGGGCGCTATGACACATCTTCTAGTACAGAATCTCCGGATCAAAACACAGGAGAAGAAGAAGCTGAAACAAGTGATAGAAGATTGCTCACTCAAATGTAAAATAATGTGATCATCAAACATTAAACAGCTTGTAAATCAAAACTGCTTAATGTTTCTAAATGAAGCGTAACCCATTAAGAGAAAACGACTGAAGCTGTGGGGGTGTCGGACTCGATTTACTCCATCTGTGTTTGATCATCGTTTTGAATCTGATCAAGACGTAGGCTAGTCTTTGACAAAAATGTGATTTTGTCAACTATTTTGTTTAAAATGTTGCCTTTCTTTATGAAACTTACTGACATGCAAGTGTTGATAAAAAAGGATGCATGAAGCTAATAAAAGGTTTTTAAAATTAAAGTAGAGTTAAAGGTATTTTTCAAGTATAAAAAATAACATTTGAACATAGTAGTATAGGCCTACTGCAAGTGCAAAAATTGTATATAAATAGTAAACTATAAGTATAATGTTACGTTCACTTAAAAGAAAACTTGTAGTATAAAACTACTAAACTAGTAGTTTACTGTGACTACACTAAAAGAAAACTTTCAAATATACTTGCGGTATAATAAACTAGTAGTTTACTGAGAGTACACTAAAAGAAAACTTTCTAATATACTTGCGGTATAAAACTACTAAACTAGTAGTTTACTGAGAGTACACTAAAAGAGCAAAAATAATATATAAATGGTAAACTATAAGTATGATGTTAAGTTCGCTTAAAGAAAACTTGTAGTATAAAACTACTAAACTAGTAGTTTACTGAGAGTATACTTCAAAGTTGCTACAAGTATTAAAATAGTAAACTACTAGTATACTCATAAGTTCACTTGCAGTACAAATGAGAAACATAATTATGAACTAGTTGTGCACTTAAAGTTTACTACTGTTACACTTATAGTACACTTAAACATATACTTTTATATACTTCAAGTGGGCCAATTTAGTCCCAAACGGTATTAAAATAGTACACTTACAAGTTTACTACTAGTACATATTGACATTAGTATACTTACTACATAAAGTATACTTAAAAATATACTTGAACATTACTCAAGTATACTTCATAAAATGAACCTGAAGTATACTTTTTTTTTTGTAAGGGACTTACTGGCTTGCGTTGTTCTATTTCTGTTTTCTTATCCTTGTTTCTATTTTAAGTTACAGTGGCGTGGAGATGAGATGAGATGAATGGCGTTGGCTGCGGGTGTGGATCCATCTGTAATGTTTACGATTTATAATATGTGATGTTATGTTATATTATTTCCACATGTGATGTGTTTTAGTTTGAAAGCAGACATTGTTCATTCAGCCCACAAGGGGGTGCGTTAGTTTTGTTTTGTTGAGACTGCGTAAACGGGCTCGTTCTTCGTACGTCGCTAACTCAGTTAGCTGGATTTGATTGTTGACGATTTGGCATGATCTTGGATTGTTTGGTTCTTCGAAGCTCATCCTGGACTTGCTGTCATAGCAACAGGTGCGCAAGCTTAAACCTGCTCGGGAGCAGGCTTATTTCATGTAAACAGGATTAGATCGCGGCTTTAGCATATAAGTGGAGCTGATACGGGAAGTCCAGCGCAGCGCGATAGTGCTCTTTCTGAGATATATATTTTTTCTCGTGACTCGTGAGATTGTCGTTTACATTATTAAATTGTTGGAAACGCACATTTATTTTTGACTTGTCGGAGTCTGGCTTTAAAGGGGTGGTTGATTGTGATTTCACTTTTTTCATTTTAAATAGTGTGTAATGTTGCTGTTGGTGCATGAACATTATCTGCAAACTTGCTGCGCTGAAAGTTCAATGTAAGCAGAGATATCGACTTTTAAAAATCAGGAAGTTTAATGCCTACAAAAACGACTCGAATGGGACTACAATGAGGTACTTCCCGGGTTTTATACGTAACTAACCCATGCAAAAAAGGGGGCATGGCCATATATCTGCGGCTTTGTCGAAGAGGAGGAGTTATAGTGGAGAGCTGTAGCCATGCTGTCGAAAGTGTGTTATTTTCACCCAGCTGCCAGGTCTTCTGTGTTCGGGCTTCATACGGACGCTGTAGCTCGTCAACAATGGCTAAAATTTATGTTTGATTATGTTCCTGAAAATTTCAATCGTTCATAAATGCCAGAGGAGAACTGGCCCCCGACTGAGCCTGGGTTCTCCCAAGGTTTTTTTTCTCCATTGGGTCACCTGATGGAGTTTTAGGACACCATTAGGTCACTTGATGGAGTTTTCGGTTCCTTGCCACTGTTGCCTTTGGCTTGCTCAGTTGGGGATATTTTGGGGATATTAATTTAATTTTATCAATCAATAAATTTACACTAGAAACAACCTTGTTGTGTTATTTTGGTTTAATGCTGTGAAGCTGCTTTGATGCAATCTGTATTGTGAAAAGCGCTATATAAATACACTTGACTTGACTTGACTTGACTTGACTTAATAGCTCTCTGTGCTGCGCATTTTACGGAAGACAGCTTCCAGAATCTCCACAAATTCAATGCCGGATTCAACAAGAAACTGTTACTAAAACATGAAGCAGTTCCAACTTTACAACCAGAGACAGCAGTTGTTGGGCCACAACCTGTAAGTAAGACTTAATAATTTGAAATGTATTTGCATGTATAATTTCAGACGTAATGTTTTAGTTTTATCAAGGACGTAAACAAATGCCAGCGCTGGCTTTAGTAGCCACTTACACGTACAAACGCGTACAAACATTTTGAACCTGAATTTGTAATTATGCACTAATTTTGTAAATGTATTTTCCATGTATATTTTATGACGATCGATTTGATCAAGAACTTAAACCAATGCCAACGCTGTTTGTTTATAGCCAGTTAGTTCGATGCTATTTTGTGTGTATAAGACAAACGTGTATAAAGTTTAAAAAATATATATGTAGCCTAATCGCAACAGCAAACTTCAGCTGCTGAAGTTAAAACAATAACTTTAAAAAACGGTATTACTCAGTCATTTATTCAGTTATATTAAATGTTTAATCAGGAGAAAACCGTATCTCAAAAGCTAACAAGCAGCAGTAGCATTTTCAAGTAACAGCATATCGAAATACATATATAATAATAGTAGATTAGAATAGAATAATAATAATAAAAAATGTAGGGGAGAACCGGGGCGAAAGTAACGCGGGACGAAAGTAACAAAGCAATTTTCTCAGAGCCCTGACTATATTAGCATTTCAAGCTATGACAGCACGTTTAGTTCGCAACCCTTGACAGAGCTGCCAAATATCACGCGATTTCGTCATCGTTTCCCGCGGTTAGGTCCGGTAAGCAGTTTTCGAGTGCGATAAGTAAATTACTGAAGCGGTACTTTTTTTCTAATTACAAGTTGTGTTTTTAGTTTCATGTCACACAGTAATGATCAATCTACAGGTTATTAAGTGCTGTAACACATCCTGAAGTTTGCCTTGTCAGAGTTTTTCTGTATAAAAGTAAATCGGGTTTAAATGTCCGGAGTTCCTGTCGGGACGAAAGTAACACTTGTTACTTTTGTCCCTCTATAGTGAAAACAAGTGTTTCTTTTGTCGCGCTGCTAATGTGGTGACTTTTTCTGTGTTGCAGCATTTATTAAAACATGTTTATGTCATATTATACTAACAGAATATGGCAAAAGTGAGGGTCAGTAAGACAGATAGAGGTCTGATTCAGCCAGATGTTTATGAGAGGGCGTTCACATTTAAATCAGCTGATTTCTGTGTCACCATTTTTTTACACTCAATCTGTTTCCATTTACCCTAGTCACATTTAGGTTTTAGCCATACCTTATAGCTTTTCCACCTCCACCTATGGATTTGCAGGGTTTCCATCCTGATGTTTTTATGCAGATTTTAAATCTATACATAAAAACAGCTTGATGGAAACATGCCTATTGTTACATTATGTTGAGAATTTATATTATGGTAATTTAATTTAATTTTCATATTGTTCATGTTGAAAACACATTTTATAAAATAGATTGACATTGCCAATAAAAAAAAAGATTTTAAACAATTCAAGTTTGTACTGTTGGGTTATTTGAAACATTGATGAATTTAAATTAACAATTTTTTGCTTATATAAAGGCCAAAATATGTTTGCAGTTACATGTTAACAAGGTATATTTAGGCTAATAAAAAAAACAAAAAAAAAACAAGAATAACACAAAAAATCTAGCTTGTATATTGTTGTGTTACTTTTGACCCACCGGTGTGTTACTTTCGTCCCAACTGACGGGGTCGAAAGTAACATAAGCAGTCTTAAGTTCAAAGTGAAATTATACTGAAGTCCTTCTACATTTTTTCAAAATACCACCTGCTATTGATAGACCACACTTGTAAGTGTCTGACCACAGCAAAAATATATCTCTGTCTAAAATATCATCTTTTCAAATTAGGTTTTTCTGAAAAATGGTACTTTCGCCCCTGCTCTCCCCTACCATTCAGAAACGTTTTGTAAGAGCCGTGTTTGCAGAGGTTGCTTGACTCTCTTCATTGCCGCTTTCTGGGTCTGATATTTACATTTGACCGGAGCACATGCAACTTTCGCCCGTAAAGGTAATGGGCGTGAAGTTTCCGGACAACATGCACTACGCAGTTTAGCCAATTACAACACATCGGCCCAACTAACCAATCTGAGCCCATTGCCTGTTTCCGAGGGAGTGTTTTCATAGAATCAGGAAGTCAACCGGTCGTTCAAATGACAGAGGAGAAAGCGGCTTACAATAAAGGTGAAATTTATGAAAAATAAGACTTAAACAAAAAAAACAAAAACCCGAAGACATGTTATATTGCACCCCATAAACACAATCATGCAAAGAAAAAAAGCAGTAAACCACCCCTTTAACTACAGCACAAACTGTTTGCATTGATTGCCCTAAGATTATTTGCGAGTGGCTCTTTCCTTTACACTATTGGAGATGCGGAGAACTTGATGGAAAGTGCTGTCTGTCGTGTCATTCGGAGTTTTCCTGGCGCTTTTAGGTTTAAAAAACAGTTTTAGGTTTTTTGTGGCATTTCCAAGCCACTGAAGACCCAATGTTGTAAAGCAGTTTTTTTAAAGCAGTTTTTTTTTTTTTAGGCTAGCATAATTTTTTATGAAGATCATGCAATCATGACCATGCCGATTACAGTAGGCTATGTGTCACTCAGGCTTCACTAACGTGATTGGTACCATAGACTATAGGCTAGACCATAGACTGCCATCAAGGCCTCAATGAAGGGGATTATGTGAACAGAAAGGGGGTTCACAATGTAAATGTGCAGCCCAGTTACTATTGGGATTCTTAATATTCCAGATTATTAATATTATATCAAATAAAAAAAAGGCAGTTGACTAAAATCTTCCATATCACAAATGTGAAAGCAAAATGGCCAGGATCTGTGCATGACTTAAGAATTTTCAGAGATTCACATTTATGCACATTATTTGAAAGTGGTAAGAAAAGTTCCACAATTAAATATCAAGCTCACTGTATTACATACACTTATGCTGATCCTAACAGAACTGCATTTTTTCATAGGTGATTATGACATGTTCTTGCCTGCAGACAGGTGTTTTATGAACCCATTCCCTGACCCAAACCAGTTACAATGCAGCTCTAGCCAGGACAAGGGCACACAATGAAATGAACTTTGGCTAACTAAAGGGAAGATTTCAGTGTCTGAAAAGTCTGAGGGTTGCACACCTGACAGGGCCTGTGACATTGTTGCATGTGCCATATTACACAACATTGCAAAAAAAAAAAAAAAAAAAAAAAAAAACACTTTTCATTAAATGTTTAATAAAAGATAAATATGCTTAGTTCCTTGAGTTTTATTTCAATTGTTCTTTGTAAAGAAAAGCCAGTGGTCAAGTGCCTGCAACAAGAGATATTAGACACATGCCTCATGCAACAAATAAAAAGGAAAAGTTGGCTATACACTGCCCACCTGTAGGCCTATGTCTCCTCTGTCTGTGCAGACTCTTCTGTAGGCCTTTTTGTAGATGTGGAATCCTGCAACTTATATTGCAGCCATAAAGCATACAAGTATAAATTAAGTAAAGTTATTTATGCACTTGCAGGTAGGCTAGTTCCTCCATATGACAGTTATCTGAGAGGGTTTATTCACTGTCCAGTGCAATGGAAACAAATAGACATTACAAAGTCTTATACTTTCTTTCCTTTGGAAAGTTAAAAAATGTCCACTTACTGCACATATTTCAGCCACCACTTTCTTGGGAACAGATACAAGTGTTGGTGTATTATGTAAAAGTACACAAAAGAGGAAAACACAATGTCATTACAATGAACTACACTCGGGAAAAATGTGATCAATAACTGGCAAAATATTTTTACATTAACATAAGTTTATCAGTTTTCACTTTCACAAGTCAAAGCAATTCATCATTACTCAAGATTTAACAGTTGAAATGACCATACGGCCTTAATTTAATGCAGCAAAAAATATTTTACAGTGTAGGCTACTAAGATCTTTTCTTTTTTTTCAGCCTTTTTCTTGGTTACTTTTATAAACAGACAACCATTTATTTAACAGTGCCTTTTATAGAAGAGACTATAATATAACTAAAAATTACCATTTGTTCCCATGTTCTAGTGTGGTGACTCTGACATTACAATGAACAAAGTAATTATGCAATTATTAAAATACAAAAATATAGGCTAATAAGTGATAAAAACATCTAACATGGCCACTTCTAACGGATTTAAATTGTCTGCTACTTTATGCCAGCCCTCTCTCCTGGCTTTTGCAGACTTTGAGGTGTTCCCTGGCGTTTTGATTAAACATTAAAATTACGAATAAACTTCGACTATCTTGCTCTGCTGAGGAGAAAAACTGAGCGCGCTCTTTGGCCACGCTGAACAGCCAATAGCAGCGTTGCTGATCAATGTTTCTACTATCGATACATATCCCCTTTTAAGCCAGCGCATGAACGCGCAGTTATCTCAGATAACTCAATCCAGCGATACTAATCATAAACAACAGGTGTGTTCGAAGAACCCAATTAGCCGGATCATGATTAGCACGATGATATCATCTTGGATGTGTCATTTGATCTCGGATGTAATAAGCAACGTACGAAGAACGGGCCCCAGGACAGAAGAAAACCGAGCGCGAAACAGAAATGTAAACAATTGCAACGGAGATTTATAAGTTCACTAAAAGATCTAAAATCTGCTTTGCTGTGTCAGAGTTTTATTCAGAAACTTTACACCATCCATCATAGCAGTCTTGACTGGCACGCTAAAGATTTAGGGCCTGAGCGTTCCGCTCACCGATACCCACTAGATGCCACATCATAGGGGGGTGAAGGAAATGGAATTTGATTTTGATTGTTTTTTATTTATTTCTATTATTAACATTCGTTGTTTTGTATTATTATTTTGTTTTGTTTGTTATTCTATTTACTTTGATTAGTTGATTAGTAAATAATTAGTTGATTTATAAAATGTTGATTGTATGCTTTCCCGTCTTGTTTAAGTGAGCTCACCGTCTGTGATAAATACCTGTTTGTTGTCTTAGTTAAAAGGCGAGTTTTGTTCAGTTCATTTCTCCTTAGCTTTTCTTTATATTGAGTTAAAACTTGTTTTGTTGACCTTAGTTTATTTAAGTCTAGCTAGATTATTTGTTAGAACAAGTTGATTATTTTGTATTCCTTAATTGTGACTTTTTCTTATTTTGGGCTGGCAAGTAGAGAACCATCATTAGGTGATTTGACTGGCCTGTTTCGAGCCCATATGGCGAAAATGGATGCCCGGGAGGCAGCAAGGAAGCAGGAGTATGGAAAGCAGGAGCGACGATTCAGAGCTCTCCAACATCAATTCAGCTTACTACTGACTGAGGTTCAGGCTTGCACATCATTTACTCCTGAGCCACGCCCTACTGATTTAGATTATCTTTAGATTATCTTGACAGCCAGGGTGGAGATGCAGACCCTGAGACCCGACATTCTCCTCCCCAGTTTACATCACACAAGGGATGCTGACCCTACTGTTGATTATTCAGGACCAACGTGGCATCGTGAATCTCGACTCTGACTCTGATGGTATAGAGCATTTTTTAATAACTTTTGAGTGAATTGCCACAGCTTGCCGCTGGCCCAAGGCCGATTGGACTTTTCATTTGATTCCGTTATTGACTGGCAAAGCAAGGGCTGCGTATGTTAATATGGATTTGGATGATTGTATCGAGTATGAGAAGGTCAAGGTAGCCATCCTCATGAAATACGATATCAGTGCAGAGACATATAGACAGAGGTTTCGCTCCTTAGATGTCCATCCATCCAAGAGTCCAAAAGAACTGTATATAAGGCTGAAGGAATTCTATGGCAAGTGGAAATGGCGGCGCGCACGGACGCAGCGGCTAACAGCTCTCGCTTTTGGTGCATTTTTGTTTGTTTTCTCGTGTGTTTTTTGTCTGTTGCTTCTGTGAAGCATAATTACAGCCGTCAGAACTTATTAGACATCGGATTTCAACATAAGATTACAGTCACACCTGACTTTTATCGCACACACAATATCCCGAAGGACATCACCAGACCACCGGGATCTCCATGGATTGTTGTCGGCCCTGGCAGACGACGCAGACGGCGTCGGGAAAGAAAACAAAAGCGGGGCTGCCGGGCCGGCCTTCTTGCGAGACTCAGGAAAAAACCACATAAGCCTCCTCTACCAAGTATGTTTCTTACCAATGCAAGATCCATGACTCACAAAATGGACGAGCTGGAGCTTTACATCGCCGGGAATCACTACATTCGCGATTGTTGCATTATGATAGTATCTGAGACCTGGCTTCATCCAAGGATCCCCGACGCTGCAGTGCAGCTAGCGGATCGCACTTTACATCGCTGGGACAGAAACAACGACTCTGGTAAGAGCAAAGGGGGTGGTGTGTGTATATTTGTGCACAATGACTGGTCAAACAATAGTATAATCCTAGATAGCCACTGTTCTCCGGACCTGGAATTCATGACTGTTAAATGCCGACCGTTCTTTTTACCGCGAGAGCTAACAGTAGTGATTGTCACCGCTGTTTACATACCACCCGACGCCAATGTTAGCACAGCTCTCGCTCTCTTGCTAGATGCAATAAATAAACAGCTATGTGCTCATTCAAACGGAGTACACATTATAGCTGGAGATTTTAACCAGGCAGATTTGAAAACAGTACTTCCACATTTCTTCCAATATGTTAAATGTCCGACCAGAGGGGATAACACACTGGACCGTGTGTACACCAACATTAAACATGCATATAGAGTTATTCCTCTCCCTCACCTAGGCCACTCAGACCACCTCTCTCTGCTTCTTACCCCAGCATACATCCCCCTCAGAAGATGGAAAACACCACTCATAAAGACTGTTTCTATCTGGCCCGAAAATGCACTCTCTCAGCTCCAGGACTGCTTTACACACACTGACTGGGAAGTCTTTAAACATCATGACCTGGCTGTTCACACTGAGGCGGTACTGGCCTACATCAAGTACTGCATGGACAACGTCACAGTGAATAAAATCATCCGGGTTTTTCCCAACCAGAAGCCTTGGATGACCAGCCAAGTCTATAACCTCCTCAAAGATCGGAAAGCTGCTTTCAGGTCAGGTGATAGAGCTCTTTACAGTGCTGCTAGAGCCAACCTGAAGAGAGGAATTAAGGATGCAAAGAGGGACTACAAAAATAGGGTAGAAGATCACTTTACAGACGGCAAACCACGACAGGTATGGCAGGGATTCCAGCACCTAACAAACTTCAGAGGCAGCAGCTGTGCAGCTGGAAACAGCTCGGCTCCACTGGCAGAGGAACTGAACTGCTTCTTTGCTCGTTTTGACAAACCACAGCTGCAAAAAACCACACCACCTCAGCCTACAATAGACTCTGGCACCCCCCCACTCATTGTCCAGGAGCATGAAGTGAGGCGGGTGCTTAGATCAGTGAACACACGGAAAGCTTCTGGCCCTGATGGCATCCCAGGGAAGGTGCTCAAGGGATGTGCTAATCAGCTCTCAGGAGTCTTCACAAACCTCTTCAACCTCTCTCTGACACAAGCTTTAATTCCATCCTGCCTGAAATCCTCCACAATTATTCCCATACCAAAGAAATCAGTCACGGATAGCCTCAATGACTATCGCCCTATCGCCCTTACACCAATCATCACAAAGTGCTTTGAGAGGCTGGTGTTGTACCACCTGAAAACCTGCCTCCCCTCCACTTTTGATGAACATCAGTTTGCTTATAGAGCTAACAGATCAACTGAGGATGCAATAGCCATAGCTCTCCACAATGCGCTGTGCCATCTGGAACATCAGGAGAGCTATGTGAGGATGCTTTTTATTGATTATAGCTCAGCCTTTAATACCATCTTACCGGACATCCTCTTCAGCAAACTCACAGATCTGGGCTTCCCTTTACTTACCTGTAATTGGATCAGGAACTTCCTGACGGACCGCCCTCAGACTGTTAAACTTGGTCCCCATTTCTCTTCCATCCGCACGCTCAGCACTGGCTCCCCTCAAGGGTGCGTGCTGAGCCCAATTCTATACTCTCTCTATACGCATGACTGCCGTCCAGTCCATCACCAGAACAACATCATCAAATTCGCAGATGATACTACGGTGGTGGGTCTAATTTCAAAGGGGGACGAGGCTGCCTATAGAAATGAGATCCTGAGATTGTCAGAGTGGTGTTCAGCCAATAATCTGACACTAAATATCACCAAAACAAAGGAAATCATCCTCGACTTTAGAAGGCACAGGGCATTTATTTATTTTTATGTACTATGCACCTTATGCAGAAGCTCTGCAATTTCGTTGTATCTTGTGTACAATGACAATAAAGAAATTCTAAATTCTAAATTCTAAATTAGACCCCAGGAGAAAACCGTCAAAGAGGTGGGTGAAATGATCATTTTAGAGCAGTATCTTCGCATGCTTTGTCCTTAACTCCAGGTCTGGGTCCGGGAATGGGACCCTAGGACCGCAGCGGATGCCGGTCTTTGGCTGATGTTTTTGTGGCTGCCAGAAGGAAGAATCATCCGTGGGGCTGGAAAACTGGTAGTGACTCCCGACGGGCCAAGTTCCCCAGTTCTATCAGAAACCGGTGCCTGGAGCAGGTAAGTCTCCCAAGGGAGATTTTCCAGAAGTTAGACCGCATAAAATTTTAAGAGGACCATCGTTTGTTTCCATTGCGGACAAAAGGGCCACACAAGGCCAGTCTGCCCACAAAATGCAGCTAAACTAACTAATTTATGCTATGTTCCCAGGGGCGGGGCAGCAAAGGTAAACAAGCCAAATGTACTGCTACAGATCAAGACGGTGACCGTAAACAGTAAAGAACTGAAGCCCTAGTTGATACTGGGAGTGACCAGACCCTGGTGAACAGGACATTTGTGGCTCCATCTTCAGTCAGGTCCTATAATAAATTACCCATCTGCTGCGTACATGGGGAGGAAAGAATGGTGCCCACTGCAGACCTATACATTGGGGTTGAAGGTCAAACCTACCTGTTAGAGGTAGGGGTAGCAGATAATCTTCTTTATCCTGTAGTTCTTGGTCGTGACTTACCAGTACTCCTAGATCTGGTCAAGCCCTCGCAGCAGTGCAATATAGTGATAACAAGGTCCATGGCAAAGCGGCCATAAGAACTGATACAGACTCTTTCGAAATTGCCCTTTTATGATGGCAGATTTAGCGATGGTCTCTCCAAAATAAAAAAAATCCAGACGTCAAAAGAGACAAGCAAAGCTCGAGTATAAATGCCTCCCAATTGCCCGTAGAGAACATATGCAATATAATGTCCAGCTGCCTACCAACATAATTCAATTACAGCAAAAATATGCTAGTCTTGCTGTATGCCTACAGAAAGCAAATCAGGAAACCGCAGGAGAGGGACCCACTAATGACATGGGTGAGCATTTTGTATTTGAACAGGGCATACTCTACCGCCAGATCGGATTGGTGAAACAACTGGTGGTTCCGCAGGATGCTCGTCAAGTCAAGTCAAGTCACCTTATTTATTATGGCTGGGACGATACACCTATCTCCCGATTCGATACTATCACGATACTTGGGTGCCGATACGATATGTATTGCGATTTTTTTTTTTTTTTTTTTTTTTTTTTTTTTTAACACTAGACCATGGGGAAAAGTTAAATCATTCACTTATACAGACTGTACATGATGTATAAGATGAATCATATTTACAAAAACAATTCATCACATCTTTCTGACTTATTTCAGAATCATCATACAATACTACATTCTCTTGAATAAATTATTCAATAACAAATACATTTTTTAACAGTCACTTGTCATTGCGAAACAATTTAATCAATAAATGCGTTATTTTAAAAAATCAAAAGCTGATTTACTCTATTTTGATCGCTATCGTAGACATCAGTGTTTATATTTGATCTTTGAACTTTTATCCTAGTACTTCTATGATGATTTGAAGTATTGTATTACATAAATAATGATACTATGAGGTTGAAAAGACTGCTATTTCATGACTACTCTCTCTGGGTCAGCGGCAGCGCCAACACAGATTTGAATGTTGCGATATTATTTGTCAAAGGTTTAATAGACAGACAAAATGGAAGAAGATTGCGTGGGTGTTTGAATCCGCGTGAAAGCGTTGTGATTCAAACACCTTTTAGATTCAAACATCATCTGAGGACCTTTTGATTTATGTCTATCACTGATCGCTGTGATTCAAACACCTTTCAGTTTCACAGCGTGAAAGCGCTGTGAAACTGAATGCATTGAAAAGCCCTCACACGACGCACAGCGCTACTCATATTCTGAGAGAGAGATGAGCTGCGCTGTGCGTCGTGTGAGGGCTTTTCAATGCATTCAGTTTCACAGCGCTTTCACGCGTCCACTTATATTACGTCACTCAACGACACATTTCATCCTCTGTTGAAACGAAAGTGTCTAACTTCTGTCAACCTCATCTATAAACAAGGGCAAAAATAAAGCAATTTAATTTGAATTAATATTGATTCTGTAATAAAACAAATCGCTTTTAAAATTGTAAAAAAATAAATAAATCGCGCTACCTAGGTGAATTGATTTTTTTCTCCCAGCCCTATTAACAGGCTAGCAAAAGACTAGCGCGTTTTGCGAGCGATAGTGATTTAGATTAAAGCTAGCGAAGTCAGATCAAAGTTTGGATTAGATAATATCAGATATCTGGTTGATGAGCATGATATATTTAGAGATATAAACAACAAGGAATTACAGTAAATAGAGATTCAAAACGGAAAGCTATGCGGAGCTGCTTACAGACGCAAACCACACGGCAGCAAGACAGCGAGGCAGACCGGAGCAATCGATCCGAGGTTGTCTTTCACCTGAGCCATTTAAGGCGAGACACTACAGGTGAATAGGGTACAATTTTTAACTAGCAGATATCACCATGAAACTTTACCAGTTGATTACCTACATTAAGATGAGAAAAAAATGTATTACAAGTTTTCTGTAAATTAATGTTTAAATATGCAAATTAGGCAATATCTAATTAAATATGTGCTAATTTGCATACATTTTAAAAACTAAATCTAAGTATTGGATAAAGGGTTAAAAATTATTTTTTCATTGTGTTCACATATTAGATGGGGAAAAAAATACAAAGGGATTTATGGATATCTACTTTTGTTATCCTGTAAATCAGAATATACAATAGCCTTAAAAAAAATGATTTTCCTCTTAAGTCGGTTGCCTACTGCTCACTTGTACAAAAAAGTGTAGTTTATTTTAGCCACTTCCATACAACTTGCTAAATCAGTGATAGACATAAATCAAAAGGTCCTCAGATGATGTGCCTACTGCTCCATTCAAACATGCACCTTTAGTTTGACCTACTCTAAGATTTGTGGTAGCACCAGCCTCCTTAAAATCTATTAAATCAATGAATTTCTGAATATTTCAGAATAAATCAAGATGTAACATTTATTTGTCAGGTAAAATGTATCATGCCAATTACACAAGTACATGATTAAAAGCCAATTTAGAAATAATAAATACATGACATCAATTACTCAAAGATGACTCTAAAAGTAATCAATGCATTCCTGACAGAGACACACAGTGGTGTGTGAGTGTTTTCCAACGGGAAAACACTGAAACAGCACTGTATGTTTTTTTTTTTCCTGGTGACAGGTTTCCAAAGTCTGCTCTGCCACTTCCCCTTAAATACCCAGACCAGAACAAAGGGTTATACCAATATTTTTTAGAGTTGTTTTGGGTCAATTCATGTACCCCAGGGGGTAGCACCTGGTTTCGGGGGAGAGGGGAGATATCTTGAAGAGACATCACCCAAAGAGGAGAACAGAATTCTCCTAAGTTTTCAATCTTTCTCATAATACCAATGACTGCAATGAAATTAAGACCATTTTACTAATCATACTGAGACATTTAAAATTATACCAAACATGAAAAGGAAAAACAATAGATTCACAAGATACTGTATATCATATGTGATATATAGACAATCTCAGTGAACTTTTGGTGACTTGAATCAGGGAGAGAGGAAGGGAGGAGGGAGAGCGGATGCAGAAATAAGGAAGGAGAAAAGTTTGGACAAGACAATGTCCTAAGCTTTTGTCTTAGCAGGAAAATCAGTTCTTACATTGTGTACCAGAATAGTTCCTCTTAGTCACTCTGTTCTCTTTTCGTAGTGTGTATTTGGCCCGTTTAAACAATACTCTGTCCCCATTCTTGTTGGCATCTTCTATGACCTGACGAAGTTGCGTTTTGCAGTGAACCACGGTTTGTCATTGTTGTAAGTTAAAGTTAGTCAGTATCAGTCACAGACACTGATATATGATGTTACAGAAGCTGTGAGCTCGTCCAGGTCGGTGGCAGCAGCCTCAAAAACACTCCAATCAGTGCATTCGAAGCAGGCTTGTAAATCCCGCTCTGCTTCTTTGTCCATCTGGGTGTTCTTGCAGGTTTGAAAAACCCTGTCTCACACCCAACACCCATTCTGACCGTCTCTCCATATACCCATCAACACCTCCAGCAACCCTGACTCAACATGGGACTGCATTATATCCTACAACATCTGGACAAACCAGGGACTTATGTGAGGATTCTATTTGTGGACACCAGCTCGGCCTTCAACACCATCATCCCAAACCTCTTCCTGTCCAAACTGACCCAGCTTTCTGTGCCCTCCTCCATCTGTCAGTGGATCACCAGCTTCCTGACAGACAGACAACAGCTAGTGAGGCTGGGAAAATTCTCATCCAGCACCCACATGATCAGCACTGGCACCCCCCAGGGGTGCGTTCTCTCCCCACCTACACCAACGACTGCACCGCAAAAGACGCTACTGTGAAAGTCCTGAAGTTTGCAGATGGCACCACACTCATTGGCCTCATCCAGGATGGTAACAAGTCTGCTTATAGACAGGAGTTTACAGAGCGGGGTGTCTGGTGCAGTTATAACAACCTGGAGCTTAACACGCTCACAACAGTGGAGATGATCGTGGACTTCAGGAGAAACCTTAGCATTATTCCCACTCACCACCATGAACAGCACTGTGACTATAGTGGAGTCATTCAAGTTCCTGGGCACCACCATCTCTCAGGACCTGAAGTGGGAGTTCCACGTAGACTCCTTTGTCAGAAAGGCCCAGCAGAGACTGTACTTCCTTCGCCAGCTGAGGAAGATCAACCTGCTGATACAGTTTTATTCTGCAGTCACTGAATCCATCCTCTACACTTCTATAACTGTCTGCTTCAGCTCAGCTACCAAATCAGACCTCAGAAGACTAACAGCGGATATTCCAGAATGCTGAGCGAATCACATGTACAACCCTCCCCACTCTCCAAGAACTGTATTTATCCAGAGTGAGTAAAGGAGCTGGCAAAATCATTCTGGACCCCTCACATCCAGGCCACTTCCTCTTTGAACTGTTGCCGACTGGTCGCTGAGCACCAGAATGGACAGGCATAGGAACAGTTTCTTCCCTCAGGCAATCCATCTCATGTACAGTTAATGCCCTCACTTGGCAATACACGTCACGATTGACTGTCACTGTCATCGTCACCATCACTGTCATCGTCACTGTCTTCTGTTAGTTCTGTCAGCACTACATTTCCCATCATCCTCTCCGGCTCACACCTGCACTCAATCCATCATTACCCGCACCTGCCAGCAATCATCATCTTTACTCATCGTCTTCAGCTGTTGTCTTCATTGTTCTTCTGTGTATTTAAGTTCCCCTTGTGTCATGTTTAGTGTCGGTTATTGTTTGTGGTTTGTGCACACTGTTTGTGTCACACTTACTGTTTTGCATCCTGGATTACGATCGTTGTTCAAATAAATCTTCTTGTTATTTTTGTATGCCCATTGCCTCCATCGTCATTGAGAACCAGCGTTACAGAATAACCGACCACCCTCGTTAACTTCACCATTTAAGCACTCACGTCCCACAGTCCCGGTGTCTGGTCTCGTCCTTGACAAGTACTTCAGACCACTCACCAGAGAAACTGCCGTTCCTGTTTTCGTCTTTGCCTAGCTACACAGACTACTCACCTGATAATTCCCGTTCACTTACCTGAAGTCCTGTTGTTTCCATTGTCATTGTCATCGTCCGGGTTCTCGTCGTCATCCCTGCTAAAGACATTCATCCAACCAAGTCAGCTAAGTCATCGTCACATCAGTATTCCAGTTCATCGATCATCTCACCTTGCATTGCTCTACCTGCACTTTAAATAAAAACCCTCTTTGTTCACTTTAACCTTGTCTGCCTTCGTCTAAGTGTGACAGAAGACCAGACCACCAAAATGCAGAGTACGAGCACAGACGCCGTGAACCCAGCTGATATTCTCCTCACCCGCTTTCAAGATGGTCGGCCGATCAAGGACTATATAGAAGAGTTCCTTGATCAGGCACATAAAGTACCTTGGAATGAGGACACATTAAAGATCATTAAAGTTCCTGAGGCTGCTACCACATGTTCCCTGGCACATTATATGGATTTTGTACTATGGTTGAGTGGTTCTTCCCTTACTGTTTGTGAGGTTGGTGAAGACACCACCCCCACTCAACCACAGTCACCCTGGTCCACTCCAGAATCGCATCCCGCCGAGATCACCCATCAAGAATTCTCAGTTCCTGCCCTCATCCACAGTCCAGAGGGATTAAACTTAATTTACTTTGATAATGATCCTGAGTTTCTTCACGTCATGTCTACCGAGGCTGAGAATCCTCACGTCATGTCTACCGAGCCTGAGAATCCTAACGTCATGTCTGCCGAGCCTGAGAATCCTCGCATCATGTCTGCCGAGCCTGAGTTTCTTCACGTCATGTCTACCGAGCCTAAACTTCTTCATGCCATGTCTGCCGAGCCTGAGCATCTTCACGTCAGCGCTCCACGTCAGTCCTGCCGAGCCTGCGCTTCACGTCAGTCCTGCCGAACCAGAGACTGTTCATACCTGGTCAGCCGCGCCGCCTAAACCCTCTAAGCTTGTCCCCGAGATTAAACCCCTTATCCCACCCAAGAAAATGTTTGGGGGGGCTATACGTCTCTATACACCCCATTTACCCCAGATTTTTTTCCCATTTACGTCAGCTAAATGCACTATTTTTCAGGCTGTTTTAGATAATAGAATGCCTAAAAATCTATACACTATCTGGGAAAATGATGATAGTTACTCAGTTAAAAATAAATAAAAAATCACCCAGTAGAGCCTACAACCTATTTTGTATTTAATTGTTCTCCAGCTGTAGTGAATCCAAAACACCAAAAATGTTAAGGATGACTCATTTTCACCCCTGGCAACTAAAAAGAGGCAACCATTATCTGACTATTTTTAAGTTAGCCTACATAGGTAAAATTGGAATTTGGTATAAACATCATTACATCATATCATTACATTGTCCGCGGTTCGTCTGACGCTGCTTCTGAATCTCTCTCTGGCCGGTGAGGTTTACTGTTAGTGTTCTGTATAAAAAACTTTGTTATGTCCATATTAACTTCAGCCGGTTAGCCAGTAAGCTCGTTACGACGCCTGGTGAAACATACAACAGCCCGCCAGCCCCTGATGACAACGACGAAGAAGAAGCTTTATATTCATACACTCAAGCTGAGTGATGCGCAATGCATTACCGTCCGCCACCACGCACGGTAGCTTTTGTTTCATTTTTTGCCGCTCCAGTCAGAAAGTCTGAGAGGAAATGAAACAAAGTTGAAGTTATTTAAAAAAACCTAAAAGATTCAGGGCTTTTGACAAAACATTCGGGGCTTAAGCCCAATTAGCCACCCCTCCGCTCCGCCCCTGCTGGCAATAATGCTTTGTGTCACCGGGTTAAAAAGAGGGAACTATGAGAGTGGACCGAATTGCCCAGGGGAGAGACTTCCGGTGTGGCACCAGGCCGGTTCCGGTGACATGTCATGGCCGACCGGGTTGACAAGCGGCAGCTGCAGCGGCTAATCAAGCAGCTATTGGAGCGCGTGTCTCCAACGGGGGATTTAAAAGTGGTGGCTTGAAGGACACAAAAGGCAGCAGGCGAGAGAGAGAGGCCGAGGCCGAAGCAGGAGCAGGGAAGGGCAGAGGAGGGGGAGAGAGGCAAAAGCGGTGGGGCGGCAGCAGAAGCAGAGACGAGAAGGATAAAGTGCTGTTGAGGTGCGGGGCACAATTGAGATCGAGAACGGACAAGAGACTGATGAGTGGGACCCGATCTTCGGGTCGTTCGTGCAAACCTGATGTCCCCCTCTTGAAGCTCATGATGGTGGATTGGCCAGCCCCGACGAGATGGAGTGAAGGTATACTTTTCACTGTGAAGTGGTGTGTCATTGCAGTGTCTGAAGATTGAAGTGAGCACGTGTGAAGATTTACAGTGGTTTGATGCATGCACGAGTATGGGAAAATTAAACGCTACAGCACTCTGAAATCTTTGTCGGGGATCGTTTAGCCCGGTGGGGCGTCAGGAAATAATTTGAACTGCTGTGGGAAAAGCTTTGTACAGGTGTCCCAGTTCATGCCGCTGTGGTAAAGAAAGGAGAAGTTCAGCTCTGTGTGTCGTTGTGAAGATCTGCATTCTGCCATTGCTGTCTTGTGGTAAGAGAAGACTCAGTTATTAACTGCTGGATTCTGTACTCACCATTGCTGTTCTGTGAACAGAGAGATCCCGTTATCCGCCGCTGCATTCTGCCATTGCTGTCCTGTGGTAAGAGAAGACTCAGTTATTAACTGCTGGATTCTGTACTCACCATTGCTGTTCTGTGAACAGAGAGATCCCGTTATCTGCCGCTGCATTCTGCCATTGCTGTCCTGTGGTAAGAGAAGACTCAGTTATTAACTGCTGGATTCTGTACTCACCATTGCTGTTCTATGAACAGAGAGATCCCGTTATCCGCCGCTGCATTCTGCCATTGCTGTCCTGTAGTAAGAGAAGACTCAGTTATTAACTGTTGGATTCTGTACTCACCATTGCTGTTCTGTGAACAGAGAGATCCTGTTATCCACCACTGCAATCTGCCATTGCTGTCCTGTGGGAAGAGAAGACTCAGTTATTAACTGTTGGACTTTGTCCCCCACACTGCTGTTCTGTAAAAGGAGATGACCAACTGCCGGCTGGCCTGAGTCTTCCTCCATCGAAGACTCCTCTGACCTGTTTCAACGAGCAGCCCCTACGAGGAGTTCTGCGTCAGTGACATTTCCTTAAAGTTTTTTTTACATTCAATAAAAAGAATCAAGCTTTTATATCACGTCGTTGTCTGGCCTCTTTGGTGTACTTTGGTGTAGCTCCTCTGGAGTGGTGGTTGTTCTCGGCCCTAGCGGTGACACTTTGTCTGATTCTGATAATCTCTGTGGTTGAACAAGTTTCTAACCTTCCCCTGATCTGCAGAGACTAACATAACCCTAATCCACAATAAAAAACACTTCCTATAAATGTAAAAATGTTTTTGTCAATGCTGTTGTTGTACTTTAGCTTACCTGTGAAACCTGCCATTGCGATACTGTGGATATTGTTGGCATCTGTTTGATAAATTGATTGTGATGTTCCTCATTTGTAAATCACTTTGGGTAAAAGCATCTGTAAATGTCGCTCACAATAAGGGTGCATCTAATATAGAGGAAGCATCTCTAATTCTAGAACAGGAAGTTTCATTTCATCACTGTTATAATGAATTTCTGATACACATCCATTAAAGTACAGCTGCACTTACTCTTTATCAAACCTATAATTAACATGAAAAAAAAAAAGTATATTAGGTTGGAATAGAACCTAGAGGGGAGTCCCCAAACTGTCAGCAAATTAAAAAAAAGGTGATGCTTGAGTTTAAAGGCTGTATAAAGCACATGGCCAATTTATTTACATATAAATAGTTTTTTTTTTCTCTCTCTCTCTTTAACTTACTCTTTTTCAGCAGTTCCACACTTGAGAATTAAATTTCTGTGCTTCTGTGCTTCTCTCAGTAGCAGTTTTCAGATTGTAAATATTGTTATTGCACTTGTGACCTAAAGTCAAGTGTGACCTAAAAGACAACTTCCCAGAAAGCATCACAGCATTTTTATATAGATTGAGTGAAGTGTAGCGTAAAACAATAATTTTGGAGGTTTGACTTTAGTCTTCCCACAGAGTAAAGGTAAAATGACTGAGCTATAATGATGATGTATGCCAGCATGGAAGCCTTCAGATATGCTCCAGAGATATTTCATTCAAGATCACCATATGGTATATGTGACTGTGAATGCCATGAACAGAAACCATAGTTGCATTTTTCAAATTGGTCCTGCAGCATATTATCTGAGCTTCCTTCAAATTACTGTAACAGGACAGTGCTCTAGTATGTCCTGCAATTACATGCCTGGAGACGGATCACAATGCTAATGAGACACACGAAGAGGGACATGACTGACATTGCAGTAACATGTCCATGTTGAGTGTTAATTGGCAGACATGTTCTTTTGAACATGCATGTTTGCAGTGGCCAGTGCTCCAGGTTTTCAGTGACCTTCGTAAACCTCAGTGTCCAATTAATAGATGTGGGGAGATTTCAAGACTTTGAAGCTGAAGTCTGTTACATTACAGTTCTAAAAACAGTTTGATCATAAAAAAAAAAAAAAAAAACTGTTAATAACATTATTATTATTAATATTATTTTGCTTATAACTTTATACAAGAGCGTAAATATACCTCCAGTGGATCCTCAAACTGTTGACAAAACCTCATAGCTCCACCCACCTCAATCATGAATGAAGTGCTGCACACATTTTGGAGACTGTCTCTTCTTGTTTGCAGTGCAAGGGTAAATAAAGAACTGGTTCTTTGAATAAGTACATACTTTTCTTTACTCAAAAAACACAATGTTTGTAAAGGTTAATGTTTTATGTTTTTTGAGGAGCAGAGAAGAGAGTCTGGAATTTGCTGTCTACTCTAGTCATAGCCTGCATAGCACTTCACTTTTATAAGATTTTGGCCAAATGTATTAAACGACAGAAAAAACTGAGCACCCACATAGCTAAAATAAACTTTGTTACCTGTAAGTTGATAAAAACATAATGTGATGCAGTTACTTCCTCAGATGGAAGTTTTCCATGTCAACTTTTGGTATTTACCATAATTACCATAGCACATGAAGGCTCCATTACATCCCACCCTCTCTGCAAATCGTCGTCCAAAGCCACGCCTCCTGAAAGCATGAACGTGCACAGCCAAGAAGACCGGAGACAACGTTACTGCAATACATCATGTGTCATTCACCGGTGAGAAAACTGTATAGTACAGTGAGTAACACTACAATATCAAACGTAAACAAATTCTTTAAAACAGAATTAGATGCAGCAAGTTTTCGGTTTGTTTAGCTAGCAAAACTTGTCAGTGTGTAATAATATTTCTTGCATGATAGGGTTTCCACAATGAGAGTCTGCTTGGCTCCGATAAAGATACAGATCGTAGATCCTTTGCCAGTGCCACTTGTTGTCGGTTCAGAAGGAAAATGAGGTTGTTGCTGCTTGCCTGCCATTCTCGCTCTGTCTGCACAGTGAACGTGCTATGTCTGTGTGAACAGCCTGCGCAGTGGTATGCAAACACACATTGACTGACAGGAACACATGCTATAGGACCGTTCAGACCGAACTCAACGATTGAATGAACATTTATGGTCCTACGCCTTCCACAGACTACATTATTTATTATTATTACAAAATTACATTATCAGGATATGAGGAGACTTTCAACCAGCATAACAAAAACATTTTCTGCAGAGAATCACTGATGCACCTTTAACCATTTAAAGGTAGCCTAATTTTAAATAACCGTTTCCGTTCAGAATGACTAAGTGTGACGGATGTTAATATTCATGAGTGAATATTCACTGAGAATACATGTATTTCACCAATAATCCTTCCTGTCAATTTTAGTTTATTTACTTTATATTACTGTGCCCAAGAAAAGGCTATAATTTGGTTTTTGACATCATTAGTATTCATTTGGTTAAAGAGTTTTGCGATTTTTTTTTTTGTTGTTGACGTCGTGACGTCATTGCCGCTCACCTCGTGCTGCGTCCTCAGTCTGCTTTGAGCGCGCTAAGGAGAGGTAAGCAATTAGAGGTGCTCTTCTTATATAAGAGTATAAAAGTTATCCTAAATGTGATTAAGTTTATAATATGCTGTAATATTATTGTTAAGACTGTTATAAGTGTTGTAGGAAGTGTTTTATGAATGGATGGATAGGATTTGATAGTATTATTACTGGGAACAGCAATTTGAGTATGTGTGTGCGTAAATAGAACGTGGTGATTGAGTATGTGTGTGCGTCAATAGAACGCGGTGAATTTTACTGATTCATTTACTGGTATTTGATTTGTGCAGGTGATTGAATCACAGAGTGAACACATTGTTGCTGTATTTTGTTTAATCCATCCAGGTATGTTTTATTTCTGTTAAATTTCCTAATGTATTCATTTTGTATCAGTTTGTTTCTTTACTAATTTGTGATTGACTTAAAAATAGCTGCAGGAGAATGTAATGTATGTTTGGTGTAAATGCTTGTGACAATTAATTTTGCCATTGTATGTAACATGTTTCACACACAGTATTTTTGATGTCATTATCATTGTGATGTGTGCTCAGTCTGCTTTGAGCGCGCTAAGGAGAGGTGATTGAATCACAGAGTGAACACATTGTTGCTGTATTTTGTTTAATCCATCCAGACTCCTTTGAGCATGCTGAGGAGAGTACCATCTACTTCCTCAATGAAAATAAATTCTCCATGAGCAGCAGTTCCAGTGTCCGGTGTCTTCTCTGAATAAACCAACACAACGCAGATCATAACAGTGGGCAGATTTAGGCCGGTTACAGTGGTGCCGTGACCCGGATGAAGATCAGTTCGTCTTCCAGGATCTTCATCCAAGGACCAATGCCGTTTGGTCGCCGGTGGATGCTGCACTTCACTCGAGGTTTCAATCAATAGTAACACAAATAGGTGAACTTTGCTGACCTGGACATTTCACTTCATACTTGGTGCCACCAGTTTTTATTTTTTCCCTTTGGTATCTTTTAATAACTTTCTTATCTTTATTTTTTTTTACATTTGAGGTTTTCATTATTCATTGTTTGGTGAAATTATTTGTTAATGAGGAACAATGGCGCAGGTTTTCAATGCAGACAATTTTAATGCTGAGGGGGACATGTCAGATTTAAATTTTGGGAGAGGTCGACTTTTCAGTGACCGTACATTCACACCTGTTCCAGGGAGGGGTAAGGTAGAACGAATATCACCTGAACTTTGTTCCACTCGAGTAACTGAACAAACACCTAGTCATTTACGAGGTAATCCATTATCATTCTGCCCAGACATAAGTGATCCAGCATGGTCTAACCTTATAACACACATTGCTCAGGAAGTAGGAACTAGTATAATTTCTGCTCAAAGTGGGGTAGCGTATGGGGAAAGAGCATCAACCAATGCACAGACTAGAAGTTTAGGTGCAGCTCAGTCATTCTCAGAGACACCCTCACTTAATTTGACAGGAGTTAAACTAGTCATGCAGTCTGAAGCAAAAGAGCCCCCTGTTTTCCGAGGGGATGGAACAGATAAGTTCAGTGTGCATGAGTGGGAGGATTTAATGGACACTTACCTGCGTAAAAGAGGCATACCAGTGCTGGAGCACCATCATGAAATCCTTTCAAGGCTGATGGGTAAAGCAAAAGACATCGTTAGAATTACCCTTCGCAGTAACACTTCCCTAAGACCCTCTGAGAACCCCAAAGTGATATTTGATATCCTAAAACAGCATTTCAGCGAGGTCAGATATTCTTACATGCCTTTAGCTGATTTCTATGGCACAGTGCCTGTTGCCGGAGAAAACCCAATTGAATACTGGGTCCGTTTAAATAAGGCTGTGGATGTTGCAGAGGAGGCTCTAGCTAGGCTTGGGCGACAGATGGATAATCCATGCCAGGAGGCAGCCATGATGTTTGTCAAACACTGCCCGGACCCAACTCTGTCAGCCATTTTCCGCTTGAAAGCACCAGATAAGTGGACCGCAAGTGAGGTACAAGAGCATCTCGACAGGTATCAGACTGAGCAAAAAGAACAGTTGGCAGTCAAATCCAAGCGCAACTTTGTTGTGAGAAATGTTACAACTCATGCCCAGTCACCTATGGAGGGTGGGGTCGTCACCAGTGTCCTTCCTGTTCTGTCATCTGATAATGTTAATGAAAGCACCCAATCTCATCCACAGAATGATGATAACTGCATGAAGACGCTCATCGGTTTACTTGATCGTGCTCTTTCCCAGAATAGTCAAGCAGAGATGAGGCGCACTCGGCCGAACCAATCCCTTGTGAGAGCATGTAAGGTATGCCATTCACTTGAGCATTCAACCTTAGCACATTGTCGACAACAACGACTTTGTCTTGCCTGTTTCCAGCCTGGTCACATAAAGAAAGATTGTGCTAATGTCCAACCCCGTGATCACAATCAGTTTGCCCAGCCACCTCAAGGTTCACCAGCTTTAAAATAGTCAGCCCACACCAGGAGAGGGGACGTGTGGGTAGAGTTGAGCAAACCCTCGAAAATGTTGATCTCATGCAAGTTTACGAAAGTGCCTGTGCACAAGCTCCTGTTGAAGTCAAAGTGATTGCTCAGAATATGCAAACCCTTGAAGTTTTTGATGAATTGTTTTATGCACCCATCTGTGTCAATGACAAATTCCAGATGATGGGAATGTTGGACTCAGGATCCATGGCATGCACTTTCAGTGAAGCAGTAGAGAGCAGAATGCTGGATGAGGATGTGCTGCCAAAGCCCACACCATTGTTGCAGGAAATAATGTTAATAGGCTGTGGAGGTAAAGCAACTAAGCCAAAATGCATGTATGAAGTTGAGCTGAAAGTGTATGGCGAGAGATGTTTAGTTCCTGTTCTAGTTGTGCCAGGACAAAGAGACGACTTGATCATTGGCACCAACTTGATTAAGTTCCTTATGCACAGGATGAAGATCAGTGATGATTACTGGAGGATTGTGTCTAACGGTGTCTCAGAGCCATCTTCATCGTGTGAACAATTCCTGGATGTCATGGCAAATACTTGCCGCTGGCGAGGTGGTCATCCACCTGGCAAGGTTGGGACTGTAAAGCTTCAGCAGTCAGTTACACTTATGGCCAAAAAAGAGCACCTTGTTTGGGGAAGGCTACCTAGTAATACTGCCATGTCACCAGGGAGTACTGTAATTGTGGAGGCCACTTCTTCCAGATCCATGCCACGGGACATCATCATTGGCCGAGTTGTTACACCATTGTGGGGAGATCGTTGGGTTCCTCTAAAAGTTACCAACCTTTCAGACAAACCAGTCACCCTAAAAAGAAACCGTAAGCTTGCGGATGTGTTCCCATGCCTAGCTGTGGAAGATTTCGAGCTGTTGCAAGGTTTCAGTCAAGTTCAGATGCCCACGTCCGGGAATTCTTGTCAACTTGCACCGAGCACAGCTGATCTTAAACAAAGACTAAAGGCCATAGGCCTCAGTAACATCGACATTGACACATGCTCTGTCAGAGATGCAGCAAGAGAAAAGCTTGTTCAGCTGCTTGAGAATTACCATGATGTATTTTCTAAGCATTCTCTGGATTGTGGGGAGGTCAGTGGTTTTGTCCATCGCATTCGCTTGACAGACGAGCGTCCATTCCGACTGCCATACCGACGAGTACCACCTGCTCACTATCAAAAATTACGGCAAGTTCTCTCAGAAATGGAAGAACAAGGCATAATTCGAAAATCAGTGAGCGAGTATGCTTCGCCCTTGGTTCTAGTTTGGAAGAAAGATGGCGGCTTGAGGATTTGTACGGACTTTAGATGGCTGAACGCCAGAACCATGAAGGACGCACATCCGCTCCCACATCAGTCTGACTGTCTAGTTGCCTTGGGTGGAAACACTCTCTTCAGTACTATGGACTTAACATCCGGATTTTATAACATCCCCATGGCTGAAGAAGATAAAAAGTACACAGCGTTTACTACTCCAGTAGGACTCCATGAGTACAACAGGATGCCTCAAGGATTGTGCAATAGCCCAGCATCGTTTATGCGCATGATGTTGAGCATCTTTGGAGACCTGAATTTTAGTAGTCTGCTGTGTTATTTAGACGACCTACTGGTGTTTGCTCCTGATGAAAATGCAGCCCTGGAGCGGTTAGAGGTGGTATTCCAACGATTGAGGAGCCACAATCTAAAGTTAAGTCCAAAAAAATGCCATCTGATGCGAGCATCCGTTAAGTTCTTAGGCCACATCATTGATGGAAATGGTGTTTCTGTGGATCCTTCAAAGGTTGAGGCCATAGTCAAGCTGTCAAAAACTGATCTCATGGAAGAAGATGGGTGTACTCCATCTGTGAGGAGAATTAAGTCTGTTTTGGGAATGATCCTCTATTACCAGCACTTTATCCCAAATTGCTCCTCCATAGCCAAACCGCTCTTCTCCCTAACAGCTGGACAGAGAAAGAGGACAAAGGTCAAAACTGAAGCTAAGGCAGGCACATACAGAAAGCTCAAGCCAACTGACTGGACCTCAGAGTGTGATGATGCTCTTTCTAATCTGAAAGAGAGCCTACTGCACAGTGTGGTCTTAGCACATCCCGACTTCTCTCTTCCATTAATCTTGTCAATCGATGCTTCTCTGGATGGACTCGGGGCTGTGTTATCACAAATACCAGCAGGCGAGGAGAAAGCTCGTCCCATTGCATTCGCAAGCAAGTCCCTAAGTAACTCTCAGAGGAGATATCCGGCACACAAACTCGAGTTTTTAGCCTTAAAGTGGAGCGTGTGTGTCATTGGCTAAAGGGCCACACGTTCACTGTATGGACGGACAATAATCCGCTCACTTATATTCTAACCAAGGCTAAGCTTGATGCTTGTGAACAGCGATGGGTGTCTAAGCTAGCTGCTTACACCTTCGACCTCAAACATATTGCTGGAAAGAAAAACACTGTGGCTGATGCTTTGAGCCGAGATCCTTTCGCAAAAACAATTAGTCACAGGCTCATCACAGAGCGATATGGCGGCTTACTCTCTGAAGCTGCAGGTGTAACTGAAGATGGAATTCAAGATACTTTCCGTTTGCAAGTGAACAGTCTTCATGCGTCGCCTCAGCCAAATTTTGCAGTGTCATGTGATCACACAGCAGTCGGAACACAATTGAACCTCCATAATCAGTGGGAGACTGTAACTGAGCTGAGGGCTATTCAGGCAATTCAGGCCATCCAGAATGCAGTACCTCTTGAGTATGACACAATCTCAGCAATCCCCCTTGAGGAGATTCAGCATGGCCAAGAGTCAGATCCAGTGATCTCCAAAATTATGCCATATCTGAGTCAGAAGAAGCGACCATCAAGGCGAGAGAGGGCTGGAATGGATGCCAGGACTCTAGTTCTTCTTAAGCAATGGGATCGGCTGAAGATTCAAGATGGAGTAGTCTACCGTGTCTCAAAAGATCCTTTAAGCAAGTACAAGAGGTTTCAACTGGTGCTTCCTTCTAGTCTTAAGAGTAAAGCCTTAAATGGTGTACACAATCTCGCTGGACATCAGGGACAGTCAAGAACTCTTCAGCTAGCTCGACAACGCTTTTTCTGGCCTAGAATGGAGCATGACATAAGGGACTATGTCAAGTGTTGTCAGAGATGTATATTGGCCAAAACACCAGAGCCATCTGCACGAGCCCCACTTGAGAGCATTAGAACTTCTGCCCCAATGGAGTTAGTGTGTTTGGATTTTTGGAGTGCTGAAGACAGCAAGCAGCGTTCTGTAGACGTATTAGTTGTGACTGATCACTTCACAAAGTTGGCCCATGCCTTTCCGTGTGTAAACCAGAAAGCAAAACAAATTGCGAAGAAGCTGTGGGATCACATCTTCTGTGTTTATGGTTTCCCAACACGCATTCACACGGATCAAGGGACCAACTTTGAAAGTACCATCATAGCAGAGCTGCTCAAGCTGGCAGGTGTTGAGAAATCCCACACTACATCATATCACCCGATGGGAAACGGTGGGACCGAGAGGTTTAATCGGACCCTGGGCAGTATGCTTCGTTCTCTGCCTCTCAAGGAGAAGCACAAGTGGCCCGAGCAGATACAGACTCTGACATTCGCATATAATGCCACAGTACATGAGACCACTGGTTATGCCCCAGCTAATGTTTGGTCGCATCCCAAAGCTACCTGTTGATGTCATGTTTGGGCAGGTGTTGCATGACTCTGTGATTGTTGACCATGGCAACTATGTGAAAACCCTAATGTCTTACCTGCATGAGGCGGCTCGAATTGCTCAGAAACACACTGAAAAAGAACAGAAGAAGCAGGCCAAGGGTTACAATCGGAAGGTCAAGGGCACAAGTTTGAACATCGGAGACAGAGTGCTCCTTGCAAACAAGAGTGAAAGAGGAAAGAGGAAGCTTGCCGATAAGTGGGACCCAACCGTCTATACTGTAAAGGACCGGAATCTTCAAACAAACATATACAAACTGATTGACGAGGCAGGCAAATCTAAAGTTGTGCATCGGAATTTGATTCTTGACATCAGCTTCCTACCCGTTGTACCATCTCAAGATGACAATGATGTACAGTCTAATGCTGACAATATGGAGAGCGAGTCTTGTGTGTCTGAGCCGTCTGACTCGTTTGAAGAGGAGAGTTCTGATGATAGAACGAGGGCATGGGTACTTGAAGGACAAGAACAGATTGAAGGACAAGAGTTTGTTGATGATGATGATCTGGACTCTGATCATTCAGTTCACAGTCAAAGAAGCGTCTGTGAACAAAATCCTAGTCAAAATGAGGCTGTTGGAGGTTCTGATCAAGTACCTGTTAGAGAGACTGAATCTTTTGCTAGTAATCATGACTCATTACCTGAAACTTTGAATGACACACACGATAACAGTATGACTGACACGCATGCACAAATTCCAGTTGACACATTGGGTGTTAGGACCCGTGCAGGCAGGATGGTCAAGAAAGTTAATCGTTTAATTGAGTCAATGGCACAGAGACCATTTTATGTTCAGAGAATGGGTTCATCTTTAGCAAGGAAATCAGGATCATTTCTTTCTTTATTTTAGAAGGATATTTGTTTCTGTGAAGATACTGTGAAAATGTGTACAATGTGAATTTCAAAGTGTAATACAGACCAGATTTTTGGATGTTGTACAAGGCAGCATACTGTTCTAAGAATATCTGAGACTTGATCAACCTTGGATTTTTCTTAACCTGTAAAGCAGGTAACTTACTATGTTGAACTGCGAATGAGATTCGTTGCGAATGTGGTTCTGTTGGACCAATTTTGTGTCATTTGGTCAGGATATTAGTGAAATTCAGGAGGGGTGAATGTGACGGATGTTAATATTCATGAGTGAATATTCACTGAGAATACATGTATTTCACCAATAATCCTTCCTGTCAATTTTAGTTTATTTACTTTATATTACTGTGCCCAAGAAAAGGCTATAATTTGGTTTTTGACATCATTAGTATTCATTTGGTTAAAGAGTTTTGCGATTTTTTTTTTTTTTTTTTTTTTTTTTTTTTTTGTTGTTGTTGACGTCGTGACGTCATTGCCGCTCACCTCGTGCTGCGTCCTCAGTCTGCTTTGAGCGCGCTAAGGAGAGGTAAGCAATTAGAGGTGCTCTTCTTATATAAGAGTATAAAAGTTATCCTAAATGTGATTAAGTTTATAATATGCTGTAATATTATTGTTAAGACTGTTATAAGTGTTGTAGGAAGTGTTTTATGAATGGATGGATAGGATTTGATAGTATTATTACTGGGAACAGCAATTTGAGTATGTGTGTGCGTAAATAGAACGTGGTGATTGAGTATGTGTGTGCGTCAATAGAACGCGGTGAATTTTACTGATTCATTTACTGGTATTTGATTTGTGCAGGTGATTGAATCACAGAGTGAACACATTGTTGCTGTATTTTGTTTAATCCATCCAGGTATGTTTTATTTCTGTTAAATTTCCTAATGTATTCATTTTGTATCAGTTTGTTTCTTTACTAATTTGTGATTGACTTAAAAATAGCTGCAGGAGAATGTAATGTATGTTTGGTGTAAATGCTTGTGACAATTAATTTTGCCATTGTATGTAACATGTTTCACACACAGTATTTTTGATGTCATTATCATTGTGATGTGTGCTCAGTCTGCTTTGAGCGCGCTAAGGAGAGGTGATTGAATCACAGAGTGAACACATTGTTGCTGTATTTTGTTTAATCCATCCAGACTCCTTTGAGCATGCTGAGGAGAGTACCATCTACTTCCTCAATGAAAATAAATTCTCCATGAGCAGCAGTTCCAGTGTCCGGTGTCTTCTCTGAATAAACCAACACAACGCAGATCATAACAGTGGGCAGATTTAGGCCGGTTACATAAGCTTGATTTCGGTTTCATTTTTGTTTGTTCCTGTTAAAATGTCATTAATTTCCAGTTTTTGTTTTTGTTACTTGAACCAGAGCCCTGAATCATATCATATAATAGTAACAATATTCAGACTCAGAGAGAACAGATGAAAGTAAGCAATGAGTTTATGTAAACAACAGTGAGCAATGCAGGCAGGTGAATATAGAGAAAGACAATGCAATGGAGAACAGTTATCTTGGATGAATATAACAGTCTTTTTCTGTCTTTCGTAGAGTCAGTGAAGCAGACGGGAAGGCTGGGCAGGATAAAGGATAGCACACAACTCAGTTACTGGGAACAGGTGAGATCCACAGTGGCATGGGAAGTGCACAGAGACAAGGGAGAGGAACGCTGGAGAGGAGAACTAGGAATTGGAGAACAGGAGCTAGAATATTCTCATGTACAGTGAGGAAAATAAGTATTTGAACACCCTGCTATTTTGCAAGTTCTCCCACTTGGAAATCATGTAGGGGTCTGAAATTGTCATCGTAGGTGCATGTCCACTGTGAGAGACATAATCTAAAAAAAAAAATCCAGAAATCACAATATATGATTTTTTAACTATTTATTTGTATGATACAGCTGCAAATAAGTATTTGAACACCTGTCTATCAGCTAGAATTCTGACCCTCAAAGACCTGTTAGTCTGCCTTTAAAATGTCCACCTCCACTCCATTTATTATCCTAAATTAGATGCACCTGTTTGAGGTCGTTAGCTGCATAAAGACACCTGTCCACCCCATACAATCAGTAAGAATCCAACTACTAACATGGCCAAGACCAAAGAGCTGTCCAAAGACACTAGAGACAAAATTGTACACCTCCACAAGGCTGGAAAGGGCTACGGGGAAATTGCCAAGCAGCTTGGTGAAAAAAGGTCCACTGTTGGAGCAATCATTAGAAAATGGAAGAAGCTAAACATGACTGTCAATCTCCCTCGGACTGGGGATCCATGCAAGATCTCACCTCGTGGGGTCTCAATGATCCTAAGAAAGGTGAGAAATCAGCCCAGAACTACATGGGAGGAGCTGGTCAATGACCTGAAAAGAGCTGGGACCACCGTTTCCAAGGTTACTGTTGGTAATACACTAAGACGTCATGGTTTGAAATCATGCATGGCACGGAAGGTTCCCCTGCTTAAACCAGCACATGTCAAGGCCCGTCTTAAGTTTGCCAATGACCATTTGGATGATCCAGAGGAGTCATGGGAGAAAGTCATGTGGTCAGATGAGACCAAAATATAACTTTTTGGTCATAATTCCACTAAACGTGTTTGGAGGAAGAAGAATGATGAGTACCATCCCAAGAACACCATCCCTACTGTGAAGCATGGGGGTGGTAGCATCATGCTTTGGGGGTGTTTTTCTGCACATGGGACAGGGCGACTGCACTGTATTAAGGAGAGGATGACCGGGGCCATGTATTGCGAGATTTTGGGGAACAACCTCCTTCCCTCAGTTAGAGCATTGAAGATGGGTCGAGGCTGGGTCTTCCAACATGACAATGACCCGAAGCACATAGCCAGGATAACCAAGGAGTGGCTCTGTAAGAAGCATATCAAGGTTCTGGCGTGGCCTAGCCAGTCTCCAGACCTAAACCCAATAGAGAATCTTTGGAGGGAGCTCAAACTCCGTGTTTCTCAGCGACAGCCCAGAAACCTGACTGATCTAGAGAAGATCTGTGTGGAGGAGTGGGCCAAAATCCCTCCTGCAGTGTGTGCAAACCTGGTGAAAAACTACAGGAAACGTTTGACCTCTGTAATTGCAAACAAAGGCTACTGTACCAAATATTAACATTGATTTTCTCAGGTGTTCAAATACTTATTTGCAGCTGTATCATACAAATAAATAGTTAAAAAATCATGCATTGTGATTTCTGGATTTTTTTTTTTAGATTATGTCTCTCACAGTGGACGTGCACCTACGATGACAATTTCAGACCCCTCCATGATTTCTAAGTGGGAGAACTTGCAAAATAGCAGGGTGTTCAAATACTTATTTTCCTCACTGTAAGTAACGCACAGGTAAGTAGTGAATGGGTGGTGTATGCGAATTGGAGACCAGACAAAGACTGAGGCTGAGGTGTGTGCTAATATATGTCTGTTGATTGGTGCACTGATGGGTGACAGTTGCAGGTGATCTGTGATCTCTGGTGACAGGGATCGTTGTGAGGGAGTGACGGTGGAACCCTGGTGTGTCCGTGACAATAATATAATGTAATATAATATAATATCATTAATATAATATAATATAATATAATATAATAATGTATAAAATTATTTTTCTGCAAGTCTTCACATTTGGCTAATATATATTGTGTTCACTATGATGATAATTCATATTTATTGAGATTTATAATAATAATAATTTCCATTAACAATCTTGTGTTAACAATATGCTTATTTTCTATTCCACTTTGAGCTCTACCTGTTATAGAAGTAACGGTAAAGTCATTTTCGTAGAACCAATGACAAGGAATGCCCAGAGGCTTCAGAAAGCTTTCATTAATATTTCATATTGTTAATTACCCAGTAAATTACTTGTGATGCAATTGCAAAAAGCATTAAAACCTATTGAATGAGCCATTATAGCAGATGTATAAGTTATGAATATCACTGGACTTCATTTAGGAACCATGTCTGTATTGATTGGGTAATAAAATGCATCCTTCTCTTTCTCGTTCTCTCTCCGTGTTCATTTGGGATATTTGCAATTACTTGCTTTAACGTTTGAACTAAAAAGGGTTTAAAATTGGGTTCCATGTTGCATCTTTTTTGAAGGCTCGATGTCTGTCACAGTTCAGTGTTCATTTGCATGCTGGGATACTCAGGCGTTTTTGACATTTGGGTAAATTAATTAGAAAATAGAACGCTGGTGCTGAGCAGTAACTAATATGTTTATTCGCCCCTGACAGTGGTCTGAATGGACATCTTTAGTCAGTTTTCATGTCTGATTAACTGGATCAGATGCTTAAGATTCAGAGACACCAATGCCACAGTTTTAGACAGACAAACCTGCCTAAAAACACCACTGTTAATGGTGATAAGTATATATTGTGTTTATTAGCATAATTTGTTTTTTAAAAATAATTTAAAAGTGGTGCAAAACTGGTCACGGTGATAAAGTGGTTGCTATGGCTTTCTAATGTTTTTTTAAGGCATTTCTAGGTGGTTGCTTACTGGCCCAATCAAAAGAGCCAGCTCCCAAATTCTGGTCTCTAAATCTGGATTGGGTCTCCACTGAAATAAACTAATTTCATTATTTTCAGTGCAAGCACACCTCTTTCGATCATGTCTGCTAGCTAATGATTGGCTAAAAGTGCGTGGTCGTCGGCAGCGTCAACACCATCGCCAGCCGACTCTGATACTCGCTATGTTACTTTATTTGCCTAATTGCTTTAGTGAATATGGTGCTGATTATAAATGTAACCATGGCTGCAACTCTCTGTTGCTTTTGCGAAATCAAATACAGCAGTAAGCATGGCCTCATATCTCTCTTTGCCTTTCTGTTCAGTTAAAGGTTAGTCTTATTAGCTACCTTGACTTTTCGCTCTTTTTTTCAACTAGCAAGCACACACAATCTCTACTGATGCCGATGAGGTTTTAGTGTATTTATCTTTGCATCATAAATCAAAGTATAGAAGCATGGAAGGGGATGAATTTAATGGAAGCTTGTTTCCACCACGGAATAAAACAACTTTTTATCTCGCAATTCTAACTTTTTTACCTTACAATTGTGAGATATAAACTTGCATTCACAAGTTATAAAGTCAGAATTGTTAGTTATGCTAACAATTATGAGTTATAAAATCAGAATTGCTGGATATAAACTCACAATTGCAAGAAAAAAAGAAGAAGAGAATTCAGCTGATTTTTTTTCTTGCAATTCAGAGTTTATATGTCACAATTCTGAGGGGAAAATCATTAAAGGGGATCCTGTTGAGTCATGATGGTGATGGTGATGTTGAATTTTCAATGATTACAAAGGTACAAGTGCAAATTTTCTGAAATTAACGCAGTCACTCACACATCATTAAACATTTAAAATTATTATACATGATATCAAGAGCACTAATATGTTCTAGCAAGTTCACATATCAGCTCATATTGTGCTGTTCTGCTTTGTAACTGAAACATTTGTTAGTTTGTTTGGTTTAAAATGAGTTTCTAAAATGAGTTTCTCTGAATCTTAGGCCCTGTTAACACCTGGTATTAAGATTTTTGGTCGATCAGATCACTAGTAGACAAGGGAGACACATTCCCGTTTACACTCGGTGTTTAAATACATCTCTTTTGTCCACTTTCAACCACTTTCTGATCTCTTTGATGGGAGAGTCTCATTGTGCTTGGTACGTTTTTCGTCTTCAAACCAAACTTGGGTCTTCAGCCGACAAAGTTTAAATCCCATCTGGCTTGGGCGCATCCCATAATGTTTACACATTAAGTCAGTAGGCGGAGAGTAGGCAGACAGTGGGTGGTCGTTTGTGGCTGTTCGACAACAAGTGCGTCTACACTATGAAAGCAATCCGGTTGAATACATTTTTCGAGTACCTCTGGAAGTTGTCGAAAGTGGACAAGCTCAAAATGTAGACCCTGTTTACACCTATATTTAGTGTCGTCCACTTGAGATTCAACTAAAACGCATCGTAATACCAGGTGTAAACAGGGCCATAGTTGTAGATTGGGGACATGTGGAGAAAAGATGCAGTATAATTAAAGACATTTGGTGAAAAAAAAAAAAAAAACACAAAACAAAAAAAAACCTTATCATAGAGCAAAGGCTGATCAAGGTGATGGAATTTGATCAAAGAAAAATAGCTCCCTCCTCTTCCTCCTAACTGAAGACCAAAGCAGCCCTCCCTTGACTGTTTGCTCAAATCCGCCTCAAACCAAACCCATCCTACATCTCCATCTCTGAGCCTCAGAGCCCTGCTGATGAAAGACTAACATAAGCAGATTGATATTGAGTTAGAGGACCAGTCATGAAAAGCTTTCATCAGTGTAGGGTAGAAGAGCCGGTGATGATAGCACATGGAGAAGAGAAAAAAATGGGAGAGATTAGACAAAGGACAGAGACCCCATTATTTTAAAGGGGTCATGGCATGGATTGTTTTAATTTTAATATGTTTCTTGAGGTTTACTTAATGTTATAATAAAGGAAATTTTATTATTTCACTTGAGTGTATGTTTTGAAAACATTATCAATATAAGACCGTCATTTATAAAGCATTATGAAATAATTTACTTAGGTTTGTGATGCAGGTGCTGTCAGATCTAAAACAGTTGGCTGCTTTTTGCTTTTGTGAACTCTCCATTACAATGTCCCTCGCTGACAAAACGAAATGCTCCGAACAAACATATAATCCTCCGACACGATACAGAATGCGATTGAAATAAAACCATACACTTGTTTCTGATGTTTCTGAGATCCTTCTTAAGTATTTACAGAGACGCAAACGAGCTGTTTCATCTGCAAATGTTATTTTACTCTTCCATTTGTCCTGTTGTTAACAGACTCAAGTGCATGGATTATGTCAGTAGCTGAACATGCATCTATATACTTTATCCAGCAGTGGTGTAGGCAGAATTTTATTTTTGGCCGTGCCTGGGCAAAAGTGATCGGGCATTTTCCTTTACTTTCATATACATATAAGGAATATATAGCCAAAACCAATCTTACTGTCAGGATTCTATCACCATCTCTTCCCACTCATTCCCTCACTCCGCCTACTCAGTCATTCACCCGTTCATTATCACCGGATTACTAATCACCGTCACCTGGATCTCATCTTCAGCTCACCCATATATACCTGCATTCACCATTCAGTCATTGTCTGATCTTGTTGATTCATGACACACAGACTCTCTACATTACCTACTTGCATACTCACCGTCGATCCCGATCTTCTTCAGCCTGTCTTCATTCCGTCATCAGTGAAACTTCATCATCTTCATCTGCAAGAGAGAGAGAGAGACTTGGTTATCATTCAGTTAAGCTTCATCTGATTATCTACTTCCTGTTTACTCACCTTTCACGCTGTGTCCGATCCATTCTGCTATTAAAATATCAAACTTACCATCTTGTCTGCTTCGTTTGTGCAAACCTGACACTTACATACTCAATATTCAGGTAATATCAATAATTTTTTCCTTAGTTTTTAGCGAAAATAAATCGCAGTAGAACATGCGCACAGTACAGAAAAACTACCAAGACTTCGTCATAAACATGTTTGAAACTCCGTTGGGAAAAAGCATGTCCAATGTCAACATAACCACAATTTATTCACTATTGACCCAAGCACCAAATATTGTTGCAGATTACAATACTCAAACTATAAAGTTAGAACAAATCTGTGTTCTAAAAAAAAAGAGAGAATCTTTCACGCATGTTCAATTCCGAATACAAAACACAGATGTGAACATTTATCACTTGTGAATTAAGTCATACAACATTAACAAACAACAGCACCTAGAATAGCTACAACCCGTCCACATACAAAATAACAAACAAAAAAAATCAGATTTTCACAACAAAATGCCTAACCTGTTACAGAATAACCAGAGACTCCTGGGCTTGGAATTGAAGTGTTGCCGTTACCTACATACTGATGGATGGGTTCTCTTTTATAATGAATGCAACTATAATTTATGTTTGTTTCATACTTTATATATTATAGTATTTATATATTTTTATTTAGATATTTATTAATTTTATTTTCTGAATACTGTTAAATTATAAATTAAATTATGTTTATAGTGTTTAATGTTTGTAAACATTTTGTTTTATTTACTGGTTATTTTATATTATTTCTACATGTAATAATAAAATGTGAATTGTACACTGATCAACAATAAAATTGTTGAGGTTATTTGTCATGCTAGAAAACTCAATAGCAGCAGGTAGACAAATACAACTTACAGTTGTCTGACAATACAACAGTTGACAACTGAGGAGTAGACAGGCAGCAACTTAAGTACAAGACGAATGAAATAATGATAAACATCTGTGCAGATCAAATTAATCTCTATGACAACTGATAAGAGTGGCGGGAAACTGAACAAAGGAACACGTGACTGAAAATAACAAACTAAAATTCCATAAAAATTTAATTCGATCAAAATAACTGAATGTCCGTGACATTATTGTTGATGAAATTGTTATTATGTTATGGATGTTATAAGTGTTGTTGATGTTGCATATTTATTTGTGCTTGCTCATTTCCCCAATTTTTACATTTTGATTAATTTGACTGTCATCTAATCTTTGCCGTCAAATTAATCTTTAAGAAATTGAGTAGTTAATAAAAGTGATAAAGTTAGTTTTAGCAAATTTCAAATTGAATACCCATTTTTAATTCTGACCATTGTAATTATTTTAAAGTTTTAGTGTGTTATGTTTCATTGATTTCATTTAGAATAAATTATTTGTTTATTTTAATAGTTTAGAATTATAAAATCAGCCATTTATCAGTTATTGGCCATGACATCATTTTAATATTAGAGCATCCCTAATGCATTCCTACAATTGATCTTAAGTGTCTTAATGAGAAACATAAGCAATACAAGCTGATTTACTTAAGACAAGGCAGGTTGCTTTTTGGGGGCCGCCATGAGATTGCATGACCATTTGAATACTACAGTAGGATACTACATTGTAGTAATGGATTGAAATCGAAATGGAAGTGAAATTACACCGGAAAGGATGCTTTAAAGGAACATAGTAAGTTTGATTAGAATGGAAGGTAAATTGAAGAAACCCTATTGAGGTTAAAAGCATTGTACTTGAATCTTAATCTCCAATGCTAATTTTGTACATTTTTAGTTTAAATTAAAGACTGCTAGGCATTTGACTCGTGAGCATTGAGATCTGTGATGCTCAAAGCTGCGCTGGTGTGGAGGATGCATGAGAAGTGATTTGTCTTTGGGTTGAAATCCTCCAGCTGATTAATGAGCCATTCCTCTTTCTGCTTCTTCAGGTAATCATGCTAAGAGCTCAAGAAAACTGCAGGGAGTCAATAGACATTTTCCGCCTGCTATATCTAGTCTTAAAAGCAGGAAGGGGAGATCCCTCCCCCACAACTAATCTTTTTACTTCCTTCCTCCTGCAAAGTCTTGAAAGTGCAGTGACAGGCACAAAGACAGTCAGAAAGAACACCTAGCACTTGCTCTTCAGACTTCAATACATCATGTTTCACAAAGACATGCAAAGACATTGATGCGGGTGGAATTAGTGCTTCAGGCGGCTATAAATACCTTAAAGTTAACTTAAAGGATCGTGAAGGCACACTCTATCTCGGTGCCTCACGTTTCCCTTCGAATGCAATGATATCTAGTCTTTTCAGGCTTGACTGCAAGGCTAATGGTGTGGAGATATTTTTCTCTCGGAATTGGATCTTATTGTGGACTGAAGCGCTCACTCAAAATCTTATCTCGGCTGAAGCGCTGATTCATGCGTTTTGCTGACTCCGCGGGTCAGGGCCACACTGTCCGTCAACAAAACCGTACAGCCTATGCAAAAGACTGAACTAAACCAGTTAACATTGTGAAGTGCAAAGAGACAGCATGATGTAATTGCATTAGTTTCAGATAAGATTGGATGGGGGGGACAAGAAAGAAAGAAATCATGCATCCTGGGAAAGAAGAGGGGCTTCATAATCAAGGTGAAAACTAAATAGGTTCTATAATTTGACTTTCTAAAAGTTACTTTGTAAATGTAAAACCATGCATCAGAATAATGTACAATTAGTAGAGCATTATTGATGATAATAATAATAATATTAAAACTTGGTAACACTTTAATTTGATAGTCCACTTTAGACATTCTACTAACTATAAGTAACTTTGCAGCTACATGTCACCTAACTGTCATAAGAGGATTAGTAGACTGTCTGCTTAATATCAGCTAACACTTTATTTTGTTGGTTCCCCAACAGACATTATACTGACTATAAATAACTTGGCAACTTGGCATCTAAAATGTCATAAAATATATTTATTTTTATTTATGTTACATGCATGATCTGTGTTTTCATCCATTGTGTTTTTGGTTTTGCCCTGTGACCTAGTTTTCCTGAGTTGTCTGATTTGTTATTATATTCACTGTCCTATTAATCATCTCATTAGCTCCCTCATTTGTTCTAATATGTATACTCCCTGTTTCTTTCCCTGTCTGTTTAAACATCAAATGTTAGTGCTGTATTTGCCTTTCTCCTGGGTTTCCCTTCTGTGGATTTATTAAAGACTGTGTTTTGGAATTCTCCTTTATTGTGCACTCCTTATTAATTATGTTACATGGCAATTTAGGCTACTTGTTTAACTTTTTGTGGAAATATTCATCTAGTTATGGTGCTATGTGTAAGTTTAGAAATTTCTTAAATATTTTTAATTATAACATAGAAATACAGTGGGAAAAAAGTATTGCAAGATCTGAACATGAAAAAGAAAAAGATATATTTACTATATTGCGTGACTTAAATGTAATTTTCTAATTTGAGTTAGCAACATGTTCTTCAGTTTCTCAGAATTAGCGCTCCATAACTAACAAATTCTATAACTATGTCTAATAATAATACAAAACAGATAATGTCTTGATTGCTTTGATGGTTTGGTGACTTTCATAATATCTCTTCATTATACTGTATCTTCATAACAAACAAGCATGTTTTCTAACAGTCAGATTATGTCTTATAGTATTATGAAGTATCATAGTTATAATCAACATTAACCCTAATACCATTCTAAATTGACTGTTTCCTTAAAAAGTAAAAATAATTGTTAATGGAATTGTTTAAGGATTGAAATCGTAACCACAGTTGAAAAATTTGCAGGATAGAGTGTGTTAAAAGAATGACGTAATATGTCTGCAATACAAGCATCTTAGCTTTAGATTTAACACTTACCAAGAAGAAAGAAGAAGAAAGAAACCTTTATAAAAATTATAAAAGAGAGGCTTTTCTGATAAAACCGCAGAAGTCTTTTGCTCTTCTTGACTTTTTCTTTTCACATAGCCACTGGAATAAGTGATTTAAAAAAATAAATAAATTATAAACACAGCAAGATGCACATCACACACAGACGACCATGATTCAGTAAATCCCCATCCCCCCTTCTGTTTTCAAAAATCTGAATTCTCTCAGCTCTCCTTGAAGAATCCTCATCTCACACTGTCATGGTCCGGTAAAAACTTGTGATCTGGGTGATCCATGAGGGAAAGGAGAGGTAGAATTTGAAAAACTTTTTCAGTGCATTCATTTTGAAGGCAATGGCGTTTCACCTTCAAATGCCGTTGCACATAAACAGAAAACTTTAAGATCATGTAAGAAAGTTTTCTTTTACTTTCTGATGGAGTGATATCTTTTATGAGCCTCTGAGGTGCATATATTATCTAGTCAACTCATCCCAGGACGTGATGCACACTGATGTTATATTGTCTTTAATGCAGGATTGTGTAGTTCGTCTTGATGTCTCTGTGGTACCAGATTACAAGCAATGTATAGACAGACATGCAGTAGCTTGAAAAGATCCAGACTTGTTATGGAATTTTTAAACTGCAAAGGTTTCTGCAAGGTTGCTTAGCGCTATATGTATAAGAAATGAAAAGTGAGTCTTAGTACCAAAAATTAACATTACATAATGACTTTCTTTTTTTTTACCTTATGTTCAAATACAAATAAACACAAAAGTTGAAGATAAGACCTTTTGGAAGTTTTGTGAAAGACAGACTTTTGAAGAGGACTGGACTGAAAGTTTAACAATGAATAATTCTTGTGAAATATTCTTTAGAACTACTCAGTAGAAGACATGTTGAGTTGGGTCACAAATGTGGTGAAAATAGAACGTTTATGAGACCATGGCAATGTGAAATTTTAAGAAACTGCAAATAGCAATATCATTACCATTCGAAAGATAATTCTTTAAAAAAAACATACTGCCGCTTTAAAACTTTGTGCAACTACTACTTCTAATTATTATCATTATTATTATTATTAAAAAGAATATTATTGCTCAAGAGTTATGATGTACAATAAGTAGAGACCAGCTCATTGTAAATAACAAGTATCAGTAAGGATAGTGCATTGTACAGAGATGTGGTATAAATAAATTAATGTCTGTTGACCATTACAGTACAAATGCATTCAAGTATAAACAGTTGAAAAATGTGCAAAGAGGCACAATTGAGGATGTGGTGTAATTGCAAATTACCATGGTAACAGTTAAGGGAATGCTCTTAGAGTCGATAGTGCAAACAATAACATGGGGGTCAAGACGGGGGGGGCTTGAGTTAGGCCTCTGAGTTCAGAGTTCAGTAGATCGACTGCTGAAGGGAAGCAACTGTGTCCGAGTCCATTACTGCAACAGCGAATACTCCTGTAGCGTCTCCCACACTGGTCAACAGAGGTGTATATTGGTGACTTTTTTGATTGTTTGCTACTATAGTTCACTGAACTGAATTGAAGTTTTTGACATGAATGATGGATTTGAGTAACATGATCTTGCATGTACTATTTTCTTCTTAACTGATAACACACATTTTTTTTTTACATGAACAGTTTTTTACAATTACATTTTGACACTTTTATCCAAAATGAATTACATTGCATTAATGCATTCATGGTACAGTATATATTTTATCAAGTCATGCATTTCCTGGGATCAAAACTACTGGATGACCTTGGTGTTGCTAGTGCCATGCTGTTTGTGCTAAAAGAATGCATTTTTTTGAAGGATATTCTCTTTCTGATTCATGATAGTCAGCAGCCGCTTTTGCACTAGTGGTTAACTATTAAATTATTATGTGTTTAAAAAAAATAAAAACAATAACATTTGCATTAATGAGATTTGTCACCCTTGTGTCTAATTGTTGGCTCATTATGTTAAACTAGAACTGAGGAATTCTTCTGAACTCTCCTATTCAGAGAACTCCAAACTGAATAATGCACATTTTAATGAGGGGAGTAACTTGCAGCGTTATCGTAAATGCTTCTGGGTATTGGTACAATGCCTCCTCTCTGACTAATGACATCTACAGGGGTTTAACTAACTCTTCAGGTATCTGATGCAGGTATTGTACTGTATATGAATGACTTTAGTCTTTGTGGAATTTCATACTGTGTCTCTTAAATACATTGCTGACTCCATTTTATATGCACTGCCTATAAATATATGATTTGGATAAAAAATGGAATGCTATGAACAGATTGCAGGAAGAGTTCACCCAAAACTGAAAAACTTCTCTTTGTTTTACTCACCTCCAAGTTGTTTCAAACCAGTATGATTTTTTTTATTCCACACAACACAAACAATTTTGACGCATCTTTCTGTAGCAAAGACAGTTCAGTAGTCAAGTCTGTCAACCTCCAAACAGGACAACATGCACCATAAAAGTAACCCATTATACATTTGCACCATAGTTTGTCTTCTGAAGAGAGAGAGTGACTTAGTAAAGGAAAAAATGAATGCTAGAAAATCCAGTTTAAGCTGGTAGTTTTTTGTTGTTGTTGTTGTTGTTTAACCCTCTTTGTTTTCTTGTTTTCAGCTAAAACTCACTTGATTTTTTTCATAAAACAAGACATTTGAATCTCAGGTAAAATATATATAGTCTATATATTTTATATATAATCACTGTTTGGATTTAAATAGGCAAATTTGGATCATTATTGCAGTGATCAATTGAGTTTGTAGCATGTCATAGGGTTGGCAACCGTTCTTGATGGAGTCTGTAGCTTTTAATTTCTTAAAGGAAGACACATACAAGCTTAAAGCTGTTTTTAGAACATTATGACTGGCTAGCCAACTAATCAGCTACAGTAGAAATGCCCAGCTACTAATTTAAACTGGATTTTCGGGTTATTCATTGTTGGTATTCCAATATTTAAATAGTGTAACTGACTTGTCTATTATAGAAGAAACAGTTACTAAAAAGTTGTTTCTAGAAGAGCATAATGGTTAACAAATAATTAATTATAAGTCTGTGTTTAATTTTTTACAACAGATGTAGGATTTTGATGCACTGCTGTCATTGGCCACAACTCCAGAGAGAATGAGTTTACATACAACAAGCATCTGCCATGCTCTAATGATGAGTGAGTGTGTTCATGAATAAGTCATACCGATTAAAGAGGCGGAAAGATGGAAAAGGACGCCATGCATTTCATAAAACAGACCTGCTACTTTGGGAATCAACAGCGGAGCTAAACCACTGTTCCGACTGTCCACAGTGGAGTTCCAAACTGGTTATGGTGGCAAATTAGCAAATCAAATTGGACATCTTGAATACCATGAGTACTGTTAGGAATAAATTGTGATGTTTATTTGTTATTTAACATGACCAGATTCCTTGTGACAGCTCTCTTTAGAACACATATCCAAATTAGCCAGCTGAATTATATTAGGAATTGGATAATATGCAGTCAGCCGGTCATTATCGCAAAATAAACCTTGACAGGGTGATCAGGACCTTTATGGCGAAAGGGACTTGTGTCATCCTAAAGGACTTTATTTTACAATAATGACCTGCTGACTGCATATTATCCAGTCTATTATATGACTACTTGTCAAATATGTGAATAAATTGACAAATTATTTTATTATGTGAAAAACAATTTGAAAACTGGCATACAATATATTTTAAGTAGAAAATATTGAAGGCAGAATGCCCTGATTGATCATTTCCTGAATCCGTTCCACTCTTTTCTCTCCTCTCTCAACTCTCTTTCAATATAAGTATGGTGTCAGGCATCAGAACTTTTAATTTACATACTGAAATTAAATAAAATATAGGAAAGAATGAACAGTATGCAGGGGACCAAAAGAATGAGCTCTAACTGTGTTTAATTTTGTGACTCATTTATCATAATTATAAAATCGGATTGCATGGTGAGATTGCTTATTTTAAGATAAGTGTTGATATTTCTCGAGCCCTTGGGTTGGTTTGTTTCGTTGGGCGTCACAGGGTGTGACTGATCACATGCTGCCGTTTTGGGAACTCTAATGACAAATCTGATTAGAACACAAGCCCCACAGAGCTAATTTAGTGGTTCTTCCTTTAGTCAATACATTGGCCTTACACTTTACACTCTTAGAAAAAAAGGGATTCCGTATAGAACTCTAGGGTTCTTGACCCAATTTTTAAGAACCCTTTATGCCAAAAATGTTCTATATAGACTAGACGGATTTCAGAAAAATGGCCTTCTATAAGAAGTGAGGAGCATTTATGGGTACAAGTCGGGAACCGGCCTACCTTACATATTTCAAGGGTGCTGAGTCCAAAAAAAAATGGTACCCAAGCGAAATTTTGAGTTTTTTACCTTCTAATTTGCATATCAAAATGGCCGCCAAATTATATCTTGCTCAGTCGTTGGACCATTTTCCCCTAGTTTTTTTGTAAGTAGGCAATCAAGATGAGGAAATTAAGTTTCTATATCGATAGTAAAGGGTCAGAGCAAAGATATAATGGAGGCTCACTGCCTTTTTTATGTATATATATATGTAAAATACCAACTTTTAAGGTGAAATTGAGCATTATTTGTTTCATTTTTTAAGGCCGACATACATATTCAATCAATATCACTCTTAAATGTTCCCAGTGTATGATATGTGATGTATTCCATATTACATAATAACTAAGAAAAACACCATTGCAAGTTGTCTGAGATTTAATTTTTTTATGCAAATTAAGCATTTGTTCTCTAAATTCTAAGACGGGAAAAACCCAGGTGAATAGGGAAAAATATTAAAAAAGAGACCACCATGAAACTTCCCAAGTTGAATATTTAGATCAGGACATAGCATGGTCAGTCCCATCTCTGAGGACCCTTTGCCTGAGGTGAATGTAACATTTTTTTAGACAAACAATGTATTTTTTTAGACAAACAATGTCAATATTCCTTAGTTATTGATTGAACTTGTTACCCTATTTATCCAAAATTATACTTTTTCAAGGTCAAAAGTTAGGGCCATATGATTTCCGCGATCACGGAATCGCAGACGGAATTGCGGACGCGGAATCTAGTTTTAACGCGGAATTTCGCAGAATTGTACATATTTGGAATGGAGTACCGGTACTCACTAACGTTTATAGGCTCGGCTGCTTTCAGACGCTTCCGTGTCTCTGAATGGCGCATATGCGCGGCATTCAGTGAGAAAAATTATCCTTAATTTTTCAGCCAAAAAATTATCCTTAATTTTGTATTTATTGTCAACGCATAGCAGGCTGTATAAGCGTGCTCATTGGCTGCCCTGCGGCAACTGCAGCAGCCTACCAGTGAGCCCTGCGTGACGTCACACCCATGCGCCTCAGCCCGCCAGAATGGGTGTGGCTAGCGTGTATAAAAGAGGGGCTCACAGGCTGAAATTCTGGTTTTCATAGACTGAAGCGAATAAGCTCGTGGCGCGACACGGCAGGTTACGCAATACTCGTTCCCTCTTCTAGAGAGAACCGAGGCCATGTTAGGTAACCAAGTACGTTCTCTTACGAGAGGTTCACTCGTATTGTATAAGTTGCTTACGCTACGGGAACCCCTTGTCAACGCCGTGCGCGCCGAGCATCCACTGCATGAGTCCCAGGGGAGCCCGGGGAACACACCATGCGGGAACAGGCGGGCAGCAACGCGGGCCAGCACATGTCATAAGCACTTCATAGGAATACAGAGCGGCTCTGCCGGTCTATGTATAAGCATGGAGAATGCGGCCAGCAGCATGGGCCAGCACAGTACATAAGAACATCATAGGGAGAATATAGAGCGGCTTCGCCAGTCTATGTATAGAGAGTATAACCCCTAGCACAGCTGAGTGGAGAATAGGCGGCCAGCAACGCGGGCCAGCACCAGTGCACAAGCGCGTGATGGGGAAAATACAGAGCAGCTCCGCCGGCCTGTATATAGAGAATCTCATCCCTTAGTGCAGCTCACCAGAAAAGCTAGTAGTACACAAAAGTAGTCTGCACATGAACGACTGGGCAGAACATACATATCACTTAAACTGATAACAGTTTAGCCTGCAAGGCGGGAACTTCCAGGTTATAAAATCTCACGAATGTAGAGGGGGAGGCCCAGCCTGCCGCTATACAAATGTCGTGAATAGAAATCCCGCTGGACCAAGCCCACGATGAGGCCATGCCTCCAGTGGAATGGGCTCTGATGCCCAAAGGGCACTGCAGGTGTTTGGACGCATAAGCTGCTGCAATAGCGTCCACTATCCATCTGGACAGGCTCTGTTTCGAGGCGGCGAGACCCCTGGTGCGCCCACCAAACGAAACAAAGAGCTGCTCAGAACGCCTAAAGGCGGCGGAGCGTGTGATGTAAACTCTCAGCGCCCTGACGGGGCATAAGAGGTTATCACTGTCCTCACTATCGGATGCTGGCAGAGCCGACAGGGAGATGATCTGCGCCCTAAAGGGAGTGCCAATCGCTTTGGGGACGTACCCGTGTCTCGGTTTGAGGATGACTTTGGAGTCATTTGGTCTGAACTCGAGACATGCGGGGCTAACAGACAGTGCATGTAGATCCCCCACGCGTTTTACTGACGACAGACCTGTCAGAAAACGGTTTTGAGCGAAAGGTATTTCAGATCCACAGATTCTAGCGGTTCAAAGGGAAACGCTTTCAGGGCCTCTAGGACCAGAGAAAGATCCCAAATAGGAACCGAGGGGGGCCGCGGGGGGGTTCATCCTCCTGGCTCCTCTAAGGAAGCGGATGATAAGCTCGCTCCTTCCTATTGCATGGCTTCCTTCCTATCCGCGAACGCTGCAATAGCCGCAACGTACACTTTGAGCGTGGAGGGGGACCCACCCTTGTCCAACAGCTCTTGTAGGAAGGAGAGCACCCGTGAAACCCCACATGTGTGTGGATCCAGACTCTTAGTAGCGCACCATTTAGAGAACACTGACCATTTAGACGCGTAGAGCCTTCTTGTGGAAGGTGCTCTAGACTGCGTGATCGTGTTTACAACCCCTTCTGGCAAATCAACGGGTATCCCGTGGATTATCCACGCATGCAGAGACAGCGCTCTGGATGGGGATGCCAGATTGATCCACCGGCTTGAGAGAGAAGATCTTTCCTCACCAGGATCGGCCATGGGGCTGAGTGCGACAGCCTAACTAGCTCTGGGTACCAGATTTGGTTCTCCCATCGCGGGGCTATGAGGAGCACTGAGTGGCGTGTTTCCCTGATCCTCTTGATTACCTGTGGTAACAGCGAGATCGGAGGGAAAGCATACAGCGGGCGGCTGGGCCAGGTTTGGGCCAGCGCGTCCTCGCTCTTTGAGAAAAACGTTGGGCAGTGAGCATTGTCTTTTGACGCAAAAAGGTCGACTTCCACCCTGCCGAACAGGCGCCACAGTAGCTGGACTGTCTGGGGGTGCAGGGACCATTCTCCCGGGGGAATGTTGTCTCTGGACAGTCTGTCTGGGCCGACATTCAGGTGGCCCGGCACGTGCGCGGCTCCCAGCGAGCGCAACGAGCGATGAGCCCACACAAGAAGGCGTTCTGTCAGTTTGCAGAGTTTCCTGGATCTGACACCGCCCTGTCGGTTCACGTAGGACACCATGGACATGTTGTCCGAGCGGACTAGCACATGGTGGTCCCGTATATGTGGGAGGAAGAGATTGAGTGCGTTCTCAACCGCTATCATCTCTAAACAGTTTATGTGGAGGCATTTCTCCTGGTCTGACCACAGGCCAAAGACCGGTTTGCCCTCGAAAAGAGCGCCCCAACCTAAGTTGGATGCGTCCGTCGAGATAACTTTTTGGTGCAAGACGGCTCCCATTGTCACTCCCTGCTGGTACCAGTTGGCCGCTAACCAGGGTCTCAGTGCTGAAACGCAGCTCTGAGTCACTCTGATTCGTATGCCGCCGGATGCCCAGGCTCGGTGAGGCACTCGAGCGTTCAACCAGCGTTGTAGCGGGCACATACAGTACGCAGTAGACCCAGCTGAAGCACTGCTGCAGCTGATGCCATACAACCCAGCATCCTCTGAAATGTTTTTAGAGGTGCGGCGCTGCCCAACTGGAAAGACGCATGCGCTCTCAGTGCTTGAATACGGCGGCTCGCAGACAGCGATGGCTGGCCGTTTTATGCACGATGTCCCGGAGGAAGTTTCATGGTGTTTTTTTTCCCTATTCACCTGGGTTTTTCCCGTCTTAGAATTTAGAGAACAAATGCTTAATTTGCATAAAAAAATTAAATCTCAGACAACTTGCAATGGTGTTTTTCTTAGTTATTATGTAATATGGAATACATCACATATCATATATACACTGGGAACATTTAAGAGTGATGTTGATTGAATATGTATGTCGGCCTTAAAAAATTACACAAATAATGCTTAATTTCACCTTAAAAGTTGGTATTTTGCATATATATATACATAAAAAAGGCAGTGAGCCTCCATTATATCTTTGCTCTGACCCTTGACTATCGATCTAGAAACTTAATTTCCTCATCTTGATTGCCTACTTACAAAAAAACTAGGGGAAAATGGTCCAACGACTGAGCAAGATAGGCAATTTGGCGGCCATCTTGATATGCAAATTAGAAGGTCAAAAACTCACAATTTCGCTTGGGTACCAGTTTTTTTGGATTCAGCACCCTTGAAATATGTAAAGTAGGCCGGTTCCCGACTTGTACCCATAAATGCTCCTCACTTTCACTTTTTGGGTACATCCCATCTAGACTAATATAAGGAGACATTATCTTAAATGATTGCATAATGTTTTGAAAGTTTTTTTTTTTTTTTTTTTTTCTGGTGATAAAGTATGTTCTGTTTGATTGATACATTTTAATTAAAGTTAAATATTTATGATATGATTTCACTATTTTGTTGCTGTTACAACACTCAAAGTTCAAAGCAAAGGGAGATATTTTCTTTTAAAGAAATTGCTTTTTAGGCTGGAAAGGACTACACGACATTAACCTCCTGGGTTAGTGACATCACAAACCCTAATATTTGCAACCCCGCCCCCGGAACTCGATTTATAGATTATCTATAGATATCAAGACAGAATTTGCTAATTAATGACTAGAAGATAACTACACATAAGCTACATAAATTCATCAACTAACCATTCAGAAATGTTTTCTATGTGTTGTCACTTCTTCTTGATTCTCTCCATCTTTCTGACTCCAGTTTGAAACATAAAAGGCTAAACGTTTGTCTTGTACAGAGCACGCCAGAATGGGCGTGGCTAAGCGTATATAAGGAAGGGCTCGGGGGCTGCTTCCCTGATTTTCAACTCTTCAGCGAAGCTCTACGCATCACTGAATCCTGAGAGAAGCCGCCGCCGTTGAATTAAGCGACTAGCAAGCAGAGGAAAGCGTCTGGAGAAGCCGGTCATCTTTGCCGCCTTCAGCCATCCGTGCCTGCTGCGCTGCCGACAAATATCCTTTATTGCTCTGCTGTGTGTGTTCGCCGCGCTTTTCTAGCTAAAAGAGCGCGAGGCGTTTTTCTAAAAATGCCTCGCAGTTCCTGTGGCTCTTGCCGAGCCCCGCTCAGCACCGGAGACCGCCATGTGATCTGCGCTCTCTGCCTGGGTCGAGAACACGCAGCCCTCGCTCTCTCTTCGGGAGGCTGCGTGCATTGCGAAGAACTTTCAATGTCGACCCTGCGGGCTCAACTTGAAGTGTTCGACGCCGAAGCTGTCACTCCGCCCGTCTCTGCTGGACCGCGCAAGAAGAAGCGCCGCTCCCAGAGGCCACCGGAGTCTGATGTGGCATTTAAGAGCTCGCCGGAGCCCTTCCCTCGAGCCTCTCTCTCTCCTTCTCCGCCCGCCCTCCCGGACGCGCAGCTGCCGGCTTCGGCCCTCACTGCCGTCGCCTCAGGGGATGAAGCGGAAAGAGATGCCGCCGGTGACAGCTGCTCCATCCTGGCCTCGGACAGCAAGGAATGGTCCGGTTCTCACCATTCTGCCTCCTCTTCTGTTCAGGAGTCCGGCCAGACGCGGGCTGGCGTGGACGTGGAACTAATGCGCCTCCTTTCTAAGGCCGTGGTCACCGCCTAAGGAGCCCACGCCTAACAGACTCGATGGCTGCTTTCTGCATCGCCGCCACCAAGCGCCCGCATCCAAGTCTGCACCCATCCTGCCGGAGCTCCACGCGGAGCTTTCTAATTCGCACCATTCTCCGCGAGACTCCACCCACATGTCTCCTCTGCGCTTTCCCAGGCCGCCGAGAAGGGATACAACACTATCCCCCCAGTGGAGGAGGCGGTAGCAGCGCACCTTTGTCCGCCCTCTGCGGGATGGCGCTCAAAGGCTGCCCTCCCGTCCAAAGCCTGCAGGACCACATCAGCTCTCGTCGGCCACGCTTTCTCAGCCACCGGACATGCTGTGTCCGCCCTGCACTCCATGGCAGTCCTACAGATCCTCCAGTCCGATCTCCTCCGTGAAATGGACGAGAAAGGCCCGGACCCGAATGTCATCACGGATTTACGAAGCACAACGGATCTCTCCCTCCGCGCTACTAAATCCGCGGCTCAGGCTATAGGAAGGTGCATGTCTTCGCTCACCGTCACAGAGAGGCACCTCTGGTTGACTCTCGCCGACATGAGGGAATCTGAGCGTGACGCATTTCTCAATGCACCGCTCTCCCCCACTGGTCTCTTCGGCCCAGCGGTAAACAGGATTGTCGACCGTTTCTCGGAGATACAGAAGACCACGCAGGCCATGAACCTTTTTCCTGCCTCGACGCTCTAGCTCAGCTGCAGGCCGCTCTCGAGATCAGCCTCCTGCGCGAAGCTCTAACCAGTGTCCAGCCCAGCCTCCGTCTTCGCAGTGACGACAGGGCGGCCGCCCTAGATCGCGCTCATCCAGCCGTCACAAGCCGCCTCTCCCGCGGGGACCCCGGCCTAAGATCACGTTGAAGCCTGAGCACGCGAAGTCGAAGAGACGGTTGAGTCCCGCCGCGGCCGGACCACCGCCGAAATGTCCCGCTTTGTCAGTCCCCTTAAGAAAGGCTGCTTCCTGCTCAGCTACTGTTCAGACGCCCTTGCTTACTGCTCCGCGCTTTGCTCTATCGCTTTTACATTTTATCTTATACCTATATTACCTATATTTTTATACTTTATTTCCTTTTATCACCTAATTTTAACTTCAGCAAATCAGCACAGTGCTCATACGACAAAGTCTGGATTACTACAAAAACGCATAATTCTACTTGCTGCACCAACTGCCACAGACTTTTACAAAGGATTGCAGTTCTTGAAACAAAGTTACTTACGGGACCACCAAACCAGACGGAGCACACAACATAGCTTTGTCATGGACACCCTCAGCATACCGGTGAGTCCCATGAAACTAGTGCTCCTCGACAGGTAGAGAAACAAGCCGATTGACTTACAAATCGATGGCACAAACAGGGAGCGAGACCCAAAGGCACTCGAGACATCAGATTGTCACAAGCATCACATATTGCCGCAGTAGCATCCTCTACCCCAGATACAGCTCTGACAAGGATTGCAAACACTGGTCTCCTACCACCGCCTATACATCTTGAGAACAGATTTGAAGTACTAATGAATGTAAATGAGGAATCCCCAAACGTGATGAATGTGATCGAAAACAGACTGAATGGGCCAGTAGCTAACACTGATGCTAACTGGCGCTCAAGGTCGAGCAGACAGCGGCACTCAGCTCAGAGCGCAGCCGAGCCCAGGACTCTGATAGTGGGGGACTCCATAATCAGAAACATTAGCGGCAGGGATACAACTACGTGCTGCCTTCCACAAGCAACAACTTCTGATATAAACAGGGAACTTCAGAACATTCTGATGAAACATAAGACTGCAAATCGACTCATCATTCATGTGGGGAAGAATGATATTCATAAAGAGCAGTCATAACTCCTTAAGAAGGATTTCAATGAACTTTTTGAAACACTTAAAAGACTGAAAGTTCAAACATTCATCAGTGGACCACTCCCAGCAAGAGGGACAAACAGGTTTTCACGGTTGCTTGGGCTAAATACATGGATGCAAAAAACCTGCAACATAAAAGGAGTAAACTTCATTGACAATTTCAATCTTTTCTTGAGTCAGAGACAACTTTTTCATTGGGATGGCCATCACCCAAACAAACTTGGTTCAAGAGTGTTAAAGGACAATAGCCGCTTTCCGACCAAATAGTTACAGGAACTTAGTTCTAGGAACTGTCCACTTCTAAACAGTTCTAAGAACTACTCTCCCTCAAACTTGGTTTTGCTGTTTGCGTTCGCACTGGCCAAGTGGCCATAGGAACTGGTAGGAGGGGTAAGGGAGTGACGCAAGCACGGTGACTTTTATTTTGATGGAGCGACGGACCTTTATTTTGGCGGCACTGAGAACGCCAGAGCAAACAATGCTCGCATTCTCTGTGTTTATTAGTTAGCGATCTGTCTAACAGTACTGTTTAATATGTTATTAGATAGACCTGTTATAGAAAGTAGACAGTATATGAAAAAAAGGTTATTAGCCTATGCCGTGTGGTTGATGTACAGTGTTGCTAGCTGGGCAGATAAACATAATCATGTTTGGCTTGGTCCCCTCAAAGTTGCGTTGGATTTTCTCTTCAGCATAAAGGTTTAGAGACCCATCTATCACTGTTTTCCATGTTTGTATAGTTAGTTTATGGAGTAAATATATAGGCTATAATCTGTGTGTTTACATTATAGCTGTTTTAAAAATGGCGGGTGCTGGTGTTCCGCGTGCGTTCGGTCAATCAGTGTCACGGGTAGTTCCTATAGTGCTGGTTTAGACCCTACTCTGAAGTAGGACCTAAATTAGTTCCTCCAAATGGAGTTCCTAGAACTAAAATCGTTCCTAGTTCCTGCGGTGCGAACACGCCGACATCCGGGTACTTTAGCCAATAGTTCTAGGAACTGTGAAAAGGTTCCTCCGGTCGGAAAGCGGCTAATATCTACTTCTCCCTCAATCATCCTTCTGCAGTGTGTGCCAATCCACACAATCTGAACGACACACACACACCTGGACACAGTATGAATGACCACGGGACTTCACTTCAGCAGCAAAATGGACATGCGGTTGACATATCACACAAGGACAATGATAACACCACTCCGCCACAACAACCTCTGCTCACGGACTCAATCTCAGCTGATCCCTGCCCACAGAGCTCACCACAGACAGACATATCAGAACTGCTCGAAGATTCAGCACCCAAGGACGACTTCCTGGAAAACAGCCAGGGAAGCCAGGACAGCATATTACAGCCTCCGATAACACCTGAGCAACAGCCCCTTTCACCAGACACTTTTTCCCTCTCTCCAGCATCGCCACTTCTGTGCTTCTCACAGAAAATGGAAGAACTGGTGTATGCTGGAACCAAACTATCCCACTCTTTTACTGCAAGCCCCCAGATACCAACCAAAAAACGACAGGCACCGCTACCACCAAAGCCTGCGGGCCCAGCTCGCCCTCCCCCTCCTGTGAGAGCTCTTCGGCCTCTGCCATAACGCCAGGGCCCACACCCTCCTCCATCTGCTCGAGGTGAACCAAAAACAACTGATACCAGCTCTCAGTGATATGTGTTGGGTCCCCGCTATGATAACAGTAACTTTCTCAAATGTTTACAGAACAAGCGGGAACCCAGTGTGCCTGTATCTTTCTCTATTGCTGTTCTATTACAAGATAGAAAGTCTAAGGCCTTCAATAGCCGTACAGCAAACCCAACTAATCTGGTGCCTATTACACGTCAAACTAAGATTGATGTGGGGACAAAAAGTAAGACTGTTAAAGTCCATGTTGCAGGTTAACCACCACTGTCGATTAATGGGTACATAAATCACTCAAGATATGTATATAATTTTTAAAATGTCATAAAAATGGTCTTAAAGACCAGTTTTTTACGTTTTTGGTATTAACGTTTTTTTTAATGCAATTCGGTGATGACGTCACGTTGGGGAGAAGTGGAGGAAAGGTAGCCTCAGCCTAGTATTATGGTGCGTTCAAGTCATCTCGTATAGATCGTATTTACGAGTTAAACGCACTTGAACGCCACCACAATGTCGTAAATACTTAATAATTAAATGCATGGTCCGAGGAGAATGAGTGGAGAGTTGGTGAAGTGTCCTGGTGAGTTCATTTAGCAACGCAGAAATGAGCACTGGAGCTAGTCTACCATAGACTGTAAAAAATAGTCTACGAGCAGCCGTGCACTAACGGCACTTTTTTTTGAATAGCACCGAGTGAAAAATCAACGTTTTCTTTATATCTAGTAGAAGTGATCATGACGTTAGTTCAGATAAGTACCGCTAACCTTTGTCATAGTGTTGTAGACGTAGTACTGGTAAACTTTGTCTTTGTCATCTAGAAATAGAAGGCATCATGCTAGCTATATGGGCGTTTCTTAGCGTTTATCTCTTCCTCCGGTGAAAATGTTGTTGCAAACGTAGCCGCCGCGTGTCTGTCGATGTGTTTGACAGGTGCTTGTGTGGGCGCCGGTGCCGTCCCATGGAAACTGCGTTAGAAAGCTTGTGCTGTGTAGGGAAGTGAGTGCGTTTTGGTCGCTGGTCGAGGAGCTCACCCAGCGACCAGATGTGACGTGCCTCACTCAGCATCCAGAGTTTTTACACTCAGCACAAACACAGTAGTTCACCATTGTCAATCTACCTACTATATATTTCTATATATTTATCTATCTAGCTGCTAGCTATCTATGCTAACGTTATGCTGTCTGTTTGTCTGTCTATCTATGTCTATGTATTTATCTATTTATCTATAATCTGCGCTATCTGAATACTCTCGTCTCGTCTACTAAGTTACTCGTCTCTCTAGTCACTCTCAATGCTCTCAAGGCGGGCTTTATTAAATTCTCTCCCCAACGTGACGTAATGCAATGCATTGTGGTGGAAAGGAGAATTGCAAGCCGCTGTAAGATAGTACCTACTTTTTCGTATTATATTCCGTTTTGTGATACCCAACAACATAAAATACAATGGATAACAGTTTAAATGTTTATTACCAACAAGTAAATTGCACAAATTCGTTGAAAAATTAACCCTGCAACACAGCCTTTAAGTTAGCACTTTTAAACATTCGCTCACTTAAAAATAAATCACTTCTAGTCAACAACTTAATAACCACAATAAACCTGGATTTTATGCTTCTAAATGAAACCTGGCTAGAAGACAGCTGCAGTGCAACAGTCCTCAATGAAACAGCCCCTCCTAACTTTACTTTTATGAGTGTCTGCAGAGCTGTTAAGAGAGGTGGGGGTCTAGCTGCTCTTTTTAAAGATATCTATCAATGTAAGCAAATATCATTTGGGAATTACCCTTCTTTTGAATATCTGGGTATTGTGTTAAAAGGTGCTCCACGCATTTTACTTATCATTATTTACAGGCCTCCAAAATACTCTCCAGCCTTTGCTGAGGACTTTACAGAACTGTTATCAACAATTACCTCAGAGTTTGACTGTTTTGCCATTTCTGGAGATTTTAACATCCACATAGATAGTGCAGAAAACAATATGGCAAAAGAAATCAATACTGTTTTAAAAACTTTTGATCTGACTCAGCATGTACATGGACCCACACACAATCGCGGACACACTCTAGATTTACTTATCAGTAAGGGTCTAAACATTTCACTGATTGCTATTAAGGATGTAGCACTGTCTGATCATTTCTGTATTTTCTTTGATATATTGATCTCTCCTGCCACTGAAGCTAGATCTGTGTCTGTCAAGAAGAGATGCTTAAATGAGAACACTAGTGTACTATTTATGAAGGCTATATCCTTAACACCAAGCATATCTGCAGACTCTGTTGATTTTCTCCTTGATTCTTTTAACTCAAAAGTTAAAAGTGTAATTGATGATATTGCTCCTGTGAAAGTCAGGAAGAAGAGTGGCAGACAAAAAGCACCTTGGAGAAACTCAACAGCAGTGCAAAATATGAAAAGCCAATGCAGAAAAGCAGAGTGCATGTGGCGGAAGACAAAACTTGTAGTCCATTATAACATCTACATAGACAGCCTTCATGCTTTCAATATGGAACTAGGCAAAGCTAGACAGACTTTCTTCTCAAATATTATAAACAGCAATTTAAACAACACATGCACTCTTTTTGCTACTGTAGAGAGACTGACAAACCCCCCAAGCCAGATTCCCAGTGAAATGCTCTCAGACAACAAGTGCAGTGAGTTTGATTCTTTCTTCTCTGAGAAAATCAATAATATCAGAAAGGTGATCAGCACATCCTTGAGTTGCACTGAGGTCAGACAGATCAGACCACCACAGCACAGAGACAGCGCTCATAAAGATAATAAACGATATTAGCTTAAATATTGATACAGGCAAATTATCAGTGCTGGTACTACAACACCTCAGTGCTGCATTTGACACTGTCGATCATAACATACTTCTTGACAGGCTGGAAAACTGGGTGGGGCTTTCTGGGATAGTCCTAAAATGGTTCAGGTCATACTTAGATGGGAGAGGTTATTATGTGAGTATAGGAGACCATAAGTCTGAGTGGACATCCATTACATGCAGAGTCCCTCAAGGCTCAATTCTTGCGCCACTCCTGTTCAACCTGTATATGCTCCCAATGAGCCAAATAATGAGAAAGAACCAAATTGCTTACCACAGCTATGCAGACGACACACAGCTCTACTTAGCCCTATTGCCTAATGACTATAGCCCCATTGACTCCCTGTGCCAATGCATTGACGAAGTCAACAGTTGGATGCGTCAAAACTTTCTTCAGTTAAACAAAGACAAAACTGAAGTCATTGCGTTTGGAAACCAAGATGAAGTTGTCAAGGTGAACGCATACCTTCACTCTAGGGGTCAAACAACTAAACATCAAGTCAGGAATCTTGGTGTGACACTAGAGTCAGACCTTAGTTTCAGTAGTCATGTCAAAGCAATAACTAAATCAGCATACTATCATCTGAAAAATATTGCAAGAATAAGGTGCTTTGTTTCCAGACAAGACTTAGAGAAACATGCTTGTGCATGCTTGTGCATGCTTTCATCACCAGCAGGATGGATTATTGTAATGGACTCCTCACTGGCCTTCCCAAAAAGACCATAAGACAGTTGCAGCTCATACAGAACGCTGCTGCCAGGATTCTGAGCAGAACCAGAAAATATGAACATATCACACCAGTCCTCAGGTCTTTACACTGGCTCCCAGTTAAATTTAGGATTGATTTTAAAGTATTATTACTGGCATATAAATCATTCAATGGCCTAGGACCTCAATATATTGCAGATAAGCTCAATGAATATAAACCCAACAGATCACTCAGATCATTAGGATCATATCAGCTAGAAATACCAAGGGTTCACTCTAAACAATGCGAGTCCTCTTTTAGCTATTATGCCAGCCGCAGCTGGAACCAGCTTCCAGGGGAGATCAGATGTGCTCCTACAGTAGTCACATTCAAATCCACACTCAAAACACTTCTGTTTAGCTATGCATTTACTGAATGAGCACTGTGCCGCTGTTCGTCCGACTGTTTGTACTGTACTGTATTTTATTTTATTTTTCTAAACTGTTTTAATTATTCTTATTTATTTTTATTATTTTTATTTCTTCTATGTAAAGCACTTTGAATTGCCATTGTGTATGAAATGTGCTATACAAATAAACTTGCCTTGCCTTGCCTTGCCTACTGCAGAAGTGTTTTTTGCAGCCAACGACCCGGTAATACTACCCGCTCGCCTGCACACAACCGCCATTTTCACGGCGATCCAGAGAAATCTCAAAAGAGTGTAATGCCTGGTTATCCGGGTCATGCCGTTGGCGTTTTAAGTGTAGAAAATGTGCCCACGTCTCTGTGTTCACCCCTACACACAAGCACGATAACCCCCGTGTCTCTCACAGAGCCCACTCTCATAAAGCTGGCAAATGCCGCTCAAGTGTTAAATGTAGGAAAAGTGCCCAAGAACCTGTGCCCACACCTACTCACTGCCCGCTCTGTTACACGGCCAAAGTTACCTCTTACCGGTCATGTTATGAATGTAAGTCCTGTGCCCGCTCACGAGCACTCACACTTACTGACAAACACTTTACCCCCGGCGCTGCTCGCGCGTCCCGGTTTTCCCACAAAAAGCTCCACGTCCATAGTGTGTAAAATGACCAGCCATCGCTGTCAGCGAGCCGCCGTATTCAAGCACCGAGAGCGCGCGCTCCGTGCCCATGCCTCTGATTCAGGTTCTCGACCCCATGAAGTGCGGCGATCGAAACCAGGAGGCCATTCTGCCCTTAGCTGTACATGCAAAAGCATGGGAAGCTATTCCAGGTGTGTCAGAATGGGTGGTGAGCACAGTAAAAGAGGGCTATTCGCTGCAGTTCGCTCGCCGTCCCCCGCGCTTTCGAACACGGACCGAGACGAGAGTGAATATGGAAGTAGCACACCTACTCCGCGCAGAAATAGCGAAACTGCTGTGCAAAGGGGCCATAGAACCGGTACCTCCTTCTCTGAGCTAGTCAGGCTTTTACAGCCGTTACTTCCTCGTGCCCAAGAAGGACGGAGCTCTAAGACCTATCTTAGATCTGAGATATTTGAACAAAGCTCTCATGAGGAAACCGTTCAAAATGCTCACAACCAGACAGATACTCACGCAAATTCGCCCGAGGGACTGGTTTATTTCTCTCGATCTGAAAGACGTGTACTTTCAGATTCAGATAATACCCCGTCACAGGCCATTCTTGAGATTCGCCTTCGACGGTCAGGTATATCAATACACCGTCCTGCCGTTCGGCCTGTCTTTAGCACCCCGTACATTCTCGAAGTGCATGGACGCGGCCCTCGCTCCCCTGAGAAATCGGGGTATACAGATTTTGAACTATCTGGACGATTGGCTGATTTTGGCACAGTCAGAGAAAGAACATATATCTCACAGAACAGTGCTTCTCAGCCATCTGGAAAGCCTGGGTCTTACGGTCAACTGAACCAAGAGCTCATTACTGCCCAGTCAGTCAGTCTCTTTTCTGGGAATAGAGCTGGACTCTGTGGCTATGACGGCCCGCTTGTCGACACAGCGCGCACGCCGTGTTCGACACCTGGCCGCGTCTTTCCAGAAGGGCAGCATCGCTCCTCTGAAAACATTTCAGAGAATGCTGGGCTGTATGGCGTCAGCTGCAACAGTGCTTCATCTGGGCTTACTGTGTATGCGCCCGCTGCAACGCTGGCTGAACGCTCGAGTACCTCACCGGGCTTGGGCTTCCGGCGGCGTGCAAATCAGAGTGACCCAGAGCTGCGTTTCAGCCCTGGAGCCCTGGTTAGCGGCCGATTGGTACCAGCGAGGAGTGGCGATGGGAGCTGTCTCGTACCGAAAGGTCATCTCGACGGACGCCTCCAACTCAGGTTGGGGCGCTCTCTTCGAGGGCAGACCGGTCTTTGGCCTGTGGTCAGACCGAAAGAAACGCCTTCATATAAACTGTCTGGAGATGATAGCAGTCGAGAACGCGCTGAAGCGTTTCCTCCCATACATACGGGGACACCACGTTCTAGTCCGTACGGACAACATGTCTGTGGTGTCCTACATGATCCAGGAATCTCTGTGATCTAGCAGAACGCCTCCTCGTTTGGGCTCAGCACTCGCTATGCTCCCTGAGAGCCGCGCATATGCCGGGATACCTGAACGTCGGCCCAGACAGACTGTCCAGGGACAACATCCCCCCGGGAGAATGGTCCCTGCATCCTCAGACAGTCCAGTTACTATGAGAACCAAACCTGGTTCCCAGAGCTGATGCGGCTGTCACACGTGGCCCCATGGCCGATTCCGGTGAGGAGAGATCTTTCTCTCAAGCTGGCGGCTCGATTTGGCATCCCCATCCAGAGCGCTGGTCTCTGCATGCATGGATAATCAACGGATACCCGTTGCCTTGCCAGAAGGGGTTGTGAACACGATAATGCAGTCTAGAACTCCTTCTATGAGAAGGCTATACGGCTAAATGGTCTGTGTTCTCCTCATGGTGCGCCGACAAAAATCTAGACCCACGAACTTGTGGGGTCTCGTGGGTGCTTTGCTTCCTTCAAGAGCTGTTGGACAAGGGCAGGTCCCCCTCCACGCTCAAAGTGTATGTTGCGGCTATTGCAGCGTTCGCAGAGTCGACGCACGGCCAGTCAATAGGAAGGAACGAGCTCATCATCCGCTTCCTTAAAGGAGCCAGGAGGATGAATCCCCCGCGGCCCCCGTCGGTTCCTATTTGGGCTCTTTCTTTGGTCCTAGAGGCCCTGAAAACACATCCCTTTGAACCATTAGATTCCGTGGATCTAAAATACCTTTCGCTCAAAACCGTTTTTCTGATAGCCCTGTCATCAGTCAAACGTGTGGGGGATCTACACGCGCTGTCTGTTAGCGTCGCGTGTCTCGAGTTTGGACCAAATGACTCTAAAGTCATCCTCAAACCGAGACATGGTTATGTCCCCAAGGTGATTGGCACTCCCTTCAGAGCGCAGGTCATCTCTCTATCGGCTCTGCCAGCATCCGGTAGCGAGGGCGATAATAACCTCCTCTGCCTTGTCAGGGCGCTGAGAGTTTACATTACGCGCTCCGCCGCCTTCAGGCGCTCGGAGCAGCTCTTTGTTTCGTTTGGTGGGCGCACCAAGGGTTTCGCCGCCTCGAAACATAGCCTATCCAGATGGATAGTGGACACTATTGCAGCAGCTTATGCGTCTAAACACCTGCAGTGCCCTCTGGGCATCAGGGCTCATTCCACTAGAGCAGTGGTTCTCAAACCAGTCCTGGAGGACCCCAACACTGCACGTTTTCTTTGTCTCCCTAATCAAACACACCTGATTCAACTCATCAGCTCATTATCACATGGGTTAATGAGCTGATGAGTTGAATCAGGTGTGTTTGATTAGGGAGACAAAGAAAACGTGCAGTGTTGGTGGTCCTCAAGGACAGGTTTGAGAACCACTGCACTAGAGGCATGGCCTCATCGTGGGCTTGGTCCAGCGGGATTTCTATTCATGACATTTGTATGGCGGCGGGCTGGGCCTCCCCCTCTATATTTGTTAGGTTTTATAATCTGGATGTTCCCGCCTTGCAGGCTAAACTTTTGTCAGTCTAAGCGGTGTGTATGTTCTGCCCAGATTGTTCGTGTGCAGGCTACTCTCACGTGACTTTAGCTCTCCTGGTTGAGCTGCACTATAAGGGTTGATATTCTTTAATATAGACCGGCAGTGCCGCTCTGTATTCCCCTACGGTGTGCTTATGTACATGCGCTGGCCCACGTTGCTGGCCGCCTGATTCCCGCTTATTTGTGTTCCCTGGGCTTCCCCTGGGACTCATGTAGTGGATGCTTGGCGCGCACAGCGTTGACAAGGGGTTCCCGTAGCATAAGCAACTTATACAATACGAGAGAACCTCTCGTAAGAGAACGTACTCGGTTACCTAATGTAACCTTGGTTCTCTCTAGAAGAGGGAACGAGTATTGCGTATCCTGCCGTGCTCACGCCACGAGCTCACAAGCTCAAACCTCACAACACCCTCCCCCTGTCGGTGATTGGTTGGAACACTATTTGTTTTGGTTTTGAGTGGTTGGTGAAACCAATTGTTTTTGTGTGCATATCTCAGAGCCTAGGCTGCCTACAGAGACGCGTTTTTTTGACGGCATGCTTACGGGGCGGGCAGCTAGCGGATCGTTAGGAAAGATTAGATGAATGTGATCATTTAATTTTTGGGCCTGAAATCACTGATACAACCTTTAAGTGACAAGGCATCTGACGCACAGAAGCCAATGGCACATGTCACTATGCGTATTGGCACATCTGGTCTTCATTGGCATGTGCCAGTGGATAGTGGCATGTGTCACTGACATTATCGCGATACACTGACACAGAGTCGCGGAATATGTCACCATATGTTGTGACACCTCCAGTAGTGACTGACAGATTAATCGAGCACCTATACTGACGTAATTGTGACACAAAATCCTAAATAAATAGCCTAATTTTGTGATATTTTAAATATCAATTAAATGCATTAAAGTCAGTAATATTTTTTCAAACGTGTTATTTGTGTCACGTCTGTATTTGATTGGTATGTGCCACTGAATGTTTTGTAATACCATGTGCTACTTTATGTTGTTTATCTCGCAAAGTCACAAACTGCCCATTCTAAGAAAGACACGAAATAAATCTATCATGGGTCACTACGAATAACGTATTAACAGTTGCGTCCGTTACTGTAAACCTTTATTTTTGCATGATGCTGCACGGACAACTCATCTGTGGCTTTAATATTTCAAAAATAATTTTATCGAATTATGTAATAATGTTGTACACAGTAACTCAGCAATGTAATAAATCATATGTTTGACAGCATAAAGCAAATTGTTATGCAAGTGGCACATCACACGTTTTAGTGACACATGCCACTATTCACTGGCACATGCCAGTTGGCCTTTGTCACTAAAACTGATGTCTCTTTATGTTGTGGCACCTCCATTAGTGACACCAGCTGCAGTTATCTGCCTAAGTATAATGTAGATTATGTAACATATGCACATAGTTAATTTGTACAACAAAAATGTATATTATTTATTGAATAATTCCATAAAATTATTTTTGAAATATTAAAGGCACTGAGGAAGGTCCTGCGTGACCGAAACGTTTGTCGAATTTTTAAAATGCACTGAGCACTTTTTTGCACTTTTTGGAAGGACTTGAAATATTAAAGCCACAGATGAGAATCTTGCGCTGGCCTACTGCCGTGCGTCCATGCAGCATCACGCAAAAATAAAGGTTTACAGTAACGGACGCGACTGTTATTATGTTATTCGTAGTGACCCATGATAGATTTATTTTGTGTCTTTCCTAGAATGGGCAGTTTGTGACTTTGCGAGATAAACAACATAAAGTAGCACTGGTACTACAAAACATTCAGTGGCACATACCAATCAAATACAGACGTGACACAAATAACACTTTAATGCGTTTAATTGATATTTAAAATATCACAAAATTAGGCTATTTATTTAGGATTTTGTGTCACAATTACGTCAGTATAGATGCTCGATTAATCTGTCAGTCACTACTGGAGGTGTTACAACATACGGTGACATGTTCCGCGACTCTGTGTCAGTGTCAGTGTATCGCGATAATGTCAGTGACACATGCCACTATCCACTGGCACATGCCAATAATGTCAGTGACACATGCCACTATCCACTGGCACATGCCAATAATGTCAGTGACACATGCCACTATCCACTGGCACATGCCAATAATGTCAGTGACACATGCCACTATCCACTGGCATGCCAATGAAGACCGGATGTACCACCGGATGTGCCAATACGCATAGTGACATGCCATTGGCTTCTGTGTGTCAGATGCCATGTCACTTAATGTTAATACTGCTACTGGGATCTTTGCAACAATACAATGTGAAACTACCAAATTATATGTAATAACTAATTTAACTTACAGTGGAATGTTTTCCTCGACATCTCGCAATTTCAGGGCACTTGAGTTTCTGACCATGATGCATGATGGGATACACTTAGCCTTGAATACCACACCGTAGCAGTTTTTGAAATAATGTGGGTCTAGTTTGCATTAAGGGCAGTGAGCTTTTGTGTTTTTAAGACCTGGGAAAGTTTTGCGCACTTATTTCCTGCTGAGTGCATGCACTCTCAATTGGCCAAGACTGCAAGTGTGGGTATTTGAACAAGCCCAGTGTACCTTTTAATACTTTTACTAGAGCAAGATTTTATTAGGGAATCTGCAATTTTACTCATGTACTTGATGAGTACTTCGTCCACCACTGATAAATAGATCAGTAACATTTCAACTGTTTAGTGCATTTCTGTTGTTGCACAGTATTTAGTTCTGATTTGTTCTTCTTGACATTGTAATTGGTTGTTTATGATTTTTTTTTTTTTTTTTGGCTAATTAGTTTTGTCACTCCTTTGGGTGACTGCCACTCTAAGAGAACACATATTACTTATGTTGTTCCCAAGGCTCAGTTGTAGATTTATAGCATACACTAAGCTCAATGACTTTTAATAAGATTACATATGCTACAATATTGTCTAATGATAATTAGCACATTTCAAAAGACCCAATTGATCTCTTTTAGCTTGTTTTCTCTTCCAAACTGAATTTACATTTACTGTAAGAAATTGCCAAAATAACTCAGTTGTTTATCTTACAAGCAACAAGATTAAATGGAGAAGAAAATGGATACTTTTGTTTACATCTATCTATCATTCTATGGTTTTGTCTGTTCAAACAAGGCTTTAAGACGACTTTTAAAGTTGCTATACTTTTATCATTTTTATATGATTACAGTATTAATATTACATTGACAGCAGTATATATATATATATATATATATATATATATATATATATTCTTGAAGGCATTATGTCCATTCATGAGAAAACACTATACTTTTGTTCCTGACTGGGGTGGCGTCCAAAATTATCCAACCTAATGGATAGTTATTTCCCCCAAGAACCACCCATTCTACTACAGTTCCCTGCTGCTTCAATTAAACAAATGACCCATAAAACAACAGGGCAATAGAGGATGCCAAGCGTAAAGAAGCCTGTGCCATCTGAAGGGAGTTTGGTCTGCTATAATGAGAATCGTAATTTAATTCAAATCATTGTGAGGGAGCAAAATAGTTTGTAATGAGACAGTTATGTAATGACCAGTGCAGATATTATATATAGCATTAACATTCTGTGTTTGTACATCCATAACATGACATGTTTTTATGAGAATGCAGTGCAGGGAGATTTTGTTGACAGGCAACAAGAAATAGATAGAAAGGAAAGATGTAGACATTCTCTGGAGAATGGCAAGAGTGTTGGGAAATAGATACAGACGTTGCATCACGGATGGAGCATCACCTGTAGCCATTTCAAGTGCCCTGCTTCAGTCAGTGCTCCTGCAGTGGTCTGGGTTTGAGCAAAGTGGTACTTTATATCAACACACACATATGGCCTCTCCAGCCTGCAAGCGCCCTACTGGCTCCAACCTCTTCCTCTGATCAAAAGGACGGATCTGAGGACTTCTGTTGAGTCAGACTGCTGGAGTATGATGGAAAATATGTAGCTTTACACGGTTTCCTAGCCAGGTGGCATAACAAAGTCATAGGTACATGTTTTGTGTGTTCGACAACTTCCACTAGTGACCCAAAATGAGACATTTTGTCAGTTGCTTGGTACCTTTGTGTGTGTGTGTGTGTGTGTGTGTGTGTGTGTGTGTGTGTGTGTGTGTGTGTGTGTCCTGGTAAACCCTACATTATGGGGACAAAATGTCCAGACAAAGATGGCAATATCCAAAATCCTTAATGGGGGCATTTTTTGGTCACTATGAGGAAAACAGTTTCTAAATCATACTAAGGGATGTTTTGAAATGTAAAAATGCTGAAAGTTTGTTGTGATGGGTAGGCTTTAGGGTAGAGTTAGGAGATACAGTGAGGAAAATAAGTATTTGAACACCCTGCTATTTTGCAAGTTCTCCCACTTAGAAATCATGGAGGGGTCTGAAATTGTCATCGTAGGTGCATGTCCACTGTGAGAGACATAATCTAAAAAAAAAAAAATCCAGAAATCACAATGTATGATTTTTTAACTATTTATTTGTATGATACAGCTGCAAATAAGTATTTGAACACCTGAGAAAATCAATGTTAATATTTGGTACAGTAGCCTTTGTTTGCAATTACAGAGGTCAAACGTTTCCTGTAGTTTTTCACCAGGTTTGCACACACTGCAGGAGGGATTTTGGCCCACTCCTCCACACAGATCTTCTCTAGATCAGTCAGGTTTCTGGGCTGTCGCTGAGAAACACGGAGTTTGAGCTCCCTCCAAAGATTCTCTATTGGGTTTAGGTCTGGAGACTGGCTAGGCCACACCAGAACCTTGATATGCTTCTTACAGAGCCACTCCTTGGTTATCCTGGCTGTGTGCTTCGGGTCATTGTCATGTTGGAAGTCCATCTTCAATGCTCTAACTGAGGGAAGGAGGTTGTTCCCCAAAATCTCGCAATACTTGGCGGGGCGGCAGTGGCTCAGTGGTTCATGTAGGTTGTCTACAAACCGAAAGGTTGGTGGTTCAATCCCCGGCGCCTTGCATGGCTGACACCGCTGTCGGTGTATGAATGAGTGAGTGAATGGGTGAATGTGAGGCAATGTAAAGCGCTTTGGTGGCCATAGGTCTGTGAAAGCGCTATATAAATGCAGTCCATTTACCATTTACTTGGCCCCGGTCATCCTCTCCTTAATACAGTGCAGTCGCCCTGTCCCATGTGCAGAAAAACACCCCCAAAGCATGATGCTACCACCCCCATGGTGGTCCCATGTTCAAATACTTATTTTCCTCACTGTACAATATACAGTTTGTACAGGATAAACATAGATTATGTCTAATGTAATTTTCCATAAAACATGGTAATCCAACGTGATTTTTGTTGTCTTTACTCTCCTTATATTGATAGTCCACTTTAGACATTCTTATAACTAGTAACTTTATACCTATATGTCAGCTAACTATCATTAGAGTATTATTAGACTGTGGTAGACTGTTAGGTTAGGGTTAGGTGTTTGGTTAGTAGAATAAGTTGACATGTACATGTATAAGTTACTTAAAGTTAGGAGAATGTCTGTTGGGGACCATTAAAACATTAAAGTGTTAGCAGATACGTTACTCATAGTTAGTAGACTAAAGTAGACAATTGAAATAAATTGTTACCAAATGACTTGATGCTGGGAGGCTATTTTTTTTTCATTGTGTTCCCACCCATAAATCTCACTCTTCAAAAATCCTGCTCCAACTTACTAGTAGTGTACATTAAATGCATGGTTTTATCACATAAAAAAAATCACTTTCATGATACGATTAAAATATTGCATTGTTGCTTGTTGCATTTAAGCTTGAGTTAATAGTGTTTTATTATTATTATTTTTATTTATTTAAACTTTTTTATATTGTGGTGGTACCAGCACTGGGATTCATCCTCTCCATTACTGCTACCATTTAAGCATCTACCAAACCATCCATCTTTCCTCTCTCATGCCATCCATCTTTTGTAACTGTCCATCGTCCTTTAAGCCTTCATTTTTCCTCGTCTCCCTCTTTCCCTCCCTCCCTGATTCCCACTTCCACTCTCAGGCAGCCCGTTTAAGGTCACTGTCAATCTTGTTATAGGGGAGGATGTGTAATTACCTCATCCATCCATGCAACCAGAACCAGCATCAGCAGACAAACCTGAAGCTCTAGTGCAGAGCCAGTACACACATGCAAGCTCAACACAAGACATATACATTAACTTGAAATTTAAGGTTATAATTGAGCCTCTATAGGTTTTGAAATCCTCAGCTTGAAGATAACGTAACTTGCTTGTCTTTGTCAGGCTCTTTGAGAAGTCTGACTTAATAAACACAAATCAATATCAGAAAAACTGTGCTGTCCAATATTTGTCATTTTGGACTCAGAAAGGTGCTCACCAGTCTTTTGTCTGATATTTGCTATTGATTATTTCATTGTCTATTCTAGTGATGCTATTTTGTAAGCAGTGCTTTGTCAAAAAAAAAACCCTTGTATTTTAGCAGCAGTGTTGATCTTGTAAACTAAATTACTACCCAAAATGGGTTTAAAATTTGGTTATTTTTCATAATCAATGATAAAGAAGACAAAGCAAAGCCTTTCTGTAGCTCAAACAGTAAAGAATGGTGCTACAGTAGCATATATATATATATATATATATATATATATATATATATATATATATATATATATATATATATATATATATATATATATATATATATTTAAAAGTGTTTGCCAAATGCATAAATGTAAATCTAGTTAAAAAAAAAAATGCATCATGTCGATAATCTACAGTATAAATTATACTGTTGGTGAAAATGTTGAGAAAAACAGAATAGAGGTGCATGATACATCTTATCTATTTTTTTTTTTTCTTAAAAAAACTAGAAGAAATTAACTGATGTAGTAGCCTATGTATGTAAGATGTATACTGTATTATTTGCCAATTAAAATATGCCATTTCAGTAAGACTACAATGGAAAAATGAATGAAAAGGACATGACAGTGCATTGAGTAAATTTACATTTTCATTCCCTGTTGGAACTTCCTGATACAAATTTGTAGTTAACTTACCATGGTAGCTATGGTTTGAATTATAATATTTTGTTTTCAGCTGGCCATTGCACATCAAATTTCTGCGTGTATAGTCTGTTTTGGTATAATTTTTTTTTAACTGTTTTCTGTCTGTTCAGTAGCGGCTCCTTGCCAAAAATGTAGGTAGGGCAGATTCTGGGTCTAAGGGCTAGTTTATGATAAACATTTTTGTAAGCTTTATATTCTAATCGCTGAACACATCAGACACACTTTTGTCAGAATTCTAATGTCCTTGCGTTATTCAGCCTGAGGTTGATGCTAATGATAATTGACAGACTTTAGTACACACGACAAATGCATAGAATGCCATCTTAGAACTGCCTTAAAGTATTCATTGCATCCAAATGTTGTTTTAGAATGTTGCAAGTTAGGAATTCCAGTGAGGAAAACAAAGTCATGTCTATTCTCAGAACAAATCTAAAACAAACACAACAGAACTACAGTATATAAAAGCTATTGACATGAGCATGTTTAAACTAAAGGGTTTATACTTTCATTCATTTTGATAAGCTACTCCACATAGGAAGAACAGACATGCCAACTAGTTACTGACCTGATGCAGACACATAACTGAAGTGGACCGATATTGTCTTGGTCTGGAGCGAGGTAACGTAAGGTCATATGAAAATAAGTGGGGCAGCCAGAAATCTGCCCAAATTGGCCCTATTTTAACGATCTAAATGCATGGTCTAAAGCGCACGGCACAAGTGCATTTAGGGTGTGTCTGAATCCACTTTTGCTAGTTTAACGACGGGAAAAATGTTTGGCGCTCCCAGCGCATGGTCTAAAAAGGTTGTCCCTATTCTCAGTAATGGGTGTGTTTTGGGTGTAACGTGCAATAAACCAACCAGAGTCTCATCTCCCATTCCCTTTAAAAGCCAGTTGCGCTCGCGCCATGGCGGATTCGCTGTTTACATGGCAGAATTTGCAAGCGGAAAGAGAGGAAATTCGAAATTCGCTTCTCCAGAGAGGAAACGGAACTGCTCATGCGCAAGGTTAAAGCATGCAAGCAGACCATCTACGGGACAAGCTGGATTTCACCATATCTTTATGTAAACAATATTAATCTTTTACATTGTAATCCTTTTATTTGTAATATTTGGCATGTTTGTGTGCTGCTGCGCATCCCTGTGTGTGTAATAAGCAGAGTGTACGTGCATTGTGCACCCGCCTATAGGCGCACATTACTACGCAGCTCTTTAAATAACAAAAAGAATATTGTGCCTTTGACTTTAGACCAGGTTTCATTTGGTCAATGGCACAGTCTATTTCAGTTGCCTCAAAATAGCAACGCGCCAACAATGCGCCTAAACACACATCATTTTCAGACCAGCACACCCATGGGCGAACAGATGGGCGCAAATGCATTTGCTATTTAAACAACAGGACGTGAAAATGATAACTGTGTCATGCTGAAACTAGCAAAAAACACTTGCATCGTGGCTGGCGCTGTATTGCGCCGTGTGTATGATAGGGCCCATTGGCTCTCTATGAGAGCGCGCTGCAGTTCCATTTTTCACCACAGATTTACATTGGAAAACTGTGGGGTGCTGTGAAGCGCTGTCAAGAGCATGCCAAACCAATAGGTGACAATCTGACGTGAAAAAAAGGAGATAACAACACGCATTGTCTCTTTTGTCATAACGCTCAACGTTCATAAGCCACAATTTCCGGTTTTACCGTCTACACGACAGAACTGCAACCGGAGTTTCTAAAAATCTTCACCTTGGCAGGAGTTTTCAAAAAAAGTTTGGTTTCAGTGACCGGACACTGCGTTTGCGTATGGACGAACGGCCAAACCGCATAGACAAAACTGCGGTTTTGAAAATACCAGTGTTCGTGTGGACAGGGCCTTAGTTTCCCTGGCTGTTCACACACCTGTTTCTGTTCACCTTGATTACATTCCCCACACTGTAAAAACTAAAGGAGCCTCAAATATCCAGTTGGATACTCAAGGAACTTCAAAATGTAATTTAGGTGCCTCTAAGATCTTTCTCCTATAGTAGGGTTACTAGAGGAGCATTGACAATCTTTGAGGTTCTTGCTGGAACTTATGGGATCCTTTAAGCACTTTGTATTTAGTTCAGAGGTTCTGGAGTCACCTTTTCATTACCATGAGACCTCGAAGTGCTTTGGGGGAAAATAGAGGAACCTGAATGCGATAAAAGGGTTATTGGAAGATCTTTTAACATTTAAGTGGTTCCTGGAAGATCTCTTATGTTAAAGCCAGCATCTGGAGGAACCCAATGGTTCAGTGAGGCCAGAATAAGATTATTATTATCCTATTATTATTATTATTATTATTATAGGCTACTTAAGTTTGATTCAGTATACATACCCAGGTGAAAAAGACGTACTATTAAATGTATTAAAAATGTACTTGAGTGTGTTTTTAGTAGACCTACTACAATACAAATATACTTTAATGCATTTTAATACATTTAACAGAAGCCTACGTCTTTTTCACTTGGGTTACATATATTTAGTATAGGCCTAGGCTATTTTATTAAGTAATTTAAACCTTAAACAACAACACTAAATAATAATAATATTAATAATATGAAGAAGAAGAACCAGGAGGAGAAAAGTTGTATTCTGTCACGAAACTGCTGCTATTCCTCTGCTGTCGTCGCTTCAGTGATGCTCGCGCTGCTCGCGCGTATCCACTGCTCCTCTCATCAAAGCTTCCGCCGTTTGTTCGGCTCTCCGTTACAAGGTTTGTAAACTCGCAAATAAATATAAATACAGAGTCTACTCACTATATATTCAAACACACATATATATAAATTAAATTTATTATACATTATTACGTTTTTACAGTGTTTACCACTCGTTTATTGCACAGTATCTGGTATGAAGGTTTTAGCCGCGATGCTAACTAACTTTACGTTGATCTAATGTAATGAACAAATGGAAATTATTGACTTATTGTCTTAGATTGATTTAGTCATTCAATTCAACATATTCTGTACAACTGTGTCGTCAAATTTATGATATAGCCTATAATTTAGCTGATTCCTGCTGTCATTGGCGTTTGTTATGAATAACAAAAGCAGGTTAATATAGTTTGGTCTGTTTTTGTTTAGCCTAACTTTACTTACTTCATGTGCCCTCATTCTCTCAAATAATTTTAAAGCCATTTACTGGTCAATAAATATTATGTTGTGAATAATCAGCTTTTTTTCTTTTGTATCCCCAGAACAACCATTACATTTCTAAAATAATCTGAACATTTCAGTGGCAACATTGAATTACAGTAAGTTACCTGCACCACATGCAAGTACTTTATTACTATGAACTTTCTCTGTGTGAAATTGTATTGTTTGACTGTGTACTTGTGTTTTTTTAATCAGTTATTCTCTGAAAATCTTCCCTCATGATCTCAAATCTCATTCATGTAACTCAGAAAAATAATATTAGGTTTGGTTCACAAATAATGCTATGCATTTTTTTCTTAGATCTTTATCATTTGCATTTGAATATAAGACATTTTAATTCTGAATTATAACTTCAAGTTTAGTCTTTTTCGACAAAAAAAAAAAAAGGAAAAAGTTATTATATGGCTTCAGAAGACTTATAACACAACCCATAACACATGAGTTGTGAACTCATTGATTATTTTTAGGATCTTTTCTGGGACATTTTTGGAGCTTAACCATTTTTACATAAATTGTTGCATTGAATTGAACTAGACAAGTGTACATAAGAATGGTTTCCTGAATGATTTACACATTTTTTTTCTGCTTGTTTCATGCAGTGATCGGTAAGCGATCGGTGACTGGGGTTGCATTATGCCTGAGATCTGCTTTTGGGTTCCACAGACAGAAAGTCAAACAGGTTTGGAACTTCACAAGGCTGAGGAAATTATTTAAATTTCACAACTATCACTTTAATAACCTTACTAACAGTAAATTTTGTACTTTGCAGGGATCTCGGTAAGCTGAAATACAAGTTTGAACAAGAATAAAAATCCTCTTGTAGACCTGAAAATCACTGAAGTGCCTGAACCATCCAGAAAAGAGGAAAAATACACGGAAATCGAAGCTGCGGCACCTCTTCACTTTTCTAACTCTTTAAGTACCTCACACCAACTTGGTCCCATAGTGACATTTTTGACCACAAACGAAATTGCTGACCATGTAAATTCTTATTGAAATGACTGGAATTCACCAGTGAACATTCACAGAACAACAGATAATTTTACTGCACCTTAACTCTGTTATAATGGAAAATGTTTTCTGCTTGTTGTGACATAAGGAATACTGTTTCCGGGTCGAAGCCACTACTTCTACTTCCTCTATCTTGTTTCATGAGAATACTCAACAACCATTTATGAACACTGTTGATTCAAGTCACACATTTAAGCTTTTCAAAAGCCATAGTGTACATTACAGTGTCCAGTCTCACGGCATCCCAGACTTCAACATTTTATGATTCAAAATAGCTGAATAACTAACCATCTAAGATTTCGGTATAGAGATAAAGGTTGGGATCATAATTTTCAGGAATATTACAGCACAATGCGTGTATATTAGCACCGTTTGTTTGTTTTTGGCATCTGATAGAGCTTTTGGACTTGGAAACAGTGATGACAGACTTACCATCGGACTGAAACACAAATGTTTTAAAGTTAAGTAAAGATGGACATTTTTAATTAATCAATTTTTACATTTATTTCGTGGAACATATGCGTTTCCATGCATTTTGTTGAGATGTCTTTTCTTGTATAGCCTATTGTATATACATGGTTGATTATTCATGTTGCTTATGTATTATAATATTTTTGTGTATTCATTGATATTAATCTATAGTTAGCTTTTTTTCTGATGTGCATGGAAGTGTATGTATAAAAATGAATATCAAATATGTAATAAACAATTCTTATTTTGTATTTGGTTCAATTTGTTTATTATAATAGAAGTCAAAGGTAACCATAGTAACAACATGAAATTAAATATAAAAAAAAAAAATGAAATTTGGTTCCTGGAGGCACCCACAGTGGTTCCACACAGTGCCTATAAGAGTTCCTCAGGAAACCTGTGTGGTTCCTCAGAGAACCACCCCTTTTTAAAGGGTGCCTAGAGGATCTACAGACGGTTCCGCCGGTGTGGCAAAGTGAAGAACCCCAAAAGGTTCCTCCAGGCACCTTTTATTTTTACAGTGCATGTATTTAAGCCCTGTGTAATGGCCTTCCCGTTTAATTTGTTTTGCTTGGCGTCACCACTAGATGGCGAAATACATTTATTGGATATAAGGGAAAGGAAACAGAGCAAGAGTATTTCACGTTTGTTCTTGAGCTAACAAGCTTGAGAAAATGGTTCAAGCTTTAAGCTTTAATATCCCTTTGGCAAGCAGAGCGAGGTATGTTAGTTTGTTTTCTATGTATTTCTTTGGTACCATTTGTTGATTAATTTGAACAATGTTAAATGTGTAGTGAATGTTTGTTTGCTTGTTTGTTTATATTGTGAATGTTGTTTGAGTTTATTTTGCTTTGATATTTATGTATTGTTTCTTTTATGTTTTCTTTGTAGTTTTACGGTGCCACCGTGCTGTGATGGAATTGTTATGGTGCTATGAAGTCAATGTGTAAACACAGTGTTGTGATGCATGGAGAATATTTGCAACAAAGAATTGAGACAACGAATACTTCAGCAATGAAGTTTATTGCATCTTAAAATAAATCGAAGGCACCCGTCGAAAACTCGGTTTCTTTTCTTCGAAGCTGAAGGGCCGCTACTCCCTGAGTTTCATTCTCTTCCTTTGTCCTGTATCGTCTAAGTTTAATGTGGTTGTTTGTTTTCTCTAGTGATATCCTGAGTGTTCTGTGTAGATTTAATAAAGACTGTATTGTTTCCCTATGCCTTTCATTTTGCACTTCATTACAACCACCAGCGTGACACAGATTTTGTTCATGACATTCAAGACTGACTCATGCTTCTCTTCCGAGAAGCGAAGATTTAACTTTATGTATGATCTGCAATTCCACTCTTTCTCTTAAACATATTTTTTTGGACTACTCTGCTTTTAATGCAAGTAGACAATGATTTTACTTTGTAAGCTTAAGAATTAAATTCACAACTTTAAACCAAACTTATGCCTTGTCTGTGAAATTACATTGTCTTGTGTAATTGTTGTTTCTATCTCTCATTAGAGTATTATTAGATTTTTAGATTAGGGTTGGGTGTTATGGTCCGGGTTAGTGGAATAAGTTGACATGTACTTGCATAGTTATTACAGTCAGTATAAAGTGTTGGTGGACCATCAAAATAAAGTGTTGGCAGATATTAAGCAGACAGTCTACTAATATCTAATGACTGGTAGTTGCAAAGTCACTTATAGTTAGTAGAATGTCTAAAGTGAACTCGAAATGTGTTGTCAAATCTACTTACCTAAACTGGTCCAGATTGATCATACCAAGCTGGTATAAGCAACTAGTAACCTTTTTTTGTCAATATTTACCAGCCCAGTTAGAAACCCCCCTCTTATGTTCCAATACACAACTAATATCTTATAACGGATTTTCCAACATGATTAAAAGACAACTATAACATGGTAAAAATGAACAACTCAACATGGCAAGAAGGTTTCCTGTGACGTATTCAGAGACATGATAACAACCTGCAATGCACAATTTGGGGAGAAAGTCATTAGAGAAATCAAAGTGGTGAACCCAATGTGCCAATATGTCTTTGCAGGATTCATTTCCTTCAAATACACTAGATGACCCTGTCACGAAGATGAATGTTCATCTTTTCCTCCACTGATCTCATTTTCTCTTGTACTTGTACGAAGTCTAGAAAAGGTACGTTGATTTTTTATTTTACATACAGGTGACATTTGCTGCTCTTTGCGACATGATGTGTTTGTTTTGTTTGATAAATCAGGGTGATAGAAAGGTATTTAGACCGAATCTGGGTCCAGAGCCAAACTGCTGTCATCGTCATCCACACAGATAGTCATCTCCACAAACCGAGCAGTTTATCTCGAGTCACAGTTCCTCCCGGTTCAGCGTGTGAACATGCAAACACTTTGTGTTTTCTGCAATTAAATTTGAGGCTTGAAATATGTGTCTGCCAGCATATAGATGGAGCTTTACACGCTTCCAAAAACGCAGACAAAAAAAATCCTTTTCGCCTTTGTTTTCCCAGTCCCACTTGGTCGGCACAGTGGAATCGGGCCCTTCGGAAATCTCCCAGCCATTGTTTGGATGGATTGAGAGGTGTTAATCTCAGCAGTGGTGATTAGAAGCAGCCGCTATTCTTCTTCTGAATACCAACAAGAGAGAGGAGAGAGAGGAGAAAAAGGGAAATTTTCCCAAGGAGAGAACTCGTAGTGAATCTCATAAAGATGTGAAAAAGGTCAACGAGAATGCAAACAAGAAATATTTCAAATGAGGACATGTTTGCTTGATTAGCTGAATATAAAAGGCCAAATACAAATAAGGCATATTAGTCCTGCAAAAGCTAATTTCTCTTTGTGCAATTTCACTGGGAGAGTCCTTGCATTGATGAAGATGAAACAAATTCTAATTTAAGTCATCACATCCTGTTTGTGTTTTAATCAGTATTTGAAATGGCAACTGTACGGTGAAGGAAATGCCCACGCTTTTGTGATGGATTTTTTTATGAATCTACCTGGGTTTGTGTAGGTGTGTGTTTCATATGTTCCTCTACAAGTAATTAGAGGATTAAAGCGGGTGTATTTCTGATGAGGCAGGCAGTTATTCTAATCTTGTTACCGCAGCTGCTGTAGCCTACCTCTCTGTAGTCTTTGTTTGTTAAATCTTGTTATTTAGACATCTGCTGGCTTCATTTACATCTTTTGTTCAGCTCTGCCGATCTCTTTCCTTCATTCAGAAAAATAGAGATGTGCAGTGATATTTTGATATTTCAGATATGCATGTTTTATTTGTTGACAAGCTTGTCCAATGCATTTTTTTGTTTGTTTTGTTTACAACAGCTCTCATAGGTTGCATTCAGACAGCAGCGTAAAGTGGCCCAAATCTGATTTTCTGGATGTTTTGTTGGTTAATGGCATGAACAGGAAAAAGTGTATCTGATAATATATAGTCTCGCGTAACTAGACTTTCAGACTGACAGCAGAAGGTTTGGACTCCATCACAGCTTTCATTGACCAAGGACCGCCCAAGACAACGTCTGACTGACGTGTTAAACAACCAATCACATAAAGTTTTTTTTCTTCCATGAGGGGTTTGGCGTCACAACGGGCTTTGCTTCCAGGCAGACTGTTAAATAACGCGACACACACATCTCCCGAAAATACTGTTGAATTTAAACAATCAAATGACAACTTCGAAACTAAAGTTTTTTTTCCATTTTGTGTGCGATTTGCATCAGATGTTCAGCCAATAGTCCGTACAGCGTGACGTCTAAAGCTGAGACAATGTAACTTAACGTTTAAAGCAATACTCTTCCCGAACCTAATCTGATTTTGTTACAGTGTTTTGATGTTCCTTCTGGTTATGGTTTATTGTAAACCCCAAATCCTAATTATCAAACGTTTGCAGTTAATTTAACACAACATACAAATTCCATTAAACTTTTTTTGGTACATAATTTCAGTCTTAGGTGAGCTGTCTTTTTTTATTATTTTTTTTTATTTTTATTTTTTTACAAATTTGTAAATGTTATACTTTTTAACCAATTGAAAATTCAACAAGGATGCATTTAATTGATCAAAAGGGACAGTAAATACTTTTATAATGTTACAAAAGATTTCTATTTTTAAATAAATGCTTTTCTTCTGAACTTTCTGTTCAGCAAAGAATCCTGAAAAAATGCATTACTGTTTCTACTAAACTATGAATCAGCACAACAGTTTTCAACATTGATAAAAATAAATATTTCTTGTACAGCAAATCAGCATATTAGAATGATTTCTGAAAGATCGTGTGACACTGAAGACTGGAGTGATGATGCTGAAAATTCAGCTTTGATCACAGGAATAAATTACATTTTAAAATATATTGAAATAGAATACAACCATTTTATGTTTATGTTTTTACTGTATTTTTTAATAAATTGATGCAGCCATGGTGATAATAAAATACTTATTTTTAAAAAAAAAATTACATAGTGTGCATTAAACATGTAGCCAACAACAGAATTGTGATTGGTCTTGTACTTGCATACTTTTACCATTTGTAGCCACTTTTATCACAGTGACTGTATTGATACATGTATGCAGCCGACATAAAACAAGATGCATGTGGAGTGTCGTGATAGTTTAATCATTAAAGGAGAAGTTCACTTTTAAAATGAAAATTCTGTCATCATATACTCACCCTCATGTTGTTTCAAACCTGTATGAATTTCTTTCTTCTGCTGAACAGAAAGGAAGATATTTAGAAGATTATCAGTAACCAGACAGTTTTTGGGTCCCAATGACTTCCATAGTATATTTTTTTCCTACTATGGAAGTCATTGGGACCCAAAACTGTCTGGTTACTGATAATCTTCTAAATATCTTCTTTTCTGTTCAGCAGAAGAAAGAAATTCATACAGGTTTGAAACAACATGAGGGTGAGTAAATGATGACAGAATTTTCATTTTAAAAGTGAACTTCTCCTTTAAGGGTACTGCGTTTCAGTGGTTCTCATCATATTTGACTGACAGAACCTTTTCTGTAGTGATTGAAAACTCGTCCTCCTCTACTACTTCTCTCTCCTGTGGGGTGCCACAAGGCTCTATTCTTGGACCGGTTTTATTTTCGCTCTACATGCTGCCTCTTGGGTCCATCATAGCCAGGCATAACATAGCTTATCACTGCTATGCTGATGATTTGCAAATTTACTTGCCTATGAGTCCAACAAACACTGATGCATTCGGGTCGCTAATTGATTGTATTGATGACATTAAATTATGGTTAGAGCAAAATTTCCTTAATTTAAATGAAGATAAGACTGAATATATTTTATTTGGTGAGTCTGCAACCTCTGACCCTAATATGCTAATTTCGAAGCTTAAACCGACTATCAGAAATCTCGGTGTGACTTTTGATAGAAGCCTGAAATTTGATAAACAAATTGACAGTGTGGTTAAAGCTAGGTTTTTTCAGCTACGTCTATTGGCCAAGGTCAAACCATTTTTAAATCGTTCTGTCAAACCTTGAGACAGCTATTCATGCTTTTATTAGTTCTAGACTAGATTATTGTAATGCGCTTTATGTTGGAGTCTCACAGTCATCACTCAGGCGCCTTCAGCTGGTGCAGAATGCAGCAGCCCGTCTTCTAACTAACACACGTAAACGTGAGCATATTACTCCAATTCTTTTTTTCGCTCCACTGGCTTCCAGTTTCTTTTAGAGTTGATTTTAAGATTTTACTGTTTGTTTTTAAAGCTCTCAACGGCCTCGCACCACCATACATAACTGAGATGTTAACTTTGCGTCAATCAAACAGGGCTCTTAGATCAACAAATCAACTTTTGCTGGAAGCCCCAAGGACAAGGTACAGACTCTGGGGTGACCTGGCTTTTTCTGTAGCTGGGCCAAGCCTCTGGAACAACCTACCTGCTGATATACGTACAATCACTGACTTGGGCCTCTTTAAGGCTAAGCTTAAGACTTATTTATTTAGACTGGCTTTTAATTTATAGCAGTTGTTGTGGCATTTTGTGTTTTCTTTGTGGCATACATTTTGTTTTTATATTTTGCTTTGTGGCATTATATATTTTGTATATATACATTTTATTATATTTAGCATTATATTGTTGTCATTATATATTTTGTTTTTATTTTTTATTTTATTTTTCCTGGAAAGCACTTTGGTTCACTTTGAGTGTTGTAAAGGGCTGTATAAATAAAGGTTGATTGATTGATTGATTTAATCTTATCGAATATGTTAATGCTGCCTTGCAAGCATGCTTTCTTTCAGAAAATGCTAATCCAGTTTTTATTTGTCTTTTTCATGTCAATAAAAGTATAGCATATAGTTGGAGTTGACACTTTTATTGATTCAAAAATGAAATGACTCAAATGTTTTTGTGTGAAATTTTGTTCAATGTTTGATTTCATCCTCTGGTGCACATCATCTTCTAGTTTGAGCACTGACTCAATTTTCCAGTGTCTGATATGGGCCACATTTAAAAAGGTTATGTGAACAACCTCACAAAAATAACACAGTTGAGCAGAAAATCGTAATTGGGTATTTGTGCTACACTATGAATGCAGCCTAGACATACAGAAGTGACTCATCACCTTCATCTTTGCATTACAGATATATTTTGTTGTCTTCAGATGGAATAGTGGTAAAGTGGGTTGGATTTGTTTCCCCTTGGCATTGATTCAGTGTTCTCTCATTGGTGTGTGGGCAGCAGGGCTGTGCTCCTGACACATCTGATCTGTTGTCTTGTGTATAGGGTGAGGAACAGAAAGAGAGGAGAGCATGAACCAGGGCTAAAGACGGACAGCCTGTGGCTATTACTGCCACCTTAACTTTGAAAATAGCTGTTGTTTGTGACTCAGGTCATATTTTGTGTAGATGGTGAGATGCTGCTAGGAAAAGCAGGGTTTTTCATGGTGACCTGGAACAATAAAATAATCCATTTAATTTTATGTTTATTCACTTAGCAGATGCTATGGAAGCTTGTTTCTGCCACGGAATAAAGCATATACAGGTAATTGTGACTTTTTATCTCACAATTCTGACTTTTTTCCTCACAATTGTGAGTTTACAGCTCACAATTTAGATTATTATTTTTTTTTCTCAGAATTGAGAATCGCTATTGCGAGTTATAAAGTCAGAATTGTGAGATACAAACTTGCAATTGCGACTTAAGGTCCCTATATACTTCACATCAGTTTTGTTCTTAGATTTTGTTTGAAGTCATTTAGAACAAAATTCTTTTGGAATTCGAAACAGCTTGCCAAAGCCAGCTTTCCGGAAAAAGTTTGATACTGCTGCTAAACACCTTCATACTACCATTGTACGTATGGCGATTACGTAATAGATAGGTGTGTGCAAAGGCTCCGCCTTCTTTCACGTGGAAATCTTTTCCAGTTAATTTGTCCTCACGAGTCCGTTACGATCAGATGTCCGTGAGTGAAAACATGAAAACACTGGAGGAGCTGCTTTATAGTAGAAAATGAAGTTGTACTTATGATAAAACGAGACACTGACACTGTTTTTCATGTTTACTAAGGTAAAGCTGCTTGATTGTAAGCAATCTATTGTATAATGTGCTATAAATATATAAACGTGATGTGATTTTACTAGAGTCCTGAATTACAGAGCTCGTGCAAACATATCCACATTACTATGATCAGATGCCTTTCTTATGCTTTATTAAAAAATAATGCTAGCTGTTTTCTCAATTTTTATGTTTATTTTGTTACAAAGAGGAGAGTGCGCAGCACATATTTACATATTCATCTAACCGTCGCTCTCAGCAGTGTGGGCGGTGTCAGATATTCGATAACAGTATTTTGCTGCTCATTTTACCCCAAAACGAAGAACGAAAAATAACTTTGCCCTGAGTATATCGGGGCCTTTATAAAGTCAGAATTGTGTAATATAAACTCGCAATTGCGAGAAAAAAGTCAGAATTGTGAGATATAAACTTGGAATTATCTTTTAATTGTTTTATTCCATGGCGGAAACAAGCTTCCATAGATGTCCTTGACTGAAGAAGAAAAATATATTATTTCTTAGTATTTTTGTTCCCGAATATAAAACAAGAATTTTAAACAAATATTAAAATTAAGTGAGTTTATGCCTTTCAAGTAAATGTATCTTGATTTAAGATATTTTAGAACAAGACGTAAATACAGAGTAAGAAAATGTAAGAATTATTTTTTGCCCCCATAATTCCAGTGGTTCTACAAAAAACAAACAAAAAAACATTCACCCTAGGACAAAAATGTAGCAATCATTTACTAATCATTTTCAGTTTTTTTTTTTATTTAAGTTCTGTTCTTACTGGACTTTAACATGGTTCTCCTATGACATCAGAGTGCAAAACCCACTTTGGTTCTAATTGGAGCTTTCATTTTTAAGAGTGTGCACAGTATGAATCCACACAATATCTCTTTGTCATTCTCCTGTAAAACGGCCTCATTCTGTCTTATCTGCTGTGGGCTCTGAACAGAGGTGATGAGATGGCTTCATTTAGCTGATATCAGTAGTCTGGATTAGCTAATTACATTAGATCTAATGCAATCTGTTATATATGCCTATGAAATATGGAGGCTCTGTAGCTCTTGAAAATTCTCCCAGTTCACTCCAAAAATTACAATTTTGTTATCATTTACTCACTCTCAGCAAGTTGTTTCAAACCTGTATCACTTTCTTCCTTCTGTTGGAAACAAAATTAGTTTTTGAGAAAGATAATCTTTCAAAATAAATACTTTTTTTACATGTTAAAAGTGTTTAGAGATCAGCACTGAATTGATGTTATGACGGTTTCACACTGCATGTTTTAGCAAAGCGTAAGCAGAGTGTATTTGTTTCGGCGCCCATGTTAACAGATTAGAGCATTCACACGGCACGCAGAGGCGGCGTGGCATCTATTATTATACGTCTCTATTAAGAACTTTGCTGTTTGTTATTAGAGACATTTATGCATTATCTTTAAGATGTTTATGATGGGTAATGTTTGTAAATTAGATGTGTATCAGATATTTCAACAATCTAAATTATTTTGTAACGTTTTTCTCTTTTGCAGAACGCTTTTCATGGAGATGAGTGCTGATATGTAATAAATATGCAGATAAATTTAATTCAGGTATCAATTACCTATCAATTTATTTATTCCAAAAAATATACAAAATCTGTCAAAGTACTTAGTTGACCACAACCTCAAAAGCCTGTACACAAGCCTCGGTTCAGCTGCGCGCGACAAACACTGCCAGTGTGAAAGCAAAATGGGCGTGTGCTGCTCCCGCTCACTATACGCACTGCTTCTGCGCTGCCTCCACTCTGCTAACGCGTGCAGTGTGAAACCAGCGTAAGGGCTGAGATAGGCCTTTTGTGGGCCATGGATCAGTTTCAGCATGATACTGAAAGCCACAACTAGTATGCAAAGCAGCCTTTCCAGCAAAATAGCTGTTTTTGTATTCAGTTTTGTTCAATTTCTCCACTAGGAGCATCACTGCTGCGACAGTGGATCCATTTTTTTTGCCAGAAAATTGAGCTCCTGTGGGAGCATGAGGGAACATCACTGTGGTAGTGGAAAGTTTTTTTTTAAAGAAACTGAGCTCCTGCGGGAGCATGAAGGAACATCACTGCTATGGCAGTGGAGAAAATTTTCCCAGTGAAACTGAGCTCCTGCGGCAACCTGAGGAAATACTACTGCTGTGGCAGTGTAGAATTTTTGCCAGAGAAAACTAAGCTTCTGCGGGAGCAGAGGTGACATCACTGCTGCTGCAGTGGAGAAAATTTTCCCAGAAAAACTGAGCTCCTGTGGGAACGTGAGGGAACATCACTGCTGCGGCAGTGGAATTATTTTTTCAAAGAAACTGAGCTCCTGCGGGAGCATGAAGGAACATCACTGCTGCAGCAGTGGAGACATTTTTTGCCAGAAAACTGAGCTCCTGCGGGAGTGTGAGGGAACATCACTGTTTCGACAGTGGAACAAGTTTTTCGAAGAAACTGAGCTCCTGCGAGAGCAGAGGTGACATCGCTGCTGCGGCAGTGGAGAACTTTTGCCAGAGAAAACTGAGCTCCAGAGGGAGCGTGAAGGAACATCACTGCTGCAGCAGTGAAGAAAAGAGAGGGCAGTGAAGAGCATGAGGGAACATCACTACTGTGGCAGTGGAAACATTTTCCAGAGAAACTGAGCCCCTGCGGGAGCGCGAGGAAACATCACTGCTGCGGCAGTGCTGCGGCAATATATATGCGGGTTCATAATGTGCACACTCTTAAAAATGAAAGCTCCAGTTAGAACCAAAGTGGGTTTTACACTCTGATGTCATAGGAGAACCATGTTAAAGTCCACTAAGAACAGAACTTAAATAAAAAAAAACTGAAAATGATTAGTAAATCATTGCTACATTTTTGCCCTAGGGTGAATGTTTTTTTTTGTTTTTTTAGAACATACTCGGTTACTAACGTAACCTTGGTTCTCTCTAGAAGAGGGAACAAGTACTGCGTAAGTATCTTACGCTAGGGAAAAATCCCTTTTCCGTGAGATATTGAAGCCAAAAATTATCCTTAATTTTGTAATAATGTAAAACGCTTTGCGGCAGCATGCAGACATAGGCAAGACGGCTCGCGTGCCTTTTGGCTGACCTGCGGCAACTGCAGCAGCCTATCGAGCGAGGCCACTCGTGACGTCAGACCCAATGAGGACGCTCCGCGCCCATTGCGTCACATCCTGCCGAAACAGGCGTGGCTTAGGCCTATAAATATAGCTCGAGGCTGATAGAATCTGTTTTTTCATCGCCGAAGCGAACCAGAGCGTGTTGCATGCACGGCTAAGATACGCAGTACTCGTTCCCTCATCTAGAGAGAACCGAGGTTACGTTAGTAACCGAGTACGTTCTCTTACGAGAGGTCTCTCGTACTGCGTAAGTATCTTACGCTAGGGGAACCCATGTAAAACGCTGTGCGTGCTGAGATCCAACACCAAAGTCCCAAGGGCAGGTGCCCGGGGCTCATATAGTGCATAATCACCAGGGAACTCACAGGGAGTCCGGGAAAAAAGGGGCTAGAACAGCATTTTTCCCAGATTTAGTAGCGTCCTATAAGGCGCAAACTACATAAATAGTATACCATACAGACAGGGCGAAAAACTCGGCCTGAACTGATGAATATTGTGGGTCTTACACACTGCCCATAGAATTATTTAGTCGATCAGCGAGCAGCGCTCAGCAGCTCCAGTATTCTGAACCGATAACATCAGAACAGACAATACTGATTTATTAGACCGACAGCAGCTTAGCCTGTAAGGCGGGAACCTCTAGGTTATAAAAACCTTATAAATGTAGACGGGGAGGCCCAGCCTGCCGCCATACATATATCTTGCAAGGCAATCCCACTGGACCAGGCCCACGACGAGGCCATGCCTCTTGTGGAGTGCGCTCTGACACCTAACGGGCACTGCAGGCCCTTAGAAGTGTAAGCCAGCGCTATAGCATCAACTATCCATCTGGATAGACTCTGTTTCGAAGCGGCTAGTCCCTTAGAACGCCCGCTGAACGAAACAAAGAGCTGCTCCGTGAGCGTCGAGCGGGATACATAAGCCCTTAATGCCCTGACCGGGCAAAGGAAGCTTGCGTCCTTCTCCTCATAAGAGACCGGCAGGGCTGACAGGGAAATGACCTGTGCCCTGAATGGTGTGTTGAGGGATTTTGGAACGTACCCGTGCCTTGGTTTGAGTATGACTTTCGAGTCATTTGGCCCAAATTCCATACATGTCACGCTCACTGAGAGCGCTTGTAAGTCCCCTATGCGCTTCACTGAAGCGAGAGCCAGAAGAAACACTGTCTTGAAAGACAAGTGTTTAACCCCCTGGGGTCGGCGGTATCGCCGGCGATACCAGCTCGCTTTTTTTTTATCAGTGTAAAAGAGACTCAAAAATACTCTGTTGACTTTGATTTTCCATAGGAGTTTCATACATCAATCGATCCTGTTAAGTGTGTATTTTTTTGTGTATACTCACAATAAAAACAAAGTGTTGTGCTTTTTGCCAAATAATGAAAAATAAACACGAAGCGAGTTCTGCCTTCTCTCTGTCAGTTAAGTCCATTCTTAAACGCGTCCGAAAATGAACAATAACTCAGCGAATACTCAGTCAAACAGTCACACAGGCATGAAGCTTGAATTCTCTTCTTTTAAATGAAGTATTTTTTATAAAAAACAAATATTTTCAGTTTATGTAATATGAATGAAAAGAGAGAGATGTCAGTGTTCTCATCTCAGCTCATTATGTTTTAATTTGACTCCGCCCACGGAGAGCGCGCTATTCAGACGCAAATGTGAGGCGATCCTGCAATCCTGTGAAACGCCCACATCAGCTGGATAACACACACCGCGAGTACACTTTCAGAGTCATGTACTTTACGACGCTGTGAGGAATGATACTATCTTGATAATAATCCTGGAAAATTTACCTCAGAAGTTCTGGAAGTTTCATTTCGAGGAGCAACAGATCCAGCTGAGGAATAGGTCAGTTCTATGCTTTGTTCTAATCGCAAGTGTCTGTACACGCAAAAAGACTGTTTAAATATGAATCGCGTTTCTGTGCGTGAATGAATGAACGCACAGATGTGCACTGTTGTGTAGCTACAACAGCTGGCACAAAAACTGTTTCAAAATGAATCTTGTTTCTGTGTGTGAATGAATGAACAGCTTTTAGCAAACTCTATTGCTATACTAAGATGAGTAAAAATCGACTACAAAAATCGGATAGATTATAAAGTTTTTACTGTAAAATACTGCCACATCAAATAAGCTTATAATGTTGCCAATTTCTGCTCATGTGTTAAATATATATATATGTTTTGTCAAAAATAATCAACTAAGATGTTATAGTGTTTGTTCCAATGTAGGCGATATTCAAACTAATGAATCCTTAACTTTGAAATACGTATGATAAAATGTATTTTTACAAAGAAAGATTACACTGGAAATATTGTTAAAATTTTAATTGTTGTAATTGTATAACCTTTTTAATAAAATAGCTAAAATATATACAAGGATAGATGTAAACAAAAACTTAAAAGGTCAATATAAGCCTTCTCTTTAAATAATTTTTTATTGTGTTTTATTAGTGACACATTTTGGTAGAGAATATATTCCAAAACTTTCTGAAAATACAGCATGAGAATTAACTGCACAATTACTAGAAATGTTTACCTTGGATATTATACAATTTGCAAGCACAATTTGTGAAAAAACAACAACAACAACTGTGTTTCCAACTGTGAACCAATTATATATATATATGTATGTATGTATGTATGTATGTGTATATATATATATATATATATATATATATATAGTCCTTGCATTATTTCCTGTGACTCAGTGACACACCTGAATGAAAGGCTCATTATGGGTGTGAACTTCTCAGGTGTGAACCACTAAATATGCATGATGGTGTTGGATCGTTTACACCCCATCCGCATATTGCCTTTCCAAACTAAAAGTGTTTCACAAAATTTAAATCAATGTATCGTTTTATGTGAATGATTAGGCAGGATGATTTTCACATCATTTTGAAGAAATATCATACATATTTAGTATGTGTTTTGTGGCCTTATTTCAGAAACTTTCATTTTTAGTTTTTTCAATAACCATGCATAAACATTATTCTCTCAAAAATGAAAACATGTACATACATGTTGCTCACATATTATGGTAGCCCTGTTTGTGCTAAATACAGTGTAATTACACCTTTGCCATTAATATGTTTATAAGCAACTGAAAAAAGCACAAATGTCAGGGCATGTCAGAACATCTCAAGGACCCCAAAAACACCTCAGAGGGTTAACATCTATCGTTTGGATAGGCTCGAATGGGGCACCTTTCATGGCTTCCAACACCGTAGAAAGGTCCCACACAGGGACTGAAGGAGGTCTAGGAGGATTCAGCCTCTTAGCTCCCCTAAGGAAGCAGATGACTAAATCGTTCCTTCCAAGTGACTGGCCGGGCGCCAGTTTATAAACGCTGCTATAGCCGCCACATAAACCTTGAGTGTGGATGGGGTCCTACCCTTATCACAGCTCTTGTAGGAAGGAGAGAACCTCCGTCACCCCACAGTCTGGGGGTGATATGCCACGAGCTGTGCACCAGCTAGAGAACACTGACCATTTTGAGGAATAGAGCCGTCTGGTAGACGGGGCCCTAGCCTGCGTGATCGTGTTTAACACTCCCTCTGGGAGGTTAGCGGGTACCCGTTGATAGCCCACACATGTAGGGACCATAGCTCTGGGCGAGGATGCCAAATCGAGCCCTTGGCCTGAGAGAGGAGGTCCCTCCTCACTGGTATTGGCCATGGGACAGTGCTTGTCAGCTGCATCAGAACCGGGAACCAGGCCTGGTTCTTCCAGAGCGGAGCCACGAGTAGCACTGAGCATCCATTTTCCCTGATCCGCTCTAACACCTGAGGCAGAAGCGAGATGGGGGAAAAAGCATAGAGCGGGCAGCGGACAGCGGGCCACACATGGGCCAGCGCGCCACACATGGGCCAGCGCATCCCTGCTCTTGGAAAAAAACTCTGGACAGTGAGCATTTTCTTGAGATGCAAACAGGTCTACCTTCACTCTGCCAAACTTTTTCCACAGCAGTTGGACTGTCTGTGGGTGTAGAGACCAGGAGAATGGTCTGAACATTGTTCCTGGACAGTCTGTCTGGTCCTATATTTAGAAGACCTGGCACATGCGCCGCTCTCAGCGAGCGCAGGTTTTGCTGAGCCCATACCAGGAAGGGTTCCGTCAGCCTGTAAAGGTTTCGGGACCTGATACCTCCCTGGCGATTTATATGAGCCACCACTGACATGTTGTCCGAACGGACCAAGACGTGGTGCCCTCTTATCTGGGGACAAAAATGTGTCAGCGCGTTGTCTACCGCCAGCATTTCCAGGCAGTTTATATGCAGAAGCTTCTCCCGTTCTGACCACTGGTCCCTCGAGCAGCGCTCCCCATGCCGAGGTGGAGGCGTCCGTAGACACCACCTTCACACTCGAGGAAGTCCCCAGGCTTACACCTGATTGGTACCAGTCGGTTGCTTTCCAAGGATTCAGAGCTGAGATGCATTTCTGATCGACCTTGAGACGAAGCAGACCGGAGGTCCACGCTCGGTGCGGTACTCGCGCTTTCAGCCAGAACTGCAGTGGGCGCATGCGAAGCAGACCCAGCTGAAGTACTGACGATGCTGAGGCCATGAGACCCAGCATTCTCTGAAATTTTCTGAGCGGGACAATAGCGCCGCAGCAGGAGGATTCCGTCATGCGCTGAATATTCAGTGTGCGCTGTGGCGATAGCTGCGCTGTCATAGACAGCGAGTCCAGCTCTGTGCCCAGAAAAGATATTTTCTGACTGGGAGACAGTGAACTCTTCGCCCAATTGACTCTGAGACCCAGATTCTCGAGGTGTTCGAGTAAAATGGTCCTGTGCTCTATGAGCTCTGAGTATGATTGAGCTAGAATCAGCCAATCGTCCAAGTAGTTCAACACTCGCATTCCCCGGAGTTTCAGGGGTGCGAGCGCCGCGTCCATGCACATCGTAAATGTACGGGGTGCCAGGGACAAGCCGAACAGCAGGACTGTGTACTGATATGCCTGGCCCTCGAAGGCGAATCTCAAAAATCGCCTGTGATGTGACGCTATTTGTATTTGGAAATACGCGTCCTTCAGATCTATTGACATAAACCAGTCCCCTCGGCGAATCTGCGTGAGGATTTTTCTGGTTGTGAGCATTCTGAACTGGCGTTTTGCAAGTGCTTTGTTCAGCTGTCTAGATCTAGTATGGGTCTGAGACCCCCGTCTTTTTTCGGTACCAGAAAATATCTGCTGTACAGCCCCCCTTCGCTCTGAGCTTGAGATAAAGGCTCTATGGCCCCTTTGCTCAACAGTTTCGTTATTTTGGCTCGAAGTAGGTGTACTACTTCTTTCTTTACCGTAGTTTCGACGCGCGCCGCAGAACTGAGGGGGCGTCGACTGAACTGTAGCGAATAGCCTCTCTTTACAATGTTTAGCACCCACTCTGAAACCCCGGGAAGCACTGCCCATGCATCTGCACGAATGGCTAGGGGTTGAATGAAATGTGAGCTCTGGTCGCATGGCGACCGAAGAGCTTCGGTGTGCTGTAACATGAACGCTGTGCTTGCGACATTCGAGGCGGAGGGCATTCTCCTCGTAAGAGACCGGCAGGGCTGACAGGGAAATGACCTGTGCCCTGAACGGTGTGTTGAGGGATTTTGGAACGTACCCGTGCCTTGGTTTGAGTATGACTTTCGAGTCATTTGGCCCAAATTCCATACATGTCACGCTCACTAAGAGCGCGCTCGACTCCTCTGCGGCGGTCAGCCGAGAGGGGGAGGGAGGGGTGAGCCCCGTGGGGCTTGTCATGTCTGTGAGTGAATGTGGGCGTGGGACAGCGGGCACATTTACTGCACTGAATACACCATCTGCCTGGGCAGATTGAATGTGTGCTGGTTTCGTTCTTACAGAAACCGTGAGACATGCAGAATGTAGTGTTTGTGGGCACATTTACTACGTTTAATGCACAATCGATATGGGTCGATTTTATGTGCGCGAGCCCTGTGTGGTGGGCTGTGCTTGTGTGTACGAATGAGCACTGGGTTGTGGGCATTTTTACTAGGCAAGGCAAGGCAAGTTTATTTATATAGCACATTTCGTACACAATGGCAATTCAAAGTGCTTTACATAGAAGAAATTAAAATAATAAAAAGAAATAAGAATAATTAAAAACGGTTTAGAAAAATAGAAATAAAATACAGTACAGTACAAACAGTCGGACGAAACAGTGGCACAGTGCTTATTCAGTAAATGCATAGCTAAACAGATGTGTTTTGAGTCTGGATTTGAATGTGACTATTGTAGGAGCACATCTGATCTCCTCTGGAAGCTGGTTCCAGCTGCGGCTGGCATAATAGCTAAAAGCAGATTCGCCATGCTTAGAGTGAACCCTTGGTATTTCTAGCTGATATGATCCTAATGATCTGAGTGATCTGTTGGGTTTATATTCAGTGAGCATATCTGCAATGTATTGAGGTCCAAGGCCATTGAATGATTTGTATACCAGTAATAATACTTTAAAATCAATCCTAAATTTAACTGGGAGCCAGTGTAAAGACCTGAGGACTGGTGTGATATGTTCATATTTTCTGGTTCTGCTCAGAATCCTGGCGGCAGCGTTCTGTATGAGCTGCAACTGTCTTATGGTCTTTTTGGGAAGGCCAGTGAGGAGTCCATTACAATAATCCACCCTGCTGGTGATGAAAGCATGAACAAGTTTCTCTAAGTCTTGTCTGGAAACAAAGCATCTTATTCTTGCAATATTTTTCAGATGATAGTATGCTGATTTAGTTATTGCTTTGACATGACTACTGAAACTAAGGTCTGACTCTAGTGTCACACCAAGATTCCTGACTTGATGTTTAGTTGTTTGACCCCTAGAGTGAAGGTATGCGTTCACCTTGAGAACTTCATCTTTGTTTCCAAACGCAATGACTTCAGTTTTGTCTTTGTTTAACTGAAGAAAGTTTTGACACATCCAACTGTTGACTTCATCGATGCATTGGCACAGGGAGTCAATGGGGCTGTAATCGTTAGGCGATAGGGCTAAGTAGAGCTGTGTGTCGTCTGCATAGCTGTGGTTGGCAATTTGGTTCTTTCTCATTATTTGGCTCATTGGGAGCATATACAGGTTGAACAGGAGTGGCTCAAGAATTGAGCCTTGAGGGACTCCGCATGTCATGGATGTCCACTCAGACTTATGATCTCCTATACTCACATAATAACCTCTCCCATCTAAGTATGACCTGAACCATTTTAGGACTATCCCAGAAAGCCCCACCCAGTTTTCCAGCCTGTCAAGAAGTATGTTATGATCGACAGTGTCAAATGCAGCACTGAGGTCGAGTAATACCAGCACTGATAATTTGCCTGAATCAGTATTTAAGCGAATATCGTTTATTATCTTTATGAGCGCTGTCTCTGTGCTGTGGTGCGGTCGGAAACCAGATTGAAAATTGTCAAAGTATCCATTCGAGCTTAAGAATTTGTTCAGCTGATTGAAGACAACTTTTTCAATGATCTTGCCTATGAAAGGAAGATTTGAGATCGGCCTATAGTTGTACACTACTACACTCATAACACCATCGGCCGTGGCCGGAATACCAGAAAATACACTCTTTATGGGATTTATCTGGGTCGCCGTATAAACGGCGTTTGTGTGCAGGCAAGCTGGCTGTGGTTCCGGCTTGTTTACTGCAAAATACACTGGAACAGTCACATTTCCTGGAACTGAACGAGCGAGAAGTTTTGGTGGAAGTCTGGCCGCAGCGGGACTTGAACACTGTCGCTTTCCTAGGCGGGCTAGGAAGACTTTGAGGCCTCGTTTTTAGAAACGGTGTTTGTTTGAAGAAATGTGTGAGAAATGGAGGTTTGGGTCGGCCTCGGCGGGACTAAAACACTCTCTTTTCTCCTTTCGCCGGTGAGTGACGCGTGAATGGCAAGGGCAGGGTAGCTTTCTTGTAACGTAAAGAAAAACTAGCCCCGTTTTGCTGGCTCTTTTTCCACAGAGCTCGCCCAATCCTCACTGCCCGACGCCAGGATAGAGCAGGTATCATCCCCCACAGACGCGGCTTCTTCGTCAATATCCACGACGGAAACGGCGGCAGGCAGCGGCCGCTGTACATCAGGAAGAGACTCTAGCGAAGCGGGTGAAGCAGGCGGGTGAACCGGCGAGCTTTTGCGGGTTGGGGGAGGTTCTGGGACCCGCTGAGCACAGCGCTTTTACGGCGCGGTACCGCGGGCAGTAGGCAGTATCTCGTAGTGAGGGCAGGCGCCGTAAGCGAGTTGCGTGATCCTCACCCAGGCAGGAAACGCAGATCACGTGGCGGTCCCCGTCGCTGAGTGGGGCTCGACACGAGCCACAGGAAAGGGGCATCTTGAAAAAGACGCCCGGCTCTTTTAGTGCAATGAGAGTGTGTGTCGCGGCGGCGAACACACACACAACACAGTAGAAGAGAAAAGGATATAACGCCGGATAGCGCAGCAGGAACGGCGGCTGAAGGTGGCGCGGCCAGTGGCTTCAGGTGCAGTGGCTCGTCCCGCTGAAAGGCTTTCTCAGACGGCGCGGCTTCTTTCTCTCCGGATCCAGCGATGCGTGAGCTTCGCTGAAGAGATGAAAAAACAGATTCTATCAGCCTCGAGCTATATTTATAGGCCTAAGCCACGCCTGTTTCGGCGGGACGTGACGCAATGGGCGTGGAACGTCCTCATTGGGTCTGACGTCACGAGTGGCCTCGCTCGATAGGCTGCTGCAGTTGCCGCAGGTCAGCCAATAGGCACGCGAGCCGTCTTGCCTATGTCTGCATGCTGCCGCAACGCGTTTTACATTATTACAAAATTAAGGATAATTTTTGGCTTCAATATCTCGCGGAAAAGGGATTTTCCCCTAGCGTAAGATACTTACGCAGTACGAGAGACCTCTTGTAAGAGAACCACTGGTATTATGGAACAACAACACGGCAAAAAATAATTCTTACATTTTCTTACTCTGTATTTAGGGCAGTGAAGAGCATGAGGGAACATTACTACTGTGGCAGCGGAAACATTTTCCAGAGAAACTGAGCCACTGCGGGAGCGTGAGGAAACATCACTGCTGCGGCAGTGCTGCGGCAATATATATATATATATATATATATAGGGCTGGGTAAAAAATATCGATTTCTCATTTTTACGAACCGATATCGATTCTTAAATCCCAAGAATCGATTAGTCATCCTGTTTTCAGTTGATGAATGAATGTAACATTGTAGGGCATCCCATCCAATAAATCGCAATAATCTTTGTGCTTTGTTACTATTGATATGAAACAAAGTCTCAGATTTCAAATTACGTCCATTTTCTTACGAAATTCAAAAACATAAATACCGTTTTGGCGCTGTGGCGTGAGATCGCTCTGGCGCTGCTCAAGAGAAGCACATGATCTTCTCTTCCGCCTTAATAATACCAGTTACCACGCGAAATAAACATGAATGAGCATCTGAAAGTGTGTTAAAAGGTAGAGTACAACATCGAAATCCGTATCATGATGTGACATGGAATCGCTCAATCAGTGTTTCAACCGTGGAAATACGTCAGTAAATCAGCTTGTAAACAATGTCACGTCACATTTACCTCAGAAAAACCATATCCAGTGACCATAAACTCGTTAGTCAGCTAGAAAAATTAACCCTAGAAAGGAGCATTTTGCTAAATATATGCACCCTATTACATAATCATTATAATTTTTAATGTTCTTCAATTTTTAATGCATGTTTGAATAAATCTGGCAGGTTTTTATGACAGCCACCATTTAAATGTTTATATTTCATATAACTTTATTATTATAAAAATAAATAAAAGTGTAATTGAAGTGTTTGTATAGAAATCAGTTAATTTTTCCTTCAGTATTATAGTAGGCTAATGAAGGAAAGTAGGCTACAACTGACTCCCATAGTTTACAGCATTAGTTAATTAGCTAGTTAGTCTAGTGGTCTAGGCAGTTACAGAGCGATGGCATTTGGTGAGATGGGCATCTGTGTTGCAGAGAAGAGGGAAAATTACGATATAGCCATAGTTAGGAGGAGGAAGCTCCGGGGCCAAAGTTGCCTCATGCTTGGGTCAGCCCCTGGAGCTTGGGTTGTAATGGGGAAGGTAAATGAAGAGGAAGGCTGGGGTGGAAAATAGGCCATCTGTGCCTGCGCCATTAGCGGAGGCAGGCTCACTCTAGGTTCTGCTGAAGGAGCAGTGGTAGGGAAAACGGTTAGAGGAAGCGGGAGAATTAAGTGTTATCTGGGCCTGCGTCGCTAGCGGAGGCAGCCTCGCACTAGGAGCTGCAGGCCATGGACAGTGGGGAGGCTTAGAGATGGCTGAGCTTGCTTCATTAGCGGAGGCCATCTCCCGGTAAGGGGAAGGCATTCGTTAAGAGCGGGGGACATTGTTGTATGGAGTGCAGCGCAGGGAAGAGCCGCTGTGTGTGGCTGAGCGGAGAGAGGAGGAGAGTGGGGCCTGGTGGGCCGACGCTCATCTTCTAGCGCGTGAATGAAAGACGTGAGGAAGAGGAGATGTGAGATGAAAGGCCTTTCAGAATTATGCACATCTAAAGTTTAAGTGGGCGAGCAAAGATAGCAGTTCACGTTTAGACTGTCTAGGAAGGTGGACGCGACCAGAAATCGTCCTATCCTATCGTAATATCCTATCCTATCCTATCCTATTGTGCAGTGAGGCCCGTAAATTAACTGTATTAAGTTAATGCCCAGAATTCAATGGACGTGGCTGTTCCCATTAGTTTTATCCTGGGCGATTGGAATCCCGAGCTCAGTGGAAACAATGCGGGGCTGAGAGATCGATTATTAAACGTTTTTGTAAATATTCTTATGTTCTCCGTTTTTTATATTGGTTTTCTCGAAGTGATAACATGCACCTTCATGATGAGAAGCCTAAAATGCTTTATAACCTGTGTATATTCACTTCTGACACATCGGTTTGATATTGTAATCGTTGTCTGATGTTGGATGATCATCAATTTAAAAAAGTTCAAAAGAGACTTGCTTATGGTAAAAGACAAAGAGCTTTGCATAAAAATGTGCACATTTATTCAATTGTCTTTGACAATCACTAATGGATCACTAAACTGTTGCCATTAAAACACTGCTTGTAAGATACATTTATTTTTTTAGAAATTCTTCATTTTTTATTCCTTAATTTTAGTTTTCCTTTTCCATACTTATCCCAACCTGGAAATTACTCAAATCAAAATTCCATACTTTTCAAAGCTGCGTAGGAACCCTGCGTAGGAAAGTTTATTTCACCATTTATCTGTCTAAGGGTATTTACATCACTTACCGATTTCTGTTCGTTCTAAATCAGATACAGATGAAGTGGAATGGTAAGATTACATTTATTTAAATACATTAGTATGAACGGTTGCTAGGGCTGTAGTCAAGTCCAAGACCAGGACTAGTCGAGACCGAGTCTAAAGAGGTTCGAGTCCAAGTCAAGATCGAGTCCAACTTAGACAGTCAAGACAGAGACAGAAAAAAAGAATCCTCTTCAAGACCACGTACTTAACTATCTATTCTAAGATAATAATTTTGCATTATTATTTGTAATGATCAAAAAGCATGTGTGCATATTAAAGTGTGCATATTAGCTGCCTGGTTGTTTTTAAATTCACTACTGGTTTAGAATAGAATATTTGAATTAGTGCTGTCAATCGATTAAAAAAATAACTAGATTAATCACACATTTTTTCTGTGATTAATCGCGATTAATCGCAATAATCGATTAATCTTTCAGCCCTACTTTCTAACCTCATAAAAAGACTCAAATGAGAAGGCTAACTTTTACGTTCAGTTTGGAACATGCCTACCCTTAGCTAAATGAAAATGATTGATGTCTCCGCGCAGCGCACACACGCGGAGCCAGGCATACACTGTTAGACTTTTCTGTAATTTCTACAGTTATTTACTTTAAATCCCCCAGTATTATACTGCTATTTCTCTTTACAGTAAATAACTGTGTTTCCCATTGCATCATGGGAATTTTCTGTGACGTCTAACACCACATACAGAGACTTACTGTATTTTTTAAATGTGCTGTATACTACTGTATTTGTCTAACACCACATACAGAGACTTACTGTATTTTTTAAAATTGCTGTATATACTACTGTATTTGACGTAACGGCCTCTCTGGCTGGCACTATTCCATCGTGCTTTTTATTTCCTAATTTTTGCCTTACACCACGTGTCTACAACGCTATAACAGTCAGAGGATATTGGACACATTGAAGCGACCATTAATGCAAAATGTAAACCTGCTTGTCCCTTGCCAGAAATAGCGCGAGCGCTTGGACTCGTAACGTTAACGTTACCGTCCGTACGTCTGAAATATAACGGCGCATCACTATACACTGTCTGGGATTTGTCGTGTCTCGCCGGAGCATCCAGTGTAATATCACTGGGACTGTCTTTTGCTGGACCGTGCCGTTCGTGTCTGGCCCGGGGAAGAGACGGAATTCACTTCAACGAGAGAGAGAGACCAGCAAGCAAGGTAAAAAAAAACATTCTGTGTGTGTTGACAGGAATGTGCCCAGTTTAACCTGTTATACTCGTCAACATGGCGGTAACAAACTTTACCACAGTAAACTGCGCTAACGTTTCATTTTACACACTTTGTTGTCGAGTTAAAATACGCCAACAAGCAACGCTTAGTTCACATTAACAATAAATTAACTATGTGAAATTCTGTTTTGGTTGTACATAATGTTGGCCTACTGATGAGAAAATAACATTGTATGTTAGCTAACGTTAACGTTAAGTTTTATTTGGCTAGCTGCCACCTTTCTAGTTTTAGCATTAGTTTGCAAACTATAACATATTATATATTTTTTTTTTTAATGGAATTTAATATTTACTTCCATTTTTGTATTAAGGCAACTGCAACAAAGCGCCAATTCGCGCCAGTGACTTCTAGCAAGATTCCAGAGACAAGTTAACGTTAGGCCATTTGTGATATATTTTGACACAAGTTTGCTGAAATGATTAGCAATATGTGATAAGTGCTTTGGAGCCACTGGTGCAGACTAGGTAGCATACAATATCTTATAAAATCTCTATAAAATTGGCTAACTTTATATCAAATAAGTGACCTTTGCATCATGTCTAACTTTATATTTATTACACAGCAAATGAACCAATCAGAAGATGGACCATTTTCTATGTTCAGTCTCACCAGATTAAATGTATCCAGGTAAGCACTGCACTAAAACTCTCACTAATTCATTCATACCAAATCTAGCATTCTAAACAACTTAAGTTTATATTTTTGCATTATTTTGATATTTTATTAGGCAGAAGACTCTCTACCATTGCAGTCCCACCTGAACAGGAAGGTCCTAACATCAGCGCACAGGTGGGTTAACTACTGTAGGAAGGAGAACGGTCATCACTCAGTGATTTCTTGCATGTGTCTTAATGTATATTGTCTCAGACAGGAACCCCTTCACTGCAGATGAGCTGAAATGGGCTAAATCACCGATGTCAGTCTTTCTCTCTATGGATCTCAGCATTTTTGGACAGAATTTAGGATTTGTAAGTATTAAAATTTAATCTGGAATAATTTAATTTAGTTCAGTTGAAATGTTTGAATATGCTATTGCCAAAGCTGTTTACAAATATATATTCTTAAGTTATTGTAAACATAATAATAAAAATGTAAAAAAAAGGAGGTTAAAAATATTTTGACACTAATATTTATTTCTCTCTCTCTCTCTCTCTCTCTCTCTCTCTCTCTCTCTCACAGTATATAGTGTTGGAACCAGGCTCAGGGAACATTCTGATGTTGTCAGTCAAGTTCTGAACAGGAACCAATCTTTGGAGAAGTTCATTTATTCGCAAAGGTGGACAAAAACATTGTGTTGACTTTTTAAAGATTATTTTGATGATAATTTTTACTCGTAGAAGTAGAAGTAGACTGAGGGGTAGACAGTCAGACATTGATAATAATAAGAAATGTTTCTTGAGAATCAAATAGACTTCAAAAACATTAAGACACTTAAATACTTCTTTTGGCCACCAGTGTACATGAATCCAACACATTTTTGTAAATAAGTGAAATTATTTTGAAGGTGGGGTTATGTGTCATGTATTGTGAAAAGAACTGTGTTTTGTCCTGTGTTGGACATTTTATTTTTGACTGCTTAAAAATGTATTTATATTCTGCAGTTTTATGAATGTAATGGTTGATATTTCATTATAATACTTGTATAAGCTAAACAACCAATGACGTATTCATTTTGTCAAATGCTAACGTTTTGTTTATGATTTTATGTATGTTTTTAACAATGTGTGTAGTGAAGGACAGCACAGAATGTCTTAATTTAACACGTCTACACATCTTTGTGCTAACCTTTCTGACATATTTACTTTGTTAAAATCATTAACACAATGAATGAGTTAAAATTAACACAAAAAACGTTGTCCCTAAACTCACCCATTAATGTGTAAAAATTCCACACATCATTTCCAGCATGGGCAGACTGTATATTTTGTGATATATATGAAATGTTTTAAATAAAAATATGGTATTTTGTAATAATTGGTTTGTATGTTAGTAGTATTTATGTAGGATAAAAATAAAATTAATTATATATAAAAATTATGAAATCTAATTTAGAAAAAATAAAAAATAATTACAGTAGTGTACTGATTAGCTTCGTTTTTACAGTAATGCACTGTATTACACAATTACAGTACCATACTGTAAAACTGAAACCGGTAATGCAAGTAAGTTATTGTAAAAAACCCTTGAAAAGTCTAACAGTGTAGGGCTCATATTGGTCCAGTCTCGAGAAATGGCAGTTCGGCATCGAGATGTCGTTCTTGGCCACATTCAGAAATTGGGGTTGAGACTCAACACTAAGAAAAGTGTGTTAGAACCAGCTCAGAAAACTACTTTTCTGGGCGTGGTATGGAATTCGGTTACGATGCAGGCACGTATGTCTCCCGCACGTATCGAATCCATCCTGGCCATGGTGTCCGGGATAAAGCTAGGCCAGTGCCCGGTTGCATAAAGCACCTTAAGTGTAATTTTCCCTTAAGTTCGCCCTTATGTTTCCCTTAAACCTAATGGTGTTGCAGAAAAAAACCCTTAAGTGTTACTTAAGGGTTTCTTTAAGTGAAACATCATAAACACTTAGAACACTTAGCACACTGGTCTCCTGCTCGGGGACAGTGGTTACCCCTGCCGTCCATGGCTCATGACGCCCTTCATGAATCCCCGTAATGCTGCACAGGCATGTACAGTAATTAATTAATACGTATGTATATTCGGTAACACTTTATATTACGACCCGCAAACAACTGCGTAAGTAAACCGAAATTACGGTTTATATATATATATTTGAGGCAGATCATGGGGGGAGGGGGGGTGTGTGTGATATTTTATAGTGATAATGACTATAGTGCAGCAGAAAATGTTTAAAAAAAAGGCATAGTTGTTCTGCCAGCAACAAAAAACAAAAAAGCATGAAACACAAACCTGAGGGATGTGGCACTATAGGAACAGTATATCTTTGTGCCAATGCAGATGGGAAAGCAGACTTCATCTTTTCAATTTCCTTTTTCAAAAAATCACACTCATCTTTGAGCAAGGTGATCTCTGCTTTAAGAGTGATAATCTTATCTTTGAAAGAAAAAAAAAAAGAAAAGAAAGGTTATACGTTTAAATTGTATTCCTGCTCTACTTATACTTGTGACCACTTTCCTAATTTTTAAAACATCAAATTGAAGAACTAAACATCACTGGTACTGTACATTATAAATGCACTTGTTAATATGTCCAAACACAATTCATCAAGTTCCGTTGAAGCAATGTTCTTGTACCTAATTTATAAACAAACTTATTGCATTACACATTAATGTTGGAATGATAATATACATAATAAATATGAAGTTGTGGCTACATAGCATCATAGACTTCATAAAAATAAATATTGCACATCTATCCACCTTATTTTCGAACGCAGAAGTAAGTGATGTGACGTATTTCCCTTGACGTCCGTTTCAATATTCATGGGAGCATGCATAAAACATGATTTAAACAGTTATGGTAAAAGTTTACTACACCTGCCATGTATGAACCAATGGGAGGATGAAATTAATAAGTGGCCTGATATATCATAAGAAGATATATTTAATCATTGTGTGTTGTTGCACACAATGCGCAATTATATACCAATATCTTTACAATGGGAAAGTCAGTCGAGTGTTTTTACATGAAATATACCAAGACCTTTTTAACCTTTTCAGGCATATGTTTAAAATTAGTGGTGCAACGGATCATCATTGATCCGTGATCCGTTCGGATCAATATCTTCGGTTCGGCACACACGTGATCCGCGGATTGATTTATGAAAAAAAGAAAAAAAAAGAAAGTTGTGCGCATGTTTAGTCCACACACAGCGTGGTCATGGCGAGCGGAGGAACGGAGGAGCTTGAACGCCCCACGTCATTTAAATCCCCTGTATGGGAGCATTTTGGCTTCCCTGTCAACTATAATGATGAAGGAAAGAGGTTAGTGGATAAAACCGTGACGGTGTGTAGGCACTGTGGTACAAGAAAGCAATATGAGAGTGGAAACACATCAAGCATGGCCACACATTTGAAGCGACATCACCCCGGTGTTTTACTGACAGGAGTAAAAACGACGAAGGCTGCTCAACAACTGCTTATCACCGCGGCATTTAAGCAGCCCCTTGCTGCACAATCAGAGCGGGCTAAAGCCATCACAAACGCTATCGGTGTGTTTATAGGTGCAGACATGAGGCCATATTCGGTTGTGCAAAACGAGGGCTTTAAACACATGCTGAAAGTGCTTGAGCCACGTTGCGACATTCCGTCGCGCACCCACTTCAGCGAAAAGATTGTGCCAGATCTTTATGAGCAGGAGAAGAAAAAAGTTGTGGATGAACTATCCCGAGCATCCTCTGTTGTGCTCACGACAGACGGGTGGACGTCCAGGGGAACGCAGAGCTATGTGACGATAACCGCTCACTTCATCACAGCTGACTGGGAGATGAGAAGTCCGGTGCTGCAGACACGCCCCCTCTACGAGAGTCACACAGGCACTCATCTTGCGCAGGTACTGACACAAGCAGTGGAGGAATGGAAGATAAAGAGGCCCAGTACTAATATCCCAGTCACAACTGATAATGCCAAAAAACAAATAAATGCAGTGAATGAGGCTGGACTGGGCCCACAGATAGGGTGCTTTGCACATGTAGTGAATTTGTCATCACAGAAGGGAATCTCAGTCAATAGGATGGACCGCCTCCTTGGGAGGATCAGGAAGGTGGTTTCCTACTTCCACCGAAGCACAACAGCTGCTCATGTGCTTAAGACAAAGCAATAAATGCTAAAGCTGCCTACTCATAAGCTCATACATGATGTCCCAACAAGGTGGAACTCCACTTATATGTTGGAGCGTTATCTGGAGCAGCAAGGCAGCTATATACTCTGCATTGACCGACAAGACCCTGAAGAAAAATGTCAAAGACATCATCACCCTGTCTGATGATGATGTGAGAGTGGCAGAGGAGGTCCTCCAGGTGCTTAAACCCCTCAAAACTGTTACATCTCTGCTGAGCACTGAAACTTCACCATCTGTGTCAATGATCCTGCCGCTGAAAACAAGGATTCTACAATCCATGGCTCCAAGTGTGGAAGACAGTACCATCACTCAAGATGTCAAGAGAGGACCATGCCATTAGAGAGGACCTGGAGCCCAGATACACTTCACCCCCTACTCTACAGGACTACCTTCACAGATCTACTGCCCTGGATCCGAGGTTCAAGCCCCTGTCTCACATGGACCCTGCCCTACGCCAGAGGACATACAGTGACCTCACCACTGAGATTGTGAGCAGTCTGGGCACTGAAGACTGTGATGAGGTAAAGAAAAATAATATTATTTAAAAATGATGAATTTAAATCTAAATACATTTTTTATTTGCAGTAATAATGGCTTTTATTAAATGCTATTGCCACATTTTTCATGTCTATATGAAACATGAAAATAAATAATAGGTTTAATTAATCAACTAATTTTTTTCTGCAGGGTCAAGCTGCAGAGCCAACAGGAGCAAACTTGGACACATCTCCTCCACAAAAGAAGTCGGCAATGGCAGAGCTTTTTGGAGAGACCTTTGCCAGCAAAGATATGGACAGCAAGACTCCTGCTGACATCATCAAAGAGGAGGTGGCATCCTACCTGGCAGCAAGCGGCATTACAGTGGATGGTGATCCACTGACATGGTGGAAGAGCAATGAGTGTAAATACCCTCATATTGCCAAGATGGCAAGATGCTATCTCGCTGTGCCAGGCTCTTCAGTTCCTTCCGAGAGAGTGTTCTCAACAGCAGGGGACATAGTGACTGCAAAGAGGTCCACACTCTCCCCAGATAATGTAGACATCCTTGTCTTTTTGAAAAAGAATTTGAAATTATAAGCTCAGGTATGCTTTGCTTTCTTTCTTTTATTCTTCTTTGATGATGTGGACATAAGCTTTATTTCACTATCCATGTTTCAAGGAAGAGGATGTGCCTTCTTATGTTGCACTTTAAAGTCGGCATGAAACGGAAGTTGAGATTGTCATTTTTTCCTTGTTGTGACGTATATCCGAGTGAAACGGCTTCTGAAATTAGAAAAAAATGTAGGGCGGGGCTTGATTTCGTTCTTCGGGAATTGATTGGATCGTTGGAGGTTGGGCGTTGCAAACAAAATGGAGGCAGATTTGAATGCCAGTTTACATTCAGGTGTGGAGGATTTCTCTCCACCGGACTCCCCACCGTTACCCTCCCATGAAGGATTTTTTATTGAGGAGCCCGGCGACGAGGACGAGCAGCTAAATTTTCAGGCAGGAATCAGCTCATATTTATATGAGCCTCCCGCGAACCAAGATGAGTCAAGTCAAGTTCACCCTCGAGAGCAGAAACGAGACGGACACCGATAGCCGCACCCTCATCGGCTCTGGCCGCACCCTTTCGCCATGGCACGTGACCAAAAGAGAAGAGAGGTCGTTTCGAGGGGGGAAGGGAAGGGTAATGTTTTTGATTAAAGATTATAAGGGTACATGAATTTAAAAAAAATAATGAAGTGCACAGATAAATCATTCATAATAAACACTACAATATTACATATAAAAAGAAGATTTGTCAAATTTGATTTCATGCCGACTTGAAGTTGTTTTTTATTAATGGTCATTGGTCCATGTTTAAAGGAAGGAGATATGCCTTTTTATGTTGCACTTTAAGTTGTTTTTCATTATGTTAAAAAGAAGATATTATGCCTTGTGCACTTTAAGTTGATTTTATATATTTTAATTTAATAATTTAAAAGTGTTAATAAACAAAAAGACAAAACGTATGTTTATTTGTTTTGTCTTTTTTTTTTTTTTTTTTTTTTGATCCGAAAAATGATCCGATCCGTGACTCTGATCCGAGAAACGTTCCGAACCGTGAGTTTTTTGATCCGTTGCACCCCTACCTGTAACTACACAGAACAAGGGGGTAACAAGCACCACTTTAATTTACAGCCCGCAGGAGTTACACTTACCCTGTAACTACACAGAACAAGGGGGTAACAAGCGCCACTTTAATTTACAGCCCGCAGGAGTTGCACTTACCCTGTAACGCCTCGGTTACAACTGTAACCTCGGTTCCCTGAAGAGGGAACGAGCGTTGCGTCGAGATTGACGCTATGGGGAACGCTTTGCGTGATGACGTCTTGAAGCACATGTAAAATCAGTCCAATGGTGTGGCGGAACGTCAGAGGCGGGTGACGTCACGTACCAGGAAGCTATAAAAGCCGGCCCGAAACAGAAAACGAAAGCTTCGTAAAGTCTGAAGTCGTGCTGACAGGCATGGAGGAGATATGGCAAGGCGACGCAACGCTCGTTCCCTCTTCAGGGAACCGAGGTTACAGTCGTAACCGAGGCATTCCCTTTCAAGGGAACTCGCGTTGCGTCGAGATTGACGCTATGGGGAACGTCTATACCAACGCCTCCATAGCTACGAATGTCTGTCCTGTGTGAAATCTGGTGAGCAGCACTAGGAAGACAAAACATGAGACCCTGGAGCAGAGTCTAGATCCAGAGAGTAGAACCTGACGAACGTGTGCGGTGAGGACCAGCCTGCCGCATCACAGACGTCCTGTAACGATACTCCTGATATAAGGGCCTTAGAGGCCGCCATACTCCTCGTAGAGTGCGACCGGACAGCCAAAGGAGAAGGCTGCCCAGCCGCCTCATAAGCAAGTGAGATAGCCTCGACCACCCACTTGCTCATTCTTTGCTTAGACACCGGACCTCCCTTGTTAGGGGACCCAAAGCATACAAATAACTGATCACTTTTACGCCACAGGGCAGCTCTGTGGACATAAGCGTCTAACGCCCGAACTGGGCAAAGCAAATTATTAGCCTCCTGGTCCGCATTCTGAAAAGGAGGAGGACAAAAGGCCTGCAGAACAATAGGTCTGGCCACATTAGTGGGGACCTTGGGGATATAACCCGGTCTCGGATGTAGAAAAGCTTTAACCATACCCGGTGCAAACTCTAAGCATGACGGAGCAACCGACAATGCTTGCAGATCCCCTATTCTCTTGAGAGAAGAAATAGCGAGAAGGAAAAGAGCTTTCAGAGTTAAAAACTTCTCAGGAACCTCCTCAATGGGCTCAAAGGGGGCCAGGGAAAGGCCTTGCAGCGCAACGGACAAATCCCAAGGTGGCACCCTAGAGCGAACTGCAGGCCTCAGCCTCCAAGTGCCACGAAGGAAACAAGATACCAAGGGGTCTTTCCCCACAGACATTCCACCCAAAGGAATGTGGTAAGCACCTATGGCCGCCACATAAACCTTTAAGGTGGACGGGGTCAGACCTGCAGTGAACCGGTCCTGCAGGAACTCCAGCACTGTACCAATTGGGCAGTTAACTGGGTCCAACCGACGGTCACTACACCAAGAAGTGAAGACTCTCCACTTCAGGGCATAAAGTTTCCTCGTGGAGGGAGCTCTGGACTGTAGAATGGTCTCAACAACCTCAGTTGAGAGACCTGACTCTATGAGCTGGGCCCCCTCAGAGGCCAAGCCCACAGGTTCCACAGTTCTGGGCGGGGGTGAAATATTGAGCCCCCTGCTTGGGACAGAAGGTCCCTCCTGACAGGAAGCTCCAGAGGATGCCCGTCGAGGAGGGACACAAGATCGGGAAACCATACTCTGCCCGGCCAGCGCGGGGCTATAAGCAGCAGGCAAACCCGGTCCCTGCGAACTATCTCCAGAACTCCCGGGAGCAGAGCAACTGGAGGAAAGGCGTACAGACGTAGCCTCGGCCACGCCTGTACCATAGCATCCAGTCCCAGAGGAGCTGGATGCGTGAGGGAGAACCAAAGTGGACAGTGAGACGTCTCTCGAGACGCAAACAGATCCACTTGAGCTTGGCCAAACTCCCTCCATATCAGCTCCACCACCTCGGGGTGGAGCCTCCATTCCCCGGGCCTCGGCCCCTGTCTCGACAGAGTGTCTGCTCCTATATTCTGGACCCCGGGGATGTAGGCTGCCCTGAGTGACAGCAACTTCCCCTGGGACCACAAGAGGATATGGCGTGCCAGATTGGATAATGGGCGCGAGCGCAAACCCCCTTGGTGGTTGATATAGGCGACTACCGACGTGTTGTCCGTATGCACTAACACATGGTGTCCCCTGAGATCTGTGACGAAGCTCCTCAGAGCCCGGAAGACAGCTAACATCTCTAGGCGATTGATATGCCAGGAACGATGATGGTCTTCCCACAGACCTTGAGATGAGCGACCCTCCAGGATCGCTCCCCAACCCGTGAGGGAAACATCCGTCGTTAGCAGTTTGCGACGACAAGGAGCTCCCAACACTGGGCCCTGGGACAGGAACCAAGGTTTCTTCCACATAACCAGGGCACGTAAGCATCGCCGCGTGACCTTGATTGTGCGAAATGGGTTGCCCCTCGGGGAAAACCCCCTGGTCCTGAGCCACCACTGCAGGGGCCTCATGTGCAGTAGTCCAAAAGGTATCACGTTGGAAGCTGCTGCCATGAGACCCAACAGTCTCTGGAACTGTTTGACAGTGAGTAGCTGGCCTAGCTTTACACTTTTCACAGCCGCAAGGATGGACTCTATACGTGGCGGTGACAGGCGCGCCTGCATCGACACTGAATCCCAAACCACGCCTAAGAAAGTGGTCCTCTGGAGTGGAGAAAGCACACTCTTCTTGGCGTTCAGCCGTAACCCCAACTCTCTCATGTGGGCGAGAACAACATCTCGATGTTGAACCGCCAACTGATGCGAATGAGCTAAAATCAACCAATCGTCGATGTAGTTCATGATGCGAATACCCTGGAGGCGCAGGGGCGCCAGAGCTGCATCCATGCATTTGGTGAAAGTGCGGGGTGATAAAGCTAGGCCGAATGGAAGTACTCGATATTGGTATGCTTTGCCCCCGAAAGCAAACCTCAGGAACTTCCAATGACACGGACGGATGGAAATATGGAAATATGCGTCCTTGAGGTCTATCGTGACAAACCAGTCCTCGGACCTGATCTGTGGCACGATCTGTCTCAATGTTAACATTTTGAACTTGAGCTGCATGACTGACTCGTTCAGAACTCGAAGATCTAAAATGGGACGCAATCCCCCGTCCTTCTTCGGAACTATGAAGTACCGGCTGTAAAACCCGGTTTCCCTGTTGGAGGGAGGTACATATTCTATGGCCCCTTTCTCTAACAGAGTGTTTACTTCCTGTTCCATAACCAGAACCTGCTCGGGGCCCACCACTGTGGGCAGGACCCCCATAAACCGAGGTGGGCATTTCTTGAATTGTATCTGATACCCTTTTTCTACGGTCTGCAGGACCCAACGAGAAACATTCGACAGTAGCTTCCACGCTGTCAAAGATTCTACTAGAGGTACCAGCCTCTCGAGACTGGTTTCTGGATTTTGTTGTTGTTGAGTAGTCGGTTCGTCGCCCTGTAACGGCGCACCGGCAGGGAACGACTGAACAGACTGCTCTAACACCCTCCTCAGAGGGGGCGGGCATCCCGAGGCCGAGGTTTCCGGGTGGTCCTTGAGATATGTGCTCGCCGGAGACCGCTGCGCCCTGTAACACCGGAGGCGGCAGGGTTGGCAGAACGGTCCCCTGAGGGCACCGAAGAGAGACGGGCACCGTAAAAAGAGGTGTTAACCGCTCTGCTTCGGGGGGGACTACCCTCATTCGTCCTGAGCCCTCGGACATCAGGATTTTTTCCCAGCAGCCTTCTTAGCGGTAATGACGGTCCGCAGATCCGTCTTACCCCTCGAAGACTGCTGGGTTTGAGAGCGTCCTCCGTGTCCCCGTGATTTTTGTGGGGGAGCACGGGAGGACACACTCTGTTTTTGAGTGGCACGGTGCTCAGCGCTCTTTTTAGAGGAGTGAGGCTGCTCCCGCTCAGCAGCCTCAAAGAAAGAACGGCGGGGGAGAAGTTTTTGAAGTGCAGCTGCCTGTTTAGAAGCTTCTTGAGATTTAGCTACCGCACTGTTAACTGCATCACCAAACAAACCAACAGTGGAGACCGGAGCATCTAAGAGAACATGTTTTTCTTTATCTTTTATGTCGCTCAGATTGAGCCACAGATGCCTCTCAGTGGCCACCAGGGCTGCCATAGCCGATTGATTTAGCGGTCTCCTTGGTGGCCCTGAGAGACAGATCTGTGGCTCTGCGTAGTTCGGCCACCGTGTCAGGACCAATTCCCCCGCCCTCCTCTAAATCACCCAATAATTCAGCCTGATAAGCCTGCATAAGGGACATCGTATGCAGACATGCTGCAGCTTGACCAGCGGCTGCATACGATTTATGAACCAGTGATGATGTAAATTTAACTGGCTTAGAGGGAAGTGAAGGAGCCTTCAAGGAAGATGCCGTTGCTGGAGAGAGATAGCTCGCAAGCGTCTCCTCCACCTTCGGCATCTCCCCATAACCATACTCTTTATATTTATAAATGGAGGAGTAGTGTGATGTCTGTGGTGTGTACACTCTATATGACATGGGTTTCCCCCACGATCTCGACACCTCGGTGTGGAGATCGGGGAAAAACGGAAGGCTCCTGCGCTGAGGCTGTGCACGAGATGGCAGGAAGCGTTCGTCGAGCTTGCTTTTCGAACGGACATCCTGCCTATCCTCTGGCCACTCAATTGAAAGTCTGTCAACAGCTCTAGTTACTACATCGAGCAATTCTTCAAACGCATGAGACTGAGGTGGCGAATCCTCAGACTCAGCGTCAATACTAACAATGTCCAACTCCTCAGAGCTGGACAATTGCAGTACTGGTGCCTCCATCGGGGGGGAAGAAACCGCAGCGCGTGCTTCCACACCCTGATGAGAGGCACTGGATCTATCAGAAGGAGGCTGAGATAAGGCAGAGCCCGTCTCAACATCCACTGATAAATCCATTTGCGAACCCCAGGTCTGAGATCGACGCCGTGCCTCAGCAGCGGCGGGACCCAAGCCCTGGGGAACGTGATCGGGATTGAACCGAGCCAAGCGGGATCGGAGCGTACGCAATGGAAGCGCGTCGCAATGCACACAGTCACCACCCTCGAGTGCTGACTGGGCATGCTCCTCACCCAAACAAACAACACAAAGAGTGTGAGTATCACCTCCCATTAAATAACGCGGGCAGGGATGGACACACACTCTAAACTGCTGCTTGCTCGCCATACTGAATATATAATATAATATAGACAGACAACACCAAATAACAAGGACAGATTCAACACAGAGCGCGACTGAAGACTCAGAAAGCTTTCGTTTTCTGTTTCGGGCCGGCTTTTATAGCTTCCTGGTACGTGACGTCACCCGCCTCTGACGTTCCGCCACACCATTGGACTGATTTTACATGTGCTTCAAGACGTCATCACGCAAAGCGTTCCCCATAGCGTCAATCTCGACGCAACGCGAGTTCCCTTGAAAGGGAACTACACAGTTGAAACGGGTAACAAACACTACTTACTATGTAACAATACGAAACAACACTATTTGCACAGTAATTACAGAGAAAGGTACTCTTATTAAGAAAACAAAACAAAAATACGTTTTAATTACACAGTATATTTGCCCTGACATTTAAGTGTCATTGCAATACAATGTGATAAGGTAAGTAAGTACTACATGGTACGTTCTAAATTAAAATCATAGCAGAAACTAATTTTTTTTGGCTTAACGTTAAGTAGTTTAATAAGAAAAAACAATTTTCAATTTTTATCATACTGTGCTTACATACAGCCATTATATATATATATATATATATATATATATATATATATATATATATATATATATATATATATGTTTAATTTACAACCCACATATGTCAAAATTACCCTGTAACTACATTGCACAAGAACATATTTTGCTAGAAATGTGATAAAAACTTTTATATACAACAGACGTACAATTTTTGCCTGGAATATATTAACAGAATAGGTACCTGTTACGTTCACATAATTATATTTGGCATCTAGAGGTTATGGAACGTAACATAGACAAAATAAAAATAGAAATAATTAAATAGAAAGTTGTTTAAAGTAATATACTTGCACTCTATTGAGGAGATGTAATGTGATGAATTAAGAAACAGGCAGAGATCAAACTGAATTTGTACTTGCTTTTAGTAAGTAATATAGTTTGATATAACAAAACACCCAATAACACAAACCGTGAATCAAATATACGTCCAAACAATCTATTTACAAATTATATACAACATAAACGATAAATGATTACAAAGCAAGGGACAAGAGCGGTGCTAAAGAAAAGAAATAAATAAAACAAAACACGTTAACTAAACCCCAGGACAAACACTAAACTCAAGTAAAGAAACAGAGAAAAATAATCTTCAGCGTAAAACGCCACTAACTACCCTACCTAATAAACATAAATACATAAGTTGGCACCCGCTCATAAACTAGTGTGTTAAATAGTTTTTACTCTGCGTGTTGTGAAATGTAAATCACGTGATGTACTAACCTGGTCCCATCGCTATGCATCGATGAAAGACTTAACAAGCTCAGAGAAAATCAAAAGTCGGATCACAGCATAAACGCAGTAAAACAGCGTTATGAAAAGCTCAACAGAGTAAACTTTAACACACCAAAACTAAGCAATAACAAGCAAGAACAAATAAACACAAGAGAGCAAAACAAAGGAGAGACGAAGCCGCTCTCTCGCACTGGTGTCATTTCCGGATCTTTATACGCACACACCAGTCTCTGATTGGTTCTCAGGCTGTCAGGTGAACTCGATGAGTGACAGGAACATCATCCAATCACTAGTCCTGTGAGAAAGAATAGCGGAAAGAGAGAGAGAAAACAAAACAACCCTCCCAAACCACACAGGACGTAACAGTACCTGTTAGTTTTAAAATAATTACATTATAAATAATTTGCTTGTATATCTGGTTGTACCCCTTTATTACCAAAAACTTAACATATTGTTCCCTTATACCTACACGGAGGTGCACTATAATTACAGAAACGTACACCGTAATTTCGGTTTACTTACGAAGTTCTTTGCAGGTTGTATATCTGCTTGTTACCCCTTTATTACCCAAATCTTAACATATTGTTCCCTTATACCTACACGGAAGTACACTATAATTACAGAAACGTACACAGTAATTTCGGTTTACTTATGCAGTTGTTTGCGGGTCGTAATATAAAGTGTTACCGTATATTCCTATGAAGGTAGAATTTGGTGCCTAAAATATTTGCATGGAAAATGTTAATCAGATTGTGTGCATTAAAGAAATATTAGCAGTAGTTTACTGAATTATAGGTGTATTAAAATATTTTATGCAATAAATGGCCTTCATAGTATTTATCTTAAAGCACTGTTGATACTAGTAAAAATCTTTATTTTTTTACCCGAATAGGAAAGGTACAATAATGTGCTGACCCACACAAGGTCGATTATTGAGAGGACCATCGGACAGCTGAAGCGCAGGTTTCACTGTCTCCACAGCGAATTGCGTGTTGAGCCTTCAAGGGCATGCAGAATTATTATTTTAGCTCTTCATCCTTTCCAAGACGTATTCTGCTATCGAAGAAGAGGATGAGCACGGGAATGAAGAGGGCTATGAAGAACTGCATCTGATTCAAAATCAAGATTTCCAACAGGCTGGATATGCTGCTAGAGATGCCATTGTCAATGCTTTCTTTAATTGATTTGTAGTAATAGTAGTAATCTTAATAAGTAGTAGTAGTAGTTTTTATTATTATAACATACACACACACACACAAATAATTTAATTAAATTAACAAATATTTAAAAAAATTACTCAATTTCAGTTATTGTTATTTTTCCTTCATCCTTTAGCTGTAACAGTTTGTTATTTAGAATAAAATTATAGAGCTCCTGATTTTCCGTCTCCTTCTTCAGTTTTTGAATCTCCAGCTGCAGTTTCTCCTTTTGTAGCTGTAGAACCTCTCTCTGCAGTTCCAGCACATCTTCTCTTGTGGCTGCAGGTGATGTTTGCGGTGTTCTCAAATACGCAAGTGATGGGGAAAATTAAGAAAATCTTAAAAATAACATTAAAGCTGTTCTACGTTGGATTAATAATAGGCTGAAGCGATAGTTAACACATAAATCATTACTTAGCGGTTGCCTGTATCGGCGCTCTGCTGGCGATCTGATGGTGCTGAAGTTGTTTTTCAGAGTGCTGTAAGGGTCTAAGTGTGAAAGGAATGTCAGTTATATCATTATGTTATAACATATTATGTCTCTAATGATGTAAAAATAATAATGTATCCTCTAAGCCACTAGTGTTAGCTATTCTATGCTGATACAGGACAATAATGCCTCACTCTATGTTACACTGTTGCACTGGTTCAGCTTCACTCTCTAAACCGCCACAGATGCCAGACAGGACAGGTGAGTCAGCTCCAATGATGTTTTGTACCATTATAGTACAGTCCGACAACTCAGCCGGTGGGGGTCCTCCACCTGTTGGTCAGTTTTGTAATCGTTAGGTCTTAACACTGTACAGCAATAAAGCGAACTCTTCACCACGGTGCGGTGCATAGGCTACAATCTTAAAAGCGTAGTCTTGCTTAATCTTACCTGTTTTGTTGGCTTCTTTCTTATAAGCGCTCAGCTCTTTTTTTGCGACCACAGAGATGTTTTCGTATTTTTAATGACTTCCTGAACCGTCCTCTTCACATCAAAATTCCGTGCATTAATTTTTTTCTGTTATTTCTTCCCACTGTTTCTGTTTTTTTGCCGCAGTTACATTGGGATTTAGTTTGTTTTTCAAAATTGTTTTTCTTTTACCATATTCGTCAAGAAGAATGCATTTCTCCTCCTCTGTCCAATTAGGCTTTCTTTTTTGTTTTCTTTGTCCATTCCGAGCCTACTTTATTTGATGAAACTGCGAAATTGCTAGTGTTAGTGTTTTGCATATCTATGGCAACAACAGACTTTTATAACGTGAATCCAGGATCGCTGTCGTCAAACACTTAAATGTTTCCCTTACCTAAGAGAACCGTTTAAGAGATTATATGCAACACCCTTAAGTTATTCTCTTAGCTAAGGGGAAATCGCCCCTTAAGTATCATACTTAAGGGAAAAACTTAAGGTGCTTTATGCAACCGGGCACAGGCCATCACTGTAAAGCAATTTCAAAGACTGCTGGGCCTCATGGCAGCGGCATCCAACATAAATCCTTTGGGCCTTCTTCACATGAGGCCCCTTCAGTGGTGGCTCAAAGCCAAGGGGTTTTTCCCCCAAGGGGAATCCGTTCCGTATAATAAAGGTTACGCGCAGATGCCTTCGTTCCCTATTAATATTGATGAAACCTTGGTTCTTGTCCCAAGGGCCAGTATTAGGGGTGTCATGTCGCCAGAAAACCATTTCGACAGACGCTTCCCTCACTGGCTGGGGCGCGGTTATCGGCCGCTTTGCCAGGGGTCTATGGCAGGACCATCATCATTCTTGGCATATAAATTGCCTAGAAATGTTGGCTGTGTTGAGGGCTCTGAGGAGCTTCCTCCCAGACATCAAAGGTTACCACGTCTTGATACGTTTGGACAATACATCAGTGGTAGCGTATCTGAACCGACAAGGGGGACTCAGATCGCGCCCTCTATCCAGATTGGCGCATCAGATTATTTTATGGTCCCAAGGGAAAATATTATCTATAAGAGCAATATATGTCCCGGGGGTTCAGAATCAGGGAGCAGACATCCTGTCGAGGCAGGGGCTGAGGCCTGGGGAATGGAGACTCCATCCAGAGGTGGTGGAGTTGATTTGGCAGAGGTTTGGACCAATGGAAGTGGATCTGTTTGCGTCTCGAGGGACGTCCCACTGTCCACTTTGGTTCTCCCTCACTCATCCAGCTGGGGTTGGCCTGATTCTGGTACAGAACATGAACATGGTACAGGCCTGGCCGAGGCTTCACCTGTACGTTTTTCCCCCGATTGCTCTGCTCCCGGGAGTCCTGGAGAGGGTCCGTCAGGAGGGCATCAGTCTTCTTCTGGTTGCCCCGTTTTGGCTGGCCCGAGTATGGTTTTCGGTCTTATTTTCACTCCTGATAGCTCCGCCATGGCAGATTCCTCTGAGGAGGGATCTGTTGTCTCAGGCGGAGGGCACTATATTCCATCCGGAGCTGTGGAAATTGTGGGTCTGGCCTTTGAGGGGGCTCAGTACCTAGATGCTGGTCTATCATCTGGGGTGGTCGAAACCATACTTATCTCTAGGGCTCCGTCTACTAGGAGATTATATGGCCTCAAGTGGAATGTTTTTCCACTTGGTGTAGAGAACATGAGTTAGGTCCAGTTAACTGCCCAGTGGCCTCAGTTCTGGAGTTTCTTCAAGATCGTTTCTCTGCGAATCTCTCCCCATCCACACGTAAGGTGTACGTGGCTGCCATTGTGGCGTTCCATGCACCACTGAATGTTGGGCCTTTGGGGAGGCACCAACTGGTCATACTATTTCTCCATGGTACATGGAGGATGAGACTGACAGTCAGGTCCAGGGTTCCTTCCTGGTACCTGGCGGTGGTTCTCGAAGGGCTATCCCTGGCTCCCTTCGAATCCCTTCAGTCGGCTTTGCCCAGGACCTCACATTCAAGATAGCCTTTCTCTTAGCTATTTCTTTAAAGAGACTGGGAGATCTCCAATCTCCAACGCCAGCTTGCTTGGGGTTTGCCCCAGTGGAGTTAAGGCCATCCTGCATCCGAGACTCAGCTATGTGCCTTAACCCTCTGAGGTCGGCAATCACGCCGGCGTGATTTGCTCGTTTTTTTTCCTATTAGTTCAAACGAGAGTCCAAATACTCTGTTGACTTTGATCTTACAAACCAGTTTCATACATCAATCGATCCTGTTAAATGTGTATTATTTTTGTGTATACTCACAATAAAAACAAAGTGTTGTGCTTTTTGCCAAATAAAGAAAAATAGACACGAAGCGAGTTCTGCCTTCTCTCTGTCAGTTAAGTCCATTCTGAAACGCGTCCGAAAATGAACAATAACTCAGCGAATACTCAGTCAAACAGGCATACAGACACACAGGCATGAAGCTTGAATTCTCTTCTTTTAAATGAAGTAATTTATATAAAAAACAAATATTCTCAGTTCATGTAATCTGTAAGAAAAGAGCGAGATGTCAGTCGTTCTCATCTCATCTAATTATTTTTAATGTGACTCCGCCCACGGAGAGCGCGCGCTATTCAAACGCAAATGACTGAGGCAATCCATGCAAACCTGTGAACGCCCCCATATCAGCTCGAGAAAACACAAGTTTATTCAGATCATTATTTGTTTACACTGTCTCGCAGCGCTGTGAGGAATAATAACTAGATGTACCGCATGGCGGTACAAAATATGACCGCCGCTCAGGCCTGCACTGGCTTTCCACATAAAGAAATGACGTGGAGCAATTTGGCTGTATTGCGTGTTTATGTATATACCTAAAAAAAGTAGTAGTATGTGCATGTCTGTCTGTGTGTGTGTGTGTGTATGTGTGTGTGTTTGTGTATGTGTGTGTCTGTGTGTGTGTGTGTCTGTGCGTGTATGTATGCGTGCGTACATGTGTGTGCGCATGTGTGTTTGTGTGTGTGTCTGTGCATGTGGATTTGTATGTGTATGTGTGTGTGTATGGGTGTGTGTCTGTGCGTGTGGATGTCAGTGTGTGTGCATGCTTGCGTTTGTTTGTATTCCTGCATGTGTGTGTATGACAGTTAGGGTTGCCAACTTCAGAAAAGGAAAATGCGGGACAATCGTGGTTATTTATAGGAAAATGAGGGACACTCAAAATATTTGTACTGTATCACACAGTGTACGTCATTTCAGTGTCTGCAGTTAAGTTTGTGTTTAAAAGGTTATCAGACATAAACACATTTGTATTGCTTAACCTATTTATGTATTTAATTCTAAAAATAATTTTAATGTCATACATGAAAAAAGTCACATTACAAACAAACCATAGTTCAAAATAACAGCATTTATCTAAAATAGAAAGCTTTTTTAACATTATACACTAGGCTTACAGTTCAAAAGTTTGGGGTTAGTAAGATTATTTTTTGGGAAAAAAAATAAAGAAAGTAATTGCCTACTTTTATTCAGCAAGGATGCATTACATTAATCAAAAGTGACAGTTAAGATAATGTTACAAAAGCTTTCTATGTACTTTCTAAAAGCTTTAAAACATTAATAATAATCAGAAATGTTTTTTGAGCATATTATTCCCTCAGGTAGATTACATGTTTTCTTGCGTGGCTGGATGTTAGACTCATGAACAATAATCACGTTGTTTGCATTCGCCAAAATTGATTAGCCGAAATCAAAACGTGGACAGTGAAAGGAAATTACCGTTAGCGCGAGACGAGTCCGGCTTGAAGCGGAAGCGACCAGACGGCAGAGGATGTTCGCAAATCAAACAATGATTTGTCTCAAAACAGTGATTAAAAAAAGCTGTGATTGGATGATGACAGGTGTCGGTGATCATTCTCAAGTGTCGTGGTCAGCACTGCTGCTGTTGCTGTTGTATCAGTCAGTGGTTTATCAGCTTGTCAAAAAACGGGACACGGGAGGTCACGCAAGGGACAAATAAATTAGGCCCAAAATGCGGGACGTCCCGCCTAATTCGGGACAGTTGGCAACCTTAGTGACAGTATCATCAGGCCGATGAGTGTACAGTCACTAAATGTGCACATAAATGAATTTATTTTATACCCCCCCATGGATGAAATTCTACGAAACTTGGCATACCCCCAGAGGATGTCAAGTTAATCATACACATGAAATATGGTGCAGTTCTGAACATCTCAACTGAAGATAGGGGCGATTAAAGCAGAATAATATTGCATTTTCATTTTTTATGGGAGGGGCGCAAATCACAAATGAGTGATTATGGGCTAGGTTGATGTGGGCCCTTAAGAGCAACATACCATAAAAATTTCTTCATCCTCGGTGCCACGGTTCAGGTAGTTATTTAGGAAAAACTGCATTTTTTTGGGTTTGGGGGGGCCCAGCGCGCGGGGGGGAGTGGCCCCCGGGGACCAAACGAAATTTTTCCGTAAAAGTCTAGTGGGGCTACATGCCCACCAAATTTCATGTTCCCCGGTGTTTCGGTGTCCCTGGTATCGTTGACGAAAAAATTCAGTAGATGACGAAAAAAAAAAAAAAAAACTTTGACAATCGATTATGGGCTAGGTTGATGTGGGCCCTTAAGACCAACATACCATAAAAATTTCTTCATCCTCGGTGCCACGGTTCAGGTAGTTATTTAGGAAAAACTGCATATTTTGGGTTTGGGGGGGCCCAGCGCGGGGGGGGAGTGGCCCCCGGGGACCAAACGAAATTTTTCCGTAAAAGTCTAGTGGGGCTACATGCCCACCAAATTTCATGTTCCCCGGTGTTTCGGTGTCCCTGGTATCGTTGACGAAAAAATTCAGTAGATGACGGGAAAAAAAAACAAAAAAACTTTGAAAATCGATTATGGGCTAGGTTGATGTGGGCCCTTAAGACCAACATACCATAAAAATTTCTTCATCCTCGGTGCCACGGTTCAGGTAGTTATTTAGGAAAAACTGCATTTTTTGGGTTTGGGGGGGCCCAGCGCGGGGGGGGAGTGGCCCCCGGGGACCAAACAAAATTTTTCCGTAAAAGTCTAGTGGGGCTACATGCCCACCAAATTTCATGTTCCCCGGTGTTTCGGTGTCCCTGGTATCGTTGACGAAAAATTCAGTAGATGACGAAAAAAAAAAAAAAAAAAAACTTTGACAACGTCAAACGCTACGCTAGCGGCGGTCATAATAATGGAAAATGTACCTCAGAAGTGCGGGTATTTCGAGGAGCAAGGATCCGACTGAGCTGAGGAATACTGAAGTAAGTTTTTTTTCCTTCTCAAGTGAATCGCGTTTCTGTTTGTGAATGAATGAACGGCAGAGATGCGTGCTGTTTACCACAGCTCGCACACTCGCGTTTCTGTGTGTGAATGAATGATGATGTTTTAGCAAACTGTATTGGTATACTGAGATTAGTGTTGTCACGATACCAAAATTATTGTTTCGATACCGATACCAAGTCAAGTATTGCGATTTCGATACTTTTTCGATACTTTTCCTGAAAAGGGAGAAACACTCTCAAATATCATTGCTGTGCTTTATTTTAAAACCGGGACAACATTCTAATCATATAACAAACTAATAAATGAACATATGAACAGCAGATATATTAAACATTTGAACAAAATATGAAATATCAAAATATAAAAAATAAATTAGAGCAATGACATTCAAGGTAAACAAAAATATAAATTTAGCAGCATTATCTCATTTATCATAAGAAACATAAGAGCTTTTCACTTGATTCTGAACTTTGAATATAAATATGAACAGCGATTATATTAAACAATGTTTAATATTGGTAACATATGATAAGCCTCATTGGTGATATATTTGGCATGTGGGGAGAGAGTTGTGGAAGGCCTATACTTCATGTTAAACATAAATATATAGCAGCAAAGACAACGTCGGCAGTGTTGACGGCAAAATAGGCTACAGAATAATTCGTTCTGTATTGAGAGGTGCAATATTTGAAAATCGATAATATTTTTTTTAATTACATTTATATTGTATTTATGTCAAATCTTTCAAACATCAAAATGTCATTTATTAATATGTATTCGTGTCAAAATGACAGAAACAGCTTTTCCTATTCTATTTGGCCTGGAAACGCTTCCAACACGCTTGCGTGTCGCGTGAAAAATAGGCGTCGGTTCTATTAATGACGTTTTTAATTTCCGAGTATCGCGATACTTTTGAAGTATCGGTACACCGTGCAACACTAACTGAGATGAGTAAAAATCGACTGAAATATGTTGAAATAAAATGTAGGCTATTTGTATAAGCAACGTATTAAACTGCAAATTAACATTTATATGCCCTAATATTTCATAAAAACAATGTTACAGTCAGGCGTTTCTGTGTGTGAATGAATGTTTCGCTTTTAGCAAACTGTATTGCTATACTGAGTAAAAATCGACTGAAATATGTTGAAATAAAATGTATTTGTATAAGCAACGTATTAAACTGCAAATTAACATTTATATTTCTTATAATAAAAACGAAAGACCTATGTTACAGACATATGAAAGACAACATTTCGTTGATTAGTTTTGGATAGATTATACATTTTTACTGTAAAATATCTGCCACCTCAAATAAGCTTTTGTTTGCCAATTTTTGCTCATATGTTAAATATAGTATGTTTTGTCAAAAATAATCAAATAATCAATCAAATCCTTAACTTTGAAATATGTATGATAAAATGTATACTTTAGTTTTTACAAAGAAAGATTACACTTGAATTGTTGTTGTAATTGTTACCTTTTTAATAAAAAAAATATATTTACAAGGTAGATGTAAACAAACTATTAAAAGGTGAAAAGCCTTTTCTTTAAATAATTTTTATTGTGTTTTATTAGTGACAAATTTGGGGAGAGGATAAATATTCCAAAACTGAAAATACAGTATGAGAATTAACTGCACAATTACTAGACATGTTTACCTTGGATATTATAGGCCAATTTGCAAGCACAATTTGTGGAAAAATAAAATAAAATTGAGATGCTTCCAACCAATGCTCTTGCATTCTTTCTTGTGGCTATAGGTGACACACCTGAATGAATGGCTCATTAAGTATGCGGGCCCCATTGTCTCCTCAGGTGCGAACCACTAAATATGCATGATGGTGTCATTGGATCGTTGACGCCCACTCGAATATTGCCTTTCCAAACAGAAAGTGCTTTGCAAAATTTAAATCAATGTATTGTGTTATGTGAATGATAAGGCAGGGTGATTTTCACATCATTTTGAAGAAAAAAACTCTAGGCGACAACATCCATTAGTCAAAAGTCTTATTGACACATATTTAGTATGTGTTTTGTGGCCTTATTTCAGAAACTTTAGTTTTTAGTTTTTTTCAATAACCATGCATAAACATTATTCTCTCAAAAATGCAAACATGTACATTATTGTTGCTCATATATTATGGTAGCCCTGTTTGTGCCAAATAGAGTGTATTTTTTTTTTGCCATTAATATGTTTATAAGCAACTGAAAAAAGCACAAATGTCAGGGCATGTCAGAACATCTCAAGGACCCCAAAAAAACCTTAGACCCCAGAGGGTTAAGTGCAATCTAACATGGCTCGGTCCATGGTCCTGCAAGCATTTCATCCTCCACCACGTGTTGGCAGAAGAGGACAGGTTCCTTGCTCTGCCAGTCAGAGTTCCGAGTATTACCTTGAGAGGTCCTCTTCTTGGAGGAGGTCGGACCTACTGTAGTGTGTTTTGGATCACCTAATAAGGGGCTCCTGGCTAAACAAACCATAAGTAGGCCTACAAGGTGCGCAATTTGCCTTCACCTTTGGCCGTAAGGGCTCATTCTACTAGAGGCATGGCGTCCTCTAGGGCCCTCTTCTCGGGAGTGCCCCTCCAGGAGATCTGTGAGGCAGCTGGTTGGACTACCCCGCACACTTTTATCAGGTTTTATAGTCTGCACCTCCCTTGTATGCCTGGCGCACGTGTGCTCTAGTCCTAGCTGAGTGCCTGAGATCAGTTTCACTCTAGGGCAGGCCTTTTTCGGTGCGTGGTCTAGTGGGCATTCGTTCCCCAAAGAGTTGTTTTACAACAACACAGTGCGAGTTCCCTAATGAAAAGGAACGTCTCGGGTTACAACTGTAACCCTTGTTCCCTGAGGAGGGAACGAGACACTGCGTCGTCTTGCCACGCCCCTCAATGCCTAGGAGCGGCTTGCTTCATCACGATGCTAATGTGTGTGTGTGCCAGCGTCACTTTTATGCATCCGGTTATGCCATCACGTTACGTCATGATGCAACACCAATCAGGATTGGATTAGTTCCATTCATACTTCAGAGGCGCACGCTAAGGGAGCGTCCCCAAAGAGTCGTTTTACAACGACGCAGTGTCTCGTTCCCTCCTCAGGGAACAAGGGTTACAGTTGTAACCCGAGACGTTTTCAAAGGTTTTCAGGCCCCAAAAATGCCAGTGTTGTGTAAATGAACAGCCAAAATGCATGAAAAGGTTTCAGTTTTTAGTTGAAAATGTATGCCTTTAGTCTTTGGCATTCCTTATGAGAGTTTGCAGTCCTTCTGAAACACAACCAGAAACTGTTGGTTGAAACTTAAGTAGCCTTACTAAAGTGAAAAGGAAAGTTTAGTCTGAACAAATTAGTCAATTTTGGGGATTTTTCTAGAATAACATCTGCATATGTCATGCAATAAAGATAAGGAACATGCATTAAAGTAAATATATATAACGTAAAGTAAATAAATAAATAACTGTACGTAGAAAAAAATACTCTATTTAAAATGCACTTCCATGCCCACTGCAGACCCACTAAACAGATCTTTGAAGATGCATGTAACATTCTTGATGTGGATGTGTTATGACATGGACTGAAGCCATGAAAAATTGAACATGTCTCCCAGAGGTATGCATCTAGTCATATTTAAACTGTGATTTTCTCTCCTCCTTTTCACACTTGAACGCTCAAACATGAGCTTCACCTTTTTTCTCTCTTTATAAATAATTTCTCCATAACTCTTACCCTTTTTTAGTTGACAGATACATGATTTACACTGATGGGAGTTTTAAAGCAATAATGTGTACTGTCCGATTCCAATAAAAAAACTGCTTTTCCATTTCTTACACATTCACTTTATAAGTACCAACCGTAACTTTTAGTTTTAGTTCAGTAATTATACAGGGCAAAGCAGAGCAGCTGTGGGAATCAGCAGGCTTGAGTTCAGGATTGTATGAATGACACAGTAAGTGTCAGCGGTCACAGAGGCCCCTAACCAGGTCTAAGCACCCTGCCAAGGGGCTGTAGGGGACATAGCCCATAAAGGGCACGTGCCCTCTTTGCTCATTAAGTGGTTATGATTTTTTGCTGACACCTTAATGTCAATATCCCCAAAAGTTCATTAACTGAAACCTTGACTGCCTGACACTTTGTAAATCCCCATCCATAGATGACAGTACTTCACTGAAGGAGATCATTTATATTTAAAAATTATGGTAGTTATGATAACACTTTATTTTGATGTTCTACTTTAATCATTCTACTAACTATAAGTAACTTTGCAGCAACCAGACACCAGAGTATTAAGCCCAAAGTATACTTTGAACTGTACTTGGCTAGATGTGAACTTTGAATTGGAACAATACTTGGCCAGCGACTGATGACATTTCACAAGTCCACAAGAACACAAGTACAGACAAGAACGTATACTGAGAAACAGCCTTTGTGTCCGCGGAGATGGTGTGTGTAAAACAGTGCATGTGTGAGTGACTTGAGAGCGCTTGAAAACAGTCCACAAGGTCTCAATGAACGCATCTTTCTGTATACTTTGAAAGGCTTGCTCTTTCAACTGTGTGCAAGACGGAGCAGAACACGGAAAATTAAGTATATCCAGGTCTTTAGTAGACTTGCTAACACTTTCTTTTGATGAAACCCCAACAGACATTTTACTGACTAGAAGTACCTACACAACTTATTCAACTTAACCAAACCCTAACACCTAACCCTAAACTAACATTCTACTACAGTCTACTAATACCCTAAGGCGAGTTAGTTGACATTTAGTTGCAAAATTACTTATAGTTAGTAGAATGCCTAAAGTGGACCATTGAAATAAAGTGTTACCGTAGTTACTAATGCTAAAAACACTGCTCAGAACATCTTGGCAAACACATTGGGGTGGTTTCCCGGACAGGGTTTAAATTAAGCCAGGAGTAGGCCTTAATCTAGAATAGTTAATCGTGTCTTAAAAAATGGCTTTCTGTAACACAGATTAAGTACGGATTAGTTACACCTGGACTATGGAGTCCTGAACTAAAATAAACCAGATCAATTTAAAACCAACTGTGCTAATCCGAATTAGCATGATAGAGGTTGCCTATAAAACATGGAATGAACCAAAAAAAGCTTAAAATTGCATGGAACTGAGAAGCAAATCCAAGGAAACAATGGAATCAGAAAAAGACTGCAATCAAAAAATTTTTTTTACTAAACAAGAGAAAATTATTTTAAGCAAGCTAAATAAACTGCACACACCAGCTATGGAATAAAAGAAAATAAATGCTGGAAGTCTGTTTGTATATATATATATATATATATATATATATATATATATATATATATATACACACACACACACACTACCGTTCAAAAGTTTGGGGTCAGTAAGATTTTTTATGTTTTTAAAAGAAGTATCTTCTGCTCACCAAGGTTGCATTTATTTGATAAAAAACTATAAAAAAACAGTAATATTGTGAAATATTATGACAATTTAAAATGACTGTTTTCTATTTTAATATATTTTAAACTGTAATTTATTCCTGTGATCAAAGCTGAATTTTCAGCATCATTACTCCAGTCTTCAGTGTCACATGATCCTTCAGAAATCATTCTAATATGATGATTTGATGCTCAAGAAACATTCATTATTATTATCAATGTTGAAAACAGTTGTGTACAAATTTTCAAAATTATTCAAAAAAATAAATAAAAATGAATAGAAAGTTTAAAAGAACAGCATTTATTTAAAATAGAATATTTTCTAACATTAGCCGCTTTCCGACCGGAGGAACCTTTTCACAGTTCCTAGAACTATTGGCTAAAGTACCCGGATGTCGGCGTGTTCGCACCGCAGGAACTAGGAATGATTTTAGTTCTAGGAACTCCATTTGTAGGAACTAATTTAGGTCCTACTTCAGAGTAGGGTCTAAACCAGCACTATAGGAACTACCCGTGACGTTAGTGTACGCTGATTGACCGAACGCACGTGGAACACCCATAGACAATATAAGAAGTGGACAGAGCCATCTCATTGGAACTCAATTGAGACAAGTGAAGCCCATTTTTAGCGATTTTTTAGGACTTCCGTTCCTGACGCGCAGACTCAAACCGACTCAAACAGAGCTTGACGACGTAGATGTGACGTGAGCAACCCGTCTGTCTTCTAGTGGCTGTGGCATGAGAAATCTGAATCATTCCCTTCCGAAACTTGCAGAGACGGAGAGTGTGAGTAGGAGCTGTCTATGAGCTTGGAGCAGGAGAAACTTTTGCTAGGTATTCTGATTAATTATTTTGTCATTTTGCCTCCACGTCTCCCCGATTGCTCGCAAGCTTCTCCTCCCGTCCATACGGTAATCTCTCTACTGTGCGACAGAGAGTTGCGTGGTTATGACGCAATCGTTAGCCTACTTTTACAAAAACTGCTTCTACGGGGCCATAACAAACTACAAGGTAATGGAGCATTTTATACATTGTCGTGTTTCTTTAGAAATAAATAATGGACAAAATGGAGTCTTCAAACGCCTCAGATGTAAAGTTATTCGCTGTCAAAGTGACGCCAAAATGAATGGGAGTCAATGGAATGCTAACGCAAGTGAAGTTCTGCTACAAGATGGTGGCACGTGGCCGGCTTCAACTTCCGGTCGACTTCCTTCCCGCTTGGGAACACCAGCACCCGCCATTTTTAAAACAGCTAGAATGTAAACACACAGATTATAGCCTATATATTTACTCCATAAACTAACTATACAAACATGGAAAACAGTGATAGATGGGTCTCTAAACCTTTATGCTGAAGAGAAAATCCAACGCAACTTTGAGGGGACCAAGCCAAACTGGACATCAACCACACGGCATAGGCTAATAACCTTTTTTTCAAATACTGTCTACTTTCTATAACAGTTCTATCTAATAAGATATTAAACAGTACTGTTAGACAGATTGCTAACTAATAAACACAGAGAATGCGAGCATCGTTTGCTCTGGCATTCTCAGCGCCGCCAAAATAAAGGTCCGTCGCACCGTCAAAATAAAAGTCACCGTGCTTGCGTCACTCCCTTACCCCTCCTACCAGTTCCTATGGCCACTTGGCCAGTGCGAACGCAAACAGCAAAACCGAGTTTGGGGGAGAGTAGTTCATAGAACTGTTTAGAAGTGGACAGTTCCTAGAACTAAGTTCCTGTAACTACTTGGTCGGAAAGCGGCTATTATAAATGTCTTTACTGTAACTTTTGATCAGTTTAACTCATCCTTGATGAATAAAAGTATTGATTTATTTTATTTCTTTCCCCCAAAAATAAAATTAAAATTCTTACTGACCCCAAACTTTTGAACGGTAGTGTTTAATGTTACAAAAGCTTTAGGTTTCAGATAAATGCTGTTCTTTTGAACTTTCTATTCATCAAAGAATTTTGAAAAAAAATTGTACACAACTGTTTTCAACATTGATAATAATAATGAATGTTTCTTGAGCATCAAATCATCATATTAGAATGATTTCTGAAGGATCATGTGACACTGAAGACTGGAGTAATGATGCTGAAAATTCAGCTTTGATCACAGGAATAAATTACACTTTACTGTATATTCACATAGAAAACAGCTGTTTTAAATTTGAATAATATTTCACAATATTACTGTTTTTGTTTGTATTTTTAATCAAATAAATGCAGCCTTGGTGAGCAGAAGAGACTTCTTTTAAAAACATAAAAAATCGTACTGACCCCAAACTTTTGAACGGTACTGTATATATATATATATACACTCACCTAAAGGATTATTAGTAACACCTATTCAGTTTCTCATTAATGCAATTATCTAATCAACCAATCACATGGCAGTTGCTTCAATGCATTTAGGGGTGTGGTCCTGGTCAAGACAATCTCCTGAACTCCAAACTGAATGTCAGAATGGGAAAGAATGGTGATTTAAGCAATTTTGAGCATGGCATGGTTGTTGGTGCCAGACGGGCCGGTCTGAGTATTTCACAATCTGCTCAGTTACTGGGATTTTCACGCACAACCATTTCTAGGGTTTACAAAGAATGGTGTGAAAAGGGAAAAACATCCAGTATGCGGCAGTCCTGTGGGCGAAAATGCCTTGTTGATGCTAGAGGTCAGAGGAGAATGGGCCGACTGATTCAAGCTGATAGAAGAGCAGCTTTGACTGAAATAACCACTCGTTACAACCGAGGTATGCAGCAAAGCATTTGTGAAGCCACAACACACACAACCTTGAGGCGGATGGGCTACAACAGCAGAAGACCCCACCGGGTACCACTCATCTCCACTACAAATAGGAAAAAGAGGCTACAATTTGCACGAGCTCACCAAAATTGGACAGTTGAAGACTGGAAAAATGTTGCCTGGTCTGATGAGTCTCGATTTCTGTTGATACATTCAGATGGTAGAGTCAGAATTTGGCGTAAACAGAATGAGAACATGGATCCATCATGCCTTGTTACCACTGTGCAGGCTGGTGGTGGTGGTGTAATGGTGTGGGGGATGTTTTCTTGGCACACTTTCGGCCCCTTAGTGCCAATTGGGCATCGTTTAAATGCCACGGCCTACCTGAGCATTGTTTCTGACCATGTCCATCCCTTTATGACCACCATGTACCCATCCTCTGATGGCTACTTCCAGCAGGATAATGCACCATGTCACAAAGCTCGAATCATTTCAAATTGGTTTCTTGAACATGACAATGAGTTCACTATACTAAAATGGCCCCCACAGTCACAAGATCTCAACCCAATAGAGCATCTTTGGGATGTGGTGGAACGGGAGCTTCGTGCCCTGGATGTGCATCCCACAAATCTCCATCAACTGCAAGATGCTATCCTATCAATATGGGCCAACATTTCTAAAGAATGCTTTCAGCACCTTGTTGAATCAATGCCACGAAGAATTAAGGCAGTTCTGAAGGCGAAAGGGGGTCAAACACAGTATTAGTATGGTGTTCCTAATAATCCTTTAGGTGAGTGTATATATGTATGTATGTATGTATGTATGTATGTGTGTATGTGTGTGTATGTGTGTGTGTGTGTGTATCCAAGTAATACACGTGTCCACTTTGAAACACAATGTTAATCTGAAGTTAAACCTGCCTCCTGGTAGGTTTAATTTAAGCCTCAATTTAGTCCTGGAGTAACTCTAGTCCTCCTCCAGGAAATCAGCTTATTAAACTCTGGACTAAACTAAATCTAGGACTATTTTAAAGCCTTGACCGAGAAAGCAGATTTCTGTTAATCTGGTTTAAAGGGCAATTTTAGTCTAGGATTAGGCTTAATCACTGTTCGGGAAACCGCCCCTATATGTTATATATTAAATGTATAATATCATTTTAGTTAAAATTTGTTGGTGTATTATATTGGCATTTGTATAACAACAGACATAAGACTTTTCATAAGAGTTTATTGGACTTTTAGACAAAATATAAAAGTTTGAATGATTTATTTCCCAGTATCTTATTTGATACGTCTGGCTTGTATGGCTCATAGTATGATATAGGAGAATATAGAGCTCATACTCGAGTAGGAAAAAACAGAGGCCCAAACTGAGAAAAAAATATACAGTTTGGTTGCGTACAGTTGTACAATGCCATTGTTAACAGAAATGTTATTGTTTTTGTGTGATGCAGAGTAATAAGGTTGAATGGGATAATTTGGAATACTAACGGATAACTCTCTCTAGATTTTATAGACCTCCTTGAATGCCTTCTTGAAAAAAAAAAAATACAGAACGATCAAATCATGTATGGAATATGATGTGATATACCACCTTTTGATATACCACCATCACAGATTATGTAACCATGTGACATTAGTACTTTGATTTGTGAGTTTGGAACGTGTGTTAATCTCTAATGTTCAGTGAAATAATGACATGTCTGCAAGTGCAGCAGCCTTGATTGTAACCATAAAATAAAATGCACATGCAGGCTTTTTTTTAATAGTACCTATATCTGTATCTATATATAAGCGTGTCGTCTGGCACTTGGAGCAGCTCTTGATGTGTTAGCTTTGGCGTCCAGGGACAGCACAGGCTTCGGGAACCGCTCTCGGGACTCTTGACACTACAGAGGAAATGCCAGTGAATTCTGCGACAAATGTGTGGTGTTTTAAAGAGTTTCAGCGACAGACAGACATCTCATTAGAAACCCTCACCAGAAGTGTAGATACAGGTCTACAGTTCTGTGAGCCTTTGTTCAATGGAAGCATATACACAGTAGTGGCCAAAAGTGATGTCCGGAGGGAATATTTGTTTTTAATGATCCTACATTTGATTAAACCATCATTAAACCATCATCAAAACACTAAACTTGGTTAAGGTATTTATCTGACCATATTATTGACACAAGAAAGGCAAAATACAACTACAGGTTTTAAAGAAAGAAAATTGCAAAGAAAAACACAGGAAAAATCATACATTTACAAAATTAGTATTTAGTTGGTTCTCTCTTGTTTTTCCATGTGTCCATAATTTATTTGTGTAATAGCCTAAATTGAGACCTCTTCTAAAGTTGTCCGATTAGGAGTCTTTCTCAGGAGAAACATCTCTGACTTGAGCAAAATTTGCTCTCCATTTAATCTCTGAACTACTGAGGAGGAACAACTGAGATTTTAAAGAGATCTCATATTGTATTTTTTTTGTCCTGCTTCTATTGAATTGAAGTGCATTTTGGAAGGAGATAAATTGAATCAAGTCAATTCTTATGAGTACATTTGTTTATTTACTGGCCCATGCTGTCATGAATATGATATTTTATTTCAGTCCCAGAAATGGTGAATATGAAGTTAATTTCTGCCTATGCCCTGTGCAAACTGTCTTGGATGTATCTTTTTGAATTATACATTCATCCAAAGAATCCATGAGGCCTCTCCACTCCACTTTTCTCTTCTCTATGGATCCAGAGTTTGAACATTATTTGACTGTTTAACATTGTCACAGGCTTAATGAAGAAAAATCAACTTGAGAGTGCTTTAACATGTCCATGTGCTCACACTGTGAGTTTCCTTTCCCTTTTTAAATGTCAGAATCATTGTACCTTTTTTCTAAATTTTTACAGTACCTTTGAATAGTTGTGCTCATGAAGTCTGCCAGAAATGCTAATTTGTAAGCTTATTTTTTTTTAGTCACACTAAACTTTTGCTAATGTGTTAGATGAATAGTTTTACCAAAAATATAAAATAAAATAAAATTATTGGTAACACTTTATATTACGACCCGCAAACAACTTCGTAAGTAAACCGAAATTACGGTGTACGTTTATGTAATTATAGTGTACTTCCGCGTAGGTATAAGGGAACAATATGTTAAGTTTTGGGTAATAAAGGGGTAACAAGCAGATATACAACCTGCAAAGAACTTAGTAAGTAAACCGAAATTACGGTGTACGTTTCTGTAATTATAGTATACTTCCGTGTAGGTATAAGGGAACAATATGTTAAGTTTTGGGTACTAAAGGGGTACAACCAGATATACAAGCAAATTATTTATAATGTAATTATTTTGAAACTAACAGGTACCTATTCTGTTAATATATTCCAGGCAAAAATTGTACGTCTGTTGTATATAAAAGTTTTTATCACATTTCTGGCAAAATATGTTCTCGTGCAATGTAGTTACAGGGTAATTTTGACATCTGTGGGTTGTAAATTAAACTTTATATATATATATATATATATATATATATATATATATATATATATATATATATATATAAGCCAAAAAAATTAGTTTCTGCTATGATTTTAATTTAGAACGTACCATGTAGGCTAGTACTTAGTACTTACCTTATCACATTGTATTGCAATGACACTTAAATGTCAGGGCAAATATACTGTGTAATTAAAAGGTTTTTTTAATAAGAGTACCTTTCTCTGTAATTACTGTGCAAATAGTGTTGTTTCGTATTGTTACATAGTAAGTAGTGTTTGTTACCCGTTTCAACTGTGTATTTACAGGGTAAGTGTAACTCCTGCGGGCTGTAAATTAAAGTGTCGCTTGTTACCCCCTTGTTCTGTGTAGTTACAGGGTAAGTGCAGTAAATATACAATAAAGGATCCCATTTAATTTCTGACTTTTATTTTACAAGAAAATTTCAAAACAGTTTTTCATCTTAATAAAACATTGTCTTTTCTACAGTATCAAACAACAAAGTAACACATTATATCCCCCCATTATATATATATTTTTTCAAAATCAGGTGTTTATAAAATTGTTTCAGATTACATTTTTATCATACTGTGCTTACATACAGCCATATATATATATATATATATATATATATAAAAGTTTAATTTACAACCCACCAATGTTAAAATTACCATGTAACTACATTGCACAAGAACATAATTTTGCCAGAAATGTGATAAAACCTTTTATATACAACAGACGTACAATTTTTGCCTGGAATATATTAACAGAATAGGTACCTGTTATTTTTAAAATAATTACATTATAAATAATTTGCTTGTATATCTGGTTGTACCCCTTTAGTACCCAAAACTTAACATATTGTTCCTTTATACCTACACGGAAGTACACTATAATTACAGAAACGTACACCGTAATTTCGGTTTACTTACGAAGTTCTTTGCAGGTTGTATATCTGCTTGTTACCACTTTATTACCCAAAACTTAACATATTGTTCCCTTATACCTACACGGAAGTACACTATAATTACAGAAACGTACACCGTAATTTCGGTTTACTTACGCAGTTGTTTGCGGGTCGTAAAATAAAGTGTTACCAAATTATTTTGTCATTAACTCTTGTTGTTCCAAATCTGTATGACTAATCTGTGGGGACATTCTCTGCTTGTTTGCAATGCAAGGGTAAATGGAGAAGTGTTTGAATAATTACAGCGTTTTCTGTATTGTCTTAGTCTAGCATTTGTCATTTGGTCATAACCAGTACTGTCTTAAATGGCCTGTGACTAGCACTTCATCTTTTGTAACATGAGACTTTGGGCAAATGACAGAAAAAAACCTGAACATTCATATAGTAACAGTAACCTTTATAACCTGTAAGTTGATGAAAACGTAATGTGATGCACTTACGTGATCTAGTAATGACGCACAAATTAAAGAACACATACGCAGCCAGATAATTTCCATAATGACCAAACCAATCTACCAAGAGCAAGAGCAGTGCAAATTAGCGTCTGGTTTCAGATGAGCTTTTTTGGACAGTAAATAATAGTGCAAATACCAGTAAATTGACAAGCACAAATCTTAGTAAATCACCTTGCTGGCTTCATTTAAATACTCTCCTCCCATAAATTTTGTGTTTGAAAAAGAAACTCCCACAAATGGAAATGCAATAAGGTCAGCCGCAATGATAAATGTGTCCACGCCTTTACAGCGCTAGTTTTTCACTGCATGTCTTTAGTAAACCCTGACAATAGTTTTTTTAACACCAAACGAGGGTTTGAGCTGGCGCAAGCTGTTAGTAAATCTGGCCCTAAATTTATAATTTATATGAGGTTTATGCGAATATGTCAGCACAAGCAATGTCAACATTTTAGTTAACCTCACATGAGGTGATTCAGATAGGGAATTCATGAACTGAGTCCCCATGGTACTCAGAGCACAACCTAATAGAGACGTAGCAAAATTTAGCGTAATGTTTTCATAAGGTCATCTTGTTACACAAACAGGAGACAATGCTATTTACTCATGGAAGCCATCGATTCCCTTTGCACTGTGCCAGTGTTTACAGAAGAGCTAGTCATTTATTTCTCAGGTCAGAGGAAAAAAAATGAACATTCAAAACAAGCAATGTTATCACTGCACTACCAGCGTTGCACTAATATCGACATTATAATTACAGTCCTTCATCGAATTCTCTCTAATGACCTATTAAAATCATTAATAACTTGTTTCTCTTCATAATGGATCCTCATAATGGATCATTAGGTGATCAATGCACATGCATTATTAAAATTGGCAAACCTTCGTTTCAGTCCATTGACACTTTTCCTGATACGGCTGTCTTGTGTCACCTCTGTTCTCTCACAAGGACCTTTCGAGGAGATGAAATGCCCATGGCCTCAGCTTGCTCACCTTGTCCCATTAACATCGCCACCGAGTGCACTAGGTATTGGAAACTTGACAAATATTCCTCACAGGTCCTGCATGTTGAGGCTGATTCATGGTCTCTGTCAAAGAGGAATGTGCTGAAGAATTCACGTCATTCACTCTGCCATCCATTGAAAAATGAAACAGGCAGTTCGTTTTTTCACAATCCGTAACATGATTCAAAATGTCCAAGCTCCCTCCACAAGCCAAAGTGCAAAATTCAGAATTGGCTTCCAGTCTGTCTGTCTGTTATTCTATCTATCGTTCTGTCTGTTGTTCTATCAGTGTTATTTTTGTATTATTTATGTACTATTATTATTACTACATGAATGTACTATATGTTATAGTAATTGCATAGTAGTACATGGTAATACATAGATTTAGTCATTTTTGTTTTTATCTATCTATCTATCTATCTATCTATCTATCTATCTATCTATCTATCTATCTATCTATCTATCTATCTATCTATCTATCTATCTATCTATGTCATGTTTATGTTCAGTTAGTTTCTCTTTCATGGACTTTTAGTTTGTTTGTCTTCAGTCACATGTTTCCTTTGTTCTTATTTCCAGCCACTCATCAGTAACCATGGACATGCATTCATCACAGCTGTTCGTCATTTAATTCATCACCATGTGTAGTTCATCACCTTCACTCAGTGTTTGCCCGGTCTCGTTTAAGTTACGCACTGTTTAGGTTGTGTATTTTGTTTACCTGTTCCTCGAATCTCACGTGAAGCTTATTGAAGTAATATTTACCTTCATTTTGTCTTTGTGTGTTTGCCACAACCCCATGCTGACAATCAATCTATCTAGACTATGTCCATCGATCTATTGTTCTATCATTATTCAGAATTATTTCTATACTATTATAGTTTATATTAATATTTTGAAAATATAGTTATTTTTTTCAGTTTTCCTTTTCATTTTAGTTTAATTAATTTTGCTCTGTGCTATTTTTCATTTCAGTTTTGAGTAATTTTAGCACTTTTTTTCAGTTGTCATAAGCAACTTTTCTAATTTTCATTTGTTTTTATTTTTGTCACATAAGATTTATTTGATTTCAGTTTTTTTTTTTTTTTTAGTTATTATTTTTAAAATAGTTTTAGTTATTAATAACAGTGTTATTTATCTACCTATCAATAATTTGTTAATTCTATTGTACGGAAGCCCTGAACCACAAGGTGAGAAAAAAAAAAAGAAAAGAAAACTTATCTCGTTATTTCGAGATATTAAGTCGTTATTTCGACATAATAAGTCGTTATATTGACATAATATCTCGTTATTTCGAGATAAGTCATTATTTCGACATAATATCTCATTATTTCGACATAAGTCGTTATTTCAACATAATATCTTGTTATTTCGACATAAGTTATTTCGACATAAGTCGTTATTTCGACATATCTCGTTATTTCGACATAAATATCTCGTTATTTCAACATAGTAAGGGGACATTCCAATATGCATTAAGCCACATTTAGCGTTCTTATAATGGTTTTCTATATGGAGGAAAATGCTTAACGTGAAATTATACGCGTTCATATTCTGGACTAATCTGATTTTTTGTAGTATACTTTAGTTTTTAGTATCGTAATGATTAATAAATGCACGCACAATTATCCGTGAACTTAATAAATGTTGCATATATGTTTTAGGCTATACACAAACAAATTGCTTTCAACTTATGTGTGCAAAATTCAGAATTCAACGAATGTGCAGCAATTTCTACAAATAGAGAAATTTTTGTGAATAAATGTTGTATTATAATTTGCGCATGCAACAAATATAGCCTGCGTTAAGCCACATTTAGCGTACTAATGGGCGGAAAATGCTTAACGTGAAATTAAACGCGTTGCGTTCATATTCTGGACTCATCTGATTTTTTGTAGTATACTTTATTATGATTTTAGTATCATAATGATTAAGAAATTCACGCACAATTATCCGTGAACTTGATAAATGTTGCAGATATGTTTTAGGCTACTATCCACAAACAAATTGCTTTCTACTTATGTGTGCAAAATTCAGAATTCAACGAATGTGCAGCAATAATAGAGGCATTTTTGTGAATAAAATGTTTTATTTTGTATTAGTGATCATAATTTGCGCATGCAACAAAGAAGATGTACAGGTGACGCGTGCATTTATTGACGTCCTTTCCGTAATTTGGCAATGCGTAACTTGTAATTAAACGCGTTGAGTTTATATTCTGGGCTCATCAGATTATATTGTACATATACAGTGAGGAAAATAAGTATTTGAACACCCTGCTATTTTGCAAGTTCTCCCACATGGAAATCATGGAGGGGACTGAAATTGTCATCGTAGGTGCATGTCCACTGTGAGAGACATAATCTAAGAAAAAAAAATCCAGAAATCACAATATATGATTTTTTAACTATTTATTTGTATGATACAGCTGCAAATAAGTATTTGAACACCTGTCTATCAGCTAGAATTCTGACCCTTAGTTAGTCTGCCTTTAAAATGTCCACCTCCACTCCATTTATTATCCTAAATTAGATGCACCTGTTTGAGGTCGTTAGCTGCATAAAGACACCTGTCCACCCCATACAATCAGTAAGAATCCAACTACTAACATGGCCAAGACCAAAGAGCTGTCCAAAGACACTAGAGACAAAATTGTACACCTCCACAAGGCTGGAAAGGGCTACGGGGAAATTGCCAAGCAGCTTGGTGAAAAAAGGTCCACTGTTGGAGCAATCATTAGAAAATGGAAGAAGCTAAACATGACTGTCAATCTCCCTCGGACTGGGGCTCCATGCAAGATCTCACCTCGTGGGGTCTCAATGATCCTAAGAAAGGTGAGAAATCAGCCCAGAACTACACAGGAGGAGCTGATCAATGACCTGAAAAGAGCTGGGACCACCGTTTCCAAGGTTACTGTTGGTAATACAAAGGCTAAGACGTCATGGTTTGAAATCATGCATGGCACGGAAGGTTCCCCTGCTTAAACCAGCACATGTCAAGGCCCGTCTTAAGTTTGCCAATGACCATTTGGATGATCCAGAGGAGTCATGGGAGAAAGTCATGTGGTCAGATGAGACCAAAATAGAACTTTTTGGTCATAATTCCACTAAACGTGTTTGGAGGAAGAAGAATGATGAGTACCATCCCAAGAACACCATCCCTTCTGTGAAGCATGGGGGTGGTAGCATCATGCTTTGGGGGTGTTTTTCTGCACATGGGACAGGGCGACTGCACTGTATTAAGGAGAGGATGACCGGGGCCATGTATTGCGAGATTTTGGGGAACAACCTCCTTCCCTCAGTTAGAGCATTGAAGATGGGTCGAGGCTGGGTCTTCCAACATGACAATGACCCGAAGCACACAGCCAGGATAACCAAGGAATGGCTCTGTAAGAAGCATATCAAGGTTCTGGCGTGGCCTAGCCAGTCTCCAGACCTAAACCCAATAGAGAATCTTTGGAGGGAGCTCAAACTCCGTGTTTTTTTCAGCGACAGCCCAGAAACCTGACTGATCTAGAGAAGATCTGTGTGGAGGAGTGGGCCAAAATCCCTCCTGCAGTGTGTGCAAACCTGGTGAAAAACTACAGGAAACGTTTGACCTCTGTAATTGCAAACAAAGGCTACTGTACCAAATATTAACATTGATTTTCTCAGGTGTTCAAATACTTATTTGCAGCTGTATCATACAAATAAATAGTTAAAAAATCATACATTGGGATTTCTGGATTTTTTTTTTTAGATTATGTCTCTCACAGTGGACATGCACCTACGATGACAATTTCAGACCCCTCCATGATTTCTAAGTGGGAGAACTTGCAAAATAGCAGGGTGTTCAAATACTTATTTTCCTCACTGTATACTTTATTAGTATGATTTTAATTGTGTTTGGTCTGGTAATAACACTGTCTCTTTTTGTTAAGGTTTGTAATAATTTTGATATGCCACTAGATGGCAGAATAAGACGCGAAATTTAAGAACGCATTGTAGTTATGTTGTGTTGACCTACTGTTATGCACTTCTACAAGCTTGTGCTCCAAAATCCCAGAGGTTTATCATGGGAATTTACATTCATATGCATTCATTCCATTCCAGGCTCTTCTGGCTTGACTTCCATCATGTGCAACCAAACCTCTACAAATGATTCAGAATGCTGCAGCCCGTCTTGTCTTTGACGAGCCCAAAAGGGCCCATGTCACTCCTCTGTTCATCTCTCTGCACTGGCTACCACTCGCTGCTTGCATCAAGTTCAAGGCATTGACGCTTGCTTACAGATCTACCACAGGCTCAGCTCCCTCCTACTTTCACTCGCTCCTACGAGTCTACATCCCTACCAGAAGCCTACGATCGGTCAGTGAGCGATGGCTCGTGGTACCATCACAGAGAGCCACAAAATCACTCTCCAAAACATTCTCATTCACGGTTCCATGCTGGTGGAATGCTCTCCCCACCCTCATCCGGAATGCAGAATCCCTGACAACATTCAAAAGACAATTGAAAACTCATCTCTTCCGTGAGCACTTAACCTTCTTTTTCCTTTAATCCTCCCTTGTCTGGTTTATGCTACTCTGAGCAATGCATGAACTTTGTATTTTGAACACTTCTTGCATTGTGTTTGCCTCTTCACAATGACTCGCTTAATTTAGTCCTCATTTGTAAGTCGCTTTGGACAAAGGCATCTGCTAAATGACTAAAAATGTAAATGTAAACCCTGCTCCCAGCATCATTGGAAAATTGACCTGAGTGAGATCTCTGACTGACTTATGCCTGCTTGACTAGGTTTTCTGGAGCCAAGGATTAAAATAAGATGTGGTCTGACCAGATTTGGTCACATGTTGAGAATGTTGCCACACGACAGATGGAGAGCAGAGAGACTTAGCAGCATCCTTTGACTTCGGTAACAGACAGGTGTTGAGTTTAGCCTGAAGAGAAGCATCATGTACTTTCGGATTCAGCTCAGAACAGATGTCAACAGGCTGATGGTTTATCTTAGAGCTTTATGAGAGAATTAGGTGGTTTTCGTTCAGCTGTGAGTGAGGCCAGATGCCACCGTGAGGGAAATTAAAGAGGGGTTTGGAACTGTTCAAGAGTTGCCTTTGAAGAATTGTTTGTCTGTGTCAGCTGTACAACTTTTCGAGTTTGATCCAGTCAGTAATACCACAGTGATAGCAGAATTGGTCAAGGTTTCCTCTGGGAGAGCCACAGACAGATTGAAAGATTGAATCCATTCAGTGGTGCGAATCAAAGGTCAATGGGGTCAGCGGGGGTGCTACATGAGGTTTACCTCACAGATCTCGCTGCCATTTCTCTCCCCTGCTACGGTGTGACACTTTTTGTCTTTTTACCTGTAAGAAGCAGCTGTCAGCAGAGCTTGAAAACACATTTTGGGTCTCAAAACTAGTCAATAATGTCTACACAAGATGAGCAGATAGAGTTAAGCAGACAGGCCACGGCACAGTGGCTGAAATACAGGCTGTTTCCCCTGATAAAGTCTGTCCCGTATCAGCACCGAAGATAAATCACAGGCAGCCAGGGCATGCTCACGAGCCGCACAAAAAGTCTCTTGCTCACGTATATTAGCTATCCGCTAAGTGTTCGAGATAACAAACAGATCTCCACGCACACACAAGCAGGTACACATAAACACACCGCAAAGTTTTGATTCAACAAAAGTGGCTGGGCTTTTAAGAGCAGACGTCTCATTCTTGTTATTTAACCAATCCATACACTCTCCTTACAAAAGAGACGGCGGCAAGATAAAGATGCCCAATATTGCCATTCAAGAGCAGACCTGGATTATACATCATCCCAGAAACCCATTTTTAGGTGCTGGATAAATCTACAGGGGTTCTTTTCACTGTTTGGTGGGCTGCAGCTGTGTGGAAGAAAACATGACAAAGAATGCAAGTTCTGAGAGCGAGAGAATTGTGTGGTTTTTGAGGGTTTCTTTACTGAAGAATCAAGGAAGAAAGCACTATAATAAAGCTAATCATTTGCATTTTTTTTTACGGGGCAATTCACTAAGAATGAATTATAAGACCATTGCTTTAATTATTATAACATTAATTATTATTGCATTATCTGTACTGTATCTTTATCTGTTGCAATGACTAAATAATTTGTTTCTGTTTCTGTTTCTGTATCTGTATCTGTATCTGTATTTGAATAGAATCAGATGTGGGTTGGGCTTAAAATGGAAATGAGCATATTTTTAGATGTAACGATATTCCATTTTTTAGTTTCCATATTGCAATTATGCTATATAATATAGTACATAAAATATTAATAATAAAATTATGCATTCTTTTTTATTTAAAATCTTGATGTAAAATAAAGCTAAAAAGAAAAAAATGAGTAACCTCTGTTCCCTGAGAACAGGGAACGAGACACTGCATCGATTGACGCTAAGGGGAACGCCTCAGGCATGACGGTAATCCTATTGACCGGTGACAGCCCATGAATCATTAACGTGCGACCTGGAAGTATATAAGGTCACCATGCAAACATGATAATCACCTTTTCGTCTGAAGGGACTGTTTGGTAGGCAGGCCCGGATCTCTGAGACGGGGTATCCCAGAGAACATGACTCAGCATAGTGCTTACAACCCTTGCTAGCGAGGGGAGTTACTCTGCTCGATCCACGGATCTACCCAGCGTTTGTGTTTCAAAACACTGAAGAGGCCTGAAAAGGCCTAACGGTTGATCTAACTGGGAGGCATCATGAGAGGCCTACGACCATCTGACCAGACTCTGTACTGCTGAACTGATAGCAAGCGGCCACTAGCTGCCGGAACCCAGCGTTGCTGGGAGACTGCTTACAAGGAGGCCTGGTGAGGCCTACTACCTGATAACCAGAGGGCTGGCTACCTAGTACCCGTATTTGGGAACTTGCCTTTAGGGAGGCCTAGTGAGGTCTACTACCTGGCAGCCAATAAAGCTAGCTGTGCAGTTGCCCATCCTTGGGACTACCTGATAGCTAGCATCCGTGGGAACTCGCCTTTAAGGAGGCCTGGAGAGGCCTACTACCCGATAGCAAACTAAAACTGGTTATTGGCATGAACCCTGATTCTGGGTGTCAGTCCCAGGGCAGCCTGCTAAGGCCTGCCAGTCTTGGGGCTCAGTCTCGGAGTGGCCTGTTAACCCTCTGGGGACCACAAACGCGCCCGCGCGTTTTGCTCGTTTTTTTTTTTTAGCAATGAAAATAAACACTAAATGCTCTGTTAATTTTGATCTTTCATTTTCGTGTAATACATCAATCGATCCTGTTCAGTTTCTATTTTTTTTCTGTATACTCACAATAAAAATAAAGTGTTTTGCTTTTTGACAAATAAAGAAAAATTAACATGATGCGATTTCTGCCTTCTCTCTGTCAGTAAACTCCCATTTGAAACGCGTTCGAAAATGATCTATAACTCCGCGAAAATTCAGTCAAACAGGCAAACAGACCCACGGGCATAAAGCTTGAGATCGCATCTTTTAAATGAAGTCATTTATATAAAAAACAAATATTCTCAGCTTCTGTAATCTGTATAAAAAGAGAGCGACTCCTGTCGAGCTCATTACGACCTAATTCACAGTAATGTGACCACTCCCCGGAGAGCGCGTGCTATTCAAACGCAAATTCTGAGAACTATTTCATAGCTGTGAAACGCCCACATCAGCTGTAAACAAAGCGCGTCGCGACTCCTCGCGAGTGAGACATTATAGCCTACCTTATGGAGAAAAGATTCCTCAGAACAGTGCTGATGAGGAGCAATATCTCCTGAAATGAGGAGCAGATTCCGCTGAGGAGTGAGGTAGGCTGTTTTCTTTTCTCACGTGTGGAATAACGTTATGGAATAACGTTAGTGTAGGCCTATGTAAACCGCAAAAAGATGAATCGCATTTCTATAATATGACTCGCCTTTCTGTGAGATGAATGAAGGGGACATATTTGTAAAGACTGTTTAGCCTAAATATGAATCGCGCGTCTGTGTGTGAAAGAATAAACTGCTTTGCTATAGCCTACTGAGATGAGTAAAAATCGACTGGAATATGTTGAAATAAAATGTATTTGTATAAGCAACGTATTAAACTGCAAAAAAAAATGTTGGCTATATTCAAACTAATGAATACATATGATAAAATGTAGGCCTATAATCTTTTTTTTTTTTTTTTTTACAAAGAAAGAGTACACTTGAAATATTGTTGAAATTGTAATTATTGTTGTAATTGTAACATTTTTAATAAAATAGCAAAACATATTTACAAGAGAGATGTAAGCGAAATCTTAAATGGTCAATATAAGTCTTCTTCTAAATACATCTTTTGTCCTTGCATTGTGGCTCAGTCAGTTTCACACCTGAGTGAATGGCTAATTATGCAGAGTGGGTGGGACATTCATAATCTAAGGTGTAAACTACTCCTCCCCCTCGCATATTGGCTTTCCAAGCAAAACCTGTTTTACACCATTTAAATCAATGTATTTTTTTTTGTGAACGATAAAGCAAGACTATTTTTACATCATTTTGAAGCTAGAACTCAAAGGGACAACATCCATTAGTCAAAAGTCTTGTGGACACATATTTAATATGTTTTTTGTGGTCTTAATTCAGCAACTTTCATTTTAATTTTTTTCCAATAACCACGCATAAACATTATTCTCTTAAAAATACAAACATCTACATACACGTTGCTCGCATATTATGGTAGCCCTGTTTGTGCTATATAGAGTGAATTTACACCTTTGCCATTAACATGTTTATAAATAACTGAAAAAAGCACAAATGTCAAGGCATGTCAGAACATCTCAAGGACCCCAAAAACAGCTTGGTCCCCAGAGGGTTAAAGCCAGTCGTCTGAATGTTTTCTTTAGGAAACTGACTGCCATGGCCGTAAGGTTTGGGACCGAGCTACATGGTGGCCTGATAAGGCCAATCGCCTGACAGTGGTCAATTCTGTTCGGCCGAGCATAATCGGGGCTAGCCTCCAGAGAGGCCCACTGAAGCCAATTGTCTGATTGGCCAGAAAATTAACAGTTGAGCACTCCATGGTCAGCGGTTTGCTTAGTGGCCCGGAGCTGGCTCAGCAACCTTAGTGGCTCAGCAACCGCCTCAGGGGACATCCCTGCCCCCTGGTCGAGATCCCCCAGCAGATCAGCCTAGTACGCCTGCAACACCGCCATGGTGTGCAGGGCAGCACTGGCCTGACCCACTGCCATGTGCTCTGCCATTCAAACGGGATGTTGCTTTAAGCGGTTTGGATGGCAGGGTTGGAGATCTCAGTGTCGATGCCTGCCCAGACGCAAGATAGTTCCCGAACGTCTCGTCGATGGGCGGCATCGACACATAGCCATGTTCCCCTATCCCCTCAACATCAGTGAAACTAGCCCGCTGATGATGGTGGATACGGGACGAATATGGATTCTTCCATGCCCTCACGATCTCCGTATGGAGATCAGGAAGGAATGGAAGGCTCACCTGAGCTGGTGGCTTATGGCCGGGGAGAAACCGATCGCCAAGCCTTCCGCGAGCAACCTCTCCCCTAACGTTCTGCCAAGGCAACCGCAGCCTGCCCGCAGCACGATCCATCACATCCACCAGCTCTGTTCCCCTTAGCGTCACTCAACGCAGTGCGATTTCCCTTTCGAAAGGGAACATGTTTTTTTTTTTTTTTTTTTTCTGTTTCACAGAACCAAGATATGCTGTTGTTGTTGTTGAATCACAGCGAATGTATCCATACTTGCGCAAGCTGTCTGATCTGGTGCGCCAGCTGGTGGTTGCCTGTGTTGCATAGCATGTTCGTTATTTTGGGGGTGGAGCAATGAATGGAGTGGTGCGCTTGCTTGGGTGTTGATTTCAAATATCAACAGTGTTTCTCAGAAATCGCTTACTGAACCTTTAAAGTCCAACTGAAATCAAAATTGACCCTATTTACTTTGTTAGCGCATATTACTAGTCTTGTGATGAAAAATTAATCCGTGCAAGTTAATACACAGAAAAGAAATTGTTTGCCGTCGTAATCTTTAATCAAAGTCTGAAAAGTTATTTCCGGTCTGGAATGGCGTTCCTTCTCTGATGATGTAGGTTTGACGGCTTGGGTTGGGAAACGCTTAACCACTCCCCTCAAACCATTAGTCTGCTATGAGCAGAGATGGAGAGGAGGAGCGCTAGAGTACAACCCTGCCCTCTGTTCAATATTCCTTTTCACTGGGAAATAGCCCGCTTTTCACGCGGACTTTAAAATTTTGAATGCCAATGTAACAATTTTAACTCTTTGTTGAATATTTTCTGACATACTTTGTGCTAAAGTCTCAACGTTGTTCATTTAATTCCCCTGAGAGAGTCAATTCTTGTTTTATTAGGATGTACTACATTAGAATTCCCATGAGGTAAAAGGCTTTGGGTCAGTGTTGTTGAGATTCTCTCTGTTTCTTATAGGCAGTGTCAGATCATTGGTGAAAAAGCAGTATTCTGCCAATCACGTTGTTGTCTGTCCCTGGGCAACAGTGAGGAAGGAAGACTAACAGTTACTCTGCCATATAGCAATAAAGAGGCAAGGAAAAGTGCTATGAGGTTTATTCCTCTTCTCAGATGGCCTCACACACACACACTCAAACACATGTGTTATACCTGACTAAATAACACAGAGGAGAGAGACAAAGACTGAGGTGAAGGTCACTGACTGTAATAAGACAGCACTTCTCAATAACGACCTTCACAAACCTCAATTTCTACAAGAATGAGATTGGGCAGGATGTAGCGAGCCAAGCAACAGGGCTGGCACTCATTCAGGCTGGACGCTGACATCTTCATTCTATAGAAGCTGGTCATGACCCAGACCTCCTACGATATCCTTAAGCCCTCTGAAAGAGCAGACTGATACAAGTAGATATTTTATTGATGTTTGAAGCATTGCTCTCAAGAGTGAGGACAGATAGCTTACAGATTTTTTTTTTTTTTGTCTCAAAATCACTAATTACAGTTCTACCGTGCTGTTTTAAATGAATACACCTGACATTCCTTGACATGCCATACTTTTACACAATAATTATTTCTTCTTCAATTTTCATTCCAGATATCTATGGTCTGTTAATCTGCCAATCTGTGATTGTGGCTGTGCTAAGAATGTTTTAAATGCTTCCATCAGAACATTTAAATGAAGCTTTTAAAGTCAAAATTGTTTTGTTGCTTTAGTACTTGTCTGTTAATTTCAAGGTCATCTATATTTCTTCCATCCATTCATTCATTCAAATATTAAGTCCAGTTTTGTCCATTTAGAATTCACATTTTCAGGTTGTTAGTTAGTTTTGAATGTTTAGAATGATAGGTGAGACAATTTTATGAAACATTGAAAAGCATAAAAAACAACAACAAAAAAAAACAACTATTTCACTGTCTTTGGGAGTTTCTTTTAGCAGTTCTGCCCTATTGACTTTTTTTTTTTTTTTTTTTTGTCCTATTGAATATTTGTCTGTTCTCTTCGCCTTTTTTTATTGAGTACTGCAGTGAATAATTTAAAATGCTCTTTTTTTAAGTAATACATTTCATTGAAGCTCTCATTTTATGTTATCGAGTTATAAAAAAGTCAATCCCATGTCCAGGGAGCTTTAATTCTACCGCATTGCAGGCATGAAGCACTTTAAATGAACAGGTTTTTTATTAAGAAAATAACCACCTGATCCTTAATGACCCAGTTAGGGATGACTGGCCATAGAAAGAGAAAAAAAAGTTGGAATGAAAATAACTGTTCAGATGAGACCCTGAGAAAAAGACCCTGGAATATTATGCACCATATGTTTTAGAAATTTATGCTCTATTTGACAGAAGCATTCAGGTCCTCATAGGAATTGATGTTTATTGGCTTCTCTTACTGTAAATTACAGATTGGTCCACAGAGAAATTTGGTTAATAGCGCAGTCAACATTGTTAATATGTTGCCCGCTGGATGTAGACTGCAAAGTGCTTCCAATATGTTCCAGTGGAACTGTAAACACACAACTAAGTGTTTATAGTTTGTCAGAAGAATGATAGCAGTTAATTTGTGGTGACTTATTAGATGCACAACACTACACTGATAAGCTGAGTTCTGTGAGTCCTCAAGAGACAGCACAGATGACTAAAATCATTGTGTACCACCGCATGAAATGACCAGCTTAATTTACTGTAAACGGGATGTTTATAGTAAAATGCAGTGGCCCTGCAGAATCTATTAAGAAATGACTTGGATTCGTTTTAAACTGCTGTGCAACCTCAGTGACCCTAATAAATAATCTTTGCTTCCTCCCGCAGTCTTTTAATTAAAGTAAAACAATGTCTAAGGTTTGAGGTTTCTATGATGTAGCATGTGAACTGTGTCCCCTTTGGAGTGTAACTCAAGTGAGTGCTGCGTTATGATGTTATTTTTATGGGAATGCATCTGCGTGAGCCGGTGTCTGAAGCATGTGTGGAAAACAAGCCAATCATATCGCCAGAAAAACAGTCAAGTGATATAATGTCAGTACATCATGAAGACCAGAAATAGACGCCCAGAAAACATGTCATTAGCTTCTTTGTCTTCAGGAAGCTGTATGTTTTTGTGTATGTAGAAAGTCCATTGTGTGTGTTAGGATTGGGAAAAAAAAAAATCTACGTTTGTCTATCATCTACTGTATGTTTGTTGTGAAGGAACGAGTTATGGCATCAGACAAGCAATATAAGCTTATGTGTGATATGCTTGAGAGCAGAGAACATCTCTCGAGGGAGGCGATTGCCCACACTGTGAGAAATTCACCCTGCATAAGCTCCACTCACATCTGACTCTCTTCTAAAGGGATGGGAGTCAGGCGTCTGTGCCCCGTGGTTCAAGTCCTGCGTCTGCCAAGGCCACCTGTCCACATAAATCATGGGGTTCATAGAAAGATCTGGTGGATGAGTTCTGCCCTCTCTCTTGCTGCATCGCCAGAATCCTGAGATCTCGTTCTGGATTCGGAAGCTAGCCTGGCGATTTCTTTCTGATCCAGATGAGGACCCACTGCCTGCTACTGTTCTGAGGAACCGGGTGGTAGCGCTGATGCCGTGAGTTCCCCCTCAGTCATCTAAAGTGTTTGAGGAGTTTTTAGAGGTGGTTACTCGAGCAGTTGAGAAGATTAGTATTGAATGGCCAGATGGGAAAACACAAACGAAAAGAAGCTAGATGAGTGCTTTCTCACTAGCTGTCGGGGTCATCAGCCCTGTACACATCTGCCATCCTTTCCAGACCTCCACACTGAGGTGTCGAGGTCCTAGTACAGCCCATACTCGGCTCGTATCCACACCCCCTCAACATCAAATTACTCGACTATAGTGGGATTTGGAGAGTATGGGTATGCAGCAATGCCATTCTGGTCTCTCAACTGAGGTTGTTGAAACCATTTTAAATGCTAGAGCTCCCTTTACCAGAAAACTTTATGCCCTGAAGTGGCATCTTTTCAAATCATGGTGTGCACAGCACCATACTGACCCAGTCCACTGCCTGATTGGTTCAGAGCTGAAGTTTGTACAGGACCGCCTTTCAACAGGTGTATCCCCCGCTATACTTAAAGTATACATGGCCACTATATTTGCTTCCCACAATAACATTAATGGAGCCTCTGTGGGGTTGCCTCTCCTTGTGCCTCGTTTCCTCTGCGGTGCCAGATGGCTGAGGCCTATCTGCAGGTCGTGGGTTCCTTCCTGGGATCTTTCAGTAGTTTTGGAAGGGCTATCAGAGGCTCGCTTTGAAGTTTCTGACTCTTAAGATGTCTCTGTTGCTGGCTCTAACTTAAGAGAGTAGGAGGCTTGCAAGCTTTATCAGTTGCCCCCTCCTGTCTAGATTTTGCCCCTGGTCTGGTTAAAGTGATTCTACACCCGAGGTTGGGTTACATTCCAAAAGTGACCCCTGCGGCCATCCATCCGGCAATCCTTCAAACCTTTAGGTGTTTGAGTTGTGGCTGGTTGGTCATCTTCACACACATTAATAAGGTTTTATAGTCTGGATGTCGATTCAACCCCAGGGTCTCAGGTCCTTTTAGGTTAGTTCATTTTTACTGGCTGTACAACCTAGTAATCTTACTGTTTAGCAAGTTCACTGAATAAGAATGTGAATGTTTTAGGTCACTTATCAATTGCGGTCCTTGTAAAGTTGTTTATGTGGCAGGCTAGTCCTTTCCACACACTTCATGTATATTGCCATAAATTAGGATCGACACCAGACTTGACCTTTGGGTTAATCTGTTCCTTAGGCCTAGGGTTTGTGCTTGTGCATAGTTCACATCCTTTGGTCAGGCATTCCCTCAGTATGGTGGCATGGGCAGTAATGTTTCCATAGCGTTAACATCATTACCCAGTACTGAGTTCCACTCAAAATGGAATGTCTCAGGTTACGCAAGTAACCCGGTTTCCTGAGAGGGAACGAGACAATGCGTTGCCTTACCATACTTCAGCAGAGCTTGAAACATCTTCTTTCAGACAATAAGAATTTCATGGTGCATTTTTCGGGCATCTATTATTGGTCTTCGTGATGCACTGATGTTACGCCACCTGACCATTCTTCAACCAATGTGATTGGCTTGTTTTCCACACTTGCTTCAAATACCTTAGTCATAATGTGAGGTTACATGCATAACCTCAGATGTTTGGGCTGTATAGTGTGTAAGGTTACATAGGTCAGTGATGTGTTGATGAGTTGGCTTGCATTACTTGATGTAGAGTTTTTTGGAGGGTGTATTGATCAAAGACAGACTTTGGATTTTTGGGGGATTATCATAGGTCCTGTAGCATAAAAAGATGATTAGACCTACTGCAAATGTAAGTGATTTCTTTCTTCTATGAGAAAGTGCACACTGCACTTGGTTGTGTATCACTTATCATTTTCGATTCAAATGTTAAAAGTTAAAGTGTTCACACTGTAAAGTGTATATACTGGTTAAAGTGTATACTGATTTTTTTTATTATTTTAATCACTCTGTTTTCTGTTTCCTGAGCTCGGCTGTCCATTATTACAGCCTGACTGTGTTTGTTTACACGCAGAAGCTCAATTAGCATTGTGTCCTATTACTTTCAAGTCAATTATCCTGATCAATAAACTGACAGGGGAAATAGAAACAGCCATGTGTTTGTCTGATTATACATTATGAGAGTTACAGTTATCATCTCATACATAAGTGTTTGACAAAATAATTTTAATTACAAATTGCATTTATTTGGTTAATTACTATGATGTCATAAAAACAGCAGTAAAATAATGAAACAAGAATTAGTTTTAAGGGGCTATAGAATTCAGAAACCCTTGTAATTAGTGACACCGGTGGCCATTAAGGGAGCTGCAGCCAGCATCTGGTCGTGTCCGCACTCCTGCACACATAATGCACAAGGGACTGACAAGGAAATCTATTTAATTGTGTTTTTAAAGGGAAAGCACATATCATTAACCTGACCCTGGAGTTAGTTCACCCTCCGCATATCAGATTTTTTTTTTTCTGTTCCTGACAGGTTACTTTGGTTAGTTTGCAGATTAACTGCTCATATTTCACTCTGTTTGATGTCTTTGAATGTTGTCAGCAGTGTCTGAGCTCCTTCCACGTATTTTTCTTGAGGCACCATTGCACATCTTTGACAGGCGCTCTTTCTGTCATTCAAAAATGCTTTAAATATTAAATGGTAAGAACATCATTTTTGAGAAAGGAGTTTAATCTGTGGATACAATTAAACTAGACATGGTATTCAAATTCCCAGCGATGCAGCGCCGGTGTGAATAAATTAAATGGAACACTGTGTTACTATTTATTGTTTTGCTGTTTGCTGCTTTTATTTGTGCTGTTGTTGTTGTGTTTGTCAGCTTCAGTTTTTTGTTATGTGGTGATTATTCATAGCTCATCCTTCACTCTTATTGTGGTTTGTATGTTAAATCTTGAGATTCTATAGTGTTTAATCAGTCCCTCCAGGATTTCGCGATGTTGCGATCGCAACTATTAACACAACTTCAACAAATCCCTGTAAATTCAGCGCGACTTGCAATTTTGACCAATCACCGCAACTTTTCTGCAACTTTGACCAATCATCGCGGTCTCCAGCAAAGCGTCGTCCACTTTCCTCACGCAGCGGCTCACTCTCCTCACACAACGGGCGACTCACTTTCCTCACGCAGCGACTCACTCTCCTCACACAACGGGCGACTCACTTTCCTCACGCAGCGACTCACCCTCCTCACACAACGGGCGACTCACTTTCCTCACACAACGGGCGACTCACTTTCCTCACGCAGCGACTCACCCTCCTCACACAACGGGCGACTCACTTTCCTCACACAACGGGCGACTCACTTTCCTCACGCAGCGACTCACCCTCCTCACACAACGGGCGACTCACTTTCCTCACACAACGGGCGACTCACTTTCCTCACGCAGCGAGCGACTCACTCTCCTCAGCTGGTGACTCACTCATGTAATCTACCACCTTATTATAATAAAAGCTCTACCCTTATAAAATCCTGTGGTGGTGCAATAACTACTTCAGTAAAGTGTTTAATTTTTGTGTTGTAAAAGTAATTTATTCTGAACCAATAATCTTAAATTGATTCTCATTGCATTTTTTTTTTTTTACATTTATAAAGGCAATTTCCCCCTAACTGTCATCTTTCATGTCAAATTCTATACATTTTAAGTCACTACATTTTACCAATCAAATTGACTAGTATCAACAAAACATATTTTTCCCACTGCAGAGAAAACAGAATCTGCATCAGAGGTGGCATTTTTTATAAAAATGTGAATATGCAAAACAAGAATAAAACACATTGTTTGGCCACTTTAAAATAAACACCCGTAAACTTTTGTGGATTTTATAAATTATTTTTAAAATAGAATACTCTAAAAAAGTGACATTTCCATTTTTGCTGATTCACATTTGTATCAAAATAGGTAAAACACATTTCAAAGTTACATACAACATTATGTTTTGCAGCTAGGCGAGCATTATAATGTGTGTTACAAAGTGAGCACATTTGTCTCTGAAGTAAAGGCTGGACTACAATAGAGCAGATGGTGAACAGTGTTTTCTATGGGACATGGTAAGTCCCTTTGGGGTGGACTTTGGGCTTTTTCACTTTGTAAACCTATAACATGCACAAAAAAAGATATATAACACAATAAAGGAAAGGGAAAAAGCCAAAAAGTATAATATGAGCACTTTAAAGGGATACTTCAGGATTAAGGATTAAGCTTTGTAGCAGTAGGAAACCTGTAGTATTTTAAAATTATCGTGCTTCCCTCCCTCATATCCCCCTGAGACGAGAGATTTATGTATTTTTTGTCTGTAAAAAATCCTTCGATGACGCAAAAATCGTAATTTTGCATCATCGGAGACTTTTTTGGCCAGAGGCTAAAAACTACAGCCAGTAGAAGGTGCTAGATCCGCATGTTTTCAACCCGCCCAAATCTCACTCACAGAATGTTCAAATAGTGTCAGCCATCTTTTTTTGGAAGCTAAGCTAACAGGTTCTTATTCTGTGGAAAAAGCTGAGTAGGGGTTACCATCCTCTTTTTCCCAGACATGTCCGGCCGTTGAGATCGTCCAAAATGTCTGGGATTTGTTTTTTGTTTTCTGCAGTCGACATTCATTGTTTACATGCACACCTTTTGTTTCAATCTAACTGAATTCATTCCGATTGGTGAATCTGAATGTAGTGTTTACATGAACGCTAAACAAGTGATGGGTCAATGTGCGTTTTATCATTGCTAAGAAAATTCCCGCTCCTCCGTGAGAGATACGAGACCGGTGCGTCTCACAGGTGTCGCTCATTAGTAATCACGCCACCGGCCTCTCATTGTTCTCTCACGGCCCTCAGTCTCGTCCTGCTCACCACAGTAAACATGATGAATGGCGACTGTAGAACGCAAAAGTCGAATCCCGGACATTTTTGGCGATCTTGAAATCCCGTGCAGACTCGTCACAGAGACTCACTAGTAGATAGCCTTGTTGTTTAACTGCGCTCTCTTACTGGTAGGGCGTGGCTTGGGAGTGGCCTCGTAGGGCAGCGAAGCAAGTGCATTCTGGGAGTTGTTGTCTTTCATCCACATAAGCCACAAATACATTTTCTGGCTTTTCTCAGTCTAGAAAGCTCCAAATTCAAAAATAATTTCACATTTCTACTACATAAATGACCCATTTTAAATACACATTCATCTTTACAGAGGTGAAGTATCCCTTTAAGTAAAAATCTATCTACCTTTGCCGTTTTAACCTATAAAAACAAATGCCGAAGAACATCGCAACTTTCATCGCAACTTTTTAGAAAAGTGGCCGCAACATGAGGCATTTTAGGCCGCAACAATCACAAAAAAGGCCCGCGAAATCCGGGAGGGACTGTTTAATATCTGGGTGGCTCAGTTTACCCCTTAAGCTTCCTTTTCTCTGTCTGTCACTCAAGATGAAATATAAGCAGCACCTTGTAGGGGTCTTCAGCAGTGGGGTTCAGACAGAAAAAGCTGTGTGATCAGTCACTGCCAGTCAAGTTTCATAAATCTCTGTCCTCCACTCATGTGGTTTATTCTGACAGAACGTCACTCTCCATGATGCTGAAAAATACTAGCGGGGGTCATTGAGGTGCATGCTGCGTGCATTGATGTTTAATGCCCCATGCCTTCACTTATTGTTCTTCTTAAGTTTTCTTCTTCTTCTTCTTCTTATTATTAAGTGTGCTTGCTGAAAGCAGCACACTTATTGTTCTTCTTAAGTTTTCTTCTTCTTCTTCTTATTATTATTATTAAGTGTGCTTGCTGAAAGCAGCACACTTATTGTTCTTCTTAAGTTTTCTTCTTCTTATTAGGGCCCAAGCCCTGAAAGGGCGAAGGCCCTATTGTTTCCGTAAGGATTTTTTTTTTTTTTTTTTTTCATTTTTTTTTTTGTGCCTTTTTGCCACTTTTGGGGCCCTTAACATGCTCAAAAACTCTTGAAATTTTGCACACATGTCAGAACCTGCGGCCATCAGGGCCGGGCTGAAGCTGGTACCGGGGCGTGGCAGGGGGGCTCGACAGCGCCCCCTGGAATGGGGTCCGAAAACTTGGTCCATAAATCAAACACGCTTGCATGTAATAATATGAAACTCAGTACACATATAGATCTCATCGGGCCGAACAACTTTCGTGCTCTAAGTTTTACAAAAGCCCAACAGGAAGTCGGTTATTATACGTTGTTTGGAAAACGCATACAATGGAATGTGAAATACTCCTCCTAGGGAATTCATCCGATCGCCACCAAACTCAGTGTGAATGAAGTCAACACATTGAGGATGAATTCTTGCGAACAGATTTTTGATATCTCGAACGGTTTGGCCGTGGCGAGGAAACAAATTTATGGCGAATAATGGGACACAGGAAGTGTGTTATAACTTCTGCATACATTATCTGATCTTGCTGAAACTTCAGCAGTGTGTTCGTTGTAAGAGGCCGATCACATGGATGTGACATTTGTGAGTCAAAGTTATAGCGCCACCAACTGGCAACAGGAAGTGTGTCACTTTCAAAATGCTTTGAAATCACCCTCTTATTTTTACCCGATTTGCTTCAACTTTATGTGTATAATGTAGACACACGGCAGATGTAGACCTGTGAAAAGATTATTGATATCTTAAATACTGTTGCCGTGGCAACGCATCAAACTTTAATATTCTTTTCGGATGCTTTTGAGACTCTTCACATGCTTGAAAATGCATGAAACTCGACAGACACATCACATTTATTATCCAGTAGACATGTGCAAAGTTTCAGAAACGGGCGTGGTGGAATGGCTCAGTAGCGCCACCTTTAGTCAAAAATGGGGGCTTAGTTTTTCCTAGAATCACAAAACTTGGTAGGTGTATTGTTCTCATCAAGCCGGACAACTTTCTAATTTACAGTCATTACCTCAGACCAACAGGAAGTCAGATATTTTGGTTTGAATGTGGATTTTCTGGAGAATTTTCTCTCTCTGTCTGTCTGTCTGTCTGTCTGTGTGGGGGGGGGGGGGATTTGTCTATTCCATTTAATCTTTGTTTTTCAAGGTTCCAGGGGCTTTTGGGGCCCTTAACGTGCTCAAAAACTCTTGAAACTTTTCACACAGGTCAGAACCCACGGTCATCAGAGCCGGGCTGAAGCTGGTACCCGGGCGTGGCAGGGGGGCTCAACAGCGTCCCCTTGGACACAGTCTGAAAACTTGGTCCATATATCAAACACACTTGCATGAATTAATATGAAACTCGGTACACATATAGATCTCATCGGGCCGAACAACTTCCGCACTCTAAGTTATTAGCTCCGCCCAACAGGAAGTCGGCTATTATGGGTTGTTTGAAAAACGCATGCTGTGGAATTTGATGTACTCATCCTAGAGAATTCATCCAATCGCCTCCAAACTTGGTCAGCATGAAGTGAAGACATTGTGGATGCTAAATTGCGGACGGATTTTTGATATCTCGAACGGTTTGGCCGTGGCGAGGAAACGAATTTATGGCGAGAAAAGAGAAACACAAAGTAATATAACTTCTGCATACGTTAACTGATCTTGATGAAACTTCAGCAGTGTGTTCGTGCTTCAGCAGGCCGATCAGATGGATGTAACTAGCGCCAACTGGCAGTAGGAAGTGTGTCACTTTCAAAATGCTTTTGACCGCACTGACATGGATAATGGTGCAGAGCAAGCGTTTTCAATGAATTCCTATGGAAGTAGGAATGAACTAAAAACGTTCGCTCTTCTCTGCCCGTTCCTCACCGTGGACGCACACCATATATATATATATATATAAATATAGCTGCGAGCAGCGATGGAGGGCCCAAGCCGGTGACACCGCCACCCCGGTGGGCTTTAGTGTAACTAAAGGCACCAGGGTGGCGGTGCCACCGGCTTGGGCCCGCAATCGCTGCTCGCAGCTATATTTATTATTATTCCCGGGAGAAAAATTTTGGCCAGCTCCTGCGCCTAGGCCCTTTGAGACAGAGACACCGTTCCAACTTTAAAACGTATGGTCAGTACCGGTGTAAGTTGCTCGCGAAGATGACATCACGAGTCCATGTCGTTTGTCCGCCATAGTGGATTGAACAGAAAGCGAAACTAAAGTTTCACAGGTCACAAATTTGGTCCGAACTTCACGAAACTGGACGTACATGATCCTTGGACTAAGCCTCACAAAAGTTACTAGAAGGATTTTTGATTTTCGGAAGCGTTTGCCCGTCACAGCCAAACGAAATCAGCGGCGTAGTCGCCAAACAGGAAGTCGTCCATATCTCAGGAACTCTGTCACGTATCGAAACCAAACTTTGTACATGAACTCGGGACTCCAATGTGAGGAAGCACAAGATCTGAATTTTGTTTCAAAATTTTTTTTATTTCAGGCTAATAGACAAACCCATTTACCTATGTCTATGCAAGAGTTTCACCTCACACTTTTAATGTTAATGCATTTAGACAGTAGGTAGCACTGTTGTATTTTATTTCACAGAGCTGCCAAGTCAGTGTATATACTGCATTCGTTTTTACTAGGTTTGTCTTAATAAATGCAGGCATGAATTTCGTTTTTTGCATTGGTCTAATTTAATCATCTTCATTTATTAATATAGATTTGTATGCATGAATTGTGCATTTCCAGTTCTCAAAGCAGTTAATAACAAACAAACAAACAAAAAAAAACTTTATACAAAATACATCATGCTCTTCTTCGCTAACCAAACAAACAATTCATTGTCTGTGGCTGTGTTTGTGCGCACGGGAAATATGCTGTGCATAACAATAGAAAACAAGGAGAAACGCGCAGTCACATGCTCAAACAATCAACAACGTCGCTCTATAGAGGTGCGTTCCATTTGACCGTAAGTGGACTGCGAAGTGGACTTCACAGGGTTTTCCGCCATCTTAAGTTAGATTCTAATCCGAAGGGAGCGAATATGTTCAGTTCGAAGGGCACTGCGCACGGCATAGGGAATAAGGGAACATCGATACATCATTTCACAGGAAGTGGAGAGCGATGATCACCCAACTGTCATTTCGCGCACCAGTCAGAACGGTCATAACTAACGATGGAGGAGTTTACGTATGTGTGTAAGTATTCATACATTTCGCCATTGTTATACAAATGACAGTATTTTTAACGGTTATTGTTGTGAATATTACATATACTATTTTTGATGATTATAATTTACCTCAGTGAATGCAGCCAGCTTAACTAGTTTGTGAAGTAAAGTGATTTTATTTTATGTAGTTGTAAAATAGTGCAATATAATTGTAAATATATAATATAATAATAAAAATTAAAATATGAATGTAGTCCTATATATATTTATGTTATATCATAATCTGCGCGACTCCGTCGTTGACTTTCTTTGATGACATTTGCAGGGCGTTTCAAATGAGCGGTTATTGTCAGTGAAGTCCACTTCAACTGATATACCGTGCTCAGGGAGTAGGGGAGCAGTGAACACTGCGTATGGACCCTGTCGAATGGAACGCACATTAGATGTGTAAAAACAAGTGGAAAGCGCGAGCGCGCCGCTGTCTCCTTTCCACAAGCGCTTGTTCTCCTGTGGCGTCTGTCGTTGCTATGCAACCGTGAACTGCGCTCTCCATGATGACAAGAGCTGTGTCTGAAATCGCTCCCTATCCACTATATAGTGCACTATTTAGGGTGTCGGCCATTTTGTAGTGGTGTCCGAATTCTGAGTGAACGATATCATTCCCTACATTCTTCACTACTTTTACCCACAATCCTCTCTGAATTCGAGTGTACATACGATGTACACTTGCTGAGACACTATTTCCCACAATCCAACACGATAAGGCGATAGAGCGCGAATGAAAAATAAACAAAAATGTCACCATGGCAACGGTGCACGCGAGTTAGAAAACAATCATTTATAAGACCAGACGCCTGGTTATTTATTTATATATACCGTTATATCTATATTTGAATAAACAAATGTGTTGTGTAGTGTTTTGTTCTCTTTTATTTTCACATATAAATGTAAAAAGTAAATAAATATGACAAGCAAGTGTTTTTATTATCTTTTGTTTTAATCAAATAACGCAATAAACGTGAAAAATACATACATAAAATTGTTACATATAATTCATACAGCCAAAAAAAGGAAATATTAAAGATGGGTAGGTAATGTTTATGACAAATTGTCCGAGCTCTCTGGCGCGTGATAATTATGTCAGCGTCCGAATTCTTTGCTGATGTAGTGCACTCAACTGCTATTCACTATGTAGGGATTAGTGAATGAGTGAGCGGTTTCAGACACAGCTAAGGAAGTATCAGCAAAAGATTAATAGATTTCTAGCCCTTGCATTAGCTTTACTACTAGATATATTTATGGAGATGAAAAATAATAAGGCGCCCTGTACAGCTATGATCAGCTGTTCGGCCGAGCATTCAATGTTGTTACGCTGCAAGCTGATGGTTCGTTGCTGCCGCGCTCTATCACTCGCACACCATAAAGAGCAAATTGTTTTTTAATGTTTCAATTTCGTGATTAAAATGACATAATTTGGAAGCGGATAATTTCTTCACAAACAGCTCATTATGACTCAATGTTAGAATGCTGCACCTACACTCGATAGTGTGAATAAGATCAGTGCAACGCAGACCACTGCATTGACAGCGTAAAACATATGATCTGTCTATGGCCAGGGCTCAGCGGAAGACAGAAAATGCCGGTGCAGCGCTGATTGAGGAATTAAATTCGAAAATAAAAGACAGTTTGACATCTTTTTTCTCGCATCTATCCACTACCTGCTAACGTTAGTGCACTGCACCCGAGCAAGCACACTTTGCAGTTCCTCCGGAAATGCATTTTTCTAGTTATTATTATTATTCCCGGGAGAAAAATTTTGGCCAGCTCCTGCGCCTAGGCCCTTTGAGACAGAGACACTGTTCCAACTTTAAAACGTACGATCAGTACCAGTGTAAGTTGCTCGCGAAGATGACATCACGAGTCCATGTCGTTCGTCTGCCATAGTGGATTGAACAGAAAGCGAAAATAAACTTTCACAGGTCACAAATTTGGTCCGAACTTCACGAAACTGGACGTACATGATCCTTGGACCAAGCCTCACAAAAGTTACTAGAAGGATTTTTGATTTTCGGAAGCGTTTGCCCGTCACAGCCAAACGAAACCAGTGGCGTAGTCGCCAAAACAGGAAGTAGTTCATATTTCAGGAACGCTGTCACATATCGAAACCAAACTTTGTACATTAACTCGAGACTCCAATGTGAGGATGCACAAGATCTAATTTTTTATTTTTTTATTTTATTTTTTTTATTTCAGGCTAATTGACAAACCCATTTAACTATGTCTATGCAAAAGTTTCACCTCACACTTTTAATGTTAATGCATTTAGACAGTAGGTGGCACTGTTGTATTACATTTCACAGAGCTGCCAAGTCAGTGTATAGACTGCATTCGTTTTTATTAGGTTTGTCTTAATAAATGCAGGGCCTGAATTTCGTTTTTTTGCAACGGTCTAATTTAATCATCTTCATTTATTAATATATACAGATTTGTATGCATGAATTGTGCATTTCCAGTTCTCAAAACAGTTAATAACAAAAAAAAAAAACTTTATACAAAATACATCATGCTCTTCTTCGCTAACCGAACAAACAATTCATTGTCTGTGGCTGTGTTTGTGCGCACGGGAAATATGCTGCGCATAACAATAGAAAACAAGGAGAAATGCGCAGTCACATGCTCAAACAATCAACAATGTCGCTCTAGAGGTGCGTTGTGGACTGCGAAGTGGACTTCACAGGGTTTTCCGCCATCTTAAGTGAGATTCCAATCCGAAGGGAGCGAACATGTTCAGTTCGAAGGGCACTGCGCACAGCATAGGGAATAAGGGAACATCGATACATCACTTCACAGGAAGTGGAGAGCGATGATCACCCAACTGTCATTTCGCGCACCACGTCATCACCAGTCAGAACGGTCATAACTAACGATGGAGGAGTTTACGTATGTAAGTATTCATACATTTCGCCATTGTTATACAAATGACAGTATTTTAATGGTTATTGTTGTGAATATTACATATACTACTTTTGATGATTATAATTTACCTCAGTGAATGCAGCCAGCTTAGCTAGTTTGTGAAGTAAAGTGATTTTATTTTAGGTAGTTGTAAAATAGTGCAATATAATTGTAAATATATAATATAATAATAAAAATTAAAATATGAATGTAGTCATATATATATATTTATGTTATATCATAATCTGCGCGACCCCGTCATTGACTTTCTTTGATGACGTTTGCAGGGCGTTTCAAATGAGCGGTTATTGTCAGTGAAGTCCACTTCAACTGATATACCGTGCTCAGGGAGTAGGGGAGCAGTGAACACTGCGTATGGACCCTGTCGAATGGAACGCACCTTAGATGTGTAAAAACAAGTGGAAAGCGCGAGCGCGCCACTCTCTCCTTTCCACAAGCGCTTGCTGTCCCGTGGCGTCTGTCGTTGCTATGCAACCATGAACTGCGCTCTCCATGATGACAAGGAAGTATCAGCAAAAGATTAATTGATTTCTAGCCCTTGCATTAGCTTTACTACTAGATATATTTATGGAGATGAAAAATAATAAGGCGCCCTGTACAGCTATGATCAGCTGTTCGGCCGAGCATTCAATGTTTACGCTGCGAGCTGATCAGTTGGTTCGTTGCTGCCGCGCTCTATCACTCGCACACCATAAAGAGCAAATTGTTTTTTAATGTTTCAATTTCGTGATTAAAATGACATAATTTGGAAGTGGATAATTTCTTCACAAACAGCTCATTATGACTCAATGTTAGAATGCTGCACCTATACTCGATAGTGTGAATAAGATCAGCGCAACGCAGACCACTGCATTGACAGCGTGAAACATATGATCTGTCTACGGCCAGGGCTCAGCGGAAGACAGAAAATGCCGGTCCAGCGCTGATTGAGGAATTAAATTCGAAAATAAAAGACAGTTTGACATCTTTTTTCTCGCATCTCGCATTCTCGCATTTTTTCTCGCATCTCGCATCTATCCACTACCTGCTAACGTTAGTGCACTGCACCCGAGCAAGCACACTTTGCAGTTCCTCCGGAAATGCATTTTTCTAGTTATTTTCATTATTGTATGAATAAATGCAATATTTTGCAGCATTTATGCTGGTTTAAAAATAATAAATATTAGCTACTATATTGTGCTATATTTTATTGTAAAACTGTAACATTGAATTTTTATATTTTATAAAAAATCTCTGAGATTATTATTATTGAATGCATCCAATACTGATTTTATACAAATTTTAAAAATAAATAAATAAATAATAATAATAATACAATGTTTGTATGTATAATAATGTTATTTTAATATTTTGTAAATATTCTCTCTATATATAGATTTATATAATCTATATAGATTATTATTATTATTATTATCTTTATTGCATTAATAAATGCAATATTTTGCACCATTTATGCTGGTTTAAAAATAATCTACACTAATCAGATATACTATATTTTAATTGTAGAAGAGTAAAATGTTATTGCAAGATTTTATAAAAATCCCTGATGATGATGATGATGATGATGATGATGATGATTACTGAATGCATCAGTTAATTTGACTGATTTTATACTAATTTAAACAATAAATAATACAATATTTATTATTTATTATAATGTTATTTTAATATCTTTAATATTATGTTTATATTATTATTATTATTATAAAATATATTAATTATTTTACAACTATTATTATCAACAACTATAGCAACTGTAATAATAATAATACAAATAATGTTGTTTTTTTGTTTGTTTTTTTTTTAGATTGGAAATGACAAAAAAAAAAAAAAAAAAAAACAGGTTGTCAGGCAATTAAAAAAGGATTTAACTCTGTATGATTATAAATAAGACTGCACACTAGAAAACATGGGCCTAATAGCAACAGTGTTTCTATAATTCACCCTAGTACCACCTGCAACGGAAACTTTGCAAACATCCAAATATTGCAGACTTAATAACAGCTTTGCATTGGGGGCGACCAATAGGCGTGAAGATCTGTCTTTGATGTCACATAAATTGGTCTGTTTCCTGAGCTCGGCTGTCCATTATTACAGCCTGTCTGTGTTTGTTTACAATGCAGAAGCTCAATTAGCATTGTGTCCTATTACTTTCAAGTCAATTATCCTGATCAATAAACTGACGGGGGAAATAGAAACAGCCATGTGTTTGTCTGATTATACATTATGAGAGTTAAACAGTTATCATCTCATATACAAGTGGTTACTCTGATTTTTTTAATCCAATTTCAAGTAAATAAAAAAATGCATTTACTTTAGTCAGGAGCTCTACTACAGAAGTAGTATACACTGTAGTAGTTCTTTTATACTATTAGGAATAGCCTTTGTGTGTGTGTGTGTGTGTGTGTGTGTACCTACTTAACTATATTTTGGGGACAAATTTGTACCCAGAAGTGACCAAAATCTGACAAAATCTCTGACTGGTCACATCTGAATTTTTCAATTGGCCCGAGTGAAATTCTGTAAATTTAATTTGATAATTTACAGAATTTCAATTGGGCCAATTGAAAAATTTAGATGTGACCAGTCACTAGAAAATGTTGAGTTGGGGAGGTTAGTTTTTTTTTTACAGTGTATGGAATGTCCCCATTTAGATAGTTAAGTAAACATGCGCATGTGTCCATTTGTTTGCACACTCTTTACCTGTGCATCTCTGCCCTAGTCCAACCTTCATATTGGCAGTGTATTGAATAATAAGGTCATTCCTGAGCGCTCATATTTCTTTCCTTTTAATGAGAATAGCATGAACACTCCTCTTCTATGCAAATCGAGCCACGTTGTTATATGACCAACCTGGATTTAAATAACGTGTCAAGCTCTACTGTTGTTTTAGCAGGATGATGAATATGATAAAGAACAAAATTTACATTTCCCCCCTGGAAGACTAACACAGAGCTGCTGATTTATTACTGTACTGCAAAGTTTAGCAAAGCTAATTAAGGACAGCATTCCCTGGGTCAGATTTAATCACGAGAACGTTTACAACTGCTGCTGAGGAAAGAGAAGTGCTGTGGAAATGTGAAGAATGGAAGTGGAGCTTATGCTAACACCTAACATAGCAAACAGTGTGATTACACCTCATAATGTAAAGTAAAACACATTTTTGATGAATGAGAGCTATTTTCACAATTAACCAGGTTAATGTCTAGGTTTAGGACCTTATATTGCCTTCAAGTCATGTGAATTAAAGTATCATGGAGGAAGCTAATTGTTTTAGTCGTGGTTAATTTTAAGTGTGAAAGTTGACTGTAATACTTATTTTGTATGCAAGCTGGTTTAGCAGGCAGTAGGCTTGCATGACAAAACTACACTTCAGAAGTTTGGGGTTGGATTTGTTTCTATATTTTTGAAATAAGTATTTTATGCTCACCAAAGCTGCATTTATTTGTATATTGTGAAATATTATTACAATTTAAAATAACTGTTTTCTATTTGAATATATTTTATGTAATTTATTCCTGTGATGTAAAGCTGAATTCTCAGCATCATTACTCCAGTATTCAGTCACATGATCCTTCAGAAATCATTCTAATATGCTGCTTCTAATATGCTGACTTGAAGCAGTGCATGCCGGTTAGAAATTTTGTCGACTTGAGACAGCGCCGACACCACGTGACTGTGACGTATGCCATCAAAGTAGTGCGAGAGCAATTCAAGAGCAGCCGGAGGACTTCTTCTCAAGAGCGGCTGCACAATCTCTGATGACGACCCAACTGTTCCAGTATTGGCCAGATTCACCGCAACAATCACGCATTTTCGTTTTTATTCTCACACCTTCAGTTCCACTAATGTTCCATAATTCCACAAATTAGTTTTTTTTTATAACAGTAAAATATATTTTCTTGTAGTCATGTCACGGGGTGACAAATAAGCCCGGGACTATCCCCGCTAGAGAAACGTCCCTGTTGAGATTTGGGAAGTGAAACACCGTCCCAAAGCCGAGTGAGTGCCTGTCGCTATGGAAACTAGTGGCGGATTGACAGCAGGTGTGGGTAATTTGCGCTGAGCGTTTGAGTGGGGCCACGCTAGCTCATGAGAGTATAAAAAGTCAGAGGAAGAGAAAGTTGGGGTTGTTCCTCTCCTGCTTGTGGTGCTTTTGTTCCCGTTTGGATGTGGCTGGCTCCTGTTGGGAAGTGTTCTCTGAAGTGTGTCGTTGAGGGCTCGTTGCGAGGAAAAAGGAATGTCGTGTGTATGAGGAATTGAAGATGGAGAGAGAGAGAGGGAAAGAGGGAAGTGTATCGTCTGGATGAAAGAGCGAAGATAAGTAACCGATTATTGAATCTCCTACCACACGTTTGATACTGAGATAGATGTGGGTTGAAGTGCTTGGAGTGTACCGTATGAATATCACTGAGTGAATTAAACTGATTCTCTGCCATTCTTATCTCCTCTTCCCGTTCGGATGGTGAAGCGAATCCAGTTTATGCCTATGAAGAAGTGTTTAAAATCTCCTTCCTCTCACTGCCGATCCTCCGCTCTTTGAACCGAGACCCAGGGTGAGTGCTGGCCTTAAGTACACTAAATGAGTGGATTTGCAATGTTTGAATTGACGTTCCTTCTCTTTCCTCGCGTGGCATATTGGAGTGAAAATTCCTGTGAGTGTGTGAAAGTCTGCTTTTAACTGCCGTGCGCTCGCCCAAGAGGCAGGCTGGTATATTGTACATCTTCAGAGCTTGGAGAGATCGAGTACGTCCAACTGAGGAAAGGTTTGGGAAGGACAGCTGGTGTGAAGTATTGACTCTGTCTGCCCTAGAGAAAGCCCAGCCCAGTCTGTGACTGTGAGTGCGCTGCAGCCCCGAAGCCCACCTGTATGGAGTGAAGTTTCTGTCTTCTCCGCGACACATGTGAGAACATTATATTGCTGTGTGAAGTATTGACTCTGTCTGCCCTAGAGAAAGCCCAGCCCAGTCTGTGACTGCGAGTGCGCTGCAGCCCCGAAGCCCACCTGTATGGAGTGAAGTTTCTGTCTTCTCCGCGACACATGTGAGAACATTATATTGCTGTGTGAAGTATTGACTCTGTCTGCCCTAGAGAAAGCCCAGCCCAGTCTGTGACTGTGAGTGCGCTGCAGCCCCGAAGCCCACTTGTATGGAGTGAAGTTTCTGTCTTCTCCGCGACACATGTGAGAACATTATATTGCTGTGTGAAGTATTGACTCTGTCTGCCCTAGAGAAAGCCCAGCCCAGTCTGTGACTGTGAGTGCGCTGCAGCCCCGAAGCCCACCTGTATGGAGCGAAGTTTCTGTCTTCTCCGCGACACATGTGAGAACATTATATTGCTGTGTGAAGTATTGACTCTGTCTGCCCTAGAGAAAGCCTAGCCCAGTCTGTGACTGTGAGTGTGCTGCAGCCCCGAAGCCCACCTGGATGGTGTGAAGTTCCTGTCTTCTCCACGACGTATGTAAGAACGTTAGATGGCTGTGTGAAGTATTGACTCTGTCTGCTCTAGAGAAAGCCCAGCCCAGTCTGTGACTGTGAGTTTGCTGCAGCCCCGAAGCCCACCTGGATGGTGTGAAGTTCCTGTCTTCTCCACGACATAAGAACGTTATATCGCTGTGTGAAGTGTTGACTCTGTCTGCCCTAGAGAAAGCCCAGCCCAGTCCGTGACCGTGAGTTCGCTGCAGCCCTGAAATCCGCCTGTGGAGAAAGCCCAGCCCAGTCCGTGACTGTGAGTTCGCTGCAGCCCCGAAGCCCACCTGGATGGTGTGAAGTTCCCGTCTTTCCCCACGACACATGTGAGAAAACTACATTGTTGTGTGAAGTGATGATTCTGTCTACCCCAGAGGAAGTCCAGTTCAGTCGGTGACTGCGAGTTCGCTACAGCCCTGAAGCCCACCTGTCGGGTGCGAATCACTCGTCTGCCCAAGATACCCACCTGCACACTATTGACTGCTGTGAACTGTCTCCCACTTGAAAAGAGGAGAGGGAGCTGGGGCCATCCACTCACCGGAGAACTCACCCGTCCAATCCACCTTCCATTGTGTACCCGATACCAGCTGGAGAAAGGAGTCCTGTTAACCTACATACCGTAAGATACCTACCTGCATACTATTGACTGCTGTGAACTGTCTCCCACTTGAAAGGAGGAGAGGAAGCTGTGGCTATCCACTCACCGGAGAACTCACCTGTCCATCACCTCCCATTGCGTACCTGATACCAGCCTGGAGAAAGGAACCCAGTTAACCTACATACCGTAAGATACCTACCTGTATCCTATCGACTGCTGTGAACTGTCCCCTACTTGAAAGAGGAGAGGAAGCTGTGGTCATCCACTCACTGGAGAACTTACCTGATCATCACCTCCCATTGTGAACTTGATACCAGCGTGGAAGGAGCTTGGTCGATCTACTTACCGTAAGATACCTACCTGTATATTATTGACTGCTGTGAACTGTCCTTCACTTGGAAAGAGGAGAGGAAGCTGTGGCCATCCACTTACCGGAGAACTCACCCGTCCATCACCTTCCATTGTGCACCTGATACCTGCTTGGAGAAAGGAACTCTGTTAATCTGCATACTGTAAGATACTTACCTGTCCGGTACTCCTTACTGGGAATCGCCGTCTGTGGGGAAGACTGTGTCTGCTTGCCGTCTTGGACTCCTCCCTGGACGAGGGAGAGAAGAAGACTTTTAGATTAGGATTACCAATTGTTTTATTCTTAATAAAATTTGTTACTCTTTATTCTTCGACTCTGGTCTCGTCTCTGGCACGCTCCTCAAAGTGTTCTGGGTCTAGGGGTGGGCATTAGTCTGGTTCGGCCCATCCCGACCTGTGACAGAAATTTGGCGCAGTCGGCAGGGTTACACTTTGAGTTGAGCGACCAGAGTTGGTGATGGCAGAGGGGGAAGAACCTGGGGCTCGGCCACCTGTTATGCCGATTTTCATGGGTGCCCCATGGGCCCCGAGGTATGGAGGCCCGGGGTCTGAAGTGAGTCTGTCGGAGTGGAAAACCCAGGTCGAGTACTTGGCAGGACTCCAGGGTCTGAACGCCACACAGAGGGTCCAGTTTGTGTTGAATTCCCTGGAAGGGGATGCAAGAAGGGAAGTCCAAGCAGCACCAGAAGCTAATCGAGCGACAATCCAGGCAATTTTCGACTTTCTCACAGGGCAATATGGGGATACCACCCCGGTAGCAGTACTGAGGGCGAAGTTCTTTAATTCTCGGCAAGGCCCTCGACAATCCGTTCGGGCATTCACCTTACAACTGCGGGAGCAGTATTCTAGGCTGACGGGGAGACAGGATCATGGCCTGGGGGGCGAAGAGGTCCTGTTGCGAGACCAATTTGTGCTGGGGCTACGGGAGGGCCCAGTTCGCCAGAGTTTGCGGGTACAACTGAGGAGAGAGCCGAATTTGACTTTCGAAGAGCTCCGACGGGAAGCTGTGGCCCTTGAGCAGGACCAGGCGGAGCATGCGGGTGTCCCCAGCTGCCTGGCTACGAACGTTGTTGAACCCCCTCCGGCCCCGGCGGCGCCCGATTGGAAGCAGGCCCTCCGGGAAGAATTAAAGAGGGATGTCCGTGAGCAAATGTCTGAGTTATCCAAATCTGTGAGGGAAGAACTACGTCGAGAACGGCCCCAGCACCCTCCTCACTCTCGAGAGCGGGCCTACTCCGATGGGGGTCGCCCGTTTGAACATCGTCCTCCCCGGTCAGTGGGCTCTCGATTTCAGTGGGATGCACATGGGCGTCCCATCTGTAACGGCTGTGGAGAGCCGGGGCACTACGTTCGCCAGTGTTCCGCTCGACGGGCATCACAAGGGGGTTTTTAGAGTCTCCGGCCACTGTGGGTCAAGTGGTCGGGACCCCCTTGTTAGACCCCCCTCCTTCGATATCTTCTCAGAGCTGCTTGGTTGGCCATTGTCCGGTGGTTGTGGTCCAGGTAAATGGCCAGAAAATCCGGTGTCTCTTGGATACGGGTTCCCAAGTGACCCTATTTTCAGAAAGTTTGGCCCAGGAGCTGTTTGGTTCCGGAAGCCAACTCCCTGCAGAGGCCCCCTGGCTGACGCTCCGTGGAGCAAACGGGCTGGACATCCCGTATGTGGGATACTTGGTGACCGATTTACAGATCCATGGAATTCTAGTATCTCAGAAGGGGGTAGTGGTCGTCCGAGACCCATGTCTGGGGTCCCATCGTGCACTGATCGGAATGAATGTCATCTCGGACTGTTGGGAGGAACTGTTTCGAAGTTCACCGGCACGAGCGGCCGCAACACCTGCCGGCCAAGAGTGGGACCGCGTCAGGCCCGATTGCCGCCGGATTTGTCTGGCCGAACAACAGCATGACCGAGAGAGTGTGGGAAGAATGGTTTGTCGCTATGCCCTGTCCATTCCAGCCCAAAGTGAGGCTGTGGTCCGAGTTAGGCTTCCCCCTCGACGTTACCGTCCACACGAGTGGGTCCTGGTGGAACCCCATGACGAGGGTTCTAAGGTGGAAGTAGCTCGAGGACTAACTATCGTCCGAGGGGGCAGGATCCCCGTCCGAGTTCGGAACACAAACCCCTTCCCGGTGCTTCTATACCGCCACCAGTGTTTGGCCCAAGTGACATCCGTGAAGCCACAGCAGGTTCACGAGCAGGGGGAAGTGAGTTTTGAGCGGGTGAGTCCAACGGTGGTTGAAGTGGCCCTAGCCCGAGTCGGTTCGGGAGTGGAGGAGAGCGGGAGAGGATTGCCGGCCCATCTGCAGGGAGAGTCTTTACGGGGCGAAGGGTTGAGGGAAGAACAAACGGGACAACTCCAAGAGTTCTTGAAGGATTGGCAGCATTTGTTCGCCACCCACGAGGAGGACTATGGCCGCACAGATGCGGTAAAACATCAAATTCCGACCGGAGACGCGGCGCCGAGCCGAGAACGTTATCGACCTGTACCCCCGACCTTGTACCCGGAGGTTCGTACCTTGTTGCGGGGAATGCTTGCTAAAGGGATTATTCGTGAGAGCAGCAGCCCTTGGGCCGCACCTATAGTATTGGTCCGCAAGAAAACGGGCTCCTGGAGGTTCTGTGTGGACTACAGGAGGTTAAACCAGGTAACTAAAAGAGATGCTTTCCCACTACCACGAGTCGAAGATTCCCTCACGAGCCTCACTCAAGCTGCCTGGTATTCCACCCTCGATCTAGCCAGCGGCTACTGGCAGGTGCAAATGGACGAGCATGACCGAGAGAAGACGGCATTCACCACCCCGTTCGGCCTCTATGAATGGGACCGGATGCCGTTCGGGCTTTGCAACGCTCCAGCCACATTCCAACGGCTGATGCAGCTCAAGGGAACGGGGGGTGTGAGAGGTTCAATCAGACCTTATTGGGCTTATTGGGTACCTTGGAGGAGGAACAGCAGGGCCACTGGGCTGACAGGCTTCCAGCGATGATACAGGCGTATAATAATAGCATACACAGTACCACTGGTTACGCCCCTACTTACCTAATGTTTGGCAGGCATGTGAGACTCCCAATGGATATGATTATGGGGACCACCGGGGAAGAAGAGGGAGGAAATCTATCTGCTTGGGTGATAAATCACCATCAACGCCTGCAGTCGGCATACGAGCAAGTCGCTGGCCGGATAAACCAAACGGCGTTGAAGAATAAGAGGTTGTATGATCGTACGGCTCGAGAGGCCCCGTTATTACCCGGTGAGAGGGTGTTGGTGCGAGATAATCGCCGGCAGGGGAAAGGGAAGTTGAGCGATCGATGGGAGGCTCAGCCGTACGTCGTTCAGCGACAACCCCATCCAGACCAACCGGTATACGCACTGCGGCCAGAAGGAAGGGCAGGCCCCGAACGGGTGTTACACCACAATCTGATTCGCCCTTGCCCGCATTTCCCAAAGCCAGTGGTAAGAGACCCGCCGGCCGACACGTCATGGACACCCCCGCTGGTAGGGTGGGCAGTAATCCCAAGAGGTTTAGGCCTGGGACCACGGCCGGAAGCACCTGTCTCCCCTCCCCGACGGTCTCAACGAGGGAATCGGGGTCAGCCACCAGCCAGGTATGGGGACTGGGTGTCAGGAGGCCGTTCTCGGGACTAGAACGGTTTGGCGGGGGGGTATGTCACGGGGTGACAAATAAGCCCGGGACTATCCCCGCTAGAGAAACGTCCCTGTTGAGATTTGGGAAGTGAAACACCGTCCCAAAGCCGAGTGAGTGCCTGTCGCTATGGAAACTAGTGGCGGATTGACAGCAGGTGTGGGTAATTTGCGCTGAGCGTTTGAGTGGGGCCACGCTAGCTCATGAGAGTATAAAAAGTCAGAGGAAGAGAAAGTTGGGGTTGTTCCTCTCCTGCTTGTGGTGCTTTTGTTCCCGTTTGGATGTGGCTGGCTCCTGTTGGGAAGTGTTCTCTGAAGTGTGTCGTTGAGGGCTCGTTGCGAGGAAAAAGGAATGTCGTGTGTATGAGGAATTGAAGACGGAGAGAGAGAGAGGGAAAGAGGGAAGTGTATCGTCTGGATGAAAGAGCGAAGATAAGTAACCGATTATTGAATCTCCTACCACACGTTTGATACTGAGATAGATGTGGGTTGAAGTGCTTGGAGTGTACCGTATGAATATCACTGAGTGAATTAAACTGATTCTCTGCCATTCTTATCTCCTCTTCCCGTTCGGATGGTGAAGCGAATCCAGTTTATGCCTATGAAGAAGTGTTTAAAATCTCCTTCCTCTCACTGCCGATCCTCCGCTCTTTGAACCGAGACCCAGGGTGAGTGCTGGCCTTAAGTACACTAAATGAGTGGATTTGCAGTGTTTGAATTGACGTTCCTTCTCTTTCCTCGCGTGGCATATTGGAGTGAAAATTCCTGTGAGTGTGTGAAAGTCTGCTTTTAACTGCCGTGCGCTCGCCCAAGAGGCAGGCTGGTATATTGTACATCTTCAGAGCTTGGAGAGATCGAGTACGTCCAACTGAGGAAAGGTTTGGGAAGGACAGCTGGTGTGAAGTATTGACTCTGTCTGCCCTAGAGAAAGCCCAGCCCAGTCTGTGACTGTGAGTGCGCTGCAGCCCCGAAGCCCACCTGTATGGAGTGAAGTTTCTGTCTTCTCCGCGACACATGTGAGAACATTATATTGCTGTGTGAAGTATTGACTCTGTCTGCCCTAGAGAAAGCCCAGCCCAGTCTGTGACTGCGAGTGCGCTGCAGCCCCGAAGCCCACCTGTATGGAGTGAAGTTTCTGTCTTCTCCGCGACACATGTGAGAACATTATATTGCTGTGTGAAGTATTGACTCTGTCTGCCCTAGAGAAAGCCCAGCCCAGTCTGTGACTGTGAGTGCGCTGCAGCCCCGAAGCCCACCTGTATGGAGCGAAGTTTCTGTCTTCTCCGCGACACATGTGAGAACATTATATTGCTGTGTGAAGTATTGACTCTGTCTGCCCTAGAGAAAGCCTAGCCCAGTCTGTGACTGTGAGTGTGCTGCAGCCCCGAAGCCCACCTGGATGGTGTGAAGTTCCTGTCTTCTCCACGACGTATGTAAGAACGTTAGATGGCTGTGTGAAGTATTGACTCTGTCTGCTCTAGAGAAAGCCCAGCCCAGTCTGTGACTGTGAGTTTGCTGCAGCCCCGAAGCCCACCTGGATGGTGTGAAGTTCCTGTCTTCTCCACGACATAAGAACGTTATATCGCTGTGTGAAGTGTTGACTCTGTCTGCCCTAGAGAAAGCCCAGCCCAGTCCGTGACCGTGAGTTCGCTGCAGCCCTGAAATCCGCCTGTGGAGAAAGCCCAGCCCAGTCCGTGACTGTGAGTTCGCTGCAGCCCCGAAGCCCACCTGGATGGTGTGAAGTTCCCGTCTTTCCCCACGACACATGTGAGAAAACTATATTGTTGTGTGAAGTGATGATTCTGTCTACCCCAGAGGAAGTCCAGTTCAGTCGGTGACTGCGAGTTCGCTACAGCCCTGAAGCCCACCTGTCGGGTGCGAATCACTCGTCTGCCCAAGATACCCACCTGCACACTATTGACTGCTGTGAACTGTCTCCCACTTGAAAAGAGGAGAGGAAGCTGTGGCCATCCACTCGCCGGAGAACTCACCTGTCCAACCTACCTTCCATTGTGTATCCGATACCAGCTGGAGAAAGGAGCCCTGTTAACCTACTTACCGTAAGATACCTACCTGCATACTATTGACTGCTGTGAACTGTCTCCCACTTGAAAAGAGGAGAGGGAGCTGGGGCCATCCACTCACCGGAGAACTCACCCGTCCAATCCACCTTCCATTGTGTACCCGATACCAGCTGGAGAAAGGAGTCCTGTTAACCTACATACCGTAAGATACCTACCTGCATACTATTGACTGCTGTGAACTGTCTCCCACTTGAAAGGAGGAGAGGAAGCTGTGGCTATCCACTCACCGGAGAACTCACCTGTCCATCACCTCCCATTGCGTACCTGATACCAGCCTGGAGAAAGGAACCCAGTTAACCTACATACCGTAAGATACCTACCTGTATCCTATCGACTGCTGTGAACTGTCCCCTACTTGAAAGAGGAGAGGAAGCTGTGGTCATCCACTCACTGGAGAACTTACCTGATCATCACCTCCCATTGTGAACTTGATACCAGCGTGGAAGGAGCTTGGTCGATCTACTTACCGTAAGATACCTACCTGTATATTATTGACTGCTGTGAACTGTCCTTCACTTGGAAAGAGGAGAGGAAGCTGTGGCCATCCACTCACCGGAGAACTCACCCGTCCATCACCTTCCATTGTGCACCTGATACCTGCTTGGAGAAAGGAACTCTGTTAATCTGCATACTGTGAGATACTTACCTGTCCGGTACTCCTTACTGGGAATCGCCGTCTGTGGGGAAGACTGTGTCTGCTTGCCGTCTTGGACTCCTCCCTGGACGAGGGAGAGAAGAAGACTTTTAGATTAGGATTACCAATTGTTTTATTCTTAATAAAATTTGTTACTCTTTATTCTTCGACTCTGGTCTCGTCTCTGGCACGCTCCTCAAAGTGTTCTGGGTCTAGGGGTGGGCATTAGTCTGGTTCGGCCCATCCCGACCTGTGACAGTCACAATGTTATAATATGTCATGTTTATCAAAATAAAACTGATAAAAAACAAAAAAACAAAAAAAAACATTATCCCCACTTTATCGATTGTATAGGCTTATATTGAACTTTATTCTTGTACAAACAGACGCTGTATTTAGCAGTACATAAAGTATTAAATGGAAACGTATCTGAAACGTCTGTGTATTTGACAAATAATGCATTTATTTCACTTACTTTACCACTTCAGCTGTGGTAAAGTATGCAAACACGGCGCAAGCATCACTACGGGAATCAGAAAGTGTCCGACTTCACGTCTCCGTTTTCAGCTCCTCTCCGTCTGCATACGGCAACACACGGCTCGAGCACACACGAAACCGCACGCTCACACAAAGACCCACATAGCTATTTTTTTCTGGCCCAGCTCCGGGCCACACTATCACATTTCCCTCGGCCCAAGTACCGCAAAGAATGACGGCCCTGAAGTGGCCCAGAACTAGATTAAAAACAAGGGTCACACATGGGCCATAACTGGCCCGAATCTCAGCCAGTTAGTCACCCTTAACTGGGCCTGAACTGGACCAAAACAGGTTTTATTATTGGTACCAATTCTCAGCCATAAGTTAACCATATCAACGCCACCCTTTAACCAGAAACCCCAAAACTGAGCCATAACCCAGCCTAATCTTACCCAAACCATGTGAACAAATAAGGCACAAGAAAATTCAATTCTCAAAAATAGTTTATTTAACAATAGGCACAAGCCAATAATAATAAATTATTATTATTTTCTATTTTTTTTCAGAACATTCAAAGCTTAACATCTTATTACCACCTCACAGTGCATTTAATTTCAAAATGTTCTGGTCTGTCTTAAACAGTAGTTTACTTATTGTAGTAATGCACAAGCCAAAAAAAAAAAAAAAAAAAAAACATTTTTCAATTCTAACTAAATGAATCTATCAATGAATCTAGCACTGAAATTTAAACATAATGTAATTTTACTCTCAACAAACATAAAGCAAATTAAAAAAAAATTACTTAAAACAAATTTGCACATAAGAATGTTTGTATGTGTGAGGGAGAGAGTGATGCTATCCTCAGGAAGTAAAGTACAGCTCTGCAGCCCCTCTTTTCTGTGTCGGCCCAGATCCGGCCCACATCTGGACCGTGTGAAATCCACATGAACCAGATTTGGGCCAGATCTGGGCTGAAACCATAGACAGTAAACGGCTGAAACTATGATGCTGTTTCAGGAGCTGAAGCCATCTTTGTATTGTTGCTTCTTTGATCAGTGGCATGTGTCAGACGATTTTTTCCTCACAGCAGCTAAAAGACAAAATACTAAATTAATAAATACATATACAAATATTCATCCACCAACTGTAAATAAATTTAGGTAACAAATTAAAATAAGGTTGCTTCGGTTACATTTTATACAGGAAATGATTGCTTATAATGTGGCACTATTGAATGACCCGCAGGCCGGTCAAAAGCACCCCGGTTGCGTCAGTCTGTACTCGCATTCTCAAGTTCAGGGCAGTGAATCAGCTACCATAGGTAAAAGTTCATAGGCAAAAAATTCAGGTATTTAAAAAAGCTCCAAAAAAGAGATGTTCTTCTATTTTTTAAAGATTGCCATTACATAACCTGCCAAAATAACCTTCGTACCCGCCACGGTCGATTTTTAATCGAGGTTAAGGTTAAATAAAAATACAAAAAAAAAAAAGAGCGCTGTAAACACATCGCAGGCTTTATCTGTTTCGGCATGAGTGCAAAAGAGAACACATGTGGTTGCATATCTGCTGTATGTATTGCATTTAATGTTAGGTCGTACACAATATATAGACTGTAAAAAAAATAGGGTCGTGCACAAAATAGCTTCACTTACCTGAACAGCGGTTCGGTTTGTCAGACGTCTTCTTCACCCTTCAGCGGGAGAAATTTCAAACGACGCATCACGTGAACCTCATCCACCAACCAGAAAGCTGCTGTTACCGTGGAGATCGCACAAAATAAACAATAGTTCACTGCACAGTTAACTGTCTACATATTTATGCAACTGTGTATATATATATAAATATATATATATATATATATATAGTAAGTTTTAACATGATTTTGTGGTTCTTAAACTAAAGAGTATGGAAAACTTTAGACTATTTTGTATGTGAATTAAGTTTTTTTTATTAGAAATTCATAAAAACAAATTAAAATAAATAATTTAAAAACATGTAACTCAGTTGTCATGTTAGGAAAATGTATATTTTGTTCAGGTCAAATGGATTTGGGAATTTTTAAATGATTATTGAATTTTGTGAACACTGCTGAAAACTAAATGCTATATTTATAATTATTTATAATTTTTTCTGGACATAGCTTTTTTCACTGACTCATAAGTCAATTCATATTATTATTGTTATTAATTCTTAAAATCATTTCATCTCTTTCGTAGTTTTGATAACTGCACTATCCATGGACAACACTTTAAACTGTTTTATTTCTCCCGTAAAAAATTGTGGTGGTGGGAGGGACAATCCTTGAATATAATAGTAGCGGCCGGTGGTGGGGGGGACAATCCTTGAATATAATAGTAGCGGCCTAAATACTTATAATTGTCCCGTACAGAAAGTATGGCCCATAATCGCTACACTGATCTGGGCCACACACCTCCCATGCACAATCGGCCCAAATGTTGTCTGCCGTCATGCATGCAGTGCCATCATTGCCACACATGGCCAACAGTTGGCTGACATGATGCATGCCAGTGCCGGCAACAGGCCAGCAGTGCCATGATGAGGCCACATTTGGGCCAAGTCTGTTTGCTATGTGGGGACAAGACAATACAAGAGTGTCAGGTCTCTTAAACAAGAATAAACCAAACCAGAAGTGACATATCCCTGACAAATAAATGTCTTTACTGTCTGTTTTGATCAATTGAATGTGCCTGTTGAATTAGAGTATTAATTTCTTAAAAAAAAAAAGAAAAAAAAAAAAAAAAAAGATCATACTCACCAAACTTTTGAATGGTAGTGTACATCTAACTAAAATAAAGCATCAGTTATAAACACCCCATCTGCATATATTGTTGTACTAGCACAACATTTTTATTTAAGTGACTAAGAAAGAAAGAAAGAAATACCAAATTTATTTGCACCCCAAGCTAAATCACTTGAACACATGCCATATTTTAATAATGACTTGCTAACTTGTAAGTATGGACTTCCCAGAACTTGAATGCAGCAGTAATCAGATTTGAGGTGTTCAAGTGATTTTATTCAGAGTAAAATTCTCGTTTGGGGCTATTTCATGTTTTTGGTTTTCTTTCTTTTTATTCCCTGACAATAACAGGAAGCTGTTTCAGAGCTAGCATGTGATTTAGATGTGTAACTGATGCTACACCTTTTCTCTTACAGAGAATGATGGAAACTTGCCTCATAAACCATAAATTAGCATTTTCTTGCAAACCCTATAACTTAAAAATGACCAATTGCAACTATCTTCCGCTATGATTCTTTAATTGAATTACATGCAATCATTCTGTAGTATTCCATTCTGAACATAAACAGTCACTTAAGCCATCTTAGTATTATCTGTTTTAATTTTTTCTTCTGATAAATATGACATTGTGGTAGCTGACTTTGTAAGTGCAATAATTCCAACATGACTTGAACTAACACCATACAAATAGAGAGAGTGAGAAAGAAACTGGGGGTACCGTCTCTGGCCAGTAATCCTCCCGTAAAGAGTATTGAAATAAACTCTCTTTATTAATAATAGAAAGTGCAAAACCCTGGAAATCCAGTGTGGTTCAACACTCAAAGTGTTCGGATCACTCCCACGGCTTACTGAATAATTTATGAAACAAGTGAGATCTCTCTTCTATCTCACTCACTGATAATTCAAAAGGTAGAGCTATTGGAAGCAATAACTAGCTCCTTCTGTTATTATAGAGTTTTTCTTTTGTACAGTTTTGACAACCTGTGAATCTCAGAGCAAAGACTACCATGAGTCTTTGCTGCTTGAAATGATGTCAATTCTTACCACAGTAAATGAATGAATCTGAGTGAACCGTTACGCAAACTGGTTTTTATTGCTTCTTAAAATAGCTGGAAAGGTCAAGACAAAGAGGGGATCAGTGCGGATATGAGGCTTCACTCTGAAGCAGTCCCAGTTTGCCTTTTTCCAAGAACCATCATTTAATATCCAACTGAAATGTGGTTTGACATATTTGACTGGAAAGACAAAAAGCAATAGACGTGGGACAGATGGAGAGACACAGCAGCCTTTTGGGAAACAGAGCTCTGAACGACTCAAATAACAGCTTAATCCCATTTAATTAAAATTCAATATTATAATTCACGCTAAATAAGTTTTAATTTGTTCACACATTTAATTGAGTTTTAGAGCCAGGGAACACAATGAGTTATAATAAAGCACAAACATCACAATACAATTCCATTATAATAAATTAAGAAGAATTATTAAATTAATAACTCAAGCGTGCATAGGTCAGACCCGTTCTAGTCTTTGAATACCAGAACAAGACAAAGATAGCTACAGAAAAAGGCAGCACTATTCTTAGAAACAGCAATTGAATAACTGAGAGAAATTATCATTCTGTCTGATAAAGTAATCATAACGATCATGTAATGGAATTTTAATGATTAATTAACACTATTAGCTAGGTTAACACAGGGTGAATCTAAATGATTTGTGCCAATAGTATGTAGCCTACATTTAATGCATGGAGGATGTACTCATATACTATGTTATGAACCATGCTAAATCGCCACCTTGTAATTGTAGGGTTCTGTCTGCATTTTGAGCAGTTTTGAGACATTGAACCTCAAAGTTTTTGCATTCTTTTTGATGTTGTAGATAGAAGCTTTTTCTCTGGTTCAGTTCTTTGTCCTGTCTCGTCTATGTTGGATGGTTGTTTTCTGAGTTTCTCTGCCTGTTCCTTGTGTGTTTGGATTAAAAGACTATTTCCTGGAATTATCCTTCGTCGTGTGCTTCATTGATACAGCCATTCCGTGACAACAATAAGGTTCCATTTGTCAATATTAACTAACAATGAGAAATATGGTTACATTTGTTTAGGGTCCAATTCTCACTATTAACTAGTTGCTTATTAACATGCATCTTACAAGGATATTGGCTGTTTATTGCAGCACATATTAATACCTTATTCTGCAAGACCATATTCTACATCCCTACAATCCTACCCAATATCTAATCCTAACAACTACCTTATTAACTAAATAAGTATAGAAATTGAGTTTATTGAGGCAAAAGTCATAGTTAAAATTTAGTTAATAGTGGGAATTGGACCCTAATCTAATGTGTGACCAGAACTACTACTAGCATTTATTAAAGGCATACTATGCAGTTTCCGTTTTTTGTCGAGTACTTGTATTTAACGTTACTGTCGTAAATACCACTTACGCAGAGCCGTCTCTGCACTCGCAGCCTGATCCCCTCCCCATGTCGACTCTGCCATGATTGACGTCTGAAATGCGTGCTAGTGTCTTCCATAGAGGCTGCTTCATATGTTGTTGATGTAAGTGACGTCGTGCTGTAAAGCAAGTCGTGATTCTCACAAGATTTGTCGGGGCGCCACCTCTCAAACCTGCATTGCTGGTTTTGCCAGCGGTGTCCCACCTCTGCTTTGCTATCGGGATGATTCGCCCTACTACAGCCCTACTATTTGTTTAGAATAAAACGGGAAGAAAACTGCTTTCGCTAATCGACTGCCTAATTGATGTATCATACCGCACAGCGATTTTTACTTGATTGTGCTGCAGGTATCAGAAGGCAGCTGACATTGATGGAGGAATTTGTAGCTTTTGCTCTCAAACTACAATTTCTGTTCATCAATAAGGTGAGAACCAGACCTGTTATAAACCTAAATATGCTCTAAATAATTGAAAAGTGTACTGTCCAAGTAGTAATAGAAGATGTTTGCTGTCGTAATGATGACAGTAGCGCAATGCTGTTCCGTGCTCTGGCACGGTTAGTGCTCACATTACATGCATTACATGTGCCTGAGCCCGACTGAACCTGGCGGACCAGGAATGTTCCAAGCGGACCAGGAATGTTTAAACGAATGGTACGGAGCGATCACACTAGTCAAATGAACCAGATTTTGGGGGTCAAATGTGAACGGGTACTGTTCAGATCGCCTAGTGTGAGTACACGCTGTATATCGCAGTAGAAATCGAGACTCAATGGACCAGGCAACATCTTTTCAATCTTCTACTGTTCAATTGGTGAGCTGTGCAAATTGTAGCCTCAGTTTCTTGTTCTTAGCTAACAGGAGGGGCACCTGGTGTGTTCTTCTGCTGCTGTAGTCCATCTGCTTCAAGGTTCGATGTGTTTAGTGTTCAGAGATGCTCTTCTGCAGACCTTGGTTGTAACAAGTGTTTATTTGAGTTACTGTTGCCTATCAGCTCGAACCAGTCTGGCCATTCTCCTCTGACCTCTGGCATCAACAAGGCATTTTTGACCTTAAGTATTTTGCTCACTGTAAGTTTTCTCATTTTTGGACCATTCTCTGTAAACCCTATGGTTGTGCATAAAAATCCAAGGAGATCAGCACTTTCTGAAATACTCAGACAAGCCCCTCTGGAACCAAACACCATGCCATGTTTAAAGTCACTTAAATCACCTTTCTTCTACATTTTGATGCTAATTTCAAACTTCAGCAAAACGTCCTGACCATCTCTACATGCCTAAATACATTGAGTTGCTGTCATGTGCGTGGCTGATTAGATATTTACATTAACAAGCAGTTGAACAGGTGTACCTAATTTAGTGTTCAGTGAGTGATATTATATAACGGATTGAGAATCGTACTTGTTAATTTTTAACTATTTTCATTGCCAGAGTACGTTTCTTAGCTGGCAATTTTCAGATCCACAATGAGAAATGAGGTGGAGGAAGTTAAAAGAGGATTAAACAGGCTAGACTGCCCAAAAAATGCCCTGTCTAATGGGATCTGGGGTCTCTGTGTGGGAGAACAGGAAAATGAGGAGGAAGACTTTTGAGAATCATGGGGTTTATGGCATGTAACAGTGTGTAACAGTAACAGTTAGTAATTGTATAGCTCTGTTAAAGGTGTCATTTCAAAAAACAAAACAAAAAAAGCCTACTGGTAAACATCCACAATGGATTGAATGAACAATGAAAAGTCAGTAAGACTGAAGCCCCCTAAATAATTTCTATCAACACATGCCTGTGACATACTGGTCTAAATAATATTATTACTAATAATAAAATACATATCTTTCTCTAAACTCATTTCAGGTTTTTTTTTTTTTTTTTTTTGCCATGATAGCTGTGCTATGAGCTGTCAGTAGTTAATTTGCTTATAGTAACCTTTAATTTAAATTATAGATGATTATTATGTTTGACCCCTTTTCCACATGACACATCTTTTTCTATTCTCAGCTTTAGGCAGAATAAAAGCCTGTGGAAGTGGCCCACTCTGTGACATTAATATTCATTGGGTGCTGGAGTATATTAGATGTTGAAGATTCATGCAATTTGACCGCTGCTCTTCATTACTGTGTCCTCACTGCTCCTGTTCAAACCTTTTTCTCTTCCACAAAACAAATATTAATACAAGATCCATGCATTTGAAAAATAATAATCTCCATGAAATTTCCTCTCAGACATTACTGCATATTTATGTAGTTTTGTGCATTTTTCCTCCATCCTCTTTGTTACTGTAAGCGGTAAAGGGGAATAACTTGTAGGCAATTTCAGAGAGGCTAGCAATAGCAAACAGCTATCCAAGTTGCTATCCAAGTTGTGGCTTATGCAGCAAAAAGAAAGTCATTCAGATTTGAAACGACTTGAGTGTGAGGAAATGATAGAGAATTGTGATTTCTGGGTGAACTACAGTACTCACTTGCACACAACCTCCAACTGAAAATAAAGGTATTTTCTAAGGCAGAGAAAGTTATTACATTTTTATGAATGATTGCAGTAACAAACACTTTTTTTCACTGTGAGACCATGTATATTAAGAAAACAAGAGGAAATTAGGGGAGCAAATGAAAGAAAGTATGAGAATGGACAGAGAGACAAACAGAAAGGATAAGAATAGGTTGGAGATTTGCAAACAAATTTAATAACCAGCCAGCATAGGCAACTCAGTTTTCTTCCTTTGTACTTTGCACAGGCTCTATCTATCTATCTATCTATCTATCTATCTATCTATCTATCTATCTATCTATCTATCTATCTATAAAGAGAGAGTTAGAGAGAGAGATTTGACATTTATACCTCTTTATTTATATATATTTTTTCTTTCAAAAATCATTTAAAAAAAAAAAAAAAAAAAAAAAAAAGGATATAATAAGTAATAAAAATAAGTAATAAGGATAAAACATCTCTTTTACAACTGGCAATTCCTGCTGTCATCTTTCAATAAGTTCCATAATTGTATACAAAATTCAGATGGAAGTACATCTAAGCCATGTGCTTTTCCAGTTGAAAGTTGTTGAACTGCTTCAGTTAGTTCTTCTAACTGGAGGGCAGAGTCAAGCCGAGTCAAGTTTTGACAAGTCTTTATGTAAATCCTCCATACAGCTGACATTGCATTGTCCTACTCCAAATAAGTCAATATCAAAATTAAAAGCTATTATACTCATTTCATTAGGATCAGAAGTCAAATTTCCATCCACAGATTTTAAATGCAACTTTTTTTTTTGTTCTCTTTCTTTCTGTTCCAAATTTGAAAAGGAGCATCCATCTTTCTCAAAGAGGTAAAGCTAGCTCTGATTAAAGCTCCTTTTGCTTTCTCATGAAGTAATGAGGCTAAAGCCTTCTCTTTTTTCGCCCTCCAGCTTTCCAACTGTCACAGAAATTCCAAAAATGAACTTCTTTTCAATCTGCTTTATTTCTTTTTCCATATATATATATATATCCTACTATTTGCACTGTACGAAATATTCTAATTTGTTTCTTTCCCACATCCCACAATTGAACAATGTCATCATAATTATTTTGTTTCCTGCAGTCAACCCAAAATACAGACATTTTCATCACAATTATTTAGAAACTCCTGTAACTTTTTAAAAATCTTTATCCTCCCCGTCACTATATTTGGTGGATAAACACTAATAAAAACAAAACCAATACTATTTGTACTTTTTGTGCTATTTGTACTATTTGTGCCATCAGAACTTAGCCCCGCCCATAACATTTGAGGTCGGGAAGTTCGGTCTGGACTTGATCCGTTGTGGAGCCTCGAACCAGAGCTGTTCGGACCAATCAAATTGTCAGGGCGGGCTTTATACGATGATGGACAGATGATCAACAGTAACGTAATCATCCACGTCACCAAAGAGCGCTTGGGTTGTGATAAGATTTGTTTGCTGTATTGTCGAGTTCTACTCCTAAACGGAGAATTTGTTTGTATATGCATTCACCTTTACTATTTCTCTCAAAAATGATGACCGTGTTGGTAAGTACTCCGTGTATCCTTAAATTACTTTTACAACACCGGCAAATATCATTTACATTCATCTTCTTCTTCTACTTCTTCCAGCGTGCGTGCAGTTGAGGTCTGTTTTTTTTTTTTTTTTTTTTTTTGTCGCTCAACATACTCACTTATTCCGTTGCTCTGATTGGTTGTAGGTCTATCCAATTGAGTGCAGAGGCATTTTCTTTCCTGGTTCGGTTGAAACCATAGCTGTGTGAATAGGCTTGTTCGACTTCATGCAGCTCTGCGCAGACCGATCGGCGGCTGACTTAAAGCAGTGCATGCCGGTTAGAAATTTTGTCCGACTTGATACAGCGCCGACGCCACGTGACTGTGACATATGCCATCAAAGTACCGCGAGAGCGATTCGAGAGTAGCCGGAGAACTCAGCCAGCGCAGCTTCTCAAGAGCGGCTGCACTGGGCTGCAGGAGGGCTGATGACGACACAGCTGTTCCACTATTGGCCGGATTCACCGCATGACAACGATCACGTGTATTTCGTGTTTATTCGAACACCTTTAGTTCCTCTAAAGCTCTCAAATCAGTTTATTATAACAGTGAACACTCTTTTCATGTCGTTGCAATGTTATATTGTGTCATGTTTATCCAATTAAAACTGATTAAAAAACGTAGACTCCACTTCATTGATAGTATCTTATGTTGAACTTTATTCTTGTTCAAACAGACTCCGTATGAAGCAATACATAAAGTATTGAATGAAAATGTCTCTGAAACATCTGTGTATTATTTGGCAAATATTGCATTGATTTATTTCACTTAAGCTGTGGTAAAGTATGCGAACACCACGTGAGTGGTCACTACGGGAACCAGAAAGTGTCCGACTTCACGTCTCCGTTTGCAGCTCCTCCCCGCCTGCACGCGGCTACTCTCGCCGATCGGTTGCATCCAGCCGCAGCCGATGTCGAACACACCTAAAGTCTCACTAATGACACTGATTTGCGACGCGGATGGATAAGAGCGCTCTCTTCCTGGTTGCGGGGACTCTTATTTTGACGGAACGCAGCTGATTCGGTGGAGTGCTTCAGAGTGCGCGCGCGCCGCGATCCAGTCTTGCATCAGCCGTCATCTTCAGTGAGAACGAGCCGTGAAATTCCCTGACTAAATGCAGTTTTGATCTTCATTATGTTCCTTTGAGTGTTTAAAGTTGTGTGCGTCCAGAGAGAAAGTGAGTATTGTAAAGTTCACTGTTACTCGAGCTGAGTTTATTGTTGTTTGCTGAGATAGAGATGTGGAAAGAGTTATGACACAAAATGGATGCTAATGTGAAGTAACGTTATAGAAGTATTAGAGTTTTCATCCAGTACAGTGTAATTATGTATAATTATTATACATGTAAGCTGTGTATTATGTTTCATGTTCTGCTGTAGTCAACGGCAACATTGTGTTGATGTTTTAGGGGAAGCCAGTAGTTTTAATGCCATTTAACTTATGTTGTTATGAGTGCGATTGTGATAAGAAAGAAGCATTGTTTGTTAGAGCATATCTTTTATTTGTTTGTTACAGACCACACATGCATATGCTGACACTTCTAAGGACATAAAGCAAAGCCCATTAGGATCTGGCTTCTCCTCTTCACCTGCTTGTATAAATAAATCTGTTAAACTGGATTCCTTCTCCGACTTTGGTGTTCTTACCGGCACACCCGGACCAGCTTCACCTCATTAGCGACAACTAGCACCTTACAGTCCTTAGCCCCTCAGCTACAATAGCAGTGGTGGAAAGTAACTAATTACAAATACTTTCGTTACAGTACTTGAGAGTAGATTTTTAGATTTTTTCTACTTTCTTGAGTATAATTAAAATGTGGTACTTTTACTTTTACTTGAGTAGAATTAAAATAACATATTCAACTTTGCTACATTTATTTTTCACCAAAAGTACAGAGTACTTTGAAAAAGGTGCCGACAGAGCAACAGAGCAAGCTTACATTTCACAAACACTTTTCAAACGACTGCGTGCGGTGGAGGCTGAGCCCTCAGCCCTGCGCTTCAGCCAATAACAGACAGTTCTGAAGCGCTTCAGCCAATAACAGACAGGTCTGACTCGGGTGCAAAACCAATCAAAACTTCCAGTTCAGCTGGGGGGCGGGGCGTTCAAACCACGCTTTGACATTCAATCACTGGCGCTCGTGTTTAGAATCCGTATTGCTAACGTTTAAATATTTTATTGAATATAAGTGAGCTATGCTCATTTTAAAATGTAATTGTGGCAACTCCTGAAATGGCCATCCCATTGATATTACCAGAGCATTGAGCAGTTGAAGTAAATAAAAAAACTCGGCTCATAACATGGACACCGTTATTGCTTGGACAGAGCAAGAACAATGTAAGTGTCTTGAAAACATTAACACAGTTCAACTGAAAGGTAAAGCTCGCCCTCTTTAACAATACAGTTAAACTAAATGTACGAAGCAAACTTTGTACAAAGCTGAAAAACCCTCAACAACAGTGAAATAAGATCGCCTGATTTGTCTGTCAATCAGATGCATGTAAAAGCAATAGGCTTCCAGCACATTTTCGGTAGAAGGAAAAAAAAAGAGCATTTAATTTAACGTTAACCATACCTCACTTATTATTATTTTTTTTTTTACTGGCACTTTTTTATTCATACTACATCTCTCTTTTTTATCGGACCTTTCACTTAACCTTCTTTACTTTCAATTATGAAATTATTCAAATAAAAACATTCAAATGATCTTACCTGGACTTACTTTTAAAGATTAGTAATAAAACATTTTCTCTTGACAACAGGGAAAGATAGTATGTTTGCTTAGCATACCGTCAAAAACTACAATTTATGAGTTTAATATCATGTTTCATGTTTTGCTTCAAAAATCAAAATGACTTGAAATTACTTCTGTGGTTTCATGTGTGAGAATATATTATTTTATTAAATTCTATAATACCAGGCTATGTTGATTAGCATTGCATTAATGGGTTAGTTCACCCAAAAATGAAAATTAGCCCATGATTTACTCACACATAATTAATATAAATGTCCTGGCTCCTCCAAGTTTTATGATGGCAGTGAATGGCTGGAAAAAATTTAAAACCCAAAAAAGTGCATCCATTCATGATAAAAAAAAAAAATCACACATTGCTCCAGTGGGCTAATAAAGGCCTTCGGAAGCGAAGCCATGGGTTTTTGAAAAATACCCACATTTATAACTTTATAATCTAAAATAACTAGCTTCTGCCAGACGATCGTACGCATACTAAGCAAATTAACTTGCGCCACAAGAGTAACCTGTGACACAAGTATGATGTAGAATGTAGGAGTATCGTAAGCTTAGCTCTCGTGGTTTAAACAAATAGGGCTGTGCAACAAACTGAAGCTCCTCTTCTATAATATATATACGTTGTGCGTCGAGTCAGGGGTTAGTCTTCCACCGTAAATCGATGCGTATGGTCGGTCGTCTGGCTGAAGCTAGCTATTTTAGATTATAAAGTTATAAATATAGGTATTTTCCTTACACAAACACATGGCTTCACTTCAGAAGGCCTTTATTAACCCCCTGGAGTAAAAGTGGAGCACTTTTATCATGGATGGGTGCACTTTTTTGGGCTTCAAATTTTCTCTAGCCATTCACTGCCATTATAAAGCTTGGAAGAGGTATATATTTTTTACATTTTTTAATATAACTCTGATTGTATTCATCTGAAAGAAGAATGTCATATACACCTAGGATGGCTTGAGGGTGAATAAATCAGGGGCTAATTTTCCTTTTTTGGTGAACTATCCCTTTAAAGACATACATCATTCTTATGAAAATACCTAAGATATCGCTATCATGTGTTTGTCTTCATGTTTATTCAGTCAAATGTCTCTATTTGCATGTTATTATATCCATATTGGCAGAAACGTCATAAGTGAATCACTTCAATGAATCTCACTTGTGGACTTTCTGCGCGAGGTATGAATCAGTGTGTACTGGGCTTCCAGTATGAATGTAACAGAATTGACATGAGAGTGTTTAGCGCTCCATATCGCTATCATCTCCCCATTTTGGGTAAAAATAGAAAATTAATACTAAAGTACTTTGTAACGTAGTTACTTGAGTAGTTTTTAAGCAAACTACTTATTTACTCTTACTTGAGTCATATTATTTTTCAGTACTTCTACTTGTACTCAAGTAAATTATTACTTAAGTAGCAATACTTTTACTTAAGTACAATTATTTAGTACTCTTTCCACCACTGAACCATAGACTGTAAAAAAATATGGATGTAGTGTCCGTGACGCCTAAAGTGGGCGTGGCCGACCGTCGCCATCTTGGCAGCGCGTCACTCCCGAATTTATTTATTTTTACAGTCAGACAATTAGCTGAGGTAAGGTGACAGCTAACAGACAACAGACAAACGGCTAATGATGACTAATGACCACAGCAGCAGGAATCCACCTGTCACTCAAAAGTGGACACCCTTAATTATGCAGAAATTTAAGGCTTAATATAATTTAAACGGATGAGTTATAAAAAAAATCACCCCCCTCACAGTTGTCATGAAGGGCAAAATTAGCTGTATAGACCAAAGCCACTTTTTGCTCCAGGCTGTAAACATGTTTTTTTCTGCTGTAAAGTTGGGCATTTTAACATGGGGGAGATGCAGATTTCACTCACTTTTGCAGCCAGCCTCAAGCGGCCAGTTGATGAATTGCCGTTTAATACACTTCCATGTTGGTTTCAAGAGAGAGACAGGGAGGTTGCCGCTTGGTTGAAACACGCCCCATAATCACAGCCCATTGGAGCAGTATCAGACTCATATTCTGACTAAAATCTAATCTAGTCAGGCAAATTTGTACTTGCTTGAACAGCTAGAATTCATTATTTTTTTCTATCACATTAATAGACGTAGTGGTTAATTGTCTTTGAGAATAAAATAGCAAATCCTCCACTTACATTTGAGACTCATAAACAAATCACTTGTCCATCACAATCTCTATTCTATATATATATATATATATATATATATATATATATATATATATATATATTTTTTTTTTTTTTTTTTTTTTACATTACTATGGGTCTTCTGTAAAAAAAATAAAAAACGTCATTGTTCATATTTTGAATATATTCGTTTAAAATGCTTTTTTCCTAAAATCCTCAATTGCTCTTCCCCCCAGTCAGACAAGATAAAATGTAAAGAAATGTCATCTTTCTTAAATCTTATATATTGAACTTAATAAATAAAATGTTCCAATATGTGTGCAATGTAAAGTTGTGAACGTAGAGCAATCAAGGCAAACTTTGAGGTAGATCAACATCTGTAAGATGTAATAAAAATACCAACCTCTAAAACTCAGTAAACAAAACAAGATACAAATGTAATAAATAAACTTATGTTTTTAAGTAGAGCGACCAAACATTAATATGCAATAACCTATATTAACAGATAATAACTTTTTTTTATGCCCGATATTGCTGCACTCTAAACACTTCAAATTGTTGGTACACACATAGATCATGTACGATTTGTCTTCGTGTTTAACTTGGAGCAAGACATATAACGTTGGTGATTCTAGAAACATAAAGACTTTTCATCTAAAAGATAACACATTTCAATGCTTCAGTTTTGCAACCAAGAGGAATCAGTTTTATCAATTTTCACATAGTTAGTTTGTCTACATTGAAACTGTGCAGTAAAAAGCAATTTTGAATTATGATTCGTTTTAATTGGTTTGTAAACAATGAGGTCTGACTGGGGTCCGATTAACCCCAAACAGAAGTAATGTTACTATTTTGGAAAACATAAAATTTATTTTATTGTTTTTTTGTTTTTTTTTTGTCAAACAAAAGAGATATCATTGTTCTGGTATATGTATAGAACATGTACACCAATATTTTCTTTCCCATTATTTTGTGTAATTAAAAATTGATTTGGTTATTTCTGGATTTCATTGCTTTTTTTTAAATGCACACACCTACTTTACAGGTAATGGTAAATGGTTCATGATAAAGTTATTTATATTATGAGTTTAATAATCTCAGGATAAATGGCAAAAGATGTTTACTAGGAAAAACAAACAAATATTTATTTCATAATTATAATTACTATTGTAACAATATTAGCTCAAAGGGGAAATATTAATAATAATCCATAATTACCAATTATGATTAACTATTAATATTTGGGTCAGTTAATTAGATTAACTTTGAGGTAAGCCAAATTAATATTACAATCAATTAATCAGTTCCAACGAACTCTTCGATTATGCATTTATTCTAAGAAAAGTGTATCTTTCAGGGTCACTGAAAAATAATTATTTCTTATCGTGTACAGCAATTAGAGCATGTAACAGGATCAAAATCATAAAAGGACTTTGTATGCAAACAGAGGATCAGAAATCAAATTCATAATTGTGCACAAGTTTTATTAACTAAATCACAAACATAACTAACACTAAACAAACATACGTACATTCATACATACATAAATACATGCATAGGTAAAGGGGTGAGTGATGTGGAACCGGAAACAGGAAATAGAACTATGGAGCAAGATCTATTTCAGTATGAAAAGAACCATAAGCTTATCTTCAGAGCACCTCATCAAAGTATACTTGCATGGCAGTTGCAATCGTGGACAATTCTTGAAGTGGTTGAAGATTGAATTCGTTGATGGGTCTGTGGCATTGAAGAAGAGCATGGTGGCTTCGAGCACATGGCTGTTGTGAGTCGAAGCCTGCTGCCCTGGCCTGCTGAGGGCACGCTGGACGGCGCGGCGTCCCCAAGTGCCGAGAAGACCAGGAGTGGATCGTTGCGTCAGTGATGGTAAAGTTGCAGTTGTTTTCTGGATTGAAGAAAAGTCCTCCCCCAGTAACAGCAGAAACTGCGTTGTTGTCGGATGAGAAGCGCTGAGAAGAGAGGGCGGTCACTGTGGTCCGTCTCTAATAAAGCCTGAGAATGGCCACCCCTCCCTGGGTTTGCTGTACCAATGAGAAGGGTGGACTGTCTGGCGGGAGTTTCCTCTGTGGTGAAGATTTATGACGCTATCTCAAATCTGCCTTACCTCTTTTCTGTTAATTAATACTCAGATAGATATAACAAATCCACACTGCATTCTAAGAGAAGGTGATGTACACCAAAGCGTGAGTCATCAAATTAGGATTAATTAGATAGGAGACATGAAACAGGTAAGGTTACATTGACCGTTGGTTGTATAATAAAATACATACCATGGTGTATACATAATAGGACACAAAACATCACACTCATTCACACAGTTTCTGGGATGCACATTCATTTCTAGCTCAGTTCGTCTCTGATTAATGCAGCGAAGTGCATTGGAAGATTGTTTCTTCCCATTGTCTCTCTCTTGCACATGCGGCCACATTCCTTTCTATCGTAAAAACTCTCTGTGTTCCCTGTAACAAGACACCATCCTGCCAGTGTGTTAGCTTCATTTGGGATGTTAGTTTTTGGTGAAAGTTTCACAGTGAGTTTGCTGGATTATTCATTAAATAAATGAATAATTTGTGTGTGTCCGATTGGTCCAGACGCTACACTATTGACAAACTTCAATCAGTGGGGTCCCTGTGCAGCGGATCTCAACAGAACATAAGAGACTGACAAGGCAATATTTTGAATTGTTGGTTAAGTTTCACTAATATTTATTATATTATATTTTATTTTATTTTAGCTTTATTTCAATTACCAAAAACAATTTTTAGTAGTTTTTGGTAGCACTGAGACAAATATTTTAAACTAAGACAAAATATTTAAAGCAAAGACATTAAACTGATTATACTGACATATCTTAGTACTTTAGCTTGTGTATAAAAGTTTTTCTGACTGTCAGATATGAATCAATATCATTAAAATGAGACAAGTCACATCTGCTGCATGACTCATTTCAACAGATTCATCTTTGTTCAGCTGAGTCAACAGAGATCGTGACTTGAAAATCTGCAGATTTTTTTTGTATATTATTTTTGAGCTAATGATCTGACTGTATGAATATTAGTCTCTAAATTGATCCAAGCTGCTTTGAAATGAAACAGTTTGCACTTCTTTCTTCATTTTCATGCATTAAAGTCTGATTATGCTCATTTAGTCTCATGGTGACGATTCTACTGTGAAATGTAAAATCATAATCCTATACGTTTTTCCAAATTTGAGCCCTTCCCAACATATATATTTCAGTCCCAGGTGAACAAGTTTTGGATTATGCAATAAAGAAAACAGAATAAAAAAAATAAAAAAAATAACAGTTATTAAAATGAGAGAGCTGCACTAAAATTGTAAATTGTCCCTCAGTTGTCCAAGTGGAGCACCCGTTGAATAAAATTTACGCACATAACTGCTTCAGTAGGATGAACAAAAAGCTATTGAAGTCTTTGATATGAAAATAAGGGATATTGAAATGAACTCATTTTTCTTTGATCTTCCCTCTAACGATGAGAGACGGGATGTCTTGAAAGGGAGGAGAGAGTTGACCTCTTTCTCTCTCTCTCTAAATCCCTAAAGTCAGATGCATGTATGTGGTGCCATCCATGTTAGTGGCTGTCCTCAAGTCAACCAAACTGTAATGTGAATGCAAACTGCTTCAATATTTAAACAACCCTGACTTAAAAATCAACTAATGTTGAAAACACATCTCGAAAATGGACTTCTCCAAATGTCATTTCAATTCTACAGCAGATTTGGAGTCATTTGCTTAAAGGTGAAATGTGTCATGTTAAAATACTTTCTTCTATCCAAGTTTAATGTGCAGAGACAACTATAAGACAAGAGTGTGAACACTGCGGCTCTGTGGCACTTTCAAAACATTTCTCTATTAGTTTGAGTTGTCCGACATGTCAATGTGTGGGGCTTCATGTTTGTTTGTTTGTGTAGACAGCTATTGCTAGGTAGTAACTGATTACATGTAATCTGGATTACATAAGCAGATTCCAAAAATTAAGTTCTTGTAATTATATTATATTACTGTACATTTTAAAATACTTGTTGTCAGACTATCTACTTTTTTACTGATTACATGATTACATGTTATTCTCAAAATGGCATTCGTCAGGTGGCTATAATTACATGGGAAATTGAGAGACCACAAAGCATTTGACCACTGGATTTACATAATCATTTCACTTTTAAGAAGTGTTTTCTCAACATCACTCACCATGTATTGCTATGTCTTTGGGAGGCTTTTGTCTTTCAAACACATTTTTATTATAATTTGTATTATTTTAAAATTATTATTATTATTATTATTTTTTTATGATTTATTTAATTATTAGCTTTTCATAAAACTCACCAACCCCCTGCAGTTCCTTCATGAACCTCAATGTATAAATTATAATAGAATGTAATGTTTAATGCACTTCATGTTGTTGATAACAAAGAATGGAATATATTTTCTTTCTCTTTATATTTTTATATCAACATGGTACAATATTATAAATCAATGTATTAAATGCCTTAGGTCAAAATTAATCTAAAAGTAATCAAAAAGAAGTCGGATTATATTACCTAAAATGTGTAATGTAATGGATTATGTTACTAACTACAATTTTTGTTATGTAATTTGGAATCGCTAACCGAATACAATTTTTAAGTAATCTGCCCAGCTCTGTAGACGGGATGGTGAAAGCCCTGATATGCAAAGTTCTTATGGCAAATATGGCAAATTTATTTTTCATTCTTTGCTTGGGACTAAAAAGGAGGAGGCATTTCATTACTCCAGTCACACAGTATAATTGCTTTAAAGGTGACCTATTATGCCCATTTTCAAAGTCTTGATTTTGTTTTTGGGGTCTACTAGAATAGGTTTCCATGCTTGAATGTTCAAAAAGCACATTATTTTTCACATATTTTACATTATTGCCACACTTCTCTTCCCAGTCAGTCAGAAACGCTCTGTTTAGTTCATGTCTCTATGAAGCCCTTCCTCCTGAAAAGCGCAATGTTCTCTGATTGGACGACTGGACCAGTGTGTTGAACTGTAAAAAAAAAAATTGCCTGTAAATTTAAAGTAAAACACTGGCAGCTGTGGTTCCAGCCATTTACTGTAATTCTACAGTTTCAACAGGTTTTTTTTTTCTCCCATTTTACAGCTTTACTGTAATTTCACAGTAGAGTACTGGCAGTTGTGGTTCCAGCCATTTACCGTAATTCTACTATTTCAATACCGTTTTTCATTTTCCAGCTGTACTGTAATTTCACAGTAAAGTACTTGCAGCAATGTTTACAGCTAATTCTACAATATACAAAGTATATACATTACATAAACAATGCATAATTAACATCTGTAGAATATAATGTATACAGACATGTCAAACATTTTTTTATATGGAGAGAAAATAAATAAAGAAGAAATAGATTATGGTAAATCACTTGCTATTTATTAAAGCAGGCAAAAAATAGGCATTGACAAATTGGCTGAAACTGACCCAAACTGAATCTCAGCATTAATACAAACAGTAAGTTAAGAAAAAGGAAAATATAACTTGCTTTAACCAACACAAATCCTTTAAAGAATTTGTTAAAAAATTAAATGATCATTATTAATTTACCCTAATGCTATCCCAGATGTGTACAACTGCCTCTCTTCAGCAGCACACAAACATTGTTAGAAAGAAATTTGAGATCTGTATATATACATACCATAAACATGAAAGACTTCAATCATTTGGAAAGTCATGCACAACCTCATCAATTCATGTCTTGTGTGGCAAAACAATAGGTGCTTTAACAAATAGTTATTGGTCAACCTCTTCGAGTATGTTTGGGAAATTTCACGCCCCTTACCATAACTGTAACCATAGCACAACACAATTCTACCAGGACTCGCACTCTTTTATTTTGCATATGTGTTTGTCGGGAATTATTTAAATATGGAATAGTGTGACGTGTTTGTTCCCGGAACAAATCAAGACTACATTCGAGGCATTTTAGGGAGTTGCTGATTGTTAATCATCTTTGACGATAGTGGTCCTAACAGAAATCCCTTTGTGTTTTGTAACTTTTTCATGCTCAAACAGGAACAAAACAGTTAAAAGCATAATAGGACCTATTGAAAGCAAGCAGATTTACAGTATTAAACATTAAAAAAAAAATAATAATAACTGTGTCAGTGTCGGTTTCAATTACAACTTCATTTTCTACTATAAAGCAGCTCTCCAGTGTGTTCATGGTTTACTTGTGTCTGACCTCGACGGACTGAACAAAATAACTTTTTCACATCAAAGAAGGAGGAGCCCCAGAGCTACATGTAATTGACTAGTTGTAGTTCAAAGGTCTTTACCAAAACTTTTCCAGAAAGGTCATTTTTGGCAAGCTGTTTCTAACTTAAAGATAAGAATATTTTGTATTCCCATAAATAGTTCTTAAAGGGACAATGTGTAGCTTTTTAGGTATTTTATTATCTAAAATCAATATTTTTATTCATAAATATGTCCTCAATGGTGCACAAATACCTATGCCAATGATCAGACTAATCCTCGTAAACGAATAATTTATTATCTTCATATACATGGGACGGGTAGGTCCACGGAGGCTTCCATGTAGTTCCGCCATCTTGAAAAACTATAATAGCAGAGAGGGACAAAAAGTACTAGGCCAACGCGTTTCCACAACGCGTTTTCGTTCAGAACCAGCGTCACGTGACTGAAACCAGCAGAAACGGAGGAGCAGAGCAGTGAGAGGCGCTTGTCACTTCCCCAGCAAGTTTAAACGGCTGCACTGCACGGTTATTTATACACCGTTCATTCATACACAGGGTAAGGAGTCCTTGTCGTCGAAAAAGTCCAAAATAGACCGTAAAAGGAAACGTGACCGGAGATTACAAAACAAGGGTTAATTTTGGGATAGCTTTTTCCAGGTGGAAAGAGCTAATGCAGGAGAAAGCTTTCAAAAGTAACGCTAAAGTTGCCTGCTTTTTTCTCGACAGGTAAGTCAATGTTACGGTCTTAATTACAAGCTTTTTTTTCATTGCTTGGTTGTGTACTTTATTATATAGACAGTAGAACAATTATAGTTAAAAGTTAAACAGGCTCTTTGATGAATAGCAGCTATTGAGTAAAGTAGAGAAGGCGCTGATGATGATGATGATGATATCTAACAATGCACGTAAAATATAACGAATAAAGAAGGCATTACTACTAATTACCATAGTTCATGTTTTTCACAGTCAGTAATTCATACTGTAACATTCTTTTTTTCGTTGTGTCAAGTTGCAGTTTGTTTTAAATAACAAACCTGTTCACCCGAAGGAAAACTCGATTAAGTAGAAGACAACCTGTCATAGCTTTTTGGTACATAAATGCTACCGTAGATGCAACACGCATTTGAAAACGCGAGGCACTGGAGAGCACAATTTGTTTGAATGCAAAATACAATTTCACCACTAGATGGGAGAAATTCCTACACATTGTCCCTTTAAGGATGTTCTTATATTTTTGTCTTCAGATTTTGTTTTTAAAACAAAACTTAAGAAGAATTCAAATTCCTGAAATAATCTTGTTAAAGATCATCGTAAATAACTTCTTAAAGTTAGGATACACTCCAACTTGTCTTAAATACCCAAAGGTAAGATTGTTTGTTTGTTTGGTCAGATATGATCAACATGAAGGAATAATGCAGACACACATGACTTCATTGTCTCTTTGTTTTGTGATTTTTTTCCTTCCAAGGCTGAGTTCCATTTTCAATGAATGTTAATGAGACTTTCTTGGCATTTTGGCCGAAAACAGCACAGATTAGTCTTGATAGCTATAGCTGCTGTGAGTGAAATTGTCCATGCTTGGTGGTTGTGTACAAAAATGTAGGATTTATTTTCCTCATTTCATATTTTTTGCTTTCTCATGATGAGCTGAACCTCATCACACACACACACACACACACACACACACACACACACACATTGACTCTGTAAATCAATTTTTTGGGGCTTCACAGAAGACATTCAGCTTGCATTTCTTCAGTGTCACAAGCACAGAGAGTAATTAGTGTGAATAATTAGCCAAAGAGGCGTTTTAATTATTCACTCCAGGAAACAATTCAATTTACATGGAGCACCACTGACAGCCCGTACAGCGGGTCAGATGAAAGTGTGATTACTACAGGAAACCATTATTAATCTGAAAACCACACCTCTCATGTAACCATACAGTCCAAATTATTAATCACTTCCATACAGTATATCTCTTTGAGAGGGGTAAAGCTATCAACCCTTTTGTTGATAACCCTTTTGGCTGCTTGTGGTGATTGTGAAGCACTCCCTATCAGAGTGCTACGCTCTCGCCTGGCTATTTTTGATGAGGATGGCCAGGCTCGCGTTCCCCGCAGTTCGGGTCCCGCGTCCGTTGAGGCGGTGCGGCGACTCAGATTGTGGGGTTCGCAAAGGGATCTTGCAGATGAGAATGAGACTGCTGCGGCACCTTCTCATTCTTCATCTGAAGATTCCGAGGCCCCCGTTCATGGTGCAGAAGCCCACGCTGCAGCTTCTTCTGCCCGTGACGAGGGCCCGATGCTCGAGCTGTCTGCTTCTGAGGAAGTGGATGTGACGTGAAATAGACTTGCCAGTTCGCGTTCCCGCCTATGAGGAGCTAATTGAGGTTGTGACGCGTGCTGTGGCCAGACTTAACATCAGCTGCTGGATGAGCACTTCCTGTAGTGGGGAAAAACCCCACTCCTCTCGTGTCTCTAATCCATCTGTGGTAGATTATAGCCATGTAGTAGGTGCGAGAGAGTTGGGGTATGGGAAGATGACGCAGATGGAAGAGGCTCTCGCAAGTTACCTCTCTACTGAAGTGGCATCATCCCTTAAAGCCCCGGTGCTGCCCAGCAGGCCATGCAGAGACACCTCTGCATTGGTGGGCAGGGCTTATATGGCGGCAGGTCTGCATCACCTCTTAAAAGACTTGGATGAGGGCGAGGGACCAACTCCGGAGGATATTGCAGAGTTGCGTAAAGCCACAGATTTTTCTCTCCGGGCTACTAAGGAGACGGCCCGCACCATCGGCCGCTCCATGGCAGCTCCGGTAGCCACTGAGAGACATCTGTGGCTGAACTTATCTGGTATTAACCCTCTGAGGTCTGGGGTGTTTTTGGGGTCTTTGAGATGTTCTGACATGCCCTGACATTTGTGCTTTTTTCAGTTGCTTATAAACATATCAATGGCAAAAAAAAATTACACTCTATTTAGCACAAACAGGACTACCATAATATGTGAGCCACATGTATGTACGTTTTCATTTTTGAGAGAATAATGTTTATGCATGGTTATTGAAAAAACTAAAAATGAAAGTTTCTGAAATAAGGCCACAAAACACATACTAAATATGTGTCAATAAGACTATTGAATAATGGATGTCATCGCCTAGAATTTTTTCTTCAAAATGATGTGAAAATCATCCTGCCTAATCATTCACATAAAACGATACATTGATTTTAGTTTTGTGAAACACTTTTAGTTTGGAAAGGCAATATGCGGATGGGGCGTAAACGATCATGCATATTTAGTGGTTCACACCTGATGAGACAATGCCCCTGCATACTTAATGAGCCATTCATTCAGGTGTGTCACCTATAGCTAACTTAAATATACGAGCTTGATAAAAATGATTATTTTTCCACAAATTGTGCTTGCAAATTGTATAATATCCAAGGTAAACAAGAATACTTTTTTTGGTTCAACATACTTAAACACATCTTTAAAGCACTGAACTCTTGAGTAAGCAGTTCTCATAGGTCCTGTGTGACAAGCAGAGAACAAGTCAGATTGTTTTACAGTGTCACAGATTTTTATAACATCCTCATCTGAAACTGACATATCTTTTAGAAGTGAGCTTAGTCTATTCAGTGTATACATTTGTCCCAATTCATGTATATTTTGTATTTCTTCAACAATTGTTTGAATGGTTGATGCTGGCAGAAGATGCTGTCCCTGTAGTTTAATGTCAAACATGCATACATTTCTGAGATACAGGTCACTGAAATTAGGCCCATACATACAAGGATTTTCTGTATCTGACAAACTGGCAGCTTCCTGAATGGTGACACTTGTAGTTGGACTCTCTGACCGAGTATCTTGGTTTGAACCCCAAATCAGATTTTCTAAACATTTGTGTTTTCTAGACATATGGGACGTAAATGTAGATTTTACAGAGAACACACTGTTACATCCTGTCACTGGACAAGTCACATGTCGTCCCTCATCTATGTGTTCCTTTAAGTGAGCAATCAAAGCTTTAGTTCCCTCACACTGGCGTTCACATAGTGAAACAGTACAATTCAATACCGTAAGGGAAGTATCGTGAGAGACGGCTGCTGTACTAGTGTGGTGGCGGTAGAAGTGAGACTTTAAAGCGGCATATCCAGAAAACACCTGCTTACAGCTTACTTCTACACATTTAAAAATACACCGGGGTTCATTACGATGCAGTCTACAATGAAAAACATAAGCTTTCACAGACTGAACCGATTCTCCACATATGCAGCACGTATACATATTCCATAGAACACAGCCGTGAGGTTAACTAACTTACAGCTCTAGCCTGGTATCATAAAAAGCTGGAAAAAAAACAGGCTGCCTTTACCTAAAGCATTAAAATGGAGTTACACTTATAAGACGGCCTACAATAATCCGCACGTGTCTGAAACATCCACTACTGGCGTTAGAAGGCTGTTTTTTGTGAGGTGGCTAAAGTTAGTGCTAACATTAGACCTTGAGCTAAAGCTAACATAACTTTGCGCCTTCACTGTCTGCAACACAACACTGTTCTTAAATAAACCAATTTAGATAATTTTCTTACCGACGTAACTGAAGACGACCTGTGGTTGAGGTTAAATCCAGGAAAAACTTGTTGAAAATGATGATGCCGTGATGCCAAAGCCCAAAGTGATCGGAGCTGCACAGTAATTGCTGCAGTGCGCTGATTGGCCCGTTTGAATTCAGGCGCCTTGATGTGAAAGGATGCTCCTCCAGACTTCAGGAGGAAACGATTTTGGATGAGATACTTTCAAAACTATACAGTTCCATTTTCCATAAAAAATAGAGATATAAAATTATTTAAGTATAAATAAATAAACAGAACAAGCAAGATATTATTATTTTAATGTTTTTGGGATCATAAAAAAGACTATTTTAAGTATAAAGAAGAAGAATATGCTGTATTAAAGACATGTAAAGATTTAATTTTTCTCAAACATGAAAAAAAGATGTTAATACATTGTACACTGCTTATTCTTACAGTCAACACGACCAATGTGTGAAGGTGAAGTGAATCAAGAATGAATTCAGTGGAAAGTGATTTTGATGTCTTAACAGTGCTATTTAATACATTATTATGTTGAAAATATTTCAAAAAACACAATGTCATATTATAGCATACATTCACAATCATACTTGCATTCAACAAATAAAACCTGTATTTTAATATAAATGTAAAAATCATAGTGTATTACCAGTATACATTTTTCTATTTAAAAAAACACCGCAATAGTGGATTACGGTATTGTTAAGTATTTTTTTCTGAGAAACAATATACAAATTACTGGTTTTCACAGATTCATTTATTTACGGGAAATTCACATTAAATCTACAGTTTTAGAATATTTTATAGTTTACGGATTTTTCCTGTCACAATTTTACTGTTCATCGCTGTTAAATATACGGATATTTTTTACAGTAATTGTGCAGTTAATTCTCATACTGTATTTTCAGTTTTGGAATATTTATCCTCTCCCCAAATTTGTCACTAATAAAACACAATACAAATTATTTAAAGAAAAAAAATATATTTACCTTTTAATAGTTTGTTTACATCTACCTTTTAAATATATTTTTTTTATTAAAAAGGTTACAATTACAACAACAATTCAAGTGTAATCTTACAGTATATTCTACAGTAAAAACTGTACCCAAATCTAGTCAACAAAATGTTGTCTTTCATATTTCGCCTGACTGTAACATTGTTTTTATGAAATATTAGGGCATATAAATGTTAATTTGCAGTTTAATACGTTGCTTATACAAATAGCCTACATTTTATTTCAACATATTTCAGTCGATTTTTACTCATCTCAGTATAGCAATATAGTTTGCTAAAACATCATCATTCATTAACACACGCGATTTAAATTTAAACTGTCTTTTTGCGAGCTGTGGTAAACAGCGCGCATCTCTGCCGTTCATTCATTCATAAACAGAAACCCGATTCACGTGAGAAGGAAAAAAACTTACTACAGTATTCCTCCGAGCTCGCTCCTCGATATACCCGCACTTCTGAGGTACATTTTCCATTATTATTATTCCTCACAGCGCTGCGAGACGGTGTAAACAAGTAATGATCTGAATAAACTTGTGTTTTCTCGAGCTGATGGGGGCGTCCACAGGATTGCGCGGATTGCCTCAGCCATTTGCGTTTGAATAGCGCGCGCTCTCCGTGGGCGGGTCACATTACATTTGAATTAGCTGTAATGAGCTCGACTGGAATCGCTCTCTTTTAATACAGATTTCACAAGATGAGAATATTTGTTTTTTATATAAATTACTTCATTTAAAAGAAGAGAATTCAAGCTTCATGCCTGTGTGTCTGTATGCCTGTTTGACTGAGTTATTGTTCATTTTCGGACGCGTTTCAGAATGGACTACACTGGCAGAGAGAAGGCAGAACTCGCTTCGTGTTTATTTTTCTTTATTTGGCAAAAAGCACAACACTTTGTTTTTATTGTGAGTATACACAAAAATAATACACATTTAACAGAATCGATTGATGTATGAAACTCCTATGGAAAATCAAAGTCAACAGAGTATTTATGAGTTTCTTTTACACTGATAAAAAAAAAGCGAGCTGGTATCGCCGGCGATACCGTCGACCTCAGGTGGTTAAAGAAAAAGATAAGGTGTTTCTCCTGGATGCGCCGCTCTCGCCTTCTGGCCTGTTCGGTGATGCAGTAAATACTGTCGTCAACAGGTTTCAGGAGGCGAGGAAGCAATCTGCGGCGTTCCAGCAATTTCTTCCTCGCCGCTCAATATCCAAGTCAAAGAAGGCTGTACAGAGCGGTCAGCCTCAGCCGTCAATGAGCTTCTCGTACCACCAGGTACAAAAGGAGAGCATTGCCTCTAGAGCCCCTCCCTCGGGAGCCTGGCAACAGAGCAAACACTCTCGCTCGAAGTCCTCTGACCAGAAGGGCGACCTGAGGGCTGTCCTTCAGGTGAAGAGGGCTTCAGAAAAGAGGTCCTAACCAGAGTAGTAGGACCTCTAAAAAATCAGGTCTGAGGACTGGTTTGTCACGATAGATCTAAAAGACGCATACTTCCATGTCTCCATCCTTCCATGTCACAGGAGGTTCCTGAGGTTCGCATTCGGGGGCGAAGCGTACCAATATCGGGGTTCTTCCGTTCGGCCTAGCTCTCTCCCCTCGCACATTCACCAAGTGCATGGATGCAGCTCTGGCCCCACTGAGGCTCCAGAGAACTACGTTCCTGGGCATGGTATGGGACTCGACTACGATGCGGGCACAAATGTCTCCCGCGTGTATCGAATCCATCCTGGCCATGGTGTCCAGGATGAAGCTAGGCCACGCCATCACTGTAAAGCAATTTCAAAGACTGCTGGACCTCATGGCAGCTGCGTCCAACATAATACCCTTGGGCCTCCTGCACATGAGACCCATTCAGTGGTGGCTGAAAGCCAAGGGGTTTTCCCCGAGAGGAAATCCATTCCGTATGATCAGGGTTACGCGCAGATGCCTTCGTTCTCTATCAATATGGATGTAGCAGATGAGCAGATCATTCATTTCATTTGGTTCTGAATTAATGAATCGTGGCTTGTTGAATCTGAACACAAATGCACATTCCTTCTTGCTTTCACACTCTGAACCCCCCGAATGCAAATCATTTATGTTGGCTCCAGCTAGTCTGCAACAAATGGTCTTTCGCGACACTTTATAGCACCCTAGACACACTTCAGAACAACGTTCTGCATTCCAAACCCCCTTTCTCTCTGCACCAAAGAGATAACGAAACTGTCTATAGACATTCCAAACACACAAAAACTTACCTTGCATTTAATTTAGAATGATTCAGAACCTAAGATGATGTATTAACCCTCTGGGGACCACAAACGCGCCCGCGCGTTTTGCTCGTTTTTTTTTTTTAGCAATGAAAATAAACACTAAATGCTCTGTTAATTTTGATCTTTCATTTTCGTGTAATACATCAATCGATCCTGTTCAGTTTCTATTTTTTTTCTGTATACTCACAATAAAAATAAAGTGTTTTGCTTTTTGACAAATAAAGAAAAATTAACATGATGCGATTTCTGCCTTCTCTCTGTCAGTAAACTCCCATTTGAAACGCGTTCGAAAATGATCTATAGCTTCTGTAATCTGTATAAAAAGAGAGCGACTCCTGTCGAGCTCATTACGACCTAATTCACAGTAATGTGACCACTCCCCGGAGAGCGCGTGCTATTCAAACGCAAATTCTGAGAACTATTTCAGAGCTGTGAAACGCCCACATCAGCTGTAAACAAAGCGCGTCGCGACTCCTCGCGAGTGAGACATTATAGCCTACCTTATGGAGAAAAGATTCTTCAGAACAGTGCTGATGAGGAGCAATATCTCCTGAAATGAGGAGCAGATTCCGCTGAGGAGTGAGGTAGGCTGTTTTCTTTTCTCACGTGTGGAATAACGTTATGGAATAACGTTAGTGTAGGCCTATGTAAACCGCAAAAAGATGAATCGCATTTCTATAATATGACTCGCCTTTCTGTGAGATGAATGAAGGGGACATATTTGTAAAGACTGTTTAGCCTAAATATGAATCGCGCGTCTGTGTGTGAAAGAATAAACTGCTTTGCTATAGCCTACTGAGATGAGTAAAAATCGACTGGAATATGTTGAAATAAAATGTATTTGTATAAGCAACGTATTAAACTGCAAAAAAAATACTATTTTTGTCAAAAATAAATTCATAGACTAAGATGTTAGATGTTCCAATGTTGGCTATATTCAAACTAATGAATACATATGATAAAATGTAGGCCTATAATCTTTTTTTTTTTTTTTTTTTTTTACAAAGAAAGAGTACACTTGAAATATTGTTGAAATTGTAATTATTGTTGTAATTGTAACATTTTTAATAAAATAGCAAAACATATTTACAAGAGAGATGTAAGTGAAATCTTAAATGGTCAATATAAGTCTTCTTCTAAATACATATTTTGTCCTTGCATTGTGGCTCAGTCAGTTTCACACCTGAGTGAATGGCTAATTATGCAGAGTGGGTGGGACATTCATAATCTAAGGTGTAAACTACTCCTCCCCCTTGCATATTGGCTTTCCAAGCAAAACCTGTTTTATACCATTTAAATCAATGTATTTTTTTTTGTGAACGATAAAGCAAGACTATTTTTACATCATTTTGAAGCTAGAACTCAAAGGGACAACATCCATTAGTCAAAAGTCTTGTGGACACATATTTAATATGTGTTTTGTGGTCTTAATTCAGCAACTTTCATTTTAATTTTTTCCAATAACCACGCATAAACATTATTCTCTTAAAAATACAAACATCTACATACACGTTGCTCGCATATTATGGTAGCCCTGTTTGTGCTATATAGAGTGAATTTACACCTTTGCCATTAACATGTTTATAAATAACTGAAAAAAGCACAAATGTCAAGGCATGTCAGAACATCTCAAGGACCCCAAAAACAGCTTGGTCCCCAGAGGGTTAAGGCCTGCATGTTTGGTTAGCCCTTTCATGCCATAGTTCTGATTTGTAACTTGGAAGTGTTTCTCCTAAATAATGTTCTCAAATAGAAACATGGTCTTGTAACCTGACCCCCCTGCTATAGGATAACACTTTACAACACCCCCGGGAGACTGAGTCATCATCCCACACACACATACACACACACACACACACACACACACACACACACACACACACCTTTGTGTGTAACTTAAGATAGAAATATCCCTTTAACGTATGCACACACCAATATGTATGTGTGATTAGTTGTTACTTTATAATAGAGGTGTCGTTTTCTAATGTGTAATCTTGAATCAAAAGTGTTTTAGTTTTGAGAATGTCACCAACGTTCTCTGGCAATTTCCCATCATAAACTATGCAAATAAGTTCTCTTGACAAGACAAAGAAGAACTTTTCCCGCCCGAGATGCTCTAAGATGATTGGTTCACGCACGCGAAGCAGGCGTGAGCCCATCCTCTCCATAAGAGACGGACACAGAACTTTCTCTGGAGCACTTTTTGTGAGAAGATCCATAGCTCCCGTTTAGGGAGCGTTCTCCGTTTCTCTTTTCTTTTCTTGAAGTCTTTTCTTTATTTTCGTCTTCGGACTCTACCTACATTCAGTGAAGTGAACGTAGCCGGTAACGTCAACTCAAAGAAAAAGACTCTTTTGAAATTCCCACGCACGCTTCTCCTGAAGGACACACGCACGAGCACTGCGTCTGAGAGAATTTCCGATTCCATGGCTCTTTAGGGAGCCTTCATCTCGGTTTTCTTTTCTTTACTAAGTTTTATTTTCATATTCGCCTCTCCCTCCACAAGGGAGATGAACTCTGAATCATTTATTTGGTAACTTCACGTTCGGTGAACCTTTAAAACTTCGCGCGAGTCTGCTCACACCGGAAGACACGAAAGAACGCACAGATCCAAAAGGACGACCCACGCATGCTCGTCTTTCGCAAATACAAAGAGAACCATACGCAAGTATTGATTTGATTTGATTGATGTGATTTCTTGTTGTCTCTCTCAAGGTTACATTGCCTGTGATTTTTGCCATGCTGAGATCATCTCGGTGATCTCTCTCATCCTGACCTTTAGTTTCACTTTCTCTCGTTCATTCCTCTCCCTCTCTCTCATTTTTCTCTTCCTCTCTCATCCTATTTTAATTCGTGTTTGTAATGTTTTTCGTTTTGTTTGTTTCGGTTGTATATACATGTATTCCTTAGTTCGATGTATTATTAGTTCAATTATTAAAATCCAATATGTATTCCTGATTGGTTCTGTCTGTCTGCTCGTATTACAAAGTCAATGAGATGCTGATCCTAGCTACAAGCTTTTATTATTTACTACGTTGAGTAGTTTAATTTTATAAACACAGGAAAATTAATGTTCACGGCCAGAAAGTTAATATTTCTTGGAGTTTATAAGAAGTGATAACTTTATTGAGAAGTTGATAAGTTAATCTTACGGCCGTTTTGCTGGACAAACAGCTGTTTGATAATTACATTAATTTCCATTAAGGGTTATCTCATAATCGATCTGAAATAAGATTATTGATATATGAACGAGGAATTATAATTCGTTGTGATTGATTATTCATATATTCATATAATCAATCTATTTTCAACTTCAATAATAACTGTAACTGTAGTATGCAATATATTAATCATATTCATGATTAATTATTAAAATTCCCTATAGATCATTTGAGCTAATGTTAACGTACTACCCAGTGCGGCTACATGGAAGAAACCTTGGTTTCTGTCCCAAGGTCCAGTGTTGGGAGCATCATGTTGCCGGAAAGCTGTTTCAACAGACGCCTCCCTCACTGGTTGGGCGCGGTCATGGATGGCCGCTTTGCCAGGGGTCTGTGGCAGGACCATCATCGCTCTTGGCATATAAATTGCCTAGAGATATTGGCTGTGTTCAGAGCTCTGAGGAGCTTCCTCCCAGACATCAAAGGCTACCACGTCCTGATACGGTCAGACTACACGTCGGTGGTCGCTTATCTGAATCGACAGGGAGGACTCAGATCATGCCCTCTATCCAGACTGGCGCATCAGATCCTCCTCTGGTCCCAGGGGAAACTGTTGTCCCTCAGAGCAATGTATGTCCCGGGGGTTCAGAATCAGGGAGCAGACATCCTGTCAAGGCAGGGGCTGAGGGCCAGTGAATGGAAACTTCACCCAGAGGTGGTGAAGTCGATATGGAAGAGATTCGGACCAATGGAAGTGGACCTGTTCTCGTCTTGAGAGACATCCCACTGTCCACTGTGGTTTTCCCTCACACATCCAGCCCCACTAGGGTTGGATGCCATGGTTGTCACGTGATAATCAGGAAACATAAACGAGGACTCAATTGCAGGAAAACAAAGGTTTCCAGACCAGAACAAATACTAACAAGGCAAAAACACTAGGAACAAGAAACAGGAACTTAGACAAACAAACCAGCACCGGACTGAAAACACAAAGGAGGCTATAAAGGAAAACGAGACAACAGGTGAGGAATGTTAATTACTAAACAGATAACGAGAAGGGAGGAGCTAACAATTAGACAGAAAGCACATGGCACAGGAATAATCAGGAGCCATGTGGTCACATGAAACTAGACTAACAAAACACGAGACAGACAGGAAATGTCATAGCTCTGTCACCACACAGAACTAGTAACAAAAGCAAAAGTGACAGAACCATGACATTACCTCCCCTCAAAGGGGACGCCACCTGGCGTCCCCAACTCAGGGACATCAAACAAAACCAAAAACACACAAGAAAACAAACAGACCAGACAACCACATCAGAAACATTAAAACAGGGAGGGAACCCAAACCAGTCCATAATCGCATAGCGGCAAAAAGTCCTAGAAGGCCAGGGAGGGATGGGAGGGTTAAACCAGGTAGGCTGTGTAGGCGACCAGGGCAGAACAGATCGTGCAGGCGGCCGGGGCAGAACAGGTCGTGTAGGCGGCCGGGGCGGAACAGGTCATGCAGGCGGCTGGGGCGGAACAGGTCGTGCAGACGACCAGGGCGGAACAGATTGCACAGACGACCCGGGCGACCCTGGTGAAGAAACCCCCTCGGACGGCTCAAGAACAGTCTCTGGATTGGCAGACATAGCATGAACGGTCTCTCTATCAGCAGAAGTGACAGGAACAGTCTCTAGATCGGCAGCCATGACCTGAACAGTCTCTGTATCAGCAAACTTGACATGAACAGTCTCTGGATCATCCAATGTGACATGAACAGTCTCTGGACAATCAGATGTGACGGGAACAGTCTCTGAATCCTCAGACGTGACCTGAACGATCTCTGGATCATCAGATGTGACGGAAACAGTCTCTGAATCCTCAGACGTGACCTGAACGATCTCTGGATCATCAGACGTGACGGGAACATTCTCTGACTCATCAGACGTGACCTGAACAGTTTCTGGATCATCAGACGGGACAGAAGCATTCTCTGAATCATCAGGCATGACCTGAACAGTCTCTGGATCATCAGACGGGACGGAAGCATTCTCTGACTCATCAGACGTGACCTGAACTCTCTTCTTCCTCCGCTCCGTCTCTACCAGCTGCTCTACAACCCCTGGGGTCTTAGCAGGGAAAGTAAAGCCCTCTGGAACCCTCGAAGTAGGATCATCCAGGACCATCGGGGTTGGGACCGCCGAAGTGGAAACCTCCAGAACCACCGGGGGTTTTCTTCCTCCTGCGATGATCAGTACGAGACGGTGTAGGCAACACCGGCAGGGCCTCTTGGAATACAATGGCTGGCCACTCTGGAAGTTTCCTCTCAGGATCCAAAGCATTGATGAAACCCCAGAGGTCGAACTCCTTCAGTACCCCCATCTCCACTGCACTGAGTGGTTTGTCAAGTGCAAAATTAAACAGGTCTTTAAGGGCCGTCTTCCCCAGGCTCAGTCCCTCAGCTGCTGAGCTGAATCTTAGGGCAAAGTCTCGGATATTCATACCCTCCTGATGGAGAGAAACCAACACGTTGAATTTCATAACCCGTTCATATTGAGGACAGGTAATCGAAGGGCCTGGTGACTGGTATGACGTTTTCCGCTGAGTCCTCATTCTAGGCTGGTTCGTTCTGTCACGTGATAATCAGGAAACATAAACGAGGACTCAATTGCAGGAAAACAAAGGTAAGACTTTTATTAACCAACCAAACAAAATACAAGGTATAAACAAAACTCCCACATGGGGGAACAACCAGAACAAATACTAACAAGGCAAAAACACTAGGAACAAGAAACAGGAACTTAGACAAACGAACCAGCACCAGACTGAAAACACAAAGGAGGCTATAAAAGAAACACACACAAGGGTAACGAGACAACAGGTGAGGAATGTTAATTACTAAACAGATAACGAGAAGGGAGGAGCTAACAATTAGACAGAAAGCACATGGCACAGGAATAATCAGGAGCCATGTGGTCACATGAAACTAGACTAACAAAACACGAGACAGACAGGAAATGTCATAGCTCTGTCACCACACAGAACTAGTAACAAAAGCAAAAGTGACAGAACCATGACAATGGTACAGGTGTGGCCGAGGCTGCGCTTGTACGCATTGTACGCTCCAAAATACTCTCCAGCCTTTGCTGAGGACTTTACTGAACTGTTATCAACAATTACCTCAGAGTTTGACTGTTTTGCTATTGCTGGAGCTTTTAACATCCACATAGATAATGCAGAAACCAATATGGCAATATGGCCAGTTATGGTTTTAATAACTTTTGATCATGTACTTGGACCCACACACAATCGTGGACACACTCTAGATTTACTTATCAATAAGGGTCTAAACATTTCATCGATTGTTATTAAGGATGTAGCACTGTCTGATCATTTCTGTATTTTCTTTGATATATTGATCTCTCCTGCAATTGAAGCTAGATCTGCATCTGTCAAGAAGAGATGTTTAAATGAGAACACTACTGTACTATTTATGAAGGCTATATCTTTAACACCAAGCATATCTGCTGACTCTGTTGATTTTCTCCTTGATTCTTTTAACTCAAAAGTTAAAAGTGTAATTGATGATATTGCTCCTTTGAAAGTCAGGAAGAAGAGTGGCAGACTAAAAGCACAATGGAAAAACTCAACAGCAGTGCAAAATATGAAAAAAAAAAACAATGCGGAAAAGCAGAGCCTATGTGGCGGAAGACAAAACTTGTAGTCCATTATAACATCTACAAAGACAGCATCCATGCTTTCAATATGGAACTAGGCAAAGCTAAACAGACTTTCTTCTCGAATATTATAAACACCAACTTAAACAACACACAAACTCTTTTTGCTACTGTAGAGAGACTGACAAACCCCCCAAGCCAGATTCCCAATGAATTGCTCTCAAGACAGCAAATGCAATGAGTTTGCTTCCTTCTTCTCTGAGAAAATCAATAATATCAGAAAGGTGATCAGCACATCCTTGAGTTGCACTGGGATCAGACAGATCAGACCACAACCTCAGAAAGTAGTCACTTATGTCTGATTTCGAAGAAATTGATGGCAAAATTTTGGAAGAAACCATACAGCACCAAAAAAAAATCAACCTGCGCCCTTGACACAATCCCCACATCTTTTTTCAAACGTGTATTAAACTGTTTAGAAGCAGATCTCCTAAAAGTGGTAAACTCCTCACTTCTTCTCTGGGAGTTTTCCAAACTCCCTTAAAACTGCAGTTGTCAAGCCCCTCCTGAAAAAGAGCAATCTGGATAAGAATATATTAACAACTATAGACCAATTTCAAATCTTCCTTTCATAGGCAAGATCATTGAAAAAGTTGTCTTCAATCAGCTGAACAAATTCTTAAGCTCTAATGGATACTTTGACAATTTTCAATCTGGTTTCAGACCGCATCACAGCACAGAGACAGCGCTCATACAGATAATAAACGATATTCACTTAAATACTGATTCAGGCAAATTATCAGTGCTGGTACTACTTGACCTCAGTGCTGCATTTGACACCGTCGATTACAACATACTTATTGACAGGCTGGAAAACTGGGTCTGGCTTTCTGGGATAGTCCTAAAATGGTGCAGGTCATACTTAGAAGGGAGAGGTTATTATGTGAGTATAGAAGACCATTAATCTGAGTGGACATCCATGACATGCGGAGTCCCTCAAGGCTCAATTATTGCGCCACTCCTGTTCAACCTATATATGCGCCCACTGAGCCAAATAATGAAAAAGAACCAAATTGCTTACCACAGCTATGCAGACAACACACAGCTCTACTTAGCCCTATCACCTAACAATTACAGCCCCATTGACTCCCTGTGCCAATGCACTGATGAAGTCAACAGTTGGATGTGCCAAAACTTTCTTCAGCTAAACAAAGACAAAACTGAAGTCATTGCGTTTGGAAACAAAGATGAAGTTCTCAAGGTGAACGCATACCTTAATGCTAGGGGTCTGACAGCTAAAAGTCTAGTCAGGAATCTTGGTGTGACTCCAGATTCAGACCTTAGCTTCAGTAGTCATGTCAAAACAATAACTAAATCAGCATACTGTCTTCTCAAAAATATTGCAAGAATTAGATGCTTTGTTTCCAGACAAGACTTAGAGAAACTTGTTTATGCTTTCATCACCAGCAGGGTGGATTATTGTAATGACTCCTCACTGGCCTTCCCAAAAAGACCATAAGACAGTTGCAGCTCATACAGAACGCTGTTGCCAGGATTCTGAGCAGAACCAGAAAATATGAACATATCTCACCAGTCCTCAGGCCTTTACACTGGCTCCCAGCTACATGTATGATTAATTTTAAAGTATTATTACTGGTATATAAATCATTCAATGGCCTAGGACCTCAATACATTGCAGATATGCTCACTGAATATAAACCCAACAGATCACTCAGATCATTAGGATCACATCAACTAAAAATACCAAGGGTTCACTCTAAGCATGATGAGTCTGCTTTTAGCTACTATGCCAGCCGCAGCTGGAAACAGCTTCCAGAAGAGATCAGATGTGCTCCTACAATAGTCACATTCAAATCCAGACTTAAAACACATCTGTTTAGCTGTGCATTTAAATTAATGAGCACTGTGCCACTGTGCGTCCGACTGATTACACTGTATTTTATGTCTGCATTCTCCTTTTGATTCTAAACTACTGTATTCTTCCTTTTGATTCTAAACTGAACTCAAATGGTGCTGATTGATAACAGGTGTTTTGTGAAGGGTATTGTAGTAGTGGGGGAAACCCTGATGGTCCAGATGACCAAATTTGTGAGCAAGTGCTCACCTTTCTGTGGTGGAGTTTGAGAGGGATTGACTCATGACGGTCAAGGGGACACTGTGGTGACTAGTACATATTACTAGTCTGGTATGGATTATCAAGAGAACACTGTGGTGACTAGTACAGATTACTAATCTGGTGGGCTCAGATAATACACTGTATATGAAAATCCACAGAAGAATACTGACCGTCATGGGGAAATCTCAGAATCAAAATAAGATACACCAGTGTTTTGCCAGATGAGCAGTTTTAATTCCTTTTATAACCGTTTTAATTTCCCCTGCTTTTATTTTGTGTCTATTTTCTATGCAAAGCTCTATGAATTGCTATAGTGTGATTATTGTATTATGTAAAGCTTTTGAATAACTCTTTGAATTTTCCTTGCTTTTATTTTTTGATTATTTTTATTCATCTCTATGTAAAGCACTTTGAATTGCCATAGTGTATGAAATGTGCTATACAAATAAACTTGCCTTGCCTTGCATTTACCCCGATCGCTCTGCTCCCGGGAGTTCTGGAGAGGGTCCGTCGAGATGGAGTCAGTCTACTTCTAGTAGCCCCATTCTGGCCGGCCCGAGTATGGTTCTCAGACATAATAGCACTCCTGACAGGTCCGCCATGGCAGATCCCTCTGAGGAGGGACCTGCTGTCTCAGGCAGAAGGCACAATATTCCACCCTCGCCCGGAGCTGTGGAAGCTGTGGGTCTGCCCCCTGAGGGGGTTCAGTACCTAGATGCTGGCCTCTCAGCCGGAGTGGTCGAGACCATACTTAGTTCCAGAGCTCTTTCCACTAGGAGATTGTATGGCCTAAAGTGGAATGTGTTTTCTACTTGGTGTAGAGAACATGAGTTAGACCCAGTTAACTGCCCGGTGGCTTCAGTTCTAGAGTTCCTTCGAGATCGTTTCTCTGCTGGTCTCACCCCGTCCACACTTAAGGTGTATGTGGCTGCCATTGCGGCTTTCCATGCACCACTAAGTGATGGGCCTCTGGGGAGGCACCAGCTGGTCATACATTTTCTCCGTGGTACATGGAGGATGAGAAAGACGAGCAGAACCAGAGTTCCAACCTGGGACCTGGCAGTGGTTCTTGAAGGGTTATCCCTGGCCCTCTTCGAACCAATTCAGTCGGCATCAGCTAAAGACCTGACCCTTAAGATGGCTTTTCTCCTAGCCATTACCTCGCTTAAGAGGGTGGGAGATCTCCAGGCCCTGGAAATATTGCCAGCTTGCTTGGAGTTTGCCCCGGGAGGAGTTAACCCTCTGAGGTCTGAGCTGTTTTCTGGGCCCTGGAGGTGTTCTGACATGCTCTGACATTTCTGGTTATATCTGTTACTTGTGACATTTTCATGGCTAAAGTCTAATTACACTGTATTCAGCACAAACTCTGCTACAATAATATATCAACAGCATGTATGTAAAAGTTTGTAGTTTTGAGATAATGACATTTATGCGTGGTTTTTGAAAATACAAAAAAAAATTCTCACTGAAATAAGGCCATGAAACCCATACTGATTATTTCTTCACAAGACTTTTGAAAATTGTATGACGTAGCCTAGAATATTTGCTGCAAAACTATGTGAAAATCACCCTGACTGTATATTGATTTAAAAATTTTACGACGTGTTTTGTGTGAAAAAGCCTTATGCGAGAGCTCATTAATATGTAAGCTTTTCTCACCTGAGAAAGACAAAGAACCTCCCCTAACGGCCCTATTAGGAGCTATCAGGCCCCTATCATTCTGAGCAACCTTGCACAATACTGTAAATGAGGAGATTTAAAAAAGAATGGCTTTTAAATTGTTTGGATTTATTTACAACACAACATAATCCAAAGATACACAACAAATGCCAAAAAAGCACTTCAAAGACAGAGACCTTTGTGCCATTCCTAAAAACACTGTACATACCTTTCATTTCCAATATTTTCACTTTACCATGTTCACGTACTGAGACTCATGTGAATGTTGAAGTCCTCAGTGGCATCTGGGACCTGAAAAAAAAAAGTGAACATACTGATATCAAGAGAAAGGCCTGCACGATTTTGGAAATAAATATTAGATTTTTCTGGTTAAAATTGCTTTTTAAAATTCCTTTTTAAAATTCACAGAATACACACACACACACACACACACACACGTTTCCAATGATATATAATATAATGAACACCAGGTTTGTTGTGCCTTGTAGGCATAAGGTATATGCGCAGTGCGGATAAAATAATAATAACAATAAATAACCTATAGCAGCCTATAAATCTTCCAAAAGATTTCAGTAACAACTAAGCTAGAGAAAAATATATTGATTATCATGTTACTTCAAATGTTTCCATCCGTTATGATGATATGAAATGAGATAATAATAAAAACATGAAGCCGTTTGGTGCGTTTTGCTTTCATCCAAAATATGATACATTCAAACGCGATCGCTTGCAAAATATGATACATTCAAACGCGATCACGCTCAAATATAAAACATTATGGTTACCATAAACATATCTATGTTTGAGCAGATATCCACAAACACAGTAAACACGGGTCTAAATATTATAATATTCCCCATATATCTAGCAACAGTTCAACTGCAACGTGACATGTATGCAACAATAACAAACTAGGCTATGTAAGAATTTCTTACCTTATCTTTCTTGTCTTCAGATCGCGTTCTTCTTCTTCTGAGGTAGCCTAAATCCAATGTAAGCTCAGGCACGTCTTTCAAACTCGACGAAAAGTGAAGTGAAGTGTTTTGTTGTTGAGGTAACGAGCGCGTTCGCGTTCCATGTGGAGATTTGCATGTGAATATCTTTTGCGCGAGTAGGCGTGGCCAAATTAACTGTAATGAGCAAGCGTTTGAGAAGCTGGACATCTTGTTGGTTTTATACAAATTACGTAAACAGAGAATATTTGTTTTCGTTTTGAATCCGATTATTTAAAAGTACACACTTAAATGTTTATAAAGGTATATGGCTCATAAATGTGTGACAAGTATTCGCTGAGTTTTGTTTCAGTTTATAGACGTGCTCAAGAAAAAAAAGTTCACCGCGACAGAGAGGCAGAACGCACACCCTGTTTATTTTCTTTATTTTACAAAAGCACAATGTTTTGATTTGATTGTAAGTGGACACATACAAAAGGAGAAATATCACAGATTCTTTTTTTATATTTCTTTTTTCTGTATGACCATAAATGATGGAGTAATTTAAGTTTATAGTGCTACAATGTGGAGAAAATCCGGCAAAACGCGCCCGCGCGTTTGTCGACCTCAGAGGGTTAAGGCCATCTTGCATCCAAGACCTGGCTATGTGCCCAAGGTGCCCTCCAGTATGGCACAGTCTACGGTCCTGCAGGCATTTCATCCTCCACCACATGTGTCGGCAGAAGGAGAGAGGCTGTCAGAGAGGCTGTCCTGTCAGAGCACTGAGTATTTACCTCGAGAGGTCCTCTTCTTGGAGGAGGTCGGACCAACTGTTGGTGTGTTTTGGGTCACCTAAGAAGGGGCTCCCTGCATCCAAACAAATAATTAGTAATTGGATTGTACAGGCTATAGGCTATTGGCTACCAGGTGTGCAATCTGCCTTCACCTTTGGCCGTGAGGGCTCATTCTACTAGGGGCATGGCGTCCTCTAGGGCCCCACACACTTTTATATTCTGCACCTCCCCAACACGCCGGGTGCACGAGTGCTCGTCCTAGCTTGTGCCTGAGACAGTGTCACACTAGGGCAGGCATATTTGGTGCGAGGCATATTTGGTGCGTGGCATAGTGGGCATTCATTCCCCAGCCATTTCTAACAACGCAGTGCGAGTTCCCTCGAAAGGGAACATCTCGGGTTACGTCTGTAACCCTTGTTCCCTGAGAAGGGAACGAGACACTGCGTCGCCTTGCCACGGCCCTTCATGCCTGGGTGCAGCTTGCTTCATCGTGAGGCTAACACGTGTGTGTGCCGGCGTCATTTTTTACTTCCGGGTATGCCGCCACATGTTACATCATGACGCAACACTAATCAGGATTGGAAAAGTTTCATTCATACTTCAGAGACATACAGTACGCTTAAGGGAGCGTCCCCAAAGAGTCGTACAGACGTAACCCGAGACGTTTTATATGGGAGGTAGAATAATGTCATGATATTAATCTTAGTACCATTTTGTACTTAGTGATATTAATCCTGTCTTGCCATGTCACTTTTTACAAACTGCACGTTCCAGTTCTGGCAAAGATCAACGTCTCTTTTTGTTTGATAAAACCTTTCCAGTGTAAATCAAAGAAACAATAATTATATTTTCTGCTTTAAAAGACCTTTCCTGGTATTTGCACATATTTTCCTAAAGAATGGACACACTCCTTGTTTTATTATGGATAGTGTATACTGTAAAAAAAAAAAAAAAACATGAGTTAAATGTTTTTAAAATAAACTTAATTTACAGTATATGATCAAAAATAAGTAAATAAGTAAAAACAATAATATTGCAAATGTTGTAGTATAATTAAATTTAATTAATGTGATGCAAAGCTGAAATTTCAGCATCATTACTCTTTTCTTCAGGATCACAAGATTCTTCAGAAATCATTCTAATATGCAGATTTGCTGATCAAGAAACATTTCTTATTTCTACCATTATCAAATATATTATTTGATGAGTAGAGAGTTCAAAAGAAGTTAAGAACAGTATTTATTTAAAATATAAATATTTTGTATGTCTTTAATGTCATTTTGATCAATGTAACGTGTTCTTCCTAAAAGTGCTAATTACTTTAAAAAATAAATATATATATATGTGACCTGATCCAGCAAAATGAGTCACAGTGACCCAAATTTCAAAACTGATATTTTGGTATTACTGGAAAGAGGAGACCATAAGCTTTCAAATGATATCCTAGTCAAAGTCATACCTTGAATGGTTGTAAATATATACACATTTGAATTATGGTCGTCTGCCCTCTTTTTCCAATTGAAAACCTGAGAAAATCGCTTTTAAAGTTTTTTGCCCGTTTTTTGTTGATATCTTTCAAAATCCATTGCATTTAAAGGGATGAACTATTTATTGTACAGCTTAATTTGACCAAAGACATTAATATATGCTATTATGCCAGGCTGAAGCTCAAATTATTTTAAAGTTTTTATTTGAATAAATAATTTAAAAGGCACTTTTACAAACATTTAGTAAAATCAGAAAGATTGAACAGAGGTGCTACAGTTTTGCTTGAGAGAGGGTGTGTGTGTGTGTGTGTCTGTGTGTGTGTGTCTCTCTCTCTCTGTGTGTGTGTGTGTGTGTGTGTGTGTGTGTGTGTGTGAGAGAGAGAGAGAAAGTGAGAGAGGCAGAGAGACAAGGAAACCGAGAACAAATAATGTTAGCCTATGCAATCATATCTTTGTGTAGGCTAGTTGACAATAACAGTGTAACATATTCATAACGGATATACCAACAGTTAAATATTGGGTTAAAATAAATCAAACACATTGTAATGGATTCTCCTTGCAGATAAATACACTCACAGAATAATTGCACTCACTCACATCCATACACGATAAATCATCAGAGGATGACACGTCTCCAGATCCAAAACAATCACTGACTAGCCTTAGCCACTCTTGATGACCAGCAGCAGAGCTTAGGTTAGAAGCCTCAAGTGAGTTCAACGCTTTTGGCGACTTTTTGGCGACTTTGCTCTCTTTTGACAGCGACATTTCTCAAATTAATAATATTTAATCTTTCTGAGGAGATCTGCTAGCTTGTTTACACAGAGCGCCGCGAGTCTGACAGGAGGATGGCTGGACCAATCGCGTGCCGGTCAGTCGAAATGGGGCTTCCCATTGACAAATAATCAGCGTTTGTGTACATTTCTAAGCTTTTTGATTGGTTATATACAACGTGTAACACCATATTTGGAGAGCAGAGACGTTTCAGGGGATACCCGGGAAATGCTCAGAGGTGACAAGAGGAGTTGAGAAAAGCAATATTCATTTCCAGCGAATTTAGTAAAACTTTGTAAACTTTAATAGACATTTAAATACCTTTACTCAATTATCTGGACTACGAAACTTTAGGAGATTATTTTTGAATGTCTGTTCTTTGAAATTTAGCACAAAAAAATAAATAAAATAAAAAATATTATTTCATTGTTTTTCCACATAAACGGCCATTATCTTAAAATGGAACGTTGCGACTTCCGACTCATTTCGCCAGATCGGGTCACATATATATATATATATATATATATATATATATATATATATATATATATATATATATATCCATAACCATAACATAACAAGTCCTAACCATGGGCATGGCTTGTGAGGGGGCTAGATGACTCCGAACTCAGACAATCTCATAAAGGTGATCTGTAAGACGCTCTGTTGTAGTGGTTCTTGCATTTATGTCAGGAAGAGGACCATTTACATCCAAATGTTATTTACACAGAACAAAAGTTATTATCACAGATTACCTCTCACACATCCACATACAGTGTTTCCCCAGTCTTTCTTCGTATATCTGTGGGTTTGTATAGACCTGTGAAATTGATTGTGACATTACATTGCTTGAATAGGATGAATAGGAAGTTTGGCTGTTAGGGTTTGACCACTTCCTGTGTCCTGGGCTTCTAACATGGGCCAAAAAGCAAACTAGCAGGGAGTTCAGCTCAATGGCACTACAGGTCACTCTCTGTGCTTTTTCCTTTTATCGATCAGCCTCAGACCAGCATGTGGTGACCTGGTCATTCAAGCACAATATGGAGGAAATCTTTTGTGTAGGTCAGATGTTTGAGAGAATTCTGCAACTTTCTCTGAAGAGTAGATCTCGATCCCTGTGATGTGTGTTGTATAATATATTTATACTTAAAATTATACTTAAAAAATAAACCAATAGACATCAAATGAGGACTTTTCATAGTGAGTTTTCATCAGCTCATTGTGACCACATATGTCAAGCAATTAAAAGTTGAAGATTTCAATATGAGCTCAAACCTTCAGGTATTTGATTGCTCGTGTTGCTGTATTTTGTGTGACTATGAAAGTATGAAAGAGAACAGTGCTAGCTTCCTCTGGAGAGAAAGTGTGCTGCGACAGTACTCTCATATAATGAATCACCTCCCTGAGGCGACTACCATGAGAGAGAGAGAGAGAGAGAGAAAGAGAGAGAGGGAGAGAGAGAGAAAGAAAGAGAGAGAGAGGCTCCAGTGGTTTGGTATCCGGTTATCATTAACCGATGCTAATAAACATGAACAAGTTTCACTCAAAAATTAATTTATAAGTGTTAGATAAAGACAAATAAGAGGAAAAAGAGACAATAGTGAGAAAACTGCAATGTGTTACACATGATATTATCAGAAAGAGAAATTACCTCAATGAAATAGAATTATTTTAAAAGTATTTAGAATTACTTTTTTATTTTATCTAGATTATTCTATATTTCATTTATTGTAAATATTTTTTTTTAACATTTTAAATGTATTATATAAAATTAAATAATAATTTATTTATTTTTTATTCTGAGGTCATCGTGTGTATACTTACTCAATTAAATTGAATACGAAAGAAAGGATGATGGAGGTGGATGTACTTCTAAATGGTGTAGGTTATTATTTTTTTATAGCACAATAAAGGCAATAATAAACCCACCTAGTCCATCTATCTTTTCTTTATGAGACAGACTAATTTCACACCCATTCACCCTGTTTTTAATATGAATGCTGTTGATATATCTATTTTTTGTTCCCCAGTGAGATTCAGTGCTATGTTTTGTGAAGACTGAACTTCTTGGATTTCTCAGCCTCAGTCTTTAGGTGCAATTGGTAAGTGGGTTAATATGATGTGCTACAGCTTGTTAAACATGTTAATTATATTAAAAAGTTAAGATATTAAAAAAGTTAATATCAGAGGATGCATATTGATTTCAGGGTCTTTTACAGCGTATACAGTGATCTGAAGTTCCCTTTCGAAGGGGAACTCTACACTGTGTCATGGATGGATGCTCTGGGGACACCATCAGTGTAATTGGTGTGTAAAGCCCCGTTCACACCACCAGTGACAAAGTGACATGATCCCATTCATTTCAATGGAGGGCTGGCGACTTCCGGCGACACAGTGACCTTTGGCAAAAGTACAGAAATTTCAACTTTATGCAAATGATAAGCGGATTTCGCGAAGACTGTAAGTGGAGGACACGTCACCGTCTTGAGTGCAGGCAAGACAGAACAAAGTTCCGGAGCGATTTCACTGTTTTATATGATTTGACTGTAACCACATACATGGATATGATAAAATGATGCCTGGAAAAGAAACTGTCGACAGTCTTAGTGAGTTTGAGTCATACATTGATAGTTCATCTGTTGTAATTTTATGATGCAAGTTTAGCACTGCTGCAATTCATTTTACAGTTTCCCCTGCATTATGTTGAATATTAGGGCCAAGAAAATATATTATTTGTCAAATTCGAATGACATTTTAGTAATTTATGACAGTATGAGTTACTTTAATTTGTTGATTAATCAATTGTTAATGTAGTTAATGATTTAATCCACTGAGCACTGCTGTGGTAATAATATAACATCACTCTCCAACAGTATAATGTTACTTTTAATTCTTTTAAGCCTAATTCCTAGTCAAATTAGAATGATATCTTATATACAGTGAGGAAAATAAGTATTTGAACACCCTGCTATTTTGCAAGTTCTCCCACTTAGAAATCATGGAGGGGTCTGAAATTGTCATCGTAGGTGCATGTCCACTGTGAGAGACATAATCTAAAAAAAAAATCCAGAAATCACAATGTATGATTTTTTAACAATTTATTTGTATGATACAGCTGCAAATAAGTATTTGAACACCTAAGAAAATCAATGTTAATATTTGGTACAGTAGCCTTTGTTTGCAATTACAGAGGTCAAACGTTTCCTGTAGTTTTTCACCAGGTTTGCACACACTGCAGGAGGGATTTTGGCCCACTCCTCCACACAGATCTTCTCTAGATCAGTCAGGTTTCTGGGCTGTCGCTGAGAAACACGGAGTTTGAGCTCCCTCCAAAGATTCTCTATTGGGTTTAGGTCTGGAGACTGGCTAGGCCACGCCAGAACCTTGATATGCTTCTTACAGAGCCATTCCTTGGTTATCCTGGCTGTGTGCTTCGGGTCATTGTCATGTTGGAAGACCCAGCCTCGACCCATCTTCAGTGCTCTAACTGAGGGAAGGAGGTTGTTCCCCAAAATCTCGCAATACATGGCCCCGGTCATCCTCTCCTTAATACAGTGCAGTCGCCCTGTCCCATGTGCAGAAAAACACCCCCAAAGCATGATGCTACCACCCCCATGCTTCACAGTAGGGATGGTGTTCTTGGGATGGTACTCATCATTCTTCTTCCTCCAAACACGTTTAGTGGAATTATGACCAAAAAGTTCTATTTTGGTCTCATCTGACCACATGACTTTCTCCCATGACTCCTCTGGATCATCCAAATGGTCATTGGCAAACTTAAGACGGGCCTTGACATGTGCTGGTTTAAGCAGGGGAACCTTCCGTGCCATGCATGATTTCAAACCATGACGTCTTAGTGTATTACCAACAGTAACCTTGGAAACGGTGGTCCCAGCTCTTTTCAGGTCATTGACCAGCTCCTCCCGTGTAGTTCTGGGCTAATTTCTCGCCTTTCTTAGGATCATTGAGACCCCACGAGGTGAGATCTTGCATGGAGCCCCAGTCCGAGGGAGATTGACAGTCATGTTTAGCTTCTTCCATTTTCTAATGATTGCTCCAACAGTGGACCTTTTTTCACCAAGCTGCTTGGCAATTTCCCCGTAGCCCTTTCCAGCCTTGTGGAGGTGTACAATTTTGTCTCTAGTGTCTTTGGACAGCTCTTTGGTCTTGGCCATGTTAGTAGTTGGATTCTTACTGATTGTATGGGGTGGACAGGTGTCTTTATGCAGCTAACGACCTCAAACAGGTGCATCTAATTTAGGATAATAAATGGAGTGGAGGTGGACATTTTAAAGGCAGACTATGTCATGAGTCTGGTTCTTCTCTCTGGCTTTTCCTTTCCTTTTCCCCCCTCTGCTGGTCACTACCTCTCTCTTTCCCTTTTTCCCTCTTCAGCTGTTTCTCATTAGCTGTTATCTCGCTGATTCGTTTCACCTGTTCTTTCCTCTAGCCCGCTAGCTATTTAATGTTCCCTGTTTTCTTGCCATTTGCCGGATTATTCCGTTTGAGTATGATGCTGGTGGCTATTTACGAACCCTGCTGTATCCGTCTTGTCTTGTCGTGTCCCAGTCCTGTTAACAGTCTGGTTCAGGTCAGCTAATTCATTTCACTGTCTATTAATCTCTCTTCTACACTGTGTCCAGCCCTCCCGCTGTCGATGAACGCCCAGTGCTGTGTTCTATGCATTGCTGCCGCTAAGTACGTGGAGACGAGAGGTCTAAAGTCTACTGGCCGATCTCCCTGATTATCTGCTGCACCCCAGCCACAAACGAGAGTTGCGAGAGAGCTGCTGACCCGTTTATAGGGGACCTACTACAGAGTCCGTCCTGTTTTCCTTTCTAAAGACTTTTCTGCATAACCTGCATGCTACCTGTGTTCCTGTTTGAAGAGACTATTTATTTCTGCATAACCTGCATGCTACCTGTGTTCCTGTTTGAAGAGACTACTTATTTATGCTCTCTCAATAAACTCTGTTTATCATTCGCATTTGGATCCAATCTCTTCCTTACTACAGAATAATCCGGCCAACTGATGGATCCAGCGAACGAGAGAACCATTCACACGGCTGTCGAACTTCAAGGTGCTATGTTAGGAAGACACGATGAGGAACTTACCGCAACTCGTCGCGTGGTCGAGACGCTGGCTGCTCAGCTATCTGATTTATCCACCCAAGTTCAGTTGCTCAGGAGAGATCCACTGCCTCCTCCAAGGTCGCCTGACGCACCGGAACCGCGTGTCAACAATCCCCTGTGCTATAGTGGTGAGCCTACTCAATGTCGCTCGTTCCTCACGCAATGTGAGGTAGTTTTTTTCCCTCCAACCAGTCACCTATGCCCGTGAGCGAGCCCGGGTAGCCTATGTCATTTCGCTTCTGACTGGGCGTGCCCGCGATTGGGGAGCTGCCGCGTGGGAAGCAGAGGCTGCATATATCATGCGCTTCGACACCTTCAAGGATGAGATGTTGCGGGTATTCGACCGTTCGGCCCATGGTGAGGAGGCTTCCCGCTTGCTTTCTTCACTCCGCCAGGGAAGACGATCCGTGGTGGATTACTCCATAGAGTTTCGTACTCTCTCGACCACCTGTGGTTGGAACGAGACAGCCCTTGCGGTTCGCTTTCTGGAGGGACTTAGCGCTCATGTCAAAGATGAAGTCATTGCCCGCGAGCTGCCTACGGATCTCGACCCACTCATTGATCTCGCAATTCGGGTGGAGAAACGATTTGATCTTCGCCGCCGCGTCAGGGGCGCTGACCCCACCTCCTCTTCTTCGGTTGCAGCGTCTACTCCTCCCATCTCCATTCCTGTTCCAGAGCCTATGCAGCTCGGCGGTCTGCGTATCTCTGCAAAGGAGAGAGAACGACGCCTCGTTAATCGCCTCTGCATGTACTGCGGAGCTGCCAACCACTATGTTTCGAGCTGCCCCGTAAAAGCCAACGCTTGCCAGTAGAAGGGGGGTACTGGCGAGCGCGACTTCCTTGATCTCCTCATCCACGTCCTGCACTACCGTTTCGATAACCTTGAGCTGGGCTGGTACCACTGTTTCATGCAAGGCTTTAATAGACTCTGGAGCTGAGGAAAATTTCCTCGACGAAGCTTGGGCTCGAAGACAAGGTATTCCTTTGAGGAGCCGTAAACAGACCACACCCCTTTTTGCCTTAGATGGTAGCCCCCTGCCCAGTATCGATCTTCAGTCTATTCCTTTAGCTCTAACTGTTTCAGGAAACCATCATGAGACTCTTTCCTTTTTAGTTTTTCATTCTTTTCCCCAGTAGTTCTAGGTCACCCCTGGTTAGTCAGACACAATCCCCACTTCGATTGGTCCAGTAATAGTATTCTTTCCTGGAGTCTGTCTTGTCATGTCAATTGTCTGTTATCCGCTAATCTTTCTGTTTCCCCTGTCTCAGTTTTTCAGGAGGAGCTGGCCGATTTGACTGGGGTTCTGGAGGAATATCATGGTCTGAGGGCGGTCTTTAGTCGGTCCCGGGCCACTTCTCTTCCTCCACACCATCCCTATGATTGCAGTATTGATCTGTTACCCGGTACTTCGCCTCCTCGCGGTAGATTGTATTCTCTAACATGTCCTGAACGCAAGGCGCTTGAAAGTTATCTGTCTGATTCGTTAGCCGCCGGTACTATTGTCGCTTCTTCTTCGCCTGCAGGTGCGGGGTTTTTCTTTGTGAAAAAAAAAGACGGCTCTCTTCGACCCTGTATCGATTACCGGGGGCTTAACGAAATTACCGTTAAGAATCGTTACCCCTTGCCGCTTATGGCATCCGCGTTCGAGCTTTTACAGGGGGCGAGGGTCTTCACTAAATTAGATCTGCGTAACGCGTATCATTTAATCCGCATTAAGGAAGGGGACGAATGGAAGACCGCTTTCAATACCCCATTTGGGCACTTTGAATATCGGGTTCTTCCGTTCGGCCTCGTCAACGCACCTGCAGTCTTTCAGGCATTAATCAACGATGTACTGAGAGACATGCTTAATGTCTTCGTCTTCGTTTATTTAGACGATATTCTGATTTTCTCACCGTCCCTCCAAGTTCATGTCCAGCAGGTTCACCGTGTCCTCCAGCGCCTCCTGGAGAACCGTCTGTTTGTAAAAGCAGAGAAATGCACGTTTCATGCCCACTCCGTCACCTTTCTTGGTTCTGTTATCTCGGCGGAGGGGATAAGCATGGATTCCGTAAAGGTACAAGCCGTTACCGAATGGCCCATTCCCGAGTCTCGAATCGCGTTACAGCGTTTTCTTCGATTTGACAATTTCTATCGACGCTTTATATGCAATTTCAGTCAAGTAGCCGCGCCTCTTACTGCTCTCACTTCGATCAAGTCGAGTTTTAAATGGTCAGATTCTGCTCAGAGGGCTTTTGATCATTTAAAGCATTTATTTACTACCGCGCCTATTCTCGTAACTCCTGATGTATCCAAACAGTTAATTGTCGAGGTTGATGCGTCTGAGGTGGGCATTGGGGGCGTTCTTTCCCAGCGCTCAAGCTCAGATAATAAAGTTCATCCGTGCGCGTATTTTTCACACCGCCTCTCGTCTGCGGAGCGTAATTATGATGTGGGGGATCGTGAACTCCTTGCCATCCATTTGGCATTGGGCCAGTGGAGACAATGGTTAGAGGGCTCTACCGTTCCGTTTGTAGTCTGGACAGATCATAAAAATCTGGAGTACATTCGTTCTGCCAAGAGACTTAATGCGCGTCAGGCTCGCTGGTCATTGTTTTTCGCTCGTTTCGATTTTACGATCTCTTATCGACCTGGCTCTAAAAACGTCAAGCCAGATGCCTTGTCTTGTCTTTTCGACTCCACTGACGCTATCTCCACGCCCCGGGAGATAATCCCTCCGGGGCGTGTAGTCGGCACCGCCGTCTGGGGTATTGAGAGGCTCGTTAAGCGCGCTCTGTCTCATTCAATCGCTCCGCGTAACGTTCCTAAGAACCTCCTTTTTGTCCCGGTTTCCGCTCGCTCGGCAGTTTTTCAGTGGGCTCACTCTTCCAAGTTAACTGCCCATCCCGGCGTTAGGGGCACGCTAGCTTCGGTCCGTCAACGATTTTGGTGGCCCACTTTAGAACGCCATGTACGTCGCTTCGTTGCCTCTTGCGCCGTTTGCGCTCAGACTAAGTCTAGTCATTCTCCGCCAGCCGGTCTCCTTAGACCACTTCCTATTCCGTCGCGTCCTTGGTCCCACATTGGTCTTGACTTTATTACCGGCCTCCCCTCCTCGGCTGGTAATACTGTCATTCTAACCGTGGTAGACCGTTTTTCCAAGTCCGCTCACTTTATACCGCTTCCTAAACTCCCCTCTGCCAAGGAGACAGCTCAAGTACTGGTATCTCACGTTTTCAAGAATCACGGGCTTCCTCTGACGTCGTTTCTGACAGGGGACCTCAATTCGCGTCCCAGTTCTGGAAGGAATTCTGCCGTCTGATTGGTGCGTCTGTCAGCCTCTCGTCTGGTTTCCACCCTCAAACCAACGGGCAGGCTGAACGCACTAACCAGATAGTTGGTCGACTCTTGCGCAGCCTGGCGTTTCGGAATCCCTCTTCATGGGTCGAGCAATTACCCTGGGCAGAATATGCTCACAATTCTCTCCCGTCCTCCGCTACCGGTCTGTCGCCATTTCACTGTTGTCTGGGGTACCAACCTCCCCTTTTCTCCTCTCAAGAGACAGAGTCCAACGTTCCCTCCGTTCAGGCTTTTATTAAGCGCTGTAAACGTACTTGGAGACGGGTGAGAGCATCTCTGTGTCGTTCAAGGGTTCGCGTTCTAAGAAATGCAAATAAACGTTGTGTCAAGAGTCCTAGGTATGTGTGTGGTCAAAGAGTGTGGCTTTCCACTGTCAATTTGCCTCTTCAGGCACCGTCTCGTAAATTAGCTCCCCGTTTTATCGGACCTTTTCAGATTTCCAAGGTCATCAATCCTGTCACGGTAAAATTGAGGCTCCCTCCTAAGCTCCGGCGCATTCACCCGGTCTTTCACGTATCCTGCATAAAGTCAGTCATACGCTTTCCTTCTCGTATTTCCGTTCCTCCCATTCATGCCGTGGGCACGTCTGTCTACACTGTACGCAAGATTCTTGATATGCGTTGTCGCGGTCGTGGCCATCAATTCCTAGTGGATTGGGAGGGCTATGGTCCTGGGGAGAGAAGCTGGGTCCCCTCCCGTAACATCCTGGACCGCTCTCTCATTGATGATTTTCTCCGGAACCGCCAGGTCCCTCCCTCGGGAGCGCCAGGGGGCGCTCGCTGAGGGGGGGGCACTGTCATGAGTCTGATTCTTCTCTCTGGCTTTTCCTTTCCTTTTCCCCCCTCTGCTGGTCACTACCTCTCTCTTTCCCTTTTTCCCTCTTCAGCTGTTTCTCATTAGCTGTTATCTCGCTGATTCGTTTCACCTGTTCTTTCCTCTAGCCCGCTAGCTATTTAATGTTCCCTGTTTTCTTGCCATTTGCCGGATTATTCCGTTTGAGTATGATGCTGGTGGCTATTTACGAACCCTGCTGTATCCGTCTTGTCTTGTCGTGTCCCAGTCCTGTTAACAGTCTGGTTCAGGTCAGCTAATTCATTTCACTGTCTATTAATCTCTCTTCTACACTGTGTCCAGCCCTCCCGCTGTCGATGAACGCCCAGTGCTGTGTTCTATGCATTGCTGCCGCTCAGTACGTGGAGACGAGAGGTCTAAAGTCTACTGGCCGATCTCCCTGATTATCTGCTGCACCCCAGCCACGAACGAGAGTTGCGAGAGAGCTGCTGACCCGTTTATAGGGGACCTACTACAGAGTCCGTCCTGTTTTCCTTTCTAAAGACTTTTCTGCATAACCTGCATGCTACCTGTGTTCCTGTTTGAAGAGACTATTTATTTCTGCATAACCTGCATGCTACCTGTGTTCCTGTTTGAAGAGACTACTTATTTCTGCTCTCTCAATAAACTCTGTTTATCATTCGCATTTGGATCCAATCTCTTCCTTACTACAGACTAACAGGTCTTTGAGGGTCAGAATTCTAGCTGATAGACAGGTGTTCAAATACTTATTTGCAGCTGTATCATACAAATAAATAGTTAAAAAATCATACATTGTGATTTCTGGATTTTTTTTTTAGATTATGTCGCTCACAGTGGACATGCACCTACGATGACAATTTCAGACCCCTCCATGATTTCTAAGTGGGAGAACTTGCAAAATAGCAGGGTGTTCAAATACTTATTTTCCTCACTGTATATATATATATATATATATATATATATCACTTGTGATTGTACTTTCTATAGATATGGCCCGACGTGCAGTCTACCAATAACATCAGAGTGAAACACTACAAACTCACATTACAGAGACTAGCGACACACAGCGACAAAGTTGCTGGAGGTATGAATGGGGCTTAACCCTCTGGGGACCACAAACGCGCCCGCGCGTTTTGCTCGTTTTTTTTTTTTAGCAATGAAAATAAACACTAAATGCTCTGTTAATTTTGATCTTTCATTTTCATGTAATACATCAATCGATCCTGTTCAGTTTCTATTTTTTTTCTGTATACTCACAATAAAAATAAAGTGTTTTGCTTTTTGACAAATAAAGAAAAATTAACATGATGCGATTTCTGCCTTCTCTCTGTCAGTAAACTCCCATTTGAAACGCGTTCGAAAATGATCTATAACTCCAGAAATTCAGTCAAACAGGCAAACAGACCCACGGGCATAAAGCTTGAGATCGCATCTTTTAAATGAAGTCATTTATATAAAAAACAAATATTCTCAGCTTCTGTAATCTGTATAAAAAGAGAGCGACTCCTGTCGAGCTCATTAGGAGCTCATTCACAGTAATGTGACCACTCCCCGGAGAGTGCGTGCTATTCAAACGCAAATTCTGAGAACTATTTCAGAGCTGTGAAACGCCCACATCAGCTGTAAACAAAGCGCGTCGCGACTCCTCGCGAGTGAGACATAGCCTACCTTATGGAGAAAATATTCCTCAGAACAGTGCTGATGAGGAGCAATATCCCCTGAAATGAGGAGCAGATTCCGCTGAGGAGTGAGGTAGGCTGTTTTCTTTTCTCACGTGTGGAATAACGTTATGTAAACCGCAAAAAGATGAATCGCATTTCTATAATATGACTCGCCTTTCTGTGAGATGAATGAAGGGGACATATTTGTAAAGACTGTTTAGCCTAAATATGAATCGCGCGTCTGTGTGTGAAAGAATAAACTGCTTTGCTATAGCCTACTGAGATGAGTAAAAATCGACAATATGTTGAAATAAAATGTATTTGTATAAGCAACGTATTAAACTGCAAAAAAAATACTATTTTTGTCAAAAATAAATTCATAGACTAAGATGTTAGATGTTCCAATGTTGGCTATATTCAAACTAATGAATACATGATAAAATGTAGGCCTATAATCTTTTTTTTTTTTTTTTTTTACAAAGAAAGAGTACACTTGAAATATTGTTGAAATTGTAATTATTGTTGTAATTGTAACATTTTGAATAAAATAGCAAAACATATTTACAAGAGAGATGTAAGCGAAATCTTAAATGGTCAATATAAGTCTTCTTCTAAATACATCTTTTGTCCTTGCATTGTGGCTCAGTCAGTTTCACACCTGAGTGAATGGCTCATTATACAGAGTGGGTGGGACATTCATAATCTAAGGTGTAAACTACTCCTCCCCCTCGCATATTGGCTTTCCAAGCAAAACCTGTTTTACACCATTTAAATCAATGTATTTTTTTTTGTGAACGATAAAGCAAGACTATTTTTACATCATTTTGAAGCTAGAACTCAAAGGGACAACATCAATTAGTCAAAAGTCTTGTGGACACATATTTAATATGTGTTTTGTGGTCTTAATTCAGCAACTTTCATTTTAATTTTTTTCAATAACCACGCATAAACATTATTCTCTTAAAAATACAAACATCTACATACACGTTGCTCGCATATTATGGTAGCCCTGTTTGTGCTATATAGAGTGAATTTACACCTTTGCCATTAACATGTTTATAAATAACTGAAAAAAGCACAAATGTCAAGGCATGTCAGAACATCTCAAGGACCCCAAAAACAGCTTGGTCCCCAGAGGGTTAAAGCATGTGTGAAAACACACCAATCCTATTGGTTGGCGAAAGTCCGTGACGTCAATAGAGGAGTGCCCGGAAGTATGCTGTAGAACACGTCATCAGCATTTTTGACTTCAGGAGCTGTTTATGTTGTTAGCTTGTGATAAAGCAGGATCTAAAATGGAGAATCCTAGCAAGCATTTTAGGAAGGATGTGCCTCCATGGCTGCGTTCCAGTCCACTTTTAGACACGCACTTGCAAACTTCCCTAGCACTTTCCCTTCGGGGTAATCACTGCCGCCATTTTGAAGTGCGTTACACTTCGTGAAGTAGACGAGGGAAGTTTATATGGACAGACCCTCGCTCCCTCGATTTTGACCGGGGGAGCGAGTCTACTTCATATGTACTATACACTTCAGGCAGCTCCATATACCACAATGCAACATGATTATGACGTCAACGCATATTGCGTTTAATTTACCCCACCACAAACAACGCTATGATATATTAATTATATATATACTGTATATATAAAAAAATAAACAACTCAAACACACCTATATTCATATAGAATGCTGCATTAAACAATTTCGTAAGGGAAAAAAATTAAATAAGAATCAACCCCACAGGGTTGGATTCTAAGTGATCAAGGGCTTAGCACATTCCAATTCAGCCTATTGCAAAGGTTCTGCCAGTAGTGGGCACTCATGCAACATAAGCAATGACGTACATCCGAGTGAACGAGACGGAGGGAAGTTAGCGAGTGAAGGGTATGACAATTTTGGACTGGAACGCAGCCCATGTCTCAGGTTTCTGACACTTAGGGGCTGTTTACACCTGGCCACTTCATGCGTTTTCTCAGATTGGATAGCTATCTGATTTATCAAAACGATTCCATATACACCTGATCACGTAAATGTATTTTTGCGAAACGGATTTAAATCCGTTCTTCAATTCCCGCACTATATGCAGATTTAATGGAGTGCACGTCACGAAACCAACAGATATGAGCTGCATTTTATTGATCATCAGTTAAAATTTCAAAATCAAAGACCGCAAGAAGAGAGAGCAGCAACAGCCCTGGTAAGATCATTTTGTTTCTTTACTTTTAATGATGATGATTGTGTGTTAAGCGTCTGCGACATACTTTCACTTTGATTTGCGATAGTTTGCGCGTTGGCTTGATGAATAGAAGCTCAGCTTCTCAGCTGCGGTGATGCGTGTTGCAGTAGCGTTGTCATATCTGGCTATAACATTACATATAGCCTATAACACGCTCTCACACGTTTATTTTTTTAGCATTTTTGGGAGGAGTACAATTTACATATGTGGTTTCAACAACCAGATGCATTTACACTTGTCCAGTTTTGTCTGGAATGCGGCTCAGACCACCTCCTGAAGTGGTTTGAGCGATCAGATTCAAATCCGTCTCGAATGCGTTTCGGAGGGCATTTACACCTGGTCTTTTCACGATCGGATAGCTATCCGATCTGAGAAAACGCATGAAGTGGCCAGGTGTAAACAGCCCCCTAAGGACACACGGGACCTGTGTGTTCATTGCTTGGAAGAGGAGCATGCGCGTTCAGTGCTAGAGGGTTTTGATTGTGCCAATTGTGAGAAATTTACAATGAAAAAGCTCCATTCACATTTGTCCCTATTCTTGAGGAATGTAGGACAAGCGCACACAATGGCAGTGTTACAGGCCTACAGAGGAGAGGCATTTGTGGTTGAAATTGGTGGACATTGGGAAGAAAGATAATATTTTTCTCCTTGAAGCCACAGTCTTGCCCTCTGAACTTTTTGTCACATCTGTCGAGACAGGGGTTGGAAAGTTTAGAGAGGCGAGGGCACAGTCAGCAGCATTCAGGAAATTCATTCCGTGCCGATCCAGATCCCCGCCTAAAGTCTCTGGGGGTTCTGGCCACACAATCCGAGGACTGGAGGCAGGGCCAGAGGGAAAGAATGGCCACTCGCGCTCCACCTACCTCGAGGAGTAGAGCGCAGTGGAGGCGGGACACGAGGAGGAAGAGACAAAATCTGAGGGAAGTGATTAATGAAAAACATTTCGATAAAGACCAGAACGCTGAGGAGAAATAACATATCTCCTATTCCCTCTCACTCAGGATGTGTGGAGCACACAAGGTTTTTCCAAGCACTTAAATCAGGCTCTGTGGATGGAGTGATGTGTTTAGAATTCATCTACTAGCAAAAGGGGGGTTTGAAGCACCCCTGGGTCTATCTGGCGGATAACTTATTACAAGAATGTGTAGCATTAAAGTACTTTGCCATTCTTGTGCCAAGCCTGCTACATAAAAATTAAGGTGCTTTTCCCCCAGAGGTACTGTGAAATATTGAAAAAGAAAAACTCCCTGTGGCAGGCGTTTCCTAGAGCTGATGGGGAAATGCTGTCACAGTCTGGCCTTTTTTCCCGGCTGCAGTAACCCATGGTTCCTTGAGGTCGGGACTTCTCCTGCTATAGAGGCATAGAAGCTAGGGGATCTTCTATTTTTATGAGAGACAATGGCTTAGTGAATGCTACAACTAGACAGTCTGTCAATGCACTGGATGAATGGAAAATAATCCTTTGAGTCAACATATGCTATGCCCACTATGTATGTGCATATTCTCACCTGGTGAGGCAACCTGTAACCATGGTTCCCTAAGAAGGGAAATGAGACACTGCGTCTCATTGCCATACCATTGGGTCTCATTGCACATCTCCTTCAGACAAGTTGATGACGTGTACTACGGGTGCCCTAATGACATCACAGATTGTCGGAACCAATCAGATTGGAGTGTTTTCACAAGTGCTTCAGACACTGGATATGCTGATGCCGCCCCCAAGCATCTATCCAATACAAAGTGCCTCGTTACACAGTTGTAACCTGAGACATTCCCTTTCGATGGAACTTCTCGAGGGTGCTGGATGCATTAATTGTGATGATTTCCCATTGAGGAAACTTCACTCCCGTGAAGTTCACAAATGAAGAGAGTCAAGCCGCTGAGCCCTGCAACTCTAGCCCGTATTTGCTGAGGCAGCGTGCAGGCTGCTCTTGTGGGAATCTCAGACAGAGCTGGTAGAGGAACATGAGGGAGTTCCCCTCACCGATGGACACTGAACTGAGCAAAATATGTTTATTTACTTGAGTCAGCTTCATCAAAGACAATTAATTGAAAGTCATTGGATATTTTACCTGCAATTTATTGTTATCATTGCTGCTGTTTTTTTTTTTGTTCTTCTAATTTTTTTATTGAAAGTGTCCTGAAAAAGAAAGAATACAAAGGTTTTTGAGTTGAATAATTGTAATTTTGGTGTTGAATGTAATCTTTTGTATACCGTTTATGTGAAAAAGGAAAGAAACAAGGTTGTTTAAGGTAGATAGATTGAAACTAAACCAAGCTAGGAATTAATGTAGCTAAACTGAGTAAACAAGGATTACCATAACTAGAACTAACAGAATAACTAAATAACTAACTACAGAACTAAATAACTCATTATCTGAGTTAAAACCGTTTATCTCAAGAAGTTAATTCAGAAGGGTTCTTTTGTGAATTGTTTATTGAAGTTGTACATTTTTGTTGTTGTTGTTTTTCCCCCCAACTGAAACAAGTTAAAATAAATAAATACAAAATAAAAATATTTACCTTTTCAACTACCTTTTCAACTATAAAGCCTGACTTTTGTGATTATTTCCCTTGTCTTGCTGAAACGCTGGCTCAAGAGCGGCCTTCTGACCTGGTCCGACATTAGAAAGTGGTTTACGCTTAGACTGTAGAGCCGTGCTACATAGACATGGTTATATTCTATCAGATTCTGATGGAATAGATGCGGTGTCAGTAGAGACAGATATACCTAATATACATCTTTCCTGCTCCATGCAGCATAACGCTGAATACGCTGAGCTAGTGGGGCTTATATTAGAGTCTCTGTGAGCAGGGTCTCCCCTTTGGCCCTCTAAACCATGTCAGACAACACTGAGGTTGGTGGGCAGACTGGTGGAGCTTTGTTCCAGAGGTCTACATGGGTCAAAAAATTCAGACCCAGACCCAAAGAGACCCGTAATGTGCTACACTGAACCGACCCGGACCCGTCTATTATTTCAAAAGCTGGACCCGGACCGGTGTAGATCCAAGAAACGCCATAAATATACTACCCGGAACTGACCTGGACCTGTCTTTTATTTGAAAGCTGGACCCGAACGCGGCGGGAGGACACGGACCCGACTGGAACCGATTGTCATATTCCACATTAAATTGCTGTTAACAAGTCAATAAACAAGGTTGCGAAAAATAAAACTTTTTCATCTTTTCAGCTTCAAAAGTCCACTTGATATCACAGTGACGGATGACAAATACGACTTTGAAGAATTGCATTTCGACTCGAGTTAACTCGCATGATAACTTCTGGTTCGCATGGTTACATCCGCCCGTCTACTTCCCCTGCTGCTTCCAGCTTCTTTTTTGTGGCTAAGAAGGACGGAGGCTTGCGGCCCTGTATAGACTACCGCGCACTCAACCGAATTGTCAAGTTTCGCTACCCCCTTCCTCTCGTCCCTGCTGCGCTGGAAAATCTCCGAGGTGCCACTGTTTTCTCCAAGTTGGACCTCCGCAGCGCCTACAACCTCATCCGGATACGTGAGGGGGACGAATGGAAGACGGCCTTCGTGACCCCTACTGGGCACTACGAGTACCTCGTTATGCCATATGGATTGGCCAACGCCCCCTCCGTATTCCAGGATTTCATATATGAGATACTCCGGGAGTTCCTCCACAAGTCTGTTTTGGTCTATATAGATGATATCCTGATTTACTACCGGAGTATGACCGAACATCGCCACCACGTTGCGGAGGTCCTGAAATGCCTGAGGGATTTCCAGTTGTTCCTGAAAGCAGAAAAGTGCTCTTTTCACCAACCCGCAGTGAAGTTCTTTGGCTATCACATCGATAGTAGTGGCATCTGGATGGACGAGGGGAAGGTGGATGCCATCCGCAACTGGCCCATACCCACAACCATCAAGGAACTCCAACGTTTCCTCGGATTCTCCAATTTCTACCGCCGCTTCATCCTGAACTACAGTATCATCGCCAGTCCACTTACTCACCTCCTTCGACACAAGCCCAAGTCTCTGTCCTGGACACCTGTTGCCACCCAAGCCTTCGAGTCCCTCAAGAAGTCTTTCACCACCGCTCCCCTCCTGGTTCATCCCAATCCAGAGAAACCTTTCGTTGTTGAGGTCGACGCCTCGACCACAGGAGTGGGAGCGGTCCTTTCCCAACAGCAGGGGAACCCAGGTAGACTCCATCCATGCGCCTTCTTCTCCCGCAAACTCAACCCAGCGGAGGTCAACTATGACATCGGCAACAGGGAGCTGTTAGCCGTCAAGCTGGCTCTTGAGGAGTGGAGACACTGGTTGGAGGGGGCACAACATCCATTCGTGGTGTTAACGGATCACAAGAATCTAGAGTACCTCAGAGACGCCAAAAGATTAAACCCACGACAGGCAAGATGGGCATTGTTCTTTACCCGTTTCCGCTTCACCATTTCCTACCTCCCTGGTCCCAAGAATCTTAAAGCGGACGCTTTATCCCGTCTCCATAGTCCTGAAGAGAGGACAGAAGAACCAGTGCATATCCTACCTGAGAATATTTTTGTAAGCCCCATCACCTGGTCTGAGGAAACCCTGCCCTCCTCCAATGTCTCCACCAACACTCCGCCGGGTTACCCACCAGGTTTACTCTACATCACCCGGACACGGCGCACTCCTCTCATCCACACTTCCCACACGTCGCTGGGCACTGGCCACCCAGGGGTCAATGAGACCCTCTCGCTGCTAAAAGAACGCTTCTGGTGGCCTAACATGGCAGTGGACATCAGAAGGTACGTGAGAGGTTGCAAGGAATGCGCCATCTCGAAGAGTCCGCGTCATCTTCCCTCTGGTAAGCTTCATCCACTGCCCGTTCCCAACAGACCCTGGTCACACCTAGGAGTCGATTTCATAACTGACTTACCTACCTCCGATCACTGTACCTTCATTATAGTAATCATCGACAGATTCTCCAAGTCATGTCGTCTAATTCCCCTGAAAGGACTTCCCACCGCCATGCAAACTGTCGAGCTGATGTTCAACCATATTTTCAGAGTTGGAATTCCCGAGGACATTGTGTCAGATAGAGGACCACAATTCATCTCCAAGGTATGGAGGGCTTTCTTCTCACTCCTAGGTGTGACCATCAGCCTCTCCTCTGGTTACCATCCGCAGTCGAACAGGCAAACGGAAAGGAAGATACAGGAGATTGGACGTTTCCTCCGTACCTTTTGTCACGGCCACCAGGACTCTTGGAACCAGTTCCTGGGTTGGGCCGAGTCCGCACAGAACTCCCTGCGGCAACCTACCACTGGACTCACTCCCTTCCAGTGCGTGCTCGGTTACCAACCCCCACTATTCCCCTGGTCTGGGGAACCATTGGATGTTCCTGCCGTCGACTACTGGTTCCGAGAGAGCGAGAGGGTCTGGGACTCTGCTCACCACCAGCTGCAACGGGCACTGCACAGACGTAGAATGACAGCCGACCTTCGCTGCTCCGACGCTCCAATGTACCAGCCAGGTCAGAAGGCCTGGCTGTCCACCAGGGACATCAGGTTACGTCTGGCAAGGCAGCTGAGTCCCAGGTTCATTGGCCCCTTTAACATCATGAAGCAGATCAACCTTGTCACTTACCAACTCCAATTACCACCACAATACAAAAGATTCATCTTACCTTCCATGTCTTCTTGCTGAAGCCTCATCATCCCTCTGTTTCTGTTTCCACAGTGCCTGGCGCAGCGGCAAGGAACTCCGCTGCAGGTGTCCAGGACAGAGACTTGGGCTTGTGTCGAAGGAGGTGAGTAAGTGGACTGGCGATGATACTGTAGTTCAGGATGAAGCGGCGGTAGAAATTGGAGAATCCGAGGAAACGTTGGAGTTCCTTGATGTGTCACAACCACGCCAGTCACAACCACGCCAACACCACTAGGACTGCTAATCTACTTACCAGTTTCCTTGTGTTATCTCAGAGTCTTCTTCGTTGCTCCTCGTCTCCAGTTTATTCTCCTGAGTCTCCGCTATTCCAGTGTATCTTCATCCGATCTCCATCTGCAAGTATATGAACTGTGTCATTCAAGTTTAATTGTCTGGATCTCTACTCACCCACGGTCCTTCACCTGCACTGCCAATCTTTCACCTGGTTGTTCAAATAAACATTCCATTACCTGCATCCTTGTGTCTGTCCTTTCTGTCTTGTAACAATATCTATATACATTTTCATATCATCAAGATCTTTCAATACTTACATTTGAGTTCTTCAGTAACAGAAATATGGTACAACCGCTGTAACACAAATGTTATTGGCGACTACCACCAATGTGTGTCATAGAAATATTTACGTAATATTAAATGTACAAAGAAGGCAGACTAAGGATGCTCAGGTCAAAGGTCACAGACTCTGCCAAAACGTGCTTAACACAGTAGAACTAACAGTTATAAGTTTAGGTTATATCATTCAAACCAATCACCAGAAAAATCACAGTCCAGACTTGAGTGACATTATATTTACTCATCTGTATGATTTAAATGTTCACGTATTTTTCTATTCAAGGGACTCACTTGGTTGCCATGGCCAGCGATCTCTCGGCCGTGAATAAAACTTCATTCATACAAGAGCAACTCGAGAGTAATGTCAGGTGTACGCTGCGCAGCTGAGAAATAGATTATATGCTCAAAAGTCAACAACAGAATATCAAGTGTGATTGAGCGCTACCCTCGGATTGCGCGCTACGGACGGGGCCTACGCCAAAGAACTTTATAAATATTTGCTTGCTGGGCTGTTAATAAATATATGCTTTGTTATATCATTCTATCTCCCAAGTCTTTCTGGTAGAACTAACAAAACTAAAAATGCCTACAAAGATATACAAGCAACAGATTATAAAGGAAAGGATGGGCCCATTACAACACAAGAGGGGAAACACAGTATCTTAACATTTAACATTTAACATATAACACTAAGAAATCAAGATTGAACCAAAACAAATAATCAAACCAAAAAAATAAAGAAAATCAAATTAAGATAAATAACATAGACATACAACAAAGTTTCATCCTCCCCTATGCAATCCCAGCAAATAGCATGTCCGGACAGAGCCAACGATGGTTAAATTCCTTGTTTCTGCCCGGACTCTAATTTTTGTCACTCTTGGATGCTGCTTCATACAACCACGTCTACGGACCACTGCCACTCATCTCTGGTAAACTTAAACTCTAATAGAAACAAATATAGCAGAAGTACAACATAACTAATCTGTGTCAATCCAAATCAGTAACAATGTAAATAAATGCGTGATGATAGGGCTGTCGCAGTGATTTTGAGAGGCTCAATATGCAACATTATCACTATTTTTAATTGAATTGAATAGATTTTTATTTATTTTTTGCTATATAAATGGGCTACGTAACACACATGAGAAGAAAGGAGACAGAACAGAATGTCAAAATAAGGGTCCACATAACAGAACATAAACCTGACAATAAGGTCAGATTATATGTTATAACAGTTCCGATCCTCAAATCTGACTGGACGAGAGGCTTTCTAAAACTGCTGATATTTCACCAGTATCAACACTGCTTGTCTCTGCATGTTTTAAATAGACTGCCCATAGTATGGGGGAAACTATGGACTATGGAAGTTAATGGGGATCATCAACTGTTTGGTTTTCGACATTCTTCAAAATGTATTCTTTTGTGTTCAGCAAAAGGAAGAAATTCATACAGGTTTGGAACAATTTGACAATTTTCCTTTTTGGGTGACTATCCCTTTATTAACCTAATTTGTAAATAAATTGTTTCGGATTTTTAGATCATTTCCCTCATTTTTAAGTAGGAATTTTTTGTAACTAGCAATACCAGATAATAGCAAACCAAATAGCAACTGCACTAATTTGTCAACGCTTAATTTTTCAGTAAGTGTAGCCTTTTTTTTCTTTTTTTTTTTTGTCTCAGCACTCAAGGATCGGTGATACTTAGATGTGAGTTGAAGAGCATGTGTAAATTAGCCACATCATCATGTGCGTGTCGAACCCTGATGCTTGTGTTGTTAGCAAACAGGATGAGTGATTAATATAGTGGACAGGTGGCACTATTATAAATGTTTGCTCTCCATTTCCTTGGTGTGACTTATATATTCTCATCTCCTGTTGACACAGAGACAACAGACGGATGTGGTTTGCCTTGCCTTTCCTCATCTATCACAGGCGAAAGATGGATGGGACAGAGAATGTAAGGACGCTAGCCTGATCCAAAAACTGCTAGCCTGGCATCACCATCTTCCCCGTGCTCTTACATGCCTGATGCAGATGAGAAAGAAGCTCTGGCTCTGGCGTTAAACATTAATTTGCATATGTCAGGGTTGTGTGCGGTTCCGTATTAAAATAAGATTTCTAATTAAATTTCTGGATGGATGGATAGATACACTTTTAATGAATTACACGATTCTGGAAAAATTGAGAATCACATTGTTTTTTTTGTTTTTTTTTGTTTTTTTTCAAATAGAGATCACAATTCTCCCATGATTCTTAACAGACAATTAAACAAAATGACATGCAATTTACTAGAGGTTCTGACAAAATGTTCATTGCTGCAGCCTATTCAAAAATGCATTACAAACATGATCACTGCTTTCTCTGGGTCAGCGGCAGCACGGACACAGATTTGATTGTTCTGGTATGATTTTGTCAAAGGATTAATAGACACAGGCGAATCGTTTTCATTTAGGAATAAGATTGCATGGGTGTTTGAATCGAGATCACGATCTTTTAACGATTAATCGTAAGCTATATTTATCATGATCATGAATGTCATTACAATTCAACAGGCTATAGGGAGCGGCACCACATCCCTACATCTGTCTGGATTGTCAACGATCTTTAGCGAGCAAACATATAAACGATTAGGTTGTAAATTACCTCACGTTTCGACATCTGCATACGTCACCCATTTCCTCCTGAAAGAGAAAATATACAGCGGTGTATTAAAGAGTAGACAATCAGATAGTGTTTCAGAGGAGTGTCACCCTGGCAGCTGTCCATCATCTAAACAACCCAATTCCATTGCCTACAACAGCCCTCGCTGACTTATGTTTACAAGGGATACTTTGGGCCGCAGAGCTCTCCGTCTTGCTTTAAACAGTTCATTTATGGATTCGGTAAATCACTGACCTTGTCACCTGCAGAATGCCGTTGTCACACTTAAAAAGAAAAACATACGCAATCTGGAAACAGGTCAAATAGTGTGGCTGGTCATTTCCTCCACCTTTAAATGTAAAATATGAGCAGTGGCCTGTTCTCTGATAGGATAATCCAGAGGGAAGCTGCGGTCCATCCCTGTGAAGGTGGAAGAGATTGCCTGGGCTTTTTGGGGTTTTGTTTTGCTGCTTTAAGATTCAATATAAGGTTCAGCTACAGGCCAGCTCATTTGACCGATAGCTGTTGTTTAAATTTGATGTGATTGATTATGTGGTTGGCTGTGCGTCGTGAATTTAGCACAAGGCTTACTGTAAATTATCTCATTGCAACAATATAGAGAAAACCAAAGATTGATTTGCACAGAATTTTTTTCTGATTGTGTAACATGAACAAGGTCCACAGTTTAACAGAGCACAACTGAGTGGGGTCTTGTTTTTTGTCTTAAAAATGTCTTGAAAATGAGGCACGAGAGTCTGAATAACACATGTATAACACAGCTGTAATGTATGTGGCTGTAATAAAGCGCACAACCAAACCCAACTAAATCCAAATTTTAAAGGGAGATTATCAGGAGATTACCCGTGTAACCCATGTTCTCTGATTAGAGAATGAGATGCTGCGTAGTGATGACCCAATTGGAAACTCCCTTGGGTGGTGCTGATTGTCTGAACCCATATAGAATCATGCCATTTCATTGGCTGATGCCGCGTGCTCCTCCTCAGCGGTGCTTAGTCACTCACTCTTAATACTGTGAACGCACCATCTGCTCCTCAAATTTTCTACCGAAGAAGCCCGGCTCGGCAGCGAGAGGAGCTTGGCAGCGAACACAGCATCTCATTCCCTATTCAGAGAACATGGGTTATAACCTGAGACGTTCTCTTTCATAGGTTTACGCAATACTGCGTAGCGATAAAGCAATGCGAACGATATACCACGCACGCCAAGCTAAGCGCAGCTAGATCTGACCCAAGAACAATCTTCTCTCTCTCTTTTTTTTTTGAGCCAGATCAAACTCAACCAGGACAAATGTGACCAGTTCATGTGGAAAGAACCCGGAAACTGGGAGCCGCATCCAAATCCAGGTTATAAAACTTAATAAAAGTGTGCAGAGAAGTCCAACCTGCCAAAACACAATATCCTCCAAAGGAACTCCTCTAAAAAGAGCTTGGGAAGACGTGACACTCCTAGTAGAGTACGCTCTAACACCCAGAGGTGATGGGAGCTTACGCACCTCATAAGCCAAAGAAATTTGCGTCTTTCACTCAACGAGAGATCCTGTACTTAGAGGTGGCGAGCCCTTTGCGGCCAGCCCCAAAGCATACAAACAACTGAGATGACTTGTGCCACTGGCCAGAGCGGTCCACATATAAATTTAAATCTCTCTCTACCCCTCCGCAGGGGAAAAGGAGAACAGAAAGAATGAAGCATGACCACATGAGAGCGAAAGGAAGTGGACAAAACTTTGAGGAGATGACCAGGCCTCGGTTGCAGAAACACCTTCACAAGACCCGGGGCAAACTCCATGCAAGGCTCACTTCATATAAAGAGCCTGCAGATCTCCCATACGCTTGAGAAAGGCTAACGCTATCAAAAGTGCCACCTTGATGGTCAGAATCCAGTGAGGAGCTGACTCCAAAGGTTTGAAGGGAGGCTCCAAATTATCCCTCCAAAACAACGATAAGGAGGAGGTTTCTCTCACTTCAGGGTTTAGCATAGAGGCTGGAGCATCCAACGCAGGGAGAAAGCCAGATCAGGAACAACCCTACAGGGGCACTGGTGGAGCATGGGAAGAGCATGATCTCCCCAAACCGTGTGAGGTGGGGGATGTCTCGGCTCGTCACTCCTCCTAGAGGTCTGTTTCCTATTTGAGGCGGTCCCTGGGCGCGAAGGCAAGAGTGGTTCACGGGCCCTGATAGGCATGAACTGCTTTAGGGCGGCAGATTGCGTCTTAGCAGTACGGAATTTATCGACCACAGAGCTGACTGCTTCTCCAAACAAACCTGACTTGCAGATGGGGGCTTGCAGTAGGAAGACTTTTTCCTTTTCACGAATCTCAGTGATATTCAACCAAAGATGGCCTTCAACAGCCACCAAACCCGCTATTGTGCACGTACAGTGTGCTTAGTTACACCCAGCGCCAGGTCAGTAGCTCTGTCAGGCCCCCGCCCTCGTCCATTTCCTTAAGGATGTCCGCTTAATAGGCCTGAAAAATGGCCATGGTATGAAGCATCATACCTTCCTGGCCGGCCGCCATGTAGCATTTCCCCCACGAGGGCGGAAGCTGTCCTGCATGGCTTAGAAGGGAGAAGAGGGTGGGGGTTCAAAGAAGGAGCAAAATTAGATTGGCCACTCAGAAAATGCTCGTAGAGCTTGGAGGACTGAGAATCGCTAGGCTTGTCAGACCACTCAGTGTCGAACTTCTCAGTAGCGCGAGTTAGCATGTCCACAAGCTGAGTTTAGGCCACAGAAGGCTGTGCTTCCTGGCCGCTACGTGGAAGAGTCCTCTGCCCAAAGTCCTCTGAATCAGACACTGCGGTGAATAAAATATCCTCCATTCCAAAGGAAAAAGCATCGTGTGACTTTGGACAGGGGCATAAATAATCGTGGTGAAATTCCACAGAAGAATCAACGCGGCATGAGTGCCCGGGCAAGAGAGGGAGAAACATGAGTGCATGTGATAGGCCGAGGCATTTCACACATTTACCGTGCGGGTTGTCGCTTGCAATAAGTGAGAGCATGGTGGCTGGCAGATCCATTGTGCTTCACCGTGAGGAAAAACAAAGCAAGTTCCACTATATGCGGTCGATGAAGCACAAAAAGAGAATATCAAACGTAAAATGGTTAACTAGCATGGGCCAACTAAACCGCTTCTTCTGAAGAAGAAAATCCAAGGAGCAGATGGTGCGTTCAGTGTATTAAGAGTAAGTGATGTAGCACAGCTGAGGCGGCACTCGCATCATCAGCCAATGAATTGCCATTAACTGGAACAGAATCCAGTCAAAATAGAGCAGTCAAAATAGTTAAATAGAAGAGATGCTTCTTTTGCTTAAACTGTACAATTCAACCAGCTTATAACGACTTTTGAAAGAATTAACATGTGTGCTGTACATTTATTGACTGCTTTCCTTCACTATCTGATCCTAATCATTTATTTAAAAATAAAAGCAACATTTTTTTATTTTTTTATTATTATTATTATTGTGAGGAAATGCTTGCATATATGTCAAATTTCAAGCATTAATGCAAAAGCCTTTAGATCAAAACATTTTGAGATCATGATGGGAATGACATAAGTCTCATGTGTCCAAACTTTTGACTTCAAGTGTGTGTAGCTGCAATAGTATAGCAAACTCAGGCAGGCATGTACCGCATGTGTGTCCATAATTCATAACCACTCTGTCTTGTCAGCACTCTGCTGGGTGTGTGGTAATTCATGTCACAGGGGTTGCTGAGCAGTGGGCTGGTCAGTGGGTTGGCCAAAGGTGTCCCGCAGTGATCCACATCCGCCGTGGAGCTGCTCATTCACCCCGAGGTCAGCCGTTTGTCATGGCCCTGATATATGAGCCCTGACCAGGCAGAACTGCTGAATTTGGATCTCCGTATAATGAAAAGCCCCTGTGTTTGTGTGTGTGTGTTCGTGGACTAAATGCAATATGTGATCTATTGCATGATGTCTGTGTGGTGACTACAGCACATTTGCGCTAAATTCATAAATTACTTTCAGAGCAGTAAATGATATTGCACTACTGATTTACTCTATTTTGACAATTAGAAAAAGCAGGCTTATTTTGAATGTTGTGCTTTCATCTCTTTCTATATACACTTATTCTTCCGAAGTTGAAAATAAAACAAAGATTTTTGGATTATGTTTTACAAGAAAATATGGTAACACTTTACAAGGTTTAATTTGTTAACATTAGCTAACTACATTAGTTAACATGAATTAACAATGAACAATACTTCCACAGCATTTATTAATATTAGTTAATGGTGATCTCAACATTTACTAATATATTACATTTAAAAACGATGTGTATGTTAACATTAGTTAATTCACTTTGAAGTAACATGAGCAAAATGAGTTTTATTAACAAACATAAACAAAGGTTTATTAAAGCTGTAAAAATATACTGATCATTGTTAGTTCATGTTAGTTAATGCATTAACTAATGTTAACAAATGAGACATTGTAAACTTGATTGACGTAAAATATAATCTTTATATGAGGAAGGTGATCAAAATAGTCCTAATTAATCTACAAAGAGCTAAACCCAGCTATTTTACAGTATTTTACACTTTTTGTCAATTTGTAAGAGTTTATGGTTTTTCACTTTTGACAAAAACACTTTAAATGTAGTAAACATTTGGTCTTGTCATTTTTAGTAATGTTGGTTAATTTTACTCTGACTATAATGGCATGCACTGATTTTGTATGTGGTTTGAAACAAGCCTTAGCTAGCATATCTCGTTCAGCTCTGTGATGCTGTTGTTAATGATAAATAAGCTTTATTGACCATAAGTGTAACTTATCATCATACTCAATCTTCATGTGTGTTTCTTTTATGCCGCCAATGGTCCATGTCAGTGTTATTAATACATGTATGCCTAATGACCAACTGAGTGTTTTACAAGGACAATTTAAAAGCAATTATTAAACCTTAGCATATCTGCCTTTCTTACATGGAGGGGAATATGCTTTTGCATGCAATTTGACATCCCTGTGGGCAATAAATTCCAACCCAAATGAGTCAAAGTTCCTTTACTTTTACAGATGAGAATGGCTGTGTAGTGCCTTTAATTCTGTATAGCATCATCACATTTGGTTTTTACAGTATAGCTTATCAGGGACATACAACAAATATCATTCAAAACTAGAGTTTTAGAGTGTTTTTTTTTTTTTTTTTTTTTTTTTTTGCTAGGATGTTTTCTTCTTCTTCAGTTTTCATGTTCTTTGTTTCTAGTCCAAGTCTCATCAGTGTTTTCCCCTGCCAATTCTGAAAACTTTCTCCGCTCCCTCTCACAAGAAAGTCGTCCTTTGGAAGACTACGTGAAGTTCCTCGAGCTCAGCCACCTGGGGCTTCATGTATTAACGCTGCGTATGCACAAAAACTTTGCGTATGCCAGCTTACACACTCACGGTTGGCTGTACTAAAAGTGAAATTAACGCGAGAATGTGCGTTCCTCCACGCCAACTTCATGTCTGGCGTATGTACATTTCAAATGTTTTTTGTCCATTGGCGACTCTTGCAGGCAATGAAGTGAAGTTGCAAACATTACACTACAAATTGTTGTACAAGTCTATCACATCACTACCTGTGAGAAGCATTGCTATTAATTTGCAATTTATTAAAAAAAAAATAACATACTATTGTTGTCACACCTTATGGGAATATTCTATTATGCAATTAAGTAAGAACATATAAAAGCATGTGCAAATTGCTACAACCCTTAGTCTATGGCAATGGCGGCGTTGGCCTTATTAGATGGCATTGCTAATGGCAGAATCCGAAGAGAACGAGTTTTCAGGGACCACAATGATTTTCTGGCACAGGCACGGCAAACAACTTGGTGAGGCCCGTCAACATTATAAATGTCAATATAAATGGTAATCAGAAACAAAGTTCATTTTTTGACCAATTCCTTTAATGAGTGGCTTATGTATGTGAGTGCATCAGTGATATTTTTCAGGTGACTGTTAATTTCTCCGATGGCCATAACGATTTGCTGTTGTGACTCCAGAACAGCATGCGTCAAGATGCCGGAGACACTGGAGACGCCGGACACAATGGGCCCTGGCTGCTCAGGAGGGGCGGACTCCGAGTGCGTGCCAGTGGATGTTCCTACTGTTGCACCATATAAATCCAAATAAACAAATGCACATGTTAACTGTGATTTGAGTCTGTTCCTTACTAATGGGTACAAGCATTTGCCATAAATGCAATGTAAACGTAAAATCTCTGGTGTACTTTTGGTCAGCTACATTGGCTGGTAAGCTATGTGTACCTAAGTTAAGCAAACAAATTACAAATTAGCTACATTCGTGGCAGTCCTGTGGTAAATCAGAGTCTCCCACAGCAACATATACTATTCCAGAGAGTAAAGTGTCACCTACAATAGAGGCAACTCTCTGCTCAAAGGGTGTAAGTTCATCGACCCCTGTACCACTGCCTGTTCTGCCCACACTTTGTTGGTTCGCAGCAGTTCTCTGCTTAACTTCAACCTTTAAATCAGACCATTTCTTTTTAAAGTAATTTACAGTCTAAATTTTGAGATCCCACCGCATTGATGGCGTCAGCTAAACTACCATATTAAAATGTATTTAATTAAAGGAGGAGACAAGGTGGGGTGTTGTGCTTGTGCATGCACGCTCAATTCCATGTTAATTGGGATGTACAAAGAGAATAATGTGTGGGATCCTGCGTACGCAGAGATTCATACATCTGTTTTTTTTTGTTGTTTTTTTTTTTGTGCGTACACACATTTACAGCTTTGTCTGTACGCAGTGTTTTAGTATGATTTCAACGCATTGACTGCAGAGACGACACCTTGAAGACCTGTTTTTGGAGTGGACTGGATTACCACCTTTTCCGATTGCTGCCAGCGGGAGCTACCACCCGCACGCTGGCACAATACATAGACCATGCATTGCGGCTGCCATTCACTGTCAGCGAAATGGAAGAGGAGAACATTGCCACTTAGCTGTAAACTCCCCAGCCCACATCCACCATCCTGCCATCATAAATCCTCATTCCAGTTACCTCACCTGCCTCCCTAGTCCTTCCCCACTCCTCCACCCACCAGCCACGAACCCAGAGTCAGTGCCAAACCCCGCCAAGGATCTAAAGACTGAGGCCACCGCAGAGCCAGAGCCTGCTGAGTCTGTCCAGGTGTGTGAGACGGCCCGAATGTCCGTCCTGGAGCTCAAGTCTGAGCGAGTGTTTGTCCTGGAGCCCGAACCTGCACTCACTACGTGCATGAACTACAAGCCAGAGCCCACAGCTGACCCAGAGCCAAAGCCTGCCAAGGCTGACCAGGTGTATGAGCCGGTATCGATGTTCATCCCTGAGGGACTGCTGGTTGAGTTGGACATCATGGAGTTCCATTCTTCCTCCCAGCCCTGAATCCGATTCCTCCACATGTGAACTCCTGGATTTCCTGATCTCAGCCCAAATTCAAGACCTGTTTCCGACGCTGCTCCAAGTCAAAAGTAACTTATGCAGTACTATAGAACATGACATGGCAAGCTAGGCTGATTTTAGACTGAGTTTACTTTTTTTCCCGATGAGGGAAGGGGTTGACAGGGCCAAGGATCAAGGTCACGTTTTGGTACTGCACCACACCACACCACACCACACACACGTCAAAGTAGCTGGAGCAACTTTTCTCTATTTACGAATATGACAAGACACGCATGGGCAAGTAACACATGTTCGCAATTTCCTGTAAAAACCATCCCGACAGGTCTAAAAAAATGTTTAAAAGATTTATTTATAGTATTGTATAGTATAGTAGTATAGAGTAGACATGAAGCGAAGGGAGATAGAGAGGGGGACTGGATCGGGAAAGATCCACGAGCTGGAACTCAAACTCAGGTCACCCGAAGCGGCTGTCTGAGCTACCCATGAGGCTGTTGGCTCTGACATTTTATGTAATATTTGCATTTAATTTTTAATTTAATTCAATTATTAGTAGTTTTAGTTAACAAAAACAATAACTGCTCTGGATATGACTCAGGTTGCTCTTAATTGTAGTGTCCATCGGATGAAAAAATTAACAAATCGGATGAATTTTTTTTACAAATTAAGTGCAAAAATTAAGTGCAATCATGCTACATGTCTGAGCTACCCATGAGGCTGTCGGCTCTGACATTTTATGTAATATTTCCATTTAAATTTTAATTCAATAAAATTTTTAGTAGTTTTAGTTAACAAAAACAATAACTGCTCTGGATATGACTCAGGTTGCTCTTAATTGTAGTGTCCATCGGATGAAAAAATTAACAAATCGGATGAAAAAGAATTACAAATTAAGTGCAAAAATTAAGTGCAATCATGCTACATGTCTGAGCTACCCATGAGGCTGTCGGCTCTGACATTTTATGTAATATTTCCATTTAAATTTTAATTCAATAAAATTGTTAGTAGTTTTAGTTAACAAAAACAATAACTGCTCTGGATATGACTCAGGTTGCTCTTAATTGTAGTGTCCATCGGATGAAAAAAATTAACCCTGACAGACAGTGTAACTACAAGCACTAAGCAGTGGTCCCGCCCTCACAGGAAAGGCAGAGTTGCCAGTAAATGGGGTGTATCCCATTGATTGTAGCACATCCCAGAAAGAATATAATTCCTTGTTTTGCGGGTTAGGTGTTACATGATGAGAACATAATGTACCAATTTGTGTCGGTAAACACACTATTAGGTGATCTGCAACAGACAGCCATTAACATCAGAGACCTTCCCAGCAAGGTATTTCAGCTTGGTTTGATGGCAATGAGATTTTTTTCTTTTCTTTATCTCAACATCAGGATGGTCCAGTTCTTGATCAAATAACTTACTTTAAAACATTTCCATTCAGTAATCAGGGGCGTCGGACTGGGGGTAAAACCAGTACTGATTACCAGGGCCCCAAGGGAGAGAGGGCCCTTGAAAAGTCTGGAATATATTTTATGTTACCTAGATATTTTCATTTCCTAATTAAATTTCATAATGAATGTCAGATGAAATGTAAAATTAGTGTATTGGCTGAATAACTTTGTTGATTGACTGACTGGTCCCACCCCTTGCTAATGCGCCAAATGGTTTAGTCCATCTGCACGCATTTTGTTTATGTTAGTTAGTTCAGCATCTGGAGGAGCGCAAACTTCTGCTGTAGAAATGTCTTTCTCAAAGCAAGGCAAATCAGGCCCCCCAAAATGAAAGGAACGACATTAGAAGGAAAGAAAACAAAATGATGGGAAACAATTGGTAACTGACTTATTTTCAAAGAAAGGTGAGCACAATCTAGAACACGAAATCTGTAGTGCTAAACTGCTTGAATATCTCCGCGATCGTTAGTGCTAAAAATCAACTGAGACAACCCACTGAAAGAGCAGAACATACACTTTCAGATGATAATTTGGTTATACATGTAATCTGAGGTAAAGGCTAAATAAATCAACTGTACACTAACAATGCTGTTTGCACAACACACCATTATAATAGCCTAAATTGAAACCTGTTTAATTTTAAATTAATAGGCTATAATATCTAAAATTAGCAATAATTAGCAATTATATAGCCTACGTTGAGTGTTATATACAAAAAAAAATTGTAATATCATTTAGCTTAAACTTAGTAACCACAGTAAAGTAGGCTATAGAATGTTGAAAGGAGGTTTAAAATGTGTGTGCACACATGACAAATTATCAGGCTACTCTAAGCATTTACAGTTAATAGTTATTACGCTATAAATATCTAGGTCTACAGATTCATGTGTGCAGAGGCCATATTATTATTATTATTTGTTTTTTTGAGGAACATGGGGGCCCATCAGGACTGCCTATGCATAGGGCCCGGGATCTTGTGCTACGCCCCTGTCAGTAATTACAAAGAAACAACAACACATTGGATTAAGCGTGACATTTTAGAAAGACTGAAGTATTGTTTCCTTGTAAAATGTACTCCAATAATCTTTTATTTACAACTTTGAAAAATCATTTTTATAGTGTGCCAAGAGTTCAGAGACATCTAGCCACTTTTGATATCTCTGGAATCTGTTGTTGTATATTGTGTTTGGAGACTCCTGACACCTGCAGGATAATGTGACAGGCCTGGAATGAAGTCCGTAATATTGGGGAACACTGTATTACTCGAAGACCCAAACGTCTCTTTTTCACACTAGACAGGAAATCATCTGCTAAATTGGATCAATAACTAATTAACACTTAGCATCTTTGTGCCACTTTAACTCTTCACACAAACACTTTCCCTTGCTGGCCACCCTGCGGAATCAAGCATAATTTAGCTATTTGCTGAGCTCTATGCTATCTAATTTTTTTCTCACTTAAAGCACTTACTGTACAAGGTCTTCAGAATAGATAAAGGGCTGTATTGATCACAATGGTGCCGAGCTAAGAGACTCGCAGAACCACTAGAGAGATAAATGAAAGTCTGGGTATTATTAGGGTAGTGAACAGTACAGTGTCTGAAAGGTCATCCACTTGTTTAGAATAGACATAGAAAGCCAACAATCTGAAGAGAACCTTTGTTGCCTAATCTGCTTTGACTAACTGGTGAATAGTAGATGATGATGATTACTTAACTTTTACAGCATGTTGAAATAAGGTGATCCGGATGGTTTATTTTGATTGTTCACTTTATACATTCTATATACTAACTGTAAGTAACTTTGCAACTATGTCAACTAACTCTAAGGGTTAGTAGAATAAGTTGATACATAATTTTTAAAGTCACTTAAAGTCAGTAGAATGTATTTTTCAGAAAAAAAATAAATAAATAAAGTGTTAGCAGATATTAAGCAGACAGTCTACTAATTCTCTAATGACTTGTTTACATGTAGTTGCAAAGTTACTTATAGTTAATAGAATGTCTAAAGTAGACCATCAAAATAAAGTGTTACCCTTAGGATTTTAGCTTGGCAGAAGTTAAAGCCATTTAGACACAAGAACATCTAGAGACTGTGGGATGGGCTCTTTTGACAAACAAGAAATTAGAGGACGCTATGGGATGCACTATTGTATTGTTTTGTGATTACAGCTACTAAAATTACAAATCACACAAAAAGAGGGCAAAAAAAAAAAAAGATAGGATTGGGAACACATGTCCAGCGGGGCCATTACTCTGGTGAGAGGATCAGATGTATAGGTGAATTATTGATGCAATGAGGATCATTTGTACAAAGACAAATGTGTTCTGGATGGAGCCAGTGGCTTTATGAGCAAAGAACTGTTAGTCTGTGCCTCCAGTGGAAGATTAGTGGAGGTTTGGGTTTAGCATTTGCATATCAACACTACTGGCTAAGACTGTTTTCACATTTGGTGTAATTGTTTGGTTTGAATGAGTTTGAATGCGCCCCCTTACCACTGCCCCCTGCAGTTCTCTTTTTACTTTTAATTATTTTACTTCCAACTGCTATACGCTTGCAGCTTTTTACTGATTTAACTAGGTAATGACTTGAGAGAAAAATATGCTTGCTTAAAGTTTTTTCTTTAGTTTTATTACTAAAACAACACACACTGAACAACACTTGCATCTGTCTGATGAGGATACACTGAAATGCAAAGAATGTGAGTGGCAAAAGTTATCTGTGGTGACAAGCAGCAATTAAACAGACCTACAGTATTATGCTTCACTTTCACATATTAGGCTGCATTTCGTAATATATAATTGTCTGTTGCGGATGTATTGCAGAAGATGCAAAAATGTTAGACGTTCTCCAAAAGCAATTTATTTTGAAACCAGCAGTTGTAAGAAATGCATTATACTTCAGTGATTTGTACACAAAGATACAAATTACAAGTCATAATTATTGGTTCACTTCTGCAACCATTAAAGTAATTGTCTCTGAAATTACTTTTTGTAGAGTTCATGAACATTTAGAGTTTTACCTTATCCATTCAGCAGAGATGTTTACTGTTAGCTGCTCTCATGGGGGGTTGGGGGCTAGTCAACCACTGGAATCCTCCTCACACAATGGACAGAGGAATGTGGACTGTGTCTTTCCTGGACATTATATCAACAGAACTCTAAACCTCTCGTTTACCTTGATCCAACGTTAAGACATGTGACATGTCACAAGGATGAAGATGAAGACGAAGGAGAGTTCAAAAAGGTTTCTATAAACAAAATGGTTATTTAAAAAAATAAAATAAATGAGGTAATCCACAATGATGAGTCCAGATAACTGTAACATGGCATGCTGCTTTTGATATTTATTTTGTATTTATTTATTTTTTTAATCTTTTTTGTAAATCTGTATTTTTATTTATTTTTTGAATGTGTTTGTATTTTATTTCTATATTCTTGAAGTCTACCCAGGGGTGGGATAGGTTTGTGGTGGGTTCTAGGTTTGTATAGTTGCTTGTCCCCTATCAAAATCTACTCTCAATGCTGGTAAAAGCTATTTTGCACCCTCACCAAGCAAACAATGTCACACTGGGTGAGGGATGCAATTGCTCTAGCCTACAAGGTGTGCGGTAAAGCTTTGCCTCTAGAAGTTAGGGCTCATTCTGCATCCTCCAAGGCTTTGGCAAGAGGCACCAAGTATGTAATGCGGCAGGCTGGTCCAATGTTCATGCCACTCCGGGCTCACATGTCCTTGAGTCAATATCCCAAGCTCGTGTCTGAGACGTCTTTCATGTTTGTGAGCACACACTATACAACCTTGAGGGGTCCAGACACTTCACAGTGCGGTGGTGTTGGTATTCTCGTTCCCATAGCGCTGTCTGCGCAGCACCGAGAGTAGCTTTTGATAGGGAACGTCTCAAGTTACTTGACTGTAACCCTGTTCCATGAAAAAGTGGTAACAAGATGCTGTGCTTCAAAGCCGCACTGGGGGCGTGTCCAGACGTCCCTTCAGACAAAGTGATACCTGAAGGCGCACCTGTTTCACATCCATTCATAGCCTCTAACGAGCGTGCATTCCAATGACGTCATCGTCAGAGGTTATTTAAAGCCAAGGAGTAATATTAGTTGTTGTAATAGTTTTTGATTTCAAAAAGCCTATATGAAAAACTGTAGCGTTCTAATATATTTAGCAACAGCTGACGTGTCAGTAAGAAGAATAAAACTCTTGCTCATTAAGCACACACACACACACACACGCACACACACACACACACACACACACACACACACACACACACTGGGTTTCCATGATTTATGTAGACTTTCAATAGACATAATGATTTTTATACTACAATCTGTTTATTATATCCCCTACCTCTAACCCTAACCGTAACCCTAACCCTAAACTCAGCCCTCACAGAAAACTTTCTGCAGTTTGACATTTTCAAAAATATTACTGCATGATTTATAAGCTGTTTTGATCATAAAACATGTTGGTGTGATAGTAAGAAAAGAGGGATGCAAAGTTATATTATTACAGGTTGTACCATCGCCTAGCTTAAAGTCCTTGCAGGTGCCTAATTGCTCTGATAACATCATGTCTTCTGTGATGACAAACAGACATATTCTAACTAATGTTCTCTGTCTTCACAGCTCTTAATCTGGCCAACAGAGCAGTGACCTTTCCTTAGTGGCCTTTACATTTTAATGAAAGGTCTTCTGAGAGGTTAAGGGAGACATTTGAGAGAGAACCGTACTTAAACTCTTGAAGAAAGAGAGAGAGAAAAAGAAAGTGGGAGTACATATGAGATGGAAAGAAACAGAATAAGGTTAAAGCTATTTAGTGCCCTACTTTTGTTTGTCCTCGGGTGCTGTGTGAAGCTGGCATGGTAAATACCTAGGTTTACAGGGTATTCGCCCAATAATGTGTTTTCATTGTTTAAGAAAGCATGACCTTGCCTTCCGTTGCATGTAACTGCACGCTCAGCCCCAGGCGCGCAGCGGAGCAATGCTATCAGACAAGCCATAATCTGGACAGATAAACCAAGTGTCTGAATTATACAGGAATTTCTTTTCTTTTCTTTTTTTTTACTGGAAGTGCAAGGGGGCTTAATTGAGGAGATAGTGTTGTTCTGATGTTGATATCGTTATTGTTTATTTTTTTAAGCATTATTAAACTGCATCAATAAACTGAATTTAACAAAATGTATTTATAATTTACATTTATAATAGCAGATTTAAATATTGAGTATATACTTAATAGTAGGATCTCTAGTAGATAATGTCACCATTATGTTCAGTTTAGTTCAATTCAATGACTTTTAGTTATTATGATTTCTGTGTTTCAGCTGTGTTTGATTAATAATCTCGTTTGTGTTTGCTTTATAAGTTGTACCTTCACAGTTACTCTTTGTCTGGTCACTATTTAAAGTGTTTGCTACTGCCTGTCTCTTTGGAATTATTATTAAAACTAGAGTTGTTTGGAACTTTATTAATCTGCGTTTGTCTGTCTTCCTGCAAACACCAGTGACACTTACATTGTTAAAGCTATTAAAATGTCACATAACAGATGTAGGCCTATTTATTTACACAATTTGATGTTGGAATTGGTGGGAATAATTAAATCAGAATATATAGGGAAAATATTGATTTTATTCATTATAAAAACAATATATAAAATAAATGTCACTGTTTTTTTTTTACCTTGTTTTTGTTCATATTCATGTCCACGTTAATGTTTCAGTTCATTGTTTGTTCTTTTTCAAACTCCTATTTTTATTTTATTCAGATTATAACCTTAGTTTGGTCACAATGATTATGCATGGCAAAAGGTGCTTAACAGACTGTATTGTGGAAGTTTGATTATGACTCTGTTGCTACAAATGAGTGACTGGAGAAATAAACAGCTGTTCGATATGCAGCCAATGTTCTGCAAGTTTTGGCCAGGTTGTGAGATTGTCTGCCGCACCTGCTCAGAACTGACTGCTTATGCTTAGGTGGGTGAATCAAATTTGTTGTGCATCTTGTGCAATGTGATTTTCAAATAATGCAGTTTAATAGATGTTTTCTATAATAAATGATGTTGAATTATTGCCCTGATACATCATGATTAAATAATGTTTTATATATATATATTTTTTTTCGTATTACATTAATGACAATGTGGTGCCAAATAATGCAAATATATTATTCTTCTTTTACTTAACCCTTAAATGTATGAATGTTTCACCAATCATTATTACATATTCGGGTCTTTAGCGACCCGGATCTATATCTAACACATATGGATCTCTATGTCACGATACTATAAAACTCTCCTGATTACAGGAACCAGAAGAATAAAACAAAGCATATTGTGTTACTTTTTGGAGTTTGGAAGGGTGCAGTTTGAGCAGATGTTTTATACCATCATCACTGTCCTCGTCAGAGCTCATTTCTCAGTACATTCAGCATCTGGCTTATATTCACGATCTCAAACTTATTCCCAAAACTATAATTTTCAACATCTTTAAAATCAATATTTTAATCAGCTTCTTCACCAGATCCACCATCAGACAGTTAAAGGTGCCATTGCATGGATTATTTTATTATTTTAGAATGTTTCCTGGGTTGCTCTTATAATGTTAGTATGTTTTTTTAGATCAAAATTTGTTATAATTTAGAAATAAAAGGCATTTTTCCTAGCCTGATTTTAGCCTCTGATTTGAACATTCTGTTTGAAGGGGCATGTCTGCTGTGAGACTTCAGTGTAAACGCCCACTGCTGTGATTGGCTGCTGTGAGACTTCAGTGTAAGCCTGTTGATCACGTGAATGAAGATCTTATCATTGCAACGCAGTTTCTGCACTCTCACTAATGATTTCACCAATGCAAACATGATGTACGTACAGTAAGAGCTTCGTTGTGCAGTGTAACAGCGTCATTGATTTCATAACGAGTTTTGGCAAGTGTCCAGATAAACTCGCGCTGTGTGATTGACAGCTTGGGCGACTGGAAAGGGATTGTTCTTTGATCGCTTTATGTATATTAATCACAGTTTAAGTAAGATTATTTTCATCCTACTAAGAGAAACGACGTGAAGTTGATCGTTTAGTCACTGGCTTGATTTACTGATGCATAAACAGTATTGAACGACTTTGAGAGAAAGATTATCTGTCTGAACTTGAACAATTACACATCAGACATTCACATAACCCACTGGTTCTTCAGAGGCTCGGACGAAGGAACTAAAAAAATACCTTTGTGTTCATTTGTACATCAAAACACTGAGCAACTGCCATGCTTCGCTCGTTTGCAAGCCATGATGTCTCTCGAGGAAAAATGATTCGGACGATGATTCGGCTGCGCAGTTCCGCCTGGCCTTGAACATGGGCTGGCATATGCAAATCTTTGGAGGCGTACATATTAATGATCCCGACTGTTGCGTCACAACATTCAACATTCAACATTCCTCACCCCCATATTTTTCAGGGGTGTTTTTCAAAAACGAGATTTAAATAAGAAGGAGAAAACAATGGTGTTTGAGACTCACTGTATGTCATGTCCATGTACTGAACTCTTGTTATTTAACTATGCCAAGATAAATTCAATTTCAAATTCTAGGGCACCTTTAAACTAATATATGATAGTGTTCAGTACTTGCTCAGCAGTAAATCACTGAGCCATTTCAAGTTTTGCTGATGATACTTCCTATCCTTTTGTTTTCTGCATGCGGTAACTATAAGTGAAATGTCACTTCATCATTGTGTACCATACATTGCCACCTTGTAGAATAAAGGTGAACTGCACTTATTCAGACATCAAAGATTCAATTAGTGTTGCGCAGAAAAAATATACTTACACCTTTAACACACCTCAGGTCATAAGCGACCCTATGCAATTTTTACAAAAAATGAATGAAAAAACAGGCATTCTTTTATTATTATTTTTTTTTTCTTGTTATATTGTTTATAATGAATTGAATGAGGAATACTAAGACTACATTCACTGAAATGCCTACAATATCATTGAGCCACCAGCACATAGATCAGCAGTGGTGAAAACTCGTTAGTTTAAGCCCGGCTTGTTTTGCAGCTGATACAAGTAAAGGATCAATCCAGATGATGTTGTCATTACTTATGTGTAGTGTGTGTCTTTGACAGAGGGATATATGATCCCAGGAAACACAGCCTTGAGAAGCCAGAGGTCTGAACTAACAGTTTGTAATGACAGATTGCAGGATCCCTGGGGGGCTGCCGGGTGCTGATGGTGGGACACTTTGAAAATTAAGCCACAAATCAAGATGCAATTATTAACGTGTTCTGCGGCTCTTGGCTCTGACTTGTGCATGTGGATCTGGACAGGTGCACTTACACAAAACCATTTCAGCAGGTGTGTTTCGAACAGGTGTCTGCCAACAACAGATGAATCGCTCAAAGGCAGCACAACTGCAGCCATATGGAAATATATGTTATTGTACAGAGCACCCAATTGCACCATTTAAAGGTTTTGTACATCAGTGCATGTTATTGCAAATGGAAAAAAATAAATAAAAATAAGATCTTTTTATTTTACTGACTGTATTACAGCATAAAGAATGAATGAGAAATGCAGCAATTTGTTTGTTTTTTTCAATATATTTACATAAAGTATTTACATGCAAAAAATACAAAGTTGAAACAACAACAACAAAATCATGACGTAATAATAATTACAAATCAACAACAACAAAACATTAAAAACATGTAATACTTATTATTTAATTTCATTGTAAATATTCTGCTAAGATTGTATATTTCAATATAATTCCTACAGAAATTCCTACAGAAATATACTCAAAATCAAACAGTGCTTTCAGATCATACACACGAGTCAATAAAATAAGCATTACAGATCATACACTACATCAAAAAATGGAGAACAGCATCCAGAACGTTACATAAAAAGAAAATATTGTATACAGTAAACAATTTTTTGCAATAACATAAAAATGTATAGTAATTGCAACTGCAAGGTGAATATATTGTATACTGTATGCACTGCAAGTATAGTATTGTACTGAATATTGAATAGTAGACCTATTGAATGTCTGTATATTCAGCACTTGCATACTGTAAAAAATACAGCAGTCGAACTGCAAAAGCCAAAAAAAAAGGTCTATAGAACTCTAAATGAAAAGCATTTAGCATTTATGGTACACTCAAATACTGTAAGTTGTGCAACTGCAAAATCAAGGTCAACGAGAGATCAATTCTGCTTCAGCATCATGTCTTCCTGCTGGCTCTGGCCTAAGGACTTTGTGCACATCACAGGCAATGTTGTCTTTTGCCAGACGAAGGGAAAAACCTTCTAGTCTGACACATCCAGCCTTGACAACACTGTCCACACCTTGCTCTTTCTCATCCTCATCCTCATCCTCATCCTCCTCTTACATATACTCTTCCTCCTCTCCCTCTCAGATTGTTTCCATCTATTTTTCGTATCATCATTCAGTGCATCTGTGCACTCTGAACTGGCTCATATTTCATGCAGTTGGTTTGATCGCATCATTAGAAATGTGAACAATTTTGTATCGTTGTGTGTAAACGATGACAACTTGTATTGTAGTTGTGTTAAACCTTTGCCTCTTGTGTTTAGTGTTTTGCAACACAAATGTATCACAGTGCGAAACAGTGTCTAACTGCCTGAACTTATTTAAGGTTTTGCAGAAATAGTTATTTATTTGACTAATTGGTTTAGGCTACAGAGCATGGAGTTTAGTGGTTTAGCAATTCAGAAAAACTGTAAGAAAGAAAAATGGTCAATTTTGTTCCAAAAATTTATTGTTCTTTATAAAAACATTTATATACCGGTGACCAATAAACTGACCTGGAGACTAATGCAATATCAAGAATTTTTTGAATCTCCATCTCAAGAAATTTACATAGCCAAAAGTGGATTATTTATGACAAGAAGAGTTTATGTCTAATAGATTTAGAAATGGGTCACTGGAGTGTGTTTCCCATACAGCAACATAACTCGCTGCTTAACTACCGTAGTACGATGCATCGTTAAAGAAATCAACTAGCTTTCCCGAAACCATTTTGTCACAAATTGGTCGTTCAACCACATTGGTTAATGATGTCACGTAGGTGGTGGAGTTATAACTTCTTTTAATGAATCTGTTTGAGATCGAATTAATGCTAGATGTTTTGCTTTAAATTACGGAAATGGCATCTGAGGACTATTTGTAATTTTTCTGAGCTTTAATCCAGATTCAATGATAGGCTCATTCTTACGTGCTAGAGCACGTTCGCACATGCACACTCTTCAAAAATGGTGCTTTAAATCTCTTGACAAACTAAAAGACGTAAATGACATTTGTATGTATTCTAAATAAAAGATACTGATTGTAATGAATGTCAGCTTTCTTATTTTGCTCAATACAAGGATTTATTAAGTCCACATGTCATGCAAACAAGAAACTACACTTCTCGAGACCTGTGGTTCCAACCATACAACTTTGTGATGCTGTTTGGTTTCGGGAAACACAGAGTCGTTGAACTATGCTGATAACGACGGAACTTGCGACCAAAGGTGTCAAACGATGCTTTTGGAAAACGCACCCCAGGACAGAAGAATTGTTCTGAAATGAAGAGCAAACAGAAAAATACAGGATTTAGCATGAGGGATTCTTTATAGCTCAAAGTCACTGTGCTTAAAAAAGAAAGATGAATGAAGATAAGATTAAAGGAGGATAAGAAGGACTAGAAAACAGCTGATCGATGGCTCTGCATGAAGATCCTTTGTGCTGTAATTACAGCAGAGTCACATAGCTGCCTTTGTTTCTCAGCACTGAACTGATGAGCAGTTTCACGCCAAAGTTTGTATGGAAGAAAATTCAGAGAAGGTCACATCCATGGTTATGGAGCTATGAAAACACTTTTTTTTCCACTTTTATCAGGTGTTTGTTTTGTTTTTCATGGATCCATTTTGCTTTGAAAATAAATAGCAAGCCTGGCAAATGTCAACATGAGCACATTGATTGCCACAGCTGAACCCAATCCCATCGAGTGAGGACAGAAAATCAGTGGATTGAGTTATCTGAGGCTCAGGTCTTGACCTTTGTGCTCCTGCCTGTGATAGCAGGAGCCTTTATTGATAACATTTCTCAATAAGGGCCTTCTGAATAGTGATCGGAACAACTTCAAAATGAAACGGGGGATCGATTATAAATGTCTCAGTCTATGTCGATCACAATAGAAGATGAGAGAAGAGGGTAGTTTGTAGTAGAATCAAAATATTTAGAACGGTTTTCCACGTCCAGCCAATTAGCCTTTTTTGTGAGTACCAGCATGCTTTGTGAATAGTTTTTTAAGGATTCTTTGATGGATAGTTGATATAAAATACATTTATTTGAAAAAAAAAAAAAAAAATTGTAACATTTATAATCATTTTAACTGTCACTTTTTATCATTGTAATGGATCCTTCATGAATAAAAGTAATTATTGCTTTAAAAAAAATCTAACTTTCCCCAAACGTAAAAATAAATAAATAAATAAATAACTATATGTAATATATTTACAAATGTAAAATGCAATGTAAAAATGCAAGAAGTTTTCTGTGGGTAGGTTCAGAAGGGGATACAATAGAATATACAGTTTGTTTAGTATAAAATAATTATGTCTATGGACCCAACATATATATGTGTGTGTGTGTGTGCATATGTGTGTGGCCACCTATGATTTTTTTTTATACATTTACATTATACTGTAAATTTCATATATGGGTAAACTCTGAATATTATGAAGGACTAAAAATGACAGAACGAAAAATAAATAAATAAATAAATAAAAGTAGAAATAAATAAATAAATGCAGAAATAATAGTGAAAATAAATACATTTTGGTATTATAAATGGCTATTTCTGTATTTTTACATGTATGTATTTATTTATTTATTTATGCATTTTTATATGTATTTATTTATGTATTTATACATTTATTTATATATTTATGTATTTATATATTTATTTATTTATATATTTATATATGTATTTATTTATACATTTATTTATTCTTACATTTATTTATTTCTGTATTTTCACATTTCTACATTTATTTATTTCTGTATTTCCACATTTCAACATTTATTTATTTCTGTATTTCCACATTTCTACATTTATTTTTCCCTGCGCATGTATGCTAATTGACCAATGGCTAACCACGCCCCCTCCACTCACTCAGACAAACAGTCAACATTCGGTAACAGGCGCTGTGGCAGCTGTCACAGTAGGAGACATTTCACAGGAGTCAATTGATGATTTTTTGGAGACAGAAAGATTATATATCATCTCGATGTCACCAAAAGGGCCTTAAATATGCATTGGAGGGTTATAATAATAATTTTATAGTTGAGAAGGTCGATAAGCTTCAGCTCCAGAACAAAGATTTACAGTTCACAGTGTAAACGTTATAGTTTGGTGCTATTTCGCTTCAAACGCTCGCTTTATACGCGTGTCCTATTCGCTTTGGATTCAAAATGTTCAAGCGTCGAACTAGACGCGGATACGCGCGAATTTGACGCTCTATTCGCGTTTGGTGTGAGCGCAGAATAATGAACAGGCTGCGATGTCAAGATTGCATTGCTGGAATGTGTGTGTGTTTTTGTCAAACTGTAAACTCTTGTCAAACTGTAACCTACAACTGTCACCCAACCAAAATCACACACACACGCCATTTAAAGCCAAAATGACAAGAAAAAACATAAAAACGAATGAAAACCGATAACCGCAATGCATTGCAATGGACGAGGAAGCAATCAGAGAATGTCCGAGTGTATTGGGTTAGCTATGCGTACTGTGATTGGCTCATCGCGTTTGGGGGCGTGGCTTAGCCATTGGTCAATTAGCATACATGCGCAGGGAAAAATAAATGTAGAAATGTGGAAATACAGAAATAAATAAATGTAGAAATGTGGAAATACAGAAATAAATAAATGTAGAAATGTGGAAATACATAAATAAATAAATGTAGGAATAAATAAATGTATAAATAAATACATATATAAATAAATAAATATATAAATACATAAATAAATGTATAAATACATAAATAAATACATATAGAAATGCATAAATAAATAAATACATGTAAAAATACAGAAATAGCCGTTTATATTACCAAAATGTATTTATTTTCACTATTATTTCTGCATTTATTTATTTATTTCTACTTTTATTTATTTATTTATTTATTTTTCGTTCTGTCATTTTTAGTCCTTCATAGAATATATGGGTATCTCTGAATAAATTGTTCTATTATTTGAAGCAAAATGAGTCCTAGCTAACATCAATTCACATTTGTTTTGCTTAACCCGTGGTATAGGCCGGAGCATACACTGTGAGCTGATGTGTGCTATAAATTTTCTTGTCGATTGGCCTTAGGGAGTGATTTGATGTTCCTCAGGGGACGTTCAACAAAAGGGTTTGCACTTAGAAAACTAACACCAAACATATCGCTGTGCTCACTGCACTCTCATTAGCTTTTGAACAAATACTTCTTATTTAGAACGAGGTTGCTCAGGATATCACATGAGTTTCTTGTGGCTGTTACTTTATATTTACAGTAGTATATATAGGTACAAAGGCAGCGGTGTGGATGGGGAGTTCCTGTCATAGCGGTGATGGAGCTTCCTGGCAAACCAGCCAATCCTGGCGACGGAGTTTATGTCTATAACCTCTCATGCTCTATAAACCTAAATTGTTCTATCAATCACAAAAGCACAATTATCAGCAAAATCTCAAGCCACTGCTTCTGTTATCATCATTTATGCTGGATTTTTTTTCACCCCATAGTGGGAGCGCATAATGGCGTTTAGATTGATTCAGACGGAATTTACTGGACAACCAAGTGTAGTTTTATTGCAACAGGGACTCTGAAATGACTTTAGAGGGTCGGAACACATCAGTTCTGCAAGCTGTTGTGACGTTAAGCAGGTGAGGGGTCGAGAGAGGAAGGCGAAAGAGTTAAAGAATAAATGTGATTACTTTGAAAGCTATTGGTTTAGGCCAAGTAAAGTGGTTGAGACAAGTTGAAAAACACCCGCCATCACACAGCTTAAATTGCAACAGTGAACAGAACCAAACACAAACACCAACAATTATATTCAAACGCACACATATCGCAACACAATCAAGCTGTATATTGACCCACCGAACTCTCTTTGGGGAACATGCACACCCCTTTCTGTTAATCTTCTCCAACTATTCCAGACACTGCTTCACTCCAGCCTCTCCTAGGCCCCGCCGGTGAAATCGATGCCAAGCTGGACGGAAATTTGGTTAGAGACACCGGGTGTGGTTGTAATCCCATCATGCTCAGAGTCACAGACACATTTCAGCCAGAGTTAAATATGGCTGTTTGACTGGCTGTCGTGATCGATTTCTTCTTTCGGCAGTGTTATAACTCCATCGCTGGCCTGCAGTGCAGCTTTTATTGCCGTGGCTCCTCTTGGGGGCGACGCTAATGTTGCACTAAAACTTGGAGCGTGTGCGTGCAAATGGCAGCAATTAGAGCGACACAAACTGAGCTCCGGAGAAACATTCAAGGAAATTATGCGTTGCCTACATGTAAAGCAAAAATTATATTGTTGAAATGTTGCAAAACTGTTTTTAATTGGTGCAGGCAAGAGCATGCAAAATTACTTTGGACCTTAGAAACAGGATATAATGTCTGTCTACTTAAAAAAAAAAAAAAAAAAAAAAAAAAATGATAATGATAATAGTACATTTATTATGTTAAAATATACAAACCGCTCCTACGACACTTAAATTTGTATTCTTTGTATTGAGCTGGTCAATCTGTGACACCATTGGTCAAAAGTTTTTAAGAAGTGGCCATTCCATTCCAGAATAGAGCCAGTCCTGAATGTGAGTTTGCAGTCAGTTACTGTAATTTCCTGATGACAATGCATGACGTTACTCAAAGTTGTTCAAGTTGTTGCTACAGCGGTCACATGGTAAGTAGGAGCTCTCTGAAAATTCCTAGCTTACAAGTAGTAATTACAAGCTTTATGAGGACAAACATGGCATAAACAAGCTTTTTCTATGTGCCATGTACTCCATTGTCTATTGTCTTTACCCCAAACTTCTTGTTACCTGATTATTGGTTTAATTGCCCCACCTGTTTTCCATTGTTATCTAAAAGACAATTTCCCAATTTCCTTCCCTAATTATTCCCCTTGGGTGCTCCCGAAATCGCACACACTCTTGAGTAGGTACTAATTTTAAATAAGCAATTACTTTGTGGCTGCTAAAAAAAAAAAAATATGTAAAATAGCATGAATGTGTGCACTAGTATGAATGAAATGACTACATGTGCCATGTTGTCATAATCATGTGACCTACCAAATCATCTCTTGTGGTCTCATGGGATAGTAAAGTGTCTATTATAAGCACACTTCAGAATCTCACCGGAAGTAGTAAGTCATCCAGGTACTTTTTTGCCTACTATGAATTTAAACATACTACTTTTGTCACATACTGCTTTTCGCCTACTATATAGTAGGGATGTACGTGATTTTGGATGCAGCCCTTGTGTTTTCTTTCCTGTGCTGGTTCGTTTTGTATCCCTATTCAAATTCCTCCACCCTGCTCTTCACAAGTTCTATTCTATTCTATTCTATTCTATTCTATTCTATTCTATTCTATTCTATCCTATTCTATTTATCATGTAAGTATGGAGATAAATGTTTGAATTTAAACGTCCATTTTTATTGCACATTAACAAGACTGGGAACATAAGATCTGAAATTGAATGAACAAACTTTAACAAAGGAGTAATTCAGGACAGCATTAAAACAGCAAATACTGTATGTTGACATAGAGGAGCATAATTTAGACATACATTTACAAGTGGGCAAGACAGTCAGATGTTCTGGGGAAATCTCATGGGGAAATATAATTCAAAATGCAGATCCCATATTAATCCTACTAATCAGAGAGGGAAGTGTTGTGTTTGCCCGTAGTTCTCTCAGTATGTTGTTACTCTGGTACATATTGCATTCAGTAGTTTCCACAATTCACAATACAGAATTCCCTGTGTTCCTCTACCTGCACATTTATACCCTCCATTTACGGCACTGGGACTCTATACCCCCAATTCACATCAAATGTCCCTTGTGAGATGAGTGCAGACAAACAAATGAAGAATAAATAAAGCAGTGTTACAAATGTCAGCTTGTGCTTTCGGCAGCGTCACATGGGAGCAAAAAAAGCACCAAAATAATGAGACATTATGAGCAAGTGCAGTTTATCTCAGTGCGCACAGGAGCGTGAATCAAACCAAATTCCTGCGAACTTTTAGAGGTTTATTGGAGAACATGGATCACATTGTCAAGGTCTCACCCAGAGGATTGGGTCACTTTACCTCTAGGTCACAATTGTGTTTCTGTCAGGTTAAAAATAATACACCTCAATCTGCTGTGTGTATGGCCACCGAATCTTGGATACAAGATTATGTTAACCTCATTTTATACAAAATACAGTTTACAACATGCTGATATGAAAAAATAAATAAAAATACACAGTTTTGCAGATGCAGTTGGGTAGTTTGGAGAATACAAATGGAAATTGTGTATTTTATCTATTGTTATTTTAATATTATTTATTTTAATATTTCATATTTAATATTCCAGTGACTGGCTGGATTCAGGATACTCATTTTTTTTTTTTTTTACAGACTGTCTGGAAAGTTTTGTTTACAAAACACAGTGGTTGGCACAGTGAGCACTCTTAATGATGAACTAATCACAGTTTGCAAGGTTAGTGACCTCAGATCTTTAAAAAACATATTCAGAGTTGTGTTTGAGACTGCCTCGCCATTATACAGATTAGTTTATTCTATGCCAGTGCAGTATCATATTTTTTTATTTTATTTTATTTTATTTTAGTTGCAAAAAATACATAATTATTAAATTTTGACCAAACTTTACATTTTCTTATTGATCATTCCTAAGATCAGGAATGTGTTTTAAGTAAGTCAATTATATCAATTACTTTGTATTGACATTATAATTTTATAATAATAACTTCATGGCATACATTTTTGTTGAAAAATGTAGCAAATATTCTATTCTATTCTATTCTATTCTATTCTATTCTATTCTATTCTATTCTGTAGATGAGAATTGTTATAAAACATTTCAGTTTTTTCTCATGTTGTTTTTGGATTTGCCAAAGTTTGTAACAGCAAATCTTTTACATATATTAAGGGTTTTGTTTGAGACCACCTCACCATTATGTAGATTAGTTTATAAAATGTCCCTAAAATATGATTTTCTCAGATTATACCACGGTAATAAGTTACGGCATATCAGTCAGACGGCTTTTTCTGTCCTTATGACATCCATCATTGTGAGACCATCCACTGCACATTCAGCTTCATCCTCTGAATTATATTTGTGAAAAAATCTATATGTATCACTTTTGGATGGACAGATTATAGTAAATGTTTAACTGCTCATGCCGTATCATTATTTGAAGTATTGTTCGTCCACGCTGACCTATAATTGTGGTAAAGTGTATTCAGATAATAATTTCAGATCCACGTGTCCCTAATTGGAACAAAAAATCCAAACAAACTGCAGTTCGTCGGTCTGCATGTTGTGTCTAAGCGGGCTGTTCTTGGCCAGAATAAGCTGCAATGTGGACCAGATTGTAGTCATAAGTCTGTTTTAATGAGTTCAACCCTTCCTTCTCCCTTCCTCTCTGGCAGGCGATTTTCTCTCTCTAACTCTCTCCATTGTCAGCTCATACTTTTGACATCCATGACTGCGTTTGAATTCAGATTGCCATTTTGGATGGTGATTGCCCATTGCATTGCCATATGGTAGCATCCCTGCTGGACAATGCAACAAGATGCTAAGTGGCTGTGGAACGTGAACCAGCCGGGCTCGAGTTAACGTCTCTTATGTCTAATTGAGAGCCGGCACAAAGCCGTTCCTCCATCTCAAGCCCATTCAGATCATCTATTGTTTTAGAGCTGCCTCTCGCTTCACAATAGAGTGCTTTATTTCTCATCGGCCTTGACAGTGAGAGGGAAGAGGCTGCTATTTTTAAAAGCATGTGGGTGACCGCGTTAGCTAATAAACGCTCACATTACACCAGCCAACACAGAGAAGAAGAAAGACGGAGGAGAGGGAGAGACAAACGCAGCACGCTCGGGCATTCAACAATTTGCAGGTGCACAAGCCTGACTTCTCATTACACAGAAAATCCACTCCCATCAGCCATAACGCTCCTTCAAACACCACCTCCTATATTTTATTTAAAGTTCTCTCTATGAATAGTATTACCATTGAACACAGGCAAACAGGCATTAGCTATTCTCTCACTAATGTACCGGATGATGTAGTCGCATACAACGCTAGAAGTCAATTCCGTGCATTTTACCCCTCCTTCTCTCTGGGCTACCACATCCAATGTGATTTACCTTTCTTGGACATTTAGGAAGACACGTCCGCTCACCGTGAAAAAGGAAAAGATTCACATTAGATGAACTGAATGTTCCCTGCCAGTTTGTTAGAATTGGCGCTTTTTGATGGATGGTTATAGATTTGCTGCTCCAGCAGCGTTTGTCCCTAATTGGAGTCTTATCTTGACATCTGTAAATATATGGGCATTGACTGACCAGTCAAATGCATTAGCTATTGTGTTGGTGGCACCTCATTTGTTTTCACCACAAAATTCTTTTCACGGCATATGCAGACAAAGTTTCATAAACACTGTGTATATTTGCACTTACAAGAGCTTTATGGGAAAGCCTGGTGACATGTTTGGACTCCAAATGCTGGTATGATACTGGTATCAAACACATAAATGAGAAAGTGACAAATTAAATACAATTTGAATCTGTTCATTATTTTTGTGTCTTTTTTTGTTTTTAATACAACCCGACTGAGTCAAAATGGTTGCAGATGTTGTTTCATGTTGACTTAATTACATGCTAAATTGTTTATCGTTTCCTCTCTTATACAGCCAAAATAATATATCATACCTCATATATATCAGCAAAGTTCTGTCACTTTCATCAGCAGTGGAGTTACTTAGAATTTCATTTGCAAATCCACACAATAGTTCCTAGCAAGATTATAACTACTTTAGAGTACTCTAGCATTAATAGCTAATGCCATGATATAGAGAGCCAATTTATAACATTAATGTGTTTTATCACTAATAGCACTTTGATTAGTGATTGTTACCTCATATTATTTCTCTATGAGTTTCCCCAGCATGTTCAAAATAACTGAGGCACACTTCTTCGCTTGATCACGACCAGGCCCATTTATCTCCATTAAGGATGACAGCCAGGGTGTGTTTGCATGTGACAGGAAACTGATAATGCATTCAACTATCTAATGCATGCATGTACGACCTAATTTTATGGTGAATCTTATGATTTTTTTGGGGTAAATTCCATATAAGCAAAATAAATAATTGTAAACCATGTTTTAAGTTCGATGTTGTTTTTTTATGCTTATTGTGTCTCTTAAATATATTGATAACAAAAAAATCTTTCTATACAATTCTATTTGCCAAAAAGTTAAAGTTAATTGAAAAGTAACCTATAACTTATAACTCAGTGCTGTCAGTTAATATAATTAATTACATGATGTGCTGATTAATTAATCTCAAATTAATCGCACACTACATTTGGCTGAGAAATGATCCCCTAAAGAGAAGTTGAAGTCATTATTGAGTTTAAAAAAGCATCAAATAGACAAAAATAATAATGCCATGAAATTAATGGGTTTTAAATTGGTATTACATTGATAGTTATATCTTCTTTTATGTTTGAAAAAAAGAAAAAGGTCATACATGTTTGAAACGACATGAGGATGAATAAATCATTACAGAATAAAAATTTTTGGGTGAACTATCCCTTTAATTGATTGTTTTATTAATGTGGAAATATGATAGGCCTATTCTAAATAAGAAAGTAAAACTGCCAGTAGGTGGCATTAACCGATGTCAAGCACACTTAGGTAGCTTTTGTGGATAAATCATGTACCCACTATGGGAAAATGAGCACCACAGTGTTGCAGTCAAGACTCCAGTACCTCAGACGAGGTGGAGTCCCTTGGAGCCTATAGGAAGAGGGCTATTTCGGTGAATAGCCAGGGTGACCTGAGGATCACAGTAGGACTAACCCACCGAGTCAGTCTCCGTGGGCCCCCCCACTCCTCTAGCACACAGAAAGCTGTGGAGCTTCTGGGTGGAGGCGCTGGTCCTTCTCATGGGGGAACGGTTGTTTCATTCGGGATACCGCCGTACGATCAGATGTCGATCGCTGCAACAGAGGGTGAGCTAGAGTCATTTGGGAATAAAGACTCGGCTGTTTTGCCACCTTCAGGGAGAGTAGCGCTGCTTGAGCCTGACACAGAGCTGACGGCTATGCTTTCCCAGGCCGCCGAGCGAGTCGGGCTCGAGCGGAGGCCTCCACAGTGTCCTGCGACCTTGAGGTTGGATGATTGGTATCCGTGCTGGTTCTCAGCACTCCACCCCAGTGCCATTCTTTCCGGAGGTGCATGAGAAGATTACTAGATCATGGACTGCACTGGCCGAAACCGGAGTGGCCAAGGGGTACAGTGGAGCGCGCGGTTGCGATGCAGCTGTGTCAAAATAGCGCTGCAGCCTGGAGGGGTAACCCACATCTCCCATTCAAGGCCTGTAAGTTCTTGTCCATTCTCACGGCCAAGACTTACAGAGTCGCTGGACAGGCTGCCTCCACCCCCCACGCCATGGCTCTCCTGCTAGTGTACCAAGCCTAGGCACTTAAGGAGTTGCACAAGGGTAGTTCTGACCCAGAGCTGATGCAGGAACTGCGCACAACGACGAACCTCGCCTTGCGTGCAACAAAAGTCACTGTGCGCTCCCTCGGTCAGATGATGTCCACCTTGGTGGTCCAGAAACGGCATCTCTGGCTGAACCTGGTGGATATGAGGGAGACCGACAAGTATCTCCTAGCCCAGTCTCTTCAGCAACACAGTTGAGAACGTCGCCCAGCAGTTCTCGGCTGCACAGAAGCAGACGGAGGCGATCAGACACATCCTGCCCTGGCAGCCTGCTGCTGCTTTCAGTCGGCTGCAGCCCCCTGCCCGCTTTAAATTATCAATAAAGGAGCAGTTTCCTCAACCTCTGGGTCCCAAGAGGGCATGGATGGTGGTGTGCGATGCTAAGCCTTGCCGTCCTCATCCCCCTCTCCTATCGCCAGCGGGTAGCAGTGTGCGGTTCTAGGATGCTATGCATTCTCACGCATCACCTGCCCAACCGTGGAGCCAGGTAAGTGCACCGCACACTCAGACCCCACTTTGGGACACTATGCCTTCCAAGTCGGGTCCCTGCGCCCCAGTCATTTGGCCCACTGCGGGTATGTCTGTGGTCCCTCTGGTCCTGCTTGTACGGTCTCTGGGGGCCTGGCTAGTGCTCCCCAGCTCGTCTTGCTGGCTCATTCGGACTATCAGACTTGGCTATGTGGTTCAGTTCGCCCAACTGTCCTACAGGCAGAAATCGCAGTCCTACTGGCGAAGGACGTGATAGAGCCGTTCCCTCCAGCAGATATGAAGTCAGGGTTCTACAGCCCCACTTGTACCCAAGAAAGGTGGTGGGTTACGACCAATCTTGGACCTGCAAGTTTTGAATGAGACCATTTCACAAGCTTCTGTTCAAGATGCTAACGCAGAAATGCATTTTCGAATGCAGCCGTCCAGGCATGCTGTTGTCTTCACGGATGCTTCCACCACCGGATGTTTTGTGCCATTCATATTCCGGGAATGCTCAGTCGTGCAGCCAACAAGCTCTCACGACAGCATGCGCTTCTGGGAGAGTGGAGACTCCATCCCATGTGGTCCAGCTGATCTGGAGACACTTCGGAGCCCCACAGATAGACCTGTTTGCCTCTCAGGACACACCTCACTGCCAGTTGTTTTACTCCCTGACTGAGGGGACCTACGCAAGTATGCGTTTCCCCCAGTGAGCCTACTCGCACAGACACTGTGCAAAGTCAGGGAGGACGAGGAACAGGTCTTACTAGTTGTGCCTTACTAGCCCAACCGCACCTGGATCCAATAACTCATGCTTCTCACGACAGCCCCACCCTGACACATTCCTCTGAGGAAGGACCTGCTTTCTGAGAGATGGGGCACCCTATGGCACCCGCGTCCAGACCTCTGGAACCCTCCATGTGTGGTCTCTAGACGGGACTCAGAGGATTTAGGTGATGTACATGTAACGACTGAGACAAATCAGACACAATTATTTGTTATATTTAACAAATAATCTTTAAAACTCACTCTGGGATCTATGGTCCCATCCCTCCTGTCACTGGCCTCACTGTTTTAATTGATCCAGCTGCTAAACACTTCCACAATAAACTCCACAAAGGTGCAATTTATGAAGTTTAATCATGAAAAGTGTGAAACTACAAAGAAGAGAAAATACACAAGCATGAATTTCACAAAATAGATAAATCATCAAATAAATGAGCATTCTCAAAAACAGAAGGTAAAGAACCAACAACATTACAGTTGTATATCAACAGCATAGATTAATACTTTGCAAACTTGAGTAGAAAAAGATAACAAACATGCTGCATTAAATGCTACATTACAAAGCACAGCAATAAAGTACTCATAATGTTCACTAAACAAAATCAAACAGCCACTTACAGATATTGCATTTCAAAGGGCTTTGATAGGCAAGATGAAGCTGGATGTCTGCAACCACATGGAGCATCTTGCACAACTAAAGCACTGAAGGAATATGGCCTACTTCCTCTTTAAAACAGGAAACCATTGGAAAAACTAAGGACAACTCAAAAGTCCTTAGTCCAGCTTAAAGTCCAGCACACCCCCAACAAGGGCAAGAAGGGTCTTGGTTACCATGACTACGATCAGATAAGTTGGTTTTATTGCTGTTAAAAATGTGGTGACGTGGAAAAAGCAGATCCCACAGGAAAGACCCACAGCCCTTAAAACAGACTTTCCTGCATTAATTTATGGACAAACTGATCTGTAATTGAACATGCACCCAGGACACAAATTATTTACTATCTTGTGTAGTGTCTTTTGATATTAGCATGTCTTTGATACTATGTATTTTATGAAAGAACCAAAGGTCAATGTAACCAATTAATGGACTAATTAATGTAACTAATTAATCCTCATTTAATGACTCACACTTTAGTGTACATCATCTTCTCATAGAATGCAGTGTGTGTTTGTTATATCTATCTGAGTATAAATGAACACAAACAGCAAGGCCTATGTCTAAACACACTTGAGACAGAGCCATAAATCCTCCCAACAGAGGAATTTCCCGCTTGGAAATTCCCCCTTTCTTATTGGTCGAGTCAACACTGAGAGGTGGGACCTTTCTCAGACTTTAAATGGCCTCTACACAAGCTCTTCCCTCTCTTGGCCTTCTCGGTACGTTCGCATAGCTGTCCTGCGTGGCCCCAGGGCAGCAGGCCTTGACCCACAACCAGCCATGTGACAGGACTCTTTCAACCAGAACAGAATCAAAGGACAACATCAGGAGTGCAATGTCTTCATTCAATGCAGAAGAAGTCCATCGCAACTCCAACCATCAACTCTTCTGACTTCCTCCCTTCTCCTTCCTCTCTTCTCCTGTTTGCTCTGTGTGTCCTCTCCGGCCCAGAATCGACACTCCAGCCATGGCAACAGAGTCAAACCAACCACCAACCAAGTTCATCACCAATTCTTCAGTCAACGCTGAAGAAATCGATTGAGACTCATGGGACCATCAAAATCCTTCTTCAGGAACTTCACGAAATGTTTCACTGCAAAAGCCATGCATGTATACATTTAATGAGGTGCTCTGAAAATGATAAGCTGATGGTTCTTTTCATAGATAAATGGATATTTTCCATAGTTCCATTTCCTGCTTCCGGTTTCATTCTGTCACTCACCATTTTACCTATGCATGTATGTATGTGTGTTTAGTTTAGTTATGTTTGTGATTTAGTTAATAAAACTTGTGCACAATACGTATTTGGTTCTTATTCTCTGCTTGCAACAAAGTTTATTTTACGATTTAGATTTTGACTATAGGCTCTTAGTAGTACTGTACAGTAAGAAAGACATTTCCGTCCCCCAGAAATGAACATTTCTTAGAATTAATAAACAATTAACACTTGTGTACACGGGATGAACAGGTGGATTGATTGTAATATTCATTTTACTACATTAAGTTAATTCTGATCCAAATATTCATAATTGTGGCGAGCACGACGAGGTCGAGGGCCGTGGGAGGACGGCGCGAGGCCGGTGGCGTGATTGATAATGAGCGACACGTGCACGACGCACCGGTCTCGCATCTCTCACGGAGGAGCGGAAGCATAAAGGAGGAGCGACGATAGTGAAGAGCGAGAGAGGAACAGGCCTGTGTTTTAGTTGATGTTTTGTTTCTGTTTTGTGTGGCCAGCAGTCGTCCGTGAGGGGCTGCTGGCTTTTACTTTCATTTTGTATTTGGTTTATTTTTATCATTAAAATGTTGAATGTTCGCCGGTTCCCGCCTCCTTCTTCCTGTAACATCTGAACTCCGTTACAATAATCAATTATAACAAGTTATGATTTATTATTAATATTTCTTTAGATCTAATTTGCTACATACTCCAGGCAGTGTAGACACCATCACTTCTGCGATAGCACCCTCTACGAGGCGCGCTTACGCAGAGAAAGTCGATTACTGTTGTTCCACTTGACCCATACAGTAAGACTTTTGGATAACACTAGAAAATGTGCCCTTTCAAAGCAGAAAGGGACGCTACAGAGCCCACATCCTGCCTGTATCTCTGCTTAGAGACAGCCTTTCCCCTCTGCTGGCCTCCATAACAGACAAAGAGCTGGTCTGAGGTCATGAAGCTCTGCATTCGGTTGACGTACAGACGCAAAACACAGACAGGACAGAGCAAAGAAAGGGCTGGGTAAACCTTGTCCCTGAAAGGAGTGGTGGGAACCTTGGACATATATCCGGGACGGGGTCTCAGAATAACGTGAGAGTTGGCCGGTCCAAAATCCAGGCACGATTCATTGACCGAAAATACTTGCAGGTCCCCTACCCTCTTTATGGAAGCCAGCGCAGTCAGGAACACTGTCTTCATTGACAGAATTTTCAGCTTAGTTGACTGCAGCGGTTCGAAGGGGGCTCTCTGTAATGCCGTAAGGACCACTGAGAGATCCCAAGAGGGTACTGGATGAGAGCAAGGAAGATTAAGCCTTCTCGCACCCCTCAGGAACCTGATGATCAGGTTGTGCTTCCCCACAGATTTAACATTTATTGTATGGTGATGTGCGGCAATAGTGGCAAAATATGCTTTCAGGGTGGAGGGAGACAGCCTTTGCTCCAACCCTTCCTGCAGGTAGGAAAGTACAGCTCTAGTTGGTTTTGGTCATCTACTGGGGTCTTCCCGGTGAGAAGAACACCACTCAACAAACAGGTTCCACTTCAATGCTTAAGCCCTGTCCTATCTTCCGGCCCAGCAGATTCAGGGGGATCAGGTGGCTTACACGGGGTGCTGGAAGGAGCAGCAATAGTGGCGCTTTGGTAGGTATCCCAATTCGTCAGTTCAGCTCTGATGTAACGTCGAATGTGACTGACTGAAAGGGAACGTCTCTAACGAATCTAACCCTCATTCCCTGAAGGAGGGAACGGAGACAGTAGTTACAGGAACTTAGTTCTAGGAACTGTCCACTTCTAAACAGTTCTAAGAACTACTCTCCCCCAAACTCGGTTTTGCCATTTGCGTTCGCATTGGCCAAGTGGCCATAGGAACTAGTAGGAGGGGTAAGGGAGTGACGCAAACACGGTGACTTTTATTTTGACGGCGCGACGGACCTTTATTTTGGCGGCATTGAGAACGCCAGAGCAAACAATGCTTGCATTCTCTGTGTTTATTAGTTAGCGATCTGTCTAACAGTACTGTTTAATATGATATTAGATAGAACTGTTATAGAAAGTAGACAGTATATGAAAAAAAAGCCTTATTAGCCTATGCCGTGTGGTTGATGTCCAGTGTTGCTAGCTGGACAGATAAACATAATCATGTTTGGCTTCATGGTCCCCTCAAAGTTGCGTTGGATTTTCTCTTCAACATAAAGGTTTAGAGACCCATCTATCACTGTTTTCCATGTTTGTATAGTTAGTTTATGGAGTAAATATATAGGCTTAATCTGTGTGTTTACATTCTAGCTGTTTTAAAAATGGCGGGTGCTGGTGTTCTGCGTGCGTTCGGTCAATCAGCGTACACTAACGTCACGGGTAGTTCCTATTGTGCTGGTTTAGACCCTACTCTGAAGTAGGACCTAAATTAGTTCCTCCAAATGGAGTTCCTAGAACTAAAATCGTTCCTAGTTCCTGCGGTGAGAACACGCCGACATCCGGGTACTTTAGCCAATAGTTCTAGGAACTGTGAAAAGGTTCCTCCGGTCGGAAAGCGGCTATTATGTCCCGTCACCACAATTGCTGTACCACCTCTGAGTGGCCGGGTCACCGGCTCTGCTTCTCAGTGAAAACCTAAGTGTGCGTTGCATCTGCTTCCGTATTTATTAGGGGTGGGGGAAAAAATCGATTCTTAGATGAATCGCGATGCGGGACGTGGACGATTCTGAATCGATTCACAAATGTCAAAAATCGATTTTCTAAAAAAAAAAATAATAAATATATATATATATATTTATATATAATAACGTAACATTGACGGAACACAAAAGGCGGAACTCTGAAGCGGACGTGCAGTGCGCGGACAGTCTGTGGCGTGCACATAACAGAGACGCGCACATAACAGACGCATGATGGCTGAGCGCCAAATCCGAACGGCACCCTCTTCGTTAAAAGCTAACGTATGGAAAATTGGCAATTTCATTGTGATCTATTTAGTATTTTTTTGTATGAGAGCTAATTTCTGTATTGTTTAGTTTTCACATCAATATGCTGTAAACCGATCTGTATGCAATATGAGCAATGCCAGTCACAAAAAGTTACATTTTGATTGTAAGTTACTCTCTGCAGATGTTCATTCACTTTCTTTGTATAAGCTGTTTTTGATTGTGGTATACAGCAAACATTTCAAGTCATAACTCTTTATTATTTAGTTGTGTATAAGAGCGACTTTGTATGTGACTAATTATTCATAATATGCATAAGTCCACAAGCATTATGATAGCTTCTGGTACATAATTCTAAATTTTTTAACGAAAACTGTTTGTGAATTTGCTACAGCAAAATGTTTTTTGTCTGAAGGATTATATTGCTCATTGGAAATAACAAGAGGATGTTGGTTAGAAGTCTATTATTAAATGCTAGAGATTCAGAATATGCTGAAGTTTGTATTAATTTACTACAAGTATGCTGCTAGAACAGGCACACATTTATTTTCCTGTTGGTTCTCAGCAATGTTGGGACATATGCTGGCAAATGTAACCTTACAGTTGACTTGCCAAATCACTTCCATTTGTTTTATTAATAAAATTAATATAGGAAGTATTGGAAGTAAGTTCGTTATGGGTCATCATAAATACTTTGCTTTAAAAGTACCAAGTAGTATTTTTTTTTTTTATAATCGTTAATAATCGATAATCGTTACCCTCTGAATAATAATCGAATCGAATCGTGAGGTGCCTAGATATTCCCACCCCTAATTTTCAACCATTTTGTATTATGAAGAAGCACTTTATTTTTGTTCCAACTTATTTTATAGCTAGCTACTAATGAGTAGCAATTGAGAACCAGACAATGTTTTTGATAAAAGGCACTTCCCTGAGAATTGAACTTAATAAATGTGAAAGACACTTTAATGTCTCCGTTTGTCATTCTGTATAGCAAAGCAGATGAGAGTAGATCATGATCAGAAACCTGATTAGAAATCATTATGAATAAAATCGAATTGTTTTGAATCGAAAATCTTTTTGAATCGAAAATCGATTTTGAATCGAATCGTGGCCTCAAGAATCGGAATCGAATTGAATCGTGAGATGGTAAAAGATTCCCACCCCTAGTATTTATACCCGCAGGAGATGCAAATCCCGCACACCAATGTGCATTGGCTTGTTTAGTTTACACTCTAAGGTAATTGTGCTCTCAGTTCAATTCTGACGTACAGTGAGGAAAATAAGTATTTGAACACCCTGCTATTTTGCAAGTTCTCCCACTTGGAAATCATGGAGGGGTCTGAAATTGTCATCGTAGGTGCATGTCCACTGTGAGAGACATAATCTAAAAAAAAAATAATCCAGAAATCACAATATATGATTTTTTAACTATTTATTTGTATGATACAGCTGCAAATAAGTATTTGAACACCTGTCTATCAGCTAGAATTCTGACCCTCAAAGACCTGTTAGTCTGCCTTTAAAATGTCCACCTCCACTCCATTTATTATCCTAAATTAGATGCACCTGTTTGAGGTCGTTAGCTGCATAAAGACACCTGTCCACCCCATACAATCAGTAAGAATCCAACTACTAACATGGCCAAGACCAAAGAGCTGTCCAAAGACACTAGAGACAAAATTGTACACCTCCACAAGGCTGGAAAGGGCTACGGGGAAATTGCCAAGCAGCTTGGTGAAAAAAGGTCCACTGTTGGAGCAATCATTAGAAAGTGGAAGAAGCTAAACATGACTGTCAATCTCCCTCGGACTGGGGCTCCATGCAAGATCTCACCTCGTGGGGTCTCAATGATCCTAAGAAAGGTGAGAAATCAGCCCAGAACTACACGGGAGGAGCTGATCAATGACCTGAAAAGAGCTGGGACCACCGTTTCCAAGGTTACTGTTGGTAATACACTAAGACGTCATGCATGGAATCATGCATGGCACGGAAGGTTCCCCTGCTTAAACCAGCACATGTCAAGGCCCGTCTTAAGTTTGCCAATGACCATTTGGATGATCCAGAGGAGTCATGGGAGAAAGTCATGTGGTCAGATGAGACCAAAATAGAACTTTTTTGTCATAATTCCACTAAACGTGTTTGGAGGAAAAAGAATGATGAGTACCATCCCAAGAACACCATCCCTACTGTGAAGCATGGGGGTGGTAGCATCATGCTTTGGGGGTGTTTTTCTGCACATGGGACAGGGCGACTGCACTGTATTAAGGAGAGGATGACCGGGGCCATGTATTGCGAGATTTTGGGGAACAACCTCCTTCCCTCAGTTAGAGCATTGAAGATGGGTCGAGGCTGGGTCTTCCAACATGACAATGACCCGAAGCACACAGCCAGGATAACCAAGGAGTGGCTCTGTAAGAAGCATATCAAGGTTATGGCGTGGCCTAGCCAGTCTCCAGACCTAAACCCAATAGAGAATCTTTGGAGGGAGCTCAAACTCCGTGTTTCTCAGCGACAGCCCAGAAACCTGACTGATCTAGAGAAGATCTGTGTGGAGGAGTGGGCCAAAATCCCTCCTGCAGTGTGTGCAAACCTGGTGAAAAACTACAGGAAACGTTTGACCTCTGTAATTGCAAACAAAGGCTACTGTACCAAATATTAACATTGATTTTCTCAGGTGTTCAAATACTTATTTGCAGCTGTATCATACAAATAAATAGTTTAAAAAATCATACATTGTGATTTCTGGATTTTTTTTTTTTAGATTATGTCTCTCACAGTGGACATGCACCTACGATGACAATTTCAGACCCCTCCATGATTTCTAAGTGGGAGAACTTGCAAAATAGCAGGGTGTTCAAATACTTATTTTCCTCACTGTACATACGTAACTGAGATGTTCTCCATGCCCATAGATCCTTGGTCATAGCTTGTTGGCAGTGTCTTTTGGAGGTTTTCTGTCCAGTAGCATATTTTTTTGGTTGTTTCAGTATTGGTTGAGATAGGATGCACTGTAGTGTGAGATGGAGGAAATAAAGAGATACGAAAAAAAAAAAAAATACACATATTATTTAAACTTTGACAAAATCAATAACAAACTTAAAGCACTCCAGAGTAATAATTCGAACCCTAATGTATTTATTGTATATAAACATGCCTGCACTTTTTAAATGACACAAACTGGAAAATCCAAACGATTGTATTTTTCCCAAAGAAATATTCATGTAGCATGTCATCAAAAGTATAAAGTGTTTTACATACAACACTATAACGAGTGCTAGAGTGCTGCAAACAGGAAGATTTTATGGGTGAATGTTTGAGCATGACGTTGATGATGGATCATTGTGTGGACCGTCAATCAGTTTTCAGGGGGTGGAGCCAAGCAAGTGACCCAGCACAGTTGTGTCGTGGGGGGGCACTCTTCGCTTTTGGAACATCGCTGTGCTTCCAAAACTGTTTCTGTGACAGTTGCCATGGAAACTGGGAGATTCGCCCTAAGAAGTTTGTGTATGAGTGTGCATATATGAGTGCACGAGAGAAAGATAAACATGAGGCTTATGTGTGTATTACTTTTACAATATGTTCTTATCTACACCCGACCGTGCGTGCGTGTGTGTGTGTGTGTGTATGAAGGTTGATGATTTATTTTAGTGCATCTTGCAGTTTTTGTGAGGACTGTTTCATCATTGTACAGTATGTTCAGTGGAAAATCTTTATTTTTTTGGCTGTCATTGTGCTGATGGCAGATTTTTATCCCATGCAGCAACCCTAAGTGCTCAAATAATCTCCATGCTCAAATATCTAATATGTTTTTATTTTATTTAATAGATTATATACAGTAAATGACAATACAAGGTGTTTCCTCCTCCTCCAAATAGTTATCTGAAAGAAGTTATTAAATGATGAGGGAGGATTGCCACCGGATAGGGGGTTGCCATGGCAATGGACCGGAGTGCCGGCAGGAATTTATGGGAAAACGAATGGCATTTTCTGCAATACGGACATGACTCGTATAACAGTCGGACTCTTTCGATTACGCTGCAACAAATTACTTCCTGCTTCTCAGAAGTTTGCAGATCTGCACAGGGAAGAGAATCTTGCTGGGATGTGTTCTGTAATACATCCTCTCTGTTATTCTGTAAAAAAAAATTGGAAGGGTGTTTGCAGAACAGTATTTATTCTGATGTCAGTCAATACCAACAATCAACTCACTTCCTCAAATAAACAACCTTGTATACATATATATTAATACACTCTATTAATATAGCTCATACTTACAAACCCCCAATTTGCTGTATAACTGTTTGTGTAATCAGACATAATTATGCCAGCAAGAAAGCATGTACATTAATAACCACACAGAACACCCTAGTAACCACATAGCAATGTCCTGGCAACCCCACACAATGCCTTACACTGTAAATATATTGTAATTTTACAGGTAAAGGACTGTGAAAATGTAAACGTATATTGACATTCACAGCTTTCTCTGTGTGACAGCTGTAATTTTTTCATTGAAATAACCGTTTCTTCTTGTATTTTTCTTATCAGTTATTAGGGTTTCATGTAACATTTTATGTTGTTAAATTAACATTTATTGCATTAATTTGGTTGGTGTTTTGTGTTAGCAATGAACTAAATTCAGTCATCATGGGGCTTTCTTTTTTTTTTTTGTCAGGTTGTCAGTGTAGTTATTCTAAATGCAGCAGTATTTTGTTAAACAAAATCCAAAACTTACAAAGAGCAGGAATGGGAATGGAACAACCAACTTAAAGCAACAATAAGAACCAAACAGAACACAGGGTTTAAATAGACAAAACTGAAGAGCAAATTAACAAGACACACCTGAACTGAACTAACAATCAATCAGAAACTAGAAACAAACAGACAGGGGGCGGAGAAAGACAGAACTGAACTAATTAACAGATAAACTAAACACAGACCAGAACAGAAATCAAAACAAACGGACATTGTGACAGTAGTATAAAGGTAAAGGTAAAATAACAGTATTTAGTAATAGTTAGTAATATATGAACATTATTTTATTATTTTTTTTGTCTCCGGGATGGGAGGCAGGCACGCTAACAAGGACACGGTATAAAACTTCAACACAGTCACTAATGCACCTCTTGAGGCCATGGGAGTGAGGTTTACAGGCACAGCTATTACTAGTTTGCTTCCATTACACTCACCACTCTAAATCTAACTCCTATCCAGGTCACGGCACCAAATGTAACTCCTCTGGTTTTACTCAAACCTCTCCAAGCAGGATTCGAACCAGCATTTCCGGCATGGGAGGCGAGCGTGCTAACAAGGACGCTAAAGGCCGCAGTTTCTAGCGTTGTTCGCTTGTGTGCCTATTGAGGCCAGGTGAGTGAGGTTTAGTTGCACAGCTCTTTACTAGATGGGCTCCATTACATCCATATTTTCTACAGTAACGTTCTGGCAACCACAGCTAACGTTTTTATTTATTTTTTTTATTTTTTTTTTACCATGAATTTGATTAATTCTTAGGTAACACTTTAGAATACTGTTCCTTCATTAATGAATAACTACACAGGAACAAATGAGTAATGCATTAGTAACACTCTAGTAACTACTATTAACTAACAAGAAACTCTGATTAACGAATTAGTAAGTAATAGCGCTCAGTCGGATGTGGTAGTTCACTATTAGCTAATCAACAACTACTATTTTTCATACCTCACTGAAGACTATAAGAACTACTATATACAGGTTAATAAATATTTATAATGCACAATGTTTAATATAAGGTAATGGTAGCCCATTAGTAATGAATCAAGTGTTACTACATCCTTCTAAAAGAACTACTTATTTGGATCAGTATTCTAAAGTTAAAAACATGATAACAACCTAATATTGACTGAAGTCATTGAAAGCTTTTAAGGCTATTGTAAGGTTTTGGATAGTAATGAATCAAGTGTTACTACATCTTTCTAAAGGAACTACTAATTATTTGGATCAGTATTCTAAAGTGAAGATCATGGGAACACACTAGTAATGACTAAAGTGTTACCAAATCCATTGGAAGGAATTGCTATTCAAAATCTTACAAAAATCTCAAAAACTTACAATGACTTCAGTCAATATTAGGTTGTTATCATGTTTTTCACTTTAGAATACTGATCCAAATAATTAGTAGTTCCTTTAAAATGATGTAGTAATACTTGAGTCATTACTAGTGGGTTACCATTACCTTTTATAATATATTATGCATTATTCATGTTAATTATGAACCTGTAGATAGTAGTTCTCTGGGAGGTATGAAAAAAATAGTAGTTATTGATTAGCTAATAATGAACTACTACATTCATCTGAGCGCTATTACTTACTAATTAGTTAATCAGAGTTTCTTGTTAGTTAATAGTAGTTACTAGAATGTTAATAATACGTTACTCATTTGTTCCTGTGTAATTATTCATTAATGAAGGAACAGTATTCTAAAGTGTTACCAATTCTTATTTATAGCTTAATTTCAGGGAGTTTTGCATGAGCAAGCATCACTCTCAAACACTAATAATAAACTACACATAAATTCACAACACTCACTATTATACCAATACTTTTCTCTGATTTGACCTTAAAATTTCAATTGCAGCATTAATACAGGGCTATTAAATGAGAACAGGCATGTTTGCTGTGACTCAACATGAACAGCTGGTACATGGGGTGGGTTATTTTTTCCCCAGAGTCTTGCTTGTTGATTGGAGGATGTTCCATGTTTCTCCCTGTCGTGCTGAGAGTACTGTGATAACAGAGTTTGTGTTGAATGCACAATTGTTCAAGCTGTGTGATATTTTGCTGTGCGTGTGTGTGTGTGTGTGTCTGTGGGTGGATGAGATCCGACAAAAGCCATCAGACAGTTTTGCCGATGTCTGGTGGCAACAATCACATCTGTGTGCCTGGAGTAGATAAACAAGAATTTACTCAGACTAGCACCACAAACATGCAATAAGCTTCTCAACCTGTCTCTGTCATTTACCAGTATAGCGCCCAGACCTCAGAGTTCATCTTAGGCTCAGCTCTCTAGTGCTGAGAGTCTCAGTAAACGGAATTCATAGAATGTTCATTTTACAGTTCTGCACATTATTTCTAACTATGAATTTTTGGAGCTTGTGCCCCATTTTGGAGTTGGAGCTGTAGAGGGGGTTCAGTTAAGTGCAATCCTTCCCTCTTATTGTAGGGATAAGTTATGGGAATGATTAGGTTTAGGGTTGGGATAGAGTTAGAACTATGTTTTTGGACAGGATTGTTGTTCCTGGATCAACAAAATATGTTGATCCAGGAACATGTATTTATTGGCAAAATCACAGTGATCCATACCATTTATTATTAAGTGATGCCACTATGCCTCTATCACCTATTAAGGCACTAGTTAGCATGGGTTATATCTACACCACTTGCATATTATTAATATATTTTGTTAATAAATAACTAGAACTACATAACTAGAAATAACTAGATTTATTTTCCAGTTACCCAAAAAGGTCTCAGACATTGCTATATATATTTGTATTTGATTATTTTTAAAAAAAAAAAATCTTCTTTTTTTTTTATCTATGTGTCATGTGAAGGCTTGACTTGATAATTCAAATAAAAGATGCTTGACACAGAAGAATAATGAACTCACTTTTAATAAACACCAGCGGTTTAAATACACAGACGATGATGAGGAACAGGTGAGACACTAATCAATGAAACAGTAACTATGGCTGTGTCCGAAATCGCCCCGTATACCCTTAACTAGGGCACAATTTGAGGGGACAGCCATTTGTAGTGGTGTCTGAAACCATAGTGGATGTTATCGTACACTCATACAATCCCACAATGAATGGCAATAACGTTTTTACAACCAATGTATGCTTAATGACTAGAGAATACCCATAATGCACTGCAATAATTCCTATGAACCATGAACCATGTTCCTACTCATGAACTGGATTTTCTAGCAAGGATGGGTTTGCTTCAGACCTGTATCCATCACTACACATGAATCTGGCATTAGCTGTGGTATCCACTTACCTCTAGTCTGGGGTTGCCTAGCACTGTGACCACAGTAACCAAGCAACATCAGAATTCACATATTACACTGCAATCAAGGTTTTACGTGAGTGGGCACTGTTATGGATGCTCTAGCCTTATTTAGAAAAGTATCTAGCTCTCACCGAGTTAATATGAGCAGGTTGTGTCAAACTATTTTTGTGCAAAACACAATTTTTGATGATTTGACTACAGCTTCTTGTCAGTATCACAAGTAATCCAGTAATAAAATTCATTATTCCTCATGAGACACAATTTTCGGATTGTTTTAAGATTATGACTTTTCTCAAATGGTAGCATGCTGGATTAATAATGAGTGTATGCACACTCAGAAAAAAACAAATGTTTTTGCATGAGTAAAAAGCATTTTTGTCAAAGACTACGTCTGGATTGGATTCAGAACGATGATCAAAACACAGATGGAGTAGACAGAGTCCATCAACTTAATACACAAATTCACAAAGCTTGCACAGTCCTATACCCCGTCCTGGGTCGACATTTCAGTCAGTAACATTTGGCAGTTTTGATTTATATATGCTGTTTCATGTTGATTATCACATTATTTTACATTTGCATATGCCTACATATGATATAATTTGTTTCTGCTTGTTCGTTGCCTGTGTTTTGATCAGGAGATTCAGTACTGTTTCAGAAGATGCCAAATAGCTTCCGAATAACAGTGAAAACACGGAAAGTCAGACATTTTCGTCAATGATGGGGAAAGAGTTAATTGGGAAAATAATAATAATGATTTAAGCAAACCTCAGTTGATACCTGAATTTCTGCATATTTCATTAAATTATGTTTTATTATCAAAGTTTGGGAGGAATATGTTGAAATGATCTATCCAATCAGCACGAGAGGAGGCCTATATGTAGCTGACTCACCCATGTTCCTCGACAGTTTTCTGCATCCCTCCGCCACCCTGACTCCTCATTCTCAGCTAGTTCTTATCCCAGCAAGGGATACGGAGAGGGAGTACTCTGGGTTCAGGCCAAATTCAAAGCTCTGAGCCCTCCCCTCGGACAGCACGCCAAATAAACATACTCTTTTACTCTATGCGATTATTTGTAAGTGTGAACTAGTAAACTAGTGAACTGTGAAACAGTTCTGAGGTCAAGACTTGAGTTTTTTGTTGTTTTTTTTAAATCTCATGTACATTTACATTTTACATTTATGCATTTGGCAGACGCTTTTATCCAAAGCGACTTACATTGCATTTCAAGGTACACATTTACATTCTTATCAGTTCTTGCTTTCCCTGGGAATCAAACCCATGACCTTGGTGTTGCAAGCGCCAACGCTCGACTGTTTGAGCTACAGGAAACACGTTTTTCTTGTATACATGTTTATTGATTTGCATCAAAACAGGTATGCTATTTTTTTTTATATCACTGTCCTGATTGTACATGCAAACACTCATTGGCTCAGTTCTAAAATCTAGTGAGTTGCCTTCTATTGCATACATACTGTAGGCATCTACCATCTCAAATGGCCGATAGAATTTTTTTGATGGTTTTAACTGGATTTAGATGGGTAATGCTGGTTGGTTACTGCCCTGATACTGTTGCAGATAGACCAAATGGGCCAATGTAGCCATACTAAAATGGCTATGGATATGCCCAAAATACAATACAATCTAATAAGTATATATTTTATATGTTGTTCTACCACAAAAAAAAAGGTGAAAATTGCATGTGAAGTATGGTAACCCATGCTCAGAATTTGTCCTCTGCATTTAACCCATCCAAGTTAGTGCACACATTAGGAGTAGTGAGTACACACATTGCAAACCGTGACACATCCGGAGCAGTGGGCAGCCATTATGTTGTAGCACCCGGGGAGCATTTAGGGGTTAAATGCCTTGAGCAAAGGCACCTGTCACGGCTTTGCATGGCTCCTCTTCCTGTCTGTGTGCTGCGTCTGTCTCCTACAGGTGAGCTGGGCGCAGGTGTTTGGAGTTGTGCTAATCAGTTCCTGGTCTAGACCTTTAAAGACGCTTCAGATGAGACCGGGAGGAGATCTGCCGCTGTTCCGTCTCTCCCGCACCGTTTAGGATTTTGTTTTGCTTATTCACTGCACTTCACTACACTGATTGCTTACACTTTTATTTTTCAAAGCCAACTTCATTACTGACTGTATAAAATCTATTCTGTTAAATTCTATTTATTTAATAAATCTAATATATATTGCTATTCCGTGTGTGGTCTTTCCCTACTCTGTTGCTTGCTTTGAGCCAGGCTTGTAACAGATTTGGGGATCTCGTCCGGGATTTTGAACCATCGATCAGTAAATATCTTCTTATACTGTCTATGGTAAATATGCGTTTTTTTTTGCATTTCTCAATTGGATTTGAGTAGTTAATAGTGTTTGTTGTTAAACGCACTTAGTATTGTAGGCCGTTTTGATTAACGTGCCTAATTTGTTGACTGTATTCGGATCCTACGGTGATCCGGCACAGTAAGTTTGATTGGGCATTTAACGCATGGTAAATTATTGGGAAAGACACACACACGGATCAGTTTAATTAGGTTTGATTTTTTTTTTTTTTTTTGCATTACGTTGGTGCGGGAGACAAGGAGATAATTTGGTTTGTTTGTGCCTGGGATTGTTTAAATACAGCCAGGTTAAAGTATTGGGGGTGGTTCATTGTTGGGTAAGTGCGGGCCTTCGCTGTGTTTGCGAGACAAAAAAAAAATTATATATATGAAGAGTTTGGTTCCAAAACGCGATAAACGCCATTTTTAAAAAAATTGAGTTCCTGCAAAAATCTGTATTGTATAGGGTCGGTATTGAAAAGTCCATTTTAAATTTTACGTAAAATGCGATATCCGCCGTGTTATTGTGTCATGTTTTCTCCCTTTCTTTCCAAACCGCGACAAACGCCAGTCTCCTTTCTCTGCAGAATGCGATAGATCCGCTCTCAACCAATCACAGCGCACCATTCCACGCAATGTAAACAGTAACGGCGGCGCTTTGAATACACCCGGCATCCTAGTTTTCCTGATCTACTTTGTACTTTTTGATCAACAAACAAACAAAAAAATTAATAATTTTGACGGCATTGATGAACCTGTGGTGGTTTCTGCGGTAGGGAAGAAACGTAAGCCATTGAAATCTAATCATTTACGTGAGGAGATTAAGAAGATGAGGCACGCGGGAGGAAGAGAAATGCCGACTGTTGCTTGTTCTCACACGACAGCATCAAACTTCTGTCACGCTGACACGTTGACCCCAGGGGATCTTTTAAAAAACTTTCAATTGTTTTACTCAAAGTCAACGAAATCCGAGCAGGACATTTTACAGCTGATCGCCGTCAAAAAAGTTCAGGAGGTATTTCCTAGCCATGGCTGATTGAATGTATTTTTAGTGCCTGTATTATAAGATATTGACCGAGTTCAGAGGCTGTCATATGTGGATCAACTTACTTTGTTGTGTATTTTCAACAGTTTCAATATGAAAAATAACTTTCATATTGATTCAATGGATTAATTGCATTTTGGAGAAAAAAAGTGTCATGAATTTATTGCATTTTGGGGGAAAGATTACCCGTTTTTATAATAAATCTTTGAAAATCAAAATCTGGATTTGAATTTTTAATGTTATTATAACCTACAGATGCTATGTGAAAGTTTGAAACAGAAAATAGTGGTTTTCATCTTGCCACTTTCTTGGTAAAGAAAACACATTTTTACTCAAATTAATCAAAATGGATTTATCGCGTTTTGGAACCAAACTCTTCATATATATATATATATATATATATATATATATATATTTAACTAATTGATGGTGTAGCCATTGGAGCTTTGCGAACCTCTGCTAAGCGCTTAACGCTTGTTTGTTATTTTAGTTATTTGTTTTTGTGCTATATATCCTGGGCGGAGGGCACAGTCGTGGATGCCTGCTTTAACGGCATTTTGTCGGGGAAGTTAGGTGCCGCTGATATCGTGTATTAAAAATCTCTGTTCTTGGGATATGCATGAAGTGGATCAATGTGTGCAGGGCAGCTCCGTTTGTTTTTTGTCTTGTAGCTGCAGTGTGGTGGCCGCACTTAAATTGATAAATGTGCTCATTTAAAAATTTGGTTTAAGGGTTAAAGTAAAACGGCAGAGGAAATAAATGGATACTTTGGATAATTTTTTCGCTGCTCCATCAGATCAGGTTTTAGATACGTTGACTAAGGAGCAGTTGTGTGACGTTAGTGAACATTATAATTTTGAATTGGGCTTGAAAAAAAACTGCGAAATTGGCGCAGATAAAGCAGGCGGTTAGAACTAAATTGGTTGAAAGAAAAGTTCTCCCATCAATAGCTTCAATGGATGAGTTGGAGCCTGAAGGTGCTTCAACGCCACGGGCAAGTCTGGGTGAGTCTCGCAGTAATTTTGGTCTTACCTTTGAACAACAAAAAAGAGCTGTTAGAAATGCAACAAAGAGAGAGAGAAGCTGAACGTAGAGAGAGAGAAGCTGAACGTCAACTAGAATATAATAAAATCAAAAGTGATCAAGAAATTGCTTTAGAACGTCTTAGGTTGATTGCAGAAGGGAAAATTATTGGTGATACCGGTGGCGATGTTCCGACTGGACCAGCGCGCACCCCTGATATCTCTAATATGGCCAGATTGCTACCAAGGTTTAATGAGAAAGATCCGGATGTGTTCTTTTCACTGTTTGAAAGTGTGGCAGATGATCATGGTTGGAGTGATCCTGAACTAACGTTGTTACTCCAGAGCATTCTAGTTGGAAAAGCGCTGAAGGCGTTTATTGCTTTGTCGGTGCCTGAAAGAAAGATTTATAAAAGCGTGAAAGATGCTGTGCTTAAAGTATATGAGTTAGTTCCAGAAGCATATAGACTGCGATTTCGTAATTGGAAGAAGGGAGAAAAGCAGACTTATACAGAGGTAGTAAGAGAGCTGAATTGTCATTTCAATCGTTGGTGTGCTGCAGTAGGCGTCTCTACCTTTGAAGAATTGTGTAATTTAATTGTTTTAGAGCAATTTAGAAACATCCTCCCTGATCGAATCGCAGTATATATAAATGAGCGGAAGGTAAAAACAGCAGCAGACGCCGCATTTTTATCTGATGAATACGTTTTAACGCACAGGCAAAATTTTAAAGAATATAATCCAGGAAGGGGCTACCGCGAGCAGCGCTTTGGACGTTTCAGTGAATGTTCAGGATTTTCTAATACTGCCACTAGTCAGTCTGTTGCCAAAGAACAGTCTCGTGACAAGGCAGATCCGGATGCTTGTCGTTACTGTTTAGAGAAGGGGCATTGGAAGAACGAGTGTCCGGCCTTGAAAGAAAGGGGCCAGAGGAGCAAACCTGGCGCGGCAAGACCTGTTGCTCTTGCCGTTTCTGGTGCGCGTGCACGGTCTGAGTTCATCCACACAGAGATTAGGTCAAACCCTGAAGTGGGTGTGGCCTCCTCTAACTTGTCTGCAGACAGCCTTGTTGGATCTAGCCAGTATAGCCGTTTGGATGTAATTGAAGCTGATGTCAATGATTACTCTTCTTTCATTACAGATGGTTTCGTATCATTGGTGGGAAGTTCTGCAAAGGTGCCAGTTAACATTCTTAGAGATACGGGGGCTTGTGAATCTTTTCTACTAGAGTCTGTTTGGCCTCTTTCTAGTGAGTCCAGCACTGGTAATGTTTTAGTGAGGGGAATTGGGTTGCAGGTTGTAACTGTTCCTCTGCATAAGATTGAGCTACAGTCAGACCTGGTTCAGGGTGAGGTTGTCATTGCTGTGCGCCATTCGTTGCCTGTAGATGGTGTACATCTCATCTTGGGTAATAACTTGGCTGGAGAGCGTGTTTGGCATGATGTGCCTGTGGTGGTTAAGAGTGTTCCATCTATCCCATCAGGTGCTGATAGTAGCCTGCAGAGCTTACCTGAGGTGTTTACTGCCTGTGCAGTAACACGTGCCTCTGGAACTGAGGTTTTAGAGAAAAATCGTAAGCCTGATTTACAACCTATTGTTTTGCCATCTTCTCTGTCATTTAGTGATTTTGTTGTAGCTCAGAAGGAGGACTCAACATTGAGTGAACTGTTTGCTGGGGTTTCGCCTGTTGAGGAGCGACATAGTGCAGCGAGGGGTTATTTTGTTCAGGATGGGCTGTTGGTTTGTAAGTGGATGCCTCAGATTAATGATGTGTTTGAGGATCCTGTTTTCCAGATAGTAGTGCCTGTGAAGTTTAGAGACTTGATACTACAGACGGCTCATGGTGATATAGCGGGTTAGGGATTTTTAGGACCCACACCATTTGGGTGTGCGGAAGACGTATGACAGACTTATGAAGTACTTCTATTGGCCTTGCCTAAAGAAGGATGTGGCATGCTTCATTAAGACCTGTCATACATGTCAGCTAACTGGAAAGCCTAATCAGGTGATCAAGCCCGCTCCACTTTACCCTATTCCAGCTTTAGGGAACCCATTTGAGTATTTGCTAATCGACTGTGTTGGACCATTGCCTCCATCTAAGTCAGGGTGTGTTTACCTTTTGACTGTGATGTGTCAGGCCACCCGTTACCCCGCTGCCTATGCGTTACGTGCAATTTCTACCAAGTCGGTGGTGAAGGCTCTCTCTCAGTTTATCTCCATCTTTGGCATCCCACAGATTATTCAGAGTGACAGAGGCTCCAATTTTACATCACGTATGTTTTCAGAAGTGCTTGAGCAGCTGCATGTTAAACATCAGCTTAGTAGTGCTTATCACGCCCAGAGCCAAGGCTCTTTGGAGCGTTTTCACCAGACGCTCAAGTCACTGCTTAGGGGTTACTGTGTTCAGCTCAGCAAAGACTGGGAGGAAGGGCTTCCATGGTTGTTGCTTGCAGCACGTGAGGTAACACAGGAAAGTACAGGTTTCTCACCTAATGATTTGGTGTTCGGCCATAGAGTTTGTGGGCCTTTAGCTGTCCTGCAGGATAAGCTGAAGTGTCCTGAGAGTCCTACTAACTTGTTGGAGTATGTGAACAGCTTCCGCCGGAAATTGTTCTTAGCTTGTGAGATGGCTGTAGAAAATCTGACTAAGGCTCAGAAAAAAAATGAAGAGCTGGTATGACCGCCGGGCTGAGCTGAGAGTATTCAGTCTCGGAGATCAGGTTCTGGCGCTGTTGCCGATAGCCGGTTCCCCCTTTCTTGCTAAATATGCAGGTCCCTACACGGTTGTTCGGCAGGTGTCAGACCTGACCTATCTAGTTTCAACTCCTGATCGTAGGCGTACTACGCAACTCTGTCACATTAATCTTTTGAAACCTTATTACAGTAGGTCTCTGGTTTCTGGGGCAGCAGAGACTGGTGATCAGGTTAAGTCAGTTGCTTTGGCTGCAGTTGCTGGGATATCTAGCTTCTCTTCCCACATGGTGGCAGCGTGTGGTGATGAGGATGTGGTTAGCCCAGACGACTGTGTGCTCCAGCCTCGGTTGAAGAACTCAGAGAAGTTGTCTGAGTTGGACACACTACTTGGGCATTTGTCCAAGGAGAGGGCATTAGAAGTTGAGTCGTTGATTTTTAATTTCAACGCTTTGTTTTCAGCCACACCGTCGTGCATTCATTTGATCAAGCATGGCATTGATGTGGGTGACACTGAGCCGATAAGGCAGAGGTTCTATCGGGTGTCATTCGAGAAACAGCAGCACCTAGAGGCAGAGGTGAAGTATCTCTTGAATAATGGTTTGGCAGAACCCTCTTATTCCAGTTGGGCTTCACCTTGCATTCTAGTTAGTAAACCTGACGGGACGTATAGATTTTGTACCGATTATCGGAAGCTAAATAACATCACAAAGCCAGACTCTTTTCCGCTCCCAAGGGTTGAAGACTGTGTTGACCGGGTAGGATCGGCCAGGTTCGTAAGTAAGTTTGATTTACTTAAAGGCTACTATCAGGTTCCTTTGACACCTCGGGCTCAGGAGGTTTCAGCCTTTATAACGCCGTCTGGCCTATATTTGTACTCTGTGATGAGCTTTGGGTTACGAAATGCGCCCGCCACATTTCAGCGACTAATGAACCGCATAGTCTCTGGTTTACAGGGCTGTGCTGTTTATTTGGACGATGTGGTCGTGTATAGTGACGGGTGGTCTGAACATCTTGAGCGTATACCAGGCTCTTTTTACACGGCTAGTTGAAGCTCGTCTCACTGTAAATCTCGCTAAGTACGAGTTTGCTCAGGCGACAGTTGTTTATTTGGGGAAGGTGGTGGGGCAAGGCCAGGTGAGGCCTGTGCACGCTAAGGTGGTGGCTATCGATAATTTCCCTATTCCAGCTACCAAACCTGAGCTCAGACGCTTTTTAGGAATGGTGGGGTATTATCGTGGCTTCTGTGCTAACTTTTCCACTGTCGTTGCCCCATTGACCGACCTTTTGAAGGGCCGTATTAAATTTGATTGGACCACGATTTGTCAGGCCGCATTTGATAATGTGAAGTTGTTGTTAACATCTGCTCCTGTTTTAATGGCTCCCCGCATGGACCAGTCATTCCAGATGCAGGTCGACGCTAGCCACGTGGGTGCTGGGGCCATGTTCCTGCAGAGGGATGAGCAAGGCGTAGATCGGCCAGTGTGTTTCTTCTCAAAAAGGTTTAACCGCCACCAGTTAAATTACTCGACCATCGAGAAAGAAACACTAGCTTTAATCTGGGGATTACAACACTTTGATGTTTATTTAAGTGGGGGTGCTGTTCCGGTTACCATTTATTCTGATCATAACCCACTAACGTTCTTATATTCTCTAAAGAGCCCAAGTCAGCGCCTTATGCGCTGGGTGTTATTTTTACAACCGTATAGCCTATTGATCCGGCACATTCGGGGTGTGGATAACATTATGGCTGATGCCTTGTCCCGTGCCCCGTGTGAGCCGGAGTGAGTCAGTGTCTTGTCCTGTCTGTTTCTCTCTCTCTGGTATCTCCCATCTCTTTCTCTGCCTAGTCTCCTTAAAATTTGGCTTTCCAGGTACCGGGACTTGCTGGAGCCTTGAGTTTGAGGGAGGGTAGTTGGAACTACTGGGGAGTGGAGGGAGGGGGTGGGCCTGCTGGATTCAAATAACCATTTTGCATCTGCTTTGCAGGCTTGGGCGGAGTGTCCAAGCCATAACCCCTAGACAAGGAGGAGATCTGCCGCTGTTCCATCTCTCCTGCACTGTTTAGGATTTTGTTTTGCTTATTCACTGCACTTCACTACACTGATTGCTTACACTTTTATTTTTCAAAGCCAACTTCATTACTGACTGTATAAAATATATTCTGTTAAATTCTATTTATTTAATAAATCTAATATCTATTGCTATTCCACGTGTGGTCTTTCCCTACTCTGTTGCTTGCTTTGAGCCAGGCTTGTAACACACCTCAGTCCTTTCCTGATGGTACTGGAATCAAACCAGCAACCTTTGGGTTACCAGTTTGACTCACTAACTATAAGCCCACAACTGCCCCAAAAGTATATATATTTGGATAGACACTAAAATATACTGATGTATTAGCATCTAAAATGTAAATAATTTACATATGCACAACTTAACAGAAGTTGAAATGTTTATCAATCCTTATGTAATCTATGAATGTTTAATTAATGGAATTAATTGGTTGATTCTGTTGTATTTATGATCAACACAATTGCTTTTTAGTGCAGTTGGCTCAGTTACTTATTTTGAAATTATAACATAATTTTGTTATGTGTGACTTCTGATGTCAGCTCATTTCAAAGTATTACATAATTGATTACACTTGTCTATCTGTTATGCTTTTTTTTTTTTTTTTTTTGCAAGTTTCATGTTTTATATCGTTTGTAAAGTGGTAAGCTGCCAAAACATGCCTTACACTAGTAATTTAATATGGTAAATGTGAAATGTGGATTCAAGGTGGCAACATAAAACTGCAGTACGGTTTCCATTCAAGCAGAAATGAAAAGTCAAGACTCTGATGTTGAAGTATGAGGAACACGTGTGGCAGTAGTTTAGCTCCCCTCACTGCTAATGAGGGCTAATTGAAATAAACAAAAGAAATAAAAAGCTGAACTCAAAGATCTAAGACTTTTTCTATGTACACAAAAGCCTATTTCTCTCAAATATTGTTCACAAATCTGTCTAAATCTGTGTTAGTGAGCACTTCTCCTTTGCAGAGATAATCCATCCACCTCAAAGGTGTGGCATATCAAGATGATGATTAGACAGCATGATTATTGCACAGATGTGCCTTAGGCTGGCCACAATTAAAGGCCACTCTAAAATGTGCAGTTTTATCACACAGCACAATGCCACAGATGTCGCAAGTTTTGAGGGAGCGAGCAATTGGCATGCTGACTGCAGGAATGTCAACCAGAGCTGTTGCCCGTGAATTGAATGTTAATTTCTCTACCAATAAGCCGTCTCCAAAGGCGTTTCAGAGAATTTGGCAGTACATCCAACCGGCCTCACAACCGCAGACCATGCCCAGGACCACCACATCCAGCATTTTCACGTCCAAGATCGTCTGAGACCAGCCACCCGGACAGCTGCTGCAACAATCGGTTTGCATAACCAAAGAATTTCTACACAAACTGTCAGAAACCGTCTCAGGGAAGCTCATCTGCATGCTTGTCGTCCCCATCGAGGTGTCGACCTGACTGTAGTTCATCGTCATAACAGACTTGAGTGGGCAAATGCTCACATTTGATGGCATCTCGAACACGACAAGTGTTCTCTTCACGGAAGAATCCCTGTTTTCACTGTACAGAGCAGATGGCAGACAGCGTGTATGGCGTCGTGTGGGTGAGCGGTTTGCTGATGTCAACGTTGTGGATCGAGTGGCCCATGGTGGCGGTGGGGTTATGGTATGGGCAGGCGTATGTTATGGACAACGAACACAGGTGCATTTTATTGATGCCTTTTTGAATGCAAAGTGATACCGTGACGAGATCCTGAGGCCCATTGTTGTGCCATTCATCCACGACCATCACCTCATGTTGCAGCATGATAATGCACGGCCCCATGTTGCAAGGATCTGTACACAATTCCTGGAAGCTGAAAAAATCCCAGTTCTTGCATGGCCAGCATACTCACCGGACATGTCACCCAATGAGCATGTTTGGGATGCTCTAGATCTGCGTATACGACAGCGTGTTCCAGGTCCTGCCAATATCCAGCAATGCACAGCCATTGAAGAGGAGTGTACCAACATTCCACAGGCCACAATCAACAACCTGATCAACTCTATGTGAAGGAGATGTGTTGCACTGCATGAGGCAAATGGTGGTCACACCAGATACTGACTGGTTTTCGGACTACTGGAGTGCCTCAGGGGTCAGTGCTTGGACCACTTCTCTTCTCCATCTACATGACATCACTAGGATCTGAGATTCAGAAACATGGCTTTTCCTATCACTGCTACGCTGATGACACACAACCCTACCTCTCATTCCAGCCTGATGATCCGATGGTAGCTGCTCACACCTCAGCCTGCCTGACAGACATTTCTGGTTGGATGAAGGACCACCAGCTTCAACTAAATCTTGCGAAGACAGAGCTGCTTGTGGTCCTGACCAACCCAACACTTTATCACAACTTCTCCATTCAGCTAGGTTTGTCATCCATAACTCCATCAAGGTCAGCCAGGAACCTAGGAGTTGTAATTGATGATCAATTGAACTTCACAGACCACATTGCTAGAACTGCCTGGTCCTGCAGATTTGCCTTGTAGAACATTAGGAGGATCAGGCCCTTCCTATCAGAGCATGCTACACAACTCCTTGTCCAAGTGCTTGTTCTATCCAGACTGGACTATTGTAATGCTCTCCTAGCTGGTCTTCCAGCTTGCACTGTCAAACCTCTGCAACTGATTCAAAATGCTGCAGCTAGAGTGTTTTTTAACGAGCTGAAGAGAGCACACGTCACTCCTTTCCTCACAAAATTGCACTGGTTGCCAGTTGCTGCTCGCATCAAATTCAAGGTACTGGTCTGGTCATCTCAAACGATTGGAAATTTAATCATTTACCGCCTCTGTGTGACAACACTCATTTGAATCACATTCTATTACCATTACTAGCCCTATTAAAATCCATTTTGTAGTTATATATTGTCCCCCAGGTCAGCTTTGCAGTTTCTTAGAAGAGCTTGATGTGCTACTCTCATCCTTCCCTGAGGATGGTACTCCTCTCATAGTTCTTGGAGACTTCAACATCCACCTAGAAAAACCTCAGGCTGCTGATTTCCACACTCTGCTTGCCTCATTCGACTGCAGCTACTAACAAATCAGGTAACAAATTGGACCTTATTTACATGCGCTACTCAGATCACTTCCTCCTCACTCTCAACCTGCCTCAGAACACAACACAAACTCCTCCACAGGTCACCTTTCGGCGAAACCTACGCTCACTCTCACCCTCTCGCCTATCCTCTTTGGTCTCATCCACACTTCCTCCACCTGATCAGCTCTCAACACTAGAAACTAACAGTGCAACTGATACTCTTTTCTCCACTGTAACATCCTGCTTGGACAACTTCTGCCCGCTTTCCTCCAGGCCAGCCCACGCCACACCCTCTGCCCCCTGGTGATCTGATGTTCTCCGTGAACATCATTCTAAACTCAGGGGTGCTGAGAGGAAGTGGTGCAAATCTAAAGATACTACGGCCCTTGGTCTTTATCAATCCCTCCTCTCTTCCTTCTCTGCTAATATCTCTACTGCTAAAATGACTTACTATCACAACAAAATTAACAATTCTTCTGACACTTGCATGTTTTTCAAAACCTTCTCCTCTCTTCTCAACCCTCCTCCTACTCCTCCTCCTCTTCCTTCATCAACCCTAACAGCTGATGGTTTTGCCACATTCTTCATAAATAAAACAACCACCATCAGCGACCAATTTACCAATCCACAAACTGACACACACATTTCATCAGCTAACACACAAATCCAACCCTCCTTCTCTCTACTTTCAGAGGCAGATGTCTCCAAACTCCGCCTTTCCAATCGCCCTACCACCTGCCCGCTTGATCCTATTCCCACTAACCTACTTCAAGTAATTTCATTCTCAGTTGTACCCACACTCACGCACATCATAAACACCTCTCTTCACACTGGTAAATTTTTCACAGCATTTAAGCAGGCTCAGATAACCCCACTGCTTAAGAAACCCAATCTAAATCCAGCACATCTGGAAAATTACAGACCAGTATCTCTTCTTCCATTTGTCGTGAAAACTCTTGAACGAGTTGTTTTCAACCAGATCTCTTCCTTCCTTACACAGAACAACCTCTTGGACAACAATCAGTCTAGTTTCAAAAGCAGACACTCAACTGAGACTGCCCTGCTCTCAGTAATTGAAGCTCTGAGACTGGCCAGAGCAGCTTCCAAATCCTCAGTTCTCATCCTGCTGGATCTGTCTGGTGCCTTTGACACAGTTAACCACCAGATCCTCCTGTCAGTCCTAAAGATGAAGGGCATCTCGGGAACCGCACTCCAATGGTTCAAGTCTTACCTCTCAGGTAGGTCCTTTAGGGTGTCGTGGAGGGGTGTGGTGTCTAAGACCCAACATCTAGCTACTGGAGTGCCTCAGGGCTCAGTGCTTGGACCACTTCTCTTCTCCATCTACATGACATCACTAGGATCTGTGATTCAGAAACATGTTTTTTCCTATCACTGCTACGCTGATGACACACAACTCTACCTCTCATTCCAGCCTGACGATCCAACGGTAGCTGATCGTATCTCAGTCTGCCTGACAGACATTTCTGGCTGGATGAAGGACCACCACCTTCAACTAAACCTTGCGAAGACAGTGCTACTTGTGGTCCCGGCCAACCCAACACTTCATCACAACTTCACCATTCAGCTAGGCTCGTCATCCCTAACTCCATCAAGGTCAGCCAAGAACCTTGGAGTTGTAGTTGATGATCAATTGAACTTCATAGACCACATTGCTAGCACTGCCCGGTCCTGCAGATGTGCCTTGCACAACATTAGGAGGATCAGGCCCTTCCTATCAGAGCATGCTACACAACTCCTTGTCCAAGTGCTTGTTCTATCCAGACTGGACTATTGTAATGCTCTCCTGGCTGGTCTCCCAGCTTGCTCTGTCAAACCTCTGCAACTGATCCAGAACGCTGCAGCCAGAGTGGTCTTTAACGAGCCGAAGAGAGCACACGTCACTCCTCTCCTCACAAAATTGCACTGGTTGCCAGTTGCCACTCGCATCAAATTCAAGTCACTGACGTTTGCCTACAGAACAACCACTGGCTCTGCTCCCTTTTACCTAAACTCATTCATTCAGACTTATGTGCCATCCAGAAACTTGTGCTCTGCAAGCGAAAGACGTCTTGTGGTACCATCTCAAAGAGGCACAAAATCTCTTTCTCAGACCTTTACCATGACTGTTCCCAACTCAACCAGAGCTGCTGAGTCCGTAGCCACTTTTAAGAAACGCCTGAAGACACATCTTTTTTGGCAGCACTTGATCCAGTAATACTAACACTTTCTCTTCTATTCTATATATATATATATATATATATATAAAATACATGCATTGCATTAGATTAAACTGAGAAGGGTCATAGCACTTGCATATTGTCGTCCTACTGTTAGTTTAACTGCTTCTATTGTTTTCATTTGTAAGTCGCTTTGGATAAAAGCGTCTGTTAAATCAATAAATGTAAATGTAAGTTACTTACGTTTGCCTACAGAACAACCACTGGCTCTGCTCCCTTTTACCTAAACTCATTACTTCAGACTTATGTGCCATCCAGAAACTTGCGCTCTGCAAGTGAACGTCGTCTTGTGGTTCCATCTCAAAGGTGCCATCCCATCTCAAAATCTCTTTCTCGGACCTTTACCTGGTCTGTTCCCTACTGGTGGAATGATCTGCCAAACTCAACCAGAGCTGCTGAGTCCATAGCCATTTTCAAGAAACGGCTGAAGACGCAGCACTTGATCCAGTAATACTAATACTTTATCTTCTATTCTATTTATGAAAAAAAAGGAAAAAAATAAATTGACATCCCTTATGAACATTTTTTGTTTTATTCAAGTGTGCTATTAGTATACTTCTCTTAAACTAAAAATATATACTTTCAGTCTACTTTTTTATATACTTTTCAGAAATATACTTACGTATACTTGACATACTGACAGAAAGGTCTAAATATATTTGGCCTACTTGTACCTATCTTTTGATAGAGATATACTTAAAAGTATTTTCTAAGAATACTTGGCTTGTAGTTGTGTTTAATATTTTGACTGAGTAGCCTGTTAAATACTTGTTTTCACATAGTTTTACATACTGTCTTATGAACTTACATTGTTTGAAAATATTGATTTATAAATAAAAAAACAGATATGTTCCTAATTCTGAGTATATGAATGTTTGTGTAGGCTAGTCCACTGGTAGTGTACTTAGGAATTTACTTCAAATCTTCTTTACTTTTTTCCCGCCATTAAAGGGCACCTATTATGCAAAATTCACTTTTACATGGTGTTTGAACATAAATGTGTGTTGGCAGTGTGTGTACACAACCACCCTATAATGATACAAATCCACCCAGTGCTTTTTTTATAATCCCCATAAATCATAAGCACTGTCTCAGAACAAGCTGTTCTCAGATTCGGGGCAATGTGACGTCACTTTGCACAGGCCCCTCCCACGACTGTTGATTGACACTGCAGTTTGAGCATAGACCCACCCTGAGTGAGCTGGACACAGAGTCCGCCATTGTTTCGACACTAGAGCAGCTGTAGACGAGAATGTCAATTGAGGTGTTTGGTTGTTGGATGTAAGAATGAACATAGCAGTCTTCATTTACTCTCATTGTTACTCGAGGATGGATCTGTACTGTTTGTGATCCAGCTTATGGTCTTCAGAGCGACAGGACTAACGTTACTGACCACGGCAGAAATGAAAGTGAGAGCGTGCACTTTATGACAGCTCATGGAGTCGTTTTACGGATATAAGGTTTACCAGTTTATTAAGCACCCATGGAAAAGTTGTGTATATATTTGTTTACTGTTAGTTGTAATGAGTGTTTTGTGTACTCCGCTGTGTATATTGATGATAATGAAAGGGTGAGAGAGAGAGTTTATGGATAAGACTTTAATGCTCACTTCTTATACTGTGTTTATTCAGCTCTTACTGTGATTCTCTGGAGTAAAACTAACGCTTCATCTTTTGTGTGATGTACAATAAACTTCACTGGATCAGTATATTTTGGTCATCATTCGGACAGGGTCTGCTACAGCAGGCTTGTATTAATAGTGGATAAAAGCAGATGACAAATAAGTTATAACCATAATTAAACTAAACTATACCTGTTCTATCTCCATACAACATATAATCTCTGGCTCTGTAGGCATTATTGTCCGACTCCAAGTCGAAATGAACACCGCAACTGAGAGTTTCTGTTCTGATATTATCAGATGAGATTGTCCTGGCTCTGAGCGTGAGCTCGTGAGGCTCCGCCCCCTGTGCCGTGCAGCAGCAGCTTATTTGCATTTAAAGGGCACACACTAAAACAACATGTTTTTCTGAGCCCCAAAAAATGACAATTTAAACATGCTGTAAAAAATTATCTGTTGGGTATTTTGAGCTAAAACTTCACATACACACTCTGGGGACATCAGAGACTTATTTTACATCTTGTGAAAAGAGTCATAATAGGTGCCCTTTAACTGAAATTTTAGGCTATCTGTGTTTTCAATGTTTTACGGTAGGGGGTGCTATTACACATCTTCTGAAAGAGTACAGAATCTCCTGATCAAAACACAGGAGAAGAAGAAGCTGAAACAAGAGATAGAATATTGCTCATGCAAATGTAAAATAATGTGATCAACATTAAACAGCATGTAAATCAAAACTGCCTAATGTTGTTGAATGAAATGTCAACCCAGGATGAGCTATAGGACTGTGAAGCTTTGGGGATGTTGATCGACTCAATCTACTATTTTGATCATCATTCTGAATCCCACCCGGACAAAGTCTTTGACAAAAATGTAATTTTCTCAGCTTTTTGTTTAAAGTGTTGACTTTTTCAAAAAAAATTTTTTATTCAAATTACCTACATTCAAGTGTTGATAAAAAAAAAAGAATGCATGAATTAAAATTAAAGTGCAGTTAAAGGTATATTTCCAGTATAAAATAAAATAATACCTAAATGGGAACATAGTAGTATACTTGTATTATTTTGTATTATGTATTATTTTTGCACTTTAAGTATGATGTTATGTTATGTTATCACACACCATTTGGTCTTTTTTCCCACGCACCTATCACCTGCAGGTGTGCGATGGTGATTGCCAAAAAAACCCCAAAAAACTTGCAGCTTTATACTTGCAGCATAAAACTACTAAACTAGTTGTTTACTGAGAGTATACTTCAAAGTGTACTTTCATAACCTAAAAACAATATATATATATACTTATAAGTTCACTTGTAGTACAGATGCAGTACAAATGTAGTCTGGCTATCACCAGACCAAGCTCAGTCTTTTAAGATTGAACATTAGTCTGGGGAGTCTGCTCTGTATTTTCTACTGCACAAGAGGCATGATCAACGGGCATAGTTCAATTGACTGTACAATTGGATAGTCCTTCAACCAATCAGACCAACGATCCGGGTGACGTACTTTGCAGCGAAAACTCCAGGCAGGAAACGTGTCAACAAATGTGTTGGTTTGTAGCATTGATCAGCGGTTTGCAGAAGCAGCAATGGCATCGAGCGATTTTTGCAGGTTGTACAAAAAAAAACATGAAAGTGAGTGGTATTTACACCCACTCGAGCGATTTGTTTGCTAAACTAAAGAAGCCATTGAGCATTGTCGAGAGGTTAAAAGGAATTGGATTGGATTAAACCCGCCAATAGCGCACCATGTGGATAACCCAGTTTGTGATTGGTCCCCGCAGATTTGAAACGGAAGCAAGATAGAAGAATGTACAGGTTTCCAGCCTGAGCTGCAGGGCGAAATCAAATCGGCGGCAGATCGGGCTGGGTTTACCCAGTCTAGTACAAATGAGAAACGTAGTTGTGAAATAGTTGTGCACTTAAAGTTTACAACTGTTACACTTATAGTACATTTAAACGTATACTTTTTATATAGGCTACTAAAAGTGGGCCAATTTAGTCCCAAGCAGTATTGAAAGGAGTCACTTATTAGTTTACTACTAGTAAATTGACATTAGTATACTTACTACATAAAGTATACTTAAAATATACTTGAACATTACTTAAGTATACTTCATAAAATAAACTTGAAGTATACTTCTTTTTCGTAAGGGATGTACTGCGTTCGATTAAACGCGAAGGGTCATAGCACTTGCATATTGTTGATCTACTGTTAGTTTAACTGCTTCTATTGTTCTCATTTGTAAGTCACTTTGGATAAAAGCATCTGCTAAATGAATAAATGTAAATGTGAATCTGCAGAAAAGCAAACATCCTACATGACTAGCTCGATCTTGTGCAATTAAGCATTTTTCCATTTTTCCCCCTGCGTATTTTGCATGTGTGTGTGTGTGTGCTTTCAAGTGCGGTGGAGACAGGATTTTCTCACCACCCTAAAAATAACCACGGGTGACCTGGGAGAAATCCAATCCCCACATCCAATTGTGGCAGACGAGGCTGCTCTTAACTACTTCAAAAGGTAGAGTGATGAGATTTCAACCGATCGATACTACGCCGGGGACCGAACCACACCACCTGGCCCCAAAGTGCTTGCCTGTTTGCCTCTCATCTGTAAGCTCTTGTGTTAGCACTCGAAATTACTTGGCATGTCCAAACCTTTGCGTGTAAGTAGACTAACCTTGGGACCCCCTGTTTAGGGACATTGTCAGGTCTTTGCTCTCACAAATTGTCTCTGTGTGTACTTCACACTCTCCATTTAAATCAACAGGTAAACAGATATTCACACTTTTACAAAAGCTAGAATAAAGAACGTTAAACACAAATAAACAGAGCCTGATTTAATGGTATCATTTGGGTCTTTCCAGCCGTAGATAAAGAAAATGTATTAAACTATTCGATCACTAGTTACCTATGTCGCGAATCAGAATTTTGTGAACACAAATTTGGGCTATGGGATCCACATTGGGACACTGATGACAACATTTTGTGCATCACGATTGCATGGTTTCACATCAAGACGTCACTGGAATGTGTCACAATAACGCCATGTATTGTAAGATGTCAGGACTGATGTCTTTCACTTGTCATATGAGTTTTATCATGAAATATGCACTTGTCCTCAATTTCTGTCCACTTGAGAGACTGAAGACAACTTTTCTTGTTATACAGTGAGCAGCTAATGGAAACTGGTTTCAAGGTGGATTGTGGGAATGTTTCAGTGCACCAGTGTCATTATTGTTAACACAAACTATTAAAAATTAGATGTGTTGCTTTGGCAACTAACTTAAAATAAGTTGAAGTTGAAGTACTAAAATTACTACAACTAAAACTATAATAAAAACACATCAAAGCTTAAAAAAAATAAATTAATAAAAATTACAAAAGCGCATAAAATTACTAAAACTTTTAAGTATAAAATGAAAAGTGAAGTAAGTAAAATAAAAGCTTATTAAAATATTAATACATGTACATGCTATAATAATATATAAACAAAAGCAGATTAAGACACCTTAAATAAAATGAGTTTAAATGAAAATATAAACCACACACACACGTTTGTTTTTCATGTCTTATGGGGTCTAGACATGATGATTTTATACTATACTAACTGTATACTCTATCCCATATCCCTGAACCTATAGCCTTATACCTACCGATCACGGAAAACTTTTAGCATTTTTACATTTTCAAAAGATCAAACATCATTTAGTATGATTTAAAGGCTATTTTCCTCATGGGGACCAAAAAATATCCTCACGAGGTCAAATATGTATGGTATTGCCATCCTTTTAATGCAATGTTTAACTATTAATTAAACAGTTTCTGTCATAACCACCAACAAGACATTGTACCATTTTTTAGTAGCTCCGACCACTGTGAAATCTCATTGATCCAACATATATCTTTATTAAACATCAAATATATTCTCATTGGTGATTTTTGTCTCTTTGCAGAGCATTTTGCTTTCGGTGATGACATTTAACATGATCTGACTGTACATTTGACACATTGTGCCTAGCTGGTAGCCGTTCACACTAACAGTAGTTTGCAAACACACTGAAAGTCATGAATCCTAAATCATCTGTTGGTGATTCAACAAAGTTATGCAGAGTTTAAGTTTATGCAACTGCACAGCGACGCTATGTGGCACTACCAATGGGAGTGCAGACTGTGATCCACTGGCTGATACAGATACTGTTGTCCTCTAGAAACGCCCACTAACAACCAACAGCACAATGACATGCGACCTCCAACAATTTACGCTTTACTCAAATTATTTTTATGGGTTGTTTTTTGGATGCTGACACAGTTTTGCTTTAAAACTGTCACTTACATTATGGGCATCTTAGCTCTTGGTAAATTACTGACTAGTTTACTGATTTGTTTTTAAGAAGTGCTAATGTGATGCCATGATCCCCGTGGCTGATCATGACTGTCGTGATGTGCTTTTCATCAACACCAAGCATGTCATTTTGCTTCAATGTTTTGAGTTGTCAAAGGATCTCTCTTGCACTGGTGTTCAATTTTGTTTCAAAATCTTAGATTATCTGACTCATGGATGTGAGATTATATTCTTTCTAAACTCCTCAACATGGTATCTTAAAACATCCCATAAATACTGTGAAAATTCATATCATTATGCTTTGGTGAAATAATTTTTCTGTTACTTGATTAATTAATGTCCATCTAAAAGACGCTTCTAGTTCAGGTGAAACTGCCTTTATGTCCCAGTAGATCCAGCAGCGGTACAACACTGATTTGCTTTTATGTGGAGTCATTTAGCTGCACTAAATGGAGCATAATTTGTATGTCTGCTTTTTACGATCTTTGTTCAGTTTTAATGAAGTCATAACCCCATCGGCGGGAAAGCAAGTAGTTAAAAGGAACCAAAGGGAGCTTCTGTGCACAGTGTTTTAGGATAAAAAAAGCAATGCGAACATTTTGTATGCATCCCTTTTTACACTGTTGTGTTGCAGAACTGACATGTAATACAAACTTGTTTCCTGTTTAATGTAACGTATTCCTATGAAGGGAAAGATTAATTTTTAGCACCATTACTCCAGTCTTCAGTGTCGTATGATCCTTCAGAAATCAATATGCCGATTTGAGCTCATGAAACATTTATTATTATTGTCAATGTTGAAAAGAGTTTTTCAGGATTATCTGATTATCTTAACAGCATTTATTTGAAATAGATTTTTTTTGAAACATTATAAATCATGTTTGATCAATTTAATGCATCTTTGCTGAATAAATGTTCTAATTAAAAACTATTAAGTAAACTAAAAATAAAAATCTGCATGAAAGTGTTGATTATATGTACTATTTAACGAGTGGTTTTATAGTCCTAGATTTACTAACAGCTTGCGCCAGCACAAAGTACCCTCTTTTTTTTAAACTAAAAACATGCAGTGCAAAATTAGCGCTGAAAAGGCATGGATACAGTTATTTTGTGGCTGACCTTATTGCATATGCATTTGTATTTGCACAAGTCAATTTACTGGTATTTGCACCATTATTTACCACCCCAAAATAGCATGAGAATTTGCGCTGCTCTTGGTAGATTGGGTTGGTCACTATGGAAATGATCTGGCTGCGTCATTGTAGCTTAAAGATGCAGTCTGTAACTTTTTTGGGTTAAAAATTATCCAAAATAAATTTTTGAGCAAGTACATAACCAGCCAGTGTTCAAAACTATCTGCTTGCCTTAGCTCGATTCAAAATGGTAAGCTTGTAATAATGTTTTTAATTCCAGTGGTACTGGTGGATTTCCGCGGGAAATTCGAGCATGTCTTCGCATCATTAAGTCACATCTGTACACATAAAGAAGGTGTCTCGGCTAGTAGGCTATATTGCATGTGAGGATGTTGGAGGTGGAGATTTATAGCCTTTTCTAACAGCACTTGATATAATTAAACTTATCAATTACTTATTCAAACGACAATCACCAGTGACAACTGGAGATTCACCCGTTGTAAAATGCAAAAGACTTCGGAGTGGCTACAGAAAAAAGAGACTGCAACCGGGCCCATGCGAAAACTTGGATAAATATCAGAAGGGCTTTTGAAAGGTGGTGTGAACTCCGTGTTTTGAACGGACGCAGAGACAGCTTTTTTCTGCTGGACAGGTAAGAACCAGTTCTAAGGAACATTCATTTGTTGGTATGACAATTAGAAATTAGACTGCACAGAAATGGAAACTGAACTACAGGTAGCCCTAATACACATTAAATGTAGTCATGCAATGCTGATGTTGATAACATTAACAATTTGAGAACAAAGTATAATTTGCACAGTTTGACGTGATATGATAAGCGATCATTAGATTTGCTTTTTGCTTTTTTAGAATGCTTTTTTTTCCCTTAGTTGGTCAGAACAAAAGTGGATGTTACTTACTTGTTCAGATGACATTTTCCAGTGAAAATTCTTATGTTGCTTATACTTCCAAAAAGTAGAATCTGTGATTCCGAATGACAGTATCCACACCAGCGCAGTGACTGACAGCCACACATTCTCCTCAAAACATTAGATTTATCCGCGCCGTGCCGAGGCACAACCCACGTAAAGTTGATAATTCTGAGAATAACTGCAATTGCAGATTTCGAACAGAGATGGCGACAAAGAGGAAAAACTACGGACTGCAGCTTTAATTTGTGGGTTGTCAGTAGATCACACGCAGACCTTTCCACTCCCATCGGCACTTTTTTTGGACTTTAAAAGGTACTTTACATACGTAACCTTTCATTCAGTCACTACGAGTTACGTCAGTGAATGACGAAATGGGGGTCCCAATTCAATCACGCCACAGCTACTGTCTTCCAGTTCCCTGTGCAAAACTGAGCTCCCTGTCGTGAGACTAGCACGGTCGAAGGCTATTCTTAACACAAGAATACCAAGGTACACTCTGTGGCATATCCCAGGTGGAATAATATGTAACACAGCGCCCACCCGTAGGGAGGACTTAGAATACACATATGACCCGAGTGCGGGATGCATAAGGAAAACTCAGAGGAATCCAGCCCGCAGGGTGGAATGTTTCAACCTTGAGATGGCAAGAGGGTCTTGCCGAGGGAAAACACGTGCTCGGAGGAGACTTACCGTGGAAATACACATGTGGGGGTTGCTCAACGGGCGAACCATGCACATGGAGCACCTAGCCAATCACGAGGGCTGACCAACTGGGCAGGCACTCTGGTGACGGCATCAACAGTGCAGGAGGAACTCAGGGTCTAAGGAGAACTCATCTGAGTGAATAGCGCACGTATCCAGTCCGCAGAGTGGAATGGTGCAGCATGCGATGACACCGAGCAGGTCCTACTTACTGGCTAGTGCAAGCGAGTACATGAGAGGACACTGGTTCTATGCAGAGATTATAGAATCTCGCGAAAGTGTTGGGTGTCGCCCAGCCTGCAGCTCTACAGTTGTCTGTTAGCGAGACACCATGCGCTAAAGCCCAGGAGGAAGCCAGACTCCGGGTGGAGTGTGCCTTCACCCCTAGGGGGCATGGTCGACTTTGCATCTGGTAAGCCAAGACAATAGCGTCCACTATCCAGTGAGACAACCTTTGCTTAGAGAGAGCCTTTCCCTTCAGCTTCCCACCATAACAGACAAAGAGCTGGTCTGAGGTCCTGAAACACTGCGTTCTGTCTACGTAAGCACGGAGGGTGTGTACTGGACAGAGCAGTGCCAAGGCTGGGTCTGCCTCCTCCGAGGGCAGTGCTTGCAGGTTCACCACCTGGTCCCTGAAAGGAGTGATAGGAACCTTGGGCACGTATCAAGGCCGGGGTCTCAAGATCACGTGAGAGTTAGCCGGACCGAATTCCAGGCACGCTTCGTCAACCAAAAATGCCTGCAGGTCCCCTACCCTCTTGATGGAGGCCAAAGCGACCAGGAGCGCTGTCTTCATTTACAGAAACTTAAGCTCCACTGATCGCAATGGCTCAAAGGGAGCTCTCTGCAGGGCTGATAAGACCACTGCGAGGTCCCAAGAGGGTATAAGAGGAGAGCGAGGAGGATTTAGTCTCCTCGCCCTCCTCAAGAACCTGACGACCAGGTCATGCTGTCCCACCGTTTATCACTCCACAAGGTCGTGGTGCACAGAGATGGCAGCCACGGACACCTTCAAGTTGGAAGGAGACAGCCTTCATTCCAACCCTTCTTGGAGGAAGAAGAGCACAGACCTGATCAGGCATTTTCTGGGGTCTTCTCGGTGTGAAGAACATTAGGTGACGAAGAGGTTCCACTTCAACGCATAGGCGTGTCTCATAGACAGGGCCCTAGTGGAAGTGATGGTAGCAGATTCCCCAGGAAGTGGCTGAAACCGTGAGAGCTCGTCGGCTGCACAGTTCAGCTCTCCCAGGTTGTGAATGGCTCGAAGCGACCTCAGATGCTTCTGACTCCACAGGAGATGGCGGGCGAATTGCGACATACGGCGGGAACGTAGACCACCTTGTGGGTTGATGTACGCTACTGTTTCCGTGTTGTCTGAATGGACTAGTACGTCTTGGTCCTTGAGCAACACCCGGAAGCAGTGCAGGGCCAAGTATACTGCCAACAACTCGAGGCAATTGACATGCCAAAGGCGCAGGGGTCCTGTCCAGGAGCCCGTGGCTGCATGTCCATTGCACATGGCACCCCAGCCCGTGGAGTAGGCATCTGTTGATACAACAACATGCCTGGAAACTCGTTCTAAGGGCACTCCGGCCCATATAAAGGAGAGGTTCGACCACGGGGTGAAGGTCTGACGGCAGGCCTGAGTAACTGGTACTTGGAGGGCTGCCTCGACGACCTTCGGGAAGACGCGAGGGGACAGGGCTAACCCAAAAGGGAGGACCGTGTACTGGTATGCCTGTCGAGGAAGAATGGAGACATGAAAGTACGCGTCCTTCAGGTCGATTGCTGCAAACCAATCCAGTGGACGAACACATTCGAAAATGCATTTGGCTGTCAACATCTTGAATGGAAGCCTGTGAAGAGTTCGGTTCAAGACGCGCAGGTCCAGGATTGGTCATAACCTGCTACCATCTCCTGGGAAGAACTGCAGCCCATCTCTGAGCTGCCCATATCAGGAGTGCCGTTTTGCCAGGCATTTGGCAGGCTGCGGGGCTGGTACGAGCTGGGGCGCCTTCCTGTGGCCACCTCCCCGGCGCGGCCCGGGCGAAGGCTGCTGCTGGGGCCGGGCGGGAGCCTCAGGAGGGCACTCTCGGACGGCGAGCAGACTGAGGTGGCTGGGTGGAGGCAGCAGCTGGCCGCCGGGCCAGAACATGTTTGTTGGCCTCAGTCTGCTTCTGGGTGGCCGAGAACTGTTGGGAAAAGTCCTCGACCACACCTCCGAAGAGGCCAGCCTGGGATATGTGAGAGTTGAGGAACCGGGTCCGCTGAGCCTCTCGCACATCAGCCAGGTTTAGCCAGAGGTGTCTCTCCTGGACCACAGCTGTGGGTATCACCTGACCCAGGGAACGTGCGGTCATCTTTGTCACCTGGAGAGCGAGGTTGTGGCGGCACACAGCTCTTCCTTGAGTGGTGCTTTGGGTCACTATGCCAGGTAGAAGCGCTCTGAGGACACAACTGCATTGCAACAGAGAGTTCCACCGGGGGGACCCCAGTGTACCCTTTGGCCATGGCCCCATCGACGGAAGAGAAGGTGGAGGAGGCCGCCAAACGATCAAGGGAAGACAATGGTGTCTTCCAGGACCTCATGACCTCCTCATGCACCTCCGGCAAGAAAGGTATTGGGGGCAGGCGCTGACGGCCGTCAGCACTCGCCGCCCCCCAAAAACCAATTGTCCAGTCACGAGCGCTCGGGACAGGGTGGAGGATTCCATTCCAGCCCGATGCTCACGGCTGCCCAGGAAAGCATGGCTGTCAATTCCGGATCAGACTCGGGCAGTGCTGGCACACCCAAAGGTGGCAGCACAGATGAGTCTTCATGTCCGGAAGACTCCAGCCCACCTTGTGATGCGGCGATGGACAGTGTTTCGTTATCCGAAGAGATGCAGGGAGCATCAGAAGACGGATCCGCGATCTCAGCCTGAACGCTCGCAGGTTGCAGTGCGCAAGAGGGGGGTGTGGCCCGAGAAAGCATCGTCAGGGCTTTGTTCCACACCGTAACGCTCAGGTCACCCTGGCCACGAGCCAAGGTATCACCTCTTGTGGATGTGGGTGTGGCAGAGGGGACTCTTTGAGTCTTGACCGCAGCACCGCAATGGTCATGTTCCCGCAATGAGAACATGATTCATCCACAAATGTTGCCTGAGCGTGATCTAAGCCCAAACACGCCAGGCAGCGATTGTGCCCATCAGATGGTAAAACGAGCCGACCGCACCCAGAAGTGCACGGGCGAGACATCGTGCCACGTGCAAGCTCTTTTGTGATGAGAGGAAAAAGCTCAGCTGAGTGCTGAAGCACCCAGGGAGAAGCACACACACTGTTGGCAGATCACTGCACAGATCAGCAGCAGGCAATGTGATCTCGCTGGAATGCGCCGTTGCACCAACACACTGGAGAGCCGCTCGTCTCGTAGATTTCACGAAGAATTCAGAAACAGGCTTGCAGAGGGAGTGAAGAGATGCTCTTGGCTCCGAAGCAAAAACATGATGCGAGATTGCCAGCGTCCTCCTTTTATACTCACGTGGTAGGGCGGAGTTGCGCTATGAACTCGTTTTGTAGAACTCGAAGGTGATGGGCTTCTAAGCGAAACCCCCATTTCGTCATTCACTGACGTATCTCATAGTGACTGAACGAAAGGGTACATATGGTTACACTGACTACTGATTGCAAGACTAGTCTGGACTATAATGGAAATTCACCTTGGTCTAAGCTGGTCTTTTCAGCAGGGGTAAGAAAATGACTGAAAATCCCTTAAGAAGTCCAAACTATTAGCATTTTGTACTATCAAATTACCTAGAGCTGCTTCTCAAAGAAGCCGAGTAGTGGGAGGTATAGAGCGAGTAGAAGAGTGAGCGAGTAGATATTTGAAAATGGAACTCTTTTGAAACCCCAGTCTCTAATCAAACATTGCCACTGCACTTCCACTCATTTAAGTAAGCATACACTCAGTGACCCTTTTCTCTCTTTCTCCTACTGTGTCTGTGGCCCGTGATCCCTGGGAGGATGTGCTCTAGCATTTTTTTTTTTTTAAGATTGGAAGCTGGGGCCTTCCCAATATGTCTTGCGATGGATGTTTTTCTGCTCTGTTTTCTCCAGAGAGTTAGTTGATTGGCTGGAGGGCTGTATGGTTTCTTGTGAGTGACCCATTCTTGTTTGTCAGTATGCTATATACTTGCAAATGAGTAGGGTGACTTCAGATTAATTGGGACATATTTTGTCATTGAAATGACTGGGGGAAAGTGTCTCAATCAACCTGAATTCCCCTTATACATATAAATGAGTTTTTAAGGGAATCTCATGAGCATGACCGTGAGTGAACCACCTTGTGTCTCTGTATGCAGACATGCTTCCAGAAACAAGCTGTTTTGTTATGTTACTTGTGCATTTAGAGGGCACAGTATGTGTGCATGTATGAACAAGGAGTGCAAGTGAGCCCTTATAGCTAAATTGTAGCAGCGTTAATATAGTTTTGAGAGTATATATTTATAATTATATATTTTTGAAAATTAAAAGTACATTTGTGTTTATATTATTTTGTACGTTATTTGTAATTAAAAAATAGTTTATTTAGTTTTTAGTTGTTTTTTTATTTAGGATAGTTTTCATCCCTTGTAACAGCAGCACAAATTGTAATATCTTCCAACTGCGGTACATGGTACGCTTTAGAATCTGCACCATACTCGGAATTATGCCACCTGTAATGATTGAACTAAAAAAACTAGAGTGGATCCAAATGCATTTATTTTATTGTCAAAAAAAATATACCTAAACAAATCAAACACGAAAACCAGGGATGAGCACACCAAACATACTGCCATGAAGGACATGACTCAACAAGGAACACAAGAAACACTTGGGTTTAAATACACAAGGGGTGATTGGCAAACAAGACACACTTGGGAACAATCAAATAACTAATCAACATGAAAAACTACAAAACATGGCGCAGAACAAGAATTAACATAAAAGTCCACACAAGACCAGGGGAACACAGGCTGTTTTTTATTTATTTTATTTTATTTTATTTTATTTTATTTTATTTTATTTTATTTTATTTTATTTTATTTTATTTTATTCAGTGTAACCTTAGTCTTAATTTGTGGTTAAGTCTTTGAGCTGGTAAATAGAAGATTGCTGGTTCAGTTCCCTCCAGTAGAAATTGATAAGTCCTTACTCAAAACACTGAACCACAGGTTGCTCTAGGGTGGTTACCCCCAACAATAATGCTGTTTTATACATAAAAGTTGCAGAAAACATACCATAAATCCTGGTTGAGTAGTGATCAGTAAGCATTCTTTACAGTAAACATAAAGAAAAAAGTGAGATGACAATAAGATTCCTCAAAAAAGCAGAGGGAACGAGTCTCAAGATGCTTTGCACTTTATATGCAATGAGAGAAGAGTCATAATTTGATTTGGAAATGAGCTGAGCATTATAGATCTCCACAGCCTTGTATGGCCTATACTTTAAGAAATAAATAACTTCAAGTTAAAAACACTTCTTTCATTATTTGTTTACTCACCAGACCGTTGTGCACGATCTATCAAGAGCACACATTTCATATAAAACAGATCGGGTCATCATAATCGATGGTCCTGTCCTATATTTATTTCCATGATCAGCTCAATCTTTCTGTCTCGACCTCTCGTGAAATAATTTAGTTACTCTCTTTCTTTAGGTTAGAGTCTTTAGGTTATACAACTCATGGTCGAGCAGCTCCCTGATTCTATTGTGCTGAGAAGGTAGATGGCTTTTATAGGCCGAAGTAAGATACCCTGTAATTTTCTTCCCTCCTTTGGAGAAAGAAGGCTACAGGGTGTGTGATCTAATCAAGTGCTTATAGAGGAGAACTCAGGTAGAGGAAAAGTTAGCAAGGTGCAAATAACGCTTTTACATTTATTCCTCCCCTCATGACCCTCTGTGTTTTTTTGTTTTGTGCGTTTTGGCCATTCGATTACATGACAACAGCGTTCTGGGTGGCTGAAAACTTTTGAAAACGGGTTACAAAGTGCAAGTTTTTGGTCTCCGTGTAAACAATGAAAACGTGAATCTGTGAAAACGATGACTTCATGCACATGCGTAATATTTGTTCAGTCTATAGTGTTTCATCGCAATCTAATGGCCTGGCAGCAGAATACAGCGTTTTTAGTCTTTTTCACTGATCCGTTTTAAGCATATTGTTGTCGTGTAAACATACCCTAATGCAGTACTGAAATGCTGCTTGCTGTTTTTGTGTCATTATGAAGAAGAGAAGGTTGGAAAGGCTGTTTGGGTTTCATTCTCTCTCTCTCTCTCTCTCTCTCTCTCTCTCTCTCTCTCTCTCTCTCTCTCTCTCTCTCTCTCGTTTTTATATCCATCCATACAATTTTCCAATTTTCCAAAAGAATAATCACCCAAAGCTTGCATCAAAAACCAAATCAAAATAAGCGACAACCTCAGATCAGTTTTCCCAAGAAGAATAAGTAAAATTTGGGGTTTTGGTTCGCTTAGTTTGACCCTTTTTCTTCTTTCTCTCAGACTTCTTTCTCAATGTTGGCTGAAAGATTAAACTTTTTTTTAGTATGGCATTTTGTCTGTATAGGTTACCATTCTACAACAGAAACCGCATGGATGTATCAGCATCGAGTTGTGAAATGTAATGTTGACATCCTGTGTAATACTCGCTCTAACCTTATTCCGTTGTGGAGTAATTCCTCTCTCGTGGCCATTGGGAGTAGCCTGCAGTGGGTTATCCACGGCAAGGGAAGAGAATGATAAACAGAAAGAGGAGATACTCGCACAGTATGATACCTGAAACGCGGAGAGACGCCTGCATTCAGCTAACAATGAGAGATCTCCAGACTGGATTAGTGTTGCTCTAAGAGGACTACAAAGTCAGGCCATTACCCAGACAACGGCAGTGGAATAGGGCTGGAGATAACATCACATCACGCAAAGGAAAGAGAGAGGGTTAGCCTTGGCCCAATTGCACCCCTTCCATGTTTTCCTGCTGCTGATAAACCTTGTCAGATGAGGGATGGAAGAGTTGAGTGTACACAACACATTGATGCACATACACTGTCTATATAGTCCACTACAGCAAGGTTGTGCAGCATTCGGAATTGAATTGAGAATTTTATTATTTTTATGAAGCCTATTTGAATTGAGTTGGCAAACAGGAAGCAATTTTAAATATAAGGAAGTTAAATTCTGATATTTAAAGAAATTCATAAAACTGCAGAGGGTGTAATTTTAACAAGAATAGTTTTTGTTAAAACAAACTTCGAATGATGGCTTTACAAAGCATTGCTTTTAAGTTTGAATTAGTTTAAAAAGTATTGCATTTTTTCATTCTGCAGGTTGATGTTTTATTAACAAAGTTTAGGAGAAGCATGTTCAGATAATCTACCCAATTAGCTCGAAAGGAGGCTTATATAGAGAGCTGACTTACCTCTGTTCCATGACAGTTTTTCCAGCATCCCTCCTCCACCCCAACTCCTCACTCTCGATTATTCGTATCCAAGCCAGCGGGAGGGATCTGTGTTTGAGCCAAATTCCGAGCTCGGAGCCCTTCCCTTGGACAGCACACCAAAATACGCATATTTAACCCCATAAACCCGAAGTGTACTGCCGGTGTTACAGTTTAACTGGTTACCGTGTTAAGTTTTGACAGTACACCAGATGTGAACGATCAGCCACAGATTTGTCAATTCCGAAGTCCATTACAATTAAATATTTACATGACATGATTCTGGTATTATTGTAGAGATTAACAAATAAGGGATTTCATTATTTTTAATGTTAAAAGTTTGTTTGACAAAAACGTTAAAGTTATACTTGTTACGGGACTCGACACATATTTACAGCAGATTCTCACGATTAAAATGATTTAATCAACACAATCTGTTGCGTTGATTACTAGATATTCCTCATGGAGGAATAATTTTAAAAATGCCCATTATGGGGCGTCAAGGGCTAAACAAAAAGGCTACCTTGGTTCCAAATGATGTAACTTTTGATTACTCTATGCTATAACCACAACATTTTATCCAGATGTAGCTCACATGTGGGGAAACTTCAACAAAAAAGAAATGTCCTCCTACCCTCTTTCTTGCATGTCAAATAAGAAAGATATGTCAAATTATAATAAAAAAAAAAATATATTTTTTTGTGTCTTTTATCGGCAGTTTCTCAGCATGAGAACCTACAATACCTGTCTTTTGACACTACTTGCTATAGTTTTGAAGTTATTAGTCTTTACTTTTGTGTATGTCACTTATGTATGTTACATGTAAGTGTGAACTTGTGAACATACATATGGCAGTAGGTGGCAACAAGTGACTGTATTTACAGTATGTGTGAGTCATTGAATCATTCAGTCATTTCATTTGTTCAAAATCACTTATTCATTCAGGGAATAATCAAGTGACTGGCTGCACCCGAAATCATATACCTCCCTACTATACATTAGGCAAAAAAGTAAGTGACAAAAGAAGTATGTCCGAATTCACAGTACAGGCAAAAAATACTCAGATGACCTACTGCTTCCGGTGAGATTCTTATTAAGAACATACTTCTTTGGCCATCATGAACTAATTACTTCATTCAAAATAAGTAGCCTACCTAAAAGAGTATGCGATTTTAGACGCAGCCACTGTCTTTGTACACTGTCTTTCGGTGTACACAGTCACTCAGGAACATAACACTACTGTGTGAGTCAAAAGTCTAGAGTGAACAAAGTTGTATAAGCTTGATTGTTAGCATTTACAAGCATATATATATATATATATATATATATATATATATATATATATATATATATATATATATATATAACTTAGAAGTATTCAAATATATAATGCAGGAAATAAATTGGGTGAATAAAAAGACTGCAGTGTTAATCAGTGTTGTTTATTATTATACTGTAACGTAAATGACTCTGGGTAAATGCGAATTAGCTCAAGGATATAGGGAATTTTGGAAATATTAATAATCATAACTCGTGGTCATAATTCATAAATCGCATATACATTTACTTTATCAATTATCGGTATTTACCTCTTGACTGGCCTGGTCTCTTTTATCAATCAGTCACTTGTCCGGCAAATGTATGTAAGATAGCTTATCACAGTTCAGCCAGGGTATTACCGTATTTACAAACTCCAAGAAAGTTTTATCTTCTGGCCACGAACATCAAACTTTCTGAGTTTATGAATTAAAAACTACTCAAGGTAGTCTATAATATCGAGCTTGTAGCTTAATTAGATCTTTTATTTCATTGACTTTATAAAAGTGGGGTTTCACACACAGAGACAGTTAAAAGTATAAATAGATTTTAATAAATGCAAAACTAGAGAGATTATATGAGCTACAAATATAAACGTACGTAAAAATTCAAACAATAAAACAAACAAACATTTAACCAAACAAGAACATAAGAAATAACGTGATCAGAATAAATGAAATGAAAGAAAGAAAGAAGGATATAGAGAGAAGAGAAAAGCTAGTAATTATTACAGACAGAAACCTAATTTCACGAGACACCTGGAATCAGCTTTCATAGGAATCAATATACTTGCAAGTTTGTTCTCTGTTCGGGTGATGCTGAGAGGCAGGAAGCACGGACGGTGTCCTGTTTGTGCTGCGCCTTCCGGTGTCGCGGGAAGCTTAAAAAGGCTCACTGAATGTAACGTTTACCGGAAAATAAGATTCATCTCCCGTGAAGGAAGAGGCAAATATATATAACTTAGTTGCAAAGAACGGCAGCTACGACTCGAACATGTGTTTGTCCGAGGAGAAGGCCGGAGCCTTTTCAGATGTTCCTTGGAGAAGCGTTGCGCCGGGGAGAAGAGGAAGAAGGGTGAGAGAAGAGTGAGAGAAGGGTGAGAGAAGGTTTGGACTTTTATCAGTGTCCCGTGTACAGTGTCCCGCGCCCCCCCTTTTTCGTGGAGGACGAATCATCTTAGAGCATTCTGAGCGGAAGGTTCTCTTTGTGTGTTAATGCAGCCCGACCCTCGTGTGGAATCACGAGGAGGCAAAATATGATATTATGCTCTGGGAATTAAAACGCATGGAACCATAACGTTTATCGCAGTCTCTTATCAAAAATCTCCTTCGTCGTGGAAAGGGGATTAAAACAATACCAAGGACGAATATTGACAAAGATAGAAACATAGAGATCCATTCTTTTGTTGAACAAAGGCACTTTAAGATTACATTACTGTAATCCAAAAACACAACTACTCTAATATCACACTGGGGAACATGCAAATCACCCGGAACACTCTTTATACATTTGTAATAGTTGGTAAAATTAAATTTTACTAGCGGAAGTCCATATATGGCAATGTGCGTGTCTGGTCGGCATCTGTTGCATCTCGTGGTGCGCATACCACGTGAGGGGTTGGGGCAAAGACAAAGGTAGTTCTGTGGCAAAGTCACTTAACAGCCTGAGGCGTCGTAGAATTTTGCTGAGGGAAGCAGATAGTTCTGGTCTCTGAATGGAGCCAGTCTGGTAATTTGCCTTCGGTTCACAAAGAACAAACGTTAAACACAGCAAATGGGTTGTCCTTGCAGCACGTGATAGTTTGAGAAACAACAGGGGCCTGTTGTTGATTTCATCAAGTCATCGTAAAACATTAACCAGCGGCCTGCTTGTAGACACTTGTAGCTATTGTGGCCAAAAGCCAGTCAGTTAGGGCTTTCTGAATATGAACATGTACGTGTTCATATTTAGTCAGCATGAGAGGAACAATCATGATTCGCTACTTCAGAACATCTGACCGGACAGACTGTCAGTGTTGTTACAATGTGTACAGTATATTGTTAAAGTATTTATTAATGTTTAATTACATTTTCAGTGTTCATTGTATATAAGTTGTAATAATTTTGTCATGAGCTTTTGTTATATTTCTATATAACTTAATTGTTATTTCAGGTTTAGTTTGAGTAATTTTAGTACTTCTAAATAAACTTCAAATTCAATTTCGAGCTTAACTGTGTCAATTTCAATTACCAAAATCAATGTTAATAGTTTTAGTTAACACTAACAACACTGAAAAAAAGAAGAATGCAATTAAGGAGAAAATAAAATAAGACGGTAAAAAAGCATAAAAATATAGACGTACAATAATACAATAAAATAACCTTTCTAGAATACAGGAATCAAGTAAATAAAACAACAACACCCCGATAGCTGATAACAAAGCTGTAGCCTAACGGTCAGCATAGGTACAGGTTGGCAGTCATGGATGAAACTATTTTGAGTCCATAATTTCCCAATACTATTCACCCTAGTTTCTTTCTCTTCTCTCACTATTAACATGCACACATATTGCACTGGTTATGCATTATAAGCTGGCAACCTAAGATAAATAAATGTATATATATATATATATATATATATATATATATATATATATATATATATATATATATATATTTATCAAAGAAAAGTCATAAATGGTTTAAGCAAATCACAATCAACCCTCCTGCTGATTTGCTTTGCATTATTGCCATTCTGCAAGATTATTGAATGTGTGCATGCCTTCTGCAAGGTCATTTGCATGTCAAGAGTGTAGAAATACATTGTATGCAAATCCTTAAAATTGTTTTTTTGTTTGCTGGTTTATAAGGTTTTGGTATTATCTGTGTTTTCAAATGTCACTACTTATTGGCAAGGCTTACTGGGAGCCCAACAGATTCGTGGGACGCCTATGGAGTCATTTAATAATAATAATTAATAATAATAACATTTATATCACTTTTGTGGGTACTCAAAGCGCTTTACATAGAAGGGGGAAATCTCCTCACCACACACCAGCTTATTGGTGGAGAAAAGAGTGATGAAGCCAATCAGTATATCTGGGGATGATTAGGAAGCCATTTTGCTGGATAGAAGGCAATGGGCAAATTTGGCCAGGATGCCGGGGTTAAAAACCTACTCTTTTTTTCTCAGGATATCCTGGGATTTTCAATGAGCCCAGAGAATCAGGACCTCGGTTTCTGGACTCACACAGACCACAGGGTGAGCACCCCCTTATGGCCTGACTAACACCTCTTCCAGCAACAACCTGGTTTTCTCAGGAGGTCTCCCATTCAGGTACTAACCAGGCTCAATCCTGCTTAGCTTCAGTGGGCAACCAGTCTTGGGCTGCAGGGTGATATGGCATTTAATGTCATAGAGGACACAGTATTATACATATACTATAAATGTCATAGAAGAGCGTTTAGTTTATGACAAGCAACATAATAGAAATTACGTCTCTGATGGAAGTGTGTAGTGAGATGAATTAGCGACCATATGAACCTCATTAGAGTCTCTGCAATTGACGTCATTCAGGGCTTTTCCGTGGACTCTCATCCCCCCGCATCACTTTATATGAGCGAATATCTGTCGAGAGGAGACAGTGCCAGTAATCTAGAATGTGGTGAATGTCAGCCAGGAAGTGAACGGCAGGTGATGCTGTGGGGGCTTGAACTGACCTTTGCCTTTTACTCTGATTGGACACAGCTGGTATTCATAGACTCTGAGAGAGAGAGAGAGACTTCGGGCACAGCCATGACACTACACTTCTTTGGCACATCCATTTATTGGCTACAATTGCTATGACATCTGTACCATATGCCACCATATAAAGATGGATGACCATTTACATTCATACTCGCACACCATTCCAATACCAAAAGCCAATTTATGTCGCTTTGCCAATGGCCCGGTTTCTTCCGTTTTAATACAGAGCTATGGATATTTCCCTTTTTTTTGTTGTTTTTTTTTGTTGAAGTTTTATGTTTGTCACTTTCTGTGAAAAAAAAAAAAAAAAAAAATCTCTTCTCATTCTTTCTATTTGTTTTTTTCTCTCTCATTTTTTACATGACTCTCTCTCTCTCAAGTGTAACCAAAATGTTAATCATTTATGTAGGCTAATATTTATGCAAACATTTTATTTGTTAATGCAAATGTTGAATTTAAGTGAGTTTGTTATGTAAAACATTGTCTACTAATGCTGCAAATCTGTTAGAAAGAGATGAGCCCTGTTTGTATTACCACAAATGTAGGAGGGGAGATGAACCACTGAGCTTTAATTAACAGCTTCTCAATGATCATAATTGCTGTCAAGTAGATTAATCAGTACTCAGGAATTGCTCTTCATTTTATTTATCATCCCTGGCACAATGGAATTCTTCAGATCTGTTGAGTTATAGTGCTTGTCATCTGTATCTCTCTCCTTGAGTTTCCATTTTGTTAATGAAGCACCTGCTCACTCATAATTCAAATTAAAGATTGGTCAAGCATTCATTAAGAGAAGCGCTCATGCCCTTCCTTTTATTTTGTTTATTTCTCTTTTGCTCTTTCACCTTTTGTTTCTTTCTCTCGTTCTTTTAAGACTTTCAAAGGCATTTTTTGAAAAGAAAGTTTTTGAGGTCGGTAAGATTATCGTGTTTGTCCTCTGTTGTGAGTGCACAGGATGAGCTTATGCTCGTTCTCGTGTGCTCTGTCTTGTCTTGTCATGTGAGTGTGAGGTTTCGAGTTCGCTCGGGCCGTATGCTCTTCTGTCCACGTGTGTTGTGTTTTGTGTAGCACGCGATTCGTGTTTACATCGGCCACGTGCTGTCATGTTTTGTCTTCCACTACCTGTGTGCTTTCATGTTGTCATGTTTTGTGTGAACACGTGGCTTATGAGTGTTCTCATTAGCTGTGTGTTCATATCGCGTTTTGTGTGAGCACATGGCTGGAGATTTGTTTTACTGGCCATGTGCTTTAGCAAATTCTAGTCAGAATTTGAGTCTGATACTGCTCCATTAGGCTGTGATTAAGGGGCGTGTTTCAACCGAACCAGGGGGTTGTTTCATAAAAGGAGCTTAGAAAAGCGGGGATTAAGCTCCAAAACCCGACTTGAATTAACCTAACAAATCAGTTGGGGCTTAAGGTGGTTTCATAAAAGGTAATTCAAGTTCACGCAATCTCACTAATTTGAACCAGGTTTATCTAGTCTAGATAATTGCGCGTGCACGCTATTCTTAAGAAGCCCTGATGGTGGAGCATAGATTCATCAATTTAACATGGCAACTAAAGGGAAAGAGAGAGCAGCGATGTTCACGGCAACTGAGCAGCAATTACTTCTCGAATCTTACGAAGAATTTAAACACATGATTACAAAAAAAGGAAATACCGCAGCAATTAATAAAACGAGAGAAAAAGGCTGGCAGGAAATTGCTGATCGTCTCAATGCGTAAGTAGCAATTAATGTAGGCCTACATTACTATATTATATTAAAGTTGAATTAAATGTTTGTCACAATACATTGAAGTGTGCGTGTGTGTGTGTGTGTGTGTGTGTGTGTGTGTGTAACTTTTACAGCAGCAAATTAAGTGAAGAAAAAAGAACATGGCAGCAGGTGAAAATAAAATATAAAAATATTGTTCAGAATGGTAAGTATTAATTATAAAGTATAAATCTATGTAAGTACTTAAGCATAGCCAGCTTGATGTTACAACTGTCCAGTCTCATGATGTTTAATAATTGCAGCTGCCAAAAAGAAGAGTGAGGTTGCTGGCACTGGGGGAGGGCCACCAACGGCCAACTTTACTCCTGCAGAGGAGCTGGCATTAGACCTGAATAAAGGGAGGCCTGTCATTGAAGGAAAAGAGGGGGGAACAGCATCTGGATCCATTCCATCTAGTATAAGAGATCACTACTTAAAAGTTATTTTGTTTATTTTATTTATTTTTATTCTTCCATTCCTAACTAAATCTTTTTGTTTTATAGTGATGCCAAATTCTGTGTGCTTTCTGGATCCACCAGACATCATGCTGAACCCTGTGAGTATGACAGTATGAGTTTAAAGCACTGATTTGTCAAGTGGTGATTTATTAAACCAAGTTTAATTAATGGTTTTAGGTTGAAGGCCCATCTACAGTTGAGGAGGATGAGGAGACTGTGTCAGTATGTTCAAGGAGGCCTGAGGTAGGCACAGATTTGCACATTATATATTTAAAAGCCTACCTGTGAGGTGCTAAATTGTGTGTATTTCCATTATTGTCAACAGGATGCTGACACCCTTCCAGAGCCCTCTCAGTCTGGGACCACATGTGACCAAGTGAGTATTAAGAAATTACAAAAAAGTGCCAAGAGCACTAGATCAAATTGAAAAAACCTAAATTTCTGTTCCTACAAGACCCAGAACATAAAGGGAGTCTACAAAAGGTATCTCCTGAAACAAATGGAGGCCATAGATACTGACATCCAATATAAAAAAACTCAAAATGAGATCACTCTGAGGTAATTCAGGCACTGGAATCTTGACTTGATGAGCCCAAATGCCATCTCTATACGAGCTCTTGTGCGTGCATGGGCAATATTGTAGTTGTGCTGTGCCTCAGTCTGCGTCTCCTGATAGGGAGTCAAGAGATAAGGCAGGCATGCATATCCCTTGTCTCCCAGCAAAACTCCTGAGAATTGACCTGAATCAAAAAAAAAAAAAAAAAAAAAAAAATTTAAGCATTGAATTTGGTGAAGGTATTTTAAAGCTGTAGTTTTTGCTATATGTTAAGTGACTAACATACCTTGTGCCAGTTGATGGGAAAGAGAAGAGGCCCGAAATATTCTGGAATAATGCACTGAGCCAGGCCATTTTGCCTCTACATTTGTGATGATGCAATCTGCATCACAAATCATCTAAATAATTAAAAATGTAGGTCACTACACTGGACTTACATAGATATATATAAATAGAATTGTTAATGCATTTGCAATGAATAGAACGCAGGTGCCCAGCTTATTGTAAAGAACAATCGCTTCTAGCCTACAATATAATCTCAGTGGGACTGTACCTGTACATTGATGCTGTGCAATGATTTCCTATTAACGAAGTCTGCTTCATGCGGACCAGACGGGCGCTTTATGCGCACGTGGGTGCAGTCCAGAGCTCCGATAACATTTGGGAAAGCTACAAAAGTTAAGTGTTTGTCTGTCAATTGCCTGTCTTACATTAACAGACAATAAATATTTCCATTTTCTATATAGTTCTTATTTGAACTTAACAGCGATTCCATAAAAGGCCTGTTTAATACTGTGAATCGCTCTGTGGCCAGGGAAGGTGATGAACCCATTGAGTAATTTTTTTAAAGACAGGTACACAATTCGTACAGAGCGGCAAACCGATGATTTGCTGGTGTTCTCTGCGTCTCCAACTGTGTACAAAAATGTTCCGCTGGCAAAAAAGCGAAGTGCAATGCACACAGTCTGCGGGACTGTGAGCGCTTTATTGCGCCGTGTGCTATTTGCAATGTGTGGGCTCAGTAATCTACAAATATATGCTATCCCTTCCCTTGAGAATCTATACCGCTCATGCAGGTAGTAGTCAGAAAAAGCCAACGGGTCTGCCCTGTCCCTGAAAGTACGTTCTCTTTGAAATGCCCTGCGTATGATTATCGCTCCCTCATCCACCACCTCATCAATGAAAGGACACGCCATGACTATGCGTCCTCCTACACGGGTGGAGCTCCCTATTTATAGACATTTAATTGATTCATTACTAAAATCACACCAACTAATTTTTTTATCAGATTGGATTACCTGTGGTTGCTCACTGACAGCAGCTTTGATAAGCGCTACCTTGAGAACACAGCTCAACAAATCGACCTGTTTGTAGCAACTTCGCCTGAAAACCACCGGGTGATCCGCGCCTTATCGCGGCCTCCGTCATCCGGGTGATCCGCGCTTCATCGCGGCCTCCGTCAACCGGGAGATCCTGCGCCTCATCGCGGCATCCGCCGTCCACCGGGAGATCCGCACCTTATCGCGGCCTCCGCCGTCCAACGGGTGATCCGCACTTCATTGCGGCCTCCGTCAACCGGGAAATCCGTGCCTCATCGCGGCCTCCGTCAACCGGGAGATCCGCGCCTCATCGCGGCCTCCGCCATCCACCGGGAGTTCCGCGCCTCATCGCGGCATCCGCCGTCCACCGGGAGATCCGCGTCTCAACGCGGCCTCAACTGGGGGGATTCTACGCTTCATCGCCAAAGATCTGGGACCAGGGTGCGCCGTTAACTAGCGGCCTCCACTATTTACCGAGCTAGTTTCGGAACTCGAGCTAGCCATCAGGCTTAGGCTTTACCAGCAGCCACCAGGCCCAGGCTTCTTCACCAGCCAGGTAACCTACCAGGCTACTGTGTCAGGCAGTGGCCTCCACTTTCCACCAGGTGAGCCTCTCTTTGATTTTAGTAACAAAGTCATCATGCCTCCAAAAAAGAACCAAGCAACTGGTGAAGAAATGGAGGAGATAAAGCTCTCTTTAAACTTTATGTCTGAAGAGATATCAAAGGTGGCTAAACAACAATCAGTACTTATCGGCCTAATGGAGGAAGTGAAGGAACTTAAGATCAAACTCATTGAGAAAGATAAAAAAAAATACTGTTCTAGAGAGACGTGTGGATGAATTGGAGCAGTATACAAGAATGGAGGATGTCATTATGAGTGGGCTCAGCACCAGGCACCGCTCTTATGCTCGAATGGTAGCTGAAGAGGGTGACCAGGGTGGTGAGACACATGATGAAACATATACGATTGAGCAACAAGTAGTACATTTTTTAGACTCTAAAAACATTGTTGTAGACAGTAAGATGATTTCAGCTTGTCACATGTTGCCCAGAAAAGATAAAGCAAAACCAGCAGCGATTGTTATCCGGTTCACGAGCAGGAAAGCAAAAACTGATCTACTTAGGCAAACAAAAAAACTGAGAGGGACAGCAGTGTATATAAATGAACATCTGACAAAGAAAAACTCTGAAATAGCAGGGGAAGCTAGGGCTCTTAGAAAGCAAGGAAAAATACAGTCGACATGGACAAGGAATTGTAAGGTGTGGATAAAACTACTTGGTACACCAGAAGAGGCAAAGGTCTTACTGATAAGAGATATTGAAGAGCTCGAAAAATTTAAATGATGTTACTCATAACGACTCACTGGGCGGAGTTTTGTTTTGTTTTGTTCTTTATTTTTTTTTTTTTTTGCTCTGTTTTCTCTTTTGGTTTTCCTTTTCCTTTGTTGTATATTAAACACACCTTATGTCCAGTACTCTAGATAAATATTCTTCTTCATCTAATGAAGAAGACAAGAATGTTAATGCTTTAAGTCAAACAGAGCTGGAAAAATTTGTAATCACCGAACTACAAGAAGGTGCTTTAGAGGATATAGATCCAGATAATAACTACTTCCATCATATCAACAATGAGTGTTCTTATTATCAGGAACATCAGTTAAATGGAATTATGACTACAGATCAGTCATTATCAATAATTCACATTAATAGAAGGAGTCTCTATGCCAACTTTGAGAATATTCAACCAATTTCAGACCCCATTTAGGATCATAGCCATATCGGAGACATGGATTAGTGATGGAAAAGATGCAGACTTTGATCTAAATGGCTATGAAATGTATATTCAAAACAGAAAGAGTAAAAATGGAGGAGGGGTAGCTCTGTATGTCGATAAGAACTTAAGCAGCAAGTTAATACCGAATATGACAACAACACTAGAAGGGGTGATGGAAGGTTTAACAATTGAGATTATAATGGAAAATAGAAGGAATATATTAGTAAGTTGCCTATATAGAGCACCGGGATCAGATATCGAAAATTTTAAAAACTGTGTAGAGAAGATGTTTACAAAATCTGTCCAAAAGGATATTTTCATTTGTGGAGACTTTAATATAGATCTTATGAAGTCCAAGCAACATAAACCAACTGAAGATTTCTTGGATATGATGTATAGTTTAACTCTGTTCCCAAAAATCACAAGACCAACGAGAATTACAACACACTGTGCAACCTTAATAGACAACATATTTACTAATAATATTAAACTCAATATGGTTAGTGGCATACTAGTAAATGATATTAGTGACCACTTGCCTGTATTTGTATATTTTCAGGTAAATAATGGGATTAATGAGAGTAAATACCAAAGAAAACCAGGTAAAGTTATTTATAAGAGACTACGAACAGAAGATCACTGCTCTAAGAAATGACTTGATGTCACAAGATTGGAATATTGTCTATAGAGAGGAAGATGTTGACATGGCATATAATAAATTTATTGAAATATTTAAATCATTATATAATAAAAGCTGTCCAATTAAGGTAATTAAAAGTTATAAATATAAAAAATGTCCATGGCTAAGTAAGGGATTACAAAATGCTTGTAAAAAGAAAAATCATCTTTATAGAAGTTTTATTAAATTAAAAACTAAAGAATCAGAAAATAGATATAAAACCTATAAAAACAAATTAACTGAAATAGTAAGAGCTAGTAAAAAAATGTATTATAGGAAAATGTTAGATGAAAATAAGAATGGTATAAGAGGTGTCTGGGACATATTAAACAAGCTAAGTAAAGGTGGAACAAAGAAAATTATATATCCAGAATATTTTATTGATAACCAGGATAATAATTATGATATGAACAACGTAGTTAATAGAATGAATCAATTTTTTGTGAATGTGGGACCAGAGTTGGCAGCAAGGATTTCAGATCAAGGAAGAGATACCATGATTGGAACACTGATTAAGAACAACTCTCACTCAATCTTTCTTTCGATAGTAGATGAGTTGGAGGTTAAGACAATTGTTAGAAATTGTAATAATAAATTCTCTACTGACTGTGATGATATTGATATGGCATTGGTTAAAAGAGTTATCGACAGCATTTCAAAACCATTAACATATATTTGTAATTTATTGTTACAAACCGGCTCATTTCCACAAAATATGAAAACAGCAAAAGTGATTCCATTATTCAAGCAAGGGAACAAACACTTATATACAAACTACAGACCAGTGTCACTCCTCTCACAGTTTTCAAAAATCCTGGAAAAACTTTTTAACAGCAGACTGGAAGACAATAAACATCAAATACTTAACCAGAGTCAATACGGATTCAGAGCAAAGAGTACAACATCACTCGCATTAATGGAAGTAAAGGAGGAAATAATAAATGCATTAGATCAAGGCAAATATGCAGTTGGTGTATTTATAGATTTAAAAAAAGCATTTGATACAATAAACCATTCAATACTAATTAATAAACTGCAGCTGTATGGTGTTAGGGGAGTGGCACTGGACTGGATTACCAGTTATCTATCTGGGAGAAAACAGTTTGTGGAAATGGGTGAATATAAGTCTGAGTGTATGGAGGTTGCTTGTGGGGTCCCCCAGGGGTCGATTTTGGGTCCAAAATTATTTAACATATATATAAATGATATATTTCTAGTTTCTAAACTGCTAAAGTTAATATTATTTGCTGATGATACTAATATACTTTATTCTGGAAATGAGTATAGTAAAGTAATTGATACTATAAATAATGAATTAAATAAAGTTAAAAAATGGATGGATAGTAATAAATTATCACTGAATATAGAGAAAACTAAGGTAATAACATTTGGTAATTATAGAAATAAGGATAATGAATATATTAAAATTGATAATATAATAATTGAAAATGTAAAGGAAATTAAGGTATTGGGTGTGATAATAGACAATAAACTCAGTTGGAAGCCTCATATCAGATACATACAAAACAAAGTTGCCAAGAACGTTGGAATTATAAATAAAATAAAGCAATTTTTAGATTACAATTCACTTCATATTTTGTATTGCTCATTAGTTCTTCCATACTTCATCTATTGCATAGAGATCTGGGGAAACAATTATAAAAATTCACTATACTCACTGTCAGTATTGCAAAAAAGGGCAGTCCGTGTCATATACAAAGCTGGGTATTTGGATCGTACAAATTTTCTGTTTTTACAATCAAAATTACTTAAACTTCAGGACCTGGTTCAATATTACACAGCACTGATCATGTTTAAAGTTAGCAAGAATTTACTACCACTCAACATCCAAAATCTTTTCAGCCAGAGAGACGGGGGTTATAATTTACGGGGGGACACAAAATTTAAAATGCATCTGGTCAGAACCACCAGGAAGAGTTTTTGTGTGTCTGTATGTGGGGTAAAACTGTGGAATGGGATGAAGGACGAACACAGGCAATCTCCTAATATACATTATTTTAAATCATCAGATAAGAATACGGTCTTTGAAAGATACAAGAATGAGGGGTTGTGATTTTCACTGATTATTGTTGTCATCATTGTTATTATATTAATTATAGTTATTGTGGTAATGGTAGTGATAATGATTAGTTATTGAAATTTTTATGATATTGATGTTTATTAATATCATTATTATTAAATACATTATTATTAAATTGATAGTCTATTAATGGTGTAACTGTTATTGTTATACTAATTACTACTATTAATTATTAATCCATAAATATTGTAATATTATACAAGGTAGTTAATTGTGTGTGGCAAGGGGGTGGGATTGAATAAGCGCTAGCTTCTTCCCACTCCTTTTTGAACAATGACGTACACTGTAAAAAGTGAACAGTTGGATCAACTTTAAAAAATTACTTCAATTGGTAACACCTAAAGAAATTAAGTTTTCTCAACTTAAATTATCACGTTTTTCACGATCAAACGTGATAATTTAAGTTGAGAAAACTTAATTTCTTTAGGTGTTACCAATTGAAGTATTTTTTTTAAGTTGATCCAAATGTTCACTTTTTACAGTGTATTTTTTTTTTCTTTCTTCTTCATTTTTTTTTTTTTTTTGTTGTTGTACATATCGATTTGTATCGTTTGATTGTTGTTTTTTAATTTGTCTTATTGTTCAAATAAACTTTTCAATTCAATTCAATTCAACTAAACAAATAGGCCTACCTTTACTTCTTTACATTTGTTTCACTTTTTGTATGTTCGAATGTATTACATTTATTTTTAAAGTGCATTTGTTTTCATTGTTGAACTGATAGTGGTTACATGAAATAAAATGGCAGCATGCCAGAGAGTCCGATGTAATATCATCACATTCCCAGTGGGTCAGTGTTAAAACGGTATTCTGGTTAAGCATCAACTCAGGCTTAGCCTGACAGTTAGCCTGCCCCGGACCAGGCTAGTTTCCCAGCATAAGTTTCCAGGGTAACTGAGTTTGAACTATTTTAAGTTTGCTTTATGAAACAGAATTCACTGACAATAAGTCTGACTAACCAAAATAAGCCTGGCTTATTTTCTAATCTTGTTTTATGGAACAACCCTCTGGAAAGAAAATGCCTCTGCAGTCAACTGGATAGACCTACAACCAATCAGAGCAACAGAGTAAGTGACGTATGTTCTTCATTTATCTTTCTGATCGACAAATGCCTTGATCCCGGTTCTCTGTTCCTCTTTTAAAATTAATGCGCTGTCGTTACTTCTATAACAGACGCGATGGCGGAATCTAGATAATCTCAATTCTCCAGCGGCAGTCATTTTTGTTGTAAACGAATTCAACCCAAGCACTCTTTGGTGACGTGGATGATTACGTTACTGTTGATCATCTGTCCATCATCGTATAAAGCCCGCCCTGACAATTTGATTGGTCCAAACAGCTCTGGTTCGAGCATAGTTGCTCCACAACAGATCAAGTCCAGACCGAACTTCCCAAACTCAAATGTTGTGGGTGGGGCTAAGTTCGGCTGGCATTCAGGCTACATGTGCTTGTGTTCTAGTCATGTTTGGTGTGAGCACATGGCTTGTCATGTATGTTTCCTTGTGCCATGTGCTCTCCTGTCAATTGTCTAGCCCCTACCATCTTGTTACCTGATTATTAGTTCATTTTCCCCACCTGTCCTCCCTCATTACCTGTTTGTTTAGTTGTTTGCTCCCTATTTATGCTTCTTGTGTTTACAGTCCTGTGCTGGATCGTTGCCAGCAAGTCAAGTCTTTTTTTTTTCTTTTTTTTTCAGGGTAGTTTTTGTTTTGATCTTGTTATTTATTAAATAAAGCCCATTATTGTTTCCTGCATTTGAGTCCTCACTCACTCCCTTCACTCAACCCTGACATCTTCAGTGTCACATGATCCTTCAGAAATCATTCTAATATGATGATTTTCTGCTCAAGAAACATTTCTTATCAATGCTAAAAACAAGTTGTGCTGCTTATTTTTTAATTATTATTATTTGGTTCTTTAATAAAGTTCAAAAGAACAGTATTTATTTCAAATTGAAATATTTTGTTACATTTTAAATGTTTTTACTCCCACTTTTGATCAATCTAATGCTGTTGAATGAAAGTATTTATTTCCTTAAAGGCACACTATGCAAGATTTGTACCGTCAATCATTTCGATGGTAAACAAATTCATAGTAGGGCGAATCATCCCGATAGCAAAACAGAGGTGGGACGCCGCTGGCAAAACCAGCAATGCAAGTTTGAGAGGTGGCGCCCCGACAAATCTTGCGAGAATCACGACTTGCTTAACGGCACAATGTCACATTCCACAGCAGCCTCTATGGAAGACACCAGCACACATTTAAGACGTGAATCATGGCAGAGTCGACGAAGAAAACGAAGAAAGCGTGGTCGGAAGAGTGCAGAGACTGCTCTGCTTGAGTTGTATTTACGACATTTACGTAATTGCGTGATTGGTATTAACACTAAATACAAGTACTCCACAGCGACTCTAGGGGTTGCTGTTTGAGAAAAACGGAAACTGCATAGTGTGCCTTTAAAATATATATCTCTTACTGCCCCCAAACATTTAAAAGGTAGCTGCACTGCCTCTAATTCAATTAATGTGTCTCATTCTGAGTATTGATCAACCATTTACCCTTTAATAGTGTTAGTTCAGCTCAGCACTGTTCTTTGCCTTTCTGTAGAATGTAGCTTCATTCTTTCTGCACACATACGTCATATCTGTGTTAAGCCTAAATACAATATATTTCTATATGTGCAAATAAATAAATAAATAAATACATAACTGCAGTAATATAATTGATGATACTATAACTTCCAATGAGGAAACCCATTACAGCTGTTTCATGTGGAACACAGTTATCATATCTACTGTAGATAAATCTGATCTGAGAACAAATGCATCAAAGATGCAGCAAAAGATGTGTGTCTTTTTTTGGAATGTTTGGAAATAGATAAATTCATTCCATCATGCATCCATAAATTTACTGTGACATTAGCTGGGATTACATTCACATCTGATATATAATGGAAAACAGGATTACAGGGCTTGTGCAGCAGTATTGGCATTCTTCATTCTTCTGGTTATAATTTGCTGTAAACCGGTTCTGAACTGCAGTCTGTTTGTTTGGGCTGGACATAATATTGGTTGGACCAATGGCATGATAACAGATGGAGAGTGTTTAAATTTGCTTATTATTTTTTTCACAATTCTGTTTGGTGATGCTAGTGGCTTAGAATTTACACTCTTCACCTTTAATATCTGATAAAAACATGCTGAGCTTCGGCCTGTGTGAAAGCAGACAGACAAACACACTATGTGATGGCCGTAAGGAGAATGTTCCGGAGCAGCACAGTTGGTGTGTTTTTATGTGTGCTAATGGATTGCTGTGAGATTGACAGGTCTAATGAAATATATGTGTCTCCCTCCCAGAAGAGAGGAAGGGTAAATAAGGACAGCACACGAGCTGGGTTCAGAATAGCGTACTGCCTAGCACACAAGCTTTCTGTGCAGTATGTAGCTGAATACTAATACTAAGACATTTTAAACAGTATTGCGATATATATGGCCTATATGGTTACGGTTTGCAATGTAAAACCGTATTGGGCGGAGAGAGAGCACATCTGAAGTTCTCTTTCATTCCTCTGAGAGCGCGACAGAGACAGAGGGAATACACTCATCTATGATGAGTTAAAAGATCTTGTGATTTCACAGTAAGCAAGCACAGTCAGGGTTCAAAATGAGTGTCATGTTGGGAAGTAGCAGATAAATTAATGATAGATACACACATTTAGAATAGAGCACTCTCTGGAATATGACTTACACATCTGACTAGAACATTTATCAGAAAATTACCACATTTAAAGTCTTGATCATTATTTCCAGTGATAAACAACCAGGCAAAATACATTTCTTAATTTTCTGTGACATTAGCTGTGATTAGATTCATGTCTGATATATAATGGAAAACAGAATTGCAGTGCATTTACAGCAGTACTGATATTCATCAATCGTTGTAATCTAATAACCCTATATTAAACATTTTACAGTTAATTCTACCCCAACTGCTTAACATACTCATTCCATTCAAATGTTGTTTTGTAAATTATTTCAGCATTTGTTGGATTTTGTACTTTGATTATTATTTTTTTTTTATTATTATTATTTAAACCTCTCACTTACATTAATAGACTGTTCAGCATTCACAATGTAACGGAAAGTAATAGCAATATTTCCATACCAAATTTTGACTGGTTCCCTATATGCTGAATTGTGATTCTCCTATCATCTTCGCATTTTGCATTCCTCTTAACCAGCTGATTTTACACGGCACAGTGACCAAAGCTGCATCTGAATTCCACTACTTAGTATCCACTACCTATCAAAAGTTTAAAGTCCCTCTGTGGAGAACATCAAGCTTTTCATGTTGTTTATGTCTATGGGGTGTTTTAAATATCAAAAGTGACTGTAAAGACATTTATTGTTAAAATATTTCTATTTCAAATAAACACTGGTTCTTTGAACTTTGTATTCATCAAAGAATCCTGACAAAAAAAAAAAAAGAAGAAAAAGAAAAAAAGAAAAAAAGAAAAAAAACTGTCACGGTCTTTCACAGTGTTTAGTTTCATTTTCATGGACTTTGAGTTTGTTTCTCTTGAGTTACCTGTTTCCTTTGTTCTATTTTCCCGCCAGTCATTTTGTGATGGACATTCATTCAATCATCACACGTGTTTGTTATTTAGTCATCATCACGTATATATAGTTGTTCGGTACTGTTGTGTCTACACACTGTGTTGCCTTCTTACCTGTGGATTACCTGAGGTTGTTTTATTTAATAAACCCTTTTTTTGTTATTTAAACTCATGTGTATCATCATCTAGACTAAATAAGACAATAGCCTACCATGGTTTCCACAAAAATATTAAGCAGCACAACTGTTTTCAACATTGATAATAATAATAATAAATGTTCCTTGAGCAGCAAATCAGCATATTAGAATGATTTCTGAAGGATCATGTGACACTGAAGACTGGAGTGATGATGCTGAAAATTTAGCTTTGTATTACAGGAGTAAATTACATTTTAAAATATATTCAAATGGAAATCAGTTAATTTAAATTGTAATAATATTTCAGAATATTACTGTTTTTATTTGATCAAATAAATGCAGCTTTGGTGAGTATAAAACATTTAATTAATTCTTATAAACCCCAAACTTTTGAAAGGAAGTATGACTGTTTTGGATGATTACATTGAGTAACATTGATAAGTTGGCTGCAGGAGGAAAAATGTTACAAAAGTTTATATGCCTCCTTTAATAAATCGATTTGAAACTAAACATACAGAGAAGTTTTCAGCTTAACCTGTCAGGTCTATTGGGTCCATAACAAACACGGGCAGAGATTCTCACCTCTCATATCAAGACGCATCAGTCACCAAATGCTCCTGAGGGCACACCTGCCCCAAAACAATGCCCGCCTCTCTTCACCCCGCACTCCCGTCACATCATTCAGAAACAAACACTTTGCTTTCCCGTGGAGTTCCGAAATACTGACAGATGGATATGACCTTCCCTCTGTTCAATGAGTCGCAAGAATGCTGACTGATGAATCTGAAGTGGCGTTGTGAGTCTGTGCGAGTGTGTTTGTGTGACATTGGGGTTCCGACTCGAGAGGAAAGGTGTGTGAGGATAAACAGAAGATACACAGGGCAGTTGTGACTGTCACGGCTGACAAAACTGTCTCTCCCACCACAGGGATCTGCCTCAGATGCTATAGGGTTGTTGACTTGTTACATTTATTTGATGTTAAGAGACAAGACAGACATTTAACTGGAAATCACACTTATATTGCTTGTCAATGCAGTTTAAAGACTTTAAAAAGTACTGGGCCCTCATTAAATTATGGAATAATTAAAAAAAAATAAATAAAATAGGCCTATTTGTGGAAAAAAAATGTAATATTTGAGTTACATAAAAACTTTGTATTTGTTTTCTTCCTAATTGTCCTTGAAAAAGTGGTCAAGATTCTTTTTTTTATTATTTGTATTATTTTAATGAATACAACTTTTAAAATAAAAGCTTTACCATTATAAATATATTTACTGTCACTTTTGATCAATATAATGTGTCCTTGTTGAATAAAATATTATAATAAAATATAAAATATGAAATGAAATGAAAACTTACTGACCACAAACAATCTTTGCAATCTTTCTTCTTTCAAATTTGAATGTTCATTTATTAATGCCTAACCAGCCAGGGAAACCTAGCAACCAGTCAGAAGTCCCAAACAACGCTAAGCAACCATCAATGTACAACCTTTATACGGCATGATTTTAAAACTATTTTGTAATTTCAAGCAGTAAGCAACCACACGAGCAAGCACCACTCAAGTTTCTTCAGTCTAAATTGTTTTATAATCAAATTAAATTTAGTTGTGTGTCTGATGTTTGTAGGAATTGTTGCACAGCCATTATGAGCTCTTTAAAGTTTATGATGTGAAAAATACCAATCTGACAGGACGGTTTTATTTTTCACATCTGCTACAGTCTCCACCTCGATGACTCACCAAACACTTTCTGATGATACACATGTACTAGTTTATTGATTTTGCTGAGATGCAGTTTGCAAAGTGGCTTGTCAATGTCTAACAGTCAATGGCCTATTTAGAGGTCACAGAGTATCATTTGACGGTGCTGGTAATAGATTGCAGGGAAACTAGTGGCGTGCCAGTCAAATCCTGCTCTTCTTCAAGATGTGAAAATAGCAATGATAGACCCATGTTTTGAATCTGTCAGTCACAGTCTAAGGTACCATCTGTTCATCAGATTACTTGCTTCTGTGTGCATGTCTGCGTGTGAGAGGAGAGAGACAAGCCGACAGGTATAGTTTGACAAATACCCCAAAGGATTGCTTCATACTGGAATTAGGTTTGTATTTTCAGATTTTTTACTTCAACGTGCTACAAAAATAATAATAGTAAACTTCACATGACATTTAATACACATCATATATGTTAACATAAAATATGAAAAGTAATCTAATGCAACACATCAAGTATAAAATGCTAAACATATAAAAGACAATTTAATTTATTATAAAAAAAATAATAATAATAATAATTCAAAGAAAACTAATTAAAATGAAAAGTAAAAAATAAAAATTAATTTTCTTTTAAAAACATTGAGGGAACTGGCTTCCCTAATAACTATTAGTAGTGTATTCCACAATTTTGGAGCATAATTTATAAAAGCCGCATCACTGATTTTTGTTTGTCTGTTGCTCGGAACCTAATTATAATTGCAATTATAACTTAAGTTATATGTTCTCTTTTTTAGTTCTAGTTAATAACCGAGCTGCCGAGTTTTTGATAAGCTGAAGTCTGTTTATTGATTTTTGTGGGAGATCAGTAAGAAGTGCATTACAGTAGTCAAGTCTATTTGAAATAAAAGCATTAATTAGTTTTCACCAATTGGCAGCAAGCAGCCATATCACCCTGTAGCCCAAGACTGGTTGGCCACTGAAGCTAAGCAGGGTTGAGCCTGTTTAGTACCTGGATGGGAGACCTCCTGAGAAAACCAGGTTGCTGCTGGAAGAGGCCAGAAGGGGGTGCTCACCCTGTGGTCTGTGTGGGTCCTAACGCCCCAGTATAGTGACGGGGACACTACACTGTCAAAAGAGCACCGACCTTCGGATGAGATGTTAAACCGAGGTCCTGACTCTCTGTGGTCATTAAAAATCCCAGGATGTCCTTCGAAAAAGAGTAGGGGTGTAACCCCGGCATCCTGGCCAAATTTGCCCATTGGCCTCTATCCATCATGGCCTAATCATCCCCATATATATATATATACTGACTCTATCACTCTGTCTCCTCTCCACCAATAAGCTGGTGGATCCAGGTGGATGCTGCACATTGTTAGTTGAGGAGATTCCCCCTTCTATGTAAAGCGCTTTGAGTACCCAGAAAAGTGCTATATAAATGTAACAAATTATTATTATTATTAATATTATTATTATTATGTACACTGAAAATAATAAAGGACCATGGCAGATCCCTTGTGGGACTCCAAGGACTTCATGTTTCTTAGACACACAATCTCCAAAACTAATATATACATTTAATTTTGAACCAGTTTAACACACAATTGGAAAGACCAACTAACTTTTCCATACGATTGATTAGAATGTCATGGATGATCGTATCAAACACTGCACTTTAATCTAAGAGGACAAGATTTGAGACCTTATTTTTATAAGAATTTATTCTGAGGTCACTAAATATTTTCGTACGGGCAATTTCAGTACTATGGTAAGTTCTAAAACCAGACTGAAACCCATCCACAATGTGATTTTCTTAAAAAAAAAAAAAGAAAAAAAAAAGTGTTTATATGTGCCACAATTACCTTTTTGAGTATCTTAACTGGGAGCTTGGATATCGGTCAATAATTTGCCAGGACACTACTGTCCAATTTAGTAATACAAGTAAATTCCCACAATGTCTCTTTCACAAGATTTACCTGCACTAGTTCTGATTGATGACATTTGTGCCATTGAAGAACAATGCATTTATTTTGCATTTTGAGGCAGTACCAATTGATCAGTAACTGAGAATAGTATTCTAGGATTTTCAGAATTCTCTGTAATAATCTTGGGAAAATAATCATTTCTTGCCAGAATTATCTTTTGTATTATAAACAGCCTGCATATATTATAACTGTAACAGATATTTCCTCCATTTTCTTTCAGCAGCTCAACAACTTCTCTTAGCCTCTCACATTATTCTTGTTTAACCATGGAGAACTTTTAACAGTAGACCTCTTTTTGACCTTAAATGGAGTAACAGTATTTACAACAGATGACTATGTATTTTCATTTAAGGAACAGTCACAACTGTATGGCTCAGACGATCTTAAATTATATGCAAAATTTACCACAGCCTCATCATTTGAAATTCACTTCTGGGTCATTAATTCCTCTCCCTTGTGTTAAAACTGCATTAACATTGAAGAAAACACAATAATGGTCTAAAATGGGTAACTGAGATACTAAGATGTTATCAGCATTTAATCCTGTCGTTATTACAAGACCTAATGTGTTACCATACTAATGAGTGTCTTCATTGATGTGCTGGGTGAGTTCAAAACTATCCAGTAAATTCATGAGCTCATTAGCTTTGGAATATTCAAATCTCCACTCATTATTTTATCATATCTAGTAATACCAAGTGAAATCTCCTATGATAATTCCTGAAAAAAAAAAAAAAAAAATGGAACGTGGTTGGTGTAATGATGAGCACTGATAATTCTCCTTAAGCTCTATAGCAAGATTCACGCAGATAAATTTAATTATACAAAAACTCTGAAGAGAAAATACCTACAAACCCACCACCCTTCCTGTTTTGTCTAATGGACAGATTAGAATTGTAGTTATCAGGACAGGTCTCAATCAGCATTACTGCACCAGTAGTGTTATTAAGACATATTTCAGTTAAAAGCGTACAATCAAGATTATTTTCAGTTGTCAGATTTGTGATAAAAAATAAAAAATAAAATAAAAGATCAGCCAATGATCAAGCCATTAAACAGAGCTAATTTCAATCCGTATGGATTTCAAAACAGGAAAGGTAATAGACAATGGCTGAAACTTAATACATTTAAGATGGCTAATGGCAGGGATTTGAATAATTATATTTTTTACGGCTCTCTAGACACTTATACGATGTCTATGATGATAAAAATGACTTGACTCAAACTTTGGTGAATGTGCATGAGGGGAAGTGGGGTGACCTTGGATCTGTAACTGAGAGAGGGACATCCTACAGTAACTGTATGTTGCTGAAGCACTTGTGATGGAAAGTCTCACTCATCCTAGTGGGAATCGTCTCAGTTACGTATGTAACGCTCGCTCCCTGAAGGAGGAAATTGAGACGTCACGCTGGAACAGACAGACAAAATGAGTTCCCTTCCAAGGGAACTCGAGCTGCGTCGAAACGGTGTGGGAACGCCCCTGCGTGATTGCGTCATGAAGCACGTATGGAATCAGTCCAATCGTGAGACGGGACGTCATAGGCGGGTGACGTCATCGACCAGGAAACTATAAAGCACCCCTGAATCACAACAGCGCAAGCTTCTGAGCGCTCTGTGTGAATCATTGTCTGAAAAGTGTTTTTGTCACATATATATATATATGTATGTATGTATGTATGTATAGATATAACTATATAATGATGAGCGAACAGCATTATAGAAAGTGTGTTCATCCCAGCACTCGATATCTCATAGGTGGGGATACACACCAACTATGTGTTGTTTGTTTGGGAGTGCAGCATGCCCAGTCAGCTCTCGAGGGGGCTGATTGTGAGCATTGTGAGCGTTTACAATTAAGAACACTGCGCTCCCGCCAATCGCTCTTCGAGGAGGGTGGTTCGGTTCACGCTCCCCGCGGCTCGGGTCCCGCTTCTGACATGGGAAAAGTAAACTTGATGAACACTTTCTGCCTTCCCGTATGTAGCCTCCACGCCGGTACTTGCTGTTTTTCCAAACCGGAAAAAGCCGGTTTCATACCGTATATTTAGTCCACAAACGTCCACATATTCGAACATTTTTGGGTCTAAACAGCATGGTTATGGGGCGATGCCTAGGGCAGAAGAGACACTTGCGAGCCATCTCTCCCCTGATTCATTCTTCATGATGCAATCACGCAGGGGGCGTTACCGCAGCGTTTCGACGCAGCGGCTCGTTCCCTCTTCAGGGAACTAGGGTTACATACGTAACCAAGACGATCCCAATACGTTCTGACGTGACATCGAACGTGACCGACTGAAAGGGAACTGTGATGTTATGGAGAAATAATTCAAATCTGATACTTTTGTCACTTTTTTTTCACAAGCTCGTTCTGCTGAGTGGTATTCTGATAATCTTCCCATTGACATTGAGCATCAATGTCACAATTTTTTTAAAGATTTATTTATGTATTTTTAATTATGCTTTTTAATTATTTAATTAATTAATTAATTTATTTATTTATACTTTTTAATAGAGTGGTGCAGGTATGACATCAGAACTCGGAAGTCTAATTTGCCGCTGGTTCCTTCGAGATTTTCCTATTTGCGAATTATACTTCCGGGTTCTGATGTCATACCTGCACCACTCTATTATGACTGTTTTTACTTTGTATTCATACTGACTCAAAAATAATAGGGTAAAGTCAATTTTGTGAGCTGTAATACATTATACATACATCATAACACATTTTACAGCCTATAACTCTGCTACTTAATTTATCATATGTGACCCTGGATCACAAAACCAGTCACAAGTGGCATGGGTATAATTGTGGCAAAAGCCAACAATACATTGTATGGGTCAAAATTATTGTATTTATATATATATATATATATATATATATATATATATATATATATATATATATATATATATATATATATATATGCCAAAAATCATTAGGATATTAAGTAAAGATCATGTTCCATGAAGATATTTTGTAAATGTCCTACTGTAAATATATAAAACATTTGTTTTTGTGAGTGAATGCAGCACAATCGCGAACATAAATGGACAACTTTAAAAGCAATTTTCTCAATGTTTTGATTTTTTTGCACCCTCAGATTCCAGATTTCCAATAGTTGTATCTCTATACTAACAAACCATATATCCATTGAAAGCTTATTTATTCAGCTTTCAGATGATCAATAAATCTCAATTTCAAAAAACTGACCCATGTGACTGATTTTGTGGTCCAGGGTCACATTTAAATAATTTAAAAGATCAGTGCACACGATTAGACTGAAATTATACACTAAGGATTTTACTTAAAATTTTCATTATAATTCCTCACTTTAATGCTAATTAGAAGCGTACGCACATTATTATTTGATTTCCAGCATTTGTCAATCTATGCAAGTGTTAATTGCTATAGTAGCTTTAAAATGAATTGCTATGCATTATTATTTTAATTTTTGCCACTAGTTTGTATTTTTAGTAGCGTCTCAATTGCTGAAATGTATGTCCCTGGATGAAACCACATTTATTCAGTGAGACCTGCTTAGAATTGTATTGAATTAAACGTACAGTATGGAATTTTTTCGCCACTAGGGGTCGCTAACCTATTTACAATAACAAAGGCGTAGTTTGATGACGCAACATTTGCTAAGAATTATGGATCTTGTCATCAACGTCAAGCCGACCGATCTAGTGATGTTTATGGATGACTGAATACATCAACGTTTTTATCATGACTGTGATATGAAGCAGTTCGGGATTGCTAAGAGACAGCTATCAGCTCCACACGCGACGCGAGTCCCGCGGATATAAAAGGAATATGGACATTTCATTCTACCGAACTACACGCGAGTGCAGAATTACTACTCACAGGTCAGTTTATTAGACAAATTAAACTTGTGAGGTAACACAGCGCTGTTTCACTTGGTCTAACATTACACTATCACACTAAACTGCATTTGAATGTGTTGAAATGTATGTGTTAGTTTGTCTGTATGAGACTAGCAGTAAGCTAGATCAACATGAGAATAACATACAGATCATATTCTGACATTTTATCATTGTTGAACTATATAACATTGATTAGTTTTATGTAAATGTGCTCACCTGTTTAATAAAGTACATGTAGGAGCGGTCGAGTCTCGGACGTGGAGCTCTCGTTTATATATGGGAGCTCTCGGCATCTCGAAAACACCGCGCTGATATTGATTCTTGTTTTAGTTCTCCTTTTTTATCCAAAGTCTGCTTGCCATGGTCCATAATGTTTGAACGAAACAACAACAGCATGCAGATAGACATTGCGAACTACAGTGGTCCACGTCTGTCGTCTTGGTTACTATCAGAGGGCTCTACTCTAGTTCATAGCTCTGGTTACCATGGCAGTACAAGCGGAAACCAGGGACAACGTGGATATGACGCCATTGACTGCGACAAAACGGAAATAAAGAAATGGGACGTTTCTCGAATTAAATTACAAATTTCTCCTGGCTTGAAAGTTGTTGGAAACAGTCAGGATAATGTAAGTAAACAACTAAAAAAAATATATAACATAGATATAGTGATTTTTGCTATTTTTAAAGCAAAAAAGTTACATATTGTGCCTTTAAGTTTCGGCATCTCTCAAACTAGTATTAAGATTTGTTTTTATAGCTGTGCACACTGGAGGAAGAGAGACAAACCATGCAGATGTGAGTTTGCATGTGTTTTTCTCTAACTTGTCATGTCCAGGTTGATTTTCTCAGTAGATGGGGTCACAAACAGGTGAAAATTGGATTGTAATTCCCACAGGCCCAGCAGTCTTTCTTATGATGTTATCAGGTGCTCTCCTACTTTCATGTAGGAATGAGGGTTGCAATACTTTGCAAATCTTTGATGTGAACTGAGACAATGTTCTTCCTCATCAGAGGATGACTCATCCTAAGTTGGATTTGATTCAGGTGTGCCTATAAAAAAGAGCAGCATTACACTAAATTTTGATTCACTTTCTGACAGTTCTACCAGAAAGACTCTGGAGGCAAAAACACCATAACAAGTATACATTTATTAACAGCCCAGCAAGCAAATATTATGATATAAAGTTATTTGGCGAAGGCCCCGTCCGTAGCTCATAATCCTAGGGTACGGAATCTGCATTTCTATCTATCTATCTATCTATCTATCTATCTATCTATCTATCTATCTATCTATCTATCTATCTATCTATCTATCTATCTATCTATCTATCTATCTATCTATCTATCATGTGAAAAAGAAAGGACACCCTTTGGAATTGTATGGTTTTACGGATCAGAACATAATAAAATCATCTGGTCGTTTGCAGGTCTTAAAATGAGGTAAAGACAATCTCAGATGAACAACAACAAATGACATATCAACAAATATAAAGGCAAAATGGAAAGGCCTGGGATTACAAACTAAGTGCACTCTTTGATTCAATTGCTTGTAGAGATACTTTTAGCTGCAATAAGTTGAAGGAATCATTTTCTGTATGACAATATCAGTCTCTCGCATCGTTCTGGAGGAATTTTGGCCCAATCTTCGTTACAACGTTGCTTCAGTTCATTGAGGTTTGCTGTGTTTAATTTTCGCCTAACTTGGTTCGCCTAACATTATGGCCATACATCTCTACTTTGGTCTCGACTGTCTAATAGACATTATTTCTGAAGTCTTTAGGTTTGTTCAGATGCAACTTTGCAAACCTAAGCTGTGTTGTTCTTTTTAGAGAGAAGAAGCTTTCTCCTGGCAACCCTTCATAACCCTTCCATGCCATACTTGTCCCGTCCTTTTCTAGTTGTACTGCCATGAACTTTAGCATTTAAAATGTTAACTGAGACCTGTAGAGTCAGTGGTGTAGTTCTTGGGTGTTTTGCGATTTTTCTGACCTTGGGGTGAATTTGCTGGTACATACATGCATACATACGCACTCACGCACACACGTGCACACACGTGCACACACACACACACACACACACACACATATATACATACTGTACATACATCCATCCATCTATCCATCCATCCATGACGTCAGGTTTGAACATGCACATACACAAGTGAGATTTCCAAGCCATTGGCAGTCGTGTGAACTATTATTTTGCTTTTTGGTCTCCTATTTAGTTTAATGGCCTCTCACTCTCAAAACTGTTAAAATATCCTCTTTTGTGTTCCATAGATGAATGAATAAATGTTGCACAGGTCTGATTTTTATGGCAAACTGTTCCTATAAAAGGTTATTCAGTCTTAAAGAGAGGTCAGATTTTGCCAGGAAGCTATAAAAAGGGTAACTTGTGTGGTTTGTTCTCCTAGGGGGAACCTGGTATTAACCTAATTAACCTTGCACTTCAGTTGTCTATAGCCCTTGTAAACAGTGGGTAACTGACCCATGCACCTCAGGCAGTGTAGAGAACTGCTGGAGAATAATGTGTTTTAAATGAATGTGTCAAAATGCACTTGAGAGAACGGGATTTTCCTCTCTCTTTGTTTTATCCCTTATGGCTCTGTGACTGGTTTCCCATGGCCCGAAGGCAATTGGCTCACCGGAGCCTCCATTACTTATCTGGTGACGGAATGAAAGAACAAGTTCTTCTCTCCTAAACTTTGAACAGTGAATAAAGATGTCAAGCAGTGCAGTGTGCTCTTGGGTCAAAGTTTGTTACCATAGGGATATGATTCTGCCATCTGTTGTTTACCCGCCTATGTAACATGGTTTAAAGCCTACTGCCTCCGTCTGTGTGCCTTGACAGGTAAACAAAGATAGGCAAACTCATTACAAAACCCTCTCTGAACTCAGTTTCCATCTAATTTTCTCATGATTGTGCTTAACATGTGTTATGATGTGGGTCAACGGTAAATTAAGACACAAAATCTGGCCCATGTGGCACAGTAACTCACTAGCAGAACAGCTGGCTGAAGGCTAAACAATATTTCTTGTGTATTCCCCATCTAGCAGATTAAACCAGCATAAGCTGGTAATGCTGGTGTGTTTCGTCGGTTTTAGAGGGGTTTTGTATATATATATGTACTGTGTCACTGTGGGACATATACTGTGGGAAGTTTGCCATTATATTTTTAAAACAATAATATCTTAGTAAAACACTAAAGTAATATTGACAAACTATATATCATTTGAAAGCTTACAATCTCTAGTTTTCATATTTGGTGGCTGTTTTTTAAAATAAATTACAGAGGAGCAGTAATTTATCAATTTGCAACAAAATATTCAGGCCTTTATTTTGAAATAACAAAAAACATGAAATATCATGAAAGATTGGTAAAAACCTCAGTTTGTTTTCATGTCAAGAGTTCAAAAGATAACACCAATTAAATTTTATGAGAAAAAAAGGTTCAAATGTTTTAAATATAAAGAAAAAAAATTTGGATTCTCGATTTGTGATGAGGCTGCGAGCTATAACACACATATGTGCTCTTTTTATGCGTTTATTAGAGGTTGAATTAAAATCAAATACTGCCAAACCACCCATACTACTTCTGAATAGGATGTCTACTTCATAAATTGCATTAAAATTATGGAAATACATGGTTCAGATCACTCAAAACATTTATGAAAGTGGAGGCACCCTTATTTGTACAGTAATGGAGCTTGGATGTAATCTAGTGACAAAGTGTGGTACTGCGCCCAAATTAAATCTTACTGAAAGCTATTTTTTTGAGATATCAACCTACAACTTGGAACACAACTTGTTCAGATATTTGGCTTTATTTATTTATTTTTGTGCAGTTTTAGAGTAAAACATATTTTGTAAAATATATATTTTATATAAAATATAAATAATTATATTTTTACATTGTACATTTTCATAAACTCAAACTTCTATAACTTTTTTTCTTTTTACAATAATCTGGCAAATGTCTTATTTAAAACAAGACCAACCATAAGTCTATATTCCAAAGCATTCTTGAATTATAACCATTTAAGTTTGGATAATGATTTTCATGTCTATGCGAAAAAAAAGGGGGTGACAGCTAAGGGGTAATACTTATTGTAATTAATGGGGTTATTATTCAGTGTTTCCATGAATTAGTTGTACATTTCCAACATCTTTGCTTTCATTAAAACCTATAGGTTCGTTGAGTGAAATCATACATTTGCATTCTTAGTGTTGCTACAGTATTATGACACATCCTCAATTATGGGCAATTAAATATGTAAATATTCATATGCCTGTTGTAACGCTCAAATCCACGGAAGACAAAGATGATGAGTATGTAACACAGGGTTTATTTAACTAGATCAAAATATACAGCCAACATGCTAGACAGCGTGTAAACATGCAACACGAACAATACCAGACACTGAAGTGAGCACAAAGAGGTTAAATAACTTAAATACACAGTGATGATGATACAATGACGAACAGCTGTGATGATTGGTGTTAGTGTCCATGGTGACTGATGAGTGGTGGGAAACTAGAACAAGAAACACACGTGATGAATGTAAACAAAACAGAAAGTCAAAGAACCTAAAACAAACTGAACATGACTGTGACACCTGTATAATTTTACCTTTCAGATGAATCTCTTTAACTGGGATACTGCTTTGTCTGTCAGTTATTCAATTATTATCAACTCAATTGTAAAAATAAAATTTGGAATATAGTTTTAGTATTACATTAACCCTTAAATGCATGAATGTTTCACCAATCCTTATTACATATTCAAGTCTTTAGCGACCTTGATCTATATATAACATGGATGGATCTCTACCTGTCACGATAATATAAAACTAATATTTGATTGCGTTCAGTACTTGCTCTGAATCGCTGTAAGAGCCAATTTAATATTTCAATAATTTGTATATTATTATTGTTTGCTTGGAGTGTTGATTTTTCAAGCACGAACTGAAGATATCATATTTGTATCTTTCTTTGAGAGGCAATTCTGATATTTCTATATTATTATATCTATATCAGTATTATTTCCTTATTTCTTATGTTTTCTGATGTATAGGCTAATTTCTGTTCTGTTTCTTTAATGGTTACGCCCACTTGGGGGCGGAAGATTGAACTTGAAGTAGTTTGTGTATAGGAAAAAGGGAGAAACAGTTTTCTTACCATTCGTCTGTGAAGTCATAGGATAGGCTACAGGAGCCAACAGGATTTTGTGTATTTTTGTAATTTTGTGTTTTGATTAAACTCGCACTTTTGTTTACGGATTTTTTTACTTGATTTTTTTACTTCTGTGACGAGTAAGAACGTTTTTCCTGCAACTGTACCAGTGAAGTTAACATAGGACTTTGCATCTAGCCTACATAAAGTAAGAAAACTTCTCTTTTTCGTCTGAAACGAGCAATATTTTTGTTTTTAACAAGAAGATTATCGAGTGATTCACGTCTCCACACAGCATCGCAAGAGGGCGATCTCATCTGCTTTCGTGATGAACGCAATGCGCGCTTTGAACACGAACATTGATTACTATGGAAACAGAGGAATTGAACGCGGCCTCTGAAAGAATGCCGAAGATGACTGTTAAAGCACAAGAGGAATGGCTTAATCAGTTGTTGGGAACTAGAAGAGCCAAGCTTGGACATTTAACAAGGCAAATGAGAGAAATTGAAACTTTGCTTGAGGACTCTGGTAATGTTGGCACTGTGTATGAATGCATAAATGGTGAGTTTGCACAGTCCTTTGTTGCATTCCAAGACATTAATAATGTAACCAGAGAACTTATGTCAGATGATGAGGCATATTTAGATCAGTTACACTGGTTCGAACCGAAGTCTGAAGCAGTTAAGCACTTTGTAGACAAGGTTAAAGACTGGATTGAAAGAGTAAAACTCCAATCAAAAGAGGCAGAGCAATGTGATGCAGAGGTTGAATGTACTGACAGTGCCTCAATGGTTATCTTTTCTTCACAACTGCCTCTCTTTCCGGAAAAATCTGGTAGTCAGGTGGCTTCAGGTGTTTCATCTACAGCTTCTTCTAGACTGAAAATTGAAACTGAAAGGGCAGAGCTGTTGGCACGAGCTAATGCGTTGAAGCAGAAACAAGAGCTTGAGAGAGAGGAAACTGAGCTCAAGGCAAAGAAGTTAAATTTAGAGCTCCAAACTGCTATTGCTGCGGCTGAAGCCAAACTTCAGGTTTTGTCCATGTATGAACCAGCTTGTAGTGTTTCTGATGCATCTGGTAGTGCAGCTAGGGCTGCCACTACTGCTGAAACCCTTAAAGCTACATCTAATAAAGTAGTACGGCCAAAAACATTTTCTCGTGAGCTAGCACCTGATACTGATGCAGTTCCAAGAGTCAGTGATCTGCAACATGATTTTGCTAAATCACAACCAACAAGGTCAGATGTGAGAATTCCTTCACATATTGATACAGGAAGCTTGTTCAACATCATGCAACGTCAAAATGACATTGCTGAGATTTTCATAAAACAGCAGTCTTTATCTACTCTTCCACCTATGGATATTCCAGTCTTTAGTGGAGACCCGCTTGATTTCACATTCTTTATCCGAGCCTTTGAACATGGAGTAGAGAATAAGACAACAAATAACAAAGACAGATTGTACTTCTTAGAGCAGTTCACCAAGGGGCAACCAAAGGTTCTGGTACGCAGCTGTCAACACATGCCTTCTGAAAGGGGCTACAAAGAGGCTAAGAGACTACTCTACCAACATTTTGGCATTGAGTACACAATCGCCACTGCCTATACAGAAAAGGCACTGAACTGGCCAGCTTTAAAGCCTGAGGATAATAAAGCCTTAAAGGAGTTTGTTCTTTTCCTTACTGGTTGTTGCAACACTATTGACAGTGTAGAATATGTGGAGGAAATGGACAGTCCAAGCAACATGCGTGCAATTGTATCAAAGCTTCCTTTCAAACTGATAGAAAAATGGAGAGCAGTTGCCTGTGAGCTTCAAGAAAAGACTGGCTTGAGAGCAAGATTCTGTGACTTGGTTAGTTTTGTAGACAAGCAGGCAAAGATTGTTTCGCATCCACTGTTTGGCAATATTCAGAATAACAACATGGCAAAAGACAATCTCAAATTCAAAGCAAACAGATCAAGTAACTTACAAGTGAAAGAAAAAGAAAACCACATTTGCAACAAGTGTGACACCTGTTCCAGAACCCAAAAAACAAAGAACAAAGGAAAAAGATGTAGCAAAAGCAAGCCATGGAACCCTCTGCTTATGCTGTAATAAAGACCATGGATTGGACGTTTGCAGCATTCTGAAGCATAAGCCACACAAAGAAAAACTTGACTTTCTGAAATCTAAAGGCTTGTGCTATGGTTGCTTATTACCAGGTCACATGAGTAAAGGTTGTGTGCAAAGACTAACTTGTCAAAAATGCTCATTAAAGCATCCAACCATCCTTCATCTCCCAGAAAAGAAGCCAGTGCTTCCAGAATCTCAAGATGGAGACAGCTCCTCAACTGTCACCGACACTGTCACCAGCGAAACTTGTGGCTGTACGGGGGCTGGTCATTTGGTGTGCTCTTTAGCCATAGTACCAGTTAGAGTTAAGTCCAAAAAAAGCAATCAGGAAGTTTCGACTTACCCGCTTGGACCCGGGAAAATCTGCGACATTTTGTACAGAACAGCTAATGAAGGAATTAAAACTAACTGGCAGGAAAACAAACATCCTGCTGCGTACTATGGGACAGGAAAGGTCTGTTAGTACACATGTTTTCACTGAACTGGAAATAAGCGGACTGAATGAGAATAACTGTGGATCTCCCTCAGGTGTTCTCACAAAAAGAGATTCCAGTTAAAGGAGAAAACATTCCACAACAGAAGGATGTTAAGAAATGGAAATATCTTGAAGAGGTGCATCTTCCTCAGATCGATGCGGATATTGGCTTACTAATAGGAACAAATGTACCTAAGTTTCTTGAGCCATGGAAGGTCATCAGCAGTAGAGGAGATGGGCCTTATGCTGTCAAGACCATCCTGGGTTGGATTGTAAATGGACCTTTGGAGAGAGAGAACATCCAAACTAACAGAAACACAGGATGGCCACAGGTGATGGCAAACAGGATTTCAGTGGTAAGTTTGGAGAACCTAATCCAACAGCAAATGAGTTATGATTTTCCTGAATGTGAACAAGCTGAAAATTTGGAAATGTCCATTGAGGATAGACAGTTTATGAAGTCTGTATCACAGTCCATAGAGTTCATTGATGGACATTACTGCATTGACCTTCCTTTGAAAAAAAAGGATGTAATGTTTCCCAACAACTATGTTGTTGCTTCTCTGTGCTCTCAATTTCTGGAAAGAAAATTCAAAAGAAATTCAGCTTTCTACATGGACTATTGTAGTTGCATGGAGGACATGTTACTCAAAGGTCATGCTGAGAAAATCCCTGCAAGTGAAATTGAAGGAAATCTTGGCAGAATCTGGTACATCCCACACCACGGGGTGTATCACCCACAAAAACACAAACTGTGAGTGGTGGTTGAGTGCGCAGCTACCTACCAAGGAAAGTCACTCAACTCACAACTGTTGCAAGGACCCAACTTGTATAATTCTCTTATTGGTGTTCTGACGAGATTCAGACATAAGCCGATTGCCCTTGCAGCAGATGTAGAAGGGATGTTTCATCAGGTCAGAGTTCCTGCTAAAGATAAAGACCTGTTAAGATTCCTTTGGTGGCCTAAAGGGGACACTGCACAGGAAGTGGAGGAATACAGAATGACTGTTCACTTATTTGGTGCTACATCCTCCCCAAGTTGTGCAATCTACGCTCTGCAAAGGTGTGCAAAGGACAACAGTGCACAGCATAGATCAGAGGTAATTCAGACAGTCCTTAGGAATTTCTATGTGGATGACTGTTTGACGTCTGTGGCTACTGAACAGCAGGGTATTGCTCTAATGCATGACTTAAGGGAGATGTGTGCATCAGGAGGATTTAATTTGACCAAGTGGATGTCCAACAGTCGCACTGTACTTGCATCCATAAGTGAGGAGAGCAAAGCTAAGACAGTGAAGGACTTGGACCTGGAGAAAGACAAGTTACCATTGGAAAGAGTGCTAGGGGTTCAGTGGTGTGTTGAGACAGACACTTTGCAGTTCAAAGTTACCCTACAGGAAAAGCCTCTTACAAGGAGAGGTATCTTGTCCATGGTCAGCTCCATTTATGATCCCCTTGGAATACTTTCTCCAGTCATTCTTCCTGCAAAGCAAATACTGCAGGAGCTTTGTAGAACAAAACATGAATGGGATGACAGGATTACAGAAACTCTCAGACATCAGTGGAATCTGTGGTTGGCTAGTCTTCAGAACTTAAATGACTTTCAGGTTGAAAGATGCATAAAGCCCCTTAACTCTGGTGAAGTCACCTCGGCGCAGCTGCATCATTTTGCAGATGCCAGTGAGCTGGGTTTTGGCACAGTGTCATACTTGCTCATGGAGAACCACAGAGGTAACCAACATTGTGCATTTGTTATGGGTAAAGCAAGGGTTGCTCCGGTAAAATCAGTTACCGTGCCACGTCTTGAGCTCACTGCAGCTACAATGGCTGCTAGAATGGATAATATGCTGAAATCTGAATTGGACTTGATTCTTCAGGAGTCTGTATTTTGGACAGACAGTACTTCAGTCCTGAAATATCTCAACAATGAAAGCACACGGTTCCGTACATTTGTGACCAACAGGGTAACTGCAATCAGAGAGCTCTCAAAGGTGGAGGTATGTGAATTCTTCTTCCAACCCAGCCGACATTGCCTCAAGAGGACTTACTGTAGATGCTTTCCTTTGAGCAAATTCATGGCTCACAGGTCCATCCTTTCTGACAAAGCCAGAATCAGAGTGGCCAAAAATGCCAAGTCACACTTTTAAGTTATCTGTCAATGATCTGGAAGTTAAGGAAGTCACTTCCACATTCATCAATGCAGTGTGTGCAGATAATTCTGACTATACTTCTCAGTTCTTTTCACACTACTCAGATTGGTACCGTTTGAAAAGAGCCATCGCATGGTTCCTCAAATTCAAAAGCACTCTGAAGGCACTGATGGAAAAAAGTAATGAGCTGTGCCACAGTCTAAGAGACAATCTAGCAGTGAATTCTGAACTTCAAAACTTCAAATCTTCACTGTCAGGGGTTACATTGACTATAAGTGACATTGAAAAAGCTGAGACAGAGATCATTCGCTACAGCCAAACAGTCATGTTTCCAGAGGAAATCAAAGGCCTCCAGCAAGATAAAACTGTAAAACGCAGTAGCGCTCTCTACAAGTTGTCAACAGTGTTGCAAGACAAAATCCTAAGAATTTTCTGGTCAATCTACGTTCCTACTCTCACCTATGGTCATGAGCTGTGGGTCATGACCGAAAGGACAAGATCCCGGATACAGGCGGCCGAAATGAGCTTTCTCCGCAGGGCGGCTGGGCGATCCCTTAGAGTAGGGTGAGAAGCTCGGTCACTCAGGAGGAGCTCAGAGTAGAGCCACTGCTCCTCCACATCGAGTGGGGTCAGCTGAGGTGGCTCGGGCATCTTTTCCGGATGCCTCCTGGACGCCTTCCCGGGAAGGTGTTCCGGGCATGTCCCACCGGGAGGAGACCCCGGGGAAGACCTAGGACACGCTGGAGGGACTATGTCTCCCGGCTGGCCTGGGAACGCCTCGGTGTCCCCCCGGAAGAGCTGGAGGAAGTGACTAGGGAGAGAGAAGTCTGGGCATCCCTGCTTAGACTGCTGCCCCCGCAACCCGGCCCCGGATAAGCGGAAGAAGATGGATGGATGGAGGGATGGATGGATATATCAGTATTATTTCCTTATTTCTTATGTTTTCTGATGTATAGGCTAATTTCTGTTCTGTTTCTTTAATGGTTACGCCCACTTGGGGGCGGAAGATTGAACTTGAAGTAGTTCGTGTATAGGAAAAAGGGAGAAACAGTTTTCTTACCGCTCGTCTGTGAAATCATAGGATAGGCTACAGGAGCCAACAGGATTTTGTGTATTTTTGTAATTTTGTGTTTTGATTAAACTCACACTTTTGTTTACAGATTTTTTGACTTGATTTTTTTACTTCTGTGACGAGTAAGAACGTTTTTCCTGCAACTGTACCAGTGAAGTTAACATAGGACTTTGCATCTAGCCTACAATCGCTGAGCCATTTCAAGTTTTGCTGATGATACTTCCTATTATTTTGTTTTCTGCCTGTGGTAACTATGGCTGCATCCGAAAACTGATCAATGCTGCCTTCAGAGGAAGCATTCCAAGGTTGGAAGGCATCAAGGCACATCCAAATGCAATGTTAGTTTCACTTCCTGTCTCCTGAGATACCTTAATTTGATCGATTTTTGAAGGCAGCATAGATCTATCCTTCGGTGCCTTTGATATCCAACAGTCCTGTGCTTTCCGTTATGTGACAGTAGAGGTAAACAAATAAAGATGGCGTCTGAAAGTTGCAGCTGGTGGTCAGTTTGTGTGAAAATGTACATTTGTGATAAACGGTTTCCACTTATGATGTCATTTCTAGTGAGAAATTATTATTGTTGTCATTAAATATTCACTTAGTTCTCTTACGAGAGGTTCTCTCGTATTGCGTAAGCTTGCTTACGCTGCGGGAAAGTCTTCTTTTCTCGAGATACTGAAGCCAAAAATTATCCTTAATTTCATATCTTGTCAACGCAGTGCAGCTGCGGGCAGCTGAGCTAGAGCGGCATACTGCACGCTCATTGGCTGCCGCGCGGCAAGTGCTTAAGCCTACCAGTGAGCCTGGCGTGACGTCACGCCCAATGAGGGCGCGCGCGCCCTCGCGCGTCACAGCCCGCCAGAATGGGCGGCGTCAGAGCGTATATAAGGAAGGCTCGTAGGCTATATTCTCTGATTTCTGTCTTTTCAGCGAAGCACTCGCATCGCTGAACTCTGAGAGGAAGCCGTCGCCGTTGTCCTGCAAGGAACAGCTAACGAGCCAGCTTAGGACAGCCTGAGGAAGCCGGACGAATCTTCGCCGCCTTCAGCCTGCCGTGCCAGCTCAGCTATCCGGCGATATCCTTTTCAAAAGCTCTTTCTGTGTGTTTTGCTTCCGCAGCACTATCTAAAAGAGCCGAGGCGTTGTTGCAAATGCCTCGCACCACGTGCGGCTCATGCCGCTCTACACTCAGCGACAGAGACCGCCATCTTATCTGCGCTCTCTGCCTGGGCCGGGACCACGCAGCCGTCGCGCTTTCCACGGGCGGCTGCACCTTCTGTGAAGAGCTGCCGATGTCGACCCTGCGGGCTCGACTCGCCCTCTTCACAGAGCCTGCTCCAACCGTCGTTGGGCCGCGAAAGAAGAAACGCCGCTCTCAACGACCACCGGAGCCCGAGACTCGAGCCAGGGCCTCGCCGGAGCCTCTCCCGCGAGCCTCGCTCTCTCCTTCTCCGCCCCCGCTTCCCGACGCGCAGCCGACGGCTCTCGCCCTCGATGCCGTCGCCTCAGGGGATGATGCGGATGACAACGCGCTACTGGACACGTGCTTGTTAATGGCGTCGGACAGCGAGGGATGGTCCGGTTCTGTCCGCTCCGCCTCTTCCACCAGAGCGTCCAGCAGGACTCACGCCAGTGTGGACGCCGAGCTTCTCCGCCTCCTCACTTTGGCAGTCGAGCACCTGGGCCTCGAATGGTCTCCGCCAGCGGTGTCCCCGCCCAACAGGCTCGACGGATGCTTCCTGCCCGCCAGTCGACAAGCTCCAGCGTCCAGACCAGCGCCTTTTCTACCGGAGCTTCACGAGGAGCTTGCTAAATCGTGGAATGCTCCAGTTTCGGCCAGACTCCGCTCTCCGGCCTCATCAGCTCTTTCCCGCGTGGATGGAGCCACGGAGAAGGGGTATGACCGGATCCCACCGGTCGAACAGGCGGTTGCAGCGCATCTTTGCCCCCCATCCGCTAGATGGCGTTCAAAGACTGCCCTCCCGTCTAAGGCCTGCAGGACTACTTCGGCGTTTGTCAGCCGCGCTTTCTCCGCCGCTGGGCAAGCCGCCTCAGCCCTGCACACAATGGCGGTCCTTAAAGTTCTCCAAGCCGACCTCCTCCGCCAGCTCGACGAGGGAGAACTGAATAAGTCTGCCCTGACCGACCTGCGCAGTGCGACGGATCTCTCCCTTCGCACGACGAAGACAGCGGCCCAAGCTATCGGACGTTCCATGGCTTCGCTGACCGTCATAGAGCGCCACCTCTGGCTAACGCTAGCCGACATGGGGGAACAAGAGCGGTCCGTGTTTCTCAACGCCCCGCTCTCACCCACCGGTCTCTTCGGCCCTGCGGTAAGTGGCCTCGTGGACCGCTTCTCTGAAGTACAGAAGGCGTCACAGGCCATGAACCTCTTTCTGCCCCGCCGCTCGAGCTCCGCTGCAGGCCGCTCTAACACTCAGCCTCCTGCACGCAGCTCCACGCAGCGCCCGTCTCGACCTCCAGCTTCGCAGCAGCGCCAGCGCGGCCGACCCAGGTCCCGCTCCACCAGCCAGCACAGGCCGCTACCCCCGCGGGGTCCCCGGCCTAGAGTTTCGCTGAAACCCGAGCCTGCGAAGTCCTCCTAGCACTCGTCGAGAGGAAAAGACGGTTGAGTCCCGCCGCGGCCGGACCGCCGTCAAAGCTAACTTGTATACCTCTGCCAGTCCCCTTGATAAAGGCTACTGCAGTAGTGTCCACCGCAGCCAACGAGCCAGTTTCTCAACTCTCTCGCCTGCACACAAACGCCGTTTTTACGGCGACCCAGATAAATCAAATAAAGAGTGTAAAATCTGGTCATTCGGCTCACGCCGTCAGTGTTATGAGTGTAGTAAACATGCCCACGTCCCAGTGTTCATTGCTACACACAAGCACAATCTCCCCTGTGTACCCCACAGAGCGCACTCACATAAAGCGCGCTACGGCCGCTCGAGTGTTAGTTGTAGGTCACGTGCCCACGCCCCAGTGCTCACACCTACACAGTGCTCGCTCTGTCTCACACATTCGGGGTCCAGAGCAATCCGTCACCGGCTGTGTGTTAATAAAGAGCCCTGTGCCCGCTACACAGCACGCACACTCTCATGTAAACACTCACGAGCCCGCCCCGCTTCCGCGCCGCGAGCCGTCACACACAACGCTCTCTTACAGCGTCACTCAGCCGGCTGCTGCTATCAGCGAGCCCCCGTCTCCCCTCACTGCCACTGCGCGACTCGCGCACATACCGCCACATGCTCCTTGTCCCGCGCTGTGCGGCGGGCGGGAACCGGAGGCGATTCGACCCCTAGCTATGAGTGCGAATGCATGGAAAGCTATCCCGGGAGTGTCGAAGTGGGTACTAAACACAGTGATAAAGGGCTATTCGCTTCAATTCGCTCGCCGCCCCCCGCGCTTTCGCGCCCGGGTCGAGACTCAGGTGAAGGCGGATGCAGCTCATCTGCTTCACGCAGAAATAGCGAATTTGCTGCACAAAGGGGCGATAGAACGAGTTCACCCGCCGGTTACCGAGGCAGACTTATACAGCCGTTATTTCCTCGTACCCAAGAAAGGCGGAGCGCTCAGACCTATATTAGATCTGAGACATTTGAACAAAGCGCTCATGAAACGACCGTTCAAAATGCTCACGACCAGTCAAATCCTCGCGCAGATTCGCCCGGGGGACTGGTTCATCTCTCTCGATCTGAAAGACGCGTATTTTCAGATTCAGATTATACCCCGTCACAGGCCATTCTTGAGATTCGCCTTCGACGGTCAGGTATATCAGTACACCGTCCTGCCGTTCGGCCTGTCCCTGGCACCCCGTACATTTACGAAGTGCATGGATGCGGCTCTCGCACCCCTGAGATCGAAGGGAATGCGAATTCTGAACTATCTGGACGATTGGCTCATTATAGCGCACTCAACAGAGGAACTAGTTTCTCACAAGACAGCGTTCTCGGTCATTTGGAAAGCCTGGGTCTTTCCGTGAACTGGGACAAGAGCTCTCTAACCCCCAGCCAGTCTATCACTTTTCTGGGTATAGATCTGGATTCGGCGGCGATGACGGCCAGATTGTCAACACAGCGCGCACGTTGTGTTCGACACCTCGCCGCTTCCATTCAAGTGGGGAAAGTTTTTCCCCTGAAAACCTTTCAGAGGCTTTTGGGCCATATGGCGTCAGCCGCAGCGGTCCTGCAGCTGGGTTTACTTCGAATGCACCCGCTTCAATGCTGGCTAAAGTCGGAAGTGCCCCGCAATGCAAGGTTTTCGGGCCGCGCACCAGTCAGAGTGACTCAGCGCTGTGTCTCAGCCCTGCAGCCCTGGCTGGCGGCCGAATGGTATCAGCGGGGAGTGACGATGGGGGTCATCGCACACCGCAAAGTGGTCTCGACAGACGCGTCCAACATGGGTTGGGGAGCGACTCACGAGGGCAGTCCGATTTGCGGCCCATGGTCGAATACGGAGAAAAGCCTTCACATAAACTGTCTAGAGATGCTGGCGGTCGAGAAAGCGCTGAAGCATTTTCTACCGCTTCTACGGGGACACCATGTGCTAGTTCGCTCGGACAACATGTCAGTGGTGTCTTACGTGAACCGCCAGGGCGGAATCAGATCCAGAACCCTGCGCGCTCTCACAGAGCGCCTCCTATCCTGGGCTCAGGGACCGCTGCGCTCCCTAAGGGCAGCTCATGTACCCGGTCGTCTGAACGACGGCCTGGACAGACTGTCCAGGGACAACGTTCCCCCAGGGGAATGGTCTCTACACCGCCAGACGGTCCAATCGCTTTGGCGTCGTTTCGGCGAAGCGGAGATCGACCTCTTCGCCGCGAGCGAGAACGCTCAGTGCCAGAGGTTTTTCTCAAAACACGAGGACGCGCTGGCCCAGACATGGCCCAGCGTTCCGCTGTATGCGTTCCCACCGATCTCGATGCTGCCTCAAGTGCTAGCGAGGATCAGGGAGGCGGACTGCGCAGTGCTCCTCATAGCTCCGCGCTGGGAAAACCAACCGTGGTTTCCCGAGCTAATGAGGCTGGCAGACACAGCCCCATGGCCGATTCCGGTGAGGAGAGATCTTCTCTCTCAAGCCCGAGGATCGATTCTGCATCCCCATCCAGAGCACTGGTCTCTGCATGCGTGGGAAATCAACGGATATTCGTTGATCTGCCAGAAGGGGTAATTAACACGATCACGCAGTCCAGAGCCCCCTCGACGAGGCGGCTCTATGCGTCTAAATGGTCGGTGTTTAGCAAATGGTGTGTGGAAAAGGGTTCTAATGCTCAGTCCTGTGGAGTTCCACAGGTATTAAACTTTCTCCAAGAGATGTTGGACGCGGGCAGGTCCCCCTCCACGCTCAAAGTGTACGTCGCGGCCATAGCAGCGTTCGCCGATTCGGCGCGCGGCCGCTCGCTGGGCAGGAACAAACTCATTACCCGCTTTCTGCGCGGGGCCCACGTCAGTCCCTATTTGGGGCCTGTCTCTGGTCCTAGAGTCCCTAAAAGTGCATCCCTTCGAGCCTTTGGACTCTGTGGAGTTGAAATACTTGACGCTTAAAACCGTTTTTCTGCTAGCTCTGGCTTCAGTCAAACGAGTGGGTGATTTGCATGCGCTGTCCGTCAGCGCGTCGTGCCTCGAGTTTGGACCTAACGACTCGTTAGCCATTCTCAAACCGAAGCACGGTTATGTCCCCAAAGTGTTAGGTACTCCCTTTAGGGCTCAAGTCATTACCCTATCGGCCCTGCCGTCATCCGGCAGCGAGGAGGGTGTTAACCGCCTTTGCCCGGTCAGGGCGTTAAGGTGTTATGTCATGCGCTCTGCAACCTTCAGGCTCTCAGAGCAGCTTTTCATCTCGTTTGGAGGGCGCGCTAAGGGTCGCGCCGCCTCGAAACAGACGCTATCTAGATGGATAGTGGATGCTATTGCAGCTGCATATGCGTCAAAAGACCTGCAATGCCCGTTGGGCATACGGGCTCATTCCACCAGAGGCATGGCCTCATCGTGGGCATGGTCCAGCGGGATTTCCATTCATGACATTTGTATGGCGGCGGGCTGGGCGTCCCCCTCTACATTTGTTAGGTTTTATAACCTGGAAGTTCCCGCCCTGCAAGCTAAACTTCTGTCAGTCTAGTCGTGTTCATGTCCTGCTCATGTGCGCAGGCTGTATTATCGATTAGCTTGTCTGTTGAGCTGCACGCTCAGGGTATCAGTATGCATAGACCGGCCGTACCGTTCTTGTGTTCCCTGGGTGTGCTTATGAACATGTGTTGGCCCGCACCGCTGGCCACCTGTCATTTCACCTCTATGCTTTTCATAAAGAGTCATATGTGATCGTTAGGCGCGCACGGCGTGGACAAGGGGTTCCCGCAGCGTAAGCAAGCTTACGCAATACGAGAGAACCTCTCGTAAGAGAACGATACTTGGTTACTCACGTAACCTCGGTTCTCTCTAGAGAGGGAACGAGTATTGCGTTCCCTGCCGTGCTTAAAGCCTATAGCTCGTGTCGCTTCATTCGACAGAAAACAGAGAATATAGCCTACGAGCCTTCCTTATATACGCTCTGACGCCGCCCATTCTGGCGGGCTGTGACGCGCGAGGGCGCGCGCGCCCTCATTGGGTGTGACGTCACGCCAGGCTCACTGGTAGGCTTAAGCAGTTGCCGCGCGGCAGCCAATGAGCGTGCAGCTGCACTGCGTTGACAAGATATGAAATTAAGGATAATTTTTGGCTTCAGTATCTCGAGAAAAGAAGACTTTCCCGCAGCGTAAGCAAGCTTACGCAATACTCGTTCCCTCTCTAGAGAGAACCGAGGTTACGTGAGTAACCAAGTATCGTTTTCACCAAAGCTCGCTCTATTTTGCTGTAGATCATTAAATCGTTATGCTACCTCAGAAGTCTGTCCGAAATCAGTTTTTGTGAGGTACCTTCATGCGCAGACGCTGCTTGCACTTATTCAGTCATCAAAGATTTCAAAGTAATCATCAAATTATTGTACACACCTCGGGTAATTAGTGACCCTATACATTTTTTTTTTTTTTTACAAAAAAATGAATGGGAAAACAGGCATTCTTTTACAATTGTTTTGTCTTGTTATATTGTTTATAATTAATTGTTTGAGGAATACTGAGAAGGTTGATGTCTAACTTTAAAAAAAATGAATGGGGATGAGGGTAATGAATGACGGGTAATGAATGACGAGGTATGGGTTTAAGGGTTAATGACACTTATGTAAATATGTAAATATTAATAAAATCTTTTATACATTCTGTAAAAGCTTATCCCGAGAAACATAGCAAATGTCATCATGCACATGCTAAACTTATATCTAAATTTGTTTAGGAAATTATATAGGAGAGATGAAAACACAACAAAATTAAACAGTAATTGTCATAAGTGTCACGGGTGGTTTGCAGCAAGCACGAATAAGACACTGGAGTCTTAATTTATAACCCGTAAATATAGGGCTATAAATATAGGGCTTGAATAAAGGAAACCAAACTAGACACAGGTAAAACTAATACATAACTATAGAAACAAACCAAGGAAACTGAGCAGGAAAACAGGAACTAAAAGAAACAAAACAGAATATCAGTCCATAGAATGGATCATAAACCTGGCATAAATGTATGCAAATTCCAAATGATAAAATAGTAATTCATGAGAAATCTTTGAGTTCATTGGAAATCTCTTACTTTATATTGCAGACTTTGGTATCTTGGCAAATTTGATCACCGTGTGAGTCACTGTTTAGAAACTTGATTCGATTTTTTATTTACTCTTAGGAGAAGAATGTGAAATGCAGGAGAGCCAAAAGTCTCTATTTTCTTTTCATTCTAATTGTTGTCTATGAGAAGCAACATAGCTATAAAAGGGATAGTTTTCATGTGGGGCCAAACATCGGAATGACTTGGAATGCCAAGAGATTTCAAATGAGAATTTGTACATTTCCGTCTTTTGAAAGGGATTTGATGAGATTAAGGCCTGGAGGGAATTAAATGGAAGGAGGTGTGGAAAAGCCTCATTGTTTTCAGGTCTCATCCAGGCAAGACCTTTAACTTGGATTTGCATTTGGGCTGAACTAATTGAACTCCTCCCAGCTGTGTTCTAGAGCAAGTATGCATACTCGTATACGCACGACTCCTGCCAAAGCTCTGTAATCCCTTTTTGCCACTGCAGTGCAGATAGAATTCCAGCAGTCTATTCAGCTCCAATTCAGTTTTCAATTCCAAGGTGATTTTATTGGAAAAGGCGGCAGCACAAGTTGCCAAAACAATTAACAAAAAAAAAGGCTTGCTTCACAGAGAAACAACATAGTCTGTGGAAAACATATATATTCTGATCAATAATTCTCATTTCCTCTTCTATCCTCCCATAGAAACCTAGAAAACAATCTCAAGCATGTGTGTGTCAAAGGGATTCTGTTTGGCAGATCAGATTAAAGTATAGATTTGTTTCTTTATTAGTGTTATCCAGTGTTGAATCACTGCCGTTGACCCTCAATGGCAAGAGCTTACTGAAACACATAAGCCTCTGTGAGTTTGATACAAATCAGGTGACAAAAGCCACCGTTCCTCAATTCCCCCATGATGCAAAGTCTCAGAGGAATTAGAACCTCTTTTAGTTGAACTCTTCAGGAGATAAAGTGTTGCTAAACAAGTTTAAACACAGCTGTTAAAAAATATGTGATAATAAAGATGGGATTTAGCTGTTGACTTATATGCAGGGTCCAAAATTAACATTTACACCAGATGAAAGTTGACTTTGGAAGTCAATAAATAAACTATAATATAATAAATTATATAATGTTATATAATATAATACATATAAACTTTTTAACACTCTTGAAGGCAACATTATGTGGTTTAAATTTGTGCAAGAATTGTAAGAGAGGTAAGCTGATGTAAGTAATGCAAACATGCTGAAATCAAGAACATTGATTTTGAACTGGTGCTGAAGTGTTTCATGTTTTGCTCAGTGCAGCCGCGGCACATCTGTAAGGGCAGGTGGCCTCACCAACATATTCATCCAAACATAGACCATATACACTGAATTAATAATAAATTGTAAATGTGTTCAGCATGCTGCAACATTTTTTTTTATTTTTATACTATTTTAAGTCATAAAGTGAGCAGGATATATTAAAATCTAGCACATGGATTCAGCAGGCATGTATCATGATACTAAGTGGGGCAGCCAGTTTCTGAGCTTTTCCCAGCTCTACAGCAACCCTCAATTGTACAATGTAAATCTGTGGTGAAAAATAGAACTGCAGCACACCCTAATTGAGAGCCATTGGGGCAGATTTCAGACTGACCCGCTTATTTTCACATTACCTCAGGTAAACCTAGCTCCAGACCAAGACGATATCAGTCCGCTTCAGCTACTATGTGTTCTCATCAGGTCAGTAACTAGTTGGTATCTGTTCTTCATCTGTGGAGTAGCATATCAAATTAATCAAATAATAAATCCTTTAGTTTAAACTTGTTCATGTGAAGCCTTTTTATACAGCAGTTCTGTTGTGTTTGTTCTGAGAATGGCCGTCCATTTTTGACCGGGAACACCACAAAACAAAACAAAACAAAACAAAACAAACTTCCTGGTGAAACATTAAAGTAGACTAGTGTGGTCAACAGTGCAGATTTTTTTTATATATATATATATATATATATATATATATATATATTTATATATATATATATATATATATATATATATATATATATATATTTTTTTTTTTTTATATATATATATTTCCAAAATTATTCATAAATAATGCTTTTTTTACTCAAAAAATGAGATGCCTACTCTCAGGTAAATGAGGCCTACGATTAATAAGATGCAAATAGAAATATAAAACGAGTCCTAATTGAAAGAGAACAAGTTGACAAAAAGATTGAATCCAATGGGTGATAATATAGCATAACAAGTGATTTATAAGCTACTTTTTATAGGCCGGTCATTTTTGACTGGGAACATCACAAGTGTTATAGGGTTTTGAACACAACACAATGGTTAAGGTATTCGAAGTGTGATATGTATATTTATACCGCTATTGTGCCTGCTATGTGCTATTCACTTTCACACTCTTACTAAAGATACAATATGTTACTTTGTACACTCTTCATATCACAGTCCTGCAAAGATAACAGAAAATTCGTAATTGCTGTCCTGCATCAAAACATGAGAGCAGTTGCACTTTAAAGGGGTCATAGACTGTATTATTTTATTATTTTATAATGTTTCCTGGGGTGCCCTTATAATGTTAGTATGATTTTAACATCAACAATTGTCATAATTTATAAATAAAAGGCATTTTTCCAAGCCTGAATTTAGCCTCTGATTTGAACGCTCTGTTTTAAGGGGCGTGTCTGCTGTGAGACTTCAGTATAAATGCCCACTGCTGTGATTAGCTGACATGTTTGCATATTAAATAGCTAGTATTACATGTGGAACTCTCTCTAAAACTTTTTACTATGTTTTTACTATTGCAGCTATCGAGATTAAGGAATCGTGAAAATATTGATCATAATGATCTATTCCCATCACATGAAAGGTTGCAGTGATGAGCACTGAGCAAATGACAGACAGTCTGTTGATCGCGTATGAAATTGCACCTCTAGCTTTCACCAAATAACAATGCAAACACGATGTAAATATAGTAAGAGCTTCGTTGTACAGTACATTGTAACAGCGTCATGATTTTGTGATGATTGATTTCAACGAGTTTTGGCAAGTGTCTAGATTGTTTGATTGACAGCTTGGGCAATTGGAAAGGGAGCGTTCTTTGATCGCTTTCTTTATATAATTTAATAACAGTTTAAATAAGATTATTTTCATCCTACTAAGAGAAACAGCGTGAAGTTTATTATATAGTCACTGGCTTGATTTACTGATGCATAAACAGTATTGAACGATATTTTGAGAGATAATCTGTCTGAACTTCAATAATTACATCAGAAATAACTGATCACAGATCAGGCATTAGAATAAACATGACTACTTACATGTTTGTGGCGTTGCTGGCAGATCCATATCGTAAAAGTCTGTTTACAAAGCCTCCGCCGAAATTTACCAAATAATCAACATTGAAATACACAGAATACAAACAAATAATGCACAGCTGAGACATTCAAATTTTTGGGGAAAAAAACAAACAAAACACTATCCTAGCATTAGGATCGTTTGGAAGGTAATGGTATTGATCCTGTATCGTTCTTTTCTCTTTCTCATGTCACTGTTCACTAATGCTCCTGTGGGTGGGGCCAAAGCTGAAGTGTGACGTCACAAGTCTCCACTTTTTAGATCCTGTCATTTGCTGGCCTTGGTTTCAATAAAAGCAGTTTTTGGAATAACAAGAAAGTTTTGAGTTTTGAAACTTACAGGGTATTTTTATAGTATAACAAACTCTTAACTGTCAAAGGATCAAGGAACATTTGAATTCTCATTCCATGACCCCTTTAAGACAAAATGGTGACTTGACTGGCTGCATTAGTGAATGGTGAGATGTTTTGCTAAATACAATGATCCTGCAAGTGCCAGAAGAATAGCATGATAACTTTATCATATCTGTTCTGTCTGTATCATCTCAGTGTGATTGTATGAGGCTTTACGCATGCGGAGTAGTAAATTTAGCATTTTCCATTTCAGTGTGGATGAGAAACTTCTGAAAAACACTTAAACTCTAGTGTGGACGAGAGCGTTTTAAAAATAAAGTTAAATGATAGTGAGTAAAATATGTAAATAGTCAAGTTGGGTTTCTTTGTTTTCAAGTTTGAAAGTTGTGATTGTCACGGAGTCAACAGAGCCATCACTTCCGCCCACTGCACCTGATCGCTGCACTCCGCCCACCAGATCACAGTCACCTGAGTTCTGATCACCTGCACCTGCACGTCATGATTGCACTCCCTTTATCAGTCACTGTTTCCTGCACCTCAGTGTCTGGTCTTGTCTCATTGTCATTGCCATCGCCATCGCCATCGCCATCGCCTGCAAATACATTATTCAAGTTCAGCTAAGTGTTCACCTTATCTGCATTGCTTTCATCGTTCATCTCATCCTGCATCGCTCACTCTGCACTTAACCCTCTGGGGTATGCGGTGTTTTCTGGCCCTGGAGGTGTTCTGACATGCTCTGACATTTGTGCTTATTTCTGTTACTTGTGACATTTTCATGGCTAAAGTCTGATTACACTGTATTTAGCACAAACTCTACTACAATAATATGTCAGCAGCATGTATGTAAAAGTTTGTAGTTTTGAGATAATGACATTTATGTGTGGTGTGTAAAAAAATAAAATAAAATAAAAAGTCACTGAAATAAGGTCATGAAACCCATACTGATTATTTCTTCACACAACTTTTGAAAATTGTATCACGTAGCCTAGAATATTTGCTTCAAAACTATGTGAAAATCATCCTGACTGCTCATTCAGATAAGACAATATATTGATTTAAAAATTTTAAGATGTGTTTTGTGTAAGAAAGCTTTATGCGAGTAGGCGTAAACACATCCTGAATATTTATGGCTTTTCACACCTAATAAAGACAAAGACCCTCCCCTAATGGCCCTATTAGGTGCTATCAGGCCCTATCATTCTGAGCAACCTTGCACAAAGAATGAGGAGATTTAAAAAAATAATGGCTTTTTGATTGTTTGGATTTATTTACAACACAACATAATCCAAAGATGCACAACAAATGACAAAAAAGCACACTACTGAAAACAATGATCCAAAGACAGAGACCTTTGTGCCATTCCTAAAAACATTGTACATACCTTTCATTTCCAATGTGTTTGATTTTCAATTTACCATGTTCATGTACAGAGACTCATGTGAATGTTGAAGTCAGCAGGACTCATCAGTGGTGCATCTGGTCCTGAAAAAAAAAAAAAAAAAACTGTGAACATGCTGATATCAAGAGAAACTATAGGGCTGCACGATTTTGGGAATAGATTTTAGATTTTTTTGGTTAAAATTGCTTTTTAAAATTCACAGAATACACACACACAAATGTTTCCAACAATATATAATGAACACCAGGTTTGTTGTGCCTTGTAGGCATAGGCTACGTGCAGTGCTGCATATAATAATAACAATAACCTATAGCAGCCTACATCGTCCCCTTGGAATTATAAGGTTCTATCTGCATTCTGAGCAGTTTTGAGATATTGAGCTTTAAAGTTTTTGCATTCCATTCGACTGTGTAGAAAGAACCCTTTTATTTTCTAAATAAAAAGTTCCAAAATGTACACAACTTAAAAAACATCACATAATGTAAAGAAGTGGTCACAGAATAAGAATATGTGAATAACAAAATTTTTACAAAAATGTCAGATAGAACCTTATAATTCCAAGGGGATGATATATCATTAAAAGCAGCATTTCAGTAACAACTATGCTAGAGAAAAATATATTGATTATCATATGTTCAAATTTTTCCATTCGTTATGATGTTTGCTTTTCAAACGCACAGTGCATTTTGAATATGAAACATTCAAAAGCACAGCGCGCTCCAAAATATGAAACATTATGGTTACCATATTATACATATCTATGTTTGAGCAGATATCCACAAACACAGTATTTAACCCCCTGGGGTCGACTATTGTGCCGGCGCGATAGGCTCGCTTTTTTTCTTATCAGTGCAAAAGAGACTCAAAAAACTCTGTTTACTTTGATCTTACATACATCAAGTTTCATACATCAATCGATCCTGTTAAGTGTGTATTTTTTTTGTGTATACTCACAATAAAAACAAAGTGTTGTGCTTTTTGCCAAATAAAGAAAAATAAACATGATGCGAGTTCTGCCTTCTCTCTGTCAGTGAAGTCCATTCTGAAACGCGTCCGAAAATGAACTACAACTCAGCGAATACTCAGTCAAACAGGCATACAGACACACAGGCATGAAGCTTGAATTCTCCTCTTTTAAATGAAGTCATTTTTATAAAAAACAAATATTCTCAGTTTATGTAATATGTATGAAAAGAGATGTCAGTCGTTCTCATCTCAGCTCATTATGTTTTAATGTGACCCCGCCCACGGAGAGCACGCGCTATTCAAATGCAAATGATCTGAGGCCATCCATGCAAACCTGTGAACGCCCACAATCAGCTGGATAACACACACCGCGAGTTATCAGAGTCATGTACTCTACGACGGTGTGAGAAATAATACTATCTTAATAATAATCCTGGAAAATTTACCTCAGAAGTGCTGGAAGTCTCATTTCGAGGAGCAACGGATCCAGCTGAGGAATAGGTCAGTTCTATATTTGCTTTGTTCTAATCGCAATAGTGTCTGTAGGCTACACGCAAAAAGACTGTTTAAATATGAATCGCGTTTCTGTGTGTGAATGAATGAACAGCTTTTACCAAACTCTGCCACATCAAATAAGCTTATAATGTTGCCAATTTCTGCTCATATGTTAAATATATATATACTATGTTTTGTCAAAAATAAAGTCATCAACTAAGATGTTATTATAGTGTTTGTTCCAATGTAGGCTATATTCAAACTAATGAATCCTTAACTTTGAAATACGTATTTTTTATTGAAAATTGAATTGAAATTGAATTGAAAAATAATTTTAATTGTTGTTGTAATTGTATAACTTTTTTAATAAAATAGCACAAAAAAAAAAAATATATATATATATATATATATATATATATATATATATATATATATATACAAGGATAGATGTAAACAAAATCTTAAAAGGTCAATATAAGCCTTCTCTTTAAAATAATTTTTATTGTGTTTTATTAGTGACACATTTGGGTAGAGAATATATTCCAAATCTGAAAATACAGTATGAGAACAATTAACTGCACAATTACTAGAAATGTTTACCTTGGATATTATACAATTTGCAAGCACAATTTGTGAAAAAAAACAACAACTGTGTTTCCAACTGTGAACCAATTATATATATATTTTTGTCCTTGCATTCTTTCTTGTGGCTCAGTGACACACCTGAATGAAAGGCTCATTATGCAGCCCCATTATGCGGGCCATTGTCTTCTCAGGTGTGAACTACTCATTATTCATGATGGTGTAGGATCATTCACGCCCCTACGCATATTGTCTTTCCAAACAAAAAGTGGCTTACAAAATTTAAATCAACGTATTGTTTTATGTGAATGATTAGGCAGGATGAGGTGTAGGTGACAAAATGCATTATTCAGAAGTCTTGTGGACACATATTTTGTATGTGTTTTGTGGCCTTATTTCAGAAACTTTAATTTTTAGTTTTTTCAATAACCATGCATAAACATTATTCTCTCAAAAATACAAACATGTACATAAATGTTGCTCACATATTATGGTAGCCCTGTTTGTGCCAAATGGAGTGTAATTACACCTTTGCCATTAATATGTTTATAAGCAACTGAAAAAAGCACAAATGTCAGGGCATGTCAAAACATCTCAAGGATCCCAAAAACATCTAAGACCCCAGAGGGTTAACAGTAAACACGGGGCTAAATATTATAATATTCACCATATATCTAGCAACAGTTCAACTGCAATGTAAAGTTTATGCAACAATAACATTAATATAATTAAGAATTTCTTACCTTACATCTTTCTTGACTTCAAATCGCGTTCTTCTTCTTCTTCTGAGGTAAATCCAATGTAAGCTCACGTCGTGTCTTCCAAACTCGATGAAAAGCAGAGACTGATGAAGTTTGGTGCTTTGTGTTTGAGGTAATGAGCGTGTTCGCGTTCCTTAATGTGGAGATTTGCATGTCAATCTCTTTTGCGCGCATGGGCGTGGTCAAAATAAAACTAATGAGCAAGGGTTTGAGAAACTGGACATCTTGTTGGTTTTATACAAATTACTTAAACAGAGAATATTTGTTTTCAGTTTGAATCCGATCATTTAAAAGTACGCACTTAAATGTTTATAAAGATATATGGCTCATAATTGTGTGACAAGTATTTGCTGAGTTTTGTTTCAGCTCAAGAAAAAAAAGTTCACCGAGACGAAGAGGCAGAAAGCACACCCTGTTTATTTTCTTTATTTTACAAAAGCACAATGTTTTGATTTGATTGTAAGTGGACTGTTATTTGCACAAATGTATATTTTAATTAGAAAACAGACATAACTACATTAAAGTAAAATACAAAATCTAAAGATACAAAAACAACAACATCAAGCCTTGGACTGGAGAGTGTGAGAAAGTCAGCATGTCCACCAAGCAGCGAGACCAGCAAAGACCAAGCCCCAATCTTTTCACCTCCCGATGGTGAGAAATCCAGCATCTTATAAGCAGCATGGTTAATCACAACCAATTCTCCACACCTGCGACACAGCAATTAACCTGGAGACACAAAAAGTGTTACCCAGATACACCTGCTGGACAAAATAAAGTAACACAGCCCCTTGGATCATCACAGGACACATACAAAAGTAGACATATCACAGATTCTTTTTTCATATTTCTTTTTTCTGTATGACCATAAATGACGGAGTCATTTAAGTCTATTGTGCTACAATGTGAAGAAAATCCAGCAAAACGCGCCGGCGCTCAGAGGGTTAATAAAGTTTGTTTGTTTGTTACACTCTACCTTGTCTGAACCTTACCGAACACCGTCAACATGTGAAGCAGGTCCTCCAGTGCCTCAGAGAACAACATCTCTATCTGAAATTAGAGAAATGTGAGTTCCACACCTCCACTATCCACTTTTTCGGGTACATCATAGACCAACGAGGCATCCAGATGGACCAGAGGAAGGTGGAAGCCATCCAGACCTGGCCTCAACCCGTCACCATCAAAGAACTTCAGAGATTCCTCCGATTTGCAAACTTTTACCGTAGATTCATTCACAACTATAGTCTTCTCAGCTCTCCACTGACTTCACTCCTCAAAACCCGGCCCAAGTCTCTGTCCTGGAACCCAGAAGCCACCACTGCATTTGCCACCCTCAAAGAAGCTTTTGCCACCGCTCCCATCCTCATCCATCCTAATCCTGAGTTACCATTCACCATGGAAGTGGATGCTTCATCTACAGGAGTGGGAGTGGTACTTTCGCAGCGGCAGGGGAACCCCCCCCACTACTCCATCCATGTGCCTTCTACTCCAAAACGCTGTCCCCAGCGGAGCAGAATTATGACATCGGCAACAGGGAACTCCTCGCCATCAAGCTTGCATTAGAGGAATGGAGACATTGGCTGGAGGGAGCCAAACATAAGTAACGAAGTAATCACCAACCATAGAAACCTTGAATATCTCAGAGAAGCTCGTCATCTCAATCCTCGTCAAGCCAGATGGTCCCTCTTCACAAGATTTGACTTCCTAGTCACTTACCAACCTGGGCACAATAATTCCAAAGCTGATGCTCTCTCTCGTCTTCATCAACCTGATCTGGAACCCAGTACTCCTGAACCCATTCTCCCTCCAGCCATGATCGTCAGTCCCATCCTCTGGTCTATAGACGGAGACATTCGCCTAGCCATGCAAACTGTACCTGCTCCGCCGGGAGGTCCAGAAGGGTGTATCTACGTACCAACATCCTGTCGCCTACCCCTTCTGGACTCAGCTCACACCTCTCCGGGCTTTGGACACCAAGGTAGCCAGCGAACCCTCTCGCTCCTCAGTCAACGCTACTGGTGGCCCTCTATGACCCAATACATCTCCCGTTATCTCAAGGGCTGCTCAGTTAGTGCCATCACCAACACTCCCCGTCGACTGCCAGCAGGCAAACTGATTCCACTGCCAATTCCTCATCGCCCATGGTCCCACCTGGGAATCGACTTCATGACCGATCTTCCACCCTCTGAATACAATACCTGCATCTTCGTCATTGTCGACCGATTTTCTAAAGCCTGCAAATTGATCCCTCTAAAGAGTCTGCCTACAGCCTTCGAAGCAGCCAAAGCACTTTTCCACAAGATATCGTATCCGACCGAGGTCCTCAGTTTATCTCCCGTGTCTGGAAAGCTTTCTTAAAGCTCCTCGGAGTCTCCATCATCCAGACTGAGCGTAAGATCCAAGAGATCGGGAGGTACTTAAAGTCATACTGCCACCAGAACCAGAACAGCTGGAGCCGGTTCCTTCCCTGGGCGGAGTATGCCCAGAATTCTCTTCGCCAGTCTACCACCGGGCTTACTCCGTTTCAGTGTATCCTCGGATATTAACCTCCCCTGTTTCCCTGGTCTGGCGAGCCATCTGAGGATCCAGCTGTTAACCACTGGTTTGAGCAGAGCGAGAGGGTGTGGGACTCAGTTCATGTACATCTACAGCAGGCAGTGCGAAGACACACAGCTCAAGCCAACGCTCGAAGATCTGAGACACCACCTGGACAAAAAGTATGGTTATCCACCCGAGATATCTATCTTCGCCTGACCTGCCATAAGCTGAGTCCCCGCTAAATAGGTCCTTTTACCATCCAGAGGCAGCTCAACAACGTCACCTACCAGCTCAACCTTCCTGCACAGTATCGTATATCACCATCCTTTCACGTTTCACTCCTGAAACCTTATTCTGAACCTTTGTCTCCTCCTCACACAGAACCCGGTGAAGCTGACGTACCTCCTCCTCCCAAATATCTGGTCGACTGGGAGGGGTATGGTCCAGAAGAACATTACTGGGTAGCTCGAGATGACATACTTGACCCCTCCCTTCTTACCCAGTTTCACCAAGATCATCCTACTCGTCTCGCACCCAGAGGTCGAGATCGTCCCCGTCGTCGCAGTTTCCGGCTGTCTGGAGCCAACCATGGAGGAGAGGGTACTGTCACGGAGTCAACAGAGCCATCACTTCCGCCTACTGCACCTGATCACTGCACTCCGCCCACCAGATCACAGTCACCTGAGTTCTGATCACCTGCACCTGCACGTCATGATTGCACTCCTTTATCAGTCACTGTTTCCTGCACCTCAGTGTCTGGTCTCGTCTCTACACAATTCAAACTTCTTACCTGCATTACCTACCTGTGGATCTACTTACCCAAAGTCCAGCTGTTTCCCATCGTCTCTGTCCATCGTCGACTCACCCTGTGTTTCATCGTCATCGTCATCACCTGCAAATACATTATTCAAGTTCAGCTAAATGTTCAACTTATCAGCATTGCTTTCATCGTTCATCTCATCCTGCATCGCTCACTCTGCACTTAATAAAGTTTTTTTGTTTGTTACGCTCTACCTTGTCTGCCTTCTTATGGATGTGACAGTGATCATCACACAGCTGGATTTATGGCACTGCTGCCATGTGGAAACAGCTTGTACCCAAGGTTGAAACACAGAGGTGTACAGCAAGAGAGAAGTAATATCTTCTCCTTCACCCTGTCTCCTTCCTCCAGACAGGTTTATGTTTTAGAGAAAGCTAAAGGATGAATTGAACATCCATCTTCATACATATTATTTTTTTATTAGTGTTACTTTCATAAAAAGTGACTCAATGAATTACTCAAGTTTTAAAGTATTGCATGCTAATACCTTGCTTATACTTTTTTATACTTTCCCCCACTTGTAATGTAAGTGTTGTTTTAAACCAACAAATAGTAATAGTTTTAAATTTAGTTTTAGCATTTCCACCCTCTCTCTGACCCTTCAATTTAAACAGACAATTATAATATATATATATATATATATATATATATATATATATACATTGAAAAGCAATATATATATATATATATATATATATATATTTTTTTTTTATTATATTGAAAAACATTTTTTTTATCTGAATACAAAATTAGTTAGACAAGCACCAACTAACTATGCATGTTAGGCCACATTTACATTACATGGTTCAAGAGACCCAATTCCAATTTTTCCTCCCATGTGGCACAGATCGGATAAGACCCACACAAAGGAAAAAAAGCACATGGATTCTGATATTCTCAAATCGGTTTCAGGCCTCATTCATATGTGGAAATAAATCTGATATGAATCGGATATGTGCATTTGCGTCTGTCATGTAAGCGGACAGTCAATGTGAGTCATACGTCATTGAAAAGCAATAGTGGCGATTGAGATCAACTCAGGTTGACACCAACCGTGATTACAGACTCTTTTTTTTTTCTCTCCTTTTTTTTTTTTCTCTGCCTTAAAAGACCAGTGTTTGGCTGACCTTTAAGGGATATTGTGGAGAGCAAAAGCTTGTATTATCATTTAGTCTGCATCCATTGCAAATTGCACCATTTTTACTTCCTTTAAGGCCTAAGCTTTTCCGGGTCAGTACCTCTACCTTGGGTTGTTTCACCAAGCCACTTTTAAAAGAAGTAAGCTGGTCGTCAAAAAAAAAAAAAAAAAAAAAATAATAATAATAATATATATATATATATATATATATATATATATTAGTCAACATATCTGAATTGGGTATCAAGACCTGCAGTGTAAATGCGACCTTACATAATAAGCAAGCAAAGTAACTGTCAGTTAAGTGAACCCTTAAAGGGGTCCTATTATGCCCTTTTACGAAGTCTTGGGTGTACTAGAATAGGTTTTCACGCATTATTTTATCACATATTTTACATTATTGCAGCTTCCCAGTCTGGCTCAAATTATCTGTTTATTTGCTGTTTCGATTAAGCCCCTCCTTCCAAAATATGAAATGTGTTAAACAAATATTTGTTTAACAAATATTTGTTAGCTGGCCCAATGTGTTGTGATTGGCGATTAAATATTAACAATGACAATTCAACCCATTCAAGCCAGATTCAGACCCTGAGAATGTTTACGAACAAAATGATTGTGTAGAACCTTTGCAAGCACAGATTTCACAGGTTGTTTCAGAGAGGTAAGTTCCTAAGGATCAGTGAACATTCTTACAAAAGCGTGAGCCCTGTAACTAAACACTTCATCAACACCAGTGTTGGGAAAGTTCACTTTCTACATGAACTAGTTCAAAGTTCAGTTCACAAATTTTAAAATGAACTAGTTCAGTTCATAGTTCATACACAAAATTGTTTAACTAAGTTCACAGTTCCAAAAATGAACTAGTTCATAGTTCTTTTTTTCCATGTTGCTGCGAGATATTATTTTTCAAAATGATTGCCATAGCCCATATAGAACCACAGACAATTATTTTATCAGTTTTAACACTGAAGCTATGCGTCAGAGTTTTCCCATCCTTACCGACCTTGTCATAAAACTCGTTTAAATGATCATACGACGCCTCCTTGCTGCTTTTTGTTTTGATTTGTAACGTAAGTGATGAGTCGTTCATGAACGATCCATTCATTGCGTCTGTCACGTGACAAATGAACGAAAGGCTCGGAAGGTAAAGTAATTATTTGTGTTCCCTGTAAACGATTTTTGACTGCATTATAATGATTTCTTAATTCAGAATATGATCAAGATTGCGTAGGTGGATGTGTTCTGGGAATTTGCCAGTTAACAGTATAGCCCCTTATGCTTAAATGAACGAAATGACTCGAAAAAAGATTTGTTCATTTTGATGAACGAGATCGAACAAGAGAGTCAGACACTGGTGGCTGGTGTTGCCAGATTGGGTGTTTTTTCCGCTACATATTAAGGCCGGTTTACGGTGTGTTTTAGCCGGGTTTTCGCCTGGAAGGCTCTATAGAAATCTGGCACTCTATTGAACGAAGTTAAACTGAGAGAGCGTGGTGTTCACAGACACCAGAATGAACGAATTCACATAACGTTCATCAGGCAGTACGGTAATCAGGCAGTAATACAGTACGTTCAGTTCACGTTCGCCAAAAATATGAACGAGTTCATGAACTATCGTTCAATGAACGCGTTCAGGCACAACACTGATCAACACTGTAATGTTAGCTAGAAGGCTAGCAGAGCCAAACAGCTTTTCCCTTTGTTTACATCGTAGCAACAATATAAAATTTATAATTGGAACTGTTAATAGAAAGCACAACAATAAATAATAAAACATACTTACAGGTTGTGATCCATAAACTGATTGTCCTGACAAACTGAGAACTGCTCCGTCTTTCAGGAGAAGCTTTTGTGCGTAGCCGGCATTGTACTCTCTTAGGTTCTGGAAGCTGTCCTCTGTAAAATGTGCAGCGCACAGATACAAGTTGGGGTTATAATGTTCAGGGACACTGTTAAAAATAAATTTAAACCACTGTTTTCTAAGTTCGTTTTCTAAGGCTAGATTTTGGAATCGGGGTGGAAAAACAGCATTTCTTCGACATGGCAACAACACGCTATAAATGAGGTCATCTTCTTCGTCTTTTCTAGTGCAGCTCAACCAGGCCTCTTCACCTTTTTTGCGTATTTTGTGGGCAGGGATTATTTAAATGAGTGACTTTGTGACTTCACAAGATCCAGAAGAAGCGTGTTGTAGTCCCAACGAGCCGTTTGTTGTAGTTCTTGAAGTACTAAAGTAAAAAAAAAAGGGAAAAAGCATAATAGGACCTCTTTAAAATTGTGCAATGTGTGTGTTTGAGTGTGTGTTAATCAGATGTTTATACAGCTTTTCAAAATGGCAAAACTGAAAGAAATCCAATGGCTTGCATTCTGGAGAGAGCCATCAAAGCCATGCAAATTCATGCACTGACACTCGCTGACAGACAACCCAGAATTAATCAGCAGTCTGTCAACCGAACTGCATCGTGATTTTCAAAAAAGCAGTGACAATTGTTCTGTTTGTTCTGTTCTGTTTGATAACCCCCTCTTTCTATTCATGCAAATGGAAAGTCACTCTCAATCCAACAATAATCACAAATGAAGCAATTAAATGCTCAATTTCAGTACGTCATTTACATGGATACCATGTGGCGTTGATTCATTAGGATCAATCAGTGGCACAGAGATTAATGTCAGAGACAAGACAGTGGAATGGCAGATAATCACGCAGCTTTACTTGTTGGCATTGCCTGCAAACCGCTTTGAGCCGTTTCTTTCTATTTGAAGAAAATCTAAAAGCCCACCAGCGCTTGCAGGTCCACGTCTGTGGTGGAGGTGCTCTGTCAAATGAAATCAAAGAAACATGTTGGCAGCATGTGGATATTTTGGCCGCTGTATTTTGACTTTTTCAGTAATCGCTTTAATACAGGTTGTTTTTAACTGTTAAATATGTTAAATTAAAGGTTCACCTCTGGGTCTGCCACCATCATCATATGACTAATGCTCCAAAAGCTATTAACAATAATACTTGAACAACAGTTAGTAGTAAATAAAATAACATTTTGCTTTGCTTTGGACTGTATTATTGTGATTATACATTTTTAGGCATTTTTAAAGTGATTTAAAATAATAATAATAATTAATGGAAAATGTATTTTTTACCAAAACAAACATATTAAAAAAAAACAAAAAACATTGAGGTCAAACAAATGTATTACTAAATATATTATTTATTAATTTTCTTTTTCAATCTTTTAATTAGTTTCCCTTTTTTTTTTTTTTTATGTATTTTGTATGTAAGGTAAAGTTCCTAGAATAACTGTAAGCATCAAATGAAAAATTGCACATACATTTACATCAGATAAAAAAAAAAAAAAAAAAAAAAAAAACAGATGGGAGGATTGTAGCTTGATTCCCAACCCTGCAAATATAACACACACAATCTACCATACAGAGCTTTTTCATTTGTAAAAGGCTTGAGAGTGGCTCACAAATTGAACATGAAATCACCTAGTCCTGTCCATCAGTACGTTTGGGATGAATAGAAGAGACATCGGATCACGGAGATTATTTCAAAAATTTGAAAGTGCTGAGAGCATTTTTCTGAGGGATGCTCATTCACTATTAAAACTGTAATCATGTCAGATGCTTTATTTATACTGTCCATCATGTCAGATTACTGAACGCTGACAACTGTGGCTCCAACATAAAACGCTTTTGCAGTCTGCAGCATAGAGCCCGTGTCCCCGGCATTAAAGCGCTCAGTGGGATTAAATGTTCAAATGTTTAAATATTGAGGACAGCACAGTGGCCTCCCACAAACCTGCTTTTTTTTTTAATCTCTTTCTGGTAGCTCGAATCAGAGCAGCTCAGAACATCTGAATTCACCCTTTAATGAAATTGAAGAAAACCGCATAAGAGATGCAGGTGAAGTGAGGGACCAAATGATTGAATATAGATGGGAGAGAGACCAGTCTTAGTATCGCATTTACTGCTTATATGAAGATATTTTATAGTTTATTGTCCTTTATTATCACAGTATCCATCTAACTGAAGTTATTACAAAATAAGGATGAGCTTGAATATGCATAAAAGTATGAATTTTTTAGCGTGTGTGTGCATGTAATCCAGGTTTCTTCTACATGCATTGGCAAACCCTATGGATTTACCTGCATTTCTGCATGAACTGATCTGATCTTCAGCTAAAGCGCAACAATAGACAAACATAGTCTAGTGATATGTTTTCATGTCTTGCACAAAAAGTCACATACTTTTTCTTGAACATGTAGATTGTACAAAAAAACTCACGAGGATTAGGGTGTTAAACTCGACATGAAATCTTGTAAATCGAATTTGTTGATGTGCATTTTATTTTCCATTTTATTTATTTTTCATCAAAATGTACTTGCTTTTCATTTCAAGATTTCCGTTAGGGAAGATCTAATGGTTTTGTTTGTTTGTTCGCCCATTAGAATAATAGATATGTTGGTTAAAACAGTCTCCAGTTGTGGTCTGAATTACGCCTGTGAGCAATATGTCAATATCCTCAGGCAGTGACTGGGTCCATATTTCACTCGGCCCAATGAAATGAATGTTTTATTCAGCCACTTCTTGTTCTTCTTTTCTGGGACTAATTAGGATCACAAATTAAAGCGAACACACATTTTATAGCGCTACAATAAGAATCCTGAAAGCTTGGGCATTTTAAAACTGAAATGTCAATATGCCTGTAGCGAGAATATTTTTGTTACTTGGCCATTTATGCATCTTGTCATTAATTCTTTACTCCATTAAAGGGCTGCCACAAGACATGAGTGATGACATTTGTCTATAGTTGCCTCAGTTACTATGGTTCAAAATCACATGAATATTGTATGGTCATATTGTGTTTTAAGAAGTCAAAACGGGAAAAAGCTAATTTACTTAATTCAATTTGTTTATACCTACAGTGCACACATGGGAAATCATTATGAGAGGATGCACTTCATTCTGAGAGCATCAAAAAACATCCTTTGGTGGGTGAAAGTGAAACACTTCTTCCTACATACTGAATGCAATGCTGAGATGCACTGAATTTATTTAAGTCACTGATTTGCAATTACAAATGTGTATTTGTTTAGTCAGAATCTCAAAGCCATGCTTCATGGTGTACTTTGAGAATGTTGTATGGTGGGAAGTTTATTATTTTGCAGTTGCAGTAAGCAATGCGGATATGTTTATAAAGAATTATAGGAACGTTTCATGCTTCCTTATACTGGGATTGGTGAAGACAATGTCGTGGAGACATATGTTCAATGCACGGCATGGCACAAATGCTCAATGCACTAATGACACTTCTGTTCGGCAACATTTGTGAACATCTGTTGCTGAGCAGAGGTGTGACACAACTGTTTAGCATTATTTAAACTTTAAAAAAAAAGAATTTGCAGTGAAAACTTTACCATGTACACACTCAGGCAAAAAAAAGAAAGAAAAAGTGATACGAAGTGAGAAAAATGTCTAGCTAATTTTCTAAAATAGAAGCAACTAATGGATAGGCTTTAATTGTATCACAACATACATCACTGTACTATACTATCACCCTGTCATGTCAGCCAATCAGGTGGAAAACATGTAGACAGGTAATCACCTTCATTCGTTAAAAAAGCATTTCATTTCACCATGTAGCTGTCATTCCATGCAACATGACTGTGGTTCCCAAAGTAGCTATTATAACCTGTCTGCAATTACTGCAAGGCGCACTAGTGGTTATCATAATTGGCATCACGTTTGACACAACTGAACTAATAGCAGTCAATCAATTGAATCTGTGCTACTAACTCATTGTCAGGTAGATGTCACAGATGCAGAAATTCAGTCCACGGCTTTTAAGCTCCAGGTTGCAAATCTCAGAGAATGCTTTAGAATGATTAGAGTCGGATGGGAGCAGTTAAAATGGCAGACACGTCATGTTGCGAGAAGGCATAGCATACGCTTGAATAAACTTGGCGCCCTGGAAATGTTAGCACTGCCAGGAAATGAGTCTGGAATGAAAAATTATAGAACTTTGCCAAACCCGATGGTGTAGAAATGTAACAAAGTGCATAAGCAGTGATTTATTATTGAATTTTTATCTAGTTGAGCCTCTCTGTTCTCTGGCCTGTCGTTTGAGAGGAATTCTGGACTTTTTAGGGCACTTCTGGAGTGGCAGCTCAATTTCCTTAAAAAAAAAAGTAGTAGTAGTGGTGTTTACTAATTATTACTGTTATTCATACTTGGGGATTTATTTCAATAAACCTTTGACCTTATATTTATTTATTATTATAAATAAATAATATAATAAATAATAATAATAATAATAATGTATTATTATTATTATTATTATTATTATTTATTATATAATTTATTTATAATAAACCAGTGCCACAGTACAATATAATAATAATAATAATAATAATAATACAAATGTATATCATTTACATAATACGTGCCACTTTATGCAACAATATTATACTTTCTCACAATTTTGAATGCTCTAATGAAAAAAAAAAAAAAAAAAAAAAAAAAAAAAAAAAATATATATATATATATATATATATATATATATATATATATATATATATATTCTACAGCCCATTCAAAACAATTATTATGACAAAATGTCAATTACAAGTTAGACAACTTTGCCATTAGGCGGGAGTAACATTGTCAATTTGAGTCATGTTTTCCAAGTGGGTTCATTACTTGATCAAATTTGTAGAGCTGTGTAACGTCTTCAGGCTATGAAACTCAATACTTTCAATTTTTCTTTCAAAATATGTGAGCAAGAGCTGACTGAGGTGTCTACTTCACTATTGTATGATAGATATCTGTTTAAAGTCACTAGAGTAATTTGATGGTGTCCCCTATTGACTCGTTGACACATTCAGTGAATAACAAGAACAAGAACTTGTGTCCTATAATACAAAAGGGCTTTGCAATCACATGGATGGCTGTGTAATTATTTTTATTTTTTTTCTATGCTTGGGCAACCTCTAATGGTTCTGAGAAAACTCAGGATGTTCTGTGAAAATCAACAAAAACAGACCCTATAGAGTGTGGAGTAGCAAAACATAGATGCGATCAGGTATAAAAGAGTGAAAGAGTTACAGGCCCTGTCCCAAATGGCACACTTCATATGCACTTTCGGTCTTGTGAACTTACAATGGCTGCCGCGTGCACATGTCCGTTAAATCCATGAGACCGTAGGGTGTCCCATTTAGGTTTCAGAAGGGTGCTCGCGAGCATCCCCCCTTTGCTGTCGATATGCGCACTTTTTCCAAACCTACACAAAAGCGTACTCCACAGCAGCCTTCTTCCCGAGAGTCAAAGCAGCGTTACGTCACAAAAGTGCAGACTTGTTGGAAGACCGCATGTGTTTAGGGTGCCATTTGGGACAGGGTTACATAGAGATGACTGTTCAAGTACAAAAACTCACAATCAAAAGAGAGATTAATCAGTAGAAGCCAAATTGAAAGTATCAAATACTTAAATTAGTCAGGCAGAACCAGTCTGGTCCACTTTGAAACTTAAGGCTGCGTTTACACTGGCACAAAAAAAAAAAAAAAAAAAAATAAAAAAATCCTATTTTGACACAGATCAGAATTGTTTGTACACATGTAAACACAAAGATCCATACGAGATCTGATTTTTTTTTTTTTTTTTCACATCCGATCTGAGCCACTATACATCTGATATCTGGACATCTGACTTACATCTAAACACTTATAGCCAATTCACCTTGGACTTCCAAGCTATCACAAGACGAGGGCGAAACACTTTGGTCAGAAATATAGCTTTTTTAATGATGTATTGTAGCAGACGTGCCTGTATGCACTCACACTAAAACTCGCAGCTTTTTTTTTTTTTATTGAGGTGGAAACTTTATATATTGGTAAGAGATTGCACACACATGAGAAACCTTTAGGAGCATAGAAAATTGATTTCAAATTGAAGAACTGATTGGAGAATTTATTAGAAAATTGATTGGAGTTAATTAGATAAGTGATGATTGACCATCATGACACTGAAGGAAAGAGGAACAAACATTTGTAGTCACCATTGTAGTGATCAGTGTTTCCTGTAGTTGGGCTCTTGACTCTTGGTTGCTTTGTTAGTATTTCTTTGGCTACTTTAATAGTGTGTTCAGACAACACGTTCTTTGTGTCAGAGGAAGTCGAGACAGAATAACATCAGGCGATGTTGACTGTTAATTAATGTGTTAATCGTGAAGTGGTCTAATCACTGATCAGAAGTTGTGTTATTAATTAATTTAAATATTGTGCTATTGACCATGTGATACTACTATGACAATCAGATAATCTAAAAAAAAAAAAATATTATGAGCAGGAAGTTTTTATCTACGATGTTATTTAGACAATCACAGATATCAACAATCAGCATATGAAATGCAACAATGGTGATATGCTTCATGCCAGCATACAAAACTTATTAATTGCTCCCAGCAATATTTTTTGATTGTCACCATTGTTGAGGTTTGTATGATGAGAGTAGATGCCTACCTGCACGCTTAATAAACAAACTACAGCTGGTCCAAAACACAGCAGCTCGAGTTCTTACCAGAACCAGGAAGTATGACCATATTAGTCCGGTTCAACACTGCATTGGCTCCCTATTAAACATTGTATACATTTGAAATATTGCTGATTACTTACAAAGCACTAAATGGTTTAGCTCCCCAGTACTTGAGCGAGCTCTTAACACATTATAGTCCTTCACGTCTATTGCTATCTCAAAATTTTGGCCAGTTGCTGGCGGTAGATCCTTTTTCTATTTAGCACCAAAACTTTGGAACAGTCTTCCTAACATTGTCCAGGAAGCAGACACACTCTGTCAGTTCAAAGCTAGACTAAAAACACATCTCTTTGACCTAGCATACACATAACACATAGACTTGTATAATTCAATGTTAGGCTGCATAGATTAGGTCAGCCGGAACCGGGAACACTCCCCATAAATCCTGATGTACTTGTTACATCATAAGAAGGATGGCGTCTACGCTAATATTAGTCTCTCTGTTTATCCGAGGTTTACCGCAGTACGCCGGATCCAGGCCGTATCCAGATCTGATGAAGGACCTGCGCCTGTACACGATGATAACGCAGTCCTGAAGTGTCAACCAGTCCCTCCCCTGTGAAGGCCTCCTTCCCTTCCCCTTTACCTCAGTACAGATAAAATGTTGTTGGGATATTTCCGGTTTGCGTGGCTACACAGACACGACAAAAAATTTCAGTATTATTAAATTTAAGGCCAGACAAGTAGTTTGTTGAGGGTTGATTTGTAAAGAAGGACTACACGCCTGCGCACATATATATTCAAACGCGCATACCTCTGGACTGAACACGTAATGCGCATGTGTGCGACATCTGCGTTTCGCGGGTTTGTGTTTATGAGGTTTGCGCAGAGATAACGGATAATCGTTTGCACCTTCGAACCTATTTCAGGGTGTGCGTTCTCGAGACACCAGGCACTGTTTTGTGTGGATGGGCGGCCAGAGCGCGTTAAGGGTTTTCCTGTTAGAACGGTGTTGTGTTAGCAGCCCCTAAGTTAATAACTAATGATCTGCGCAATGGAAGTGAATCAGTCAATCAAAACTAACTTTAGCTGGACAATAACTTTAGCTGTTGTAAAGCCTAAACAATCTGTTACGGTAATTTCCTATTATCACTGTAAAGCTTCTTTGAAACAATCCATATTGTTAAAAGCACTAAATGAAGGTGACTTGACTTGACTACCATAGAAGACAATGGCTACCATCAACTGTCTGGTTACCAACATTCTCCAAAATAACTTATTTTGTGTTCAACAGAAGAAAGAAACTCATACAGGTTTGGAACAACATGAGGGTGAGTAAATGATGACATAATTTTTAAGAAAAGGGCTGAGCTGAATTTTTGTGCCATCTAGTGGTTTAAAAGAGAATAATATCAAATGCGCCTTTTACCCCAGTGCACCTTTAGCCCTGTTGTACCCTACCAATAATTGTGGCTTGCTGATGGTTTTGAATTTCAACATTGTGACTTGCAGTTCTCCAATTTTTTCTCTAGATGATGATTTCATCAGATTTTAGATGTGACTGCCTTGACAAATGGGTGTTCCATTTAAAAATATGAGGACATGTGTTCTTCGGTATGTTGAGCCTCTTGAGCAGGTACTTGTCACAACAAACAGTATAATTAATTCAAACATGCCTTAAACATGTCTCAGAGACTGATGATTAATCATAACTCAGATGTAATATAAGAAATGTATTTAGACATACATTTACTACTAATGCAAAGGCCTCCAAAATGGAAAAAGTGAGCTGTGTAGTAGGCTGCAGAGCTTCATCACTTCCATAATACATCTTGACAGCATTAATATGTTCACTAAGATTAATGATAGCAAAAATTTAGATTTACTACTGAGTTCACCCTCTCTGATAGCTTGATGGCTAGAACTCTCTGCAGATACACAACATGTCCCGAAGAAGCCATTTAGTGCATAATGACTTGTGTTCGTAGCATTTTCAGACGTCATGCTAATATATTTTTAACATCACCATCATCAGTTTCTGAAAGAAGTAAAAAATGCTAATGTTCTCAGAACTTGAGCAGTAAACACATCTAACAGAAACTCTTTTATTGTGGCATTTAAATGACGATGTCAACATTATTCTAATCGTGCATTACTTACTTTTAGGGAGACTTTTGACTTTCCACAAGCATGCTGTGACCGAGGACAGAATGTACTGTAAGACACTACAAAGATACACATTTAAAAAGTTTAGGGTTATTATTTTTTATTAAGAAATGAATAATTTTATTCAGCACAGACACATTCAATGAATTAAAAGCCACAATAAAGCCATTTATAATGTTACAAAAGATTTCTATATCAAATAAACAATGTTGTTTGTTAATTTCAACATTGACAATAATAAGAAATGTTTCTTGAGCAATAAATCAGCATATTAGAATGAATTCTTAAGGATCATGTGACACTGAAGACTGGAGTAAAGATGCTGAAAATTCAGCTTTGCATCACATTTAGGGGCACGTAAATCAGATATAACCCCAAAAGCAAAGCAGAAAACTCAAGTATGTCCAAGGTTATCTCATTTACTTGCTCCTGAGTATCTCAGACAAAACTCTTGAATATGTTTCAGCGATTCAAAGCCACTTTGCCAAACCCAAGTAGCTAGTTCTTCTTTGGAAGCACTCGTTGTAGCAGCCTGGAAACACGAATGATGGCATTGTGAAGCAGCCAGGCATGTTGAGAAAGTTTGGGCCATTTGATTTCATAATATGCATCAGACTGTCCTCAGTTCATCCTATAAAACTTTCACATCATGAAGCTGTGCGTTAGTCTCAGGGAGGGTTACTAATAATGATATGCTGGCGAGCCAAGGCTGCACATGGGCCAGCTGGAACAAACTCATAAATCAGACTAGGTCAACACGGCTGTGCTATTTGCCAAAGATCTCCTCGCACTAAATATATGCAGACATCTTATGAGGCCGTAACTTACTGGAGTCACTCGAACCCTCCGGATTGCCAGTGTGCTGCAGACCGAGGTCTGGAGATGAATACGTATGTCATTCTATACCTAATTCATTTACTCATTTTTGTTTCAGCCAAAAATTAAAAGTCCATCAAACACTACTCTCTTGTTGCTGCAAACTTTTATTTGTCCTTTAGAATGGCAGTAACAGGCTTTTGTTTAATTTAATTTTCATTACAATATTTTTGCTACTGTATTAGTTGATGTATTAGTTGATGTCAAACCTATTTTCAGAAGAAACGCTATACAATGAATTCAAACTGAGTCATCAGGTAACAATTTCAAACCCACATTTAGTTTGCTCAACTCTGACAGGAAGAACAATAATAGAAAATCTGAATGTTATGTAACCTCAGTAAGTTTGAGATATTCAGACAGCAATTAGGTCTGACAGACGGCTGCCAGTGAGATTGTTTCCACTATGCAGTGATTTCATGTTCTGATTCAGAGTAGATTCAATAATAAATACAAAAATGCCATTGGGCTGCAGTTTGCTAAGCTTCTTACTTGTTTAACATGTCACTCATGTCAATGGCAGATTTTCTGTGGGGCAGCCAAGGTCACACAGTTCACGGCACTGAACAGATAAGCTTTGCTTGTCTGGCAAACTAATGAACAATGATGACGGCGTGTCCAATTTATGGAATAAAATAAGAGGAAATGCACAGACAGTGACCCAATTAAATTTTTGCATGAATTTTTACATTTATATTTATATTGTAATGTTGCACTTGTAATTTTAGTAATGTTTAGATTTCAATTAAAAATATTATTAATAATAGTATTGATAATGTCTGTAATACCTTCTCCTTATTATCTTACTATGACTGGATGGCAGGGTATAGTTTTGAATTTGTATATATATATATATATACACTCACCTAAAGGATTATTAGGAACACCATACTAATACTGTGTTTGACCCCTTTTCGCCTTCAGAACTGCCTTAATTCTACGTGGCATTGATTCAACAAGGTGCTGAAAGCATTCTTTAGAAATGTTGGCCCATATTGATAGGATAGCATCTTGCAGTTAATGGAGATTTGTGGGAAGCACATCCAGGGCACGAAGCTCCCGTTCCACCACATCCCAAAGATGCTCTATTGGGTTGAGATCTGGTGACTGTGGGGGCCATTTTAGTACAGTGAACTCATTGTCATGTTCAAGAAACCAATTTGAAATGATTCGAGCTTTGTGACATGGTGCATTATCCTGCTGGAAGTAGCCATCAGAGGATCACATGGTGGTCATAAGGGATGGACATGGTCAGAAACAATGCTCAGGTAGGCCGTGGCATTTAAACGATGCCCAATTGGCACTAAGGGGCCTAAAGTGTGCCAAGAAAACATCCCCCACACCATTACACCACCACCACCAGCCTGCACAGTGGTAAAAAGGCATGATGGATCCATGTTCTCATTCTGTTTACGCCAAATTCTGACTCTACCATCTGAATGTCTCAACAGAAATCGAGACTCATCAGACCAGGCAACATTTTTCCAGTCTTCAACTGTCCAATTTTGGTGAGCTTGTGCAAATTGTAGCCTCTTTTTCCTATTTGTAGTGGAGATGAGTGGTACCTGGTGGGGTCTTCAGCTGTTGTAGCCCATCCGCCTCAAGGTTGTGCGTGTTGTGGCTTCACAAATGCTTTGCTGCATACCTTGGTTGTAACGAGTGGTTATTTGAGTCAAAGTTGCTCTTCTATCAGCTTGAATCAGTCGGCCCATTCTCCTCTGACCTCTAGCATCAACAAGGCATTTTCGCCCACAGGACTGCCGCATACTGGATGTTTTTCCCTTTTCACACCATTCTTTGTAAACCCTAGAAATGGTTGTGCGTGAAAATCCCAGTAACTGAGCAGATTGTGAAATACTCAGACCGGCCCGTCTGGCACCAACAACCATGCCACGCTCAAAATTGCTTAAATCACCTTTCTTTCCCATTCTGACATTCAGTTTGGAGTTCAGGAGATTGTCTTGACCAGGACCACACCCCTAAATGCATTGAAGCAACTGCCATGTGATTGGTTGATTAGATAATTGCATTAATGAGAAATTGAACAGGTGTTCCTAATAATCCTTTAGGTGAGTGTATATATATATATATATATATATATATATATATATATATATATATATATATATATATATATATATATATATATATATATATATATATATATTATTATTATTATTATTATTTTTTTTTTTTTTTTCAATTTGTATTTTTCAATTTAGTTTAGTTTTCTTTTGATTGCGGTATATATGGTAACACTTTAGGGTTCAATTCTCACTATTAACTTGCTTATTAGCATGCATATTACTAGGATATTGGCAGTTTATTATTACTTATACACATATTAATGCTTTATTCTGCATGACCATATTCATATTCTACATCCCTTAAACCTACCCAATACCTAAACATAATCTATATAATAATTATATAATCATAATTATCTGGTTTCTGTTGGTTTATTTATTCATTTATTTGTAATTTGGGGTCATTTACAATATTTAACAACGTTAAGTTCCCCAGCACAGGTAATATTATTGTCTCATTATTTAGTAGCTCTTGTAATGCAGGCCTGTAAAGGTTTTAAGTTTTGTAATATATATAATGTTTTATAAAAATAAAAAATAAAAAAATAATAATTTCAGTTTAAAAATTATTATTTATTTTTTTAGTTTTTGAGTTTAAAATATATTTGAATTTTATTTTATTTTTCCCTCCAGTTATTTTTTAATTATTCAAGTCAAGTCAAGTCACCTTTATAGTGCTTTTTACAATACAGATTGTCTCAAAGCAGCTTAACATTGATAACAGGAAAAAAAATGCAAGTGTCATTGTAATAGTGTCATTGTCTAGCTTATGTAAGTGCAGTGTTGATTCAGTTTCATTGTAAAAATCATTAGTTATCAATATAGTTCATTATATAGCAGCTCTGGAGAAAACAGTGATGTCATCATCTAGCTCAGTTCTCACACAATGGTGTCAATGCAGGCAGATCACTAATATTGTTGAATATTAAGTGTCCCCAGAGTAAGCAAGCCAGAGGCGAGAGTGGAAAGGAACCCAAGCTTCATTTGGTGACAGAATTGAGAAAGAAAAAAGAAAAAAACTGGGGAAAAACTGGCTCAGTCAGGAGGCCAGTTCTCCTCTGGCCAACAAACATACAGTGTGTGCGTGTGTGTCTCACAATTATAAAGGTCTAAAGATGAAGATGAGTCAAATGGTTCCAGTAGAAATGTATTTAATAAAGAAATGAACGCAGATAATCCACAATGTAACAGTATGTCTACACACAAACAATAACCGAAAATGAACTGAGGAATCCAAGGAACTTAAGTATACAATGATAACGAACTCAAAAACAGCTGTGATTATTAAATTAATATACATAGTAACAAACAAGTGGTGGGAAACGTGAACAACGACAACAGGAAATAATGACAAGAAAAACTAAAAGTCCATGAAAATGAAAACAGTTATACAGTTCGTGACAGTGTGTGTGTGTTTGTGTGTGTGTGTGTGTGTGTGTGTGTGTGTGTGTGTTTATGTTAACTATAATACTGCAGGGTGGAACATGTTTCTGATCACACAGTAGGCGTCAGACACGTGTTGGTGCATCCAACCATTTAGAAGTTTAGAATTTTCATTTATGTTTCCTTTAGTTTCAATAAACACTCTATTTTCACTAGGGAAGAAGTTCTGAAACTTGGAAAAAGTGTCACAGTGTGTTTTCAAAGTGCAAATATCAAGGATAATTTGATTCCTCCAGATATTAGCCTTGTAAATCTAACACCAACCTGTTAGCACATTACAGTGAGGTGTTGTTGTTAATTTTCCAAGGAAAGCGGAGATCAGGAGGATTACAGTGGCAGTAGGAGGTGACAGGAACCACCGGTGGGTCCAGAAACTCTTTGAGTTCTTTGTGAGGAATTTCAGATATTCCAAAAACCTTGTTGAGGTCTTTAGATCCTCGGGAACAGCAGGATCTTCTGCCGGGCTCCCCGTGGGGATTGCAGGAGGAGACGCTGGCGTCTCAGTAGACAAACTGTTAAGAGACTCGACGACTCTAGCACAATGAACACCGATTTGTGCTTCAGGTACATTCGCATGTTAGTAGGTACTGAGCTAACAATGTCATACTCAAACACCAAAGATACACACACATATATGCTGAGGTTACACTCTAAATGTTTGGTTCAAATATGGACAAACCCAACAATTGGTTTAAAAAATGTTATTACATTTTTAATCCCCAACGGTTGGGTTTGCCCATATTTGACCCAAACAAGGGTTGAAACAAACCAGCATTTTTTAGAGTGACAGCTATTTTCTTTTAATATAAATTTTTCATATTACATAACAATGTATTTAATAATACCATTCAAACTTTCCGGTCAGTAAGGTTGATTGATTGGTTGATTTATTGGTTGATTGATTTCAAAGAAAATAATACTTTTATTCAGCAATGGTGCATTAAATTGATCAAAAGTGACAGTCAAAATTATTATAATATAACAAAACATGTATATTTTAAATATATTTAGTTTTCTAACTTTCTATTCGTCAAATAATCCAGCACAACTGTTTTCAACATTGAATGTTCCCTAAGCAGCAAATCAGCATATTAGAATAATTTCTGAAGGATCATGTGACACTGAACACAGGGATAATTATGCTGAAAATTCAGTTTTGCCATCACAAGAATGCATTACTTTTTAACCCCTTGCCTCGCAGGGATCACTGGTGATCCCAGATCTCAGATTGTTCATTGTTTTTGAGCTTATTTATCTCTCTATTAGTAATTGCTAGAGTATTTCTGAGTAGTTCATAGTAAACTGTCAAGTGTCAGCTTTTAAATGATACCTTGGTTTTGTGTATAGTCAGAAGGACTCATTAGCAACAACCATTTTATTATGGGTATGTCATATTGCACTCGATTCTCAAATGGGGGGTGACAGGTTAACATAGAAAACAGTTTTTTTAAATTGTAATAATATTTCACAATATTACTGATATTACTGTATTTTTTTAATCAAATAAAAGTAGAATTGGTGAGCAAAAGAGACTTTCAAAAACATACAGTCGTGGATTTTTACTCTACTGTGCTCTCAGTGTTTGACATATGGGGAAGTTCTGAGAGTCTCTTTGCTAGTCGATTTGTAAATCTTCTTGCTGACTTAACTAAGGCACATCTCCTTGTGCCGGAGCGGATGTCCGGTTTGAAGGTGGATGTCGGTCACCATTAGTGAGACTGACATTTCAGGGGGGAACGGGTCACCCTCTTTAATTCCCTGGACTGTAAATTAGGATCAGCGAGTGGCCGGGTCCAAGGCTGACACAATAATACATCTCATGGTTAATTTGGCACAAGCAAAGGATTTGTACTCTTAAATGCACACAAAGAGTTGTGGTCTGTCTCTGCTAACCCTCCAGCACCTTTTTCTAATGAGTCTCTGTACATTTCACCATCTCCATTATCACCTTCTGGCCGCCACGTCTCAGTCTCTCTCAGTCTCGTCTCCACAGCCTCGATGTGCGTTTGAGCAGGAGCAGGACCTCACGGCCAGGTTAAGATGAACACTGGATGCTGAGTGTTTCTCATACTGTTTTAAAGGTTTTACAACATTTTGGAAAACCATGAGCTATTGCAGTGCACTATTGTTTTTTTTTATTTATACACTTAAAAGTGGTGGAGAAATAATATTCACTCAGAAATTGCTAGTAAGTTTCACAAACAATTACAAAGAAATGGCAAGTAACACATTGAATTAAATGTGAAATTTACAAGTAGAAAGAATGAAATAAAATTATTTTGTAAAACGTACTACAGTTTTTTTCATTTGCAATTTTATTTTATTTACACATATAATTTTAATCCAAATGGGATATTACTAGGAATGTCAATACTTTGCATTTTCTGTATTTATGGGCTTTTTATTTTTAGAAAAAAGAAAAAAAAAACTCATAGTGAGGCCAACAGAATGTAGCAATTTTGAATAGTTTCAGACATATTTCAGACATATTTCAGACATAAAAAGAAGGCAGTATACAATACATGGTGTGTAGTTTGCAGTAGGCATACATTAATATTTGATACTGGAACAGCATACTACCTTACTAGTATGACTAGGAATGCAGTATGTACTGTATACACTCTACTGTGCATGGTATTGTAACGACACCACTACACGAAATAGAGATGAACCCAGGAGCGGGAGTTTATTGCAAACCTGGATGACATTTCAGGTGAGTATAGCAAGGTGACATACAGTGAGGAAAATAAGTATTTGAACACCCTGCTATTTTGCAAGTTCTCCCACTTGGAAATCATGGAGGAGTCTGAAATTGTCATCGTAGGTGCATGTCCACTGTGAGAGACATAATCTAAAAAAAAAAAATCCAGAAATCACAATATATGATTTTTTAACTATTTATTTGTATGATACAGCTGCAAATAAGTATTTGAACACCTGTCTATCAGCTAGAATTCTGACCCTCAAAGACCTGTTAGTCTGCCTTTAAAAGAAATGTCCTCCACCTCCACTCCATTTATTATCCTAAATTAGATGGACCTGTTTGAGGTCGTTAGCTGCATAAAGACACCTGTCCACCCCATACAATCAGTAAGAATCCAACTACTAACATGGCCAAGACCAAAGAGCTGTCCAAAGACACTAGAGACAAAATTGTACACCTCCACAAGGCTGGAAAGGGCTACGGGGAAATTGCCAAGCAGCTTGGTGAAAAAAGGTCCACTGTTGGAGCAATCATTAGAAAATGGAAGAAGCTAAACATGACTGTCAATCTCCCTCGGACTGGGGCTCCATGCAAGATCTCACCTCGTGGGGTCTCAATGATCCTAAGAAAGGTGAGAAATCAGCCCAGAACTACACGGGAGGAGCTGGTCAATGACCTGAAAAGAGCTGGGACCACCGTTTCCAAGGTTACTGTTGGTAATACACTAAGACGTCATGGTTTGAAATCATGCATGGCATGGAAGGTTCCCCTGCTTAAACCAGCACATGTCAAGGCCCGTCTTAAGTTTGCCAATGACCATTTGGATGATCCAGAGGAGTCATGGGAGAAAGTCATGTGGTCAGATGAGACCAAAATAGAACTTTTTGGTCATAATTCCACTAACCGTGTTTGGAGGAAGAAGAATGATGAGTACCATCCCAAGAACACCATCCCTACTGTGAAGCATGGGGGTGGTAGCATCATGCTTTGGGGGTGTTTTTCTGCACATGGGACAGGGCGACTGCACTGTATTAAGGAGAGGATGACCGGGGCCATGTATTGCGAGATTTTGGGGAACAACCTCCTTCCCTCAGTTAGAGCATTGAAGATGGGTCGAGGCTGGGTCTTCCAACATGACAATGACCCGAAGCACACAGCCAGGATAACCAAGGAGTGGCTCTGTAAGAAGCAAATCAAGGTGCTGGCGTGGCCTAGCCAGTCTCCAGACCTAAACCCAATAGAGAATCTTTGGAGGGAGCTCAAACTCCGTGTTTCTCAGCGACAGCCCAGAAACCTGACTGATCTAGAGAAGATCTGTGTGGAGGAGTGGGCCAAAATCCCTCCTGCAGTGTGTGCAAACCTGGTGAAAAACTACAGGAAACGTTTGACCTCTGTAATTGCAAACAAAGGCTACTGTACCAAATATTAACATTGAATTTCTCAGGTGTTCAAATACTTATTTGCAGCTGTATCATACAAATAAATAGTTACAAAATCATACATTGTGATTTCTGGATTTTTTTTTAGATTATGTCTCTCACAGTGAACATGCACCTACGATGACAATTTCAGACCCCTCCATGATTTCCAAGTGGGAGAACTTGCAAAATAGCAGGGTGTTCAAATACTTATTTTCCTCACTGTATATAAGCATTACACACAGTTTTTAAACTTAGACATGAATGTAGAGAGACTCTGAGAAACAGTTCATGGGAGTATTCAGATAAGTACTTCAAAAGTCCACAAAACACAGGATTACTATATTTAATCTTCTTCTAGGAATGAACAGCACAAGGAGCAGAATAACTGAGACAGGAATAAGACTTCAGGTAAGAGTTAAATCCTTTTAACAAAATGCTTAAGAGATACAGTCACTTATATTTGATAGTCCAGGAGATATAAAAGTACAAGAGAAAATCAAACACAGGTAAATCCTTCTGGGACAAAACATAAACAAGAAGGTGAGTCCGTAGTCCTTCAACACTAACACAAATGCGGCTGGACAATTATGGCTGCGTCCAAAAGCTTAAAAATGCTGCCTTCAGAGGCTGCATTCCAAGGTAGGGAGGCATCAAGGCACATCCAAATCCAATGTTAGCTTCACTTCCTGTCTCCTGAGATACCTGGATGTAGTCTCAGCCTCAGGCGTCACGCCCACGGACCATTGGCTGAACGTCTGATGCATATGGAAACACTTAAGGTGTTTCGAAGTCGCGATCTGATTGGTTGAATTCTACAGGAAGTCCAGGAGACGTGCATGTCTTTAAATACTAAGTAAGGGATAATGTATAGCGAGGCGGTTGTTATAGCGAATAACAACCCCGACAGGCTGAACGGGACCCTGACGCGAAGCAGAGGGGTCTTGAATCAGCCTGAAGGGGTTGTTATTCGCTATAACAACCACCTCGCTATACATCATCCCGCTTATTACATGGCTACCTACAAAATAAATAAATAATTTGACACAAAATATTGATTTAAAAAGGAGTTTATTGATTTAAAAACGATTGTATTGCTTCCGCTAAAGAAAATAGTCCGTTCTGCGTTCATAGCAACACTCTGTTTTTCATGGCAACGGTGTGTTATACTTCGCAGCGGTCTGTTATCAAGAAATAACAGACCGCATTCTACATTGGAATTCAACCAAGCCATGTAATACATTTTAATATTCGCTTATCACCAAAGCTCTCTCTATTTTGTCAGTAGATTGTTACGCTGCCTCAGAAATATGTCCGAAATTAGTTTTGTAAGATACCTTAATGCACAAACTCTGCAAGTCATTGCCTGATAGAGCAGCAAGGCAACAAGTCAGCTGCCTAAGTTTTCGGACGCAGCCATTGACTGTTGCTGCGCCCCAATTTGCATTCTATCCGTCCTAAATAGTTTTTGAAATTAGAATTAGTGTGTCTCAAATCGTAGTATGTTGAAATGAGTATACCAAAGATACCTGGATGGTCTACTTTTTCCGGTTAGAATCCGAAGTGCAGATCTGTGCACACTTGAATGGTTGTCCACATGAAAGACCCAAAAACTGGCAGATCAACATGCTACTACATTTCTCTCCGAAATGGTAGGACATTAAATTAAATTGAATGTGGAGGATTTTGTGACAAGTTGATTGGCAGAGTAGTTTAAATGGTGACAGGATGCACATAACTAAGCGACAGAGCTGTCCGTTAAAGACCGCTATGACGAAGCAGTATGTCCCAAAGCTTGCCTAGTCTGCCTATTCTCAAAAGTATGTACTTTTTCTTCACAAAAAAACAGTACGTACTTACAAATTAAGTGTACAAATTAAATTGATTGGGTTTCTATTTTACTATATTTCAAAATGTAATGTATTCCTGTGATGGCAAAGCTGAATTTCCAGCATCATTACTCCAGTTTTCAGTGTCTCATGATCCTTCAGAAATCATTCTATTATGCTGATTTGATGCTCAAGAAACATTTCGTATGATCAATTTTGAAAACAGTTGTGCTGCTTAATATTTTTGCAAATTTTTTTTTCAAAATTCTTTGATGAAAAAAAAGTTTGGTAACACTTTACAATAAGGTTCATTAGTTAACATTAGTTAAAGTATTAACTAATATGAACTAACAATGGGCAATACATTTGTTACAGTATGTATTTATCTTTGTTAATGTTAGTTAATAAAAATACAGCTGTTCATTGTTTGTTCATGTTAGTTCACAGTGCCATAACTAATGTTAACAAATAGAGCCTTTGATTTTAATAATGTATTAGTAAATGTTGAAATTAATATTAACTAAGATTAATAAATGAAGAAGTATTGTTCATTCTTAGTTCATGTTAACTAAGGTAGTTGACTAATGTTAAAGTGTCCCTATTATGGATTTTTGAAAATGACTTTTCATGTAGTGTGTAACACAGCTCTAAGTGAATGAAAACATCCTGCAAAGTTTTAAATCTGAAAGTGCACCGTATATAAGTTATTGTCTTTCAAAAGTAAGAGTCGACTCTGAGTCAATGAAATTAATTATTTTTTTCAAATGAGTCATAAGCCGTTTTGTTGTGAGGTCAAGAAGAAACATTAGCATATTGCAGACACCAGGGAAAACTTGAACCTTCAAACACTGCAGCTGATTCCTGTGGATACTGGATAGCATCATGTTGAGAAGATGGTGTGCTCTACAATGTGAAGGTAAAGCCAGTTTTTTTGTGTTTTTTTCAATGCCCAAGGACGAGCATGTGAACAATCAGTGGTTAAAATTCGTCTTTACCACAATACCACAGCAGTACAATCCTAAACTTTTGCTGTGTTTCCTTTATTTTACTGATGAATGCTTCTCAAATCTCGGAGTTCAATGCAGGATTCACAAACTGCTTGCTCTTGAAAGATGGTGTTCAAAAAACTTAGTTTTGAGTTTTATATTGTGTAGGTCTCCTGCTAACTGGTTAACTCACATTATTACTGTCTTACTGAAATACTTCTGCTAATCAGTTGTGGTCCACTATTACCTAAAACTGTGTCTATTAATGCAGATTGTCTGTCGTTCTCATTACTTTAAGGAAAGATTAAGCATGGAGCAAGATTTGTTTTACCAACGTTTATGTTACATCAGTCATTCACGCTAGAGCTCGGCTAATGTATGCACTGTTATTGATACAGTTTCCACATGTTCACCGCAATAAATTAGAAACAAATACTGGGTAAATAAATAAGTACAAGTAAAATAATTGGTTTGTTGATGGACATGCACTTGTTAATGCTGATGGTGAGGAATTACAGTTGCAACATCTCATAATGTAATAACAATAATCTCAAACAGAGTAGCGTATCACTGAGAAACGTCCTGCTCGAGTAGTCCTTGTGATGGAAGTTTGGACTGAATAACTAGTTCTTCCAATGTTTTATCATCGGACTCGTGCTCAGATTGATATGGTAAAATCGACGTCATTGTTTGTTACTGTGTTTAGTTTACGGTGTAGGAAGCCTCAGTACAAGCACAGCTGACGTTGTTATGGCAATGGGCGTTTTTGTTTTCGACATGCGCACGGTAGACCAATCACAACAGACTGAGCCGTCTGGCCAATCAGAGCAGAGCAGCTTGCAGAAAGGAGGGATTTAGAGAGATTGATTCATCTGACGAGTCGTTTGAGAATCATTGAAAATGTGGTGATGTGCAAATGTATATTATGAGAAAATGAAAGTTTTATGACCTTTGATGCATGTAAAACTGTTGTAGGAGACTTCAAAACAAAATTAGGAAACTTTAAAATAGCATAATAGGGGCACTTTAACTAATGAACCTTATTTTAATATGTTTCCAAAAGTTTAAATAGAAATGCTGTGTAACATTCTAAATGTCTTTACTGTCACCTTTAATCAGTTTATTAATGTGTCCTTGCTGAAAAAAAGTATTAATTTATTTTAAAAAAAACACTGAACATTATGTAATGCACAATAATTGTGATAAAGTGAGGTCAACCACAATCTAGTTTGCAATGTTTATTGTTGTGTATCCTATTTCACTACACTATTTTTTCAAAACAAAGAGTTCACAAAGCCTTCTCTGTAGTGTGCAAACAGCCAAACATTAGCATTCTATTCCAAACACACCCCTTCTTTTCTCTACTAGTTATTCTCCAGTAATAGTATTTTATGCTCATCAGCTTGATTAGTTGAACTGCTCTGCTTAGTTATTTTACATATAGTTTGATACCGACAATGGCTCAGTTACAAGCGCTAAACCAGCCTTTGTTAATGAACACCCCTCTGCATGTATAAACAGGCCGTAATCTGCTTGAAATTAAATTAAAACAGGTCGAAACCTGCGCTCTCTCTCGCAAAGACACCTAGCGCACACCTGACAGATAACACAAACCTATTCATTTTGCTCCAAACTTATTTGCAAGTCTACATTAATTCACTTGTTTGCGAGTCTGAATTGCCTACATGATTGCACGTGTTTTTCAAAGCAGCAAGGTTGTTAAGGAGCTTAATACTTATTCCCCATGGTGCATTTGTCCGGACTTGCTGGTTAGTGTGTTAATGGAAGTCCCACTGCGTCTTAATGACAGTGACTTTGACCTTTAGTGTGAGTGCATGGTTGATGAATGCTTTTTGTTTCTGCTCATGAAAAAGTTTATTTTTTAATTATTATTATTATTCATTTATATACAACATTTTATTTATCCCCAGATAGTGCCTCTAACTATCCTTCAAATAAAACAGCTCCAGGTGCATTGTGGGTGCATGCAAAATATCACCATGCAGCATCGGTATTTTCCATATTGTGCATCTTATAATTCCAAATTAAGATGCAAATGAGCTGCTGGGTGAGACAGAATGAAGGAAGCAGATACCTAGCTTACGTTCCTGAAAAAAAAAACCACCCCTTGCTTCATCTATTTGTCATCCGTTCCCATGAATCTGTGGGGCAGTTTGAGCTGGCAGCTAATCAGAGGCAAACAAGGTGGGGGGAATAACCCGGCTCCTCGAAATTGGCTAATTTTCAGTTCCTCGAGTGGCAGCATGTGTTTAGCAATTACGACGATCCCATAAATATCCCAAGATCCCCGAAACAGGACAGGAGAACCAGAAAACAATTATGATTAGCGATTTAATTACAGTCTAAACTCCATCAAAGTAAATTTAGGCTATGATTGCTCGAGAACTGACTTGAAGAGGGAGCTACTGTATCCCCATTACTTTCTGTTCTGAACTCAATCTTCCACACAATCTCGTGATGAGAACCAATCATAAGGCTTAGCATCATGCTAATTAGAAACAGTTCTGCTCATTATCTTAGAGCCATATGCTTCTGACGATTTGGAGGAAGTGAAATATGGTGCCATTAGCTTCTCATCCTCAGAAGAATTGGCCGATTGAATATCAAGCTCAAAATAAGGCACCACTCTAATGTTGTGTGGGCCGCATGTGAAGGCTTGAATACCTGAATTAAATTGATGCTAGTCTATTAAATGTCTTTTTGTGTTTCCCTTTCCAAGTTCAAACTCTGTTCTGATCTTTATTTCAGCTGAATATGCGTGGGCACATCAGTGGACATTAAATGGAATTGCATGTGTTGCAATAATACCCATCAGACACAGACGCATTATGTAGCAGTCTGAGTCAATGATATACAAGGAGGCCTTAGATGATAAAAAATGAAAACCTTTAGTTGAAAACATACGTTAAAGGGTTAGTTCACCCAAAAATGAAAATTCTGTCAGTAATTACTCACCCTCATGTTGTTCCAACCGCGTAAGACCTTCGTTCATCTTCGGAACATAAATTAAGATATTTTGGTAACACTTTATAATAACGTTCAGTTGTAAGTCATTTATAAGTGGTTAGTTAATGATGAACTAGTCATTTACAGAACATTCATAAATGAGTAGCAAGTGACATACTAACATTTTATGTATGTTTTGTAAATTCCGTTAAAAGTCATTTACATGTGATTAGTTAATGATTAACTAATTATTTACGAAACATGACTATGCGTTCATAAATGATTAATAAGTGATATGTTAATTATTGGATGTATGTTTTGTAGATTCACTTATAAGTAATTTACAATTGATTAGTTAATGATTAACTAGTCATATACAAAACATGAATATGCGTTTCATAAATGTTTAATAAATGTTTGTTTTTTTGTATATATGTAGCAATTAGAGGGTGCAAAAAGTGTTGTAAATGCCTTGAATACACATACAGATCATTTGTAGGTATATGCAACACATTTACAAGTGATGAATAGTTTACACTTTAGATTAGGGGATGCAGAAAGTGTTGTAAATGATTTACAACACTTTCTGCATCCCCTAATCTAAAGTGTAAACTATTCATCACTTGTAAATGTGTTACATATACATTCGTAGATAACATTCGCAGACCTTATGCCTTTTTGATTCTTGAAGTGGTAATCTACAAATGAAGTGTAAGACATTTACAAGTGATGAATAGTTTACACTTTAGATTAGGGGATGCAGAAAGTGTTGTAAATCATTTACAACACTTTCTGCATCCCCTAATCTAAAGTGTAAACTATTCATCACTTGTAAATGATTTATTCATGCGTTTACACATCTACAGTATAACAGGTGTTGAACACTGTAGTGTGTACTGCAGTGTAAGTGCTGACTGGTGAGGGTATAGACAGCTGTCTTCTCTGAAACACATGGAGTCTTTAAACACTGTGCACCTGATGTGAGCAAAACATGCAAAAAAAATGTAACATCATTTATTAAACATTTATGAAACGCATAGTCATGTTTAGTAAATGATTAGTTAATCATTAACTAATCAATTGTAAATGACTTATAACTGAATCTACAAAACATATAATGAACATATCACTAATTAAAAATTTATGAATGATTAGTCATGTTTTTAAATGATTAGTTAATCATTAACTAATTAATTGTAAATGACTTGTAACACAATTTACAAAACATACATAAAATGTTAGTATGTCACTTGCTACTCATTTATGAATGTTTTGTAAATGATTAGTTCATCATTAACGAATCACTTATAAATGACTTACAACTGAACATTATTGTAAAGTGTTACCGATATTTTTGATGAAATCTGAGTGCTGGATCACTTTTCCATAGGCTGCTAGGTGACCAAAACTTGCTGGCCCAGAAAAGTTATTAAAGAGATCGTTAATATAGTCCAAGTGACTACAGTGGCTTAATCTTAAGTATATCAAGCGACGAGAATACTTTTTGTGCGCACAAACAAACAAAAATAACGACTTTATTCCACTATTCATTTCCTTCTCTCTGGGCTTCGTAGTGTTTTTGCGCAGCGCGTCTGTGTTACACGTCATCACGCATCACACACATGACCAGCGTCGGCCAATTGTGAGCCTACGTGGTGACGTGTAACACAGACGTGCAGCGCAAAAACACTACGTGAACCAACTAGAGGCCCAGAGAGAAGGAAATGAATAGTGGAATAAAGTCGTTATTTTTGTTTGTTTTTGCGCACAAAAAGTATTTTCGTCGCTTGATATACTTAAGATTGAGCCACTGTAGTCACTTGGACTATATTAACGATCTCTTTAATAACTTTTCTGGGCCAGCAAGTTTCGGTCACCTAGCAGCCTATGGAGAAGTGATCAGCACTCAGATTTCATCAAAAATATCTTAATTTGTGTTCCGAAGATGAACGAAGGTCTTACGCGGTTGGAACAACATGAGGGTGAGTCATTACTGACAGAATTTTCATTTTTGGGTGAACTAACCCTTTAATTCAGAAACTGAAAACATGTTTAAATCATCTTTTCATCTTTTAAAGGACATTATAGTAAATCAGTTGGTCGTGTAATACGATCTAGGCATAACATTAAATTTTGTGAGTGTTTAGGGGTGAATAATCAAGATATGTATGATCTTTTCTTTCGTCATTAACTTCATAATTTTTCTATATTAAAGATATATATATATATATGACACATGATACATTCAGATGTCCCTCTTACATTTATTTACATTAAGGCCGTTTAATAGGACTCATTTACTAATGGTTGGTTCAGAAGATCTGAAAACAAGAGACATCTGACAAGAAAACATTGGAAGCATCGGTTATCAATAGCTGACCTCCCTTTAACACAATGTTTTATGTGTCTTACATGCAATTAAAGGAGTATTTTGAGTTTAACACAGGTTGAGTTGAATTCATAATTCTTTTCTTATTTAAGATTTAAGTATTGTATTACATGAGTAGCTCTCGGCCACTTTCATTTTTAAAAAGTAGCTCTCAAATGAAAAAAGGTTGAAGACCCCTGCACTAGAGAATATCTAAACCAAGGATGTTTTCATTAGCAACATATTTCAGATAAGAGTTTGGCCATAAAGGTTAAGCAATGGTCAAGAAAGTCAAGCTCAGTGTTTTGAAAGTGATGACAAATGCGAGCAGCAGTGGGAACAAAATAAATAAATATAAAAATAATATATCTCAAATCTCAAAGGCCACAAGCTAAGGTTTTTTTCTCTTTTTTTTCTTTCTTAAAAATAGCTTTAACTTTGGCAGAGAGGAAAGACAAAATGGAAATGAATATATATGGGGGATTTAACCTTGCCATACTGTAAGTACTCACCTCAGTCACACACACTGTGCAGTCTTTATTGCATTATTGTGTGTAGCCCATTTAAAATCCTGCTTCATCTACTCAAGATGGTCTTTTTCACAGAAGTGAGCGGCACAGTGCGATCGTGGAAAGGAAAGAGGAAATTACAGCCGCCATGTGGTAATTGCTTTATACTGTACGTGTGTTACAAGCTACATGGACGTGCTGTCTCGTAAACATCATAAAGTTGAATATAAAAAGGGGGTCATAATTCACCCCAAAATCAAAGAAAAAAAAAAAATCAAATTTTTATAGGTACATTGATGCCTGCCTTTTGTATGATTAAGATCAAGGAATTTTCATATGAATTAAGCACATTTTCCACAAATCTGTCATAACTGTAATGCTATTTATATATATTAAAAATTAACAAATGAAGATAAACATATATTGCAAATGGATGCATATGTTTGTCCTTGCATACAGTTTTCAGAGTATGTAAAAGTCCTTTCCTCATATATATTACGTGAATGTATTGATCCATGTGTATGAGCTATGAACTATCAACGCATTCTCATCCTTGGGCGTCATATACTGACGCTTTTGACATTTCGTCGACATCGAACGCACATGGCACCCTTTAGCGTCAATATGACACGCACAGAGCTTTGTTCGGTTATGGGTAGGTTTAGGTCTAGTGTAGGGTTAGGGTTAGACCACTAGGAGGCGCCTTCTGGCCCATTTCTATCTGCGTCTCATATTGACGCTAAAGGGTGCCATGTGCGTTCGATGTCGACGAAATGTCAAAAGCGTCAATATATGACGCCCTAGGATGAGAGCGGGCTGGAACTATAGATGCATGTGTAATGTGTGTATGTTTGTTTGTGTTTTTCTCATGTCCTCGAGGCAGCCCTAAAGCGATTAGGGAGGTTCAGGCTTCGCTGTGATACCGCAGGGTCAGTTTTATCAACAAGGCCAGAGATGGCAGACAAATCCCCCTCTCATGGCTCAGGGGATTGGGACACCCCGCCACCCAGCTGCCCTTCTGGCCACTAGAGCTCGCTGACTCACACCCCAGTGAGGTAATTGCTCTGTCTTTCTGTCAGTGGAGGGGGTGAATGTGGAATAGCACCATGCTGTTAGGGACAGTGTAAGCGTACATCATACTGCTGGAGAGCACATCCAAAAAACAGCACAGCACAACATGACAAATCAGGATTTAAAACAATTTTTTTTTTTTTTTTTTTTTTTACTTTACAATAAGGTAAAACATTTTTTAGTTAACATAAACTTACATTGATCTTTGTTAATCATCTTTGTTGAAGTGCCCATATTATGCTCTTTTAAAGGCTCCTAATTCTGTTTTGGAGGTCTCCCACAACAGGTTTCCATGCATCAAAAGTCAAATAACACTTTAATTTTCTAATAATATACATTGCACATCACCACATTGTTCAATGATTCTCAAACGGCTCTAAATCCCTCCTTTCCGAGAGCCTGCTCTGATCTGATTGGCTAGATGGCCCAGCCTGTTGTGATTGGTCTACCGCATACAGCGCCTGTCGGAAACAAAAATGTCCATTACCATAACTGAACGTCAGCTCTGTCTGGACGTTTCCTACAACTCAGCGATTGAAGTGTAAAGACAGTATCGATGACGTTGATTTTACCATATCAATCTGAGCGTGAGTCCGATGATGAAACATTGGAAGAACTAGTTATTCAACCCAAACCTCCATCACAGGGACGACTTCAGCATGAGATGTTTCTCAGTGATACGCTACTCAGTTTGAGGTACATTATGAGATGTTTCAACTGTAATTCCTCACCATCAGCATTAACAGGTGTAGGTTATGTCCATCAACAAACTGATATGTATATTTCTAATTTATTGCTGTGCACATGCGGGAACTGTATGTGAATGACTGATGTAACAAACGTTTGTAAATCAAATCTTGATCCATCTTTTATCTTTAATCAAAGTAGTAAGAGCGACACACATTCTTCATTAATAGACAGCTGCTTAGCAGAAGTATTTCAGTAAGACAGTCATTACGTGAGTAAGCCGGTTAGCTGGAAACTTACACAATATTAAACACAAAACTAAGTATTATGAACACCCATTAGAAAATATATACATCAATAAATAGGGCCCTATTTTAACGATCAAACGCGAAACGCAAGTAACTTTGTGGGCGGATCTCGGCGGGATAAATGACTCTTGCGCCCGACGCAAATCTAAAATGGGTTGGTCTGAAGTAGCTACATTACTCATAGGTGTGGTTTGGGCGTAACGTGAAAAAAAACAATCAGAGCATCATCTCACATTCCCTTTAAAAGCAGGCGCGCTTGTTCCATGGCGGATTGCTATTATAACGGCGGATTTGCCAGGCGCACACCAGGAGCGGTTTACAGCTGAGTTAACCGACATTCTCGTCAGGGCCGTAAAAGACAGAGAAGTGACATTGTATGGGGATGGGAGAAACCCACCCAAATTAGCTTCAGTTAAACAGGCGTATAATAATTTGGGTAAATGTGTAAGCTAGATTTATGCCTATTTTTTCACATCTTCATGGACACCACAGTGATTTTCCTTGTGTGCTAATATTTTTCCTTGTAATTATGTATGGTTTGCAAAAATGGGAACTGCTGCCTGCGTCTGTGTAAATGAGAAGCAAAGTGTATGCGCGTTCTGCACACGCTACATTATGGCCAAGCATGCGCCCTTAAAATAGCATCTGAATAATGCGCCACTGACTTTAGACTAGGTTTTTCCTGGTCTGTGGCGGAATTGTTTTCTGAAACTGCAAAATAGCACCAGGGAACGTTTGCGCCGGAACACGCCTCCTCTTTTCGCTGAACCACTCCTGGGAGCGCAAGTTCATTCCCTAATTTACCGACGTGCGTCTGTGGAGGGAAAAGTCCGCTGTGCAGATCCAAAATAGGAATGATACATGCGTCGGTGTACAAAGTCAATTGCGCTGGGTGCAAGATAGGGCCCTTATTCATACTTACAGGTTATGATTCTGAGGAGCAAGCTGGTCCAAATAAACTGGGTACTGACCCATCTTTCCAGAGTGAGCGTTTTGCGAATCCCGCGTTGAACTCAGAGATTTAAGAAGCATATGTCAGTAAAATTATTAAGTTGTTGGGCTGGTCAAGTTGTTCGCGGGCGGACGACGTACCACAAATGGGCGGGCATGATGCAAATGTATCTTCTAGTGACGCAGAACCAGAAAGCAGTAGGATTCGAATAAAAAACAACTCCTATTGGCGGTTCAGAATCAATTCTTTATTTTGGGAGAAAATCTTTTTATTTATCATGCACTTTCGACTTTACAACTTGGCAGAACGTTTACATTTACAAACAGCTATATTACACACTGCATGAAAAGGAATATTCGGTTAAATAAATTTATTTATTTTCCACAATTTCCACATTTGATAATGCAGTTTTTTAAAATCAAAAACTGTATCTGTCAACATTACCTAATGCCCTGTGAACTAACATGAAAAAAACAACGAACAATAGTATTTTCATTAACACTAACAAAGTGGTACCAATTGATTTTGCATGTTGATTTTGCACTCAATTTTGTCAGTGTTTTTTAATCACAAATAGTGGTCAAATAATTTAAACTAGAGTCCTAAATCTTTCTGATGATACATAGTTTGACAAAATTAAATAAGAATGTCATAGTAATGGTGTGTAGTGAATGTAACAACAATTTTGGGCTGCCATCAATCTTTGCATGTAAAGTGCTTAAAGGGATAGTTCACCCAAAACTGAACATTTTGTTACTATTTACTAACCCTCAAGATGATCACAAGATATTTTGGAGAATGTTGGTAACCAGACAGTTGAATAGCCATTGACTTCCATATATATATATATATATAAAAAAAATACTATGGAAGTCAGTGGTGTAAGGGTGGATTTCCTACAGGGGTTCAGGCTGCAGGACTGCCAAATGACTAAAGAAACGTTATAAGCAAGATGTACATTTCTTGTCTATTACCACCCACTGCTACTTATACTAACGACGAAAATAAGTGCAGTTACAATAGCTTAATATGTGGGAGAGTGTTGCTATAGTGTCAAATTCAATACCAAATCAAAACTAGTCAGCATATTATTAAATGGTATGACAATATGGTTATAGTTACACTTAAAATAGTTACAACATAGATGTATGAGATGATAAAAACTTATACCATTGTATATATAATTATACCCAGCATATATGTAAAATGTTATCTGAGAGACAGATAGAGAGGGAGAGAGAAAGTGTGTGTGTTTAGAGTAAGAGACAAAGAAAAAGAGGAGGCAAAGAAAGAGCCCCAAGAAAGGGACCCAGAGAATAAGAAGAGAGCCAGAGAATCAAAGAGACAACACATAGTCTTCCTTGACCATGTGACTGAAACCCAAATGTGAGATGTTCAAACTGACCAATCAGATAATTACAACTCCCCCCACTGTACTTGAGGTGTGACAATTAGTGACCCCTGATGTACACACAGTTTGGCCCATAGGCCTTTATCAGCACCTCTGTGCCTTTAGAAATTCAAAATGGTCCTTGGGGTAAGAAAGAGGGGGCTTGAAATAGTAAAGCAAATGTCTTTGTTGATTTTCAAATATCTTTGAGTCTTTTCAGTCCTGCAGTGGCTACCATCAACTGTCTGATTATCAACATTCTTCAAAATATCTACTTTTGTGTTCAACAGAAGAAACTCATTCAGGTTTGAAACAACATGAGGATGAGTAAATGATGACCGAATTTTCCTTTTTTGGTGAACTATCCACTTAATGTTAGATTAATATGGACATTTATGCATTTGGCAGACACGTTTATGACTTAAATTTTCTTCTGAGAAAAAGGCTCCAGTAAGCACAGAATATGACATTCTGAAAATCTAGATGGGCAGATGTGAAATTAAAGCCTTTGTCTCATGAGAAAAGATATTTGGGTGATCTGTGTGATGATTGATTGCTTGATTGCTTGATTGATTGATTGATCATATTCTTATCCCAACTTAAAATGCATAGTAAGCAAAACAACAACAAAAAAAAAAAAAAAAAAAAAAAAAAACGTTTTAGTCCTTTTGAATGGCATTCATTGGGGAAAGATATATTTGTATGCAGTATGTTGCAGGGGCAAACAGGGCCATAATAACTTAACATTTAAGCAAAAGTATGTTTCAGTGGTGGGTGATGTTGAGTTATTAGTCTCTCATTATTTGTGGAGTGCAGCTAAATACAACATGTTAAAAGGGCCATTTATGTTGTTGAGGGAACCCTGGCACTTCGAACTGTTGACCTTCTCCTTTGAGCAACCTAACAACACTGTGGTTAATAGAATGGACAATTCTGTGATATATTTGTAAAATATGGGGGCAATTTGTCTTGGCGTGATTTGTGCAGGCAACATGTTGATGTGAGGTGTTGCTGAGGTTTTTCATCAGTCACATTTAATCATGGCTCCCTGTTGACAACATCTTTGCTGGGCAATATCATAATTTGTGTTTTTGGTGTACTGCCGACCCCACCAGGCTTAACCAGCAAGACCTTCTTTGTCAAACAGCTTCAGCTTCTGTTGACTTATAATCAGTTGCAACCAAACCTGCTATTGCATGCTATTGCTTGGATGCACTTCTACTAGTAGTACAGTATATATATATATATATATATATATATATACTTATGGAACCTGTTTCTACCTCAGAGTAAAAATAATTAATTAATACAAATAAAGTAATTGCAACTTTATTTCAGTAATTTAAGTATTTTATTTTAAAGGTATTTTATAGGGGTCAAGAAGTCAGTATCAGATTTTCCTTTTCCTTGATCTTTTTACATATAAGAAAAAATATGCTTTAAGTTTCAGAACTCAAAACGTCCTCCTTAATCCAAAAACAGCATTAAATAAAACCAAGCTCCCAAAAACGACTAGTTTCGGATTTTGTCTCAGTGTGGCGTAATAGTGCGACGAAAGGCCGCGTCTGCAGAAGAAGATCAACGCTAACTTCTACATCATTGCCTCTTTAGCTCTGCCCACCAATTCACGCATGTCATGTAGTCAAGAGTTGCCAAGTCCGCAGTTTTCCTGCGGAATTGGGCTACTTTTAAACTGTTTGTGCAGGTTGATTCAGGATTACTCGATCAACAAAAACAATAGAGATGCCTCTGAGGATTACAAGACATTTTACAGTGTCAAGGAAAAAAAGTATTTGCTTTGCCTTCCTTGTGATCCTAAGCGTGGATGAAATGTATTTTAATAAAGTTCCAGATCACTAGTAAGACACTGCTCATTTGTTCGCTTAATTTTATTGCAGATTAGTTTTTTAAACAAGTCACAGTTTAACGCAGGCTTTTAAAGGGGTCATATAATGGTACATGCACTTTTACAAGATGATTGTACTGAAATGTGTGTTGGCAGTGCCTGTACACAACCATCATAAAATGATAAAAATCCATCCAGTGTTTTTTTTTTAATCTTCTTATATGTTTCCTCCTGTCTCAAATCAAGCTGTTCGATATTGTGACGTCACAAAATCGACGCCCCTCCCACGATGGCTGATTGACAGCAGCGTTTCAAACACAGACCCGCCCTCGCGCCCTCGTGAGCGAGCTGTCAATCATAGTACGCGCCGACCGGCGCGTTCATTGTTGATAGCTGGAGTGCTGAGTAGAATGGCGTCTAACGATTGTGGTGTTCTGTTCTTGGGTGTAATAACGAACACAGCAGTCATATTGATGATGTTTCTAAATCCGAACCGCTGAAGACGCAGTGGCTGAGTTTGTTTTCGAAGGGAATATTCCCCACGATCAACGTCAATGCTGTCATGTTTGTGCGAATCATTTCACCAGACTGCTTTACAAACGAGGGTCAGTATAAAGCTGTTTTTGCTAAGAAGCTGCTCCTGAAAAAAGGATCAGTACCAACTATTCGTGTTCCTGCTGCACCTCCAGAAGAACAAGTGAGTGTAACGTTTTATTGACCTTTATATTAATCTTTATATTAATCTTTGCAAATAACTTGCACGCTTCACGATGAATGTGGCTATTTTTACACTCAGGGTACATTATGGCATGTTTTCTATGTACGACGTTATCAATATAATTCATAATCCCACGTTTATAATGAACGACGCGTTATGGTTATTGTCAGAGAATGTCCGTAGACGGGCTCTGGTTATTGTGTTATTGTGTTACAAATGGTGTACACACAGAACAGAGGGGCGGGGTGAGCAAAGCTCATTATCATTTAAAGACACATGCACTGAAACGGCGTGCTGTAAACAGAGCTGTTTTTGACCAGGTAAAATGAGTGTTTTCTTACAATACTAATGAGAATTTTTAATTAAAGTATATTACAAACTTTTAATTTAGACCCTAAAGAATCATATTAGCTTGTACAAAAATGACATTATATGACCCCTTTAAGAGAGACTAATATAAAAGATGATGCAATGCCGACTATATTGGATCCGACAGTAGTGTCGCAACACACAGGTGTGAGTAACAAAGTTTTTTCCTTGTGTCACTATTGCTTTGTCTGTTACAGATCGTTTGATACATGTACTCACTTTACTGACAATGATGAATATCAGAATGACAGTGCGAATTACTCCAGGTACTTAAAGTCGGCATGAAACGGAAGTTGAGATTGTCATTTTTTCCTTGTTGTGACGTATATCCGAGTGAAACGCCTTCTGAAATTAGAAAAAAATGTAGGGCGGGGCTTGATTTCGTTCTTCGGGAATTGATTGGATCGTTGGAGGTTGGGCGTTGCAAACAAAATGGAGGCAGATTTGAATGCCAGTTTACATTCAGTTGTGGAGGATTTCTCTCCACCGGACTCCCCACCGTTACCCTCCCATGAAGGATTTTTTATTGAGGAGCCCGGCGACGAGGACGAGCAGCTAAATTTTCAGGCAGGAATCAGCTCATATTTATATGAGCCTCCCACGAACCAAGATGAGTCAAGTTCACCCTCGAGAGCAGAAACGAGACAGACACCGATAGCCGCACCCTCATCGGCTCTGGCCGCACCCTTTCGCCATGGCACGTGACCAAAAGAGAAGAGAGGTCGTTTCGAGGGGGGAGGGAAGGGTAATGTTTTTGATTAAAGATTATAAGGGTACATGAATTTAAAAAAAATAATGAAGTGCACAGATAAATCATTTATAATAAACACTACAATATTACATATAAAAAGAAGATTTGTCAAATTTGATTTCATGCCGACTTTAAACTTTATTTGCCACAACTAAGACTTATAAAGCATATGTAACATGCATAAAGGTTTCAAAGTTTGCAAATCTTTCAAATATGTAACGTGATGTTACATGTAACACCTGATATGTAAGATATGTAACACCTTTCTGTAGCATCTTCATTTCAACACTAATATTGTCATAATTCCTGTCTTGTGTTCCGCTTGTCTTGTGTGGACTTTTGTTATTTCCTGTCCGGTGCCATGTTTTGTAGTCCTTTGTAGTTTTTCTTGTTTATTAGTCTTCCCAGGTGTTTCTGATTAGCCACGCCCCCTTGTTATCTTGTTTAGCTTGTTTGCCCGTGTATTTAAACCCTGTGTCTTGTTCTGTCTTTGAGTTCTTAACGTTGTATGTTGGTTGTTCTAGGGATGGGCAAATGAAGCCTCATGAAGCACTGAGGCTTTCCCCTGAATGTTTCGGGAAAAGATTCGAAGCATCAAGAGTGTCGAAAACAGCGCCATCTTGTGGCAGGTCAAATTTATAGCAGCCATGTTTATGAGCAGCTGAGTGCGCAGTGCCGTTGTTTTATCCATTAAGCACAAATAAAAGCCTGGCAATGCTAAATATTCAGTTTTCTGATAATATAATTCACATATTAAAGTGTGGCAATAAATTAAATGCAACAATTATATTAATACTAATTATAAAATACCAACAGAGTTGCTTGATGAAAGTAAATGTTGGTCTAATTATTTTATGGTTTCTATGCTGTTTATGTGTCAGAATAAGGAGGAATAATATATGATCATGTATCATAGGCTATAGGCTTATTTATATATATTTTTTAAAAAAAAGTAGTAAATGGACTTAAAGGGATAGTTCACCCAAAAATGAAAATGCTGTCATCATTTACTCTTCCTCAAGTTGTTCCAAACCTGTATGACTTTCTTTCTTCTGCTGAACACAAAAGAAGATATTCTGAAGAAAGTCGGTATAACCAAACGACCGATGGACCCCATTGACTTCCATAGTAGGAAAAAAATATATACTATGGAAGTCAATGGGGACCAGCAACTGTTTAATTACCAACCTTCTTTAAAATATCTTCTTTTGTGTTCAGCAGAAGAAATAAAGTCATACAGGTTTGGAACAACTTGAGGAAGAGTAAATTATGACAGCATTTTCATTTTTGGGTGAACTATCCCTTTAAAACCTCTTAAGTGTCACTGGCCCACCGGTGGGCCCAAAGCCATTACATATTTAAAACAGTAATATCATATACTAAACCTAAACTAATCTTGACAAACTATATATCATTTGAAAGCTTACAATCTCTAGTTTTCATATATTTGGTGATTTTCAAAATAAATTACAGAGGAGCCGTAATTTATCAATTTGCAACAATAATATTTTTATATTCCTAAGGCGTGTTCAGACCTTTATTTTGAAATAGCAATGAACATGAAAAAATCACGAAAGAATGGTAGAAACCTCAGTTTGTTTTCATGCCAAGAGTTCAAAAGATAGCATCCATTCAATTATTTTAGAAAAAAGGGTCTGAAAATGTTTTAAATATAAAGAAAAAAATAATAGATTCAGCATTTGTGATGTGGCAGCGAGCTATAGGGCACATACGTGTTTTTTTATGTGTTTCTTAGAGGTTGAATTCATATCAAAATCTGCCAAACTTCCCATATTACTTCTGAATAGAATGTCTACTTCATAAATTGTATGAAAATTTTGGAAATAATGGTTCAGATCACTCAAACCACATATGGAAATGGAGGCGCCCTTATATGGGCAGTCATGGAGTCTGGTTGTCACCTAGTGAAAAAGTTTGGTTTTGCCCAAACAAAATCTTACTGAAAGCTCATTTTTTGAGATATCAACCTAAATTTTGAAACACAACTTGTTCAGATTTTTTACTTTGATATTTTTTTGCAGTTTTAGAGTCGTCCAGGTTTTAAAAATATATATTTTATATAAAATATGAATAATTACATTTTTTTACATTGTACATTTCCATAAACTCAAACTTCTATAACTTTTCTTTTTCACTTTCTTAATTTATTTCACTTCTACAAAAATCTGCCAAATGTCTTCTTTAAAACAAGACCAGTTGTACGTCTATACTCCAAAGCATTCTTTAATTACAACCATTTAAGTTTGAAATGTGCATTTTCAGGTCTACTCAAAAAAAAGGGGGGTGACACATAATTAAACTTCCAAAAACCTGTAGAGTAGTGGTCTGGGTTCAAACATTCCGACACGCAAAGTGAAGCATTCATGTGACTGGAAAGAAAGTGAGGCTTCGTTTTTCGTTGATCATGTGTTTCTCTGAAAACAATATGTGCTCTGGCACCGAGCTTCATGAGAAATTGCACTGCGTACTCAATACGCGCTTTGAAGCTTCAGTGTCAAATGTAACATCTGTGATATACCCTATAAAGGTTGTTCTATTCCTGAGTCCTGTTCCCTAGTCGAAGTCTGAATTTGTCAAGTTTTGAGTTTATTTAAAGGGGTGATAGAATTATTTTATAGGGTATATCACACTGTATGTAATAAAAGACTACTGCACGTGGACCCTGCTTCCTCCTATGTTTCAACTGCATCATTACAAATATAGTGTGATAAAATACAATACTACTGCACAAATACAAAATACTAAATATAAATAAAAATGATTAATTACCACGCTGTCGCGGACTGAAGTATCCTTGGTATTTGAGGTGTAGGTTTGTCTTCAGGGGTTAAACTCTGGCTCAAACATGTATGACAAACATCAGAAGTTCAAAACAATTCCAACTCTCTCCATTGACTTTTCCCCCCAGGTGGGCGTGGTTTTCAGATTATGGCACTGATCGCTCTGTTTCTATGGTAATAGAGATTGGCATGGTAATGGATATGGCAATATTAATTTTAACTTTTGTTAACAATGTTAACTTTTTGTTTAGTCATGACGGAATAGATCTGCTACACTGCTGCTGCTGCTGCCGCAGAGCAAGTACCGAGACTTGCTACTGCCAACATGTGATACAAGCAATGTAGCTCGACTACGCCACCCAATTGGAGAGCTGGGACTCTATTAAATAAAATAACCTTATCTTTTACTTGCAAGTTCCTTTAGTTTGGTGGGAGCAACACAACAGATTTACCAAGACAACAATTTCAATATAAAAATATATTTATTATAATCTCTAATTACAATAGTAAAAAGGGGTGCGCCATGCACACACGCACTCTCTCACTCAAGCTTAAAAGCTGGACAAAACTTAAAAGCTAGACATCGAACAACACATTCAAAAATCCACTGGAAGTCCTTAGCTAGGTGCCCACAGTCCATAAGCGGTTCCTCTAACACATGTCCGTCTCACGCCAGGCAGTGACGTTTACACAGCAGGCCACCTGTCAATCACTCGCACGCACCAGCACAACACTCACACAAACAGAAAGAAGGCCGCCAGTATCTCCACAGTAGATAACAAACACAGCATAAGCACACCACCACACTAGAAGAGCTATCAATCGTGCAATACCCAATTAAATCACTGCAATTCGTGAATATGCATAGGCAATATATATATATATATATATATATATATATATATATATATATATATATATATATATATATATAAAATGGTATGACTACGGCAGACAGACTGGAACTCTCTGATTTAGGTGAGATGTGGATCTTAACTTCGGACGAGGCAAGGCAGCATAGCTTGACACAGGGCATCACTCACCAATAAACTGGGAGCAGACGAATCTGGCTCCCAGTCCTGTTGAACAGCGCTCCACAAAACCACAGGCCCAGGACGGACGAGGCAGGGTTCCGGACGCACAGCAGAGGACGGCAGCAATCTTAGCGCAGCAGAGGGGAAGACGAAGACACACAGCAGCCGGATTGATAGCAGGACCGGCACATCAGCAAACTTCGGGCCTCGACACAAGCAGACAATGATCCATGCAACAATCGTGGGAACAAAATAAGACAATCGCGACTACCATCCAGCAGTAAAACGTGGGGAACAGAGCTGCAACAAACAGAGTTCACAGGGTAGCAGAAGACACACTGTTTCAGTTCCTTCGCTTTTTGAACAGTCTGTGATTTGGCGTGGCAATTACCAACAGCTGTTCATCTGCTAATCAGCTGTGGTCCGGGCACCTAGGAGAATACGGGGGCGTTGCCCCACATTCTAAATCATGGTCAAACAATCACCAAAATAATGCGTGCATAGTAAAATAAATCACAAAAGAACACCAAATCAAAGTAAGAAAAAGGGAAAAAGAAACAGTGCCAAATACACACGGAAACACAACATAAAATAAAATGGACCATAATCTCTCCATATGACAAATACATTCACAGACATTTCTTGTGAGACATGCTGCTGCTGCACATGTAACATACATGATTCAACCACGTAGCAGATCTGTACAGGTGGAGCTGGGTAAAGTGGAGGGTTTCTAAAAGCACGCTGCAGACATTTAACAGCAACACTACCAGTATTTGTTTGAATGTTGCAACAACAAACAATCATGTGAACTAGATACTAATGTGATCGGTACCAAATGAGTTAAAGACCTATCAGCCTGAACCATAACTAGATGTTTCATGACCCCTTTAAACTGCTTGTGGGTTGCTCCCGGTCAGCAGGGATGAATATTTTCCAACAGTGGTCCAAAGAGGGATAAACCACAAACTGGTCACACAAAATGATGTTTTATTAACAAAGTTTGGGAGGAGCACGTTCAAATAATTGATCCAATTATCACATCATTCCAACCAGCTGTCAACAATCAGTAATCAACATGTCTATCCAATCAGCATGAGTGGAGACCTATATATATATATATATATATATATACTTATTTGACTCACCAATGTTCCTCAACAGTTTTTCAGCATTTGGTCCTACGAAACTGCCACAATTTCAGAGATTCAGCTCTTCCCGTCTGATGACGAATCTTTTCTCTCCCAGGATTCTACACCTCAGTCCACCGATGTCAGGAGCACCTGCGCTCCACCGGACATCATCGAGGAATCCCCAGAGCCACTACGTGGACGTCTGCCTATTTGGGCCACTTCCTGTACTCCACGACGCCGAGGCTTACCCTCACCTCCTCCAGCAAGACACCCACCAGCTTCTCCAGCGTCATCTTATGCCTCAGCCCACCCAACGATTCCTGCAATAGAGAAATGGACAGTAGCAAGTCTAAGACAAGCGCTCATCAGCGCAGATGTCCATTTTTCTAGGAGATTAACAAAAGCCCAACTGTATGACTTGTATGTCTCCTTTCAACCAACCTTTCCATCTCCAAAATCAACTTCTCCATCCAAGATCGCCAACAAAGCGAGCACGAGTCGCAAAGCCCAGTCTTCACGCTCTCAAAAAACTCCATCTCCCCACCTCGCTAGACCGAGCCTCCCTCGAGCGCCAGGCCGCGGTCGCAGGCCTTCAGCAAGCTTGGGCCGCGCCCCAGATTCTCCGGCTGCAAGGCCTCTCTCTCCTCTTCCTTCCACCCAGCTACGAACCGCAGCTTTCCCCAGTGTGGCACATCCATCGGCTATTTCAGCTCCCCTCGATACAAGGAGTACGACTCCGCTAGTGGCACGAGCCCAGCCACCACAACCACTTCCTCAAGCTTTCTTTAATCCTCTCCCTTGTCCGTGGCCTGCAGCCCCACCATCAGATCCTAGCGTGAGGCTGCCTCCGCTATCGGTGCAGGCCCAGACGTCCAATTTCCACCAATTTCCCTCTTTCTCTAACTACCCTGTTCCTCTCCAGGCTCCAGGGGCCAACCCAAGCGAGAGGCTACCTCCGCTAACCGCGCAGGCTCAGGAGCATCATTTTCCCTCCGCAATTTCCATCTTTTCCAAACTTCTCAGTTCCTTCTCCGGCCCCAGGGGCCGAGCCGAGCCGAGCGTGAGGCTGCCTCCGCTAATGGCTTCGGTCCCGGCCCAGCTTCCTCTTAACACTGCCCCACAAGCAAAAACGCTGTTCTCTCTATATTCCGCAACACCGATGCCCATCCCAACAAATGCTACAGCCTTGGAACCAACCCCAGTAGCCAACAACATCAGAACACAGATCCTCTCAGATGCAGACATTGATTTATCTTCCCTGCTATCTTTACTTCCTCAATCCGCTTCAGATCACCAAATAGAAGTAGGCGATTTTTCAGTTACTTTAAAAAAATTCCGCCAACAATACATCCCGCCTCCTTTCTTTCACTGAATTTTCAATCGCATTCAACCGTTACAGTGAAATCATTGTGGCCGTTTTTCCCCATAGGAGACGTGAGCTAAGCGATTATCTAACGATAATTGCTGAGCTCGCGTTATCTTACGGAGGGTCTCATTTCTATACGTACCATAAACTGTTCTCAGCTAAATGCGCCATCCGCGTTGCTCAATGGAACCAGTGCCCTTACTGGGGTGCACTGGACACAGACCTCCACAACAGAGTGTTCCTGGGCTGCCGCAACATCTCTTGTGCAGTATGCAGATCACTCGCTCACTCCACCACAAGCTGTCCTCTGGTTAACCCTTCAATTCCCCCTTGCCCGGTTGCATCCCAGGGAAAATCTACCAGTTACGTCCCACGACCAGTGCATTTCGACTCTTCATCCAAAGATTTTAAATCCACCTCCAATTCTCGTGACCAAGTCTGCCATAATTTCAACTCCTGGGGATGCTCAAGACAACGTTGCCGTTTCCTGCACGTTTGCAACTACTGCGGCGGCGCTCACTCCTGCACTATATGCCCTGTGAAAAGATCACAAAATAAACATTCAAAAAATTACCTGTCGACTCCTGTGAATATTTCTCGTCTGTCTGCCAAATTGTTTCACCACCCTGATGCTAACTTTACTAAGTATTTGCTGACTGGTCTCGAGCACGGTTTCGAACCCGGAGTGGAAAGCCTCCCCACTCAAAATATAATTTGCAATAATCTTCAGTCCGCTCTCGCCGAGCCCGACATAGTAAGCAATCTAATCAATAAAGAAGTCGAATCAGGTTTCATGATCGGTCCTTTCAACATTCCCCCATTCAATTGTTTCCGCATCAGCTCTATCGGAGTAGCTACGAGAAAGTTTTCAGGTAAAAAACGACTAATAATCGATCTCTCAGCCCCACACAATTCTCCGTTCCCAAGCATAAAACAGTTCCTAAGCCTTATCTCTCTCGAAGAATTTTCACTTCATTATCACAACATTGATCAAGCAATAACCTTGATGATCAAAAACGCTTCTGCATTTAAAGTGATGCCCATCCACCCGGATTCATGGCATTTATTCGGCGTACGCTGGCACGAAAAGTACTACTTTGCAGTTCGCCTAACGTTCGGCTGCAAAAGCAGCCCCAATATTTTCGACATGTTATCAGAAGCCATTTGCTGGATTCTCTCTAACAATCATGCAATTCCCTACATTATTCACCTGCTCGACGATTTCCTAATCATCTCGCCTCCCGACTCCATTCCAGCCACACATCTTCTCACGGTCCAAACGGTTTTCGCTGAGCTCGGAATTCCAATCGCCCAGGATAAAACCTCTGGTCCAGCCACATCTATCGAATTTCTGGGTATCAATTTGGACACAGTCAATTTCCAAGCGTCACTACCCAGAGAAAAAATAGACAGGATAATTCTGATTGCATCCAACCTCATAGACAGTCCAAATTGTTCTAAACGTGAGATGCTATCTTTGCTCGGCCACCTAAACTTCACGATGCGCATTATCCCGCAAGGCCATTATCCCTTCATCTCCCATCTCCTCTTCCTCGCGTCATCAGTTAACGCGCTAGAAGACCAAATCTCCCTAACTAGCTCATGCTGCAACGAGCTCAGTTTATGGATAACATTCCTTAAACAATGGAATGGCCTGTCCTTTTTCTATAATGATCTCGTTTCTCTCCCCGAGGATATTCAACTGTTTACCGATGCAGCTCCGTCCATTGGTTTCGGGGGGTATTACCAAGGCTGTTGGTTCGCGTCTACGTGGCCCCCCCAGTTGATAAACTCACCACAGTCACAAACATCCTCAGCACTGTTTGAGCTGTATCGTCTAGTAGTTGCAGCCTTCCTATGGGGGAAAGAATGGTCCTCCAACAGCATCATAGTGCACTGCGACAACGAAGCAACCGTGCATTGCATTAATAAAGGCCGTTCACATTCACCTGCGCTAATGCCTCTCCTGAGACGCCTCATTTGGATTTCAGCCTGTGACCAATTCATCATAACTGCCAAACACGTACCCGGGTCTAAAAACCAAATTGCTGATTCTCTGTCCCGCTTTGCTTTTCAGAAATTCAAGCTATTGGCACCAGAGGCGGACCCATTCCCAACCCCAGTACCTCGTTATTCAGAGCTAATATTCCCATTACACTAAAGTAGAGGCTATTCAATTCCAGCGCTACAGCAGAGAAGTCCCTTCCTCTCCCGCAGGAGCTCAGTCCCTCTAGAATTTTCCCCCACTGCCGCAGCAGTGATGTTCTCCCACGCTCCCGCAGGAGCTCAGTTTATCTGGAAATTTCCCCCACTGCCGCAGCAGTGATGTTCTCTCACGCTCCCGCAGGAGCTCAGTTTCTCTGGAAATTTCCCCCACTGCCGCAGCAGTGATGTTCTCTCAGGCTCCCACAGGAGCTCTGTTCTCTGAAAATTTCCCCCACTGCCGCAGCAGTGATGTTCTCTCATGCTCCCGCAGGAGCTCAGTTCTCTGGAAATTTTCCCCACTGCCGCAGCAGTGATGTTCTCTCACGTTCCCGCAGGAGCTCAGTTCTTTGGAAATTTCCCCCACTGTCACAGCAGTAATGTTCTCTCACGCTCCCGCAGGAGCTCAGTTTCTCTGGAAATGTCCCCCACTGCCGCAGTAGTGATGTTCTCCCACGCTCCTGCAGGAGCTCTGTTCTCTGGAAATTTCCCCCACTGCCGCAGCAGTGATGTTCTCTCACGCTCCCGCAGGAGCTCAGTTTCTCTGGAAATTTCCCCACTGCCGCAGTAGTGATGTTCTCCCACACTCCCGCAGGAGCCCAGTTTCTCTGGAAATTTCCTCAACTGCCGCAGCAGTGATGTTCTCACCCTTCTGACGCCACGACCATCAAAAAAGTCATCCCATGACGCAAGAAACCCTCCTGATCCAGTGACCAAATTCCCTCCATACAATAGGCACAACTTCAGCTTCACACTCTGCAAAGTTTTGGGGGGATCAACAGTACTCTGGGTTCGGGCCCAATTTCCGAGCTCGGACCCCTCTCCCCGGACAGCACGCCAAATATGCATACCATTTATTCTATCTAACTTATTTGTAAGTGTGAACTCGTGAAAGGCTCATCAATGCACAAGGGCAACGAAGGATGTCCTGTCTGGTCCAAACCAACAGAAGGTCTACTGTGGCACAAGTCACACAAAATTTGAAGGATGGTTATGGGAGGAATGTGTGACAACACAGTGCATCGTACTCTGTTGCGTATGGGGCTGCGTATATCGGCAGACAAATCAGAGTGCCAATGATGATCCCTGTACACCGTCGAAAGCACACAATGGCACGTGAACCGGGCCTTGAAGCAGTGGAAGAAGGTTGCCTGGCCCGATGAGTTCCGTTTTATTTTAGATCACATGGACGGCCCATGTACGTGTGCGTCATATACATGGTGAAGTGATGGCACCAAGAAGCACTGCTGGACGATGACAAGTGGAGGGAATGTGATGCTCTGGGCAATGCTCTGCTTGGAAACCCTGAGTCTGGCCGTTTGTGTGTACGTCAATTTTTGTAAAAAAAAAATCTAATTTTCAGGAATGGTTTGAGGAACATGATGAAGAATTCAAGGTGTTGCCCTGGCCTCTATATTCCCAGATCTCAATTCCAATTGAGCATCTGTGGGATGTGCTGGACCAAACAAGTTCGATCCACGGTGACTCCACCTCGCAAACTACAGGACTTTAAGGATATTCTGCTTACATACATACATTCTGAGTCCATGAGACCATGCCTCGACAGGTAAGTGCTGTGTTCGCAGCACCCGGATGACCGACAGCACATTAGACAGGTGATCATAATGTTTTGGCTCATCTGTGTGTTTATTTATTTATGTATTTAAAATAACAGTGGACTATTAGTTTTGAATAAAGATATACATTTTCTTAAATGTAGCAGGAGGGCACTGTGATGTCCATTCCAAGAGAGAGACTGTGAATTTGTTATCTGAATTATATTCAATACACACACACACCCCTATTACCAAACACTATGGCGTCCACTCACTGATGTCACAGAGACAGACAGGTCAATTATGAAGATGTGACAGCCTCCAGCAAACTCACAATGGGCTGAGGTTGATGTGTATTCAAGGACGAATCTCTCTTCTACATCAGCACACTCCACCTGTCTGTGTGATTACCCAGAGCCAACTAATACCTGTCACCTGTGATAACCTTTGAATCACCCACTTTCTCCTTAATAGAGGTGTGTTCAATGAAGTAAACATTGAGCGGTGTTGTTCAGCTCTTGGCCCTTCATTTAGCGTTGTTTTTTTTTTTTTTTTTTTTTTTTTTGAGAGCCGGAATCTGCTGTGAAGTTATTTTTGCGGTATATTTATATACACATTTATGGTATATTTATATATACAGTTTGATTAGAAAAAAGACCAGTTGATAACTTAATTTATTTTATTTTTTATTTTTTATTTTATTTTTTGCCTATACTTTAGACCAGAGATTGAATTAAACTTTATACTAAAAGCTTGTGACTAAAGCCGCGTTTCCACCGCAGGAACTTTCCCCAGGAACAAGGGACTTTGGGGTGGTACTCAGTGTGTTTCCACCGCAGGAACCAGGGTCTAAATGAAGTTCCGGGTAAATATTTCCCCCTCTGAAAGTTCCTGCTTGCGAGGTAGTACTTTTTCAAAGTTCAGGAACTTTCAGGTCTGGGACTTGGTTGCTGAACATGCTGATTGGTTGAGTTCATGCCGCATTTTGATTGGTTGACCACACAGCATTTTATTTCAACCACCATTTTTAAAAATATGTTGGAGTGCATGCATTAAGAGTTGTTTGTTATTCAAATCAATAATGGAGTTTAAAAAATACGACCAATGGACCGACGACGAGGTTCAGGCTTTATTAAGCTTAAATTCAGAGGATGAAATCCAGCGGGAACTGTAAAGTCCTACATCACCGGACTAATTTGCCTAATCTAATCTAATCTAAAGTACCGTGGTGGAAGCGCAAAGAGCAACAGGTCTGGGGGTAAAAAAGTTCCTGGGATAAATTGTTCCGGGTAATTTCGATGGAAACGCGGCTTAAACCTCATACAGTAGCTCCACCCACCTTGATCGTGAATGAAGTGCTGCACACATTTTGGAGACTGTCTCTGGTTGTTTGCAGTGCAAGGGTCAAAAAAATAAAAAATAAATGGTTATTTGAATTAGTACAGTGTTTTCTTTATACATTTATAATGTTTTATGCATTTGAGGAGCGGAGAAGTCTGTCTTATTTGCTGTCTAGTCATAGCGAATAGAGCCTGTACGTAACACTTCCGTCTTTTATAACACAAGCTTTTTGCCAAATTATATTAAAAGACTGTAAAAACTGAGCGCCCACATAGCTACAATAACCATTGTAGCATGTAAGTTTATAAAGTGTACTGCCTCAGATGTGATCGTTCTAATGATGGACAAAATCTGTCCTGAATCTATTTGAATTCATGATGTGTTGACTGCCAAATAATGTTATTAAATGGTTTTCTGTCAGGACCACTATCGTCAAATATGATTGACAATTAGCATTTAGTTCAATTAGCATTCAGTCAAGTGATTACAATTTTTAATCTAATTAATTGAACGATGTGGTAAGACCCCAAAAGGGTAATTATCGCAAAAGATAATTTAAAGCCATTATTGTATTAAATGAGAAACGTTTTCCATAACTATGAGAAAAGTGTCCCATTTACTATCATAGGAATAAATTGCATTTTAAAATATATAGATAATCTAATTTAAATTGTAATAATATTTCACAATATTACTGATTTTAATGGGCATGAAAGGTTGAAAACTGCATTATAAAAATAGACACAAATGAGATAGAAAATAGAAACAAATAATGTAATTTAATAAAATGAAGAGCTATACAATTAATGTGGATAACATCTCAGATCTTTTGGCCTTTTAAAAAAAAAAATCATATTCAGACTCTGTCTTTTGATTGTAGGCATTGGCATATTAGATCACAACTTGTGTCAAGCTTTATTTCAGGATAAACATCTGAGACAGTTAATGCTTAAAATAAACATACATGAGAACTCCTTTAATTGAGCAGTATTTTGAATAAGCCACATTTTTTCCATTCATCAGATAGTCAGCCTAGGAATGGCTTATTTATTGTCAACTCTGCTTATTAAACTGGGATAGAAGAATATTTTAACTTTGAAAAATGCCACAGTTCAGCTTTAAATCTGTTAGCTTCTCATTGCATAATTCTGTGGTTCTGGTTCTGCTGACTCATTATCAAACATATGAATTTTTAGAATCCACCCACATCTTTCCCACTTTCCTATTTCCAAATTCCTATGCTCAATGTTTGTGCACCTGTACTGTCACAGTGTGAGCCAGAATAATGCTAACAACAGTGTCTATGCCCCTAATAAGCAAACATTTAAAAATAAAATGCACAGAACTAATATCATCGTCTAATATCGTATTGTATGCATTTTGATTTGACTGTTTCATCAGTCGACCAAAACAAAGCTGCTTATGGGGTAACTGGTGTAAAACATGCTTTTCCAATGCTACCTCGCTGTCTGTTAAATTGCTATGCGAGAACAGAACTCGTTCAAATTTTCGGCGATATTTCAATGCCGGTCAAAATGATACATCTCCCGCCTTAGCGCTTCTCTCAGGGCAGGAGCTCGATTCAAATCGCTGTTATTTTTTGTGTATTACGCGCTGCTCTCAGGGCAGGAGTACTCAATAGGTTCAAATTGCTGTTATTTTTAGTGTATTACGCGCTGCTCTCAGGGCAGGAGTACTCAATAGATTCAAATTGCTGTTATTTTTAGTGTATTACGCGCTGCTCTCAGGGCAGGAGTAGCCTACTCTAGATTCAAATCACTTTTAATTTTAGTGTATTACGCGCTGCTCTCAGGGCAGGAGTACTCAATAGATTCAAATCGCTGTTATTTTTAGTGTATTACGCGCTGCTCTCAGGGCAGGAGTACTCAATAGATTCAAATCACTGTTATTTTTAGTGTATTTCGTGCTGCTCTCAGGGCAGGAGTACTCAATAGATTCAAATCACTTTTATTTTTAGTGTATTTCGCGCTGCTCTCAGGGCAGGAGTACTCAATAGATTCAAATCACTTTTATTTTTAGTGTATTTTGCGCTGCTCTCAGGGCAGGAGTACTCAATAGATTAAAATCGCTGTACTCAGTAGATTCAAATCGCTTTTATTTTAGTGTATTACGCGCTGCTCTCAGGGCAGGAGTATTCAATAGATTGAAATCACTGTTATTTTTAGTGTATTACGCGCTGCTCTCAGGGCAGGAGTACTCAATAGATTAAAATCGCTGTTATTTTTAGTGTATTACGCGCTGCTCTCAGGGCAGGAGTACTCAATAGATTCAAATCGCTTTTATTTTTGTGTATTACGCGCTGCTCTCAGGGCAGGAGTACTTAGATTCAAATCACTTTTATTTTTACTGTATTACGCGCTGCTCTCAGGGCAGGAGTACTCATTAGATTCAAATCGCTGTTATTTTAGTGTATTACGCGCTGCTCTCAGGGCAGGAGTACTCAATAGAGTTGAGAGCCTTCAAACCGCCCTTCAAGAATAAAAAAAATCACATTACTGTAAAAATCTGCATTAACAGTATTGTAATATTGCATTACAAGACTAAAACCATGCAAATAACCATGTTTGTCCCACAAACCATGACCCACCACACATTTTTGACTCATTGAAGTACTGTCCCACATTAGGCTGATCATGCTGTCCCAGATTTGGAAACCACATTTCCTAATGTGGGACACTAAGAAATTTGTAAAAAATATAAAATATATAGTTTATACATACAAAGTTAGACTATTTTTTGATGGACAAACATTTCATAAGCATATTAGGCTAAAAAGTAGCAGGATTGCATTGTTTAAAATGTATTTAACTCCTTAATATCAAACTTGTTAAATCTCTATGTCAATGGCCTTCGGATGGTCTTCACACAAGGTGCCTCCTGTTTGATGATTGCTCCACCCTCAAATATGATTGGACATTTGATAGGTCATGTGATTTTGATCACATGACACCACAGCTTTGTCTAACCCATAGTTTCACTGTCATTCATGTATTTATGGGGGACCTACAAACACTAGACCTTAGGTGTCCCACATTAGGCAGTGTCCCACATTAGGGCAATTCACCCTATGTTTAGGTGTGGGAGTGACGTTAGGGTTAAGGGATCTTACATTTAAAATCTATAAAATGGTAAAAAGGAAATTATACAGATCTTTATGATATGAAGTATTCGTAAATAGTTTACGTTTTTTAGCTGTAAAAACGTAATAATGTTACGTTTAAACGTTGCAGATACGTCCATATTATACGTTTCAGCATACGTCCAAACGTACAAAAAAGTATGTTTTCTATCTTTGAAAATTACGTATCAATACCACGTATTAACAATGAGACCAGGCTGTAATGACACATCAAGGATGTTAAGAGGCTAAAAGCAGGTTTAAAACTTGCCCCATTGAAGTCAACAGGGTGCAAATTTTAAAAAGAGGATAACACGGTGTAGGCAACACCGATTTTTGTCGTTGTTCTCTGTACTGACAGCACTCCAAAATTTGCAAAAAAAAAAAAATGAGCTCAATGTTAAAATTGACCGGAGTTCTCCTTTAAGACAATGATATTTCAAACATAATAAAACATGAGCGTTAGTGAAGAGAGAAGATGAGGCAAAACCTTTTTTTATGAAATGTTGTGCTTATCTACCTTTAAAAAATTTGTTCTTATCTAATGCAATGACATTGAGATATTTTTCAGAAACAAGGTCAGTGAATTAATTGCTGATTTTCTTCACTTTCATGAAAGATGCGCCACACAAACTTCACATAGAAAGCACAAATGAAACTGAATTAGGTCGTCTAGGTCAGCTGTCTTCAAACTATCTCATCAGTCTTGCAGTAAATAGGGGAATATTACAGAGAAATGTATTGATGTGAAATTACATTATTCTCTACCTGGTGGGCTTAATTTAAAAAAGCAAAAAATTACTTACATAACGCTGCAAATTGAGTTCAAATGGCATGTGAACATTTTACAAAACTGTTTTAAAACTAATAATAGAGCTGTCAACATTTCTGTTATCATGTTGTCAATAAAAGCAGCTGGTTATGGTTAAAATACTCAATGAACTCCATCAATTTAAGTTTTTATTTTTTCTTATCCGTCATTGTTGCTATGCAGTTGCTAGGGTATTGGGTGGTTGCTAGGTGATTGTATTTAATTGCATTGATTATTTGATTGTAATTGATTGCATTAAAAATGTTGGGATCGGTAAGATTTGTTAGTCTCTGCACACCAAAGCTGCATTTATTGAATCAAACATTCAGTAAAACAGTAATATTGTGAAATATCAGTACAATTTAATATAACAGTTTTCTATTTTGTTATATTTTAAAAAAATAATTTATTCCTGTGATGAATTTTCAGCATCATTAAGTCGTCAGTGTCACATGATCCTTCAGAAATCATTTGAATATGCTGATTTACATGTCTTATTATCAATGTTGAAAACAGTTGTGCTCCTTTCATATTTTTGTGGATACTGATACATTTTATTTTCAGGATTCTTGGATGAGCAGAAAGTTCAAAAGAGCATTTACTTGAAACAATATAAATGTTATTATTGTCACATTTTAATCAATCTTTGATTAATAGAAAGTTCAAACTAACAGCCTTTATTTGAAACAGAAATATTTTGCAACATTATAAATGTCTTTACCCCCACTTTTAATTAATTTAATGCATCCTTGCTGAATAAAAGTACAAATTTCTTACTGACCCCAAACCTTTGCACAGTAGTGTAAAAGTTTAATCCACCAAAGTCCTTCAATCGTTTTACAACAGAGGTTTTTTATAGAAGCTCAAGCTGTCATACTAAGGTTTCAAGGTCAAAATTGTACTCAATGAACTGTAAACTAGCTCCAATTGTGATTATTAAAAGAAAGCATTCTGAAACAAAAAGCTAGAAAGACAAAATGTTCAAAAGCAATAATGTAGACTGCTCCCCAAGTTTTGAAAGCTAATTTGCTCAAAACAGCTATTGTATGCACAATATTTCCCTCCTTAATGTTCCAAACCCTCCGCCTTCAGTTAGATGTAGTTTTAGTAGTCACTTTCAGTAGTTTTATTGTGTGCAGAAATTGCTGTAACTGCAGTATGGAGTCTAATATTTCTCCAACCCCTCAGTTTATGCCAGAAAATGTTTCAGTGAATGCAATGACGTATGTAGAAAAAGTTTTTTTTGTGTGTTTATGTGATTGAGAGCACAAGTGCTCTGTGACACAAAATTGTGTGGTAATGTGTTGTGGCTTAATTTCACTCACCTGAACAAATGTTCACCTAAAATGAAAGTGCATTCAAATTTTCACATTCTCAACCATAAGTTGTACCATAGTAACCATAGTAACCATATGCTCACTATTGGCCAGCATCACACGCATCACACACATGACCAGCGTCGCCTACGTTCTGACATACAACCCAGAAGCGTTGCGGTGTTACACTACGTGAACTCACTCAGAGGCCCACACAGAAGAAAATGAATAGTTGAATAATATGGGATGAATATAGTATCAAAATGATTAACACGTGCAAGCACACTTATCAATGAACTTGATACATGTTGCAGAACTGTTTTATCCATGCCTTTCAACTTGCGTGTGCAAAATTCAAAATTGAATGAATGTGAAGCAATTTGTACAAATAGAGACATTTTTGTGAATACATATGTTTTCCTTTGTATTAGTGTATCATAATTTGCGCATGCAACAAAGAAGATGTGCATGTGTGGATCAGGTGACATGCGTGCATTCATTGACGTCTTTTCTGAGTCGATCTCATTTGATTCATTTGGATTTTGAGACTTTCTTTTCGTGGTTTTTAAGCATTTCACAACCCACACACAAACAACTACAAATGAATAGGCCTGGTGCTAATTATTAATGTGTGCACAACTACCCATCTATTTGACAAATTCATAAATGTGTGTCATACATTTAAACTAATACAATACAACTTGTGTGTGCATAATCCAAAATCACATGAATGTGCAGCATTTTGTACAAATAAAGACATAGTTGTTAATACAAAATCTCGATTTTGTATTAATGTAGGCCAGAAAACCATTAGAAAACGCTTAACGTGCAATCGCGCGTTGCATGTTCAATAAGGTATATTGGCTACTGAGTTTAAAGGCACACTGTGGAGAATTTGTGTTTTTGTCAAACAACGACCCCTAGAGTCGCTGTGGAATACTTGCACTGTCGTAAATACTCCTCCACCCCATCTCAGACCTCCTCCTGAAGTGGTTTGAGCGATCGGATTCAAATCCGTCTTGAATGCGTTTCGGAGGGCATTTACACCTGGTCTTTTCATGAGAAAACGCATGAAGTGGCCAGGTCTAAACACAACAGCCCCCATGACAAAAACATGACATACGCACGAAAGCCGAAAACAAACGCTGGTTGGCATCTCACGTCCATAGACAGTATATAAATGCTCACGTCCGAATTTGACGAAGTGGTGGGGGAAGTGACGTATGCCGTAAAGCAGTCGAATTTTGTAGTTCTTTTTGTGCTCTGGTTACTACCCGAACCCCGAAGTTACATAGTGCCAGTAAAAGCGATACAGACCCTGTCAGGCTGTGGCAGACGTGTCATTCAACCTATTGTAAGTCGATGTACCATCACAAGGGTCTTGGAAATATATTATGAAGGTTGAAAAGTTACACGGTGTGGCTTTAAATATCACCGTCTTACTGCATTGACGTTAAGCTTTTTCTTTATAATATGCTCTATAGGAGGAAAACTATATATCCTACAGACAAGAGCCTATGAACGCGACACGCAGCGTTTCAAGTTAATGGCATTTTCCTTCCTGAGCCTGTTAAAAAGAAAAAGCTTAACATGAAATTCTGCAGTTGCGTTTAACTTTGCATGTGTATGGGAGAGCAACCGGTCCGAGAGCGCAGTGAAGTAAGTTTTAGGTTTGATATTCGCCACATTTTATAAAGGGACCATCTGCAAATTCCACTCACAGTCAAAAAAATATAAACGTCCAGTCATTAATTCAAATGAACATACTTCCAAGGTTATAGTAAATGCCTAGTGGGCAGACTGACTTAGCCTACTGTATGTCCAGCCAATATCTCGATTGAACAGTACAATTTTTTTAATTACTGTAAATTGTTTTTCTATTCATGTTCCAAAGGTTGTAGTACGTTCCTAGTGATAAGTCAGGTGAAATTTTGCATTATTCACCTGTAGTAAGTCACCAAAAACCCGTTTGGTTAATTACAGTAATTTTTGTATAAAATAATAATTGTTTACTGTAAATAGGCTACATGAAGGGAGGTATTGGGACAATTTCACCTGTAGTAAGCCAGTCTAGTCAATAGGAACATACTACAACCATTTTGAACATGAAAAAACCCTTTTGGTGAATTACAGTATTTTTCTGCAGAATACAGGCAACATACATGAAGGGAAGTATTGTCCAAATTTTACTTGTAAGTCAGTCTTACAGGAACCTTCTACGAGCTTTGGAATTTGAAAATGTCTGTTTTTAAATATTAAAAGTAATTTGAATTAAAACAAATTATACGTTTTAAAGCAGTTAGTGTAATTGGCAGACGTTCCCTTGTGCATCATGAGCTGTGGTTAGCGCGTCAAAGCATTCTCATGTAGAAATATGCAGCTATAGCCTACACACGTAGGGACAGTTGCTTTTCAATTAATATTTCATGTCGATATACAATGGTTGCATATTGTTAAAACTCATCGTGCTATAGTAAGACTATAGCCTATAACAGTGGCTAAAGGGTCAAGGGAAAACAAATGTAGGCTACTGCGAAAATCGTCTTTAACATTTAAAAACAGACATTTTCAAATTCCAAAGCTTGTATGGGCTATTATGTATACAATGTGTAGTCAGATAAAAATAAGCATATAATATGAACGCAACTGCGAAATTTCACAGGTTTTTTTTTTAACAGGAAGGATAATGCCATTAACTTGAAACGCCGCGCGTCGCGTTCATAGGCTCTTGTCTGTAGGCTATATAGTTTTCCTCCTATAGAGCATATTATAAAGAAAAAGCTTAACGTCAATGCAGTAAGACGGTGATATTTAAACTCAGTAGCCAATATACCTTATTGAACATGCAACGCGCGATTGCAGGTTAAGCGTTTTCTAATGGTTTTCTATGGGTGTTGTTCATAATCTGATGTAATCTGTTTGCCTCTATAAAGTATGCTTTATTAATAAGGTAGGCCTATATTGTGTACTAAATTTGGTGCTTCAATATCACTCTCATTAAAGGGACAATGTGTAGGTTTTTAGGTATTTTATTATCTAAAATCAATATTTTTATTCATAAATATGTCCTCAATGGTATAAAAATACCTCTGCTAATTATCTGACTTATCCTCGTAAATGAAAAAAAAATATTATCTTTATATACATGGGACGGATAGGTCCACGGAGGCTTCCATGTAGTTCCGCCATCTTGAAAAACTATAATAGCAGAGAGGGACAAAAAGTACTAAGCCAACGCGTTTCCACAACGCGTTTTCATTCAGAGCCAGCGTCACGTGACTGAAGCCAGCAGAAGCGGAGGACCAGAGCAGTGAGATGCGCTTGTCACTGCCCCGGCAAGTTTAAAAGGCTGCACTGCACGGTTATTTATAATGGAGGACCATACAAATGCTGAGTCACAGGATAAGGAGTCCTCGTCGTCGAAAAAGTCTGAAATAGACCGTAAAAGGAAACGTGACCAGAGATTACAAAAAACAAGGGTTAATGTCGGGATAGCTAATGCAGGAGAAAGCTTTCAAAAGAGATGCTGAAGTTGCCTGCTTTCTTCTCGACAGGTAAGTCAATGTTACGGTCTTAACACTAGAAGTGCCAGAATTCCATAACTACTAGAACTGCCGCAAACGGTCAAATAGATTCCAAACTCTATATCTTTAATGATAAATAACCAATTGAGAGATTAATGCATTTATTGTATTAGGATTTTCTTTTAAAAACAAAACAACACCAAACTGTACATTTAAACAAGTTTAATTATACATTTATAAATAAATAATATCCGTAGATGTCCTGAACAAAATGACAGAGTAGCCTAGCCTATGTTTTCATGTTTCCACTGTTCGATCGCGCCCGCGCCCGCCTACACACACACACACACACACACACCATATTACAGCATTGCAATCTTGACATTGCAGCCTGTTCATTATAGCCATAATAAAATAGTCAACCTAACATATAAAAATTCCACTGCTCTGTTTATATAGTCAGTAGCCTAGTACAATTCTTACCATTTTTGCGCGTGTGAAGAGGATGATTTTTCCGTCGCTATTGGAACGTGAGTGAAGTACAAAGCCTGTAATAAAGAATAGTTTACCATCCAAATACATTGCAAATGTTGAAACATTTTTATTCTAATTAGAGAGTTACGTGAGCCTAACGCCGCTTACTTTCACTTTCGCTTATAAAGTATTTCATTTTGGCTTGTTTATAGTTATTTTTTCATTCTTGTTCTGTTCTGAATATCATTACATTTAAATGATTTGTTGTTGAATATGTTTGTGTATTTTTTTACCACATTTTATTGTTGTGTATAGCCTATAATAATACCGCGGAATTCATTGCGGTCAATCTGACCCTCTATGGCCGAAATATAGGTAAATGTTCATTTGTTTTTTTGCCTTATGTGTAATTTATATGAAAAACATTTTAAATGAAAATACAGACACTTTTAGGAAAAGTCAGGTACCGGCTGGATTTTATTTATTTTTTCAACAAAGTTATTGCAGATATAAAATTCAAAACGGTCAAAATGACCTCCATGGTACTTCTAGTGTTAATTACAAGCTTTTTTTCATTGCTTGGTTGTGAACTTTATTATATAGACAGTAGAACATTTATAGTTAAAAGTTAAACAGGCTCTTTGATGAATAGCAGCTATTGAGTAAAGTAGAGAAGGCCCTAAAAACAAGGTTGTAAGTTTTGTTTGTTCAAAACTGTAACATTCGTTTGTTTGTTGTGTGAAGTTGCAGTTTGTTTGAAATAACAAACCAGTTCACCCGAAGGAAAACTCGATGAAGTGCTATTATAAGACATCCTGTCATAGCTTTTTGGTACATAACGGCTACCGTAGATGCAACACGCATTTGAAAATGTGAGGCGCTGGAGAGCACTATTTGTTTGAATGCAAAATACTATTTCACCGCTAGATGGGAGAAATTCCTACACAATGTCCCTTTAAGCGTCTTAAATGCTGTTTTAGCAGAATATTGCCATCTAGTGGTAGCAGGTTTTCTCAGACATCTGTGTGTGGATCTACAAGGAGAAACCCGCGAAATGAAAGTCTCAAAATCCAAATGAATCAAATATATGGAAGCCCGTTTCCGCCACGTTGAGTAAAAAAAAAAAAGATTCTTTAAGTCATAATAATGAGAAACTTTCTCATAATAATGACTTAACATCTCATAATAATGAGAAACTTTCTCATAATAATGACTTAACATCTCGTAATAATGAGAAACTTTCTCATAATAATGAGAAACTTTCTCGTAATAATGACTTAACATCCCGTAATAATGAGAAACTTTCTTGTAATAATGAGAAACTTTCTCGTAATAATGACTTAACATCTCGTAATAATGAGAAACTTTCTCATAATAATGACTTAACATCTCGTAATAATGAGAAACTTTCTCGAAATAATGACTTAACATCTCGTAATAATGAGAAACTTTCTTGTAATAATGAGAAACTTTCTCGTAATAATGACTTAACATCTCGTAATAATGAGAAACTTTCTCATAATAATGACTTAACATCTCATAATAATGAGAAACTTTCTCATAATAATGACTTAACATCTCGTAATAATGAGAAAAATTTCTCATAATAATGATAAACTTTCTCGTAATAATGACTTAACATCTCGTAATAATGAGAAACTTTCTCGAAATAATGACTTAACATCCCGTAATAATGAGAAACTTTCTCGTAATAATGACTTAACATCTCGTAATAATGAGAAACTTTCTCATAATAATGACTTAACATCTCGTAATAATGAGAAACTTTCTCGAAATAATGACTTAACATCTCGTAATAATGAGAAACTTTCTTGTAATAATGAGAAACTTTCTCGTAATAATGACTTAACATCTCGTAATAATGAGAAACTTTCTCATAATAATGACTTAACATCTCATAATAATGAGAAACTTTCTGGAAATAATGACTTAACATCTCAAAATAATGAGAAACTTTCTCGTAATTATGACTTAAACATCTCGTAATAATGAGAAACGTTCTCGAAATAATGACTTAACATCTCGTAATAATGAGAAACTTTCTCGAAATAATGACTTAACATCTCGTAATAATGAGAAACTTTCTCGTAATAATGACTTAACATCTCGTAATAATGAGAAACTTTCTCATAATAATGAGAAACTTTCTCGTAATAATGACTTAACATCTCGTAATAATGAGAAACTTTCTTGTAATAATGAGAAACTTTCTCGTAATAATGACTTAACATCTCGTAATAATGAGAAACTTTCTCATAATAATGACTTAACATCTCAAAATAATGAGAAACTTTCTCGTAATTATGACTTAAACATCTCGTAATAATGAGAAACTTTCTCGAAATAATGACTTAACATCTCGTAATAATGAGAAACTTTCTCATAATAATGACTTAACATCTCGTAATAATGAGAAACTTTCTCGAAATAATGACTTAACATCTCGTAATAATGAGAAACTTTCTTGTAATAATGAGAAACTTTCTCGTAATAATGACTTAACATCTCGTAATAATGAGAAACTTTCTCATAATAATGACTTAACATCTCATAATAATGAGAAACTTTCTCATAATAATGACTTAACATCTCGTAATAATGAGAAAAATTTCTCATAATAATGATAAACTTTCTCGTAATAATGACTTAACATCTCGTAATAATGAGAAACTTTCTCGAAATAATGACTTAACATCCCGTAATAATGAGAAACTTTCTCGTAATAATGACTTAACATCTCGTAATAATGAGAAACTTTCTCATAATAATGACTTAACATCTCGTAATAATGAGAAACTTTCTCGAAATAATGACTTAACATCTCGTAATAATGAGAAACTTTCTTGTAATAATGAGAAACTTTCTCGTAATAATGACTTAACATCTCGTAATAATGAGAAACTTTCTCATAATAATGACTTAACATCTCATAATAATGAGAAACTTTCTGGAAATAATGACTTAACATCTCAAAATAATGAGAAACTTTCTCGTAATTATGACTTAAACATCTCGTAATAATGAGAAACGTTCTCGAAATAATGACTTAACATCTCGTAATAATGAGAAACTTTCTCGAAATAATGACTTAACATCTCGTAATAATGAGAAACTTTCTCGTAATAATGACTTAACATCTCGTAATAATGAGAAACTTTCTCATAATAATGAGAAACTTTCTCGTAATAATGACTTAACATCTCGTAATAATGAGAAACTTTCTTGTAATAATGAGAAACTTTCTCGTAATAATGACTTAACATCTCGTAATAATGAGAAACTTTCTCATAATAATGACTTAACATCTCAAAATAATGAGAAACTTTCTCGTAATTATGACTTAAACATCTCGTAATAATGAGAAACTTTCTCGAAATAATGACTTAACATCTCGTAATAATGAGAAACTTTCTCGTAATAATGACTTAACATCTCGTAATAATGAGAAACTTTCTCGTAATAATGACTTAACATCTCGTAATAATGAGAAACTTTCTCGTAATAATGACTTAACATCTCGTAATAATGAGAAACTTTCTCGTAATAATGACTTATTTTCTCGCACTTCTACGCATGCGCAACGCAGCGGAGCAGAAGGGCGTGCCACACTAGCGACATCCGCTGGTCAAAGCCGTGTAAATGCATCACAGCAAACATGGCACGCTCTGCAAAACAGTTGTTTTCATTAAAGTCAGTGTGATCTACTAAGTGCAATCTGTAGTATCATTAAATAACATCATCAGTAGGCCTATATCTTCCATACTTTTCCATGCGCACAATAAGGTGTGAAAGTGGAATGCAGAAGCAGGACGGTTACCATGGTAACGAAGGACGCCTGCTTGTGCACACCCTATGGTGCACACCGATGGAAATTGTTACATGAATTTACAAAACTATCAGATTAAAGTTGGAATATTGCATTTATTCGTCAAGTTTAAGTGTAACATCTTCATAAAATATATGGGTATGTGTGTTAATATATAACACGTATTTTGCAGATGCTTCTAGGATATTTGATGTGCAGGTTCATCTGGAAGATATCAATACAGAAATCACCTTTAAGATGTTATGACTTTGGGGACATTTAAACATAAGTGGGCAGTGGAATGGGGGAAAACGCAAGGTCGAGACGTGTTTTTAAAAGCTGAACTTCTTTTCAATGAGCGCCGCGTTTTTAGAACGCCGTGTCATGTGCGAGACGCTGCAAAAGAGCGAGCGCAACGTCCGTCTAGTGCGCGTATGCCTAGAAAAGCAATGAAAAACCGCGTTCTGTATGAACGGACCCTTACACAGATTTCCAGATGAAGTGTTCTTAAACAGATTTGGAAAGGTGTGCTGTCTTATCATTCCTCCATCTATTTGAAATCCATGGATCACCCTTCTGTGTTACTTGTTCATACACAAAAATACAAATGAATATTACAAATGAATAAAAGACTATCTAGTATGGAAGCCCGTCTCATATACTGATCATTTATCAATCATTAATGTTATTCACTGCAGAGCGTGCCATGTTTGCTGTGATGCATTTACACGGCTTTGACCAGCGGATGTCGATAGTGTGGCATGCCCTTCTGCTCCGCTGCTTTGCGCATGCGTAGAAGTGTGAGAAAATAAGTCATTATTACGAGAAAGTTTCTCATTATTATGAGATGTTAAGTCATTATTTCGAGAAACTTTCTCATTATTACGAGATGTTAAGTCATTATTTCGAGAAACTTTCTCATTATTACGAGATGTTAAGTCATTATTTCGAGAAACTTTCTCATTATTACAAGATGTTAAGTCATTATTACGAGAAAGTTTCTCATTATTACGAGATGTTAAGACATTATTTCGAGAAAGTTTCTCATTATTTTGAGATGTTAAGTCATTATTTCGAGAAAGTTTCTCATTATTACGAGATGTTAAGTCATTATTTCGAGAAAGTTTCTCATTATTACGAGATGTTAAGTCATTATTACGAGAAAGTTTCTCATTATTTTGAGATGTTAAGTCATTATTACGAGAAAGTTTCTCATTATTACGAGAAAGTTTCTCATTATTACGAGATGTTAAGTCATTATTTCGAGAAAGTTTCTCATTATTACGAGATGTTAAGTCATTATTTCGAGAAAGTTTCTCATTATTACGAGATGTTAAGTCATTATTTCGAGAAAGTTTCTCATTATTACGAGATGTTAAGTCATTATTACGAGAAAGTTTCTCATTATTTTGAGATGTTAAGTCATTATTACGAGAAAGTTTCTCATTATTATGAGAAAGTTTCTCATTATTATGAGATGTTAAGTCATTATTTCGAGAAAGTTTCTCATTATTACGAGATGTTAAGTCATTATTACGAGAAAGTTTCTCATTATTTTGAGATGTTAAGTCATTATTACGAGAAAGTTTCTCATTATTATGAGAAAGTTTCTCATTATTTTGAGATGTTAAGTCATTATTATGAGAAAGTTTCTCATTATTATGAGAAAGTTTCTCATTATTATGAGATGTTAAGTCATTATTATGAGAAAGTTTCTCATTATTATGAGAAAGTTTCTCATTATTATGAGATGTTAAGTCATTATTATGAGAAAGTTTCTCATTATTATGAGAAAGTTTCTCATTATTATGAGATGTTAAGTCATTATTATGAGAAAGTTTCTCATTATTATGACTTAAAGAAATTTTTTTTTTTTACTCAACGTGGCGGAAACGGGCTTCCATACAAATAGGATCGACTCAGAAACGAGTCAATGAATGCGCGTGTGTCACCTGATGCACATCTTACTTGTTGCATGCACAAATGCTGGCCTACATTAATACAAAATCGAGGTTTTGTATTAACAACTATGTCTCTATTTGTACAAAATGCTGCACATTCATGTGATTTTGGATTTTGCACACACAAGTTGTATTGTATTAGTTTAAATGTAGTGACGCACATTTGTGAATTTGTCAAATAGATGGGTAGTTGTGCACACATTAATAATTAACAATAAACAATTAACAATAATAATGCTTAAAAACTGCGAAAAGAAAGTCTCAAAATCCAAATGAATCAAATGAGATCGACTCAGAAAAGACGTCAATGAATGCACGTGTGTCACCTGATCCACACATGCACATCTTCTTTGTTGCATGCGCAAATTATGATACACTAATACAAAATAAAACATTTGTATTCACAAAAATGTCTCTATTTGTACAAATTTCTTCACATTCATTCAATTTTGAATTTTGCACACGCAAGTTGAAAGGCATGGATAAAACATTTCTGCAACATGTATCAAGTTCATTGATAAGTGTGCTTGCACGTATTAATCATTTTGATACTATATTCATCCCATAGAATAAAGTCGTTATTTTAGGGGGGTTTTTGCGCACAAAAAGTATTCTCGTTGCTTGATAAACTTAGTAGTCACTAGGACTATTTCTGGTCCGGCAAGTTTCAATTACGGAGAAGCCTATGGAGGAGTGAGAAAGCTCTCAGATTTAATCAAAAATATCTTAATTTGTGTTCCGAAGATGAACGAAAGTCTTACGGGGTTGGAACAACATGAGGGTGAGTCATTACTGACAGAATTTTCATTTTTGGGTGAACTAACCTTTTAATACCTTCTGACATTAAATTTACACCCAAACAATATGGATCCTGCTTTCCTAGTCGCTAGAGGCTGACAAACAGAGATGGATTTGCGATTTCACACTGCAATATGAATCTACTCCACTGGGTCTTGTAGAAGATCATAACAGCGCAAAATTCAATTATTTATTAAGCAACTATTCAAATAAACTGGAAGACCCTTCTTTGGGTAGCCTTTCTCTGTAAACTTTTTCTCTTTTTATGCAGATGAGAGTGTATCGGCAAACGTTGCAGTTTCACATGAGGTTATTGTTCAAAAACACATGCACAGGAATAATTCACACCTCTGGGTTTTACTGACCATCACAAAAAACTGGTGTGTATCTTGAAACAAAACAATGGCACTGACATATTTTAAGATATGCCAGTGCAAGTTGCTTTCATTGAAAATAGCTCAAACATGCATTTTAGTCTGGGAATAGGTTTAAGCCTTGTCTGTGAAACCGGGGGAAAGTGTCAAGAGACCCTCCATTCCAGCACAGGCTTGTTCCCAGCACTGCATTGAAAAATGCAAGACAAATAGGTGTGGAAACCTGTGGAGAGGAGGTCAGGGAGAGCGCAACAACTGTCTATGGTCCAGCCACGTTGAGCCACAATATCCAGTGTGATGAATAAACTGTAAGTTCTATCAGCTGCAATCTCCTTAATTGACTTGAGGCTTTGATTGCATTTTCAATCCCATTTTGTTTAAAACTGTCTGTGCCATGCAAAGTATTTGGAATTATTTGTTGTGTTTGTGTATTGTGAAAAGCGCTATACAAATATAATTTCTGAGATTTACTCAATACATGAAAATATGGAGCATGTTAAAGGGATAGTTCGCCCAAAAATGAAAATTCTGTCATAATTTACTCACCCTCAAGTTGTTCCAAACCTGTATGGGTTTCTTTCTTCTGCTGAACACAAAATAAGTTGATGGCATACTATGGAAGTCACCTGGGCCCATCAACTGTTTGTTTTTTCCAACATTCTTCAAAATATCTTATTTTGTGTTCAGCAAAAGAAATAAATTTATACAGGGTTGAAACAACTTGAGGGTGAGTAAATGATGACAGAATTTTTATTTCCGGACTGAAGACATGGACCACACATGGGCCAACACTAGCCCAAGTCTCAGCCATTTAATAACCATTACAGGGCCTGAACTGGGCCAGAACTGGTTTTAATAGTGGTACCGATTCTCAGCCATTAATAAAGCATATCAACACCAGCTTTTAACCAGACCCTCATCCATTTAATAAACCACAACTAGCCCTGTCCTGAGACAGAATAGGTTGTATTCTTGGTACCGATTCTCAGCCTTAAGTAAACCAAAACAGAGACACCTGAGCCTTATCTAGCCAAGTCCCAAAACAGAATTGTTATATTTTATTCATTGCATACCTTGTTATATTTTTTACAGTACTTGCCATTATATATTTGGTTAAATATTTTGGTAATATTGTATGTAAACACAATCATTTCAATAAACTACATTAATTTGAATCAAAAATCTAAACCTATTCAGGCCCAGTGCAGGGCAAGTTATGGGTCATTGATTGGCTGAGAATCAGGCCAGTTATAGCCCATTTGTGGTCCTAGTCTTAAATCCAGATCTGGGCCACTACAGGGCCGTCATTCTTTGCGGTATGTGGGCAGAGCGAAAATGGATTTTGTGGAACAGAGCTGGGCCATAAAATTTCCTTTGTGGGAAAGTGCATTTATATGGCCAGTGGTCACAAGTCTGATTTGGACCAGATACTCAATGGACTGGTCTGGGCCACACTCCTCCCACCAACATTCGGCCCTCATGTGTTTTGCCATGATCATGCTGTGCCATCATTGCCACACATGGCCCAGCTCTGGCTGACAGGAGACGTCATTGCCGACAGGAGGCCAGCAGTGCCAGACTGAGGACACATTCGGACCAAGACTGCTTGCTATGTGGGATTCGGCTGATATCTCTAAATAAGCTCTAACTTTAATAATGTTCGACCAAGGGAAAAAAGGCTTGGGGGGTTTGGCTCGAGGTCATGGAGCAAAGGACCCTCAGTTGATTTTACTCCGAACCATCCCTTTAAGTTCATGTAGTGTGTGCTGCATTGTATGCATTGAATTCTGCTTATTTTAAAACCAGAATAAAATAGTCCAACAATTCTTATTTTACTTCCATTTATATTTAATTGTGTTTCGTTATGTGAATAAAAGATGTTTCATGAATACTGGAAACGAATGGTGTATCATTTACTTTGAAACAATTTTCAATCACACATTTCCAGTACATTTCACAAGTAATTACAAAGAAATGGCAAGTAGCCCAATGAATTAAACATAATCTATATATATTATATATAATTTTTATATAAAAAAAAGAGATTGAAATTGTATTTTGTTTTTAATTTTTAAAATTTATTTTTTTTACAGACATTTAGAAAAATGCATTGCATATACTTGCTAAAAACTTTAGGCTGTTGTTAATCTACAAATGGCCAAAAAGTGGAGATGTGTACTACAAAACAAGATAAATGTATTCCTAAATGGTAAACTGTAGCTGGTTTAACACTGGTGGTTTTACTGTGTTAGATTCAGTACTCATGATAACACCACCATCACTATTATCTCTCAAAGCACCTTGTGGCAAGCAGGGTGGGGCAGAGAGCCGTGGGAATGGAGTGAGGCTGGTGGCGCGAGTGATAATGAGCTCTCAGTGGGACTCAAGACTGGTGTGGCGAACAGGTGACGCTCATTGCACACACTTTCATGTGTTTTATTAACAATGCTGAAATTACCAAAGCCCAAGAACTCCAAGAAACCCTCGCTCTGAGCTCTCCGTTTGTCTGATTGTTTTATGCACTTTTGTCATTTTTATAAGGTTTTTTTTATATTTCTATTTAGTCTTAGTTTTTGTAATTTCAGTAGTTCAACTTAAACAAATTTGATTTTTAATAGGTTTAGTTTTAATAACTTATAATAATGGTTTAGCTTGATATGCTTTTTAGGGGCAGGAATACCTCAGATTAAAATTTCCCATGACATTTTCAGTCATTTGTGATTTCAGCATATTCAGATTGATACACAAAGTATTCAGACTATTTTCTGAATTTGTTTGACCGTTTCATTTAAAAGAACCCAAAAGAACAATTTGCTCGGAAATCATAATTATTATGCACGTGTGACTGGTCCTACTCACATCGCTCCAAGCGGGTTTAGAACCAGCGTCACCGGCATGGGAGGTGGATGCTAACAAAGATGCTAAAGACCGCAGCCTCTAACGTTAGTCGCTGGGTTTACAGGTTTACCTGCAGAGAACTTTACTAGCTGACCTCCATTACACCCCCCACCCTCTCACCCCTTCCCCTTCCCCTTCCCCTTCCCCTTCCCCTAAACCTCACTCCCATCCGGACCAATGTGACTGATCCTATCGCACCTCTCCAAACGGGTTTTGAATAAGCACCACTGGCATAGTAGGCGGGCACGCTAGCAAGGACGCTAAAGACCGCAGCCACTAGCGGCAGTCGCTAGTGCACCTCTTGAGGCCAGGGGAGTGAGGTTTACCTGCACATTCCTTTACCAGCTGGCCTCCGATACACACGCTTTACAAGAGTATATTTCAATGAAATGTTCAACTGTTCAAAAACATCACTCTTGCGGAAGAGGTTCTTGAAAAAAATGTTTTTCACCTAAAAAAAAACTGAGGCTTTATGCTAATTTCCAGCCAATTGAAAAATAGTTGTTCACCCAAAAATACTGAGGCTTTATGCTCATTTCCAGCCAATTGAATTGTAAAGTTGTTCTAATTAAGCCATGTTTTGATCATATCTGTGCCAGTTATTTGCTCCTGCTGTGTACTACAGCACAGCCACAACCTCTTCTCTGTAGAATAGAGTACCCTGCTGGACATGTTGCTTGATATGATCTTCATTAACTTTTTTAATTGGTATGCCCGCTGTGTCTGGAGGTCAGTACTGGTCAGTACTGCATGCGTGACCTGGGACCCTTCACTCTTTCCTTTATGGTTGGCCTGGTCCCTGCTGCTTTTCCTCACAGCACTTTTCTACTGCATGGATTTCTTTGAATTCACCCCAAAACAGAGATAATTAGCATAAAGCCTCAGTTTGGGTGAAGATATATTGTAAGCTGTGCCGGTTCATTGGGGAGAGGTTAATTGTGTAATCAGAAACTTCATCATCTGAAGCTCGACTGGGATGCATCGAACAGGGGCCGGTGTAATTGGATGCTTAAGCATTTGTTTGAGAGAAGAGTGCTGGGATGTTTTATCTGCATTACTTTTTGTTGTAATTGAGCCTGCGAAAGGTTAATGAGTTTCTGCATTGAGGGAAAAACCAAACCAAAATAAACAAAAAACAAAAAAACAAACAAATGTAAGATTCAGCCTCTTGAGAAAAAAATAAAAAAAATAAAAAAATTGTAAGGTTAAGTTTTGTTTGCTGTCTGAGCTTTTGCACACAGAGAGATAATTAAAATGAAGCATATGATATGAGGGTGTTCCATCGTGCCTCGCGCTCCCATCACTGATAACTCAGATGATAGATGATAGAGAATTTTTTATCGAACAAATGAAGGAAATATAATTTTGGACCAGACAATTATTAATCTATCACAAATGTTGAAATTCTTTCCCTTTAAGAGATTATGTTAAGGGCATGAAAATCTACATATTTTCAAAACTGAGTTGGTGCTTTTTGAATGAGTAGTCGCTTTCAAAGATGGATAATGAAAAGCGTCACTGGGCTGAGAGGCAGTTGTAGCCTGACATCAAAGGCACTGCAGGTCAAGATTTTATTTAAAGGATTAGTTCAGCCAAAAATGAAAATTATCCCCTGATTTACTCACCCTCAAGCCATCCTGGGTGTATATGACTTTCTTCTTTCAGCCAAACACAATCGTAGTTATATAAAAAAATATCCTCTTCCAAGCTTTATAATTGGCGTGAATGTTACCTGAGATTTTGAAGCCTAAAAAAGCGCATCCATCCATCATAAAAGTAATCCATACGTCTCCAGGGGGTTAATAAAGGCCCCCCAAAGTGAAATGATGTGGTTTTTTTTATTTTTTAGAAAAATATCCATATTTTATAACTTTAGAAACTAGAATCACTGGAGTTCCGGCCGTAGAGTGAACTTTGACCCGACGCATGGCGTATTGACGAAAGCGGAAGCGCAGAATTATAAGTATATCAAAACGAGAATTTGCCCTATTTGTTTGAACCGCAAGACGTGTCTACTCCACTGATCTATATAGAGAACGTCTCGGGTTACGACTGTAACCCTTGTTCCCTTTCGAGGGAACTCGCGCTGCGTCGAGAATCGACACATTGGGGAACGAAATGCTGTGCCACTGCGCCACACTGAGAGATATACGCCCTGGTGTGAAGCAATCTGGCACACTCAAGATGAGAGAACTTGTGAACCCGGTCTTGAGGGCAGATCCAGACTGTAATGTCTTATGAAGGTGTGAGGGGAGGCCCAGCCTGCGGCATCACAGACCTCTTGAAGGGAAACTCCTGCTAAGAGAGCTTTAGAGGAAGCCACTCCTCTGGTTGAGTGTGCTCTTATTAGAAGAGGTGAAGGCAAACTGTGCGCCTCGTAAGCTGAAGAAATAGCTTCTACTGTCCAACTGCTGATAGTTTGCTTAGAAACAGGGGAACCCTTCATAGGTGACCCAAAGCACACAAGTAACTGATCCGACTTCCTCCAGCCCGAGGAACATACTGTTCTTTGAACATAGGCCTCAAGGGCTCGGACCGGGCAAAATAGATATAGCTTAGCTTGCTCATCCGACATATGCAGTGGAGGATGAAATGCCTGAAGAATTATAGACCGTGCCACATTTGTAGGCACCTTAGGCACATAGCCGGGTCTAGGGTGGAGAATGGCCTTACTCTGCCGGGAGCGAACTCGAGGCAAGAGGGAGCAACAGATAGCGCCTGCAGATCGCCGACTCTTTTTAGGGAAGTAATAGCGAACAGGAAAGCTACTTTTAAAGATAAAAAAATTTCAGACACCTCATCCAAAGGTTCAAAGGGTGCCAGGGATAACCCCTCAAGAACCACAGTCAGGTCCCACGTGGGGACCCTGGACTGGACGACAGGCCTCATCCTCCTAGCTCCACAAAGGAAACATACTATAAGTGGAAGGCAGCTATGGCCCATCAGAGAAGCGACTCTGGAGGAACTCCAGTACTGAAGCCATTGGGCAGTTAACTGGGTCCAACTGATGTTCTTTGCACCATAAGTTGAATACATTCCATTTGAATGCATACAGTTTCCTAGTGGAGGGGGCTCTAGAGTTTAGGATGGTCTCAACAACCTCAGTTGAGAGACCAGCATTTACGAGTTGGTCCCCCTCAGGGGTCAGACCCGCAGCTTCCACAGCTCCAGCCAAGGGTGAAATATTGTGCCCTCGGCCTGAGAAAGAAGGTCCCTCCTGATCGGGATTTGCCATGGAGGGCCTGCTATAAGAGCCATGATGTCCGAAAATCATACTCGGGCCGGCCAGTACGGGGCTACTAGGAGCAAGCTGATCCCGTACCTCCGGACCCTCTCTAGAACCCCTGGGAGCAGAGTGATCAGGGGGAAATGCGTACAGACGTTGCCTCGACCACGCCTGCACCGTGGCATCCAGTCCCAAGGGAGCTGGGTGAGTGAGGGAAAACCAGAGCGGACAGTGGGTGTTCTCGTGAGAGGCGAACAGATCCACTTCCGCCTGACCAAACTACCTCCATATTAACTCCACCGTCTCGGGGTGGAGTCTCCATTCCCCGGGCCTCAGCCCCTGCCTCGTCAGGATGGGACCGATGGAGCTGGCCGCTGAATGCTGAGAAAGGGCCGAAGCCGTCTCAACATCCTCAACCAGCTCCATCTGCGATCCCCATGAATGCAAGCGCCACGCTGCCTCGACAGACACGGGACCTGATCCACGGGGAGCGCGTGCCTGGCCTGATTCATCGAACAGGCTCAGGCGGGAGCGGAGCGTTCAGAGGGGCATTTGGTCACAGTTAGCACAGACAGTGCCCTCGAGCACTGCCCGTGCATGCTCCACTCCCAAACAAACAACGCAGAGCAAGTGTGTGTCACCCTCGTTTAAATAGCGATTTGTAATTTTCCTTACAAAAACGCATCGCTACCCAGCTGGCATTTTAACGTAGAGTCAGTGTTGAATCAACGTCAGGTGTCAGTGTTGGATAACCGTTGGATTTTGTTTAGATTTTGCAAATCTAATCAACGTTGAAATAGCAACGTCATTCCAACGTCAATCTAATCAACGTTGAAATAGCAACGTCATTCCAACGTCAATCTAATCAACGTTGAAATAGCAACGTCATTCCAACGTCACGTTTCTCAACATAGGTGATTTCGCCAACATTGAATCAATATTGATTTTGGTTTAGATTTTGCAAATCCAATCAACGTTGAAATAGCAACGTCATTCCAACGTCATGTTTTTCAACATAGGTGAATTCGCCAACATTGAATCAATATTGATTTTGGTTTAGATTTTGCAAATCCAATCAACGTTGAAATTTCAACGTCACTATAAAGTCCTGCTTTTCAACAGTTTATTTTGTTAAACTGTTTTCACTAAAGTATTGATCTGTTCAACAATAACACCAAACACCTTGAAATGGATACATAAACACTAAGTTTGCGGACACACAGTCAGCTAGGAAGAAGCCAATTGGTCAAAGCAAGACCAGGAAGAAGATTAATAAAGACATTTCACTGACGTAAGAAACGTGCTTTATTGCATGGCTGCAAGTGTGCCAACATTTCACACAACATCATTTTACACGTGCCGAACTTTAACCTTTAGAAAAACGGCCCAAACATTGGGCAACATTGAACACGGCTGGTTAAATCTTCCCTTCTTGTTACTTCTTTCTGCCACCGCCACCTATCCTCTCTGGTGCATATTTCAAGTATTTGGCCATGTATTCGTCTACTTTTGTTGTAGTTGTATCAAATGAGCTCAAGACAGCGTCTGATGAGGGGGGAAAAAACAGATCATTATTAGCAAACGTTAACCTCTCAAATTAAAATATTTTGCAAATATCAACTTCTGTGGAATTGCCAATGTTTCAAGTATATAAATTAGTATTTATCAATGTGCAAGGTCATTGATAATCATGTGCTTGGGCAAGCAACAAAAGGCAGTTGGTAGTAACCAGTGCTGCTGGTAGAGAAGTTAGTCTAGAGCCCAGAATGGAGTATTATATATAATATTAGAGCATGCTCTGTAGAGTCCTCCAACTAAAATGATTTCTTCATTTCTTATGAATTATTATTCTGCTTACTATATTCAATTATTTAAAACATTGTTACAAAACTACTATGTTAAAGCAAACTCACCACAGATTATCTTGTAGAGACTGGTCTTCATGAACCCGCAACCTTCCCACTTCTTCCTCTGAGGCTCATTATGGCCATCATTTTATTTGTCATAGTTCTGCCATGGTAAAAGAGATTTATATTAGAATATTATATTGCAATCAAGTTCATTATGAAAATGTAGCAGAGAGTGAGTAAGTGGGTGTGTGGGGGGAGTGCATGACAGTATATGACAGGGAACATCACTGTAAACTAATGCAAAAAAGGAACAAAGTTACTTACGCAGCCATTGACTTCTTCACATGGTCTGCAGCATCAACGCCTCCCAACGTCTTCAGATGTTTACTCTGAAAAGAACAAGAAACAAGAAATTAAAAATATAACCAGAAAAAGTGGTCAGTAGAGTCCAGACCTCCACAAAGCAGGCACATGATGAGAACGAGGAGTTTGTAGTGGTCACCATAGTGAACAAGCCAATTGTCATAATGAAACTTTGCCAGCACTTTACAAGATTAATTATTTAAAACTTACCAGTTCTACCAAAAAGACTCAGAAGGATTCTCGAATGACAGAATTTATTTTATGAAAGGATTATACAGACAAAGTAGATGCCCGACAAGCTCCGTCTCAGAGTTCTTTGGCGTAGGCCCCGTCCTCCGTCCGGGTCTGAAAGTTAGCTTGTAGGTCCTGCCTGATGATAGAGGCAGGGGCGGAGCCTACCCCCCCCCGACGAGTGGACGGGAGCCATTCTGGTGGTGGTGGGGAGGATGGGGGAAAACTTTACTACGACACCTGCAGGCAATAAAATGGAACGGTAAGATCAGTCTTTTATATTTGATGTCCGGCTGTGATTGGAAGCGTGGAATTGTAAATTAATGACGTGGCAGAGAAGTCTTTCCGGTAGAACTTTCGCTTACGCTTTCATTTCTACCAAAAAGACTCAGAAGGATTCTCGAATGACAGAATTTATTTTATGAAAGGATTATACAGACAAAGTAGATGCCCGACAAGCTCCGTCTCAGAGTTCTTTGGCGTAGGCCCCGTCCTCCGTCCGGGTCTGAAAGTTAGCTTGTAGGTCCTGCCTGATGATAGAGGCAGGGGCGGAGCCTACCCCCAAAAAGTAAGGAATATGAGATGAATTCCGTACATACCTATAAGGATTCTGAAAAGCATGCAGGAGAATTAGTAAAAATAGGAAAGACAATTTAGACGACTTCTTTATTGCTTATCTAAAGTGAGTATCCGTATGTGAGAGATTGAAATTACGAGATATACTGAGATAAAGATAATTGATTAGAAACTTAAACAAGATCGAGTGTGGGAATGTCACTATATATGTGAACTGAGCTTATCTTTTAAACATGAACAGAAGCCACGTCTGGCCGCGAAACTTGAGGTGGAGATTTTAAACGAAGCCTCGATAGGCTGAGATTTTAAGATGCATACATCCGGGGTTTGAAGATAGAGAGAAAATAAAATATAAATAAGAACAAAATGAAATAGCATATGCATCAGTCCCCGTCTTTCTTAAAATTAGGACCGCAATTGACCTTATATTTATAAATAAGGCTGTCGCACGGCGACTTTTCCTAGTAGCCACGATAGGCCGAGATAACATATTGGGATGATGGCAATTGGGATGATGGCAATCAGGGAAGCTACGATGTGCGTTAATGTAAAAGCCGCGATTGGCCATGAATATTTGACTTTGAAGTACAATCATAAAGCTCGTTCAATAGTGATGCCACGATAGGCTAATGCCTCGATAGGCTGATGCCTCGATAGGCTGATGCCTCGTTAGGCTGAGTTCATGCGTCAGAACCAAGATTAAATGTAATTTGCATTAATGAAATAGGCCACGATTGGCCGTAAAAATGGCTGTGATCGTAGGGTTTCAGAAGTCACGATAGGCTTAGACATATTGCAGCTATCAAAAATGAAAGTCAAGATAGACATAAGCGAGCAGGGATACGAATAACCTTGAAGCGTTAAATATGGTATTTTCATCAAAGCTATTCTACATTAATCAGCTATGGGCTGAGTTGACGTAAAGATCGAAATAAAGCAAGAAAGCCACGATTGACTGCGATGATCATGAAAGCTTGTTCAATAGTGATGCCTCGATAGGCTGATGCCTCGATAGGCTGATGCCTCGATAGGCTGAGTTCATGCATCAGAACCGAGATTAGTCGAAAGCTTCGATAGCATTAATATAATAGGCTACGTTTAGCCATAAAACAATGACAGTGATCATAAAATAGGTTCGTGATTGACCATATATCTATAAATGATGAGGGCTGTTGCCAGGGCGACTTTTCAAGGAGCCACGAGAGGCAGAGATAAGACATTGAGATGATAACATTCAGGAAAGCTACGATTTGCGTTTATGAATGAAGGCCGCGATCAGCATGAAATATTTGGCTTTAGGGTACGATCATGAAAGCTTGTTCAATAGTGATGCCTCGCTAGTCTGATGCCTCTCTAGGCTGAGTACATGCATCAGAACCGAGATTAGTCGGAAGCTTTGATAGCATTAATATAATAGGCTACGTTTAGCCATGAAACAATACCAGTGATCGTAAAATAGGCCCATGATTGACCTTACATTTATAATGATAAAGGCTGAAGCCAGGGCGACTTTTCCGAGGAGCCACGATAGGCAGAGATATGACATTAAGATGATTACAATCAGGAAAGCTACGATATGCGTTTATGAACTAAGGTTGCGATCGACCATGAAATATTTGCCTTTAGAGTACAATCATGAAAGCTCATACAAGTGATGCCTCGATAGGCAGAGTTCATGCGTCGAGAACAAAATTAAGTCGAAAGCTTCGATAGCATTAATGAAATAGGCCACGATTGGCCATAAAAAAAAATGGCAGTAATCATAGAATTTCAGAAGCCGCGATAGGCTTAGAATTATTGCAGCTATCAGAAACTAAAGTCAAGTCAAGTATATTTGTATAGCGCTTTTCACAATACAGATTGTATCAAAGCAGCTTCACAGTATTAAATTAGAATAATACAACTAGGTTTGTTTCTAGAGGAATTTATAGATTGATAAAATTTAATTAAATATCCCCAAAATATCCCCAACTGAGCGAGCCAAAGGCTTGCCAAAGCCAAAGAAAGAAAGCAAGCCAAAGAAAGCCAAAGAAAGAAAGCAAGCAAAAGAAAGTCACGATAGACATAAGCAAGCAGGGATACGAATAACCTTGGAGCGTTGTTATTATGGTATTTTCACAAAGCTTTGCTTCATTAATCAATTATGGGCTGAGTTGACGGTAAAGAACGAGATAAAGAAATTGACTGCGTGTATAACTAAACAGATTTAGCAGCGAAAAGCAGACGTATGATAGATGTATGGATCGTTAACCACCACCACTAGCGAAGAAAATTACCTCGATTATGGGTTGAGAGGGCTTGTTGAGCATTTAGTAGGCTACAATCTGAATATGAAAATAGGAAGAGTAGAGACCACTACGGATGGGAAGTCATAAAAGAAGGGTTAAATGGATTTAACTTTTCTGTAATGTTGCGGTTAAAGCATAAACAACATCTGCAAAGTTACAACGCACAAACTCAAGCATGGAAGACTTAATTTAAAGAGAATGCTTTTTAAGGACTGCAACAACGCTGAGAGGGACTGCGCAGCACTCCCTCTGGATTAGTGGCATCACAAACCCCAAAGTCACATAAATCCAGCTCCCGAAATATGATCTATAGCATATCAAGACAGAATGAGCCAATTAATGACTTGAAGACAACCACATAATTCATCAACCAACCATCCGGAAATGGGGTCTACATTTTGACGCTTCTTGAGTCTCTCCATCCTTGTCCAACTCGGGTTTGAACAAAGCTAAAAGTTTTGAAATGGTCTGTGAGAGGTAATCGAAGCTACAAAACGAGCTGTTGAAACTTCAGCCCTGTGCCGGGAGCAGCAGCCCGACTGCATCCAAAGGGGCAGACAAAAACTATGCGCTTTACTCACCCTCAATGACAATTCCAGCATAGTATATGAAAATATATTTACGACATTCCAAGCCAAACCCCTAACACACCATGGGGACACTGGAGACCCACCACACATTTCGTAATTGTAGACGAGGAAGGAACAACAGGCCGTGATCAGGATGGGAAATAAAGAAATCTGAAAAGAAAAGCGAAACATTATAAACAAATACTGCAGAAATATAAGCTTTTAAGGTGTAGGGAGCCACGCCTTCAGTGATATACAGTCTATCTGGATTGAGCAGAGCGACTAATTTACATGATCACTGTTAGAGGAGGGCAGGATGATGGATAAGGGTTGCTGAAGGGCAGAGCCACCTGAAGACTAAAGTGCGTAGCTATAGCAATGCAGTTTTTCAGGAATGTGCTCACGCGACCTTAATCATGAAATTGGAGACTACTGATTGCCAGATAAACGTCTCAAGAATAGCATGATCATCTAACAAGATCTGCCTTAGTGATGGAACCTAGCTTCGTTAGCACATACAACATAAGTTTTGCCACCACTTCGAACCCAAAAGGATGTTAGCAGCCGCTATAGGATAATTTCTGTGAAGCGTGATTTTTTTTTTTTTTTTTTTTTTGTAAAGTTATAATTTAACGGTATTAATTGCTGTTGTTTTATGTTTGAAAAATAGATAGTTATATTACAGAAAACGAGCTGAGATATAGGCCTACGTAAAATATATGCCCCCTTTGATCGGTCGAAGTCTGTATAAATCGAGATCTTCCCGGCGGTCGGGAAGTGAATGACAAAAACATCTCCGTAAATGCCGAAACAATAACGAATTCAGAGAAGGGCGTAAAACAAGTTGAATAGGTAGGCTACTGCTCTTTTAAGATGGAAGGCACTCTCACAATGGTGAGTGAGCAGATGAGGAGCGCGAGCTGTAATATATGGCATAACATATAAAGCCGATTTAATATCTTAGTTGCACTTATTTTGTTTTAATTCTATTCAGTAACCCAGTTGTTAGTTTTTTGCAACTGCCCATGAGTGCGTGGGATCGACAACTCTGAAAATAGATTACCACTGCGCTGTGGGATATCAGTTACGTGAATCTTAGTATACACTTGCTACAATCATTTCAGCGAGCTATCCGGCCCCGTTTAAAAAGCGTTACAATGTTGCGTTGCAGACTGCAGTATGTATCGGCAGTTTTTTGTTGTTTTTTTAAACAGTAGAGTAGCAAGTTAATATACTTACCTGAATTAAGTTTATTCATAGTAAAAAAGGGACATGTAAGCAGTGGCCGCTGGAAACGCGTACCTACGTAAAAGCCTTGAAAGTGGAACTTGAACTTGAAAGAAACGCTGTATGGAGATCGACTCTCATGAGATTTAAAGCTGCCACAGTCACACGCTTGTTTCTTACACGAGTGTGTCGCACTCGTGCATCGCGAAAGTTGCTGAGATCAAATCGACGATGTGTTTTTTGTTGTTATGTTTGGAATCGAAACGCGAGTAAGTGAACGCAGGCGTCTGTTTCTGCGAACTGAAAGGAAGCGTAAATGGCAGCTAAAACTTTACTACGACACCTGCAGGCAATAAAATGGAACGGTAAGATCAGTCTTTTATATTTGATGTCCGGCTGTGATTGGAAGCGTGGAATTGTAAATTAATGACGTGGCAGAGAAGTCTTTCCGGTAGAACTTTCGCTTACGCTTTCATTTCTGCTCCCTCATTCTTGTCCTCCAAGCGATTCTCTAAAGCTTCAAGCTCTTCTTCAGTGTTTGCCGGCTTCACTTCATAACTTGTTCCAGCAGATGAGGTGGCAACGTGAATTGTATCCTTGATTTTGACAAGGAGCTTAAGAACTCTCTTCTGGAATTCTAGCCAAAAAAAGAAGTGATTGATTATTATTTTTATAATGTATTGAGTACGCTCTACACCACAAAATCCAAGTTTTTTCATTTGCCCAATAAAAATGCACTGCAAAAACTCAAAATATTAACAAGAATATTTATGATATTTCTAGTCAAATCAAATGTCTATTTTCTATTCAAAAAAAACCTCATACACTTAAAATAAGACACCTAAAAAATAACTTGTATTTAGACAATTTTCACTAGAAAATTGTCACTAGACTCCACCAATGCGTGTAATTGTGCATTTTGTCGTCTCTTTTTTTTGTGATACATCTGGGAGTGTAAAATATAAAAACTAAATATTTTTAAGCCTAAATTTTTTATAAAGAAAATCATTCAATTTGAAAATAAGTCATAAAAACATTCAATCAAATGAGGGCTGTGCTCATCATTTTTTAAATAATATCTTCCACATCAACTTGTATTTAAATTTTACAAAAATGTAAATGATTTTTGTTTTAAGGGTTAAATTACTTTCAGATTCAAATAGATGGTTGGGTTAGGTATGGGGACAACTCACCGTTGAAGGAGACTTTCAAGTCGTGTTCTTCCAAATCTCTGGAAAAGAGAAGGAAGAAGAATTTGAAATCTCAACCTTATTTTTAAAGTTTGTGGATGGAAAGTGTGTCAATGTGCCGCGTTCGACCAACAGAGACATCCATAGCGCGCACACACTCCCTAGCACACAACGGCGGTTCGCGGTTAAACTAGTCTGCACGCACGCACGCGCACACACACACACACACACACAGATAACGGCGGTTAGCTAGCACACAACGGCGGTTCGCGGTTAAACTAGTCTCTGCCCATACACACAATATTAATTAACACAATACGTATTAATATACGGCCCAGAGTCAGGCACACACAAATTTATTTAGGAATTTTCTAGTTATAAAATGTGACTTCAAAACAATTGCTTACCGTTTGAGCTGTTACCCCCAAATTCACTCCGAACCGGTCCAGGTCAGAATCTGCCTGACGATGACGACACAGACCCACTTCGCGCATGCGCAATCGGGTGTTGTCTGGAACCGTCAGAGCCAATAGAATCACATTTGTGTGATGGACAACCGCCGTCCTCCAATCAAGCTCTTGTATTGAACGATATTCCATTTCAAAATGATCAATCAGACTGGAGTTGCTCTCAAAGTACGCTGGGAGATGTAGAAAGCGTCTCAATTATCTATTGGCTGATGTGTATTTATTTTTATTTTATTTATTTTTTTATTCCTTATGAAAACGTGAATTGTATCTTAATGATTTTTGTATTACAAGATCAATTTCTTTTTTCGGCAAATTGTAACAAATGTGTTATGCAATAAAAAAAAAAAGAAAAAAAAGAAAGAAAAAAAAAGATGTAACATTAGAAAGCGCTTTTATCACGACTCAACAAACGTTTAATTCAGAGTTGATCTTTCAACGTTGTATCATTATTCATGTATCAACACTTTTTCAACAGTTAATTGATCAGCATTGTTTGGATGTTGGAACGTTATATTTCTACTGATATATTTCAACAAAATGTTTAAAAGTCATGGTTGTAAAAAATAATGTTGATGTGACGTACAACTCAAAAATTTATTTTTATTTATATGTTAAATCCGTAGTGAGTTAACAACTCCACTTCAACTATTTAGTGTTCAACGTTGTTTTGACGTTGAATTAATGTTACTTAACAAACGTTTAATTCAGAGTTGATCTTTCAACGTTGTATCATTATTCATGCATCAACACTTTTCCAACAGTTAATTGATCAGCATTGTTTGGATGTTGGAACAACGTTATTTTTCTACTGATATATTTCAACAAAATGTTTAAAAGTCATGGTTGTAAAAATAATGTTGATTTGACGTACAACTCAAATTTTATTTATATTTCTATGTTGAATCCATAGTGAGTTAACAACACCATTTCAACCATTTGGTGTTCAACGTTGTTTTGACGTTGAATTAATGTTTTTTCATAAACTGACATTATTTCAACCACATTTAAACGTTTAAGGTCAGTCGAATGCCAGCTGGGTATGCTTTAGAAGGCCTTCATTAACCCCCTGGAGCTGTATGGATTACTTTTATGATGGATGTTTTTTGGGTTATTATTCACTCCCATTATAAAGCTTAGAAGAGCCAAGATAGTTATTTTTATATATAACTCCGATTGTGTTTGGCTGAAAGAAGAAAGTCATATACACCTAGGATGGCTTGAGGGTGAATAAGTTATGGGATCATTTTAATTTTGGGGTGAACTAACCCTTTAATGAATCCTAATAATTTATTTATTTAAAAATAAACAGTACTCAAAATATAAAACCTCAGGCAATTAACCCTTGTATGGTGTTCGGGTCTGTTGGACCCGTTTTCATTTTTTATCAAAAGAAAAATTATACAATTAATTATTTTTTCAAACTGAGACTCATTGGCCTTGGCTCATTTTCTGTGAGGAATATATATCAGAACACATTTTCAATGAAAACACACTGTACACCCCCCCTACACATTTATATTACACACAGGATGTTCGGGTCCACTGGACCCGGGGCTAATAAAAGTGTGGAAATTGAAGGTCCTGTGTACCTTTACTCTGTCCTCCTCCTGTCAGGGCCTGCTGTTAGTGTGTGTATGTTCTTGTATATGGTTTATGAGGACACAAATGTGTATAATGACATGGGTATTACAACGTAAACATGGTTTATGACGACATCTGTGTCCTCATACTAAAACATACTAAATGGTGTTTTTTGAAATTCAAAAATGCCAAAAGTTATCTGTGATTGGTAGGTTTAGTGGTAGGGTTAGTGTAGGGGGATAGATTATACAGTTTGTACATTAGAAAAACCATTATGCCTATGGAGAGTGACCGTACACCACATATCCAAGTGAGTGTGTGTGTGTGTGCGTGTGCGTGTGTGTGTGGGGGGGTGGGGGGGTGGGGGGGGTGTTTTCTGTGTGTGTGTTGTGGGTGTGTTGTGGGTGTGTGTATGTGTGTGCATGAGTGTGTGTGTGCGTGTGTGTAAGAGAGAGATTGTGTGTAAGTGTGAAAGAGTGCAAGAGTGAGTTTTGTGTTTCTACTCCTGCCATTCCCACACGAGGTTGCAATTCTTAAATGTGATCTAACAAAGGTAAAGAGAAAATATTAACCATATATGATGTTTATATTGCTTGTAATTGGGATGAAGTAAGCATCTGTTGAGTATTTTAACATAACATTTTTGATTGTGTTGAATTAAAAACCCAAAAATGCAGCGGGTCCACCAGACCCACGAACACTGGCTGAGTAACAAAAATATGAACACCACACAAGGGTTAAAAAAATCGGTAACACTTTATAATAATGGTCCGTCATTAATAAGTAACTATGCAGGAAGTAATGAAGGACTAATGAGTAGTTCTGCATTAACACTTCAGCTACTACTATTAACTAATTAAGAAACAAGCTTAACTAATCAGTAAGTAATATAAAATTTAGGAGATTATTCCTTATTAGGTAATCAATAATTACTTAATGAGATTAGCTTCATTAATAACTATTAACTAACTGACAAATTATAAAGAACATTATCGTGTGTCTGAGACGTAACCAGTCATCATTTTTACTATGAAAATAGTCATGAAATATCATTATTTACTCAAGTGTTACCTAGTCACTATGCAGGAACTACTAGTGATCTGGACCATTATTTTAAACTGAAAATTTTCACTTTAAAATAATGGTCCAGATCACAAGTAGTCCTTGACGAGGGACTAGGTAACACTTGAATAAGTAGTGATGAATTTTATGACCACGTTGGAGGTAAAAAAAAAGATAATTGCTAACGTCTCAGACACGATAATGTTGTGATTAGTAATTAATTAGTAATTCTTTTTAAGTTGTCATAATTATTGAACTTATTCAATAATTGAAGAACTTATTAGTTCTTAATGTTGCCAATCTCATTAAGTAACTATTGATTACCTAATAAGGAACTATCTTAGCCCTAAATTCGATATTACTTACTGATTAGTTAATATTGTTTCCATATTAGTTAATAGTAGTAGCTGAAGTGTTAATGTAGAACTACTCATTAGTCCTTCATTACTTCCTGCATAGTTACTTATTAATGACGGACCATTATTATAAAGTGTTACCAAAAAATCTTATCAACCTATATGTATATTTGAAATAAATATAACAAATACATACATATTTTGGATTCATTGTTTATTTATTTGTTGGTTTGTTTGTTTGTTATATTATGTCAAAAATAAATAAAAATAAAGACCTCTGGCAATTTTAAAAACCTTATTAACCTGGGTATATTTAAAAATGTATCAATACATTTATTTGTTGTAATGACTTTAATGCTGATTGTATTAAACTAACTGTAAATTATCTAATAATTATGAATATATACAGTATTAATAGATATTTAGTAATGAGAATTTTTTTTTTACAATTTTTTGTAATTTTTTTAGTTACGTTATTTTACCGTCATGTTACAGCAATGAAAAATGTATGGTTTCATTTTGGGATGATGTGACCAGGTCATGTTTACATTGGACTTACTCACCCAAGTATGCATATGTAGAAATCACATTTGCATACAAATAGTAAAGAATAAATAAATGACATTGATTGAAGGCTATAATTAATATATTAAGTGTGAGGTGCATGCCAATATAAACATCAAACATCCTATTTTTACCCCTCTTGCTGGTGTAGATTTTTTTATTTATTTATAAATACATTTATTGATACAATATATATATATATATATATATATATATATATATATATATATATATATATATATTATTATTATTATTATTATTATTATTATTATTATTTATTTATTTATTATTATTATTTTTTTCTGCTGCACTCATCTTAGAAGTTGCGTCTCTAAATTAATCTCCTTTAAAGCACCAACAAACAACTTGTCAACCACCGTGACCATCCCTAGCCTATAATCTAAAACTTCTGACTGTAAAAATAATTTCCAACACTTGGGAAAATAAATTACAGTGATTCTTTGCTGTTTATTACTTTTGAAAGCTCCAGATCTACACGTAGTCTTGATTTGTTGTGGATCAATATAATGGTTTGGGCAAATTCCCCTAATGCAATCATGCAAGACTATTTAGTGTGTTACTCAATGATATAACTGACATGGTCCAATTTCTTACATTTTGTCATTCACCATGAATGCAAAATAAAAATGAGCACCAACAAATTTGTATTTTTTATTGCTTAGAGGTTGTTCTCTTTTTCCCTCAGGATACTTAATGTAGTTCTTTAATAGAGTTGTAGAGTGTATTTAACATTAAGTTGGTCTTGGCTAATTCTCCTTAAATTCTTTATACACTTTTAAAAATAAAGTTTATTTATTGGCAGTGGTTCCACATAAACTTTCCATTGCTCAAAAGGTTCTTTGTAGTAGAAAAATGGTTATTTAGATTAGTAAAATGTTCTTCACACTAAGAAAAGAAAAAGGTCCTTTAAGAACTTTTCATTGAGCGTTTTTAGGGGAACTGAAAATGGTTATTCAATGGCATTTTGAACCTTTATTTTTCAGAGTGTATGGGATAAAAGTCAACACAAAGGACACAATTCTAAACATGCAATTGTTCACAATTGTATGTTGTGTATCCAGTATATAGAGGAATAGAGTATAGAGGTTGAATGGAGTTGTATCAAGTATAGAGGTATACAATTTAGCTCAGATTATTTGCCCTTAGAAGTATTAAGTGCTTTAGTTCAGTTTCTCAGTTCCACAGAGGAAGTAAAGTCATACGTGTTTGGAACGACATGAGGGAAAGTAAATGATCACAGAATTTATTTTTCTTTTCTTTTTGTTTTGGTGAACTAACGCTTTGAATCTCTCTCATCCATTGACAACACCTCTTCTCACTCTCTCCAGTCTGCTGTAATTTTTCCCCGCTGTCCTCCGTCTGTTTTTCCTGTGAAGACCCATTAAAGCTGACTTTAGGACATGCTGTGATTTGTTGAGGGTTGATCTCTGTTTTAGGTACACAGTGTTTCGAATAGAAAAGCTGACTCAGGCAATAAAAAGGAGACACGGACATAAGAGATGAACCTCTGTGGTCTGTAGTGGACCCTGCAATGATGTATGTATGTATATATATATATATATATATATATATATATATATATATAGTTTATATATAGTTTATATATATATATATATATATATATATAGTCAGTTTCTCCCTTTGTTTGCTCTGTGTATTTAAGCCCTCTGCTTCAGTGTGTTACTTGTCTTGTATTGTTTATCGTCGATGTGTACGTTGTCATTTCTCCCAGTTATTCTCCTGTTTGTTGTGTTTATTGGATTAAAGTCTGTATAAGTATATTTTTTGTCGTGCACTTCTTCACAGCCACCTATTCCGTGACACGCACACGCACACACACACACACACACACACACACTGATTCTCACTGATTCTTGAGATAAGGGACAAAACATGTCCTACACACAAAAGCATAAAAAATAAAGAAATGTATCAAAATTCATTAAGATAAAAACATATTTTAAAAGTTACATGTAAAGGAAATCTGGATATTCAGGACATTCATTGCTTTTATTTTTAAATCATTTTGTTAGTATAATTTTAAATGCATGCCTTATACTTGGTAATTTGGTAGGTTGGTTATTTAACCTGTCCTCAGCAATAGGTCACAATGTAAAATTGCCAAACAAAGTGTTTAAAAATGCAACACATTAAACAAAATATACATTTAAATTGAAAGGCAGAGATCTGTCATATATCAAACAGTACAAAAATTAAATCTGGAATTATTTGATAAATTTTATAGATTTTATAGATTATTTCTAATGACCTTGCTTTTATGGCTGATGCAGCAGTTTGTATTATATGGATATACATCACAAGCCAATCAAAATACAGTTCAGAAGCCATTGTGCATCAATATTGAGATGTGAACTTACTTTGCACCTGGAAATTAAGTATTATGAGAACAGTTCACGAAAATTTCAATTATCATTATTAAAAAAAAAAAAAATCTTAAATCAATAATGAGAAAACAGTTGTGCTTTATTGTGGAAACTGTGATAATATTTTTTTTTTTTTTCAGGATTATTTTATGAATAGAAAGTTCAAAAGAACAGCATTTGTTTTAAATATAAATCTTTTATAACATTTGAAATGCATTTAATGTCACTTTTGATAAATGTGTCCCTGCTAAATTAATTTGCTGGTTTTCTTACAATAACAACAATAACAATAATAATACAAATCTTACCGACCCAAAACTTTGGAATGGTACTGCAGGTGTATGAAGTCAACGACGACTGTGGTATCGGCCAGCACCACATAACCACAAAATTACTTGGTGCATGTCTAATTGCACACAGATCAGTTGATTTTGGCTTGCATGACCTCAAATGACTCCGAATGACTACATAGCTGACACACAGCATGAATAAATCAGTTCAGGTTTAATCAAATACACAGACAGACAGACAGACAGACACACACACACACACACACACACACACACACACACACACACACACACCACACATAGTACAAACCAATCAACAGCTATGAGTCTGAGCAGCTTCATTATTTGCAAATGATTTGCAGCCCTGACGGAAGCTTTGTGCGCTGTGAGGAATGCCTGGGGCAAATATTGGAAAGCTTCACTGTAATAAATAAGAAAATAAAAAAGAATGCATTAAAAATGCCAGAGCTCCAGTAAGTAATTTCATTTCTCTGTGTGGATGTAATATCTTTACTTTTTTCAGCGCTGTTATGGAATATGAGATGGGATGGCACTAAAATGAAATTGAGGTAAATTTGGAAATATCAGATTTAATCCATCTGCGGCAGCGAGATCACGGTGATCATGGGGGGATGCAGGACGTTTACGTCAAACCACATGATGATGTGCTGGGGGAACTCTGTCATTAATCTATCATCAGTGGAGGAGTTGTTTACGTTCCACATCTCAACTGTACAATTAAGACAATTGTTAGCCATGTCCACATCCGCCCTTGCCATTATGACACAAGCAGATTGCCATTGTTCCTGCATCAATGGAGAAGTTTTTTATGTTTCCACCTCTACAATTAGGAAACACAATCACATTCACTCAAGCATCATTCAAAATCAAAACAGTGAGGTTTTATGCAGTTCTCTTTCATAAGTTCATTCAACGCTGCGCAGCAATGGTGCAATGGGAACGCCCTTGGGGCGGTGCTGATTGTCTGAACCTGTATAGAATCACGCCAATTTATTGACTGATGGCGCGGGCGCCACCTAGGCAGCACTATGTCACTCATTCTTATAGTGAATGCATTATCTGATCCTCAGATTTTCTTCTTCAGAAGAACCAGTGTAACAGGCTCGTGCTAGTTAAATTATTTTGTTTTGTTTCGGTGAAGAACAATGGATCTTGCGTCATTGCCAGCCACAGGGCTCTTGCTTCATTGCAAGCGACAACCCGCAAGGTAAGTGTGTGAAATGCCTCGGCCTGTCGCGTGCACACAAGGCTATTTATGGGGCTTCTGGCTGCAGGTTTTGTGAAAATTTTAAACATAAAAACTAACCGACGCAAGGCTAATTTTCTTGCTTTGAGAAGGATTCATCCACTCTCCCCCGGATGTCGAGCTTGAGGCTATGAAGAACGAGCCGGCCAGCCGTTCTCCCCCTCTCTATCTCTCTCTCTCTCTTTCTCTCTCTCTCTCTCTCTCTCTCCCACGCTGATTCTCCTGTGGAATTTCTCCACGATTATCAGTCTAGAGGCACACAATGCCGTTTCCTTTGAAATGGAGGATGGATATTTATCTCAGTCTGATTCTGAGGATTTTGGGCCCGTGTCCGACGTTCTCCCACCTAGCGGCTAGGAAGTGTGGCCTTCTGCGGCATACACTGAGCTTGTGGACATGCTAACCCGTGGTACTGAGAAGCTCAACACTGAATGCCTACAAGCCTCGAGATTTTCTGTCCTCCAGGCTCCAAGCTCTATGAGCGTTTACTGCATGATCAATCTAATTCTCGCCCCATTAGAAGCAAGCTGCCATTTTTCAGCGATCTTCATCTATGAGATCTACGAGACCTCAAGATCCTGGAAGCAGCCTTTTTCCTGTTCTGCCAACCCGAGCGAGCTCATGCCTCACAGACGTTGCATCTGAGTCAGTCCCTCAATGTTGCGTTGTTGGTATGCTCAAATACTCTGAGTAGCATTCCAGCAGTTGAGGACATCACCTTTAAAAAAAAAAAACATCTCGGAAATCTCTTCCATCTCGGAAGTCTAAGCTCCCTTCTAAGCCCTGTAGGACCACTTCCAAATCCTACATGGCGACTGGCCAGGCAGATATGGCGATTCATGCCTTGGTCATTCTTCAGGCCTACCAAGCAGAGGTCCTTAAGTGAATGGATGAGCCCTGATGTTCCTGATCTTCTGTTCCATATCTGTTTCCCGTTGAGATGCACTCAAAATCAAAATCTGGTGTACCCACCGTCATGTGCACTCTACAAGATGCTAATGTTAAAAAAAAACAAAAAAAAAAACAGGGTCCTTCCATTTGGTCTGGCTGTGGCCCCACGGACGTTCTCCAAGCACATGGATGCAGCCCTGGTCCCTTTGAGACTCCAGGGCATCCGTGTACTAAGTTACCTAGACAAAGGGCTCATTCTGGCTCATTGTTTGGAACAGTGTTTGGACGGGCAGGCTTCTCTTGTGGCACATAAACTGCCTAGAGTTGTGAGCTGTCTCTCTGGCTCTGGATCACTTCCTTCCGGCCCTGACAGGCTGTCATGTTATTGTCAGGATGGTCAACATGGCAGTGGTGTCCCAAATAAATCACCAGGGAGGTTCGCAGTCGTGCACCCTGAACAGGCATGCGCACTGCCTCCTCCTTCTATGGGCTAAAGACAGGTTCCTTTCACTGACAGCAGTTCATGTTCCAGGAGCCTTGAACCTTGCAGTGGACATCCTGTTGAGACAGAAACTCAGGTTGGTGGCTCAGATTTGGAGCCTTTTTGGTGAGGCGGTAGGCGGACCTGTTTGCGTTCCAAGCCTCGACTCAGTGCCCCGTGTAATTCTTCCTGTCTCATCTGGGGAAAGATGCCTTTGTTCATCCATGGCCGGATTTGAGGCTATATGCATTCCCTCTGGCCAAGATAATCCCTGCAGTCCTTTGCAGAGTGAGGGAGAGCGGAATTGTTGGCTCCTGTTGGTAGCCCCATTCTGGCCATCCCAGGCGTGGTTTTCGGAGCTGAGCTCCTTGGTGGAAGAGTCCCCGTGTGAAATTCCAATCAGGAGATTTCAGGATTTGGTATCCTCAACCCGAGATATGGAGGCTGTGGGAATGGCCGATCAGGGGCTTCTGGTCTTCCTGCTAATGTTTGGGAGACCATTGATAACGCTTGTGTACGGAGCCCCTTAACCTGTTAACCTTTGCTAGTGCGCCGGCGCACTGAAGCGTTTTTTTTGGTTTAAATAGTTCAAAGTTACTATCAGATTTAATGTTATTACCTTGACAAACTATACATCATTAAAAAGATATGAGACTCAAGTTTCAGTATTTGACCACTATTGTATTCTGAAAAACTTATAGTGACAGTTATGTCTTAATTTGTGTCAGGAGTTATGTAATGAAATAATTAGTCGATACCTTTAATATGAATTATGAGCGTCAGCCGCTCCCATTCAGAAAAAAAAAATCCTGTGCTGTCGTCATGACAGTGCTTGACAAAACAACGTCCCTCAGGGCTTTTATCTCAAAAATGTGCAGATTTGGAGAAATATTGATAGATTCTCATAGGTTTACATCAGATTTCTATAGACAGGAATAATATTTATTGAATTTATACCAAATGCGTCGATGTAATAATTATGAGCGCTGGATACTCTGATGTACTGTGTTTTCAATCCATACCAGCAGCCTGAGGGTGCCCTACCCACTTGGAAATAACCTATATAAACATATATGTTTTAATATAGGTTTTGATATAGGTTTTTAATATATGTGACATATATAAAATTGGCCGTTTTCCTATATTATATGTACATCTATGTGTCAGGTTTCGTACAAACGAAGCAGGCAAGATGGTAAGTTTGATATTTTAATAGCAGAATGGATCGGACACAGCGTGAAAGGTGAGTAAACAGGAAGTAGATAATTGGATGAAGCTTAACTGAATGATAACAAAGTCTCTCTTTCTCTTGCAGATGCAGATGATGAAGATTATCTGAAGATGGACTGAAGATGGGCTGAAGAGGATCGTGAACGGTAGGTAATAGGTATGCAGGTAGGTAATGAAGAGAGTCTGTGTGTCATGGAATGACGTGTATAGACGAGACCAGACGAGGAGTGAAGGGAGAGTGCTGAATAGGGCTTGTTAACGAGGGAGTGCAGGTGATGATGATGATGGCTGATAGAGTGCAGGTGTGCCAAGGAGGGTGATGGGAAGTGTAGTGCACACACAGATGAGGAAGACAGACGGTGGATGTGACAATATGCACATACAGATGGTAACCAACCAGAATGCCTATTACCGCCGCGGCCGCGGTAAAAATAAGTCGCATTTCAAAGTTATTCGCGAAATGACCGCCAGGTGGCGCAAAGGGATATTGTGCAAAACAGCAGCAATTGCTGCATTTTTTTCAATTGCCATAAGTGGGGTTAATGTCAATTAACAGTAAGGATGAAAACTACAACTATGGTAAACATAATAGAACATTTTATAAGGCCAGAAAAATAGAATAACAAGTTAAAAATAGAGACAATAACAATACATACCTGTCAAGTTTTGGATTTGAAAATAAGGGAAATTCAAACTTGGACTACAGTAATTTTTATTTTAGCCTATTAATGCATTTTATAGCCTATTATTGATGCAGATATATTTGTCTAGTTCTGAAACTCTGTTACAACATAGTTTTTTGCTTATATTTATAAAATAAAATTACCATGTAGGCTATTTCCATTTTACACTAAGGAACAAATATATACAATGACTTTACTTATGTAGCCTAATAATTCCAATCATAATTTCAAAAGCAGTGCTGTTAATATATATATATATATATATATATATATATATATATATATGCTATATATTGAATTAGTGTTCGACAAACGTGTTCATTTGGATTTATTTTTCTCTTAACAGCTTAAATAACTTAATAGGCTACTCTGTAGTTTTTCGGTCATAGCTACAGATAAAAGTAGAGTAGCCTACATCGTTCAAAACTGTAAACTTTTATTCATATTAGGCTCGTCTCTGTCTCCGGGAACTACGGCGTCACAAAAATGAACCGAAAGCCACTTGCCTCAGCTCAGTCACGATACGAAATTAATCGGCTATGTCTAAAGCCTGATTATGAAATCCATATGAAACCGAGAGGTACAGAGGATCTACTCAAACATGTTTAGCTATCATGTGAGCGCTTCCCAATGAGGAAAGGACAAGGAAAGGGGGAAAATCTCGCTCTAATTAAATGTAGGCTTAATCGCCCTGAATTAAATTGTAAAAACAGAACAAATAAATGTATTTGTCAATGTTGCGATATTGTTTTATTTAAGTTCATAATTATTCTATAAATGTTATTTAGTTTAACAGCAGATCGAAGCACTGTGGTTCGAGATTTATTTGAAAAAACTTTAATTCACAAATCGCACCCTGGTTGTAAGGATTCAAAGATCCCTGTGGAATTTAATATTGAGTTTAACATTTGAGCGTTTTAATTCTTCAATTATTGAAATAATTAAATATTTAGTAATAAACATTTATGACAGAAATATTACTACATAGCCTAAATTATTTAATTCCTTCATTATCAACACTTTAATAGTCTATTGCTAATGTCTAGAATAGCGATTTAAGTGTGAATTGCAAACTCTTTGTTTTGCAGTCTCAAACTCAGATAGCCTGTGGGGGGTTTGGAGAACGCAGTAGCAGAAGTTGCTTTATCGTGGGGGTGCAGGACAAGAGGTGTTAATGTTCCGTCTTTCATATGGAGAGTGTCGGACAGCAGCCTGATGAGCAGGCAAAGGCAAAATTATTTTAAGGATAAATCTCCAAAAGTCTATATGTAGGCCCTATATTATTAAATTATACATATTGTAGTTTTATTTATTGTAGGCCTATTTAAAGGTTTTCCACACACACAATTTCAATTTAGTAGATACGAGCTCTTTAATTCGCGATCAATCTCGTTTTAAGGTGAATTCAGCAAGGCATGCTGTATTTTTGAAGCAACAAGGCTATTTGTTACAGTTTCTTCCTTTGTGATTTGTGTGGATGACACGCAGCGACATATAGGCTACAGTTTTATCAGCTGTATGATGTGTTTTTACCCTGAAATGTTTAATTTCGAGAAAGACACGGCGCGCGCAGTGAGGGAGACAAAATAAACTTACTAAAAAAAGATCCAGCGCGAGAGAGGCAAATAAAAACGCCTGTTCTTAATTTATGTTGCTTTGAACTATTTTCGTTTTCAAACTTAATTTTATTTTTATTTTAAATTTTCATTGTTTATTTTTTTAATTGAAAGCAATACTGTATTGAAAGTATTTTTTTTTTCTGATTTGTTCGATCTGTTTTGAAAAATGTCTTCTGTTGCTATGGCCGGGTATCACTGTCTGTCAGTCATCTCAATTTCGTGAATGATTCACAAAAAAAAAAAAAGAAAAAAAGAAGCAGATTAAAGCAAATTTATGTTGTAATGTACAATTGATAATTAAACAAGATGCTTGACTTTAATAAACAGAATAGATACATATTTAAGCATCAAGAATGGAAAAAACATAAACACTGTCGCTACACTGAGATTTGATCTCAGATCTCTTGAAGCTCCGAGAGGAACATGTTGTTACATTGACCACAGAGCTATCATCTGAACACTTTTTTTTTTTCATTATTCAATTTAATTTCAGTAATTTCAGTATTGTGATTATGAATTCGTTCAATGTTTCATTTGAATTGAGTTGCTACCAGCTTTCAATCGCTCTCAATGAGCCGCGCGCGGCGGCAGATTAGGCAGTAGAGAGAATAAACTGACACTTTGCAAAGTCTGTGATTGTAGCGCCTCTTAACGGTAAGAGGCTGCAAATACACACCCGCAATTTATCGCCGCGGGAACGGCGGTGGTAAAAGTATTATTCTGGTTGAGTACCATCTGTATATGCACCTATATGTTCACCTATATGCACCTATATGTTCACCTATATATGCATCTATATGTTCACCTATATGCACCTATATGTTCACCTATATATGCACCTATGTTCACCTATATGCACCTATATGTTCACCTATATATGCACCTATATGTTCACCTATATGCACCTATATGTTCACCTATATATGCACCTATATGTTCACCTATATGCACCTATATGTTCACCTATATATGCACCTATATGTTCACCTATATATGCACCTATATGTTTACCTATATATTAGTAAAATTATTAAAATCCATAGCTACTAGGCCTACACTGTAAATCCCGTATACAAACGGTAAATCTCTGGCAGCAAAGTTTCCAGACGGATTCCGTTAAATTACAGCAAATAACCATTTCACAAAATTACAGGCAAAAAACGTGAAAATACAGAATTGACTTTACAGTCAAAATTAATTAAATTACTGTACATTACTGTTGATAATGGCTTATTAAACCGTGAAAAAACGGATAAATGATGTCAAATTACATTAAAAAAAAACATTAAACTTTCAAGTTAAACTGTAAATTTAGGGTTTTATAAAGTTATTTTATAATAATGCTGTCTATCTACAGTAATTATCTTTTAATATATAGTTTTTCTGTGTATAATAACTATGAAGTTATGTATAAAAATGCATTAAGTACATACATTCAAATACAAAGTTTGTATATTTACAGTTTTCATTTTTGCATTTCCAATTTCACAACTTTGACCAATCTCTAATTAAGTACTTAATAATAGAAAATGTACAGTCAATTTCTGTTAAATTAATTAAACGTATAAGTACAAAATACCTGCACATTTACAGTATTACTCATTAAACAAACACTGAACATCAAGATATGTGAATGATAGGAAATACAATCTTAGTATATAATTTAGAACATGTAAAAATATCTACATTAAAAGGCAATTGCTGTATGCCTTTATACTCTAATAGAACTTATTTTACACATTTACAATTACATTTTATCCAAAGTGACTTAAAAATTAAGAGAACAATAGAAGCAACAAGTGCAGTGACAAGTCCCAGTTAGTGTAGCACAGTACACAAGTTTATTTATTTATTATTAAAACAAAGATTTAGTATTATTGGGTCAAGTGTTTATGAAAAGATGGATCTTTAGCAGTTTTTTGAAAATGTGTTAAGTTGGGCAGGTCACTCCACCAGCAGGGAACAGTCCAGGGAAAGGTCAGTGAAAGTGGTTTTGTGTCTCTTTGGGATGATGGCACCACAAGGCGCCGTTCACTTGCAGAACACAAGCTTCTGGAGACACATAGATCTGAAGCAGTGAGTTTAGGTCTTGCTGCTGCAGCATCTGGATCAGTTGCAGAGATTTGACTGATGCTGGAAGGCCTGCAATAGTCCAGTCTGGATAGAACAAGAGCTTAGACAAGGAGTTGTGTGGCTCCGATAGGAAGGGCCGGATCTTTCTGGTGTTGTATAAGGTAAATCAGCAGGATCGCATGGTTTGGCTGAAAGTGAAACCATAAGCAGTTCTGTCTTGGCAAGGTTGAATTGAAGGTGAAGGTCATTCATCCAGCAAGAATTTTACTGTAGCAAAACCAAACCTTGTGCAGCTCCAGTGGCCTCACAAGGATCAAATGAATATTCACATGGGAAAATATAGTATAAAACAAATTTTCTGCCACTTTTAGTGCAATCATATGGAATCAGAAGACTCTGCCATTACAATATTTTAAATGACTTCTTCCCATACCTTGTTTGCCATGATCATTCTGCTTTCCACTTGACCTGAAATCACACACAAAAAAAAAAAATATATATATATTTTTTTACAACTATTACATTTACACATGTCAGAATGTTCCACTGGGACAATGCAAAACCTCAACTGACTTTATAAGCCTAATATATGCACACATATGCATTATATAGCTAGGTGTTGGCAAGCATGCAGCCAGAATATGCAATTTATCATGTGGTGTTCATATTCTAGCCTCATGTGTTTTCCTGTATCATCAACAAGTACAGTATTTACTGAATTCGTTTTCTTAACGGTCTTGATAGCCACGTTAACCCTTATGAAAATTAACTATGGTTTAACAAAAAAAAAAAAAAACTTGGTAACAATAGGCCTATTTGTAGTTTAACTGTGGTTATTAAAAATGGTAATAAAAATCCGCCAAAAACGTGGTTACTATTTTTTAAGAGAAGAGTTTTCAGCTTCTAGACAGTGTTTAAAAATGTCCCGCCATTTAAGAGATTGATTTACTGACAGATACTATCGCGTATTAACAAAGATTTTATACACAATTAAACGGACTTTATGTATAACAAGTCTACGGAAGCTTGTTTTAGGTCTTTTGAGGTGTGGGTTCAACTGATCTTTCTTAAAACAGATGGAAAATGTAAAGATGCATGCTACATTTTCAGTGTTTTGCCTCCAGCTCTCGCCAGTTAACTGAACATCATTTAAAATGCTAGCGTTAGCTTGAAAACTGTAACGTAAACTTAACACAAATGTAATATAAAATATCGTTCACATGACTCTTACCTCAGCCGGTGATCGGTTGGCATGATGTCCGCTGTGACGTACCAGGCTCACTGAAAAGGGCGTTATTTACGAAGAATCCATGACATTATATAGATCAGTGATCCAAACGGACTGACTGACAACAGGGCTCCTGCTCACAGCTGCTCTCGACGAATACGATTGCTTTGAGCCCCTGTTAATCTCACAATCCACTTCACGAGAGTAGACTGAATTCAAATCTCCCGCTTCGCTTGCCCTTGATACAGATCAGAGAATGTCTAATAGGAAGAGAACTGGCACTCTCTGCTTACTTCCGGTTTCTTGACTGGCTGCAGTAACACGTCTCTGTCCATGCGGGGGCGCTCGCAGGCGAGTGCAGAATGAATGGAGGTCTATGGCGAAATACCCATCAAAATCCACTTTTCTCAGGATATAATTTTTTGTCTAGTAATTTGAAAGTTGTATTCGAAAGGAGATGCAAAGAAATTACACATTGCTGGGTGTTAGATTTTTTAGAGTCACTTATTTGCTTTAAAAAGTCTTTTAAAATGTCAATGACGTCACACACATCGTACGACCAGAGATACTGCTTCACGTCAATCCTTCAGTCGCTTTGGTGCTTTCGCGCTCTGCACTTTATTTTCTCTCGAGGCATCGACAACACAGCTGAGACAGGTAAATACACGTGCTAAAAGAGTTTTTGTTTTGTTTGTTTCTGGTCCCGCTTCGGATGTCACGATGCCATCAAGTGGTATCTCTGGTCGTAATCAGTCCTTCACTGACCAATCAGCGTTCATTAGCAGAATGCTAGCGTGTTATGGGCAACAACAACTCAACCTGTAAGAAATCGAAAGGACATAAGTACTCGTTCATTCAACTTTCGACCTATAACCCATGTTGAACTTGCAAAACCTACAATAAAATCTGAGATTTCTCAACGGCAATCGGGTGAAAGAGACACATTTAGCCGTCTATCCCCATAGACTCCCATTCAGTCTGCACTCGCCCGCGATCACCTCCAGTGGAATTCTGATGGAACTGCAACCTAGATCGATACAATGGGGCTAATAGGAAGTGCCAAGGCTCTCCGTAGACGGGCTCTGTACAGATCCAAAGTCGTCTAATCAGCTAACCGTTGTGGGCGGGACTAAACAGCGGAAACGTAATGGCGGCGAATTTGAATATGCGTCATCGCGCGCGCGCACACACACACACACACACACACACTGTAGCCCTGAATGTGCAGCAACGGAGATTTGGAAAAATATTAATAAAATATACATGAAATTATGGGAGAATAAGACAATGAAATAATGATCAAAATGAGCATCTACTTGCAAGACAAGATTAAAAGACTATAGCCTATGCAATAAAAAATAATTCAATACAGGTCTACTGTAGCCTATGTAGGGTAGGCTACTGTATGTACAAATACTATTATTTAACCTTAAAAAAACTCACTTTAACCCCCACATGCTTAATAATCTGTAAGGACAACATAGATGCAGATTTCTGCAGTTATACCTTCTTTTCTTTGTTTTCTAATTTCACAGAAAAAAATCTGTAAAATATTACTTTGTAAAAATACAGACAAGTTCCTTTTAAAAAACGTAAAATTGATGTAAAACCAAAATACAAGCAATTACCTGTAAATTTCATAGTGGACCTTTAAATTACAGCAAATATCTGTAAAATAACAGGCATTGCATAATGACAAAACGGTAAAATTCTGTAAAAAATACAGACCATTACCTGTAAAATTACACTTTTTTTACAGTGTAGGCAACATAAATAAAACCCCAAAATGTAGAAATTTACATTATTTATTTACTTAAGAACAATCAAATAGTACAAGAACAAAAATAAGACAAAAAACTGAACAGAAAAAAAACAAATAAAACAATTTATCTTTTTTATCTTCTCAGCTCTGTGAGCTTCAAATTGATAGATGTGCCTATCTGAGCTAGGCATCATGTATGACAGTTGCCAAAGTGAGATATGAGCTACAAAATGACCATCCTGCCATGAGCTATAGGAGACATAACTTGTATGTACATATTGGGCTTATATGTGGATATAAAGAAGCAATACAGGAGACCTATATGGCCTGTATATGCACATATATGCATCTCAATTTTGCCTATATGTGGCATATATACGCATATATGCAGCATATATATTATCATATACAGTGAGGAAAATAAGTATTTGAACACCTTGCTATTTTGCAAGTTCTCCCACTTAGAAATCATGGAGGGGTCTGAAATTGTCATCGTAGGTGCATGTCCACTGTGAGAGACATAATCAAAAAAAAAAAAAATCCAGAAATCACAATGTATGATTTTTTAACTATTTATTTATATGATACAGCTGCAAATAAGTATTTGAACACCTGAGAAAATCAATGTTAATATTTGGTACAGTAGCCTTTGTTTGCAATTACAGAGGTCAAACTTTTCCTGTAGTTTTTCACCAGGTTTGCACACACTGCAGGAGGGATTTTGGCCCACTCCTCCACACAGATCTTCTCTAGATCAGTCAGGTTTCTGGGCTGTCGCTGAGAAACACGGAGTTTGAGCTCCCTCCAAAGATTCTCTATTGGGTTTAGGTCTGGAGACTGGCTAGGCCACGCCAGAACCTTGATATGCTTCTTACAGAGCCACTCCTTGGTTATCCTGGCTGTGTGCTTCGGGTCATTGTCATGTTGGAAGACCCAGCCTCGACCCATCTTCAATGCTCTAACTGAGGGAAGGAGGTTGTTCCCCAAAATCTCGCAATACATGGCCCCGGTCATCCTCTCCTTAATACAGTGCAGTCGCCCTGTCCCATGTGCAGAAAAACACCCCCAAAGCATGATGCTACCACCCCCATGCTTCACAGTAGGGATGGTGTTCTTGGGATGGTACTCATCATTCTTCTTCCTCCAAACACGTTTAGTGGAATTATGACCAAAAAGTTATATTTTGGTCTCATCTGACCACATGACTTTCTCCCATGACTCCTCTGGATCATCCAAATGGTCATTGGCAAACTTAAGACGGGCCTTGACATGTGCTGGTTTAAGCAGGGGAACCTTCCGTGCCATGCATGATTTCAAACCATGACGTCTTAGTGTATTACCAACAGTAACCTTGGAAACGGTGGTCCCAGCTCTTTTCAGGTCATTGACCAGCTCCTCCCGTGTAGTTCTGGGCTGATTTCTCACCTTTCTTAGGATCATTGAGACCCCACGAGGTGAGATCTTGCATGGAGCCCCAGTCCGAGGGAGACTGACAGTCATGTTTAGCTTCTTCCATTTTCTAATGATTGCTCCAACAGTGGACCTTTTTTCACCAAGCTGCTTGGCAATTTCCCCGTAGCCCTTTCCAGCCTTGTGGAGGTGTACAATTTTGTCTCTAGTGTCTTTGGACAGCTCTTTGGTCTTGGCCATGTTAGTAGTTGGATTCTTACTGATTGTATGGGGTGGACAGGCGTCTTTATGCAGCTAACGACCTCAAACAGGTGCATCTAATTTAGGATAATAAATGGAGTGGAGGTGGACATTTTAAAGGCAGACTAACAGGTGTTTGAGGGTCAGAATTCTAGCTGATAGACAGGTGTTCAAATACTTATTTGCAGCTGTATCATACAAATAAATAGTTAAAAAATCATATATTGTGATTTCTGGATTTTTTTTTTTTTTGATTATGTCTCTCACAGTGGACATGCACCTACGATGACAATTTCAGACCCCTCCATGATTTCCAAGTTGGAGAACTTGCAAAATAGCAGGGTGTTCAAATACTTATTTTCCTCACTGTATGTGCATATATACTGTATATATGCAGCATATATGTGCATATAAACTGCATATAGGTTTCATATATGCGCATATATCCTCATATAGGTTCTTTCCATGTGGGTATGCACATGTAGTCCATATATGGAACACATGAAGAAGTGCCATAATCATGTGACATTCCAGGAAGTCCCTGACACAAACAAAGCTAACAGAGATGGCTGTAACATGCAGATAGAGACGTTTTGAAGACAATAAACATGATTGCAATGATATTTGATTTACCTGTGTTTTTCGAGCCATGTCAGGTATTTTCATAATAATAGATTATATTTATAATGTAATGCTAATCGATATAGACTTTATCATCGTGCAGAATACTATAAAATAATATATTTTCTGTCTGATTTTTTTTTTATCTGAAGCCAAGTCAGATCACAGAAGGTTATTTAAAACACTCGACTTGCGTTATAAAGTAAGTTTGGAGCACAAACATGGTTTTAATCTCATAAATTGTCGTGTATTGATGGTGTGCTTAGCTAACATGCTAGCTAGCCCTAGGTGCACCTGCCACCAAGCTGTTATTTTTATGATTTTTTTTTTAAATAGGAATGCTTACTGAAATGTTTCTTTTTTCAAGAAGGGCATTTGATACAGTTTCAAATGTGAAGTGAGAACTTTGATAAAATAAATGAGGGATTGAAACAGCGTGAATAGCCAGTTGTTAGTAATTATAATGCAGACAAAAGAAAAGCATATTTACAGCCATAACCAGGCCGGAGAGGTGTGAATGTGTGCATTGGAGACTGAGACTGAATGGGGCTCGTTTGCACCACAAAACTATAGAGACAATAGACTGAATAGATGCTTAGAAGATGACAATAAACATCAGTTTGCATTTTAGAGTCTAATCAAAATAAAGTCATATGACATGATCTTGAAAACATTTAACTAAATACAGAGTTTTAGACTTATCATCTTCAGATTTTAAATATAACATGGTCAGACATGTGGCTTTAGCTGCAGTGCATTTCTAGATTGATACAATGCCAACTTCAATTTTATTTTCATGAAGATGTTTTATAAAAATAAATTTCTTATAACTTTACACAACTTTGAAGCTATTTATAAAAATTTTTTTTCATTATGACAATAATTAATTCTACATTTACAATAAACTGCCAGCTGTCAGCTTGCAAATGAGATCATACTTGTGCTTTTAGTACAAAGGGTTCATGAACTGTATCTGTTTCAGTTTGGGTATGCCATTTCTGGGGAATTTTCAAAAGTGGGGTTGCAGCGTAACAGGTTAAGGGACATAGTGTGGGAAAAATTTGGGATGGGAGAGTATATTTTTTTTTTAAATGTGGCGTTCACCCGAGCAACCTTGCGTTCCCTCGCAAAGATATTTGAGTTTCCTTGCAAAACTTTTGCATTCCTTGGCGAACATATTTGTGTTCCCTTGCAAAGTTGTTTGCGTTCCCTCACAAAAAAAATATTCTGAGCTCGGACAGACACTTCCTGTTTAATGTCCCGCTGGCAGTGTTTCAGACAGCTCCGTACGTTGACAATTGAGTGTTTCATAGTGTTTGAACTTGGATTCAAATATAAAGAAATGTGGTCAGTGAGTGCTTAGGAGTTAAGTAAAGTTGGCAATATCTTCACAGATTCGAACTTCCAGGAACAATATATTCGTGAGCTAAATGTTGTTAAAACACAAATGATACCTACAGTATTTACAATCATAGTAATGTAGACAACGAGCCACAACCCAATTTTCCTCAAAACGAGCTTTATAATATAAATTGGTCTCTAAGCAGGCGGCTGAGAGACAAGTCCGAATAAGGGACCATCTGTAAAGTGCAAAACCCTTTTGCACATTTTATATTATGAAAAATATTCAATAACTTGGTAACACTTTAGAATACTGTATCTTACTTACTGCATAACTAATAAGGAATTATTGAAGAACTAATAGGTAATTTTTCATTAACTACTTCTTCACTACTGTTAACTACTAAGGAAGATGTGTTAACTAATCAGTATGTAATAGAATTTTATGATTGTGTTAAGTATCAGTTAGTTAATCAATAACTAATGAATTATGTCATATATCCTGAAGAACTACTATTAATTATCTACTAATTAAGGTTCAAGAAAAATAACTTTGAAGTAACTACTAATGAACAGTCATATACAGTAGTTACCGGTACTACAATAATCCAATTTTGTTTTTTAGACAGTTTTAGTCATTCAGCACTAATAAGAAAGATAGCCTAAGTGCAGACATTTACCTATAGGCTATATATTGATCAGCAAATAAGCAAACTTTTTATTTCATTAGCAAGACTACATTTTACAGTGATTTGGTGATCAAGACTAGAGTGCGGGCATTTGCATCCTCTTCTGGAGAGTTCTCAGTTTTCAGAGATTTTCAGATAGGAAATGAACACACAGATCGATTAACCTTGACAAAAACAAAATAAAATAAGCTAATAAGTATTAAGAAATGTCCTTATCTGAAATAAAGGAAGATATCATCCTACCCTAAACGAGTCATTGTCATGTATTTTACAAAGGTTAAGATGATTACGTTAATAGTGTTTTTTTTTTAACAGTAAGTTCGATTTGAGTGGGAAGTATGTGGTAATTCTTTATTAATTACTAATGGGTTCCCTATATTTTCACTTTAGAATACTGTTTCAGGTTCTAAGTAATTCCTGAAGAATTATCTAATAATTATTTATTAATTACTAATAGGTTCCCTATATTTTCACATTTAGAATCCTGTTTCAAGTTATAAGTAGGCTAATTCCTGGATAATTATTTGGTAATTATTTATTAATTACTAATGAGTTCCCTATATTTTCACTTTAGAATACTGTTTCAGGTTCTAAGTAATTCCTGAAGAATTATCTAATAATTATTTATTAATTACTAATAAGTTCCCTATATTTTCACATTTAGAATCCTGTTTCAGGTTATAAGTAGGCTAATTCCTGGATAATTATTTGGTAATTCTTTATTAATTACTAATGGGTTTCCTATATTTTCACTTTAGAATACTGTTTCAGGTTCTAAGTAATTCCTGAAGAATTATCTAACAATTATTTATTAATTACTAATAAGTTCCCTACATGTTCAGTTTCCCTCGTTGTTGCCTCAAATACATGAATTTACTCAATGGCATTCTATACAGACATACAGCGATACAGACACACACAGTACTGTATATACAATATAAAAACTAATCTGAGGTTAGTTAAGGCAAGACACTTGAGTGGGGTTCCTTTCTGAAGTTGATTTCTTACAGAACACACTCACAAAACCACATAGGCCAAAACCTCTTTAACATTTATATGCATTTGTTAAAATTGTATTTTCTTCTATTAATAACATTAGTAAATAAGGAAGGTCACAACTCAATGTAGTTTTGTATGACTGTTCATTAGTTACTTCTTAGTTATTTTTCTTGAACCTTAATTAGTAGATAATTAATAGTAGTTCTTCAGGATATATGACATAATTCATTAGTTATTGATTAACTAACTGACACTTAACACAAATTAATAAAATTCTATTACATACTGATTAGTTAACACATCTTACTTAGTAGTTAACAGTAGTGAAGAAGTAGTTAATGATAGAGTAAGATACAGTATTCTAAAGTGTTACCAATAACTTCACTGTAACAGACCAAATTCCAAAGTGTTCAAAGTACACATTATATTATTATATGTTCAATATCAACATTATATTGAAGAAAATTTGGTTGTAGCTCGTTGTCTTACTATGATTGTAAATAATAGGTGTCATTTGTGTTTTAACAACGTTTAGCTCACGAGTTATTGATCCGGGAAGTTTGAATCTGTGAATATATTGCCAACTTTACTTAACTCCTTAGCACTCACTGACCGCATTTCTTCATATTTGAGTCCAAGTTCAAACACTATGAAACGCTCCATTGTCAACGTACGGAGCTGTCTGAAACACTGCCAGCGGGACATTAAACAGGAAGTGTCTGTCCGAGCTAACAACAGTTTTTGTGAGGGAATGAGGAAACCCAAAAGTTTTGCGAGGGAACGCAAATATCTTTGCGAGGGAAAAGCAAAGTTTCTCGGGGGAACGCAAAAGTTTTGCGAGGAACGCAAAAAATTTGAACAATATTTTTTTCTCCCATTCCAAGTTGAAGTTGTGCGCCTTTTACTAGATGGCTGTATTTTTCTAAGTGGAAGGTCTTTGAGTCTTGGTGTACAGCTCGTGTAGTGGATCCAGTCAGCTGCCCGGTTGGTTCATTGCTAGAAATCCTGTGGGATAAGTTTGCGGCAGGAGCAACTGCGACTAGTTTGAGGGTTTATGTCGCGGCTATCACCGCACGTCAGAAGTCAGATGAGATCCCCTTAGGTAGACTCTGTCTGGTCTCTTCATTTATGCGTAGAGATAGACGCTTGAGGCCTGTCTGTCCTGTTAGTGTCCCCACCTGGGATTTGTCGGTTGTTTTGGAGGGGTTATTGGAACCTCCTTTCGAACATATGGAGTCAGTTCCTGACTGTCAAGGTGGTGCTTTGGTTAGCTTTAGCCTCTCTCAAGCGTATGGTGGATCTGCAGGCTGTTTCTGTGAGTAGACCTTGCATGCAGTTTGCCCCGGGTCTTGTAAAGGCGTTTCTGCGACCTAGGCCTGGTTACCACACAAAGATTCACATACTCATAATTAGGAACATACTCTATCTGTTTTCTTTGTAAATCAATATAGTCAAACAATGTAAGTTTATAAGACAGTATGTAAAACTATGTGAAGAAGGTGTTTAATAGACAACGTAAAAAGAGTAAACACTACAAGCCAAGTATACTAATAATTATATCTCGATCAAATGAAATATAGTCAAAAAATCAAAAGAAGAACAATTTAACTTAAATATACTTTACTTATACTGACAGAAATGTCAAAGTATATATCTGGAAAGAACATAAATTATATTTCCGAGAAGTAAATAAAAAGTAGACTGAATATATACTTCCTTATTTACATTTAAAATAAGTATACTAATAGCACACTTGAACAAACATGTTTTTTTGTTTTTTTTTTTTGTAAGGGGAACATCAAGTCAATGTTCATAGTCTTGACAGTTTTTTTTTTTTTTTTTTTTTTTCTAGTTGCCTTCAAAACTTTGTTGAGGTTCACAGTTTCTCTCTCCCTTATTTGCCTGTTTGTCTCAATTTCCTCATTTATTTTTAAGTGCAGAGATGATCATGCATGTGAGTGGAGAACAGCTCTGGTGACACTTTAGTAATATAACTGCTTAAAATGCATCTATGAGATCTTGAATATGTGGAAATAAGATTCAAATAAGACATGTATAAAACTGCCGGCGATGAGTCATACAATCTTCTCCAATGTACTACTGTTGAACATGTTGTTGGGTTCTGCAGCCCTTTAACACAACTCCACTATTACCTCTAATCACCACGGCTGAACTCTTACCAAATAACAACCATTACTGATCAGCAATGACCAAGAGAGCACAATTTCCTCATTTAGTTGGGACTTGACCCTGTTCATCCAAGCATCCTTCACTTCTCTTATTCTTCAGCTCTCTCTCTCATTGTTTTTTTCGATGAGTCACAACCATAAGAAAGGGTCGGGCCCTTTCTCTCCTCCCCCCTGTCTTTTGTCTTTCTTCCTCCCATCTCATTTAGAAGCAGCTACGCTTCACTCCCCTCACCGAGTCCCACAGGCAATTTAGGAAAAGTAGGCCAAAATGAAATATGGCCTCAATAAAAAAATCCCACAACACTTCAAATGCACATTGGCAATAAAACCTGCACAAGTGTATACATGGCAGGACACTAAACAGCATGTTAGTTGGTTAAGTGTGTTATTAGGAGATAGCCAGACAAGGTTTCCCCCTCCCACAGGTCCTAGGTCATCACTACAAAGCTGCTGCAGACATATACACTGATGCATGATGGGAAAATCTGACCTGAGATCAGCAGATCAGTGCAGTCCCTTCCCTATTGGCTGGTCAGGCTGGGATGGTGCATTAACAGAGTCAATGTACCTGCATTTTTTCCACTGAAGCACATGGACAATAATATAACACAATAAGATAAGCAGACAACAACAACAACAACAACAACAATACAACAGGGCTTGTTTTTTATTTTTTTTATTTTTTTTTACTAGCGGATCATTACTATTTTTTGACTAGTTTTGACAAGGAAAAGCTAGAAAAGCTTAAGCTGGTAGCTGCATGTTTCACAAGACTATCAAAGTGAGTGGCGCTAAAAGTGTGTTCAGTTTTATCTGAAAAGGATGAATGAGAATCTGGCAATATTGTATTATGTTGGTTGTTGTGTCTATCACGACAGTTCAGAAATGAAATGTCCACTGAGTGGCACTAAAAGATTAATGATCGATCGTGTTTGAAAATAACTATTAATTTTTCACGGGACTCGTATAAATTACATATAAATATAAACATATAAACATATAAATAGACATATAAATCGAATAAGGTGAGCTACCGAGCAAGATTACTACGTCAGAAAAGCCATATGGAGCTGGTTATATGATGCAAATGACCAAATGTAAAAGAGTTTTGAGGTCATAATATAATATTGTGCAAGGAACTGTGCAGAAATAAGTCATTATTCACTGATAATCTGCCTGATTATTATAATAATTTCAATTTAATAATTAAAAGTTGCATTTTCAGTTAAATTTGGGGAAACCACTTGAAACATTTGTTATGTTGAGCTATTTCAATTACTTTTGTTTGATTTGTTCATTGAAAACAGCTAAAAGTCTGTTCATTTTGCCAAGAAACCTGATTTGCAATGGGGTTTAAATAATTTCGATTTCAACTGTACAATAGATAAGACCCGACCAAAATGAACAGAAACAAGGGATCTTAAAAACAGGTGCAAATTAGGTGATTAACGACACACAACTAACAGTGATGAAGACACAAATTAGAAACTATGACAACAAACTTGTGGCAGGAAATAGTGCAAACAAGAAAACAAAGTGAAACTGTGACATTACACCCCCTCCCAGAAAGGCGTGACCTCTTGACCTTGTGGAGGAGGATGCTCAGGAGTCTGGAGCAGGGCAGGAAGTGTAATTCGGGAATGGCCTTGAGCAGGGACAGATGGGAGACGATCCAGGCCACAGCCAGAACTGCGACCCATGTTGGCGTTGCTTGAGGGAGGAGCCATGGTGGAGAGAGTCCCAACACCACCTTGCGGATGTGCGGAGGTGGCGGTGACAGTGGAGAAGGAGCCCACCGCGTAGAAAAAGAGTTGAAGTTGAGACGAGACGCCGAAGATCTAGGTGGCTGCGACAGAGCCACAGCGACGACCCCCAGAAATCGAAGTAGGGCTCTGGAGGGCAGAGGCGGAGCAGGAGCGACTGGGGGCAGAGTCGGAGCCATAGGGGTGGAGGGAGGTGGAACGGAGCACAGGCTCCTCACACCCAGGAGGAAGTGGCTCCCAGCAGTCCCGAGGTGTATTTACGCAACAGAGAGGAGGCTGAGTTGGTACTGAGGGGCTGATGGGAGACAGTGATGACTGGGTTGCAGGAATAGCTGAGGACTGGAGAGGAGACTGAAGAGAAACACAGGGACTGACAGAACACATTAAATCCATTCTAGCAGTTTGGAGAGGAGGTAGAAGAAGGAGGCTGGGAGGGGCAAATCGATCTGATGAAGACGATTCAGATTTAAGCAGACTCAAAGGAGGTAGGGAATCCTCTTCTCCAAATGCAAAACAAATGTCCATTAAATCCAGTAGATACTTCTGTTGGCGCTGACTCACACTTTGTGGACTCGTTGTCTGCGGTAGGCTCGTGCTGCAGCTGGGATGGTATCTTGCTGGGCACTGGATTGGGAGGGGGGTTGGCATCGTCGTCAGCTGGTCTGATGGTCATTGATGATCCACAGGATACCAGCACCCACTCCACATAGTCAATGAAGCTCCCTCGCGGGCCCTCCCTGGACAACTATGTCAGGAAGTTCGACTGATGGGCAAGGTCACCCCTGCAGATGCCCCTGCTGTTGGGGCTAAAAGCTAAAGGCAAAATAATTAACATGATAATAAATAGCTGACGTGACATGGATAGATTTAGATGGTAAATATCATATGTTAAGTTGGTTGTCCATCTTATAGATAATCACAATATTTATAATGAAACCATCATATTTAAAAAATATGATATTAATCATATCATATGATAAAATACAATTTATTGGTCCTACTGTAAATCTATATTAAATTATTATGGGATCTCATACAATGCTTTCAGAATCTTAACTTGTTAAAATCATTTTGCTTTTGTATTTTTAAAATATATTTTTAAATTAACATATTTTAATGACAGTATATTTATTGAACCAAAATCTTTTTCTTTTTTTTTAATAAACAGAAAATAGTACAAACTTTGCTGAAGTGATTCAAGTGAACAAGTATTTGCTTAGACATTATTAAAAACATATTATTTTTTAGCTAAAAATGCCTTTTTCCCCAAGCTGGTGAGCTTTTTACCACGTGTGTAGGGGTAAAAGGCCCACCTTGCCACCTCATACATTTATAATTTTTAAACAAAATAAACTACTTTTATGATTTATTTTCACACAAAATCTGTTGCTCCATCAATGTTCAATACAAACATATACTGTTTATGTTTTTCTGCAATCATACACTTTGAGAGTAGTGAGTAGTTGAGAGTAGTTTTTGCTATCGTTTTGCAAAAGTGAAGATTTAAGTCTTTCCAGATTCAAACAGTCAGGAGCTGCACTTACATGCTAGATGGAAAATATATGTCCGGGGCTGTTGTCAAGATGGCCACTGAGAGACCTTGCCTTAAAAGGATTATGCCATAGCAAGTGTTGCATCAGATATGAAGGATGAGAAAGTGTGTGATGTTTCATTGATTCATGTACACCAGAAAACTCTACTGAAACTGAACGCAGAGCAGTCAAAGCTCTCTCATTTCCAAAGCACATTGCATAAGGTTGTTCAGTCAATACTGCTCAGACCCATAGCAGCTAGTCCAGTGAGTGTGTGTGAAAAACACTGTTATATCTAACAATTTCATTTCTATTGACTTTTAAATGGGGTATCACAGACTTTCTACATATTTTAGCCAATTTTTCCAGCTGTCTTTTTGAGAAGTAAAAGTGCAAAAAGATCAGAAGTCAGACTTAAGATTGGCAAATATATAACGCTTATTCTTCTTTGAAAAGATGTTTTGACAGTAGGCCTATATCCAGCTAAAAAGAAGCTCAAGCCGGACCATAATGTAAGAACAGCTTAAGAGGATGTCTTTATGAGCTGAAAAGGTATTAGTCAGGGCAGAACAAAGCCACATAGCAATGCTTAAATTCATTTTCATAACTCAAGACTTTCTGAGGAATGTGTTGAAGGAAAATAGGACTGCGACCCACTTTCAGGATTAATAAAAGCGTGTTCTCGGTTCACCATTGTGGTGTGATATTCACATGAGAATCTCATTGTGTGCTACAGAAAGGTGAAGCATGTCACATGATTTGTTCTTGAAGCTGTGTGTTCAGCAATTGTTCTGTTATTTTAAATAGAAAGCAAAAAGAAAACTTAAAAAAAAAGAAAGAAACATGAAAAACTTTCTGAAGATATCCACTGTGTATTTTACGTAGCAGGTAACACTGTTGAGAGAGCTTATAGTATATTTATTGATTGCGAAGTGTGGCCCAAATTTTTTCCTTTCAGTCTGGACCAAAAAGCCATGGTTAGACTAGCATGACCTGGTTAGTTCCTGCTGGTAGGTGCCTTAACCACACTATTATGGGGACAAGCAGCATGCCAAATATTAGAACTGCATGATTCTGCAGAAAATTAGAACATTTTTTTTTTTTTTAAACAGAAATTATGAATCTTCAACAATTCTGAACTGTAATTGACTAGAGGTTCTGACAAAATGTTCATTGCTGCAGTCTATTTAAATATATATAATTAATTAATTATTTTGTGAGTTAGTTAATTAAATATTACTAATTAATTTGAATAAAATATTATTATTATAGGTTTGAATTAATGATTCAATGACTCACTTATAAAGACTTAATTTTCTTCTTTACTGGATGAATCACTGTTTTTGAACAAATCTCTTGAATGAATTATTCAGTGACTCACTCATAAAGACTTCACTTGTTTGCTCACCTCAACTAGTTTTAAATGCTTTTTTTGTGGCATATCACAAATATTCTTTGTTTATATATTTTCGTAAATGCTTTATCAGTCTCCAAATATTTTTGGGGGCTCTTAAAAGTGTGATTATTTTCATATATATCGAATGAAAGTCTGAATATATATAGAATGAAAGTCTGAATATATATATAGAATGAAAGATATAGAATGAAAGTCTGAATATATATAGAATGAAAGATATAGAATGAAAGTCTGAATATATATGTAGAATGAAAGATATAGAATGAAAGTCTGAATATATATAGAATGAATGTCTGAATATGTAGAATGAAAGTCTGAATATATATATAGAATGAAAGTCTGACTATATATAGAATGAAAGTCTGAATATATAGAATGAAAGTCTGAATATATAGAATGAAAGTCTGAATATATAGAATGAATGTCTGAATATATAAAATGAAAGTCTGAATATATATAGAATGAATGTCTGAATATATATAGAATGAAAGTCTGAATATATATAGAATGAAAGTCTGAATATATATGTATAGAATGAAAGTCTGAATATATATAGAATGAAAGTCTGAATATATAGAATGAAAGTCTGAATATATATAGAATGAAAGTCTAAATGTATGTGAAAGTGTGAATATGTGAAAAGAAAGTGTACATTTGACAATTCTCACTGATACTCAGCTCAATGTGTAGCTTGTTTTAGCCTTTTGAATTGTGATTCATTTAAAAATGTCATTCCCTGAAATTTTCCAATACTTTGGTGAGCTACAAGACTTTTTTGCAACAGTTGGTCATACTCCAAACAACATAAACAATTTGGAGTCTACATCACGTCATCTCGAGGATCATATTTCCATTCTTGCAACATTCTTAGCGCTTATGGGCAGTCATGTTCAACAAAATGTTGCTGAAAGAACATTATGCATCATTCTCGAAGGAATTTATGAATCTTCTGAATTCACCGCATTCGCTCTTCCGCGATGAAATAGCGAATTAATTTCTTCATCAGTAGAACGATGTTGAGTACGGTTGCCAGTATTTTGGCCCGTACACGCATTCGCCAGGGTGTTAATTAGATGATCGTTACTTAAAATTGCTGCTACTAAATTTTGTGCGGACTCGCTCATTGTTCAAAATGTGTATAAAAAATAGTAGATGAATAACAGAAGATGGCGCTGATAACATCAGATTTTCATTCCATATATTCAGACATTCGTTTTATATATTCAGACTTTCATTCTATATATATATTCAGACTTTCATTCCATATATTCAGACATTCATTTTATATATTCAGACTTTCATTTTATATATTCAGACATTCATTCTATATATATATATATATTCAGACTTTCATTCTATATATATATATATTCAGACTTTCATTTTATATATATATTCAGACTTTCATTCTATATATTCAGACATTCATTCTATATATATTCAGACTTTCATTTTATATATTCAGACATTCATTCTATATATATTCAGACTTTCATTCTATATATTCAGACTTTCATTCTATATATTCAGATTTTCATTCTATATATATTCAGACTTTCATTCTATATGTATTCAGACTTTCATTCTATATATATTCAGACTTTCATTTTATATATTCAGACATTCATTCTATATATATTCAGACTTTCATTCTATATATTCAGACTTTCATTTTATATATTCAGACATTCATTCTATATATATTCAGACTTTCATTCTATATATTCAGACTTTCATTCTATATATTCAGATTTTCATTCTATATATATTCAGACTTTCATTCTATATATATTCAGACTTTCATTCTATATATATTCAGACTTTCATTCTATATATATTCAGACTTTCATTCCACATATATATTCAGACATTCGTTTTTATATATTCAGACATTCATTCTATATATATTCAGACTTTCATTCTATATATTCAGACTTCATATTATAAATATAATTATTTCCTGAACGGCTTATATATATTTATATATATTAATGTATTAAGCTCTCATTTCTGAAGGTTGTTCATTCCCAGCGTACTCAATTAAAGCCTGATGTACACTGCGGCTTTCTGTCCTAGATGACGGTTACTTGTCATATTATGTGATATGAGCCTAGCAAAATCTTGGGTTGCTGCTTTAAGACATCAGTCCACATCTGTTCAGACATCATTTAAAACGCAAAATCAAAAATGATATCTTAAACCCAAGCAAAAATGCACACAGTGCCAAACCCTTTTCCCAGAGACTGGGAATACATCAATTTCATGCTTTTAAGAACCTCTAAAATTAAATAGTTAATGAAGAATGATGCTTTTAGGAACCTGATGATGTAGATAGGACATCTACCAGCAGGGGCTAACCAGGTCATGCTAACCAGCCCAAACCTAACTGCATTGAACAATCACACTACATGACCTTTTTTTCTTTTTTGAAATTGTCACAGTAATCTTACACTGTATATCAGGCTTAAACCACTTTGTTGAACATATATCTAGTTATTCCAAGTTTCATGTCCTTGGAGGTGTTGATTTTGCTGCTCTTCTTGTCGGTGGTGGCTCCATAGAGACAAGCCCTAATGACCTTTATGAGTCCTAAGTAGAGAAGAAATTATTTATTTTTTATTAGTATTTCATGGGGCCAGAAGCCCCTTTTGAGACTCAACGGTATGGCGCACTGGGTCTTAACCTAGTTATTTGAGGATGTGGCCGATTGCAGGATTGACACTCCACTTTCTAGAGGTCGAGTTCTGTACCTGCACATGCACAATTCAGGCTGTCTGTTTTCCTTTTATCTCTCACACACACATTGCTCGAACTTGTGCTCTGATAGCCGAGAACCTAAAAGTTTAAAGAACATAATCTGTAGCTCTTTACACACAAGATGAAACAGATAACTTGATATGTCGATAGGGACCAAAAAAAAAAAAAAAAAAGTCTCTAAAATTAGAAAGACTGAAATATTCCCTCGAGTCCCAGCCTTGGTTTGACACGATTAGAAGACGAGGGTGCACTTAAATGGAGGCTTTAATCAAACGACATTCAGTTCACTTTTGCACAGCTTGAAGACTGTTGTTCTCTTCTCAGTCATACTGGGAGTATGACTGAGAAAAGAAGAGCAGTTTTTAGAAACCCTCATCATGACATTATAAACGTGTGTGTGTGTGTGTGAGAGAGAGAGAGAGAGAGAGAGAGAGAGAGAGAGAGAGAGAGAGAGAGAGAGAGAGAGAGAGAGAGAGAGAGAGAGAGAGAGAGAGAGAGAGAGAGAGAGAGAGAGAGAGAATGTGCTGATGAGGGTTTCTGAAGTAAGCAAAAACAACCCAATTTGTCAGATTTAGAAACAAAAACTGGCCAATTATATTATAGATTTACAGAAACTACAGTTTTCACAAATAATAACCATTTTAGAATTATTTTAGATTTTATATAATTATTATTTAGTAAATATTCAAAACAGTACTTCATAATTAAGTAAAATTACAAGTTGCTTAATGTAGTAGTTTATACTGTGTACGGTAATGATAGTATCAGTACTAGAGTAAACACGGTAAAGGGGATAGGACACTCTCGCCTTGGGCTTATCTGTATTAGACTGAAGTACGAAGTAAATGGCACTCACCTTGGCTCCGTCTCTGCGTGTGTTATTATTCCTCCACAAATACTTCACTAGATAAAGTGGTTATTTTAGGTCTAACAATTTTTTTTTTTGTATTTTGTGTTTTACATTTGCACTTCTACATTTGCATATTAGGGAGTAACAAAAAAAAGTAAATGTATAAAATGTTTCAGTTGTCACAGCATGTCAACGGTTTCTGTTCTCATAAAGATGCGTAACATGTTTATACAAATATTGCCTATTTCAGAAAACTGCCAACAGCAATAGTTATTTTAATTGTCATCAGTCTGACTTCTGAACAAAAAGCAATAGTCAGATAAAAAGATTACAAATAAACTTGTCATTCAGACCTATTCTATTCATCATGACAGCTCCGCAGATGAGAGAAACAAACAGCCTAAAACAACAGAAACTACAGGAAGTCTTCACATGGGTTCATCTTAATAGATTGTTTAAGACATTGAGAGTGATGAGCTGCACACACATTTTTTTTTATTTCTGCTAAGGGAAAAATCAAACAGAACTTAAGTCAATCATTGTCATTTAGAAAATAAAAAAATACATCAGCGTGAAATTGGCATGTATACTGTATGTTCCACTCATTTCACAAATCACATCATGAACTTCTAAATTCCCGCTCTGGGACTGAACAGATCGAATAAACTGGAAATGAACGTAATGTGGTGGGAAGACACTATTAAAGAAGACTAGCAAAATGACTTCCAGTTTTTTTTTTTTTTTTTTCTTGGTAGTGTGTGTGTCTTAGTTCTTTATGCATGAAAATGAACTGCCAGATATAGAAATAAACCCACAACATCACATCATAATGTCTCATATTTGACTCTGGTATGAATGTTCTGGGAAATAAGAGAGCTATCTGATCTGTGTAGTTGCTAACATGCAGGCCCAGGAAGCAAAGAAAGAAAACAAAACGGCTTTTAGCTAAATGGAGAGTGAAGGAAGATAATCTTGACTAACCCTTGCATTTGGGGGGAAAGAACATAATCGACACTACAATAAGAAAACAATAAATATTCTAAAATATCACAGTATTCAACTCTCATTTCTCTAAATGGATACCAGCAGATAATGATTCAGATGGAGACAAGCTCACATGAGAGGACAAAATGGTGAAAATGGATGGATTAATTACAGAATTAAAAACTCACCCACTCGGACATCATCACGTTAACTCATGACAGAAATTAATTGAGCTGTTTTTCACCGACCTCTCAGGTCAATTAAATGAAAGCTGTATTTCAATACTGACACCTTATGTGTTTACAGTGGATTTGTAGACTAACGGTCTTAAAAGAGTGTCTATTATTAATAATAAAATTAAAAAAAAGATACAAATAGCTAGAAAACTGCTAACAAAGCAAAAAGTTTTATTATAATAGTGTTTCTTGTTGATTGTGTAATGTAAATGATGTACCATGTAAATGTATAAAAATCAAATAGAAGTGAAATTTGGAGAGGTGGCTTCGCCTTATTTGAGAGGTCAATCATGTCACTGAATACAATGTCATGTAATAATATCACATAAAATAATGTCAATGCAGATTCATCCAGACCAAAAGGCATGACGTACAGTAGCACACAGTCAAATCATGTAATTTTTTTAGATGAACATTAACCCTGAAGTAGCCTACTAAACTAGGCATTTTTCCCATCACGGCAGGGAAAACTGAGCTAATGGGCTACAATAAGCAACAGAACTCAGCCCACAAGCCAGTGACTCAGGTTTGTGTCACATCCACTTTGACAACATGAAACTCACAAATTCAGCTGAAATCATAGCTTGAAAAGGGCACATGAAAACAGGAACTAAGCAAAACTGAATGAAGAAATCTAAGCAAGCAAGCAATAACTCTTTATGAACCATTTGTGATTGATTGGACTGACTGACCATCATCATCAATATCCTAAGTTGTTAAGCAAGTCTTGGCGTCCAATAATTATTAGTTTAAAATAGAAATTCATGATGACAAGTGGCCACTTTGTTTGGCTATGATTTATGCAATGATTCCCCAGATAACAAATTGGTATTGGTCCGAATCTGATTGAATTTTGGCTGCGAGTTTGGCCCACATACCACATGGAATTACGGCCCAAGATTCGCCCAAAAGCTACTTGCCAAAAGTAAACCAGATCCATGTCGGCAGCAGACCAAAACGCACCAACAACTTCTTTCTGTGTCCCCAGATATTAGCCATAACTGCCCCACAGCAGTGCCAGAATCCCCAGATGTCAGCCAGAAAAGAGCCATACTGCCACCACCCTTACCCCAGAACTCACCAACAACTCTACCAAAATTATGCCAGAATCCCAAAACTGAGCCAGAAATTATTTTCATATATTGTGAAATGTATAATAATAATAATAAAAAAAAAAAAAAAAAAAAAAAAAAAAAAAACACAGAAACATAGAAAATGTGGTGTCAGAGGTGTACGCCGCTAGTAAGCCGCGAAAACCCAAACACATCTGCTGCATGTGCTTGTTCTTGTGCTTGTGGATGACAGGCAAGTGCCATCTGAAAGTGTAGGAGGTAGGAACTGTATCTTTATGCCGGCAAAAGCCAGCCAAGCTCGTGGACCTGCTTTGGCAGCGGATTGTGTGATTGTTTCTGCATCTTTAATGGCGGATTTGTGAGAAAGTTTGTATACATACAGCTTGGGTGATTTCTTTAGAGTGTGTGTTTCAGCGCAGGCTGGCTGGATTCTAGGTTCTGGTTGGATAGAGTTGGCCCAAAGTTGTGCTCAGTAGTTTATGCCGTTTTTACGTGACGCCGCGTTCTTAGAAGAGGCGGATTCTGTGGATTCACTGGATTCTCTATGTCATTTCCCGAATATGCAGCACTGCAATTTCTTATTTTAACTATTTTAAGACTGTAATCTGATTCTGCTAGCCTGATCATCAACAGTTCTTCCACACTCAAAGAAAACCTGAACATATTAGGGAATTTTAAAAGACTGAAGTAATAAAAAAGTAATTCAAGTCATGGATATTTCTAGTGAATATGAATTATTCTTGTTAATCTCAACCTAAAAATAGTTTATTGACTTGAAATTGCCTTTTGCAATATTTTTGAGTCATGAACAATGTGTTTAAACAAGTTTCAATTATTTATTTATTTTATTTTATTTTTTTTATTATTATTATTATTATTTTTTTGTCAGGCTGTACAACCAAATAGTTGTATGTATATCCACCTTATTCCTGACGGCCTTACTGCGTTTTGAATTATGGGTGGCACTTCCGGTTTGGGGAACTTCCATGCAAAAAGGCTGAAACAAATAATTTCAAATAATAAAGTTGCCCTACAAATAAAGCTGACCCGTCAGTTTGACTGGAGCTGTGGGCTCCGTGAAGCTTTGCGTATAAAGAGCTAATAAAATATTTCAACTCAGATCAATATTTCGCGTCTAATTATTTACTTATGTGGCAAGTAGCCATGTAATAAGCTGGATAATGTAGCCTACATCCAGCCTGTTGTTCTCTCAAAATAAGCCCCCTTCAGGCTGTTCAAGACCAGAGAACAACCGGCTGGATGTACATTATCCCTTACATATTATATTATATTAAAACGCTACAGGAGTATGATACGAGTACATTAATGTGTCTTTTGCATTTTGTTCTCAATGTTTGTTCCAGATAGTAAGCTATGAACTTTGTATTACAACACTTTTCATGTTACTTCCTTGTTAGGATTAATCACTTTGAAGTATATTTTTCAAGTCATTTTGGGCAACTAGCTTAAAGTTTACTTTAATTAAAGTAATTTTAATTAAACTCTTTGTTGCTTCTGATTTGTTGATTTGATAATGATCTCTGTTAATCAGAGGAGATCAGTAAAGTGAAACTGCAGCATGATGTGGCTTCAGTAAAGGACTTTTCTGTGTGACATCTGCCACTTTCGTCCGTGTGGATTTGCAAAATACATTTATATTTCTCTCATGTCCCTCCAGAGCTCTGATTACATGGTCCAGCTCCTCATTACCGGCTCCTCGTTGTAAATCATTGAGTCTGCAAACGAAACCAGAGATTAGGTCAGATCACACGCTGTGGCTGAAGTTCTCTCGTATCGTAGCTTAATTGCCAGCCTGCCCACTCGCCCTGCTCTGAATAGATAATAGTATGCTAATAGAGTGTATGTCGTGCCCAGGTTTGGCCCCTTCAGACCCGTGAGGCATTGCAGTAGCACTTTCTGATGCGGTAGTAAGGGCAGTGTGTCAGTTCGGGTCAGGATACATGAGTCATGATGTCCCTGGTGAGGGACCTGCCACTCTTGTTTTCTAAGACCAGATTCATGCTAGTCCAAGGCCATCTGATTTGTTCCTGTTACTGCTGGTTTGGTTTTGGTTGGTTACACTTTATTGTGATAGTCCACTTTAAACTTTCTGCTAACTATAAGTAACTTTGCAAATGTATGTAAACTAACTCTCATTAATTTGCAACTACATGGCAACTAATTCTTATTAGAGTATTGGTAGGCCGTAAGTTTAGGGTTTTGGGATAGTAGAATAAGTTGACCTAGTTTGCAAAGTAACTTACTACTCAGTAAAATGTCTGTAGGGGGACCAACAAAATAAAGTGTTAGCAGATATTAATCCGATAGTTTACTAAAGCCTTGTTTATACTTTCACATGGCTCCGCTGCGCGAGTCTCCGCAGACTGTGCGCACACCTCCCCAAACGGACGAGGCGTTTATACTCGACACGCTCGCCATTGTACTATTCTGTGAAAGGACAGGAGGCGACTCAAGTAATTGTCCTCTTAACCATCAGGAATCAATGGTGAGAAGAAGAAAGGTCCACACGTGACAATCTTTATTTTAGTACATCAACACCAATACCACACTACAAAAAGAATCGTGTAAAATCCAGTAAACCCTGAGATTATTACTTGTGACATTAGAACAAAATACATGGATATAAAAACACGTATGTAGGCTATACAACTAAATTAACGATCTCTTAAATATTTATTTTTATTAAAATGGCTTATGTCTGCTATAGGCTCATTTTGTAAATGTAAGCAACAAATTTAAGACGCACAAACTGGGTGCCGGTGCGGTGAGACGTACATGCTCGGCCAGATTCGGCTCGAAGTCGTGCATCTTCGGATGCGGAGCTGCGCGCGCTGTTACAAAAAAAGCCGTGCATACCGCCAAGCGAAATGGTGTCTGGCGCACCCAACGCGCACGACCGACCACACCGCAATGACGTCATTTTTGCCGTGCGCACCTTCGCTCTCATGCGGACTTGGTGAGTATAAACCTAGCTTAAGGGGCATTTACACGGCACCATTTTCAACTAAAAACAGAAAACTTTTTATTAGGCCTGTCACGATAACCGTCTGATCGCAATTATTTTATCTAACCACAATTGTTTCAGACAGCTGCGATTATTGCGCTCTTTTATAGGCCTATGGCACAAGGGGGAGTTCATGGACCAAAATAAATAGACAAGCACTAATTAAGTTTTCCAGCAATATATTCAAAGTCATCTGAAGCCATTCCATAGCTTTTTTTTTTTTTTTTACTTTTAAAACTGCATTTTCCAAAAGATGGGCAAAAATCTGAAACTAAACCATGTCAAATTATACATCCTTGAATGAAAGTTAGAAATGTGGGTCAAAAAGACCCCAAACAGCGCACAAGGGTTAAGACAAATGGATTTGTTGTTTGTTGTGTTTTCATATTCAAGAGATTGTAAGCTAGATGCAGCTTTTCTGGGTTTGCATCAAATGTTGCATGAAACTTTTATACATAATACATTTATTTATGAGTAAAGATTGATCAGTTGAAAGCAGTTATTTTGAGCTAGATGTCAAATGTTCTCCTTTGCCGCACATTAAAACACGACTTTCAAGAAAAACAAAACAAAAAACAACCTGGGGAAAATAAATGTCATTCACATAGGACACTATTGACACAACTATATGCATGAAACCATTCAGAAAAAATTGGGCAAAAATGGGTTAAGTTGATATTGTGTTGATAATTGAGTAAACTCTCACATTTTTGGCAGCTTGTGAAGAAGTCTCATACTCGTCAAGGCTGCATTTATTTGTTCAAAAATAGGCTACTGTAAAATGGTAATATTGTGAAATATTACAACAATTAAAATTTATACCTGAATATATTTTAAAATGTCATTTATTCCTCTGATGCAGAGCTGAACTTTCAGCATTAATATTCTGGTCTTCAGTGTCACATGATCTTTCAGAAATGTCTTTCCTATTTTTTTAAATTTATCAGCATATGTCATGTAGTCAGTGCCGGTTCTAGACTTCGGTGGGCCCTAAACAAAACTTTGTTTGTGGGCTCCTGTCAGTGCATTCATAAATGCCCCAAAATTACCCCCAATCCCTTAATCTGTTCTTTCAGAGCAGTTTCACTGTCAACCGTGAGTTGAAACAATCAGTAATACAACAAAAAAATAAAATTACAAACAATAAGACAATAGAAAAAAAAGAGACAAATTAAATCAATTTAGCGTACTACTAATAATAAGCCTAATATTCAGAAAAAAAGAGACAAATGAAATAAATTTAGACTACTACTAATAATAAGCCTAATCTACAGAAATTAAATAAAGTAATCAAATGTGAAAATAAAACACTGCATAGTCTTTACCGTATGAATTAAATATACATTGATTCTTATAAAAGTTACTAAAGTTATTAAGCGAAGAGCAGTGAGTGATTCTCTCGTTTACTTTACCAACTGTTTATGTTCACTTGAGACAAAACTGACAGTTTTTAAATGAAAACTTGTACAGACATTTTGATCGCCCAACGCCCTATACTGTAGCTGCTTGTCCATGTTTCGCTCCATCTCGGATCGCGTGCACATCTCTTTCACAGCTAACTAAACTAAAAATCTATTAATCGCACAGCAGCAATAGTCATTAAATCACTTTTGAAAGCAAGGAGGCCCCCTGGTGAAAGTTTATGTAACATCACGCCGCTCTCTTGTGGCCCTCCGCTTCGTCCTGCTCGCCACATACCCCTATCGTCCCTTGCAGGCCGATTGGTCCGGTTCCCACAACGCACTGCCATCTGGTCCTCCACCAGCTGGGTGATCTTCTCCGCGGTGCCTGGTGGTGGCACTGGACAGCCCTCGGTGGACAGCTCGACACTCCTCCGCCGCCTGGTGGACGGCGACGGCTCCTCCGGATACGGGCAGACGGCAGGAGTCCCCCGTTCCCTGCTCCTCCCCATCATGGCGGACGACAGCGACTCCTCCGCTCCCTCACGGACAGCAGCCACCCCTCCAGCACTCAGGCGGCCGGCAGCGAGCTCATCCGTCCCCCCGGCAACTCACTCCAGCGCACCGCCTCGAGCGTCCATGGTGACAGACTCCCGGGTTTAGGCAGCAGTGTAACGAGAATAGATGTTATGGGAAGAAGGAGGCGGGAACCGGCGAACATTCAACAGACTTTAATACCAAAAAACAAACAAATACAAAATGAAAGTAAAAGACAGCAGCCCCTCACGGACGACTGCTGTCACATATAATAAAACATAAAACACAACATAAGTCCAGGCCTGTTCCTGTCTCGATCTTCACTGTCGTCGCTCCTCCTTTATGCTTCTGCTCCTCCATTAGAGATACGAGATCGGTGCGTCATGCAGGTTTCACTCATTATCAATTGTCTATTATTATATATGTCTATTAAACCTTTGACAAAATCACACCGGAAAATTCAAATCTGTGTTCATGCTGCCGCTGACCCAGAGAGACCAGTTTTCATATATGAAACAGTTTCAAAAACCTTTTGAACCTCACAGTATGGTTGTATCTGTTACAAATATGCAAACTATCACAGAAGTACTGGGATAAGGTTTATAGTTACTTTCAAATCACTTTTTAAAAGTAACTTGGTGCTTTAAATAATCGTATCATTACATTGTTACACCACTAGGTGGTGACAAGTGACTGTTAGAAAATATATTTGTTATTGAATCATTCAAGAGATTCGTTCAAAAAAGCTCATTCACCCATTAATGAAAGTATTTAAGAGTAAGTACTTGAATCATTTATTAAAACTCAAATTTATTTATTCAGGTCATTCAAATTCATTCAAGTTTATATATATATACATATATATATATATATATATATATATTTTTTTTATTTTTATTTTTTTTATTTGACTGCTGCAATTTTGTCAGAACCACTAGTAAATTACGTTATTTTGTTTAGTTTGTTCAGAATTGTGGGATAATCTTGTTTATCCCTTTCTAGTATCTGAATGTTTTCCTAAAAAGGCTATGAAGCACAAGGAAAACAGTGCAGCATTCCTCCCATCATGCTCTTCTGACTCACATTAAGGTAGTTTGTTACAGTTTTTGTCACTCTGATCTAGATGAATAATTGGAGATGGTGTGATTTGTAGTGACTCAGAATGTGGAAATGTGCTAGATCTTATTCAGAACTGCCCAGCACAGATCTGACTCTGAGGGCTTGTTTGGCAGGCCTTCGAGAGTGGCGGTAGGGGGGCGTTCGTGGTGAGGGATTTTGGGAGAGTCACAAACATACGCAGGTATGACGCAATTAACTATTATTACTAAAGTAGGTGTCACAGCTGCGGAGTTCGGCGCAGGGAAATATTATAGGAGTTTCCTTTATGAAAAGTCTGTCTGTTGAGGATGTGTGCAATGTGCATGTGGGTGGATATTTTGAGTGTTCTGCAGCCCTTGCTGAACTGATATTGATTCAGGAAAACATGTAGACTGATGGATTCCTGCCCAGTATGTTTTTTGTTTTTGTTTTTGTTTTTTTAAACCATCATTATCATACTGAGTATTAAAGCTAAACTGCTACCTTAGTTTAAAAAGGCCAGAGGAGTGTTTTAGTGAATGATAGATATCATGGATTGTGGTATGAAATACCCATTTGTCATGATCCAAATGTGTAAAATCTGGCCCTACATTTTTTCATTCATATTGAATATTTCACTTGAAAATGTGTCATTATGGAAGTAAAATGGGGTTTGAATGCCATGTCATGTTCACTTTAAGCTAAGTGTTCAGATTGGCCTTTGCAAAAGTATGGTACTTGTCTTTAAAACTGCAACGGAAGTCCCACAACAATGTCCTCTCGGGTCTCATTGAGATCTGCTTCTGTGTACTCTGACAACTCAAACCAAATGTCTGATTTCTCTTTGACAAAGGTTAAACAAAAACAAACAAAAAAACTGTGAGACAAAGATATGAGTGAAGAGGGAAACAAACTTGTTTGAAGGTTTGGTCTAAAGGGACAAAATGAAAAAGGGGAAGGACAGAGTCTTATCTTTTCCATTCATCATGCAGACACAAGAGATTTGGTGTTGTCTTTCTGCATTGTCGGTCGGATAAAGTGCTGTGGATCTTTGGGGATCTCCTGACATTAAACATGCCATTTACATGAACCTGGCGCCAGTGTTATGATGCTGCTGTCGGATGGATAAAACCATCATTAGTTCCCTCACTGATATATCTCTGGTGTGACCCCTGCTCCTCTCTTTATCTCTTTTGCAGTCTTTCTCTAATTATTTTCTTCTGAGACCTTAAGGTATTCATATATATATATATATATATATATATATAATGTAAATGTTAAATTTACTGCCTCTATTTTATATCTTAGCAAATTATTATCTACTAAATGTTGATTGAAAAGGTGGCATTTCTTGGCAAGGTTTTGGCAAGGCAAGGTCTCTCTAATTCATTATTTTTCTCATGCTTTTTGTTTGATTTGTTTAATCAGTCAGGCATTAAATTGACAAACTAATATTATGTGTAGTTCTGTCACAGACTAAATTGAGGCATAGTCCTTTTGGTCGGTTCGGCTCCTCATTAGGGATAGACCTCCTACGGCAAAACTCTACCGCTTACTTTGATTTAGAAATTAGAGTAATCTACTGTGAACCATTAATGTTAATACATTAATCAAAGTTCAATCAAAGCAATCTTAATCTACAAGAAAAATCAAATAATTAGTGCTGATTATTATTATTAAAATCTAACCTTGAATCTACACTATCATTCAAAAGTTTAAGGTTGGTAAGCTTTTTGAAAGAATTCTTTTACTCACCAAGGCTGCATTTATTTGATAAAAATAAATAAAAAATACAGTTAATTTTGCAAAATATAATTAAATGTTTTTATATATTTTAAAATGTAATTCATTCCTGTGATTCAAAGCTGAATTTTCAGCCTTCAGTCTTCAGTGTCACATGATTCTTCAGAAGTCATTATTATAATATGCTCATTTGGTGCTCAAGAAACATTTCTTATTATCAGTGTTGAAAACATTGTAGGGTTTAATATTTTTGTGGATTTTCAGGATTCTTTGAATAGAAATAAAGCGTATTTCATGTTTAATTTTAATGTTTAATTTTATATTATTAAACATTAAAGTCTTTTAGGTGTTTTGCCGAATACAATAAAAAATTTAAAAAAAAATTAAAAAAGTACCGATCCTAAACTTTTGAACGTGTACACATGCAATATGTACTGCACCGTTTGTTGAATGATACCTCAAATCATGCAGCTTGTTGAAGAGAGGTGTGTGATTACTTTTCTAAACCATCAGAATTTCAATTTTCACTTGGCCAACAATACATAGATGCAAAAATCCCATGGATCCCATAAATGAGCACATCTAGGGACCAGAATACCTTAGAGACTTGGAAGTGGGCTTCTTTGATTTGGGCCAGTAAGCAACCCAGAACACTTAAGCTTCAGAGAATGTAAAAATACTAGCTTTCTGTATGAGGTTTTTCAGTCTGTGGCAATTAAGTATTCAACATGTTACATGCTAGTCAAGATAGACACTCCATTTTCAGACGCTGATATTGCTTTCTACAAGATTTGAAAAAAGTGATTTTAGTGTTTGTATTTGAGATTAGTTGGGTCTCATTAATTAGTTCATCACAGCATCAAAGAAGAGGCATAAGTAAAAATTCTCATCACTGTAAAGAGACTGTAAAGTGTGTTTGGTTTTAAGGAAACAAACACTTTTACAAATTAATTTAACAAATCATCAACAACAGTCCCAATGCGCCAACACTGAAGCTGTCCTATCACTTTTGAAACTGCTGTTTGGTGCATTTTCTACTTAACCCTCTGATGGTATTGGGGTCTTTTTGACCCGCAAATGACTTTTGCTGAATTTAAAAAAAAATGTTCTCTTTGTCTAAATGGCATGAAACTTTGTACAGCTCTCAACCCTTTCTAGATGTACAATAAAAAAAAAAAAAAAAAAAATTGTAATGATATCTGTTTTTATGTTAGCGTGAAAAAAATAGTGACTTTGGTGGTCTTCGGGGTCTCCAGAGACCCCAGACAATAACATGTAATTTTGTTGTAAAAATGTAATTTTACTCTGTTTATTAATGTTTTTACTCCACATTTGTGCAGTTTTGGGAGGATTTATGATATATTTTAAATTTATATAAATAAATTAAAAATGTTTTTTTTTTTTCAATAGGTTTTTATACAAAACAGTTTATACAGTTTTTTATGTAAAATTCACTTTATAAATTTCTAAATTTCATTCATGGGGATAACATGGATCATTTGACATGGTTTTGTAAAATTTTTGCCCATATTTTGGAAAATGTAGTTTTAAAAGTAAAAAATTATAATTTTAGCCACTAGATGGCTAATAGAGCCCCATTATATGCTATTTGCTATTTGACTAACTGAAAGATATCTTTTCACAAGTTTTTCCAGTTGGATTCATATCTAAATATTTTTTAAAAAAATAAATTTTTTAATTTATTTATATAAATTTAGAATATATCATAAATCCTCCCAAAACTGCACAAATGTGTAGTAAAAACATTAATAAACAGAGTAAAAATACATTTGTTAAAAAAAAAAAAACTATTATACTGTTACAAAATTACATGTTATTGTCTCTGGAGACCCCAAAGAACACGAGTGTGGACATAAATGAAGACCATCAGAGGGTTAAGGAAATAAGTTCTTCTCAATAATGTAGACGTTCAAGTCTTCTAGGTCAATCTGTCTGGTTCAGGCAGGTCATATTAATCAAGCAGGATTTACCCACTATCACAACAAGCAATCAGGGTGTCTAATTTTTTTTTTTTTTTTTGCACTTGGAGCTGATAAATCTGGAGAGTAGAAGGGTTGAAGGGATTGTTGGGTGTCTCATCATACTGAATGAGTCATAGAGAGCATTTTGATTGTCTGAGCTTTACTCTCCATCTGGAGTAAGCTGAAACCGAGGTGTCATTAATAGCTGTCTGACTGTCTCTGCTGGGTCCTACCTCACTTGTGTAGCCATGTAATGTCACAACAATATGCTGTTTTGTAACAGGGGAGATCCAACCTTTATCCAACCAAAAATATACTGTTGTGACATCATCATGCTGTCAGGGTGTGGTGTAGGTTGAAGAAGACAAAGAGGCCAATGGCTCCATACATACATTTTACTAACTCACTCAGATAGGCACATACAGGCAGAAGGTTTACATACACCAAACACGACGTTACTATGACTAAGAACGGACAAAGACTGACTAAACTGAAGGAACAAAAATACTGACACTAATAAACATAAACCAGGTGACACAGAGGAAGGTGATTGACAAGACACAGGCGATGAAGATGAACTAATGATTAACAGAACACAGGTGATACAAATGAACTGATAATGAAGACACGTGACAAGACGACAGGCAGAAGTCCAAAACAAAACAGAACACAACTGTGACACATGCTTTGTTTATCCCTGATGTTCTGTTACGATTGACTTATTTTGACGATGATGCTTATTTTGAAATTAATTAAATTTTACCTTCATATTCTTTCAGTAAGTTCATTTAACCTAAGTAAAACTCAGTAGACTGAGTCTGACATGGAAACTGTATCTGTTTTTCATTCCTTGTATTCATTTCATTCACTGTAGTAATTTTGCTTGTGTGTAGAAATATTTTTATTTTTATTTATTTTTTATTGTAATTTTTGTTATATGGAGGGCTGTTTAGGCATGTTATCAATTTGTTTATTATCTGTTCTTGTAAGATTTGGAAAACTCGTTATTTTTATTTATTTATTTTTAATTTATTTAGAAAAGAGAGTGTACATTCATCAATGTAAATGTTCACAATTTAGCCCGAAGGCTAGTTTTCATCGGTAGTCCCTTTGCCAGATCCTATTAGGCCTAAAACTAGAGAAGAGGGTAAAAGATAACAAAAATAATAGAACTAGAACTTGTAAACAACTCTGTAAAATACAATTAAACATATTATTAAAAAGACAATATGGACACAATAAAAAAATAAAGATACAAAAAAAAGATATTGTTAGGAGTTAAATAATACTAATTATAATTTTATTATAATTATTATTAATAATAATAATAATAATAATAGAGGAAGCAGCATTAATGTTCACATTGTTGATTAAGAAGAAGCCATTTCTTAAAATTATGCTTAAATGAGTTAAACGATGAGCATTTTCTAATTGAGTGTGGCACAGAATTCCACTGATGTGATGCTCTGAATGAAAAAACAGCTTGACCAAAGGAAGGTTTCCTATGTGGAATTATACAATCCACTCTAATTGCACCTCTTGTTCCCTTTCGTGGTCACTACGAGTTACGTCAGTGACGACGAATGGGGTTTCGCTTAGAAAGCCTCTCACCTTCGAGTATACAAAACGAGCCAATGGCAAGGAAATGCCATGGGTCTTCGGAATTTGCATAGCATGAGTCCGCCCCACCTCGTGGGTATATAAGGAAGTATGCTGGCAACACGCAGATATGTTTTCGCTTCGGAGCCAAGAGTTCTCTTCACTCCTACAAGCCATTCTGAATCATCTTCACTCTACGAGACGAGCAGCTCTTCAGTGTGTTGGTGTGATGGCGCGTTCCAGCAAGATCGCATTGCCTGCTGCTGATCTGTGCAGTGATCTGCCGACAGTGTGTGTGTTTCTCCCTGGGCGCTTCAGCACTCTGCTGAGCTTTTTCCTCTCTTTAAAAGAGCTGCACGCGGCACGTCTTTTTCAAGACGGCTCGCCCATGTATTTACTGGATGTGGGCGCGTGATTCATCTGCCTAACGGTCACGAGCGCTGTTTCACGTGTTGGGCTTAATCACGCTCGGCAGTGCTCGTGGATGAGTCATGTTTTCATTGCGGGAACTTGGCCATCGCGATGTTTATAGATCGAGACTCAATGATCTCCGTGTGAGAGTCCCCTCTGCCACACCCCAATCTATCTCTTCCTCGAGAGGGGATATTTTGGCTGGTGGCCAGGGTGATCTGAGGGTTATGGTGTGACATAATTCCGACGAGCTTTTCTCGGGCCATGCCCTCCTCCACATCGCAAACCATGGGGCTTCTGTGTGTGCCTGGTTCCTCTCGGGGACCCAGTTTTCATTCGGGGCTCCAGCAGATGGTGTCATTTCACTCACAGCATCACAAGGCGGGCTTGATTCCTCTGGAAATGAGGATTCGACTGCTTTGCCTCCCTCGGGAGTGTCAGCGTTAGTTGAGTCAGATCCAGAGCTGATGGCCATGCTTTCCCGGGCAGCTGAAAGCATCGGATGGAGTGGCGCCACCCTCCCCCCGAGTGCTGTAGGCTTGATGATTGGTTCCTGGGCACGTGTTGCTCTACAGCACTCGCCACCAGTGCCTTTCTCCCGGACGTGCATCAGGACACCTCCTGCTCGCGAGAGTCCCCATGACTTATCGTGGCCCGCAGGCGTCCTCCGCCTTCGCTGCACTCGATCGCGTGGCGATCATGGGCTGTATGTTCTCTGTCACTATCGTGGCACAGGCATGCAGTGCTGTGTGTCGCCTTCGCCTTCGAGGCAGTGCTGACCCGGGAGTTCTGTCAGACCAGGCCGCCGTGGAACGCTGGTCCTTCCCTGGCCAACACTGACAGAATGCGAAACTCGACCACGCCCCCACGCAGGAATGCTATGCCTCCCATGTCCGGGCTGGTTGATCCGCCACGCACACTACTGACCTCGCTCTACAGGCGACATCGGTACCTGCGTGATCCCTGGGCCAGGTGATGTCCACAAGTGTGGTCCAGGAATGGGCTCAGCCAGGTTGATGTGAGGGGGTCTGAGAATTCATTTTCTCAGCTCCCCCATGTCCCAGGCTGGGCTCCTCGGCGGTGTGGTTGAGGACTGTCACCCTACTGGCGAAGGGTGCGATTGAGACTGTCCCTCCAGCCGAAATGAGGTCCGGGCTTTACAGCTTCTACTTCGTTGTCCCGAAGAAATCCGGTGGGTTATGGCCAATCCTGGACCTCCACGTTCTGAACCACTCCCTTCACAGACTGCCGTTGAGGATGCCACGGCCAAATGCATTTTCTATGTTTGCGGCCACAGGATTGGTTTGCAGCGATTGACCTGAAGGACGCCTACTTCCATGTCTCCATTCTACCTCGACACAGACCGTTCCTACGGTTTGCTTTCGAGGGGCGGGCAAACCAGTATGCGGTTCTCCCATTCGGGCTAGCCGTCTCCTCGCGTCTTCACGAAAGTCGTCGAGGCAGCCCTTGTTCCTCTACGGGAACACGGGTTCGCATCCTGAACTATCTCGACGACTGGCTGATCCTAACTCACTCTCGAGATCAGGTTTGCGAACGCAGGGACCTAGTGCTCCGGCACCTAGCTCGTCTGGGCCTTCGGGTCAACTGGGAGAAGAGCAAACTTTGCCCCATGCAGAGGATCTCTTTTCTCTGTATGGAAATCGACTCGGTCGCCATGTGCGTGCAGCTTACGAGCGAGCGCGCGCAGTCACTGCTGACTTGCCTCCGTCAATTCGAGGGCAAGAGTGCGGTTCCACTGAAACTATTTCAGAGGCTCCTGGGGCATATGGCATCCGCAGCCGCAGTAACGCCGCTCGGATTGCTTCATATGAGACCGCTTCAGCTTTGGCTTTGCGATCGAGTCCTGAGGTGGGCATGGCAACTCGGCATGCTCCGAGTTCCAGTGACTCCGACCTGCCGCCAGACCTTCACCTTGTGGACGAACCTCAGTTTCTATGGGCCGTAGTGCCCTTAGAACGAGTTTCCAGGCATGTTGTTGTATCGACAGATGCCTCCACCACGGGCTGGGGTGCCATGTGCAATGGACATGCTGCCGCGGGCTCCTGGACAGGACCCCAGCGCCTTTGGCATGTCAAGTGCCTCGAGTTGCTGGCAGTGCACCTGGCTCTGCACCGTTTCCATGCATTGCTTAAGAACCAGCACGTACTAGTCCAATCAGACAATACTGCGACAGTACAATACTCCCGCCGTATGTCGCAACTCGCCCGCCACCTCCTAAAATGGAGTCTGAAGCATCTGAGGTCGCTTCGAGCCATTTACATTCCAGGAGACCTGAACTGTGCAGCCGACGAGCTCTCATGGGTTCAGCCTCTCCCTGGAGAATGGAGACTCCATCCCCAGACAGTTCAGCTGATTTGGGATTAGTTCGGGGACGCATAAGTAGACCTGTTTGCCTCCCCCGACTCGTCCCATTGCAACCTGTTTTTGCGGCCTGTTCCGGCCTCCGCAAGAATGTATTTCCGCCAGTGAGCCCTCCCCCAGGGTCTGTGCTAGATCAGGGAGGACGAGGAGCAGGTCATTTTGGTTGCCCCTTATTGGCACAACCGGACCTGGTTCTCCGAACTAGTACTCCTCGCGACAGCACCTCCCTGGCCAATTTCTCTGAGGAAGGACCTCCTTTCTCAGAGACGGGACACCCTATGGCACCCTTGTCCCGATCTTGGAACCTCCACGTGTGGCTCCTGGATGGGACGAGGCAGGTTTGAGTACCCTACCACCAGCGGTGGTGGCTACCATAACTTCCGCTAGAGCATCGTCCATGAGACATGCCTATGCGTTGAAGTGGAACCTCTTCGTCAACTGGTGTTCTTCCCGTTGTGAAGCCCCCACGAAATGCCCGATCAGTGTCGTGCTTTCCTTCCTGCAAGAAGGGTTGGAGCGAAGGCTGTCTCCCTCCACCCTGAAAGTGTATGTTGCCTCTATTGCCGCACATCACGATGCAGTTGAAGGTAAGTCTCTGGGAAAGCACGACCTGATCATCAGGTTCCTGAGAGGAGCGAGGAGACTGAATCCTCCTCGCCCTCCTCTCGTTCCCTCTTGGGACCTCTCAGTGGTGCTAACTGCCCTGCAGAGTGCTCCCTTTGAGCCTCTGCAATCAGTGGAGCTTAAGTTCCTGTCAATGAAGACAGCGCTCCTGGTTGCATTGGCCTCCATTAAGAGGGTAGGGGACCTGCAGGCATTTTCGGTTGACAAAGCGTGCCTGGAATTCGGGCCTGCCTACTCTCACGTGATCCTGAGACCCCGGCCTGGATACGTGCCCAAGGTTCCCACCACACCCTTTCGAGACCAGGTGGTGAACCTGCAAGCGCTGCCTTCGGAGGAGGCAGACCCAGCCTTGGCACTGCTCTGTCCAGTACGCTTTCCATGCTTACATAGACAGAACGCAGTGTTCAGGACCTCAGACCAGCTCTTTTTCTGTTATGGTGGGAAGCTGAAGGGAAAGGCTCTCTCCAAGCAAAGGTTGTCTCACTGGTTAGTGAACACCATTGCTTTGGCTACCAGCAGCAAGGTCGACCGTGCCCCCTTGGTGTGACAGCCCACTCCACCCGAAGTGTGGCCGCAGTGTTCAGGACCTCAGACCAGCTCTTTTTCTGTTATGGTGGGAAGCTGAAGGGAAAGGCTCTCTCCAAGCAAAGGTTGTCTCACTGGTTAGTGAACACCATTGCTTTGGCTACCAGCAGCAAGGTCGACCGTGCCCCCTTGGTGTGACAGCCCACTCCACCCGAAGGTCGACCGTGCCCCCTTGGTGTGACAGCCCACTCCACCCGAAGTGTGGCCGCAGTGTTCAGGACCTCAGACCAGCTCTTTTTCTGTTATGGTGGGAAGCTGAAGGGAAAGGCTCTCTCCAAGCAAAGGTTGTCTCACTGGTTAGTGAACACCATTGCTTTGGCTACCAGCAGCAAGGTCGACCGTGCCCACTTGGTGTGACAGCCCACTCCACCCGAAGTGTGGCCGCCTCTTGGGCTCTAGCGCATGGCGCCTCGCTAACAGACATCTGCAGAGCTGCAGGCTGGGCGACACCTAACACATTTGCGAGATTCCACAATCTCCGAGTGGAGCCAGTTTCTTCTCATGTACTCGCTTCAACCAGCCGGTACTAGATTCTGCTCAGGTGTCTTCGCTTGCTCGCCATTCCTCTCCACGGACGGGATACGTGTGATTATTCTCCTCAGGTGAGCCTCCCCGCAGGCCCTGAGTTCCTCCAGCGCTGTTGACGCCAACCCCAGAGTAATGCAACCGCCAGCTTTCGCGCCTGGCTAGGTGTCTCCATGTGCATGGTTCCCCCTCTGGGCGACCCCCACATGTGTATTTCCACTGTAAGCCTCTCTGAGCATGTGTGCCACCTTGCCACCCCTGGGGTTGAAATATTCCACCTGCGGCTGGACACCCCAGTGATACTCCACATGCATACTCCTCCGGGTCATATGTGTATTCTTAAGTAGTCCCCCCTTTGGGCTGGCACTGATTGCATATTTCCGCTGAGATATGCTTCCCAGTGTACCTTGGTATTTCTGTGTTAAGTAGGAGTCCTTCGTCCGTGCTAGTCTCAAGACAGGGATCTCAGACTTACGCAGGGCACTGGAAGACAGCCGAGGTGGCGTGATTAGACTGGGAACCCCATTCGTCGTCACTGACGTAACTTGTAGTGACCACGAAAGGGTTACGTCTCCCTGCCATTTCCGCTGTAGTTCCGCTGTAGTTCAGTCTCAGCTCCTCACCGAAGAAACATATCTGCATGTTTCCAGCGTACTTCCTTATATACCCACAAGGTGGGGCGGACTTACACTATGCAAATTCCGCAGACCCATGGCATTTTCTTGCCATTGGCTCGTTTTGTATACTCGAAGGTGAGAGGCTTTCTAAGCGAAACCCCATTCGTCGTCACTGACGTAACGTCTCCGTTCCATACTCAGGGAATGAGGGTTACATACGTAACTGAGACGTTACTCTGTTAGATTTAAATGTAATAAAATCAGCCAGAGGAAGAGGAGCTAAACCATACATATTTATTTAAAATGTGACAATGATGAAAACTAAATAGTTTTTTATCTAAAATTGTAAGTACTTGTTTGTATAATAATTCCAATGGTTTTGGAACTATCAAATGTGTATTAGACCAGCTTGTCAAACAATATGTGCAGGGCCTGAAGTTAACTTTTTTGACCACCAGCCACTGTGGCAGGTGGATTTAAAAATCCACCCGCCACAGTGACTTTTTACCAGTCAGTTTTTTTTTTTTGGCCTCATAAAAGGTGAAAAAAAAAGGAATTGCACAAACATTTGTTCTTTAACTTGTAAGAATACACATTTAAGTGCTGTCAAGTTATTAACGAGATCCTTACAAGTAATAATGACTCTTAGAATACAGATATAGACCTAGTGCAGCTCGTATGTAAACAAATCACACGCGGCTGTGTTGATGGCTGGGCAGCTGTTAGTTACAGCGTTCAGGAACCGTTAAGCAGAACTAAATTAATATTGTTATTACTGGTAAAGTTACCGGGTAGGCATTTTCTCACCGGTTCCCAACTCCCAACATCTGTGCAACTGTCATTGTAATGTAGCTTATGTCAGCGTTGCATTATCTCATCTCATCTCACCAACAGTTTAATACTTAACTCACATATTATTCAAACGTAGTCAGAGAAGGGCCTCATCGTTCTCTCCGATCACATATACGTTCCGAAACACTCAAACTGCGCTGCTTTCACAGATGCTTTCTGTGATGTTAAATGTCAAAGAACAACAGTTGCAAAAAAAAAAAAAAAAAAAAACGCAAAGACCCGGCCCCTTTAGTTACTGTTGCTATGTCCGTCAAGCTACACCGCGCTCACGCCAAACTATGATCTCATTCTCATGCAATGAAAAACACATCGCGCAGCAGAGACACTGACAACACGCTGACAGACAAGACAGTCCAGGTTACTTTTGATATTAAACAAAGTATCAACGTTAAAATTTGGTCATTTTTAAAGAAATTTAGACAATACCGTTTTTTGGCTCTGTAATGTGTCTTGACAGATCGCTGTGCCTCAGTTAAAGCTGCTCGTGAACCGATCATCTCTTCCTTCTAGTTAATTTATAGCATCAAATAAACATGAATGAACATAAGAAGGAATGTAGTTTTAACTGCGGAAAGATGTCAGTAGGCCTACTCAGTACACTCCGTTTTTCAAGTTCAAATCATCCAACGTTGAACTCTCCTGACTGCTTTGTCGGACAAAAAAAGGTGGATTCGGCGGATTATGATTGGCCAGATCGCCGTCAATCAAACTCCCCGCGAAGGGTCGATTCTCATTGGCTACCTGCCAATGTGGCAGGTAGATTGACAGTGTTACCTGCCAATTGCAGAATTCACCCGCATTTGGCGTGTGGTCGGGTGTTAATTGCAGGCCCTGATTATGTGACATGAGAAAGAATCATAGAATGAAAATATATATTTGCAGCCTCATTTGATAAAGAATTTCTTATAAACCTAAAATTAACCAAGTTAAATTTAACATTTTTGCAAACCTTTTTTATGTGGGTTTTAAAACCAAGACAGGACTCCAGATGTACCCCTAGGTATTTACATTCTGAAACAAGCTGTAATCTCTCTCCCGAAATAAAAAATAGCCTGCTTTATAGCAGTACTGTGTCCTTTAGAAAAGAACATACAGACTGTTTTTGACACATTTAATTTCAGATAACTCTGATTAAGCCAGGATGTAATTTTGAACTTTAATTCAAACTAATGCTTCAGCTTTAAGCATGGTGGTGGTGTTTTTATTTTTTATGTGTGTCTGGAGTCTCTGAAACCCCAAACAGAACATGTAGATGAACATAGGTATGTAGAGAATGGTGGCAGTGCCCGATTGTTCCTCTTTAACCATCGCTCCAGCTTCAACCCCTGGCCTCAATGGATGGGTGTAATGCACAGGGATTTTTGTTTTTGGGATTCCTCTGAACCAGACTTTAGGATTCTCTAAGGAGGAGGAGGCCATGACCAGGAGGATAATGGAGCATTGGAGCAACTTTGCTCGAAATGGGTGAGTGTAAATCTGACACACAATCTACTGCATGAGCTAATGTTCTATCCTAGTTCAAAGTGTTAAATCTGTCTTTATTTACTCACTCTCATGTCGTTCCAAACACTTATGCCTATCTTTCCTCTGTGCACTGTCAGAAAAAAAAGTGTTTTTTTTATATTATTTTTTTACCTTTTAGGGGTACAACAGCTTGTCACTAGAGCAGTGCCCTTAACTCTTTCGCACGTCCGATCACACCGGTGTGGTCAGTCTAGGCTGGTCTCTGGAGCGTTCGATCACACCGGTGTGATTTAGAATGGTCAGTGCATCATGTGATTAACTTAAATTCAAATGTGCTTTTGTGCGTTGGCTGGCGCTGAGTCAGAGATGGACGTGCACAGCGTATATCATATGTCATATATCACAACTATTCAGTGTTTATAACCGTTATAAATGTGTTTAAACAACAAAACACATCCACTTGCACATATTTGACAATCAGAATATCATATATTTCATGCTATAGCTGACACATTTGTGAATATTTTGAATTAAAAAGGAAAAATGAAACAAAAGCAGATCATCAGTAATTCAGCGCTACTGTAGTTGCGGTGTGTCATGTGACAAGCAATTACGCATCACCATGGAAACAATAAAGTGATACGTTCTAAATAAAGGTCACTCATTTTCTGATAGTGTGGAAGATAAAAGGAAGTTGTTTTTCTGTCTTGCCACTGTGTTGGCTGTCAAATCTCATTTGTTCTTACATATATTCACATATCGCTTATGCAGACACAACACGCCAGGTTTGACCTCAATAATGTCATACATCATTGACTGTTGCATGCCTTGTAACCAAAGTGTCAATTAGGCTTGAAAGCTATCTAAAACATTGTCAGTGAATTACAACCTAAATTTAGTCTTTAGTCTGTTTAACAGATAAAAACCCTCATGAGACTTGTAGCATCATATGTATTGTGGTGTATAAACGTGGAAACCTGTTCTTTTTGTCCCTTTAGAAGCATCTGACATGATTTGTATTTTCTCTTTCACTGTTTGGAGAAAAATCAGTGTACGAATTCTGCCTATTTGTCTTCCACAGAACAGAAAAAAAAAGAACGTTGTAAGGTGTTGGAATGACAAATTTTCATTCTTGACTGAACTATTCTTTTAATACTGAGAATATCATACTTAAATTTGTGTTTACAAGACAATTTCTATGTATTTGTATAAATTTACTATAAACAGTTAAGGAATTGTTTACATTTATCTCTTAGAAATGTTTTAGATGTTTAATCCATAATATCTTGATGAAGACGGGCTTTCATCTGCTCACACTTTTTCAGTTGATGTGTAAAAAAAACAAAACAAGTCTTGGTGTTGCTGGCAGGCTAGTGTTGATTAGCATCCTCATTTGTTTGGCATAAATTATGGAGAGGCAGAAACATCCTTTATTGTGGCTGTGAGCAAGCTTAGTTTCTTTCAATTAACACTTCATACACTCTTCACGCTGGAGGGGAATGACACGATGCTAATATATCAATGAACGTGATCAGTAAACAAGATCACAGTGGAACACGCTGAAGTTAATCTTTTCCTGAAATGGGCAGATTCGCTTATTAAAAGTATCAGGTGCAATTTCTTTAATGTCTTGTTTTGAAGACTTTACTTTGCTGGGATTGTGCATTAAGATTCAAAGCCTCTTGTTGTAATGGACTGCAAGGCATTCTTTACAAGAGCGCATGAACGTCATAGCTATTGAGTCATTGCATTGATTTTTTTATATATATTTTTGGGCTTCAGTTGTTTTGGAGCAGAAATGTATTGATGTAACTTGGTACAATACATAAACTGACCTTTCAGCTGATTTCCTGGCTTGATGTTTCAGGGATCCGAGTGTGGAGGGAGCAGATTGGCCGCCATTCATGCTGGAACATCAGCAGTATGTCACGCTTAACACTGGCCTGTCACAAACACTCCGGATGCTTATAGCCCAGCAGTGCAAGTTCTGGGATAGTTTCCTGCCAAAACTGCAGTATGTCACAGGTGAGAGTCACAGAATGAGAACAACCATCCACCCACACCACATAAACAAAGAAAATCACGACATGCTCGCTTCTGCTTGTCTCTTCAGCTCTGCCTGGCCAGCACATGTGTCATCTTCTAGTCTCTTGAGGACACCTGTAGTGCAGACCTGGCCAGCTAGTGGAGCTTAATGCGGGACTGGAGAGGGTTGAGTGTTTCAGAAGCACAGCAATTATTTACATTTACATTTTTTGCATTTGGTAGATGCTTTTATCCAAAGCAACTTGCATTGCATTCAAGGTATAAACTTTATCAGTGGACCATACAACACTAAGGCCATGGGTTTGATTCTCAGGGAATGCATGAACTGTTTGAGCTACATAAATGTCTGTATATTATTAAACTATACAATTAGAGTATTATACTACTTTTAAAAACATTTTTTTTTTTTTTTTACACATTTCATAAAGAAAATGTGAGCAATTACCTGTCAAAAACTTGGTGTTGAGATGGTGTAGTCTCCAGAGGCGAAATCACTGACGCCTCGTGGAGTTTGTTTTTACAATTTTTGACCCATTTTGTCATTCGTCAGGTGGAAAAACCTAAATCTGTAAAGTAATAAAACACCTGTCCTCAACAAGTGGTTTTTAGTTTGTATAACATAAACAATTTGGGACAAGTTGCCTTTCAAGCACTACTAATAATATTCCATCTTGGATGAACCAAACTGTGCTACCCAGGTTAGATAGAAATGCTTTTCAGGAAATAGCATGTCACTATCTTTAGTTTTTCATAGTTACTCATTTTATTTTGTCATTCAATGGGCATGACAAAATAAAATGAGTAGAATGATTTGGCCTGGAATCCACAAGCTTGAGATTTAAAATGTACACTTTCCTCAAAAGCTGTTCTGTCCCTGCAATGAATAGCAAGTACTTATTTTTAACGCGTTCAGAATGTATTCATAAGGACACATGTATAATGGAGAAATATGTTGCTGAAATGGTGCTAATTTAAAATGCTATAAATTTTAATTCAATGTGAATGGTTTGAATGCTTTAGTCTTGGCTCTGAATTAATTTGATCCATTATGCAGGTATCCCACCATAAGGGTATTTTCAGGTATAGCAGGTTTGATATTCTATTTGTTAGTGAATATTTTGCTAAAGGTTCAAGAGTGGAAGCTATTTGAAGAGAAAGTGAAAAGCATTTTGCTGTAGTTCCTCGCTCATTTAAACCTTTTTCAACTAAACATGTCGCTTGTGGTCTGTTTCTAGCCCTGTGGTGAGAGATGTGTGCTTTTAAGTGTGTTACTAAACATAAGATGGGAGAGCAAGTCACAGCATTATGTACTGGAAGCGGTTGCTTGAACGTTTGTATATTTAAACAGCTTTTGGCACACTTAAAATCATCTTGTAAACCTTGGGCTGTCTTCACAGCTGTCATTACTGGTTAAAGCAATGAATATAGACTGATGCTTTTAATTTGCTTTTTGGAGGTCTTTGCAAGGTGACGCTCAATAGTGTAGCGTCTGGAAACTCTTGAAGGTCTGGCTGTCAGTATTATCGGTGGTTGAAAACGGAAGAGAATTGGAGTTCCAGGTAGTGCGACCATAGGGAGCAGAATTGAATTTGACACTGAAATGGAATGAATCGATTCTGATTTGAGTCTAGGTGAAGCCTTGTCTTGTTTATGTACTGGAGGTCAGGCGCCAGCAACTGCGCATACAAATGCACATATGCGCAAATTGAATTATTGTCACTGTGGGCCGTGTGCAGTCTCAGTCTCCCTGGTGCTTGTGAAGGCAAAGCCATTCCCAGAGGATTCGCTACCTCGCCTACTCTTTTGAGACTGCAAAGCTTATGCACAAACAAGGTTTTGTGTGTTTGTGTGGTGGGGGCAAATGAACGAAGAAATCTTATCAACTCTGCTTAAATATATTAATCAGTGATGCAGCACCCAGTCGTAGTAGCTGATTTGCTGAAAGGCACGTAAGTGGGATCAGGTCTAGATGGTAAACTCCGTTTGGCCCCTGCTTTTATACCAAACACTAGTCTGTAAAGTAAACAGTGATTTATGGAGTCTGAAGCAAGTCGACGCCATAAACTTATTTCAGATACAATCGCCCAGGGGCATCCTGGGATTAAGTGTCTTAATCAAGAGCACAACGTTGATAGCTCATGGCAAGCTACTTGCAGGGATTGAACCAGCAGCCAGCCCTAAACATTAGCATTATAGCATGCAGAAAATTCTGGTATTTGAAACCAGAACAATGTTATTTGGGTCATTTCTACAATGCAGTACATTTTCATGTACCCATTATGACTTAATATGTTAGATCATTTTAAAGTTGGATTTGTTTTAATCACAACATCACAAACAAGTAGACACGGACTAACAAAATGTTTAAAACGTAACATTTTATCGCTTTTATTCATAATCATTTTGTTTGTTCTTGAGTCTAAATCACTTTCCATTCTGTCAGTCTTTTGCAAAATCCCTTTAACTAACAAAGCTAATTCCTTAATGACATCATCCTGTAGTAAATTACATAGTTTTGGATTGAAAACAACCTCACAAATGTATTAACAATGGATTTGACATTTCATTGCCACTGTGCATAATTAAGTATTAATTAATGTTTAAGTGCATATTTCAGAAAGTCTGGTATACCCTTTTATAGAATTTTTTTTTTTTTTTTATTTTTATCACAGACCTATTTATTGTTTAAAGTTACATAGTGTCAAAGTTACTGCATAACATGAATGAATCCTATGTTGCTTACTCTTTTTAAAATATTAAATATACATTTTTGAAGAACTTTGTTGACTAGTAGACGAAACACAAATGTGCTTGTCCTTGATGTTCAAGTGATTCTGTCATGAGAATCTTTTCATGATTGTGAGAAGTCCCTCACTTCATTTCATTCTAAATAAAAAAACATGATTATTTTGTCATGTTCTGCTGTCTCTCTCTTTCTGTGACATGGATCAAGTGGCATTCTGTTGCATGCAAGCCGTGAATCTCTATTCTGAACAATTTCTTTTAACTATAGAACTTGTGCTTGAAAGTAAGGGAGCTAAAATAGTAACATTTTAATAGCTTTTTCAGCAGCACTGAATGCTCTGTGAAAATAAGATTTGTAATTAATGCAATGGGAATTTTAGTATAGCATTTCCATGAATAACCAGACAACAAGTTCCTGTTTGTTTTGTTTTTTTATTATTATTATTTTTTTTTATAAATTATCAAGGTTGTGCAATTTACAATGTCATTCTGCTGCTCAGATTAGTTAGTCTTTAAAGGAATAGTTCCCCTAAAAACGTTGCATGCTGTGGAACACAAGAATCATTTTTAAAACAGTCAAAAACATTACAAATGCAACAAGTTTTTGTAAATATATGACAAAATGCATCTTAAAATTGTATACAAATTGTGTCATTCGATAGCACAGTATTTTGGTGAACTATTGCTTTAACGTGTTACCTTGGAGATCAGTATTCACTATCAGGGAATATTTCCAAAATTATTTTGGGTTTCCGTTATTAAAGACAGTTCCCTTTCGTTGTCACTCCGAGTTACGTCGGATGACGACGAATGGGGTTTCGCTTAGAAAGCCTATCATCTTCGAGTATATAAAACGAGCCAATGGCAATGAAATGCCATGGGTCTGCGGAATTTGCATAGCGTATCTCTGCCCCACGCAGGGGGTATATAAGGAAGTGCGTGAGCAACATGCAGATATGTTTTCGCTTCGGAGCCAAGAGTTTTCTTCACTCCTACAAGCCATTCTGTATCATCTTCACTCTACGAGACGAGCGGCTCTTCAGTGTGTTGGTGTGACGGCGTGTGACGGCGTGTTCCAGCGAGATCGCATTGCCTGCTGCTGGTCTGTGCAGTGATCTGCCGACAGTGTGTGTGTTTCTCCCTGGGCGCTTCAGCACTCTGCTGAGCTTTTCCTCTCTCTAAAAGAGCTGCACGCGGCACGTCTTTTTCAAGACGGCTCGCCCGTGTATTACTGGATGTGGGCGCGTGACTCATCTGTTTAACGGTCGCGAGCGCTGTTTTGCGTGTTGGGCTTAATCACGCTCGGCAGCGCTCGTGGATGAGTCATGTTTTCATTGCGGGAACATGACCATCGCGATGTTTATAGATCGAGACTCAATGATCTCCGTGTGGGTAGAGTCCCCTCTGCCACACCCCAATCTATCTCTTCCTACGAGTGGGGATACTTTGGCTGGTGGCCAGGGTGATCTGAGGGTTACAGTGTGGCATAATACCGACGAGCATTCCTCGGGCCACGCCCCCCTCCACATCGCAAACCGTGGGGCTTCCGTGCCTGGTTCCTCTCGGGGACCCAGTGTTTTCATTCGGGGCTCCAGCAGGTGGTGTCATGTCACTCACAGCATCACAAGGCGGGCTTGATTCCTCTGGAAATGAGGATTCGACTGCGTTGCCTCCCTCTGGAGTGTCAGCGTTAGTCGGGTCAGATCCAGAGCTGATGGCCATGCTTTCCCGGGCAGCTGAAAGCATCGGTTGGAGTGGCGCCGCCCTCCCCCCGAACGCTGTAGGCTTCCCGGATGTGCATCAGGACGCTTCCGGTCCGCGGGAGTCCACGTGACTTTTCGCGGCCCGTGGCCGTCCTCTGCCTTCGCTGCCCTTGATCGTGAGGCGATCTTGGTCTGTATGTTCTCTGTCACTATTGTGACACAGGCATGCGGCCCAGTGTGTCGCCTTCACCTTCGAGGCAGTGCTGACTCGGGAGTTCTGTCAGGACCGGCCGCAGTGGAACGCTAGTCCTTCCCTGGCCAACACTGACAGAACGCGGAATCTCGACCACGCCCCCTTGCTGGGACGCTATGCCTCCCATGCCCGGCCTGGTCATTCCGCCGCGCACATTACTGACCTCGCTCTCAGGCGACATCGGTACCTGCGTGATCCCGGGGCCAGGTGATGTCCACAGCTGTGGTCCAGGAATGGGCTCAGCCAGGTTGATGTGAGGGGATCTGAGAATTCATTTTCTCAGCTCCCCCATGTCCCAGGCTAGGCTCCTCGGCGGTGTGGTTGAGGATTGTACCCTACAGTCTTTTGACCCCCCCCAGAAGCAGACCGAGGCCTTCTGCACCGACGGTCATCCGTCCGTGCGGTCTCCTTAGTCTGCTTCCCGCCGAGGCCGCCTCCCTGCGGCCACTCCCCTCGAGCCTTCACTGGCCCCGAGTAGGAGAGGGTTGCAGGAGGGCGGCACCACCCGTCTCCGCCCCTCAGCCGGCCAAACGCCAGGCTAAGCAGCACTCTCGAGACGGGTGGCTTGCTCGGCGGTGTGGTTGAGGACTGCGCCCAACAGTCTTCGACCCTCCCCTGAAGTGGACTGAGGCCTTCTGCACCGACGGTCATCCGTCCGTGCGGTCTCCTTAGTCTACTTCCCGCCGAGGCTGCCTCCCTGCGGCTCCTCCCCTCGAGCCTTCACCGGCCCCGGGCTGGAGGGGGATGCAGGAGGGTGGCACTGCCCGTCTCCGCCCCTTAGCTGGCCAAAACGCCAGGCTAAGCAGCACTTTTGAGACGGGCAGCTTGGAGTTAGGGCTCAGTTCTTCTCAGGAGTTGGTAGCAGGGCCACTCCGTCCCCCGGTGGAGGGCCGGGGGAGAATCTCTTGTTTCAAGAACTGATGCCCCTTCCTCCGAGCCCCAAGAGGTTGTGGATGACAGTGCGCTCCGCTCACGAGCCTCACCACTCTCGTCCCCCTCTGTCGCCAGACCCCTGCCAGAGCACGCCCCCGTGGGATGCTGGTCCTCCCCTGGCCTCCTCTGGCAGGGCGCGGCTAATGACCGTGCCCCCACACCGGAGCGCTATGCCACCCACGTCCGGGCCGGTCATTCCGCTTCGCTGCTCCTTCAGTGTACGTCTGGTTCCCTTGACCCCGCTGGTACAGCTTTTGGAGCTTTCCCAGACTGTCCCGTTGGGTCGCGAGAACCATCAGGCTCAGCTACGCAATTCAGTTTGCGCGGTCTCCTTCCCGCTTCAGGGGAGTCCGCTTCACTATGGTCGGTGGCAATGCCCCTGTCATGAGAGTGGAGATCGCCACCCTACTGGCGAAGGGTGCGATCGAGATTGTCCCTCCAGCCGAAATGAAGTCCGGCTTCTACAGCCCCTACTTCATTGTACCGAAGGCAGCGATCGACCTGAAGGACGCCTACTTCCATGTCTCCATTCTTCCTCGACACAGACCGTTTCTTCGGTTTGTTTTCGAGGGGCAGGCATACCAGTACGCGGTTCTCCCTTTCGGGCTAGCCCTGTCTCCTCACGTCTTCACGAAGGTCGTCGAGGCAGCCCTTGTTCCCCTACGAGAACACGGGGTTCGCATCCTGAACTATCTCGACGACTGGCTGATCCTAGCTCACTCTCGAGACCAGGTTTGCGAACACAGGGACCTCGTGCTTCGGCACCTAGCTCGTCTGGGCCTTCGGGTCAACTGGGAGAAGAGCAAACTCTGTCCCGTGCAGAGGATTTCTTTTCTCGGTATGGAGATCGACTCGGTCGCCATGTGCGCGCAGCTTACGAGCGAGCGCGCGCAGTCACTGCTGACTTGCCTTCGTCAGTTCGAGGGCAAGAGTGCGGTTCCACTGAAACTTTTTCAGAGGCTCTTGGGGCATATGGCATCCGCAGCCGCAGTAACGCCGCTCGGATTGTTTCATATGAGACCGCTTCAGCTTTGGCTTTGCGATCGAGTCCCGAGGTGGGCATGGCAACACGGCAAGCTCCGAGTTCCAGTGACTCCGACCTGCCGTCAGACCTTCACCCCGTGGTCGAACCTCAATTTTCTACGGGCCGGAGTGCCCTTAGAACGAGCTTCCAGGCATGTTGTTGTATCAACAGATGCCTCCACCACGGGCTGGGGTGCCATGTGCAATGGACATGCTGCCGCGGGCTCCTGGACAGGACCCCAGTGCCTTTGGCATGTCAATTGCCTCGAGTTGCTGGCGGTACGCCTTGCCCTGCACCGCTTTCGGGCGTTGTTCAGGGGTCAACACATACTAGTCCGATCAGACAATACCGCCACAATAGCGTACATCAACCGTCAAGGTGGTCTACGCTCCCGCCGTATGTCGCAACTCGCCCGCCACCTCCTCATATGGAGTCAGAAGCATCTGAGGTCGCTTCGAGCCATTTATATCCCGGGACACCTAAACCAGGCGGCCGATGAGCTGTCTCGAGTTCGGCCTCTCGCTGGAGAATGGCGACTCCATCCCCAGTCGGTCCAGCTGATTTGGGATCAGTTCAGGGATGCTCAGGTAGATCTGTTTGCCTCCCACGACTCTTCCCACTGCGACCTGTTCTATTCCCTGACCGAGGGCACGCTCGGCACGGATGCACTGGTGCACAGCTGGCCGCGGGGCCTCCGCAAGTATGCGTTTCCCCCAGTGAGCCTTCTTGCGCAGACTTTGTTGCGCCAACATGTTGCGCCTTCTTGCGCAGACTTTGCGCAAGATCAGGGAGGACGAGGAGCAGGTGATTTTGGTTGCCCCGTATTGGCCCAACCGCACCTGGTTCCCAGAACTAGTACTCCTCGCGACAGCACCTCCCTGGCCAATTCCTCTGAGGAAGGACCTGCTTTCTCAGGGACGGGGCACCTTATGGCACCCTCGTCCCGATCTTTGGAACCTCCACGTGTGGCTCCTGGACGGGACGAGGTAGGTTTGAGTACCCTACCACCATCGGTGGTGGCTACCATCATTTCCGCTAGAGCATCATCCACGAGACATGTCTATGCGTTGAAGTGGAACCTCTTCGTCAACTGGTGTTCTTCTAAACATCAAGAACCCACGAAATGCCCGATCAGTGTCGTGCTTTCCTTCCTGCAAGAGGGGTTGGAGCGAAGGCTTTCTCTCTCCACCCTGAAAGTGTATGTTGCCGCCATTGCCGCACATCACAACGCAGTTGATGGTAAGTCTCTGGGGAAGCACGACCTGATCATCAGGTTCCTGAGAGGAGCGAGGAGACTAAATCCTCCTCGCCCTCCTCTCGTTCCCTCTTGGGACCTCTCAGTGGTTTTAACTGCCCTGCAGAGTGCTCCCTTTGAGCCTCTGCAATCAGTGGAGCTTAAGTTCCTGTCAATGAAGACAGCGCTCCTGGTTGCATTGGCCTCCATCAAGAGGGTAGGGGACCTGCAGGCATTCTCGGTTGACGAAGCGTGCCTGGAATTCGGGCCGGCTAACTCTCACGTGATCCTGAGACCCCGGCCTGGATATGTGCCCAAGGTTCCCACCACTCCCTTCCGGGACCAGGTGGTGAACCTGCAAGCGCTGCCCTTGGAGGAGGCAGACCCAGCCTTGGCACTGCTCTGTCCAGTACGCGCCCTCCGTGCTTACGTAGACAGAACGCAGTCTTTCAGGACCTCAGACCAGCTCTTTGTCTGTCATGGTGGGAAGCTGAAGGGAAAGGCTCTCTCCAAGCAAAGGTTGTCTCACTGGATAGTGGACGCCATTGCTTTGGCTTACCAGCAGCAAGGTCGACCATGCCCCCTTGGTGTGACGGCCCACTCCACTCGGAGTGTGGCATCCTCTTGGGCTCTAGCGCATGGCGCCTCGCTAACAGACATCTGCAGAGCTGCAGGCTGGGCGACACCTAACACGTTCGCGAGATTTTACAATCTCCGAGTAGAGCCAGTTTCTTCTCATGTACTCGCTTCAACTAGCCGGTAAGAGATTCTGCTCAGGTGTCTTCGCTTGCTCGCCATTCCTCTCCACGGACGGGATACGTGCGATATTCTCCTCAGGTGAGCCTAATAAGCCCTGAGTCTCCTCCAGCACTGACGACGTCAACGCCAGAGTTATGCCACCGGCAGCTTCGCGCTTGGCTAGGTGCCTCCATGTGCATGGTTCCCCCTCTGGGCGACCCCCACATGTGTATTTCCACTGTAAGCCTCTCTGAGCATGTGTCTTTCCCTCGGCAAGCCACCTTGCCACCCCTGGGGTTGAAATATTCCACCTGCGGCTGGACACCCCAGTGATTCTCCATATGCAGCCCTTCGGGGTCATATGTGTATTCTAAGTCCCCCCTTCGGGTTGGGCATGATTGCATGATTGCATATTGGAAGAGATATGCTTCCCAGTGTACCTTGGTATTCCTGTGTTAAGTAGGAGTCCTTCGTCCGTGCCAGTCACGACAGGGAGCTCAGACTTACGCAGGGCACTGGAAGACAGTCGAGAGGTGGCGTGATTACACTGGGAACCCCATTCGTCGTCATCCGACGTAACTCGGAGTGACAACGAAAGGGAACGTCTCGGTTACATATGTAACCCTCGTTCCCTGAGTAGGGAACGGAGATGTTACGTCTCCCTGCCACTTCCGCTGGAACGCCTGAGTTCAGTCTCGGCTCCTCAGCGAAGACATATCTGCATGTTGCTCACGCACTTCCTTATATACCCCCTGCGTGGGGCGAAGATACGCTATGCAAATTCCGCAGACCCATGGCATTTCATTGCCATTGGCTCGTTTTATATACTCGAAGATGATAGGCTTTCTAAGCGAAACCCCATTCGTCGTCATCCGACGTAACGTCTCCGTTCCCTACTCAGGGAACGAGGGTTACATACGTAACCGAGACGTTTTCCATATTGTTAACGGGCCAAAACATTGAGCAAAGCTTTGAATATTTGATTGAGGTTTTGGTTCTGCTCAATCAAAGTACGATATATATGGCTTCATGATGAGAAAAATGTAAAGCAATTTATAACTTTTTCATTAGGGCTGTTACCACGATAATACACCACTGCACAAACTCAAATCATGTGGCTACTGTTAAGACCTCCTGAATGTTTGTCTGGTCTAAATAACTTCACTTTTCATTTGCAGTTTGATAAATCCAATATCATTGTGTCTCAAACTTGACCTGCCTCTCCCTCTCTCTCTCTATTTCTCTCTCTCTCTTTCTGCTGTAGTGAGTATTGATGAAGTGGAGTTCCAGTGTAAGTCTCAGTTCCACTGCTGGCTTTCTTGCATGCTGGACTGGAAGAATCAATTTAACGACTATGCCTCTGTCAAAAAGCAACAGTGTGAAAACCTTTAATGTCTGACCACATTTCCCAAAAAAGCAGCCCATGCAGTGCACTTTACTACTTCAAAAAGCTTTAGAAAGCCAGAGCCCATATGTAGAAACAGAGGAAAGAGCTTCTGTGGTTTCTATATCTTCACAACTCAGTGCCTTTTTACTACCTCCTTAAGGCCTTATGTGGTAGAGGATTGCTATTTTGGTAACTCAAAAATAGATGAAAATTTTATCGAGGTACTTGGTTAAGAGTGTTTGCTTGACACAAGAACATGTCTACTCAAAATAAAATCTTAAATTATTCTTTGTATGCAGAAACTGAAGCTTGTTTTAGAACCATTCAGTTTTTTTTATCCCATCGTGACATTATTTTAATGACAATTAAGCACTTTTCGACCTCAAATGTAATTGTAATTACTATAGTAAAAGGTCAGAGTGACGCATTATACACACATTTCACACAGACATATTTTTGTCACATTTCACCTCCTTAATGGCCAAGTAAATGAACTTGATTTGGTTTGGTAATGTGTGTAACAGAGTGCCATAATTTTAAACTATTCATGCAATCTGATTGTGTTTAATGTGGAATATTTTTCATGATTTGCTTGAGGCTTGTTCCTTGTTTTGTTATCAAAACTGTAAATTTGAATACTTTCTATTCTAATTAACATAGTTGAGTGAATATATAGGATTAAATATGAATGAAAGTGAAAATCCTACTTTTTATGATGAAATTAAGTTTTAATTGAGTATTTTAACCCAATAGTTCCTTCAAACATCATTGTTTAAATGACACATTTGTGGTGCTTTAAATAAGTAATTCTATAATGGAAATAAAGATGCAGCAACATCATGCTAATATTACATGATTAGCCTCTGTAATAACTCTGTCTGGGATAGGTTTTTTGTATTTTCTTTTGTTTTGTTTCCATGAGTCATTATTACCTTAACTAATTCCACCTGCCACCTTGAAAATATTGTCTTACCTTTTTATAACACTCACCAAACCCATAATACAAGTGAAACTGGCTTTGGAAAAAGTCACTCTGTAATATTGGTTGATAACTTTATTAGAAACTTCAACGTAACATATTGCTTATTTTGAATTAAATTGTAGGAATGATAATTTTACTCTTGCAGATATAAAAGACATGCTCTATTTAAGGCTTCCGACTAAAGGAAACATCAGTCGTGACTCGGACATCTTCTGATGACTTTTACCTTCTGTAAATTTACATTCAGATGCTTATCTGGCATGCCTAAAGTAATTTCCTGCAACGGCATGTGGCAAATATTTGCAAAAATATGACAAACAAAATCACAATGGGGCATCAGGTTGTCGTGATGGGTGCATTTTCACTGACAGAGACTAAATCATCTGACTCATGACACAGTGACCTGCTGCGCAAATGTGCAAGCCAAATGTATGTATGTGTATATACACACACACACGCAGTACATATATATATATATATATATATATATATATATATATATATATATATATATAGAGAGAGAGAGAGAGAGAGAGAGAGAGAGAGAGAGATTTGTGTAGCAGGTCGTTGTTGCAGCATTAATATCTGAGAAAGAAAAAAAAATCCACTGTCATAAAAAAAATATATATATTGTCCGAAACAATACATACCGGTGTCTAAAATAGACTCACCAGCTACTTTATTAGTTTATTAGTACACTTTGTTAGTACTGGTTTGGATCCCTTTTTGCATTCAGAACTGCCTTAAAGGGATAGTTCACCCAAAAATGAAAATTGTCATCATTTACTCATCCTCAAGATGTTCATTTATTAAAAAAATTCTTCTGCTGATTGAAGAATGTCGGTAACCAGACAGTTGATGGTAGCTATTGACTTAAATATACTATGGAAGTCAATGGCTACCAACTGTCTGGTTACCGACATTCTTCTAAATATATTATTTTGTGTTCAGCTGAAGAAAGAAATTCATACAGGTTTGGAACAACATGAGGGTGAGTAAAGTTTTTGGGTGAACTATGCCTTTAATTCTTTGTGGGATCGTGGCATTGAGATCTGGTGTGACTGTGGAGGCCATTTGAGTTTAGTGAACTCATTGTCATGTTCAAGAAACCATGGTAACACTTTATAAGAATTATAAGAAACAAAAAAAAACAAAAAAAAACAACAACAAAAAAAAAAAAAAAAAAAAAAAAAAATTATATATATATATATATATATATATATATATATATATATATATATATATATACACACACACATTTCAAACACTATTAAAGTTAAGTAAACTGTCTGTAATCAAATAAGAACAAACAATCAAACTACAAGCAATAGCACAAATAAACACAATAGAACAAAGATGCTAATTAAAGGTACAATACATACGATTTTTGTAATAAAATATCCAAAACTCACTTGCACAGTGTGATATATTTCCTGCAGTTGAGTATTTACAATATCCCAAAAGTTCCCAAAGATTTATAATTTCAGAGAAATTCCAATTTAAAAAAAAAAAAAAAAAACGGTTTAAAAAGGACCAGACAATCATGTCAGTTATGTACTGAAGTGAATTTTATTTCAAGTGCAAACTATGAAAATTCAGCAAACTTACAAGCTGTTTCCAAATTACATGACACAAACAACCTACATTAGTTGGATTCTATGGTTATTGTGGTTTAAAGCAAAGAAATTCACAAATTCATCAAGGTTCAGAGACTTGGCTCTCCTGGACTCCACACTTAAGACACCTAGATTGCTCAGTCTATCATCATTCATGGTTGAGCGCAGGTAACTCTTTACCAGTTTGAAAGTAGAGAAGCTGCGTTCACATGCAGCTGTACTCACAGGAATGGCAACAGCAATTTTGCACAATCTAAAGAGCTTGTGGAATACCTATTTAAATGGCTCAATGAGCACAGTCAAATCTACAACACTAGTGGGCTTCTGTATGCCAGCTTGCAGTTTTCTCTCCAGAATTTTTTTCATTTGGTGAAGTTCATGTCTGTCATCTATGTTGCATGAATAGATAGAGGCAAATGGAAAAAGTTCTTCCTCCTGGCAAAATGTTGCACTAGTTGGGTTCAGAGCTTGGATTCCCATCTTAATTTCACAGTTTGGATTTGAGAATCGTCTGTTTAACTCACTCAGCATATTGTCAAGCACGGGGTTGAATATACTGGTCCGAAAAGTGTCTTTAGTACTTTCAGAACAGCCAGCTAATTGGGACATTGTAACATATCCATTGAAACTTTGAGCTCTGTTTAGTCTTTCTTTTTGGAGCTGGCTCTGTTTCAATGTTGCATTGTTCAGCAGTGTTTAAGACATCTTTCCAGAGTCCTTCAAAGTAGGATTCATCCCTGTAACAATGAAAACAATGCATAAGAGCTTCAATTAGATCAAGGGCTGAACCCAAATCAAGAGATGGTGATTGAAGAATATCAGAGAGACATCTTGTGTCACCAAATAGCTCAGTGAAGGTCACTAAAAGACCAATGAATTCCAGGTCCATTTGAGCAAGAAGTCCACGTGCATCAACGGTTCTATCTCCACTGTTCTTCCCCTAGCACACGCATTACAGCAGGTAATCATTTGAGTACAGTATTGCAAGCCATATGTTGACAAGCCCACCTTGTGTCACTTAATTTTTGCAGCTCTCTGTGTGCACTATCATACATTTCTTTCTGTATGTTAAGCCATTTGATATGAACTAGGAGCCTGACATGAATGAATACAGTCTCTGCAAAATTGTAAAGGAAATATTCAGCTTGGGGGACTACTTTCACAGTGTCAACTAACACTAAATTAAAGCAATGGACATTGCAATGTACACAAAAGGCCTTCTTTGCCACCTCCTTAATATGAGACAGAACGCCAGAATGCTTGCCACTCATTACGGAGGCACCATCATAGGCTTGCCCAACCAGGTTACTCCTGTAATCCAAGCTATATCTTTCAAGGATGCAGCTTCAAAATGTAAGAAGCTTTCCTTAACTGCTCCTTGGTAGTAGTATTTTAGCACCAAAGAGATCTGTTTTTTTTTTTTTTTGTATCTTTAGTTTCATCAGCCATAATGGCAAAAACCTCACTTTCATTGACCTCATTTATGATGGAGACGCACACCATTTCTGCCAATGTGTCCAAAATTTCATTTTGAATATGATGACTTGTGTATTTTGCGTTTTGAGGCCCCGCCAATTTCGTCTTAACAGTTGGGTCATGGTTGCCAATGACATTTAATATTTCTAAAAAGTTTCCCATGTTGTCAGCATCAGCTGTCTCCCTGTGCCCCCTCTGGAATATATTCTGGGTTGCAGTTAACAGCAAGACTTCTGCTACAGTTTTTATGCATGTACGATTTTCCTCTATTTTGTTGTTTGTGCTCTTTATTTAAAATAGTCATTAAAGATGAATCAGTCTATTTTCTTCTTTCAAATTCCTTCCAAGCCATCATTGTACTTATGTGTGCCTCAGACTTTGCATGCCCAGCAAATCCGCCATCTCTGAATGTAGCCTTTTTTAAATTATTTTATCCCACAACAGATGTAAAGACTGAATCTGTGTTTAGAAGGCCAAAGTTTTTACGAGCGAAACGGTACACTGAGTCCTGGCACTGGGAGTATTCTGGTGTAAATTGTACCATGAGGCTTGAAAGTTTCTTCGTCTGTCACCCTGGAGAGTCCTGGGAAAGACTTTAAGGTGTGGCTGGACTGAACCATCAGCTCCCATCAACCATCAGACAAATACTTTTCTTTTTTACTGTTTTTCCCATCATTTACACCTAAAATTTGACTGAGGTTCTTTAATAAACCTGAAAATAAGACTTTCACACTTATAATCAAGGTATGTGTGATAGGTAGTTTACCCAGAGGTCCAATTGGGTCTGCGTGGTTAGTTGACTAGTGGTTAGTTGAAAACAAAAATCAGTCTCAGTTTGTTTTCATACGCTTTAAACAGTTTTATATTATTGTTTTCTATATCACTTGTTGTATTCATATATACCAGTAGAGTAGTCAAGAGTAGTATCTTCGACTTGACAGAGATGCCGCTTACTGAGAATAATTATCCTGCTCCTGTCTAACTTTATTATTAAACAGGTGAGCAAATGTACATAAAACTAATCAATGTTATATAGCTCAACATGATGAAATATTAGAATATGATCAGTATGTTATTCTAATGTTGATCTAGCTTACTGCTAGTCTCATACAGCCAACAAACTAACACATAGGATAGCATTATAACTCATGATTCATGTCTGTGTTCCCCTGTCTTGTCCCATGTTTAGCAGTTCCCCGTTATGTTGATTAGTCTCCCCAGGTGGTTCTTATTAGCCACGCCCCCTTGTTATCTTGTTTAGCTTGTCTGTCTGTGTATTTAAGCCCTGTGTCTAGTTCAGTCTTTGTCAGTTCTTATTGTTGCACCATGGTGGTTGTTCTGTTTCTGAGTCTCAGTCCTGAGTTTGCGTTTGTATATGTGAAGTTTTGAGTTTGTTTGAATAAAAGACTACTGCACTTGGATCCTGCTTCCTCCTCTGCTTCAACCAAAACGTAACAATAACTTTCAACACACTCAAATGCAGTTTAGTGTGATTGTGTAGACCAAGTGAAACAGTGCTGCGTTACCTCACAAGTTTCATTTGTCAAATAAACTGACCTCTGTGAGAAGGAATTCAGCACTTGTGGTATAGTTCGGTAGAATGAAATGTCCGTATTCCTTTATATCCGTGGGATTTACGTGTGGCGCTGATATCTGTCTCTCATTAGTAATCGCGCCCTGCTTCATACCACAGTCATGTTAAAAACATCAATGTATTCACTCATCCATAAACATTATTAGATCCATAAGTATGACAAGAAGTTTCATAATTCCGCTTATGTGTCATCAACCTACGCCTTTGTTATTGTAAGAGGTTAGCAGCCCCTAGCGGCGAAACAAAATGACATATTGTAGCTTTAAATAAGCAGTGCTTTTCAGGTTTTACAGGTATATCTAACAGTAGTTAGACACAGATTAGGTACAGAAATATAATAAAGTAGCCTAATCAAATGTAAAATATAACACTGCATAGTCGTCACTGTCTAAATTAAATATAGATGAATCCTCATTAAAGTTACAAAAGTTATTCAATTATTACACACACATGCATTTTCTTTCTCAACTGTTTACGTACACTACAAATCATAACCGATGTTTACTAGGATACTCACCAAGACTGACATTTTGACATCATTTTGTGTGAAATTGTCCATTCAAACGCAAGACCTGAAAAAGAGCCTAATTCTGTATTCATGTGCTGTCAATTAACATTAACTACGATTAATACTGTAAAAGTATTGTTCATTCATTCTTAGTTTAACTAAAGTAGTTAACTAATGAAACCTTATTGTAAGGTTTTACCAAACCAGTTTGAGATGATTTGAGCTTTGTGACATGCAGCAGTATTCTGCTGGAACTAAGTAGTCATCAGAAGATAGGTACATGTCATCATAAAGGGATGGACATGGTCAGCAAGACAGGAACAATACTCAAAAAAGCTGTGACATTTGAATGATGCTCAAATACTAAGGGGACCAAAGTATGTCAACAAACAAATCTCCTACACCATTACCCCACCACCAGCCTGAACCGTTGATACAAAGCAGGATAGATCCATGCTTTCATCAACAGTCGCTCATTGGATATTTTCTCTTTTTCGGACCATTCTCTGTAAACCCTAGAGATGGTTGTACTTGGAAATCCCAGTAGATCAGCAGTTTCTGAAATATGGCTCATCTGGCAACAACAACCATGCCACGTTCAAAATCACTTAAATCACGTTTCTTCCCTATTCTGATGCAAATTTTGAACTTCAGCAGATCGTCTTGACCATGTCTATATGCCTAAATGCATTGAGTTGCTGCAATGTGATTGGCTGATTATATATTTGCATTACAGAGTTGAACAAGTGTATTTAATGAAGTGGCCAGTGAGTATATTCTTTCTGCATTATAGTCATTTATATGTTTGTGCAAAAATTTTGACAAGGAGATGCATGAAGAATTTTTTTAAGTCAGATCCCTCAATTGAACCAAACATATATTGGCAGTAGCCAGTTCCAACTTCATGTCCTTTCAGTTTCTGTTCCTTTTTTTCTGCCCTGTAGTGGCCTAGTTACAGTTTAAACTCCTACTCCAACCATCCACCAAACCTTCAATGGAGTTCCATCTATTGTCCCTGCTCTTAAAAGCCTCTTCCTCTTTTTCCTTTTTGATCTCCCTTAATCACCAAGCTGACGTCTTTGCCAAGCTAGCTTAAAGTTAGCAAAGAAACCTTCACTTCTAGTTGCAGATTGTATTTTGATGTGTCTGCAGAGCTATTGTGACATCAGCACTCACATCAAGTGTCACTTCTCACTGTCTGATTATTCAAAGATCACAGTGCTGAAATAAATGTGTGTACTTATGAAACAAAGTAATCTGATCCCGTCGCTTTGTGTTGAGTGACACGTGAGCCATTGCTAGCTTGTGTTTTTGCTGTGTGTCCTTGAACTCACCCTTCGTGCAGATAATAAGAAGCCACAAACATTTGGCATTGATAGCGCTGAGGGTTTAATAGTCAAGCAGATGGAGTTTGGGGTCTTAAATGCCATGGTTGTTCATTTATGAACTAATCATTTAAAGATGCTACTTGACTGACCTTTAAAGCATTTGGTTGGTGCTCTTTTATAAAAGGCCAAAAAATAATAATTCCCAAATCAAAATTCAAGACAAAAAAAGCGTTGTGTATTAGCAGGTGCCCTCGCTTATGAAAAGATTTTTAAAAAACGATCGAGAGCAGAGTTTTATAATATGTTATGATATGAATTCAAAAAGTTGGGACACGATTTTGAAGATTATGAAAAGCAGGAATGCTATTTAGCAGAACTGTTGAGTTATACCAATTATTATACCTCAACACGGGTTGAGGATCCAAATGCAGCTTTTATTGGGGCAATCCAGAATCTTAATCCATAAAACAGGTCAAAACATGGGTATCATACAAATTTTATTCAATTCTCGATTCGATCCTCGATTTTCAATTCAGTGAATTCAATGATTACATTTTCACAGGCCCTAGAACAACAACAACAACAAAAAAATATTATTTGTTTCTTGTTTTTGACCCATGTATCCTTGTACTGTAATACGTAGTGTTATGACAACATTTTAAATACCAGTGAAATTTAACAATTCTCGATTCCAATATCGATACCACAGCTAAAACTACCAACTAATATAAATTTCAAAGATTATTAAAGACAAGTAAACAGTCATTAATAAAAAAAAAAAAGAATGTAATTACACTTAGCAATAGCACAAATAAATAAATACAATTGAACAAAGATACAAATTAAATAATCAGAGTTTTTTAAGGTTTTTCAGGTAGGGCCTAGGTCTCAGGACCAGAAATTGAATAAAGCACTCAAATGTAAAATAACTGCATATAATCTTCACTATAGGGGTGGGAATCACAGGGTACCTCATGATACGATACATGGCTCACGATACCGATAATATTACGTTACAGCAATTCTGTGAATAATCAATATATTGCTAGACAATCCTATAATGATACATCACTATTTCTGTCTACCTATGAAAACAAAATGCCTGCGAAAAGATTAAAATATATTTATGTGATTGCCTACAATGATCAACGCTTCCAAAACATGTTGTATAAAGACATCTTTGATGCTTTTAACAGAGCGCTTGTACAGATACACATTGGAGCGTTTGAAAGCTGGTGTCTATCAGCAGATCCCAAATATTTCCACTGATAGACGGATCCGCTGATAGACACCTGCTTTCAAATGCTGCTGTGTGTATCTGAGTACCCAGTGAGGAGCGTCAAAGATGTCTATTTACAACATTTTTGTCCCATCAATGGTATAAAAGCCGAAGTGGGTCCAGACTTTGGATTTAAACATGGCTGGGGCATCTATTATTTTACTCACACTACTGTTTGAAACATTATTCATTATCAGGAACTCCGGTAAAAGTCACTCTTGTGCCCCACAATTAACACTCCTTACGAGAAGTGTGGAAGAGATTCAACTAACAGTCATGGTGCCTTCATGTTCTCTCTGGAAGTTACTAATTATATGTTCGGAAGTTATAATGCCATGTGCATTAAAGTGATTTTAATATAAGTGAGGGAAATGGGCAATTTCATGCAGTATTTTTCTTTTTCACTTCCTGACAAAGACAGGAAGCTTTTTAGCACTAGTGTGACAGAATGAAGAGCAAAGGATACATGTTAGTGTAATTGATGCTTTATCTCTGCCTTTTATCATTCCTGTGTTGCCACAGAGATGTTTTTTTTTTTTTTTTTTTTTTTTTTTTACACAAGCGAGTTGCTTTTTGTTAGATTTATTGCCTTTCTTCATTAAAAGTGCCCATACAAAATGTGTAGAATGTAATGTAACATTATTTATATATTTATTTATTATTATCATTATTATTTATTATTATTATTATTATTATTATTATTATTATTTATTTATTTATTTATTTATTTTTTAAATGCTTGATTGTGACCATTTGGCTGTAGATTAGATTCTGCCAGGATTATTTAATCAATGTATACCCTTGGTTTCACAGACAAGGCTTAATCCTAGTCCCAGACTAAAATGCTAATATTTGAGCTGTTTTATTGAAAGCAACTTGCACTGACATATCTTAAAATTTGTCAGTGGCATAGTTTTGTCTCAAGATGCACACCAGGAATGTTTTTTTTTTATTATTATGTTTTATTTATTTTTAAGGCAAGTTTGTAAAAGCTACTTAAATTTCCTAATTGAACTAAGGCCTAATCCTGGCTTAATCTAAACCCTGTCCGTGAAACCAGGCCATAAAGTTGTTGCTCAAAGAAAAGTCCAGTTTTCCCACAATTAATTGTGCAATAATGACATTTATGTCATAGTATATCCATTGATATCTTTGAAGGCAACATCATAGTTGATTAATAGATTCTGATGTCAGCATGTGGCTAAGATAACAACTGTAACCTAATAGGTTACTCTAAAATGTAGGCTACACTGTACTGACAAATAATGGGTGTTTTGTGTATTTAGATTGACATATTTAGTATTGAATTCAAATATGCTAAAACTTTTGTCTAAGTTTGCAGCTTATTAAGTATTGGAATACAATTGTAATATCATTATTTGTCAGAGCCGATAGCCAACATGTAGCGTGATTGCACTTTGGGCGACTGAGTTCGAGTCCCGGCTTGTGTACCTTTCCCAAACCTCTCTCTCCCACTACTGGCAGAAAATGACTGAGGTGCCCTTGAGCAAGGCACCTAACCCCCAATCGCTCTCCGGGCACCACAGTAAAAATGGCTGCCCACTGCTCTGGGTGTGTGTGTTAATTACTCACTACTCATGATGTGTGTGCACTAACTTAAATGCAGAGGACACATTCCTAGGATGGGTTACCATACTTGGCCTCCACATGTCACTTTCACTAACTTTTTTTCAAACCTGCCCTGGAGCACCCCCAGCACTGCACATTTTGTATGTCTCCCTCATCTAACACACCTGATTCAGCTCATCAGCTCATTAGTAGAGACTGCAAGACCTGGGCTGCATCCCTGTCAGGCAATGACTTAGCAGGCTGCATTTATACATGAAGATACCTCTCAAACCTGATTTCAGACAGACTTCTGAGGCAGCATAACAAATTAATGATCGATAACAAAACAGAGAGCTGTGGTGACAACCAATTGAATATTGAATTACTACAATTCTAACTTCTTGCTAGAAATGCCATCAAAAGTGGGAAAAGTTGGTCAAAATGTAAACTTTACACACAAACTGACCCCCAACCTCACATTTTAGACTCAATTTTATGTTTTAGTTCAACAGTCAGGGAATGGAACATTTTTGAAGTTACTGGCCAATTGGTGAGCCAGTTTTTATTGTCATTTAGAGTTAATTGTTTAACCCTGATTATAATAATAAGAAAAGTGTTAAGCATATGATCTTCATGAGGTCAATGTGAACCGATTCAGAATTATTCTCCCTGGCGCATGTCCTCCGTCTGATCATTTACAAACAAACACTCACCTGCATCTCCCACCCCTGAAGCAGAAGCATGCTGTTTGCAGATTTCCACAGAGACCCGGCACCACACAATATGGACTAAACCACTGCTGTGTTTCTAATTACAGTGTTAATTGCAATCCAAAGTGGGAATGGATTAGGATGAGTCTTTTTTTTTTTTTTCTCCCCTTTTGTTCTCAGCATGTCTCTGGAGAAACCACCAGCAATCAGGTTGAGTTTTGGATCTGGTGAAGGAACTAATTTAGTGAATGACTCCCTTTAAAAATGCCTGCATATGTTGTTTTTGATATACACTACCAGTAAAAAAAAAAAAAAATATATATATATATATATATATATAATTAAGATATGTATATATAATTAAGATATGTTTTTGAAAGAAAGCTGCATTTATGTTTTGATCAAAAAGCAGTATATATATATATAATATAATATAATAATATTGTGAAATATTGTGGTAATATTGGTAATATTTTACAATTTAAAATAACTGTTTTCCAATGTAATACATTTTAAAATGTAATTTATTCCTGTCATGCAACAGTGGATTTTCAGCATCATTACACCAGTCTGCAGTGTCCCATAATCCTTCAGAAATAATTCTAATATGATGATTTGCTTACTATTATCAACATTGAGAACAGTTGTCCTGGTTAATATTTTTGAAGAAACTATGATACACTATCATTTAAAAGTTTGGGTTTATTAAGTAAAAAATAAATCAAAATAAAGATCAGCAAAGATGTATTAATTGACCATTTATTTTCAAATAAATGCTGTTCATTTGAACATTCTATCCATCAAAGAATCCTGAACAAAATCTATCACCGTTACCACAAAAAATATTTATATTTAATATATAAGAACATTCATAATAAAAATAGCTGTTATTAAAAATGAGCACAACAACTTATAATAGAGCACCAAATCAGCATATTAGAAGGATTTCTGAAAGGATCATGGTTAAGGTTAGTGGTCTCCCGAATTGCCAACTGTCACTCATGTTACCTCAACTCACTATCTCTCATTGCAAATGCATGACTTCCGTTTGCTGTTGTGAAAGGCTCTTCATACTGTCTGACGTTTGTCCAAACTGATGGACCTCGGAGAGCTTTCCTCGCCCATGAATCCAACAATCCATTGCACAGGCATCAAGATGGATCTGAAAAAAATACTGCAGAAATGCCATGGCAACATATATTAAAAGCTGACCTCCACAGTCACGGGCCATTCAATGTCACGTCAAATGAAAGATACAGTTCAGCTGAGAGAAAGCGATGGGTTTATCTTCAGGTTCAGCCATGCTGGGATGTGGAAACATATGGTGCTGGAGAAAAAGAAATCAGGAGAACTCTAATGTGATTGTCTAAGGTACATTGAACAACTTGTGACAATTCTCTCAGCTCATGTATTTATTCATTCAATGTCTGTTCTTCACTTGGTGATAATTGTTTGAATTGGTACAGCAAATGTTATTGCTTTTGTGTACATAGGGAGATTAATTCCTGCGGCGTTCCCCTATGTATGAGTGGGTGTCTTATTTCTCAATGTATTCTTATTTTCAACTCTCTCCGGCTCGGTTTCCTTCTTTCTTTCAATTTGTCTGCTTCTTAGCATGACTCTGTGTGTCTTTTACTGTTTGTCTCTCTCTCTCACTCTCATTTTCAAAAATGTAATATTAAGGGGTTGTTTGGCAAAAAAAAAAAAAAGGTGTTTAGTTGTTTATGGTAGCCAGGCAACTTCACAACTTTGCTGTATTATTCTAGCATGTTTTCTAATGTGGCTCATCCATTCTGAATTTGTGAATTTGTGAATCTGAATCAAACTATATGTTTTAAAATATTACTTGTAATGTTTTAAGCCTTTTTGTTGAGTGTTCAGGCCCAGTTAACAGACTTTTGTTATAAGAGCGTTCTCCAAATATTCAGTGTTGGTTCTGGGAACGTGAAAAATGTCCAGTTTTCTTGACGTTAGAGGAACATTTTTTAAAAGGTATAATGTTCCTCAAACATTCTTTCAACTTAATTTTGATTTAAAATTCAACATTCTAGGAATGTTGATTTCCAACATTCCAAGAACATAAAAATGTCCAGTTTCCTTAATGTTACTAGAATGTTATTTAAAGGTTAGTGTGATGTTCCTGAAGCATTCTTTTGGAACTTGCAAGTTATTAGAGAAGAAGTTAATGAACTTTATGCAGTTAATGCACATTAATGAATGTGATAAAAATCATTTTTAACTGAATAAATTTGTTTAAGATTGTCCAAAACTAGTCGACACACTTAGATATCAGCATTCGTCATACAAACCTCAACAATGGTGACAATAAAAAAAATAATAATATGCATAATTTATTCATGCCGCAATGCATGCTGGGAGCCATGAATGTGTTTTGTATGCTGGCATGAAGAATGTCACCATTGTTGTGTTTCATATACCGAATGTTGATATCTGTGAGTGTATAAATGACTCAAAATAATTTTTAAACAGAACCTTAAACTCAGTGTTTTATATATACACTCACAGAAATCAACGTTCAGCAGCTGAACCACAATAATATTGTTACAAATTATATTTGTTTACACTTTTTGAGTTTCATATTTGTCAATAGTGTTTCAATTCTTTAATTAGTCATCAGCTACAGAAAAAGCAGTCATTTTGTCTTCTATTAAAACAGCCATGTTTATCTTCTTTAGCAATGCATACATGTTCTCCTTAAACACCTGCACTTGCTGATAAATCAACAACAAAGAAATGCAAGGGTCAAGAGCCCAACTAAAGCAAACACTGATCTCCATGATGGTGACCTCAAACGAAACATTTTCAATAAGACATCAACATCTAAACCTCTGTTAATGCTCAATAAGAACTTCTGTAGACGTGTGACAGAAATAAATCAGATCTTGAGAAAGTGAATGTCTTTTATCTTCAGTTCATCTAAGGTTGTGTCTGAAGAAAGCTGTAGTTTGTGTTCTTATTACTCTTTCAAAAGATGATTGAAAGAATGTTTCAGGAACATCACACTAACCTTTAAAGGTCCCACGACATGCTACTTTTTGTAGGCTTTAATATAGGCCTTAGTGGTCCCTAGTACTGTATCTGAAATCTCTTTCCAAAAATTCAGCCTCGGTGCAGAATTATAGCCACTACAAGCCAGTCCCTGTCTTTAGCTTAAATGCTAATGAGGAGGAGATAGGAGGAGAAAGGCGGCGCAAGGTGGAGGGTGGGTGTGGCCTTGACCATCTTGCGGCAACGTACCATGCATGTTTACGTTGGATACATTGCAATGGCACGAAGACACGCAGTCGTTCAAGCATTTCAGTTTGACCCAGAATCTGATCCAGATGGAGAAGCAACGGATGAAAAAGTTGCAACTCAGCGGCTCCAGCAGGACGTTTCCGAATGGTTAGTTTAAAATATTATGTTAGCTGTTTAAGCTGGAGATAGCATGGGGGGGAAACTGTTTTTTTGTGCCTAGATGTTCTAGTACACAGAGATCTGTAACGTCTGTAATTTATCTTATTACAATTACATCAAGCTCTGCGATCTTGAAATGTGGATATCGCGCACCATATAACCAACAGGAAAAGGGTTATCCAAATAACAAAGAAGTGTACAACACTCGCGTTACAGTGTGTGTATTCACACACATACTTGATGCTGTCTACCTTTACATTAACGCAAGTAACTGCATAGCTGCATAGCTAATGTTACAGCCACATTCTACGTGTAACAAGCTAGGTAACCATAAACAGTAAAGCAACACGCTTATATATCATTACTTGACTTAGTTGTCTGAGGTGTGTAGCTGAGCCAAAGAGAGTTGGTACTGATCCAGACTTTAGTTTCAGACGTTCAGCAAGCCCAGCTCTGTATTGACCCAAGTTGAGGAAACAGTCGTCTGTGAAATGTTTGCCGCTGACATGGCGCATTTCCAGAGAAAATGAAATTAATACACTGGTTCTTCTGGGGCTTGGATGAAGGAACTAAAAAAAGGCTTTGGTGTTCATTTGTACATCCAATTATTGAGCAGCTATTATGCTTCGCTCGCTCAAAAGCCATGATATCTCTCGTGGACAAACTAAAATCGCGTTCCTACTTCCTAGCTCATTTTCTCATGGGCGGGAAATATTATCTGGGTGGGCAAAGCAGAGAAAGGGGAGGTAACATTTCTCCTTATAACGCCATAAGGAGGAGATTGAAGATCAGCCCGTTTGAGCTTCCATTTTCTCAAAGGCAGAGAAAGATAGCAAAAGCTCGATTTACACCGATTAAAATTTCTAGAAACTTGGGGACCATATACAGGCTAGGGGAACTCATATTAATGTTAAAAAAAACCTCAGAAAGTGAAAATTTCATGTCATGGGACCTTTAAATAACATTCTAGTAACATTAAGGAAAATGGACATTTTTATGTTCTTGGAATGTTAGAAATCAACGTTGCTAGAATGTTGAATTTTAAATCAACATTAAGTTGAAAGAATGTTTGAGGAACATTATACCTTTTAAAACACGTTCCTCTAACGTCAAGAAAACTGGACATGTTTTCACGTTCCCAGAATATTTGGAGAACGTTCTTATAACAAAAGTCTGTTAGCTGGGGTGAAGGAGGCGGGAACCGGCGAACGTTTCACAACTTTAATAATCATAAAATAAACAAACACAAAACAAAAGTAAAAGCAGCAGCCCCTGATTGCCACAGTTTTTAACTGAAGTCATTTGTGAATCTGTTTTTGCTTTGAGTACAATACAAAATCAGATTAGTTGTTTTATAAAATTGTTTTTGAAAATTGTTTAAAATTGATTTGCTATTGATTTTGTAGTTTTTGTAATTTTGTTTCATCCTTTATTTTGCGATAATGACTGGATGATGTGGACTATACCATCCAAAAGTTTGAGGCCTGAATGATTTATATATAGACTAATACTTTTATACATGCATTTACAGAATAATAATAATAATGCAGCCTTGTTAGTTCAGGGTTAGTTCACTTAAAAAGTTCATAAAAAGATCATAAAACTAATCCATATGACTTGAGTGGTTTAGTCCAAATTTTCGCAAGAGTCATGATTGCTTTATATGATGAACAGATTTAGGTGACATGAGGGTGACTAAATGATGACCGAATTTTCATTTTTGGGTGAACTATCCATTTAAGCATAAGTGACCTGAAACTTTTGAACACTAGTGTACATAAAATAATTTAAACTCAAAACAATATTTGATCATGTGAGAGACATGAAAAGTACAGGGCCAATAGACAATTATACAGTTTACTTCATTGTACACATAATATTTTGGCAGCAGAATAGACAATTTTAGTCGCGCTGCTCTCCCCTCGTGCTGCGCCTATAGTTCACACTCCACTCTCTCTCACCTTTTCATCAAATCCACATACTCTTCCATTTTCATCTGGTGCTAGAATAATGCTGTTTTTAAACATTATTGCTGCATTGGCTTTGGACTTTTTTACTGCCTGGTTATTTAATGGTTTTGCAGGAATGTAGGTCTTTAATCAGGCCAGCTGAGCGTTTGATGTGTGATTTAGAACAGTGTGATGCCACAGGATGAACACTCTGAATTTAAACTCTGAGAAAAGAGAGACAGTTGAGTGTGCATGCTCAATGAATGAAAATATCTATCCTATTCACACAAAGTATGGGGTCAATCAGATATGTTTGAAAGAAATTTTTATTTTTATTTAGCAAGGATACATTAATTTAATGAAAGGTGAGTGCATATTGTTAAAAATAAACCAACTTCAAATACACACTGTTCTTTTGAACTTTCTATTTATCAAAACCTGCAAAAGTATATGTTTCCACAAAAAAATATTAAGCAGCACATTTGTTTTCAACATTGCTAATAATAAAAAATGTTTCTTGAGCGCTAAATCAGCATATTAGAATGATTTCTGAAGGATCATGTGGCACTGAAGACTGGAGTAAAGATGCTGAAAATTCAGCTTTGATCACAGGAATAAATTACATTTTAATATATATATATAAATGTTAAAATATTTAACCATATAGTGAGCAGGTTATCAGTCTTTTTTTTAAGAAAGACTTTCTGTTAACTCTTAGGACTAGCATAGATGACCTCAAAGCCTATTAGACATGGGCTAAAACCCACAAAACGTTAGTTTTGAAGTATTTGAGTTAAACTTGCATGATATCAGGTTAGAGAGAGAGAGAGAGCGTAGGATGGCCATGAGACCCTGACTATGACAAATTATGATATGACCCTTGTAGGTTTCGTTGTGTTGCATATATTGATCATCACAAGAGATGGAGTATCCGTGTAAGCTTTGCACTTTCATTGATTGACTCTGATCTGCACTTCATTAAACCCCATTAGCAAACACGCATGTGCCGTCACACTCAGTATGAAGGTCACACATTTGCAGGCTCACACTCGCATTGACACGAGAGATAATGCATGGATTATGAACAGAATTACTGCCGCCTTCTCATGGAACTCGTCCTAGGAAGTAGAGGAGAAATAGCTGGTAATCAGGGAGGAGGAGTGTAGGCAGTGATTTTGGTCCTCCTCTGCGGGCCACGCACCTCATCATTTGCAGGGCAGGGTTGAGCGCTCGGGGGTCTTGCTGGAGGACCCGTATGATTGGGTTGATGAGAGGGTTTTGTTGCACTGGAGAGGCAGCGTGCCACTGCCTGCCGTAAGAAAGATTATCACCCATAACTGCCTTCCCACACACTGTTCCCACTCTGATGTTCATTCAGAGATGGTTAGGAGAGTAGTAGTGTGTTGTACTACAGGAATATTCCTAATTGACTTAATTGTGTCATTTTTAATGTTAAAATGTTTCAGCAGCCAAACGTGTCTTCTTCTGACTTTGTCCATTCATTGGCCCTTAATTAAATGGCCCTTTTATGTTTAAATGTGTACTCTGTGTACTCATGGTGTCAATCTTGTGTACTCTGGTGTCAATCTTTCATACATTATATACAATTACAAGTGACAAACTGTACTTCAACCTCCCTCAACCTTGTTTTAATTCACTTCAAATTCAATATGGTGTCTACCCTGACTAAAATTCCTTGTTTGTTCCAAACTCACAACATTGGTTTAGTTAGAACTTAATATGTTGGGTTGCAATGTCTTAGCAACCACTCCAAAACCCAGGCAATCATGGCGGTGATTAAAAGTTAGTTATTTTGGGGGGTTAAACTTTACTATAAGGTTCCGTTCATTAACATTAGTTAATGCATGCCTAACTAACAATGAGCAATACATTTGTTAAAGTATTAGCAATTAATAATTGTTTGTTCAAGTATTAAATGTTGAAATTAATATTTAACTAAGATTAACATGTTCTTTAGAAGATTTTTTAGTTAGCCAATGTTAACAAATGGAACCTTTATTGTAGTGTGACAATTTGTTTTTCAATTATACTTGACACTAGAGGCATCACAGACAATTTGATTGCCACAGACAATCATTTTGTTGCATCCTACGGAGCCCCTTAAGGGACATGATGGTGAAAAAAATATATATTTTCCAATTCTTTTGCGTTCTTTCACAAATGTTTTGCGTTCACACCCAAAAACTTTGCGTCAACTCGCTAAACCTTTGCGTTCCCTCACAAAAAAAGCATTTGCACTCACTCGCAAAACTTTTGTGTTCTTTGCGAGTGAACGCAAAGTTTCTCGGGGGAAGACAAAAGATTTGTGAGAGAACGCAAAAGCATTAGCAAATAATTTAGACTCTCATCTCATTTTTTTTTCTTCACCATGTCCCTTTAAGGGCTCTGTAACATCCCTATAAACCAAAATAAATTAGTTTACACTAAATACACCAATATTGGAAGTGTAACAGATAAACATTAAATAGATTGCAATAGTACAACCTTATTAGTATGTGTTAGCATGAGATTGGTTGAATCATTTGCCAGCCCTCATTATGCATATCCCATAAATCATTTCATAACCAGGTAAAAATTAAACCTGGTTACTTTCTCTTTGTGATTGTGTGTAGTTTTTCATTTCTACTTTAAACCCTTATGGCTTGCTTGCCTGCTCAACTTCTATTGTAAATGCATTACTGTGAACATTTTCTTGTTCATTTTATCAAACTAATCAAAATAATGTCTAAGAAACTGGCAGCAACAGTGGTAAAGAGCTTTGTTTGTTTGTTTTTTAAACTCTACCGGTATTTCTTTAAATTCTAACTGCAGTTTTGTGCAGTTTGAAGAGTGTGGGAGGATGTATACAGGTGACTGTATATGTCATTGTGATTTTCTCATATTTCATTTACTCATTCGTTCCTTGCTTATGACATCTGACACAAATACATTGTATTGACTATTTCATTGTGGTATTTATCAGGTCAAGGTGAGGTCAACTGCAACTGTCAAATCACCATATCCACCCACAGGAGGCTTGGAAAATGTTTTTTCTTAGCATCCAATAGCTTGCATGCATAGAATAAAGCAAGCAGTGAACACAATAAAGAGAAGGAGAGAGATGGGGAGGGCCGGCTCGTAGGATTGTGATTGTCATGCTGTGATTAATTTAGTTTACTGTAATGGAAATCATCCACAGGTCTGTGGCCGTCTATTTTTTTTTTTTTTAAGGGGTTCTTGATAACTTTGGAAGCGTGAAAACTATCGGGGGTCCGTGCTCGGGTAATCGACTGCAGCGGACAATGAGCTCTTTCACTCCGCCTGCGATGCAAGGCAACTGTGACCAGAACTGCATGATTTTTTTTTATGAAAGGCAAGGTGAGGAGAGGACAGGATGAGGGGGTGTCACTGAATGAATACATTAATTATTGTGCGCACAAGGGAGTGATTAAAAATGGTTCAGGGAGTGAAAAATGCAAATTAAAGAAATTAAACCTGTGATTTTCTCTTTCATATGAGGAAAGAGCAGTTTTAAAATGAAATTTTGCAGGAGGGACTCCCTCAATACACAAGAGAGCAGCTGTGTACCTGTAAATATGTCTGTTTTTTTCTTCTCTCTTCTAGGTGAATTGAGCTGATTCTGAGACATCAAGGACTGAGACATCAAGGACTGTGGGTTATATGTTTTTTTCTTTTTCTCTCTTTTTTTTAAAGGCATCGGTCAGCATAATTTATTTGATCACAATTTAGATTAGGGTCCAATTTTCTCTATCAACTAACTATTAACTACAACTTTTGCCTCAGTAAACTCATAATTATTGCTTATTAATAGTTAGTAAGGTAGTTGTTAATTTTAGGTATTGGGCAGGATTAAGGGATGTATAATATGGTAATGGAGAATAAGGAATTCATATGTGTTTTCTAAGTACAAATAAACAGCCAATAACCTAGTGATATGCATGCTAATCAATTAGTTAATAGTGAGTATTGGACCCTAAAGTGTTACCATTTATGTTATGTTTATTTTTGAAACAATTATATTTAATAACCAAATTCCAGGTGAAGAACTACATTACCCATAATCCCTGAAGAAAAAAAGACAAATGGGGGGGATAGTAAGAGTATTTATTATGCTAATAATAATACATTTTTGTGTTTAAAATGTATTATTGTATTGTTGCTGTACTACTATATTTTATATTCATAAATTACTTTATGTTGTGCCATTTTTTAATTGTCGGTGGTAACACTTTATGTTAATGTCATTGATACATATATTACATGTAGTTGCTTTAGTAATAAATATAGATTATGCACAATTACATGCAACTAACCCTAAACCAAATCAAACCCTAATCCTAACCCTATACTAAGTAGTTACTTAATATTACTCAATTCTTAAATGTATAGTTACAGTGTAACAAATACCCCTTAATATAAAGTGAAACCATGTCATCTTCTCTTTCATCTTTTTTTTTTTTTTTTTTTTTTGCTTCAAATCAAAGTGTGTAATGTTGTAATAGCTTTGAACTCTTTATTGAGATTGTAATTTTTTAATCCTTCTGGAGAAAAAGTAATGGTACAAAAATATATTTAGCATTTGCGCTCTATAGTGTTTATAATTGTTTAAGCTATAAAAAAGGTTTATTTTCAGAAAAAAAAAAAAAAAACAATCAAGAAAATGTGCAGCTCATATTTCATATCTGTCAGCAGCAAACACACACACACACACACACACACACACACACAAACACACATTTGAAAGTATGCTCATGCTTTATTTCTGTAAAAAAAATAATGCCATTTCATTTGATTTTTTTTAGATTTTTTTTTTATAATGATAAATTTTTAAGTGTGGCTAAAGTGTCCCAATACTTGTATGTTTTGAAATGTTTACTCTGCAAAATCATTTGATCAAGGCTGTATGAGAGCAGTTGTTGGTGTGGGAAGTGCATCATGTGCATTTTTAAACTGACACACAGCTTCCTCTCTGCCAATCCTTCTCTTTCTCTAGGGCTTATGTATTCCTAAACCAGCTTCAGCATCAACCCATCTCTTTTTCATTCTTATTCACTCTCTTTCTCTCACGCACACACCTCATCCGTCACTCATCACCAGCTATCGCCTCCACCCCCATCTGACGTCTTTTACGGAGAGACACACTAATCTCTAATCAGCTTAAATGCGTTTTTGCATCAAAATATTTAATCAGCATTTTTGAAAGGGGTGAGTTTGCGGTGCAGCGAGCAGGAGAAGGCTCAGGATATTGGTTTAAGCTCGGACCTGAGATTTCCTTTGATTCTCTTCGATGTCTTTTCAAATTTTGCTAAGATCTCTGTCCCAGTTTCATGTCATTGGACGGAATGATGCACGTTATGCAATATGTATATATATATATATATATATATATATATATATATATATATATATATATATATATATATATATATATATATATATATATGTATATATATATAGTCAGGGTTATGTTCTGTTTTGCCTTGTTCCTTGTCCTGGATTGTTTGATGTTAATGTGTTCGTGGTTGTGTTTCCTCCGAGTTATTCTCCTGTTTGTTGTTTTGATTCTTGGATTATAAACTATTTGAGTATCTTCATCGCTGTGCACTTTCATTACAGCCACCAACCGTGACAGAATCCAGGACCTAAACAAAAACTGTAGAATGGACTCACCAGCGGTGCAAATGCTCTGCCTGGAACAACAGGGAAGAACCGTCGAGGACCACACAAGGGATTTTCTACAACTGGTGTGCCTGACTGAATTTCCTGACCACTCTTTAAAAGTATTTACCACACCAGCCTTAATGAACAGACGAAGGCAAGCCTGCCTGTCGATGGTCCTCGTGGGATCTTTTTGGACTTTGTTGAGTGGGTGCTGGCCACCTGTGGATCCTCGTGTCCTGAATGTGTTCCAGTGAGAGAAATTCCAGAGTCCGTTCCAGATCATGCCCTTCCTGTCTGCCCTGGTGGGATTGAAGAGGTGGTCCTTTCCATTTATGTTGCTGCTGTTATGTGTGTTTGGGCCACACACACATCCACTCCAGCCCCTGAGCACAGTCCAGTGTCGGCTCCAGCCCCAGAGCACAGTCCAGTGTCGGTTTCAACCCCTGAGCACATTCCAGTGTCGGCTCCAGCCCATGAGCACAGTCCAGTGTTGGTTCCAACCCCTGAGCACAGTCCAGTGTTGGCTCCAGCCCCAGAGTCTGCAGTATTGGCTCCAGCCCATGAGCACAGTCCAGTGTTGGCTTCAACCCCTGAGCACAGTCCAGTGTCGGCTCCAGCCCCTGAGCACAGTCCAATGTCGGCTCCAGCTCCAGCCCCAGAGCCCGCAGTGTCGGCTCCAGTCCATTAGCACAGTCCAGTGTCGGCTCCAGCCCCTGAGTACATTCCAGTGTCGGCTCCAGTCCCTGAGCACATTCCAGTGTCAGCCCCAGAGCCCGCAGTGTCGGCTCCAGCCCATGAGCCTGCTCCAGAGCTATATGTCCCTGGCCATAGTGGCCTAGCCAAGCTCCTGGGTCAAGGCCACGGAGGCCGATCCTCCCAGGCTTTCTGAACTGCCGGTTCTCCTATGTGTTTTATTGGTTCATCTAATTCACCTGTCCCTCATTAATTAACTCATTAGCTCCTTTGTTTGCCCTCTGCATTTTAGCCCTCATTTTCAGTTTGTTCCTTTTCCTGGATCGTTTTTCGTGAGTGTTTGATGTTAATGTGTTCGTGGTTGTGGTTTTGATAATTAGACAAAAAATAAATCTGTTCAGTCTGAGTCTGTTGCATAGAACTTAATAATTCATATATTGATATCTAATATTATTTTTATATAGGGCTATTTTCTATACAATTTTTGTGTGTTATTTAATTTTGTAGTTTTTTTTTTTAATTCAGATTCAGTAAAATTGTATGCATTTAATTTAATACGAAGTCTAATATGAATTTTTATATATACAGTGAGGAAAATAAGTATTTGAACACCCTGCTATTTTGCAAGTTCTCCCACTTGGAAATCATGGAGGGGTCTGAAATTGTCATCGTAGGTGCATGTCCACTGTGAGAGACATAATCTAAAAAAAAAAAATCCAGAAATCACAATATATGATTTTTTAACAATTTATTTGTATGATACAGCTGCAAATAAGTATTTGAACACCTGTCTATCAGCTAGAATTCTGACCCTCAAATACCTGTTAGTCTGCCTTTAAAATGTCCACCTCCACTCCATTTATTATCCTAAATTAGATGCACCTGTTTGAGGTCGTTAGCTGCATAAAGACACCTGTCCACCCCATACAATCAGTAAGAATCCAACTACTAACATGGCCAAGACCAAAGAGCTGTCCAAAGACACTAGAGACAAAATTGTACACCTTCACAAGGCTGGAAAGGGCTACGGGGAAATTGCCAAGCAGCTTGGTGAAAAAAGGTCCACTGTTGGAGCAATCATTAGAAAATGGAAGAAGCTAAACATGACTGTCAATCTCCCTCGGACTGGGGCTCCATGCAAGATCTCACCTCGTGGGGTCTCAATGATCCTAAGAAAGGTGAGAAATCAGCCCAGAACTACACGGGACAAGCTGGTCAATGACCTGAAAAGAGCTGGGACCACCGTTTCCAAGGTTACTGTTGGTAATACACTAAGACGTCATGGTTTGAAATCATGCATGGCACGGAAGGTTCCCCTGCTTAAACCAGCACATGTCAAGGCCCGTCTTAAGTTTGCCAATGACCATTTGGATGATCCAGAGGAGTCATGGGAGAAAGTCATGTGGTCAGATGAGACCAAAATATAACTTTTTGGTCATAATTCCACTAAACGTGTTTGGAGGAAGAAGAATGATGAGTACCATCCCAAGAACACCATCCCTACTGTGAAGCATGGGGGTGGTAGCATCATGCTTTGGGGGTGTTTTTCTGCACATGGGACAGGGCGACTGCACTGTATTAAGGAGAGGATGACCGGGGCCATGTATTGCAATATTTTGGGGAACAACCTCCTTCCCTCAGTTAGAGCATTGAAGATGGGTCGAGGCTGGGTCTTCCAACATGACAATGACCCGAAGCACACAGCCAGGATAACCAAGGAGTGGCTCTGTAAGAAGCATATCAATGTTCTGGCGTGGCCTAGCCAGTCTCCAGACCTAAACCCAATAGAGAATCTTTGGAGGGAGCTCAAACTCCGTGTTTCTCAGCGACAGTCCAGAAACCTGACTGATCTAGAGAAGATCTGTGTGGAGGAGTGGGCCAAAATCCCTCCTGCAGTGTGTGCAAACCTGGTGAAAAACTACAGGAAACGTTTGACCTCTGTAATTGCAAACAAAGGCTACTGTACCAAATATTAACATTGATTTTATCAGGTGTTCAAATACTTATTTGCAGCTGTATCATACAAATAAATAGTTAAAAAATCATACATTGTGATTTCTGGATTTTTTTTTTTTTAGATTATGTCTCTCACAGTGGACATGCACCTACGATGACAATTTCAGACCCCTCCATGATTTCTAAGTGGGAGAACTTGCAAAATAGCAGGGTGTTCAAATACTTATTTTCCTCACTGTATATATATATATATATATATATATATATATATATATATATATATATATATATATATATACTCAATACCATTTTCAATCAAACTATAGTGTCATATTACAGGTATATGTGACTACGGTAACTCATAGCACATCCAAAGACCCTCATTAACTGAACATATACACGCACACATGAATTGAATTCTTCACATGGAAACTCAGTCTCTGTGCTGCATTACAGTGATGTGAGTCTGATCAATGCCATAGAGAAGGGTCTGCAGTTGCAGTCACATGCTATTAATTCAAAGCAATATGCAATTAAATAGATTAATAAATAAACAAAAGCCACATGGCTAGAGGTGGATCTATTGTAATTGGATTGGGGTTGGACTAAATGGAAATGTAGAGGACTCAGGTTGGTGATGGGAAATGGTTTTCAGTTGGATGTTTACCAAACTAAAAATGTTGTTTACATTTTAAATTGTTTAAAATAATTGTTTGCATAATTGTTGCATAATTGTTTACATAGACCTCTACACCAGTGGTCCAAAATTGGGTTTACTTTAGTACTATAAACAGTTTTAGTACTGTGTTGGGTCACTACTCAATGTCCAGTGTAAAATATGGGTCCTAAAGGAACAAAATGTCGGTTTCACTTTATTTTGATGGTCCCTTTAACACATTATGTTGACAATAAGTAAAGTTGCACCTACATGTCCACTGACTCTCATTAGAGTATTAGTAGAGTATTAGTAGGCTGGTAGGGTAAGGGTAAGAATAAGTTGACATGCTGTTGCAAAGTTACTTATAGTCAGTAGAATGTCTATTGGGGACCATCACAATAAAAGAGTTAGCAGATATTAAGCAGACAGTCTACTAATAGTCTGAGAGTTAGACGAAATGTAGTTGCATAGTTATTTATAGTCAACAGAATGTAAGTGTTACCAAAATGTCCTAAAAATAAAATGTCAAGCTTGATTAAATTACCATAATAATTGAGGGAAATTGCCAAAAAATGCATAGGTCCCAAAAAATAAAAATGTTGCTTGCTTTGGGAACCTTTATCATCTAGTGATAAAGTTAATTAATTGAATTATGATTTATATTTTGAAACATGTGCTTGTGTTGTCAGAAGCATTTTTGTTAGATAATTTTCAATAATGGTATAATAATAAATAAATAATAATAAGTTTATTTTATGTAGCGCCTTTCAGAAAACTCAAGGCCGCTTTAAAATAAAGTACAAATAAACATGACATAGAAACAATACAAATAAACTGAGATGGATAACATAGTAAATAGAGGTACATAAATATAAAAATCAGATCATTGAGTCAGGGGTCAGGGAAACAAGTAGCAAATAGATATGTTTTAAGGTGGGTTTTGAAATCGTGTAATGATGAAAGGTCGCGGATGTGTTGGGGAATAAATTTGTGTGGGGGAACATAAATGTTAACAAGCTATTATCATGTTTTTATTTATTTATTTATTTTTTGATAGTGTGTTGTACCTATCTATAGTACTGAAGTATTGCTTTGTTAAACTAAATATCCGATTACAACTGCAGGAAGTTTTTCAAAGATCAAACAAAGTCAGCTATGAACAGTTAGTTGAGTCTGCAAGATGATGAGAGACACTGGGTCTATTTGTACATTCTCAAAACTCACTTTTTCCTTTATTTATTTCACAGCTGCTTTTTCCTGTGACTTGCTTGTTAATAATTTAAAAGAAGTCAGCAATCAAAGGAACATGCAATTTACCGCCTTGTACTGTGGCTCATACATATTCAACTGAGGCGTATTTAGTTGCTGAGTGGGGCTGTGTCACGCTACAAGAAATATAATCAACTTTTTTTCCCACTCAATCTTTTTGACAGTCCACTGTGAAAAACATCACACGCTGCCCTATTTTCATCCCCCTCTCTCTTTCTTATTCTCTAATTTTGTGTATTGCAATTATTTTTTTTCTTGGCCAGTTTCTAACCATGTCTTCAAAACTTCCTTAAAATTCAAACACTTGTGAACCCAACACCTACATTCGATTCACTAAGCCCCGCCTTAATATAACAAATCATACCTTAGCAACTGTTGCCATCTGTTACAAGCTGTTGCTCTTTGAAGTCAATTACATTTTATTTAAAAGAATTCCTAAAGAGGAAATGTGATATTTGTTTTCCCTCTATTCCAAATATAATCTAGAGAAGCTCCCAAAATGAGAACATTCCCAAATGAACAACACAAACACCTTGCTCTAAGGTAAATTCAGTGTCACTAACTGAATGCAGTTTCAGTTTCTTGTGTATGGTCATAGTGTCGATAGTAGCTAAAGAGTTCACATAGTCAATGTGTTGTAGGACCATGAGGAACATTTCTAATCACTAACCATAGGATCATTTGTTGGATTTGAATTGATTGGCAGATTCCCAGACTCTGCAGTTTTTAATCACATTTATGCATGATTTAATAATTTATTTAAAGCAAAATAGAAGATAAAAGATAAAAGATTATATGCAATGTCACACTTCATCTCATCCATCTGTCCTCATCATTATTGCTCTGTCAGGTCACAATAATAGTACAGGTAAGATAAGCAAGCAGTAATTAGATGGCCTAAAATGCCACCAAAAGCAGAATAATTTGTTTAAAAGACCTTGAATCTCTGCCCTGAGGACACTTTGTTCTCTTTTAAAAGGAAAGAATTGCTGGAATTATTTTTTGTGATGTTTGCAACAAAAGCTTATCACACATATGCTGTAAATCAAGCAGAAGGTTTCAGTTTATTCTCTAGTATCTTTGTCTTGATCCATCTTTATACACTTGGCTAAGTCTTTGCTTGATCTTATTGTGACTGTCAAAAGCTAACTGCAGGTTTTGTCTCTGATTATTCATTGATATATTTACTGTGCTTAGGGGTGGACAACATGGCAAAAATATCATATCACGATTTCTTCAGGAAAATCACGATTATTTTCATGTTGGTTTTACTGTCTGCAGTACAGACAAACTAATTCCCCTATTTTAAAAATGTAGTCTTATAAGGTAACAAAATATAAAAGAAAAAATAATGTCAGACAATTTTAGGGGTGAGCAAAGATGAATATCTTTATTTCATTATTTTATCTTTGTTAACAAAAATAACAAAGATGCCATTAAAAATAAAATTGTATACAAATGAAATAAACTGTGGTTTATTTTTTCACTGTAGGTGTTGCCTTGACTCATGCACAAATTGAATATACAGACATGCATCCGATGCACTGTTTATGTTCACTTGAGACAACCAATTGTGTTTATGTAAACCTTGTATGTATTTGACAGTTTGAGCACAATAAAATGTGAAAGATAACTTAGTTTAGTGCTCATGCGCTGTTTGACAGGCTTTTAGTGTGTGCATGCGCTTTGGGTGTATGCGCTCAGAAAGGATTTAAAGAATCTGACATGAGGATTTTGAATGTACAACATGTCCATATCAGCCCCGACCATTAGTCTGGTTTCCAACAGTTTCTCCCAAGCTTCCATTCAAACGACCCCAACCCCACCTCTCACATCCATCCATGGCCATCAACATGCTGTAATTGAACCAGGGCGTCCTTAATACATATCCCCCTCAGACGCTGCAGCTAAAGTGGCTGTAAGAGGCACAGGCTGATTGGGGAATCAAGGCAAGAGCTTCTCAGCCTGCAGTTTGCCGGCACCAGGCTTAGAAGTGAACCCGCAAGAGTCCCGCTGAGGGGGCTGGACAGCTCTCCTAAAAAGGATGGAGTGGAGAGTGGCCCTCCTAATCACAAACTGCCATCGGCTGCAATACCCAGGGGGCATTGCAATCGGCCCATCCTGAAGGCGGCCGACACCATAGCCCAAATGGATGTTTATAAGATGCGTTATGTAGACGCAGCCCCATTTATTCTCCCCTGATTAGAGCTGTCAGGGCTGATTCCTTATGGGCTTTTTTATTTATTTCTCCTCCTCGGTGGGACGGGAAACTGTTGAGCACAGCACAGGAGCGGGGAGCGTTTACTTGGAGAATAAAACAGGAATGGGGATTTTAGCGAGGGAAAAAGACAGAAAATCTGTGAGAAACTGTGGTGAGTTTATATCCATTTCACATGTTGGAATCAGAGACTGTGGTCATTAATCAACATATTGGAGGGATTCTGAGGGAATTAAACACTTCTGAGCCGTCCTGAAATCCTGTCATTCCTGTCAGACCGTAACCCAGATAGCAACCACTTGAAATTAGACTTTCTGGCGGCTCCAAAACTGTTTACAGCGAATACAGACTAGATTTTAGTCCATCACTTCCTGAAAGGCTGTGAGAATCAGATATAGGTTAGTGGTTCTCAGCTGGTTTTGCTCCTAGACCCATATTTTATTTTGAACATCACGCTTGCAAGCTGAAATAATGCCAAACCTGTATCAAATGCAGTTTGGGTTGTGTTTTTTGTTTTTGTTTTTTTTTACTTTAAGTGCTTTAAGTAACCCATGAGTGTTGACATTTGTATAATTTTTACTAGCTTACCAAGTGACAGATCACTGCGCTAAACTACAGCCAAAATTAGTAGGGTAGGAAGGGGGGGTTCACCTGCACCCGAAAGGTATATTTTTTTAACCTAGTTTTTTGTAATCCTTAAGGTGTCTAGTAAAGGAATTTTGATGTTCCCCACGCAAATTATTGTCCCATATGTGATTTTTTGTATCATCTTTTGTGTCCGTGCTTGATTTTCGGCTATGAAAAATGAAAACTTTAAATCTACATAGAATCTGAACAATACATCATACAGACACAATCCACCCCATTTTCTATTCGTCTTTGCATGAGGAATTGATAGATATGAGGATTGTCATGATTAGATGATGTATGGTGCATTAAAACTCAAATAAACGCAAAAAAATGTAAAAAATCTGTGACATTGGATCACTGGAACTCCTCCCCTATGGACCTTATTGATATATGTTTTCTAACTTTTGTATTTTTATAGTCTTTATGATGTCTAATAAGCAAATGTTGATGATCCCTACTTGAAAAATTGTCACATGTTGGTCCAAATGAACATCTCCCATATTAAGGAGTTACTATTCAAACCGTTATATTGGTATTATATTTATTGAAACAAAACAGATAACCACTCATATAGACAAATGTGTGTATATATAGGGTATAACAAATCCCCATTAGAATAAACTGAAATAGAAAAAAGTGATTCTAATCAAAGGTCAAGGGCAATGATGTCTATTCATCATACAGCAGGTCTTCATAATCGACCTCTTGCTCCTCGTCTTCTTCACCATCTCCATCCATCTCCTCGACTGTTTCCTCCAGCAAATTAGTGAGTAAAGTGGGGAGGATAGGTCCACAAGACCACACTGGTTCCAGGGTACCCTTTTCAGTCTTTTCCCAGCCTTGGCCAGGATCATGGGGAACACCAGAATATCGGTGTGGCTGCTCTCTTGTAGTTGGCCAGACGGTGGTCGATACGGTTGATGTGTGGGACCAGGTTGTCTCTCCTGGGCGGGAGCCGGGACAAATCCACCTTGAATCTGGTGGTAAGCGTCTCTGTTTGGATGAATTAATCTGTGTTCGTTTGGTAACGCCTCGCTGCATGTTTAGGTTGCAGCTGTTTTGGTCTGAAATGTTTGGTTCCGGTTTGTCCGAAAAGTAAAGAGAGTTGCATGCATAAATCTCTCGTCCAGCATCCTTTTTTATACACAACAATTGGCGACGAGGATGGCTGAATTTTCTCTTCCTCCTCCACCTCCTTTCCTCGCACTTCCCGGTGAGCCTACAATACTGTGGAATCACTGGCATCAGTCTTTTGAAACATACCTACAAGCTACGGGACTAGCTGACGTGAGTGCAGTTCGGAAAACAGCATTGCTGAGGCACTGTTTAGGAGTCGAGGGACAACGGGTACTGGAGACGTTAACTGGCAACGGGACAAATACAGACTATGCAGGGACAGTGAAACTTTTAAAAGACCAGTTTGCTGCCCCACAGAGTGCTTTATTGAGACGGTTTATGTTTAGACAACGACACCAACTACCAGGGGAGTCCATCCATCAGTACGTCTCCAACCTAAAAGGTTTAGCCAGCCATTGTAAATTCAGCGCATTGACAGACGAGATGATACACGATCAACTGATTGAGCACACTACACAGGCTAAAATCAGGGAGACGTTGCTACTCGAATCAGACGACTTAACACTAGCTAAGGCTGTTGCCATTGCATTCCAAATTGAAAGTGCAGCGGAATGTGCAGCTAAATTAACACAGACAGAATCATCATTAAGCCAAGCAGTATGCATAAGAGCACAGTCACATGACCAGCAACAGCAGCAGCCATCTAGCTCTGGTTTGGATATACCAGATACAGCCCCAGACCCAGTCATGCATCTCACAAGACAACAAGGGCCGCGTCAGCGTCAAAGGCAGTTTTCCTGCGGTAACTGTGGAACAAACACGCATGCCACCAGAGCCCGGCACTGTCCAGCTAATGACCACACATGCCATAACTGTGGCTGGAAAAATCACTTCGCAAAAATGTGACGCTCTGCCCCCTCCAGGTCGGATGCACACACTCCCCGTGGTTCACCCACCATAATTCGCCATGTAACATCGGGGCCCATGCAATTCAAATCATGTACAGTGAATATAAACACAGTGTGTATTCCCCTGCTGCTAGACACAGTTGCAAGTGTCTCCCTTCTGAATGCCAGTACATACCATAAGTTCTTTCATTCCTGTCCACTGTCCACGCCCACTGCTGTCCTACATGGGTACGGTAACTCAAAAATTGACTTGTTGAGGTCCATCACAGTGACTGTTAGCTATGGCACTAGGGTCTTGCCCTCCTTTGTCTTCAATGTGGCCCGACGAGGGGTGAATTTAATGGGGCTGGATCTGTTCATGGCATTGGGATTTTCACTCATTGACACAGGGGGGGCTGCCATTATGACTGTCGCTGCCGGACCACATCAGAAGTGGTCATCACTGTTTGAAGGGCTGGGCTGTCTGTCTGCTTTTGCCCATCAACCCCTCATTGACTCCTCGGTGACGCCAGTCGTCCAGCCACTGTGCCGTATTCCACTGGCCCTGAAGGGATGGAGTGTCTGTTGAGCTGCAGCGGCTGCTGGATGCCGGTATCATTGAGCCGGTTGATGCTTCACCATGGATTTAAAATTTGGTTGTGGTAAGAAAGAAAACAGGGGCTCTGCGAGTCTGTGTGGACCTCCGCGCAGTAAATAAAGCAGTCATCCCAGACAGATACACATTGCCCACGTTGGAGGAGCTCACGGCACAATTTCACGGCTCCACTGTCTTTTCGAAACTGGATCTCAGAGAGGGCTATCTCCAGGTGCCCCTCAACCTTGAAAGCAGAAACCTGATGGCCTTCGTTACACACCTCTGTGTTTTCCGCTACATGAGGATGCCGTTTGGCCTTAGCTCCACCCCCTCCTGCTTTCAAAAGGTCATGACCTCAGTACTGGCAGGTATACCAGGTGTTGTTATTTACCTTGATGATGTGGTGGTACATGGTGCTACTACGGCTATCCATGACAGTCGCCTGCAGAGTGTGTTCGAAGCCCTCACCAAGCACAATTTAACCCTCAATGGCAGCAAATGTGTTTTTGCTGTGCCGGCCATTGAATATGTAGGCTTCCGACTTTCCACTGAGGGCATCTCTCCCCTTCAATCTAATGTGGAGGCCATCCTCTCCGTTCCTGAACCGACCTCGGCTGCCCAGCTCGCTTCATTCCTGGGCATGACGGGCTACTACATGAAGTTCATGCCTCACTATTCAGCCATAACAGCCCCACTGCGCCAGCTGCTTTGGAGAGATGAGCCGTGGGTCTGGTCGTTAGAATGCACCAAGGCAGTGCAAACTCTTAAAGCTCAACTTACCCCACCTCCAGTGTTGGCACATTTTGACATATCCAGTCACACCCTGGTCACCTGTGATACCTCGGCCATGGCGATAGGGGCTGTACTGTCACAAGTACAGAATGGCGTGGAGAGGCCTGTTGCATTCGCCTCCTGAGCTCTGAACCAAACCAAACAAAGATACTCAGTTGGGGAGCGGGAGGCACTCGCTTGTACAGTATGTGGGCTTGTGAGAGATGGCACCTCTACCTTTATGGCCGCCAGTTTACGCTGAGAACAGACATCCAGGCCTTGACAGCTCTGCTTTCCTCTACTGGCACCGGGCACAGGCCGCTGAAACTGCATCGTTGGTATGACCGCCTCCGCCAATATAACTATACTCTACAGTTTTCCCCCGGGCCGGGATAATGTCGTTGCAGACCTTCTCTCTCGGTCAGTTCCTGCCCAGGCCCTGCCTACCAGCGTCAACTACATCGAAAGTGAGATTATTCTCACGCTACACACTCTGCTCGAGTCCACGGTCACTCTACAGGAACTGAAGGCAGCCTCAAAACAGGATCCAGTTATCTCCCAGCTCTGCATCTACAGTCGTCAGGGATGGCCACGGGAATTACCAGAGGAGCTGTTAGCATTTTCTCTGATCAAGCAGGAGCTCTCTTGTTGGAATGAGACATGTGTGGCGCGTGGGTTTTGCACCGTGATTCCAGGGGCCCTTCGCGCCCGTGTGCTGGACATGGCACATGAGGGCCACCTGGGAATAGTGAAACTTAAACAGAGATGCCGCGACCTGGTGTGGTGGCCAGGCATAGACAAAGACATTGAGGCCCTTGTTAAAGAATGCCCAGCATGTCTTGTAAGTGGAAAGACTGGTCGTCGACCTCCGCCACCCCTGCAACCCCTGGCCTGGCCCTCAAAACCATGGGAGCATCTGCAATTAGACATATGTGGCGAGATCCACGGTGCCCCCCACTATCAGCGGTTTTTGGTCGTAGTGTATGGTTTACACTCCAAATGGCCTGAGCTGACCACTACCGCCTCCGTCACCTCCCAGGTCATTGTGGACTTTCTGGAGTCTCTCTTCTCCCGCTGGGGCCTTCCACAGACCATTACCACCGACAATGGTCCACAGTTTGTATCTGTGGAGTTTACTTCATACCTGGAGAACAGGGGGATTCGACACATCCGTACAGCCCTGTATCACCCACAGGCAAACGGCAGGGGGGAACGCTTCCATCAATCCCTAAAAAATGACATCAGAGCACATCAGGCCCAGGGCTGTTCCTTTAAACAAGCCATACGTCTAACACTGCTACACTACCGTGCTACCCAGCATTCAACCACAGAGGTTTCCCCAGCCTCGCTCATGCTGGGTAGGGAGTTTCCACCCCACCGCAGTCACAGAACACACTCACACCAGTCAAAGCCTCAGTCACCCGCTGTCAGAAGCGGATGAAACAGTGGTTTGACAAGAAAAAGAAGGTCAGGATACCAGATATCGCTGTGGCAGACTGGGCGAGAGCTCGCCAACCGCACAGGGAAAACAAGATGGCATCATTTTGGTCCACTCCACAGCAAGTGGTCCGCCGACTGGGACCAGCCACATACCTCCTAGATGATGGCACCCGCTGGCACGCCAGCTGCCTTCAGAAGGTGCCAGCACCTCCTGCAATGTTAACTCAGAACAGCGGGGACATAATGCCACCCAGAGCGGAGCAGGAGGACTCCATACCACAAGCAGCCGCACAGCCTGAAGATACTCCCTCGTTGTCACACCCAGTGCCCCCATCATCATTGTCGCTGCCCCTTTCCCCAGCCTCCCTACCACTGTTCGCCACACCTTCAGCTGTGTGTTCTCCACAGCCAGTGCGCGGCCCGATTACCTGAAGGACTTTGTGTCTACTTTTCATAGTTGAACCCCCCAGAGAGGGGAAAATGTTATGTCCGCTCAGGACGAATTAATCTGTGTTCGTTTGGTAACACCTCGCTGCATGTTTAGGTTGCAGCTGTTTTGGTCTGAAATGTTTGGTTCCGGTTTGTTCGAAAAGTAAAGAGAGTTGCATGCATAAATCTCTCGTCCAGCATATTTTTTATACACAACAGTCTCATCCTCTCCAATAATATTTTTCAGCATGATGCTGCGCACGTTGTTCACAGATTTTTCGTGGGCCTGGCCATACATTACACATGTAAATGCCTCAATGTCCTCCACCACATCTGGCTCCACAGACCACTGATCACCAAGTTTTGTATTGCAAAGTCACAATGTATCAATACCTATGTTAAGCATTAATTACCATTACATGCTACAGGATATCTGACTAAAAATACTCACTTGAAAGCTGCATGGTACTTTGGATTACTCTGCAGCTTTTTCAGAGGCCCAACCTTCCCTTTGCCTCTAAAGGTACTTGTAACGTCTTCTCCTGTGAAGACATATAGGCAGAGTATTGTTGTGCAGTAGTCTGCCCCCTTACATTCTGCCAGTTCGCTGACATTTAGGATTCGCCTGTGCTTTCCGTTCCCAATGTCGACGTACTAATTATTTATGTCCTCAGAAAACTTGGTGATCAGTGCTCTGTGGAGCCAGATGTGGTGGAGGACATCGAGGTATTTACATGTGTAATGTATGGCCAGGCCCGTGAAAAATCTGTGAACAACGTGCGCAGCATCATGCTGAAAAAAATGATTGGAGAGGATGAGACGCTTACCACCAGATTCAAGGTGGATTTGTCCCGGCTCCCGCCCAGGAGAGACAACCTGGTCCCACACATCAACCGTGTCGACCACCATCTGGCCAACTACAAGAGAGCAGCCACACCGATATTCTGGTGTCCCAAGCCCCATGATCCTGGCCAAGGCTGGGAAAAGACTGAAGAGGGTACCCTAGAACCAGTGTGGTCTTGTGGACCTATCCTCCCCACTTTACTCACTAATTTGCTGGAGGAAACAGTCAAGGAAATGGATGGAGATGGTGAAGAAGACGAGGAGCAAGAGGACGATTATGAAGACCTGCTGTATGATGAATAGACATCATTGCCCTTGACCTTTTGACCTTTGATTAGAATCACTTTTTTCTATTTCAGTTTATTCTAATGGGGATTTGTTATACCCTATATATACACACATTTGACTATATGAGTGGTTATCTGTGTTGTTTCAATAAATATAATACCAATATAACGATTTGAATAGTAACTCCTTATTATGGGAGATGTTCATTTGGACCAACATGTGACAATTTTTCAAGTAGGGATCATCAACATTTGCTTATTAGACATCATAAAGACTATAAAAATACAAAAGTTAGAAAACATATATCAATAGGGTCCATAGGGGAGGAGTTCCAGTGATCCAATGTCACCGATTTTTTTAATTTTTTTGCGTTTATTTGAGTTTTAATGCACCATACATCATCTAATCATGACAATCCTCATATCTATCAATTCCTCATGCAAAGACGAATAGAAAATGGGGTGGATTGTGTCTGTAGGATGTATTGTTCAGATTCTATGTAGATTTAAAGTTTTCATTTTTCACAGCCGAAAATCAAGCACGGACACAAAAGATGATACAAAAAATCACATATGGGACAATAATTTGCGTGGGGAACATCAAAATTCTTTTACTAGACACCTTAAGGATTACAAAAAACTAGGTTAAAAAAATATACCTTTCGGGTGCAGGTGGACCTCCCCTTCCTACCAGACTAAATGGATTGGATGAACAATGTTTGGATGTTGGATGGATGTTTTTTTTTTTTTTAGGATGTCAAAAAAATAATAATAAATAATTATATATATATATATATATATATATTTTTTTTTATTTTTTATTATTATTATTATTATTATTTTTATGTATTTATTTATTATGTTTTTCTCATTAAAAATACATTTAGCTATAGGAATTATATCAATCTAATAGATAAAGTTATTCTTGTACTGTCTTCAACATGGTGTAAACGTTTGACAGTCAGATAAACTCCCTTCCCTCACACGACTCTGAAGACAAGAAGTTCGTTTGCCCACAGGTTTAATGTTCTTGGGTATGGAGTGAAAAAGCGATGCTGTTGCAAGGTTAAAGATTACCGATATATATGGTGATTAAAGAGGGCCATCTTTAGCTGATGCATGGAGCACTCACTAGTTCCAGATTCACGTGAAAACCGGAAAATTACAGAATTAAAGCAACGTCAAACTTGCCACTAGGTGGAGCTCTAAACCATAAATAAAGTGAATAGGAAATTTAAAGCCATGAATGACATTAAAGAAATACAGACATTAAACTGTATTTTCAACATTATGAAATCTTTTGTTGAAAATATGAAAAACATTGTTCCAGCACACTCCCCGTCTGGCATGGAACACGCCACTACCCAAAAGTCATTTGGATTAATCTAATCAAGTTTCTCTGGAGTAAGGAGAAGGATTGTCTTAGTGATAGGCCGTATGAAGACCCTTGGGCCTTCCTTTTTAAAGACCTTGACTTCCACCTTACGGACTTTGTTGTCTTTGCTTGGGAAGACTTGAGTAACTAGCCCCATAGGCCATTCATTCCTTTTCTGCTGTTCATCCTTCAAGAGCACAATGCTTCCTAGTTCAAGGTCAGGCTTACTAGTGTGCCACTTTCTCTTTGGTTGCAAAAGAGTCAGGTACTGCTTTTTCCATTTATCCCAAAAAGTCTGTGCCAAGTGCTGAACCCGACTCAACTGACCATGACACAACTGCCAGATACAGCCCTGGTCCGCAAAAATTTTTGTAACGGAGGTATTGTCAACATTAGAGGAAATATTAAGCTCCTTGCAAGCACCTACAAAATTTGTTCCTCTGTCTGAGCGGATGTGCTTCACAGGACCTCGAATAGCAAGAAAACGCCACAGGGCATTAATGAAGCTAGATGTATCTAAAGACTCAATAAGCTCAATATGCACAGCTCTCACACTCATGCAGGTGAATATCACTGCCCACCTCTTGCTTTGCGCATGACCACCTCTGGTCCGTCGTGCCGCCACACTCCATGGGCCGAAAACATCTAGTCCCACATTCGTAAATGGAGGGTCAGTGGATACACGATCTGCTGGAAGATCCGCCATTTTTTGAGTCTGTGGTTCTCTCCTAAGTCTTCGGCATGTAACACATTCATGAATGACACTGCAAACGCATCTCTTTCCACCAACTATCCAATAGCCAGCAGCACGCACTGCACCCTCTGTGTAATGTCGTCCCTGGTGTTGCACTTTTTCATGATGATGTTTGACTAAAAGTGTTGCAATGTGAAGTTTCCCAGGGATAATAAGGGGCTTTTTTACACCAAGCTCAATCTGTGCTTCCGTTAATCGTCCTCCTACTCTTAGCAGGCCATCTGCATCTATGAACGGGTCTAAGGCTTTAAGCGGGCTTTTTCTCGGGAGCTTATCCCCGGTTCCCAAGCTCTTATATTATTGGTCATATGTATCCTGTTGGACTGCTTTGATGATTATTTTTTCAGCACATACGAGTTCTTCAACTGTTGGAGCTTTGGAACAGTAATGCCAGCCCTTGCAACTTGATGTTTCTGTTGTTGAGCCTTTATGAAACTGACAAGATATATGAAGAAGACGTGCAATAGCTTGAGTGATGGATTTCCAAGTGGAAAATCTGGAAAAGCGTTGTGCTCCAAGACTCTTACCCATCATTGTGGTCTTCAATGTGGAGACTTGAGGACGCACTTCTGCATCTGAAGAAGGATTCACAAGCTCATGCGTTTTATCTTCAGGTAGAGTCTGAGGGTTGTTTATCAGAAACTTTGGTCCCTGAAGCCAATCGGTGTCTTGGAGATGAGCAGCAGTGACAGACCTTGTTGCTATGTCTGCTGGGTTTACATCTGTGCGCACATACTTCCACTGATTTGGATGTGAAGACTTGCGAATTCGGAGGACTCGATTGCTGACATATACATAGAAGCGTCGTGTCTCATTATATATGTAGCCTAGCACAACCTTATTATCCGTAAAGTAAGTAGTGTCATCCAAGGGTATGTCAATTTCTGAAGTGATAAACTCTGCCAGTTCTACTGCCAGAACCGCAGCACATAACTCGAGACGGGGAACTGTTTGCTCAGGGCTGAGTTTTGCTTTACCCATAATGAAGCCGACATGGTTGATTCCACATGAATCTGTCAATCTAAGGTAGGCCACTGCAGCTATTGCTTTTGTTGATGCATCACAGAAGACAAATAACTATCTTCGTGTAGCTGTAGAAGGTGATACGTTTGTGTAGCATCTTGGAATGTGGAGTTTACTTAATTCCTTAAGTGAAAGTCGCCACGTGTCCCATTTTTCCTCCATTCCTTTGGGAAGAGGGGAGTCCCAGTCATGATTCTGGTTATTGAGTTCTCTCATGATTGATTTTCCCTGAATTGTAACTGGAGCAACAAAGCCAAGGGGGTCAAAGATACTATTAATGGTAGATAAGACACCTCGACGAGTAAAGGGTTTTGCTTCAGTAGCTATCTCAAAAGTAAAGGTGTCAGATTTCAGACTCCAACTCAGTCCCAGACTGCGTAGGAAGCATGTCAGATCCAAGATCCAAGTCTTTAAGATCACTGGCATGATCCTCAGGTGGGAATGCCTTTAGAACCTCTTTGTTGTTTGAAGCGATCTTGTGAAGCCGTAAGTTGGAACTAGCAAGAATCCTCTGTGTGTTTTTGAGCAGGTCCACTGCTGCCTTAACTGTAGGAAGAGACTTCAGACCATCGTCAACATAGAAGTCACGGTTCACAAAGTTCTTCACCTCAAGATCACCATCTTTGACAGACTGCCGGAGACAATAGATGGCTACAGCAGGAGATGGACTGTTGCCAAAAACATGGACATGCGGTACTCAATGATGTTTTCAGATGGGTCATTATTTCGGAACCACAGGAACCTTAGGAAATTGCGGTCTTCCTCTCTCACTAAGAAACAGTAAAACATTTGTTCAATGTCAGCTGTTATGGCCACAGCTTCCTTGCGAAATCGCATTAGCACCCCAAGAAGGGTGTTGTTCAGGTCTGGTCCAGATAAAAGAACATCATTCAGCGTGACATCCTCATAACGGGCACTGGAATCAAAGACAACTCTTATTTTCCCAGGTTTTTTAGGGTGATATACCCCAAAGAGAGGCAAATACCGGCACTCTTCTCCTTCTATGAGAGGGGGAGCTTCTTCAGCATGGTTGTTACTAAAAACTTTGCCCATAAAAGTAAAGAAGTGCTGTTTGATCTCCGGATTTCTCTCCAGATAACGTCTCAGGGCTGACAACCTTTTCACGGCTTGACATCTGTTGTTAGGGAGTCTGCACCTTGGAGCTTTGAAAGGCAATGGCGCTACCCAGCTGCTTCTTTCGTCTTTTCCCAGCTCTTGCTCCATAATGTGAAGGAATGACAGGTCATTGATAGATGGGGCCACTTTGTTGTCATCACAGGTTACCTTAAACACTTCTTGACCAAACTGATCGCATTTGTGATTGTAAACAAGTTGCTCTACAGAACACATTCCATTGTAATTTCTCCAATCACTACTGTTCCTCTCTTTCACATGAAAAACATTTGGACATGGATCAAAGATGGATGGGCGTTGTTCTTTTGTGTTAGTGAAGAATGTACTCACAGTGGTAGACTTGTGAATGCCGTTCAGACAAACATTGCCAACTATCACCCATCCTAGGTCAAGCTTCTGTGCATAAGGAGCATCATGAGGACCATTTACCTGTCTACGAACCTTATGGACTCTGATAATGTCACGACCCAGAAGAATCATGATAGGAACATCTTGGTCTAACTCTGGTATAAATGGAGCTATAGGCTTCAAGTGAGAGTGATAGAGAGCAGCACTGGGTGTGGGAATCTCTGCCCTGTTGTCCGGAATGTTGTTACACTCTAGCAAACTTGGTAGGGAGAGGATTACATTTCCATCTACAGACTCGATTTGGTAGCCAGATGCTTTTCGGCCGATGGTCTCTGTCACTCCAGAACAAGTTCTAAGGTTATACGGAGAAGTTGGGCCATTTTCTCTGAAGGCATCAAAGAACTCAGAACGAGCTAATGGCCTATTACTCTGCTCATCAAGGATCACATAGACTTTCAGTGCTTTCTCAGGCTGGCCTTTGGGATAGACTTTCGCCAAGCTGATCTTTGAGCATGACTTATTAATAAGGTCACCTCTGCAAACTTCAGTGCAAAGCGCTTCCACTTCTGTCGGTGGCGTGGAGACTTCCTCCCCGCCATGCTGGGATGAGGAGGCTACTTCTTGAGCTTTTGGAGCTGGACCTGGGTGTAGTGCAGAAATGTGTTTCTCACTTCCACACTCAGAACATTTGGTTACAAATTTGCAGTTCTTAGCTGTGTGTGTTGTGGCTAAGCAACACTTGAAACAGATTCTCTTTTCTTTCAAAAATGCAAAACGTTCCTCCAAAGGTTTCTCACGGAAGGAACGGCATTTTCTTAGTAAGTGAGGTCTTTTGTGAATGGGACAAAGTCTCTCTGCATCTTCAGTTTTCCATCCATCTTTATCTGTGTCAGAATTAACAGGTGAAGACACATTTATCTTGTTAACTGAGACTTCTCTTGATTTGCTTGGCTTCCAGCTAGCTTTATCTGCTTTATGAAGTGAATCCATTTGAGTAGTAAGGTTGAACCCAGGGTCATTCCTTATTCTAGCTTCCTGAGTTATTAAGTCAACCAAGACCTCAAAGGGGGGAAATGAAACACCATACCTCTCTTTGTAACCAGATCCATGTGACAGCCACTTTTCTTGTAGATTAAATGGCAACTTCTGAACTATGTGATTGATGCCCCTAGCTGTGTCCAGATATGACAGGCCTGGAAGGTATCCATCAGCTTTAGCTGACTCTATTTCCATAAGAAGATCGCTCAATTCGTGAAGCTTTGAGTAATCTCTGCTTGAAATTCTCGGAAAATTTTCAACACGCTTGAAAACGTCTCAGGTTACGACTGTAACCCTAGTTCCCTGAGAAGGGAACGAGACGATGCGTCAATGACGCTTTGGGAACGCTTCTGCGTGATTGCGTCTGAAGCACTTGTATCAACTAGTCCAATGGCGAGAGTGGGCGTCACGGGCGGGTGACGTGACGACCAGGAAAGGATAAAGGACATCCGGTTTAGAACTGCGCTAGCTTCGAAAAGGGCCGAAGCAAGTCGATCACAGGGATGTAGGAAGTATGGCAAAGTGACGCATCGTCTCGTTCCCTTCTCAGGGAACTAGGGTTACAGTCATAACCTGAGACGTTCCCTTTCGAGGGAACTCGCGATGCGTCAATGACGCTTTGGGAACGAGAATGCCCAATACGCCATACGAAACAGAACCTGTCTGTGTGAATACTGCACAACTAAGACAAGAGCATTTGATAACCTGGGGAAGCGCCCAGGTCGAAGTTGCAAAACCTTACGAATGTGAGCGGAGAGGACCAGGCTGCCGCATACCACATCCTACAGGGATATCTACATATATAATAAGGCTTCTAAGCCACCATACTCCTGTCCTGGTCTAAAAGCACCACGGAAGAAACAACCAGTAGGCTCGGCCAGTACGGTTCTACTAGTAGTATAATTAGCCATCCCGGCGGACCTTCTCCAGAACTCCTGGGAGCAGAGTAATCGGGGAAAGATGTACAGACATAGCCTCGGCCATGTCCATACCACAATGTCCAGCCCCAAGGGAGCTGGGTGTGTGAGGGAGAACCAAAGTGGACCGTGCGTCGTATCCTGAGACGCAAAGAGATCCACTTGTGCCTAACCATAAACCCCCTAAATGTGCTCCACCACCTCGGTGTGGAGCTTCCATTCCCCGGGCCACAGCCCCTGCCTCAACAGGATATCTACTCCAACATATTTATGTAAGAGACCACCGATGTGTTGTCTGTACAGACAAGCACATGAGGGTCCTTCAGGTCTGGGAGGAATGTCTCAACGCATTGAAGACTGCCATCATCTCCAGGCAATTTATGTGCCAAAAAAGATGACTCCTCCACAGGCCCTGGAATGAGCGGCCTCCCATTACCGCTCCCCAGCCGGTGAGGTAAACATCTGTCGAGATAGCAACTCGATGGCAAAGAGATCCCAACACCGGAACCTGGGAAATGAACCAGTATTTCCTCCATATAACCAAGGCGCGGAGACACCACTGCATGATCTTGATCGTACGAAGTGGGTTTCCCCTCGGGGAGAACCCTCTGGTTCTGAGCCACCACTGCAAGGGTCTCATGTACAGTAGGCCAAAGGGTATCACATTGGACGCTGCTGCCATGAAGCCCAACAGTTTCTCAAACTGTTTCATAATGCGTGACTGCTCATGTGAGATAGGAACCAGTATTTCCTCCATATAACCAAGGCGCGGAGACACCGCCGCGTGATCTTGATTGTACGAAGTGGGTTTCCCCTCGGGGAGAACTCTCTGGTTCTGAGCCACCACTGCAAGGGTCTCATGTACAGTAGGCCAAAGGGTATCACATTGGACGCTGCTGCCATGAGGCCCAACAGTTTCTCGAACTGTTTTACAGTGCGTGACTGGCCTAGATTCAACTCTTTTGTGGCTGTGAGGATAGCAGCTACACGAACGGGCAATAGTGTGGCTCGCATCGTGACTGAATCCCATACCACACCAAGGAAAGTGGTTCTCTGTAATGGAGAAAGCACACTCTTCTTGGCATTGAGTCTCAACCCCAATTTCTTCATCTGAGCGGGGACGACATCTCGATGCCGAACCGCTAACTGCTCTGATTCCGCCAGAATCAGCCAGTCATCGATGTAGTTCAGAACGCGTAGCCCTGCAGCCTGACGGGGCCAGAGCTGCATCTACGCACTTTGTGAACGTGCGGGGTGATAGAGCTAGACCGAATGGAAGCACCCGATAATGGTATTCTTTGCCCCCAAAAGAAAACTACAGGAACTTCCTTTGTAGAGGGAGGATGGAAGTAAGCGCCTTTTAAATCTATCGTGACAAACCAGTCCTCGGATCTGATTTGAGTCACGATCTGTTTGAGTGTGAGCATCTTGAACTTGAGTTTCATGACTGCACGATACAACAGACGGAGATCTAAAATGGGACGCAACCCCCCATCCTTTTTCGGAACAATAAAGTAGCGCTGTAAAACCCCGATTCTCTGTCGGGCGAGTACACCTGCTCTATAGCTCCCTTCGCTAATAGAGACTCTACTTCTTGCTCCATTACCAGAGCCTGCTTGGGATGTACTAACACGAGTAGCACCCGTTGTAACAAGGTGGAGGAGAACGAAACTGGATTCTGTAACCTCTCTCTATTATCTGCAGGACCCATGGAGATATATTCGGCAGATTCTTCCACTCTGTCAGAAAATCTACTAAGGGTACCCGTCTCTCGAGACTGGCCTCTGATGTTATTGTAACAGCCACTTCGGTGACCTGAAGCATCCTGGCAGGAAACAACCGAACTGACTGTTTTTGAACCCCCCTAAGAGGGTGCGAGTTTGACACGGTGTCGTGGTGACACTGAGCCATGTGCTCACTGGAGACCGCTGCGCCCCGAGACCAAGGGTGTGGGGTTGGCAGAACGGCCTCCTGAGGGCACCGAGGTGGGGCGGGCACCGTATACTGAGGTGAACACCGCTCCAGCCCGGTCGGGGTTGCCCCCAGAGGTCTGACACCAGTGGCATCAGGACCTTGGCCGAAGCCTTTTTCACAGAAAAACAGTCCTCAGATCCATCTTCTGCTTTAAAGGCTTCTGTTGAGAATGCCATTCTGGTCCCCAATCTTTCTGAGGGGGAGCACAGGAAATGACACTCTGCCTGTACAAGGAGTTTGTTAATGGCTAGTGCTGCTCCACCCAGCAGCCCCATTTATGAAGTTATAAACTCCAAACTCATTGTACACAGGAGATTGAGATGGTTTTTAGAATCTTCAATTCCCTTAACTCAATGCTCAGCACATAATTTTACCATTTAATTCCTCCAAATAAAATGTAGTAAAAGATCAACCAGACAAGTTACACAGTCTGGATGAAATGCTGAACTTATACATGAATCTAACTAATGAAAGTCAGATAAGCAAATTTAAATGCAGCCCACTTATTTAATTCCTCAGAATCAAACAGCAAAAGATCAACCAGACAAGTTAATATAGTCTGTGGCTGAATATATATTTATATATAAGCTTATATATAAAAATAGTTTCAACATACAATAAAATAATCATAAATTCGTAGCTTGCAATACACTATGTATCTCTTTAATCAATGCATTGCATTTGTATAACCACTTAACTCTTATTGCAGTCTTTTTTTTTTTAAATAAACAGTAGCATGGGGAAACTCTTGATAGTGAACACAATGTTCATGAATGAACGTATCCAGTCCACTATTATTGTTATTGCAGACCCCGTAATCTACGCGCTGCCTCAGCACACGCGAGATCCGAGATCGAGTAACAGAATCTTTATTGCAGACCCGTAATCTACGCGTTGCCTCAGCAAACGCGAGATCCGAGCCAATTAATAATCTTTATTGACTTTCTTCCCTCGAGAAGAAAGCCATCGGGAGCAGAGCTAAACTCTCGATAGTGCAAAAGATACACGTCGGGAATTTATGAATGAACACTGTCAGTCCCCTTATTTTACTAGAGCTGACCGTGCATGCTCCACTCCCAAACAAACAACACATGAATCGCATGTGTCCCCACTCGTAATGAAGCGAGGGCAGGGAGGAACACACAATCCAAAGCTGTTTGCTCCCCATACTCCTGTCTAGATATATATGCTTGTGGTTGTGGACATGCATCGATGCTCAGCACTCTACCTCCTCAGAGATAGACTGCTGAAACACCGGGCTCTCTAACCAGGACGGAAGAAGCCGCGGCGCGGGCTTCCGATCGCAGAGAGAGAGTGCTGGATCCCCCGGATAAAAGCAGAGAAAAGGCGGAGCCCGTCTCTAACCTCTCCGCGAGATCCATTTGCGAACCCACAATACCAACTTCCGTGCTGCCTCGGCATCACGGGGTCGGTACTGCGAGGAACGCGAGCCTGAACACCCTCCTCAAAGAGTGACAAGCGGGAACGGAGCGAGTACGATAGTAACTCGCAATGCTCGTAGTCAACACCCTCGAGCGCTGACAGAACATGCTCCGTTCCAAACAAACAACACATACATCGTGTGTATCCCCACCCGTAAAGACAGAGGGCAGGGAGGAACACACGATATAAGGTTGCTTTGTTCGCCATAATATCTATGCTTGTGACAGACAACAATAAATAACACAGACAGTATAACACAGAGCGCTTGCTGAGGCACAGAAGCTGGCGCAGTTCTAAACCGGATGTCCTTTATCCTTTCCTGGTCGTCACGTCACCCGCCCGTGACGCCCACTATCGCCATTGGACTAGTTGATACAAGTGCTTCAGACGCAATCACGCAGAAGCGTTCCCAAAGCGTCATTGACGCATCGCGAGTTCCCTCGAAAGGGAAGTGCTCTTTCGATTACCTCTGGAGCACCATAACACTCTTCCAGTCTAATCCATATCCTGTCAAGACCATCCATTGGCTGATTAATGTGTACTGACCTCATGCGCTTAGCGTGTTCAGCTGATTCTTTTCCCAACCATTTGACTAACAAGTCCATTTCCTCACTAGGTGTCACGTTCAAACCACTTACAGCATTTTGAAAGGACCGCTGCCAGGCTCTGAAACTTTCCGGTTGATCATTGAACTGTATTAAACCCGTGTTAACAAGTTCACGTCGAGCAAAATATCTGACAAAATCTGAAATGTCTGTTTTGTCTTGTTGGAAAGATTGAGGTGTGCTACTTTGGGCAAAACGTGTGTATTTTCTGCGCTGGTTATTTTCTGCTGTGTTACCAGAAGGATGATATGTGCATTTAGTGAATCATGATGGTTGAGCAGAATCTTTCCTTGATTGCATATGATCAAGTTCAGCGTCGTCTGAGCAACTCTCTGCCTTTAAACGTGTAGCAGAAACAGAATTTCTTACCGATAACTCTGTGTGTGGCTGTATTGTCTCATCTGGAGAGAGTGGCTCTGCTTTTAATGCTGATTCTGTGACTGCATGTAGATTCATCTGCTCAACGTACTCACATGTCCGCTGCATAACATCAACAGGAGCTGTTTCCAGTGGAGGATCATGTCTACTATGGACGCTGGTGTCAACAGCTGCTTCTAAAGCCTCTGCTTCGGCTACGGCTGCAGCAGTTTCTCGTTCTAACACCATTTTATCCATTTTTGCCTCCAATTTGGCTTTCTCCACCTTTATTCTTTCTTTCTCATCTGCATACATTAAACGTGCCTTGGCTGCTTCAGCTTTTGCTCTGGCCAATGCAGCTGCAGCATTTGTAGAGGAGTGGCTCGATCGTGAACACGACAAATGGGATCTGGTTTTGAGTGAGGATGTGGACTCCATTGCGCCCGCAATACTCGATCCATCTACTTGAATCTGCATAAACTACTTCTGTAACTTTTCTTGCAGCCGCTTGTTCACTGTACTGTCTTCAACATGGTTTAAACGTTTGACAGTCAGATAAACTCCCTTCCCTCACATGACTCTGAAGACAAGAAGTTCGTTTGCCCACAGGTTTAAAGGGTTAGTTCACCCAAAAATGAAAATTCTGTCAGTAATTACTCACCCTCATGTTGTTCCAACCGTGTAACACAGACGCGCAGCGAAAAAACACTACGTGAACCAACTAGAGGCCCAGAGAGAAGGAAATGAATAGTGGAATAAAGTCGTTATTTTTGTTTGTTTTTGCGCACAAAAAGTATTTTCGTCGCTTGATATACTTAAGATTGAGCCACTGTAGTCACTTGGACCATATTAACGATCTCTTTAATAACTTTTCTGGGCCAGCAAGTTTCGGTCACCTAGCAGCCTATGGAGAAGTGATCAGCTCTCAGATTTCATCAAAAATATCTTAATTTGTGTTCCGAAGATGAACGAAGGTCTTACGCGGTTGGAACAACATGAGGGTGAGTAATTACTGACAGAATTTTCATTTTTGGGTGAACTAACCCTTTAATGTTCTTGGGTATGGAGTGAAAAAGCGATGCTGTTGCAAGGTTAAAGATTACCGATATATATGGCGATTAAAGAGGGCCATCTTTAGCTGATGCATGGAGCACTCACTAGTTCCTGATTCACGTGAAAACCGGAAAATTACAGAATTAAAGCAAAGTCAAACTTGCCACTAGGTGGAGCTCTAAACCATAAATAAAGTGAATAGGAAATTTAAAGCCATGAATGACATTAAAGAAATACAGACATTAAACAATTAAATCTGCTATCAAATTAAACTAAATATGAAATATTTTGTTGAAAATATGAAAAACATTGTTCCAGCACAATTCTATTTTGCAACTGAGATTTTGCTTTACTATAGGCAAGAAAGTCTGTACTAATAAGCTTATATGGTTCATTTCACAATTGTACTTATTTAATGTTGCAAAATATTTTTTACATTTTGTCATAACTTTTTTTATTTGTTTTCAAAATGTTTAACTTTTGTATTTATTTATTCATTTTTTTTAAATCAAATGTACAGATTTTGAATATGATCTCAGACTTTTGAACTCTACTATAAATAAATTAAAATGGAAATTAAAATCTTAATCTTAGATCTAAAGTATTTATGAAAAATCATGAAAAATACTATATTTATACTTCAGTTATATTGAGAGCATCCTTTTTTTGTTTATTTTTTTTAATCAATTTTTGTTATTTTTTTGCCTTAATCATGGTTTGTCATTCGTGTTCAGTTCAGTCCTCATACAATGAAGCAGTCAAACCAACAGTAGGGCAACAATATGTCCCAGTGTTAGTCTAGCATGGTTCATGTACATGGTTCAAGGTTTTTATTTTTTATTGTTGTTGTTTTTTTGTTTTTTTTTAGCGAAAAAAGATTTTAGCCGTTTCTTGAAAGTGTCTAAAGACTCAGCTGCACGGGTTGAGTTAGGCAAGTCATTCCATCAGCAGGGAACAGTCAAAGTAAAGGTCCGTGATGGTGATTTTGAGTCTGTTTGGGATGGCACAAGGCGCCGTTCACTTGCAAAAAGCACAAGCTTCTGTAAGGCACATAAGTCTGAAGTATAGTGAGCTTAGGTATACGGTTGCACAGCCAGTGGTTGTTCTGTAGGCAAACATCAGTGCCTTCAATTTTATGTGAGCAACCATTTATGTGAGTGACTATTGGCAACCATTGCAAACTGATGAAGAAAGGTGTGAGATGCATAAGGAATTCTATCCAGGGAAGCAATAAGTGTAAAGGTTGATCCAAACTGACATGATGACACTAATCCCTGAACAATGCAGACGGGAGAGAAAAACAAGGGATTTCTGTAAAGGTGAAATCCTTATAAGTGTTCATAGTGAATCACATTGCTCCTGTTGCTGATATGTTCTTTATCCTTATATGTTTATTTTATTTTTATGAAATAAATCAAGTTAGTTCTGGCAGGTCACGTTAGTCAAGCTCGCATCAGCTGACCCTCAGCTGATCCACATCTACCTATAGGAATACGACGCCTATCACCATATACATATATAAGCTCCTTCAGTATTATCAGCAGCTATCGCGTTTCTCAGAAGCTAATTACCCTCCTCCATTCCCAGCTCCACCTGTCGTCAGTCAGGATTTGGCATTCTGATTCCCCTTCAATCAGAATAATTATCGAATAATGTTGTACTTTAAAATCTTGAATTAAATATATTTGCAAATTTTCATGTTGGTTCTGTTCTGTTTACCCCAAGGGGGATTATTGCTGCTCTCCCTGCTCTTATCCATGCTAGGCTGCATGGATGCGCAGGGAGTTCTCGCCCAGAACAGAAACATACCACCAATCCAAACTGTATGCTAATTGTCAATCATTTTTGACGGTAGTGGTCCTGACAGAAATGTGCTCTGGATCTCCTATTGAAGATTTTTTTCTTTTTTTCCTCCATGCATTAATAATATATTATTTTATAGCATGCAACCTGTGTTTTCATATTATCTGATGCACTCCTGATGTTATTTGTTGAATTTGATTTTATACGATGTATCATGCATTTTACAATTTGGAGATTCTGCATCCATTTGGCCTTATAAACTTTGTGATCTTCATTCTTGATAATGCCTTTCTTTTTAAATCCCACATGTGATGACATCACTGTGATCTCATTACTGGCTGCAGGCAATAACTGTAGTGTCATTTGTTTTTTTCAGAGATCACATGCATGTGCTGAGAGCGATCTGGTGACAAGGCGACTACTCCCGAGAGAAACCATGAGACAAATAACAAACAGTGCACGGGCGTCTCTAGTGACACCGGCTCAAGGTTGGAGCGCGATCAGAGGCGAGACAGAGATGAGTGGACCGAGCTTTTGGAAGCAAATAGAGCGATGAGAGATTGGTGTGTCAGTCCCACTGCTGGAGGATTTGTGCTCTTCAGCCTGCCGGTTGTGTGTGTGTGTGTACTTTCTCACACCAGGTCATGTTTCATACAGTACCAGGGCATAAATATCCACTCTGTTGAGCATGATTGGCAGTCGGTATATTTTAGGGAGGAGAAGTGACAGACTCTCTCTCTCTCTCTCTCTCTCTCTCTCTCTCTCTCTCTCTCTGGATTTATTTTACTTTCACTTCCTTCTGTATTTGACCTAACCATCCTCATGGTTCATGTAAACAGCAATTGAATTTCAAAATCGTCCTTTGGATAAGTAATCATTTAGTAGGACATTCTAAACATTCTAAGCAATTACTTATTCATTTTGCATAACTGAATGATACGTTAGATTCTAGAGAGCATTTGATTGGACAGAAAAGGTGATGAGAAGCTGAAGTCCGTGGTGATGTCATAAAAATATGTGATCCATTTTATCGGAAGTCAGAGACTAAGTTTTGAATGCTTATATCACCTAAATGCGAATTTTGTCATTTTGGAACACACCAGCTTATTCAAAACCTTAAGGCTAACATATTCATACTGAAAGCTAAAAGAAATGATTTCAGGGGGCCTTTAAAGAAAAAAAAAATCTGAATAATATATATATTTAATATGAACGATTTTTGGTGAAAAACAACTAAAATATCAGTATTTTCTCTCACAGAACCCCATCAGAAGATTTGGGATATAGTGCACATGTGTTCGTGGGCTGCAGCGACCCTCATTCTGAGCTTTACATAATGTTGCTTAAAAATTCTCTAAGTGATGTTAGCCATTTTTCAAACTTGTGCCAGACTTTAGCCACTGAATTAGATCTGCCCTCATTCCTTCAACCACACAGCCTCTCTCCAAAACCTGACCTCCAAAGAAACAAAAATGTCAGCAAACCCGAATGAGTAAGAAGATGATTCAAAACCATTCTTCTGTGACTAAAAAGTCTAGTTTTGGGACAGAGACATCTATTTCTCAAATTTCTTTCAGTTAATTGGGACTATTTTATGCATGCTTTTTCAAAACAATCGCTTACAGCACTGTTAATCTAGTCTAAGTCTGCTTTTTCCTTTTGCAGCAGCCACTTGAATCAAATACACTCATATGCAGTCTCTATTTATGTATTTTTCTCTTCTCCAGGCAAATGTGGGCAAGAAGTCTTTCACATGTACATTACTCATAAACCATCTTTCATGTTATTATGGCGTGTTTGAAACATATCTATGAGTGACGACTTGTGATGTACAACCCCGGTGGGATCTGAATCACTGCCCATGACTATATCTGTGCATTTTCATGAACGTTTTCCACATGGTCAGCGTTATAAATAAACGTGCGGGAGTGTTTGAGTGGAGACGTTATACAGCAATTCTCCAATTCCACTGCGTCAGCCCACGATCTCCCACTCATTCAGCGCAGGGTCAGCAGTGTCACGTCGCCTACAATCTCCAGAATGTGTGTATTTGTTAGGATTCACCCTCCACACTGGAGACCTCAATCACACGTAGCATGATACAGCTCCATTTAAAACTGCATTGTAGGCACAGCAGTAAATTAATTATGAATTTATGTAAAACTGCATTAATGATTGTGCCATTATCATATAAATTCATAATTAATTTACTGCTGTGCCTACACACCCTGTTTATAATAAACATTTAGAAAAATGTGTTTTCTACATTGCTTGCATGGGAACCAAGCTCAATTACAGACATGGTGTTAGACATGTTTCTGGACGCAGTCTGAGAGAAACAGGCTCAAGACAAATTAAAATAGACAAGTAACCAAAATAATTCAGTAGAAAAATAATAAATAGGTGCTGTGCTGTATATTATTTTTATTTAAAGTACATCCATAGATACTCATATACATTCATTTATTTTGCTTTCTTGTATATCTGTACATATACATACACTACATTTCTTTTGTTTTTGAAAAGTCTTGTTCACCAAGGCTGCATTTATTTAATCAAAAATATAGTAATATTGTGAAATATTATTACAATTTAAAATAACTGTTTTCTATTTTAATATATTTTAAAATGTAATGTATTCATATGATGGCCAAGCTGAAAATACTGCCGTCTTTAGATACATGTGATCCTTCAAAAAATCATTCGTATGTGCTGATTTGGTGCTAAAGAAACAATAAATAATAAGAATTTATTATTATCAATGTTGAAAACAGTTTTTGCTGCTTAATATTTTTGTGAAAACTGTCAGCATTCTTAAATTAATAGAAAGTTCAAAAGAACAGCATTTATTTGAAATTTAAGTTAATTTAATTCATTGTTGCTGAATAAAAGTATGAATAATTTCTTTAACATAATAATAATAATAATAATAACAATAATAACTTGTCAATAATAACTGCATGTAAATGGTACAAAAAAAATGGCACGGCCAGGGACAAACAGCGTATGCAGTGTTGTTACTTTATCTTCCCTCTGTTCTAGGGACTGGGACAATGGCTGCTCCTCTTGTTGAAGATAAATGACATATATGATCTCAGGATGTCCTCTGAAAAAAAGCTGGCAAGGTGCCACTTCATCCTCTCACAAAGACGTCCAACATCAGGACAAAGTTTGACTTTGCAGTCCACCTCTGTGTCTTTCATTCATAAACAGAGGAAATAAGGCAGAGGTGAGTGTTTAAGAACCTCTAGAGTCTGTTAAACCATTTTTTTTTTTCTTCTGTTGTCAGATCTACTGAGCGATATATGAAGCCCATCTTATGAAGAGGCCTGTTTACAGATTTCGTTTGCTAGGTGATTTTCTGTGAATGTTTTTGAACAGCTATTGGATTCAAATGTGTTTGTATCTTAAGTCATATTCACATGCTTGAATGAATCGTCCATTGGCTGCTCAACTGATATGGATTTAGAATATATGTGAATAAATTTTCATGTCATAAATTATTTTATGGCCTAAACCAGAGAGTTTGGGGCTTTGCATCCATTCCCCGTGAATTCATCTACATTTCTAAAGGATATCTTGGTTAAAGTATGCACATATGTTTGAACCATGAGTGCTTTGACCCGTGCTGATTCGATGCGGTGTGTGTGAGGGGTACGGTTGAGGACACTGATGCTTGTATGCATGTTCATGAATGCTTTTGTTTCTTTGCTGATGTAAACAAGGCCTTATCTGCTGGTGAGATCATGCATCACAGCTTTATCCTTTCATGCATCAAGCTGAACATTATCCATCACATTGGACATGCCACAGAGTCGCCCCAGTGCTGGAGAGTTCACCCGCCAGAGAAGCAAATCGTGCATAAGCAGGTGAGATAAGATAACACCGCCTTAGGATGGGATTTAGAGAGTGTTTATGAGAACAACTAAGTTGTATTATGTTCAACATGGGTTCATAGATGCAAACAAGCATGTATGTGTGTTTACATATTATGTGTACAGAGTGCACACAGTCGGGATGGATAGATGGATCTTGAAATATTAATTCTTCTAAAATATTGATCCTACATGTTTTGAAGCTTTGAAGTAGAAAAAATAAAATAAAAATATTTGCACATACACTACTGTTCAAAAGATGGGGGTCAGTAAAGGCTTGTGCTCACCAAGGCTGCCTTTATTTGATTAACAATACACTGAAAACTGTAATATTGTGAAATTTTATTGCAATGTAAAATGTAATTTATTCCTTTGATGGCAAAGCTGAATTTTCAGCATCATTACTCCAGTCTTCAGCGTCATGATCCTTCAGAAATCATTCTAATATTGTAACAAAATAGCATTCAGGCAGGCAATGGAGCAGGCTGGGAAGTGGATCCACATGCAGTTAGATATATTAAAACAGTCCACAGGGTCAGAGAACACAAGGTAGCTGGAGTAAACCAAGGTACACGGAACAGGAGAAAACACAAGATAATCCAGGGTACGTACATACAACGACTGACAAACAAACTAGTGACAATCAGGGCTACAAATGCTGAGCAAAACCAATAAACTAATGAGTTACTATGGAAACTGACAAGGAGAAGGGGCTGGTCAAATGAGTGTCTATGGCACCAAACAAGGGAACAGAGTAGCAGGGAAACATGAGGTGAACAAATCAACAATGGAAACACAGAACTTTAAAATTAGAGTCCATGACAACAGACACAATAAACACAGACAGGAATCCAGACACATATGCTGATTTGGTGATTTAAAGAGTTGTGCTGCTTAATATTTTTATTTTGTTTGAGAAACTTTTTAGAAAGTATGCTATATATCTGTTCGTAAAACTGGATGATCTGCTTTTATAGATATTGAGAAGTTTTTTTTTTTTTTTTTTTTTTTTCTATAGGATGAATAGAAATTTTGCTGACAGCCTACTTGCAAATTTTATTGGTGTTTTCAGTTCAGATGGTCCCTTGCAGACACTGCTTTGCAATTGCTATTCCCCCACCCCTCACACCGGTTTATTGCCTTTAAAGGCTTGCTAGTTCATCTACCTGTCAGTTAGATCCAGAACCCACTCCTCTTCCTAAAGCCTGTTTATCTGCAATCTCCTCAACCCATTGATCACCTTATAAACTGCTCCCTATGGATCTGACCCCCAGTTATTAAAACTGCTGCTGTCACTCCAGTCTTAAAAAAAGGACCCCTTTCTTCCATTATGAATAATTTCAGACCTATATCTAACTTTCCGTTCATTGCTAAATTGTTGGAAAAAGTTTTCGCTCCACAGCTACAGTCATATCTGTCTAAAAATGATCTCTTTGATCCTTACCAATCTGGTTTTCGTTCAGACCATGACACTAAAACATCACTGTAAAAATTACCAATGACCTTTTTATCATGCCAACTCTTATCTTTATCTTACCATCCTCATAATGTTAGCACAGCGTTTGACAGTGTTTCCCATCATTTTTCTCATATCAAAATCTGGTTACACAATAATTTTCTAAAATGTAACACTGATAAGACTGAGGTAATTGTATTTGGTCCACTGTCCCTTTTAAATAAGTCTGATATCAGTTTTGTTATCAACAGAACACACTTTATTTCCTCTTAAAAAAACTTGAAAATTTAGAGGTAAATTGGACTTCATTCACATATAAACTCCATTACTAAGACTGCATTTTTCCACCTGGGCAATATTGCTTGTCTGTGGCCTACTCTTAGCCCCAGAGACATTAGAGCTTTAGTTGGTGCTTTCATAATCTTATGGATCGATTACTGCAATTCTCCTTTCATTGGACTGCTTGCTAAAAATTGTGGCTATATTACAACATGTGTGAAAGTCATCACTCAGGCCAAAAAGTTTGAACACAGTACCCTGTTACTCTGTGAATTACATTGGTTACCTGTCTCTGTCCGGATAAAGTACAAGATAATTATGGTAACCTTTACATTTTTGCATTTTTGCATGATCAAGATTAATTATTTGTCAGCCCTATCTCTTTGAAGCTCACTTCAGTTATCAGACTCCTCATTGTTCCTCGTTTCCATCTCTCATCCAATGGTGGCTGATCATTTAGTGGTATGGCACCGAATTATGGAACTCGATTTCACTGGCTCTTCATAACATCACCTTTTTTCATCACTTTTTTCCTTAAAGTCTCAACTTAAAACAGATCTCTTCTCATGGTATTTTCATCCAACTTCAGACTAGATTTCTCTTTATTTGTTTTGTTTGTATTTTTGTCACAATGAAATCAAAATTGACAATTCTTTTATATATATATATATATATATATATATATATATATATATATATAAAATATTGCATTGTTTATTAAATGATTTATCCGTGCACATCTTTTTTTATTATTATTATTATTCATGTGCCGCGTAATCTTTGATCAAAATAAATGTCCATCCCTCTTGCAGCGACATCTCTTCTCTGATGACATGTTTACTAGAGCAAGGGCGAGACAACGTATCACTCACATGAGATCGACCAATAGCAAACCACAACCATCCAATCAATTCCCCATGGACAAAATCAAGTCCCGCCCAACATTTTTTTCTTTTTCTAGAAGCCATTTTACTATGATGTACATCACAATAAGGAAGAAAAGACGATTGCAACTTCTGTTTCATGCCAACTTTAAGTGCACCCACGTATAAATGGGTTGGTTATTCACTTTAAAAGTCAAGTCAGATAGTTTATTCCTGTCTTGGTAGGTGGTTCTTGGCCAGAAAAAGCCTCAAAATTGACTTTATGCCAGTGCGTTTTGCTCTACAAGATTAGCTTGTGCATATTGCACTGTGAGATAAAGATGGATGCGTTTCTTTTTTAACTGTAAATCACTTCTTGTAATCACTATTTTCATTAGCTCATTTCTCAGTTAAGCCATTGTTGGTGATTTGGGAATTGAAGCCAAAAAGTGGGTCAGAAAACAAACACATTTTTTGTCAAATCAGCACTTTAAACACCGAGCTGCAGGTGAAGAAGACCCTGAATAGTTTGCCCCATATGCAAAATGACTGCATTTAAAAATGCCAGGATGTTCAGCAACCAGTACTTCTAAAAGTTTTATAATTGTCTGCTTAGGAACTGAAATTCCCTAATTACACACTTAACAATATGGCACAGCATATTCCTGTGGCCATCAGCCTACTTCCGATTGGCTGAGACAACACTGCATGCAAATGACAGAATGAGGTTTCTATCAGAGTAGCATTGTGTCAGAAACTAAAGGTATCTTCCTCGCTCCTCTGTCAGTCAGTCAGTGACTTAAAAATACAGCATTTATTTTATAAGCCCACCTTTTTAGCTTTAGACAAGCTTCCAAAGCATCATAACGTCACATTAAAATGAGCTTTAGAGATAAGCATGTGTTTATTACTATTTATATAATGTATTTCTTTAAATTGCTCTGTCAGATGGCATTTTATTATTTCAATGGTCACAGGCACTGACAGAAATCCTGTCTTTTCTCACACACACCTAATTAATGGATCATTACTATATCACCTCCTTTAAAATATATATTTGTTTTACCTCTCACTCCTTTTCTTCCAGCGCACACAGAATCTCAGCGAGCGTGACTCACACAGCCCTGCTGGAGTGTATGCTGTCAGCAGTTCTGTCTAACTGGGTGACAGGAGAGAAATTATGACAGGCAAGATGACATGCACTCATGCAGACACCTGTAAATAAACACCCACAGACATTAACACACACAACCATGCATCCAGAAGTGCAATGTGCATGACAGGGTTAATGTAATGAATACCACTGGAGGCAAGTTGATGTGAGAACCCAAGTGCAACTTTAATTCCAAAACATGATCAAACATAAAACAAAGGCATGGAACTCAAAAAACTCGATAGGGCTTCCAACAGTAGTAAATTAAACAATCATTCAATACTCAACAAAGACACAGAGCTTAAATAGACTAATTACAAGAAAAGGAACACCTGTGAACAATGATCAGACGATTAACCAATGAGAAGACACATGGCAGGATCACATGACAGACAGGGAATCACATGACAAGACACAGAAACATGACAATAGGCTTGTTCGACTTCATGCAGCTCTGCGCAGACCGATCGGCGGCTGATTTGAAGCAGTGCATGCCGGTTAGAAATTTTGTTCGACTTGATACAGCGCCGACGCCATGTGACTGTGACGTATGCCATCAAAGTACCGCAAGAGCGATTCGAGAGTAGCCGGAGAACTCAGCCAGCGCAGCTTCTCAAGAGCGGCTGCACTGGGCTGCACGAGCTCTGATGATGACACAGCTGTTCCACGATTGGCCAGATTCACCGCATGACAACGTTCACGTGTGTTTCATGTTTATTCGAACACCTTTAGTTCCTCTAAAGCTCACAAATCAGTTTTTATAACAGTAAACACTCTTTTCATGTAGTTGCGATGTTATATTGTGTCATATTTATCAAATTAAAACTTAAAAAACGTAGACTCCACTTCATTGATAGTAGCTTATGTTGAACTTTATTCTTGTTCAAACAGATGCTGTATGAAGCATAAAGTACTGAATGAAAATGTCTCTGAAACATCTGTGTATTATTTGGCAAATATTGCATTTATTTCACTTCAGCTGTGGTAAAGTATGCAAACACCACGCGAGCGGTAACTACGGGAACCAGAAAGTGTCCGACTTCACGTCTCCGTTTGCAGCTCCTCCCCACCTGCACGTGGCTATTCTCGCCGATCGGTTACATCCAGCCGCACGAACACACCTAATGACAAGAAACCAAACCCAAAAAGTGACATAGGCCACCCTCTATGGGCGGCTCCCAACGCCCAACAAAACAAAAAAAACAATAGTTCAGGAGGGTGGTGGATTGGAGGCAGTCTTGGGGGGGAGGGATGGAGGGCCAGGCCCGTGCAGGGGAACAGGACCAGGACATGGCAATGGCGGGCCTGGGCCATGGAGCGTGGGCGTACCTGGGAGTGCAGGGGACCAGGGCGTGCAGGGGGACTAGGGTGGAGCCGGCATAGCAAGAAGCCAGGGTGAAGCCGGCATAGCAATGGGCCAGGGCGGTGTCGACAGTTCAGGGGACCAGGGTGGCGCCGACGGTTCAGGGGGCCAGGGAAGATCCGGCAGTTCAGAGGGCCAGGGCGGCGCCGACAGTTCAGGGGGCCAGGGAGGCACTGCCTCTGAGGCCTTAATCAGGTACCTATTGCCCCTCCCCAAAATGTTCTTAGGACGAGACTCTGGTGTGGCGGCGACCATCTTGTCCGAAGACACAGGGCCGGTGGCCATCTTGTCCGAAGACACAGGTGTAGCGATGGCACTGACGTGAAGCTCAGGCTCGGCAGCACTGATGTGAAGCTCAGGGTAAAGGGATAATGTGGGCTTGTGGGGCTCCTCGTCCACAAAGCCCACAGTAAATGATGAGCCGCTCAACAAAAGGGCAAAGCTCATATACTGCACCAGAGTGCAGTGAGGGGTATTGGCAGGCATGATTATTGGCAGATAATAGTTTCGATGTACTTTGCCTTACTGAAACCTGGCTTAAACCTAATGATTATTTCGGTCTTAATGAGTCTACTCCTCCAGGATACTGCTATAAGCATGAGCCCCGTCTGATTGGTCGTGGCGGCGGTGTTGCAACAATCTATAGAGATATTCTTAATGTTACTCAGAAAACAGGTCACAGGTTTAATTTGTTTGAAGTAATTGTGCTAAATGTTACTCTCTTAGATGTAAGAAAGAAATCCCTATTATCTCTAGCCTTGGCTACCGTATATAGACCGCCTGGGCCTTACGCTGATTTCCTAAAAGAGTTTGCAGACTTTCTCTCAGATCTATTGGTCAATGTCGATAAAGCATTAATTGTTGGAGATTTTAACATACACGTCGATAACACAAATGATGCGTTAGGGGCTGCGTTTACAGATTTATTAAACTCCTTTGGGGTCAAGCAAAACGTCACTGGTCCCACTCATCGTCTAAATCATACGCTAGATTTAATTATATCACATGGAACCGATCTAACCGATATAGATATTATACCGCAAAGTGATGAAGTCACTGATCATTACATGGTCACTTGCATACTACGTACTACTGAAATTTGTCACGTTGCGCCACGTTATCAACCAGGCAGAACAATCCTTCAAACTACTATAGATAGATTCTCAAATAGCTTACCTGATCTAACTCAGATGATTAGTGAACCCAAACAAACAGATGAACTAGAGGAAATGACTAGTACTATGAGCACCATTTTCTCTAGTACATTAAACATTGTTGCACCAATTAGATTAAAAAAGGTTAGAGAGAAAACTAAAGCACCATGGTATAACAATACTATGCATGTTATCAAGAGAGAAACTCGTAATTTAGAGCGTAAATGGAAACAAACTAATTTAGAGGTCTTTAGAATCGCGTGGAAAGACAGTATGTCACGTTATAAAAAGGCCCTAAAAGCGGCCAGGGCTGAGCACCTCCGCAAACTAATAGAAAATAACCAAAATAATCCAAGGTTTTTATTTAACTCCGTGGCTAGACTAACAAATAAACAGATGTCACCTGAACAAAATATTCCGTTACAGTTTAGCAGTAATGATTTTATGAATTTCTTCACTGAGAAAATAGAAAGCATCAGAAACACAATTGTAAATGTACAATCTTTAATGGTGTCTTATGATTCAGCCTCAATTATCGCCCCTCAAGAAAAACTACAGCGCTTTACAACTATAGGACAGGAAGAGCTAAATAAACTTATCATTGCATCTAAACCAACAACATGTTTATTAGATCCAATACCCACTAAACTACTGAAAGAAGTGTTGCCTGTAGTGGAAGAGCCTCTTCTCAATATTATTAACTCGTCTTTATCTTTAGGTCATGTTCCAAGAATATTCAAGTTGGCAGTTATAAAACCTCTTATTAAGAAACCACAATTAGATCATAATAATCTAGCAAATTACAGACCCATTTCAAATCTTCCATTTATGTCTAAAATACTAGAAAAAGTTGTGTCCGCTCAATTGTGCTCTTTCTTGCAAGAAAATGATATCTATTAAAAATTTCAGTCAGGATTCAGACCGCATCATAGCACAGAAACTGCGCTCGTTAAAATTACAAATGATTTACTTCTAGCTTCTGACCAAGGCTGTATCTCAATACTAGTTTTACTCGATCTTAGTGCTGCGTTCGACACTATAGATCACACAATACTCTTAGATAGACTACAAAACTACACTGGTGTTCATGGACAGGCATTAAGCTGGTTTAGATCGTACTTATCAGACCGCAATGGGGAAAAATCGAAGATAACATCAGTAAACTATGGAGTGCCGCAAGGATCTGTGTTAGGCCCTCTGCTATTCTCAATATATTGGTACTTTGGATACTTGGTAATATTATAAGAAAACATGGAATTAATTTCCACTGTTATGCTGATGACACTCAATTATATATTTCATCACGACCAGATGAAAACAATAAATTATCTAAATTGACAGAGTGTGTTAAATATATAAAATACTGGATGACGTGTAATTTTCTGCTATTAAATTCAGATAAAACGGAGGTATTACTTATTGGTCAAAAAAACTGCCCACAAAACCTCTTACAATACAACTTTACTTTAGAAGGATGTCCTGTTACTTTATCCACTACAGTAAAAGACCTGGGTGTTTTATTAGACCACAACTTGTCTTTCGAAAATCATATTTCATATGTTACAAGAACAGCCTTTTTCCACCTTAGAAACATTGCTAAGCTACGTAACATGCTATCTGTTTCTGATGCAGAAAAGTTAGTTCATGCATTCATGACCTCGAGACTAGATTACTGTAATGCTTTATTAGCTGGTTGTCCTGCATCCTCAATAAACAAGCTACAGTTAGTCCAAAATGCAGCTGCTAGAGTTCTTACTAGGTCAAGGAAATATGATCATATAACACCAATTCTATCATCTCTACATTGGTTACCTATAAAGTTCCGTATCAATTACAAAGTATTACTAATGACCTATAAAGCCCTAAATGGTTTAGCTCCTGGGTATTTAACGGAACTTCTATCGCCCTACAATCCATTGCGCTCTTTAAGATCACTAAATTCGAGGCTTCTGGTCATTCCTAGGATATCTAAGTCCACTAAAGGAGGGAGGGCATTTTCACATTTAGCTCCTAAACTGTGGAATGGCCTTCCTGATATTGTTCGAGGCTCAGACTCGCTGTCCCAGTTTAAAACTAGATTAAAGACGCATTTCTTTAGCCAAGCATTCACATAATACTTACCTTTTATACTACAATTGAATCAGATTGAATGCATTATTTTTATGAACAGCAGCTGCGCTAATTATTTCCCATCTGCTTCTCTGTTGTTATCTCGGGACGCTAGTCCCGAGGTAAATACAGATTGTCAGCTCCAGTTTGTATCCAGCCTCCCATGGAAACTACAGATGCCCCAACACCCGTGCAGAGACGACTCGAAGCCTGTGAAGAGACGACTCGACGCCTGTGAAGAGACGACTCGACGCTGGCGATATGTTTATGCCCTAAATTAATGCATGATTAACTAACTGTATTTTTCTATGTACATTTCTGAAATGCACTTTCTGTAAAGCTGCTTTGAAACAATATGTATTGTGAAAAGCGCTATACAAATAAATTTGAATTGAAATTTGAATTGAATGATGTAGTAAATCGATTAATCAAGTCCATGGCGAAACATGTCCTTCAAGACCTCATCACCAAAATCTACCCCATGGCAAAGCCCACAAAACTCCTCCACGTATTCTTCAATTGGACGGTTATCTTGGCTGAGGCGGAAGAGACGAATTGCTGGGTCCATGTTGGGTCGAGTATTATGTAATGAATACCACTGGAGGCAAGTTGATGTGAGAACCCAAGTGCAACTTTAATTCCAAAACATAATCAAACATAAAACATAGGCAGAACGAGAACGTCGTTACCAACAGTAGTACATGAAACAATCATTCAATACTCAATAAAGACACAGGGCAAACATAAGGGCTTAAATACATAGACTAATTACAAGACAAGGAACACCTGTGAACAATGATCAGACGATTAACCAATGACAAGACACATGGCAGGATCACATGATAAACAGGGAATCACATGACAAGACACAGAAACATGACAATGACAAGAACAAGAAACGTGACCGTTAAACTGCAAGTCGCAATGCATTTGGAAGATGCTGTTATTTAAAGTGACTTGCTTTGCATTCAAGGTATAGATTTTATCACTTCATTCATTCCCTGGATAAGAATTAAACCTAAGGCTTGTTTGAGCTACAAGAATTATCTTGTTAACATTTAATTGAAAACACGATTACCAATTCCCTCATGTAAGACCACATTTATGTCTGTAGTCAAAGAAATTATCTTGGGTTTGTATTCAAAAATGAGATGCTAATTAATTAAATCAATTGTTTGCCTCTCCAAAAAGTTAATGTTTCATTTACAACTTAAATATCACTGCAAACGTTTTTTTTTCTTTTTTTTTCTTTTTTTTTTTTTTCTTACACAACTGTTCAAAAGTTTGGTGTCAGTATAATAATAATAATACTTAAGAAGTGACAGTGAAGACATTTATATTGTTATAACATTAAACATTTTTCAGTTTCATACATGTTTCTGTTTACCAAATCTTGAAAAAAATGCATCATGATTTCCATAAAAGAAATAAATTCAGTCCCACAACAAATGTTTTTTAAGCAGCAAATCAGCATATTCAAATTATTTCTGAAAGATTATGTGACATTAAAGACTGGATTAATGATGCTGAAAATTAAGCTTTGCCATACTGTAAATTAAAATTTTCAATAATACAACATATATATTTTAAATTGAATCCTATTTCCCGATATTAATAACCTTGGCATAAGAGACATCTTTCAAAAACCTAATCTTACTGACCCCAATGTTTGTTGTATTTATATTTTATGTCATTATGTTTATAAACAAAAAACATGCATCTGGAAGGTGAATTACTTCTTCTCCGCTCAGTGCTGCTCGTAACATGACAACAGTTTGTGTCATCGCTGGAAATCCTCAGCCTGTGGGCAGAACCTCTCATCCAAGTATGCATTTTCATCATGTTGAATGCTGTTCTTCATGGTGTATGTATTCTTGTGTAGTAAGGTCAGACATTACATCATTCAGTTTTATATAAACTTTGGCCAAAAGGAAATTGGCAACAATGTCACTGGAAGACCCAAAGGACACAGAAAAGGACAGGGTAAAATAAAGGGAAAGGGCACCTTTCATTTCATTTAATTTTATTTTACAGTTTATTTAGCCAAAAACATCAACAGTCTCAAAACAACATTCTCACCCCCATGCTGTTCCTAACACGTATGACTTTCTTCTGTAATTATTATTATTTATTTTATTTTTTTGATAAATTGATGCATTTGCAATTAATGGGGCTTTTCAAGTTTAAAAAAGCATGCAAAAGCACCAGAAAAGTATAATATAATTAGTCCATATGACTTGTGTTATGTCAAAAGTTCCCTGGAATCATGCAATATTGTTTTGCCATTAAGTTATTCATTAAAAATCTTGACTAGCTCTCCTTGGCATGTTCGTGAAGAAACAGCCATGTTTGATTCATGAAAGGATAGAGTAAATTGGTTGAAAAACAAGATTTTTTTTTCAAAAAAATAAAATAAAATGTGTGTCGCTGTCATCACCACGTCTTTACCTTGGCTGCGTTCAGCCCCGACAAAACGTTGCACAACGTTTTTTTAAACAGAAACGGTGATGCGTTGAACACACTGTTCTGATGACGCAAGAGTTGCAACTATGGCAGCTGAGAAGGCCATTCTTTGTGTTCTTTGTGAAGAATTTTCGGAGCCTGATGAAGTCGGTATAAATATGTGTTTAATACTACAAAATATGCCCGATGTTACAGTTACTGCACTTGCCGCCCAGATCAAAAGAGAACATCCCAATCGAGTGAAGGGATTTGTGGAAACTGAAATGGAAGCACACATCTTACCTAATTCAGACTAAAACACATCTATTTAGTCTCACATACTGACTTTATTTGTAGTTCATACTGTTTTAATACCCAGTATTTTCTTTCTCATTTTTAGGAAAAGCACTTAATTACCATTGTTTATTTCTATACCAAATGTCATACACTTGCAATGAAGCTAAAAATATAAACGACTACATCATTATGTTGATATCCTATATTTTTACAATAAAACTTACGACAAACATGTCTTCTAATATCCTCAGTTGTTGCGTATACCGAGCTGCATCGAACACATTTGTAAATTACTTTCCTTGAACCCATTGTGCGAGTTCACTTTAATACCACGCGCTTTATATACATGTTGCTGCTGATTGGACTGCAGTTCTGACACACCCACCAAACAAGAGAAAACGTATCTCAAACCCCGTTGCACACCGGTGCACGCCGTTTCCAGGAAACATGACGTTCAACCCGGAAACCGTAGCAAAACGTCGCGCACCGTTTTGAACTTGAACGTGCCCCTTGTCATGGATTGTCCGCACCTGTGCTCGTTTGTCCCTAATTAGTTTACCTTCTTCACCTGTCTAATTAGTTTCCTTCTGTGTATTTATAGGAGCGGACCTGGACCTCATCGACCTGTGGTCCGCGGATCCAATTCCCACCCAAGTCCCCACCCTCGACTCTTCTTCTTCGCCGGTCCCATCCGGAAACCTGCAGCCCGTATCCCTGCCTGACCTCCTTATCCCGTCTTCATCGCTGGTCACGGCCAGCCCCCTGGATCCGTCGGCACCACTGGTGTGGTCCAGCTCCTCGGCTCTGCCTCCGCCGCTCACTCCGTGCTGCTCATGGCCTCGGGCCAGCTTCCGCATCGGACTTCTGGGATCCCCACTACGCTCACACCCTTCACCCCTACAGCTTCATCGGACTCCAACCTCCCCGTCATCCTCGCTCACCACATCGTCGCCCCGTTCATCCCAGACCTTGTCATCACCTCAGTCCCGCCAGTCAGCAGCTCGGCACCAGCCTTCCAAACCTGCAATGTTGCCCTGGTCCGTCAACCGCTCTGTTCCACCTGTTCCTCTACCACTCACCATGGTTCCGCCTCCGCCGATCGGTCCCAGGGTTCCGTCAAGACTCCTCCCTGGTTCCTCCCACAGTCAGCTCCACCATGGCCCACATCTTCACCGACTCCTCCTCATCACCATCCGTCACCAGCTCCACGCCCTCCGCCAAAGCCTCTGCCCTTTTTTTTCTTCTCCTCTTGTTGTCGCTACGGCGCGAGGACGCGCCTATCCGAGGGGGGTGTTATATCACCACCACGTCTTCACCTTGTCATGGATTGTCCGCACCTGTGCTCGTTTGTCCCTAATTAGTTTACCTTCACCTGTCTAATTAATTTCCTTCTGTGTATTTATACTCCCTGTTCTGTTCAGTCCTTTGTCGGTTCTTGTATGTGTGAACGTGGTTGTGTCTGTTCTACCTGTTTCTGTTTAAATAAATATTATTGTTATCTTCATCATCATCTTGTGCCATCAACAATGCATATGTGTGTGTAAATATAACCATGTATTTGTGGGGTAAAACTGTATTTTATTACATCAAAGTTTAATCGAAGACTCTACAGAAAGGTGTTTATCTTGTTACATAGTCTATGTGTATTATATATTCTTTATAAGTCTTATTTGTGGAAAATAAAGTTTGAGTACTTGGAGTTACCAAAGTTTTAGTTGACAGGATAACTTGCTGTTATACATGTAATATACATGTGTAACTTTTTTTTTCAGATGTTCTACATCTGTCTACATGCTGTCTACATCTATTTGAAGTCAAAGTCAATTTTGAGCAAAATCGGGTTAAAGTTTTCTGAAGGTTCCAAAACGAAATCAACTGGCAATCAATCCCTGGTAATAACACCAAATTTGGCACAAACCAAGTCAAAACCAAATATCTATAGGAAAATATATATATTCAACTTTTTCTTTTTTTCATGATACCACAATTGTTTGATTAATAATTTATTTTAACATTTTATGTAACAGACAGCCTATATTCAGACATACTGTACCACACAGATGTAAAATAATGTTACACATCAGATGATTTTTCCCAACAGTTAACCAAACATTTATTTAACCCTTGTTAAAAGAAGTGAACTTTATTGTATTTGAAATATATTCCCTTTTTCAATAGTACATTGCAAATATAACAACAAATTGTACTATCTCCAGATATATTAAAAGTATATTAGCATCATGCTTTTACCTATTTTCACAATACAACTTTTAACACACTTTAAAATAATTGTACTTAAATTGTAAAATATATTTTATTTTTTAAAAGTGTATTTATTTGCACTTTATTAAAAATATATGTTAGGTATATTTTAACTGTGTGCTAGAAATGATCATTGTAACACTTTATTGAAAGTATACTTTCAAAATGCATTATAGTATACAATAGTATTTTATTTGTCTATTCGTGTGCAAGTGCCCTCACATGTAGCCGTTGTGTTTCGGGAGACCCAAGTTTGATTCCCGGCTCTTGAACCTTTCCCGATTCTGTCCTCCCACCTTACTTCATGTCTAGCTACTGTCTTATCCTAAAAAAAAATATATATATATATATATATAAATACACTTATTGTTATATACAACATGTTATATTGCTTGTATGTTTCAAAGACACTTCAATATCACTAATCAAGCATGTAATTAGTCCCTACACAGGCATACAATTAAATTATACTTTAAGTTGCTACAATTTAGTACACACAAGTACACTAAATACACTTAAAGTTATGCTTTACTACTAAAATGTACTTAGTACAAAATTAGTTGTTTCAAAATAACACACTTCAAGTTAACTAATCATTAACACACTTGAAGTATACTAAAAAAGTTTGGCTGCAAGTATACTTAGCATACTTTTTTTTTTTCACTAGGGAAGACAAAACAGATCATGTTTGCATGGATACTCACCAAGACCAATTTTCTTGAAATACTGTAATTCTGTTACAGTATGTGTATAATGGGATCGTGCGCTGTCTTTGTGAGCACGCTTCGGCTCCGTCAGTCAACGAGACCCAGCAAACATTTGGACGTTTAATGACCGTTGAAAAGACGTCCGACAGAGACGTCCCGTCATGGTTGAAAAATAGTTCCAAAATGGAAGTTGAACCGACGTCTTTGACGTCGTCTGGCCGTGAATTCCACGTCTTTTCTGGCCGTGAATTCCACGTCTCTTCTGCGCGTCCCTGGACGTGTAAATGCGTCGTCATATGTTTAAATGTGTTGCTGCATAATTTAAGTGTATATATAAGCCTGCATATAAAATAATCACACACCTATTGTGTAACATCGTGAAAGGCAATCAAGGTTTACACATCTTGACAAAGGTTCTAAAAAGGTCCAAAATTGGTCCAGTCAGACCTGAACGTCAATAAAACGTTTTAATCACGTGTACATCAAAAACAATAACACATTATTTGTGGACATAAGCAAAAAAGAAGCATGTTCTGATTAAGCACAACATTTTATTGATCTTGAACAGCCAAAATTTCTCTTTATTTTTTTCAATGTTTAACATTTCATGAGCTTAGAATTATAAGGTTCTATCTCCACTTTTTGTCGAAATTGAGTTTTTGACAATCTGATCCATTAGGTGTTTATTAATGCCTGTGTGGTGTTATTTTTGTAAAAAAAATATTTTGTTAGTAGTTATTAATAAAATAAAAAGGTTCCATCTCACAAAACATAAACCGAGTTTAAAAACTTTGATCCTCAATAAACTACAATAAACGGAGATAGAACCTTATAATTCTAAGCTCTCGATTTGTTAACCAAACTAAAATACCAATTGCAAAATACTGAATTATTATATAAAGATAGTTCACCCAAAAATGAAAATTATGTAATTTACTCACCAAATTCCAAACCTGTATGAGTTTCTTTCTTCTGCTGAACACAAAAGAAGATATTTTGAAGAATGTTTGTAACCAAGCAAATAGAGCATCCATTGACTACCATTATTGGAGAAAAAATTATTATGGTAGTTAATGGGAAGCAACATCTGCTTGGTTACAAACATTCTTCCAAACATCTTTGTGTTTAGCATAACATAGAAAGGTATACAGGTTTGAAACATGAGGTTGAGTAAATGATGACAATTTTCATTTTTGGGTGAACTATCCCTTAAACACATTGTTTGGCTCATTTTTTGTATCCACCACCCCCAGCTCTTCCTGGAGCGTGTTTCAGGTGTTCCGCCATTGCTGCATCAATTTCAGAGTCTGTAGCATGTGGGCTCCACCTCTTCACAGCATCTAAGGGAAGAGAATATATTTCTTTTTAAAATAAATTAAAATTAAAAATTTGAGGTAAATGACATGCACTTCAAAATATTTTGATGGTCTTCAGCTAAATTTAAAAAAAAAAACATGGAACAAGATGAATGAATCATGAATGAAACATTAGAAAAAGGTAATCAACATGCATTACATTTTATTTTATTGTATAAAAGATGTTCTGCTTTAAATTGGTGTTGGGGGTAACAGCATTTGTCCCCTGCCTCTTCAATACCACTGTGGTGCCCTTGAGAAAGACCCTTAACTAGGTGTGTAACAGTGAGAAAGTGAACAGGACATTTCTGATAAAGACAGGTGGGCTGTGATGTCCCCTGAATAGACATGTTTAGCAATTCTAAAATTACAAAATATTTTTAAAGCAGTTACTGAAAACATACATGTTCAAATCCAGCTAAACATTTCATTCTACTTCAGATAATTTACTTTCTGAAAGAAACTCTCAAAAGGCTACATTAATAATTTACAGTAATAACTTTGACTTTATCATTAAACATACTTTATACTATGGTATACCGTTGTATAAGTTCAAATGAACTTTTAGCCTACTAGCTAAATTTAGCCAAACTCAGTTAGCCAATTTCAGTTGACAATGTGGGCATCATTTCTTTCGGTTCATTCATGTCAAACAAGTAAAACTCTAGCACGTGAATCTAATAATACAAAATGTACGTACCCAACAGAAGATTTCTAATAATATGGGCCTCAATTCCTCCTCTCTTCGTGGTTGTTCAAACTTCAGTATTCCGGAGTGAGTCTATGGGGAAAACGCGTTAACATCTCGTGAGATAACCTATCGCGGGATTTGGTAATGTCGGGAGATCTTTTGTTACATCTTGGCAGCACAGTTTTGGCAATTACATCCAACTCAGACATAAATGGTGACCAGATATATTTCTGTTTTACATGTATATGCATACATTCCATAAAAAAAAAAAAAACACAACGTATCAGGTAGGCTACAGTTTGAAACAATGACTAAAATGCAGAGGCTTTGCATTCACTTAACCACACTGGGAACTGTGTGATTATAATTTATTTAAACAAGATAAAGTAAATATATTTACTTTGTATACAATTCGTGTATTTCACGATAATTCCTGTTTTTTTTCTGTCTCGCTTGACTAGACGTGTAAAAGACATCAGTGGACGTCTTCACAACCTCTTAAAAACTACTTGGGCAATTAAATTAATTTTTGCAGTATTAACCATGCAAGGATTAAGCACAGCTGTTGCGTATTTCACAAGGATTCCATGATGGAGGGTCATGATGGACTATAATGCACGTGTAAAAGACGTCGCCAGGTGACGTCCTCTCACCCGATACACTATATATTGAACTACACGTAGCTAAAAGTCAAAATAACAATTATACATGCAACCCCAGAGAACTGTAGACATGTACAAATGTATCTGAATGCATTTTTAGGAAATGTTCTGTGTTACATATTTTTACCGATTTATGCCGTCATACCGCGACTATTTTTGGCCAGGGACACGACGTTGCCGTCGGACCAATGTTTGCTGGGGACCCAGACGTACATGTTTGTGGTATCAAAGGTTTACGGTTTGCAAGGAGTTTAAAAGGATTTAGCTCCTGGTTTAAATGGAGAACAAGGTACGGTTGTAGACTTCCTGTTATCTTTATCTTTAGTTTTGATTTATTTTCTTTGTATCAAGATTAATTGTTGGTTGTTGCTTTGTATAATGTTTATGTATATTTAAGTCTTTAATCTTTACTTATTTGGTTTTGATGTATGTTTATTTCAAGGTTTATTCATTTTGGTATTTTGTTTTTGTACAAGCTTTTACGTTGATTCTCAACGAGTCATGGTGTCCAACGGTGATCGAATCTGTGATGACGGACATTCAAATAAAGTGTGTGGGAATCATCAGTAAACGAGTTCAACCTTTCTTAAACCAGGCAGCTACAACCTGTCATATGAGCTCACACACTTCACCTTATCAATATGAAAGTCTTTCATTTTCACGTTGCAGGCCAGTTTGATGCTGGGGTACGTTGTGGTCAACAAATAAATAAAAGACCGCTTCACTCGACACGGTGACGGAGCAAACAAACAAAAATACCTTTAAGTATCCAATCAGAAGAGCGTGTTTCACCTCCCGACGTTAGATGTCCGTCAAACTCACGATCGCGGCGATTTCCTCAGGGCCAAAGGAATTCCGAGCACTCACGTTAACTCATAAGTCATCTGGAATCATCCTCATCCGAAAATGCCACGAATCCTCACGCTGACGACTCGCCAACTAAACACACAATCCATCCGAGCAAGATAGACACTGTTCAGTCTCTATAAATAGTCCATTCACTGTATTAGTAAATGGAGGCTGGAATAAACGCAACCAGAAATATTTTGTGGAAAAATAATTATTACCCGTCTCTGTAGTATAAGTTTCTGTTCTCGTTTTGACAACACACTAACTACATAAACTATTGTAACATTAGCATTAGTTATACTATATTTTTTTGTGAAACAATATCACACCAGATGATCGCTCTCTCTTGCTCTCCTCATTCTTCCTCGTTCTACTTTGCTCTAAATTCTTCCCACCCCCCTTCACCTTAATCTTGAGCACTGATTGGACACCCAACATGGACAAGTGAATACGATTAGTTTAACAATAGAAATGTCAAAATACAAAAATAAAAAAATAAATATCCCATCAACTTAAGAAACATAGAACTTATCCACAACCATATGCATTTATAACTGGTACAAAACTGCTCCGAGACTCGAAGGTGAGATCCAATTGCAGCTTTATTAAGGGGCAATCCAGACACGTAATCCAATAAACAGGCAATGGGTCAAAACACAGGTAGACAGTCCAAACAAACAAAACAAAAACAAGACAGGCAGGGGTCAGAGGCAAGAGAGTAATCCAAGGAACAGGCAAGAAATCCGAAAACCAGGAGTTGCAGTGTGACACTAAACAAAACTTTGCAGTGAGTGATGGGGTGAACCAGGCTTATATGGGGTGAACTATACAAGATAATAAGACACAGGTGAATGTGATAATGAGTGTTGATGAGTCCGGGCAGTGAGTTCTGGGAAGTGTAGTTTGTGAGTGAAATATGATAGTCTGGTGTGGAGTGCCCTCTGGTGGCTCTCAAGGGCACTCCAGCTGGTGACCGTTACAATAACATGCACATAATATGTATTTATACAAAATTAAACCTTGTAAATTATAACACTGGGTTACACGACCAAAATTGAAACGTTTTACTTGTTTTGCCTGCCAGTAGCCCGAAATTAGCCCGTGCGCATTCCGACTCCTTTTGCCAGCATGGGTCACAAATGAACAATGACTTACTGACGTGATCTGGAACTTTGTAAAAAAATTAAGTTCATCCATGCTTAGGATCACAAGTGTCACCATTATATTCAGTTGGTTTTAGTTCTACCAGAAAGACTCAGAAGGCAAAATAAAATCACAATGATATTTATTAATTAATAGACCAGCAAATGAAAGCAAAAATATTGAATGATAAAGTTATTTGGCGCAGGCCCCGTCCGTAGCTCGCATTCAGAGGGTAGCGGACTCTTCATTTCCTGCCTGAAGATGAAGGCAGGGGCGCAGGCGACGCAGGTGAATGTTTGCATCATCACCTGCGAACTCAAACGTGTGTAAGTACCGATCTTTTATACTCCAAATATTAGATAATGATTGGTCAGACCAAAATGTAATGGGTGACGTAACATTTGAGTCTTCCCGGCAGAACTTACGAGCTATACTTTGAGCTAAAGCTTTCATTTTCATGGACTCTTAGTTTGCATTTCATTAATTTTTGTTTTCCTTTGTCTAGATTCTCGCCACTCTTTAGTTCCTATGGTGACTGTGATTAGTTGGTTTGGATCAGCTGTGTTCATCTCATTATCTTAAGTATTTAAGTTCATGTGTGTTCCTTTGAGTTTGTCTGGTCTCGTTTTTAAGTTATGTGTGTGAATACTGCTACCTGTTTGAATCGCTACCTGTATGGATTATTATATTAGACCTTTTATTGGAACTTTATTTGTCTTTGTCTTCATCTGCCTGCCTACGCACATGTTACAACAAGGAAGACAAAGCAAAGACTGTGTTTTTCCACAACTTGGCACTGCAAAACATCTTGTAATCCTCAGAGGCAACTCTATCATGCATCTTTCTTATATTTACTACTTTAGACATGCGTAAATTGGATAGCGGTGCTAAAGAGGCAACAATGTATAAGTAAGCGTTGATCTGTCATCACACTATGACGTAATGTGACAAAATCTGAAACGAGTATTTTGGGACCTTGGATTCATTTAAAGCTGTTTTTAGACTAATAAGGAAGTTTTGAGGTCTGAAACTTACAGGATATTTTTTATAGTGCAATGACCTCATATGTCAAAAGATCATAATTCATGACTCCTGATAAATCTGAATGATCTGCTTGAACTCAGTGATCCAGTCTTGGCAGTTAACATCTCACTATATTTAAAGATTATAAGTGGAAAATTACTTAAATGTTAATCTGTTCTTCACATAAAGCTTCTAAAAGCTAAAAATAAAAATAAAAAATTATAACACTTTTATTGTACTTTTGAGAGCTTGAGAGCTTCAGTCCACCTTTGTTGTAATTGCATGAACAAGAGCAAACTGATATTTGACCAAATCAAATACATGTCCACATGTCCACAAACATCCAATCTCATATAGATGTAACAAGGTCTGATCTGTGCCAAGATTTTGTGGAAAAATATAAACAGACTGTGGGAAGCCAACCTGAAAGTCCAGGACTTGCACTTTCATCTCGGCAGCTGCTCATGCTACGAGAGAGAGAGAGAGAGATGTGCAATATGAAGCATAGGCCTACTTTTTGGATTAATGTATCCCACAACACAATGCACTTGACTTGACCTTCCATTTCCGGTAGAAAATGTAGTGTCCATTAGTGATGTTTACTCTTTGAAATCCCCCAAACCTAAAGGGCCTTTCACACTGAGCGACCATGATTAAGCGATGTGACTGTATGTCACAATGACGCTTGTAGTGTATTGAGTTGAATACACTCAAGAGTAAACTCAGAAATAAGCACTGTTTGACAACTCTAGATTAACTGTGGGTTAGAATTTGGTTGTCCAGTGAATTGTCCAAAGAGACATTTAGTAATTTAGCAGACGCTTTTATCCAAAGCGACTTACAAACTAGGACTAGATTAAGCGAGTCATCATGAAGAGGCAAAAACAAAAACAACGCAAGAAGTGCTCAAGATACGAAGTTCAGGCATTATTCAGAGTAGCATAAGCCTGATAAGTGAGGTTTTAGAGGGAAAGGGGAGGTTGTTTTTTTTTTTTTTTTTTTTTTTTATATGCGGTAAAGTGGAACCTGCCCAGGGAAAGACATGGGCTGCGTCCGAAACCGCATACTTCCCTACTATTTAGTATGGGAAAAAGAGTAGGCGAGCGAAAAAGTATGTACGAATCCAAAAGAGTAGGCGAGAATTACCTGGATGACGTACTAATTATCGCGAGATTCGGACTTAAGTGCGTCCGAATATGCCTACTTTCCTACTATATAGTAGGCGAAAACAGTACGTGAAGGAAGCAGTATGTTCGAAACATCAGTATTCATAAAAGAGTAGGCGAGAAGTTCCCGGATGGCTTACTGCTTTCGGACAGATTTTCGAGTGCTCGACCGATGGCTACTCTTCTATCCCAGGAGGCCACGCGAGAGGATACGTCATTATCAAACATCGCAGAGATCAGCGACGCGGGTGCTTTCAAATGTGAGTAAACACAGTTCCTTGTGTTAAAATTGCATGTTTTGAACAAATGAAGAGTAAACTGTTGAATTGTTGAAGGTGTAAAGACGTTACACAGTATAGTATAGTTGTGATTTTGCTGTAAAAACACGTTTTATTATGTATAACGTTAGCTAACAGGGGAGCTCCAGTAAGGACACGTAAGTTACGTCTCTAAAGTGGATTTACATAAACCATATACATCTTAAAGACGCTTATTTTAAATGTCTATTTACATCTGACAGGAAAATCTTCAATAAGTATATTGCAGAAGAGCACATCACAACATGAAATAGACATCTGAGTGATGAATGTGTGCTATTATGTAGAACAAATCTATAAAGTAATAAACATAAGTTATCTATTTTATTTGTCCATTACTGTTGATAAATTGAGGAACATTTATGTTGGATAAAAAGTTAAAACAACCTCAACATGTAAATGTAGTGTTGAGCTCATAAATCACAGAGGTAACGTGAATCTTGTCTGGATGTTACAGGGACAGATGAACAGATGTGTGTTTATCCGGTGGAGAGTGGCTTATGAAGCTGAATGCTGCCATCAAAGGCTTTGAGTGAGTATACTACAGAAATTAATAACAACAACTATTTAAATCGTAAGTTGTAGTTTATTTAATTATTGTAATTTCAAACAGAGCTATTACATCACTTTTCTGATTCTTGATTTCTGTGCATTTGCTGCACAGCTTTTGTGGTGGAGCAGGACCTGCAAGGAAAGATGACGGCGGCATTTGTGAAAAAAATAGTTTTTGTCTTCTAAATAATACTGAAATCAAATGAAATTGTGCAGTTAAAATGACTGCTTTTGTGTTATGTTTGTGCATTTTTGTAGGATCTGCAGTGTCAGCAGACTGGTGTGAGCACTGAGGATGAGGAGCCCAGAGCTGAATCCTGGAGATGGTGCCATGGATGAGACCCTCCATCACTCCACCTGCCCTTATGAGACCCCCCACCTGCCCTTATGAGACCCCCCACCTGCCCTTATGAGACCCTCCATCACTCCACTTGCCCTTATTGCCTCAGATTGTGAAGCACAACACATCACGCAACAACCTCAGGCACGAAGTAACGGCTCACCTCTGGCGGTCAGCTGATTCATCAGAATAAAGCTGCAGAATGGGAACCGCTGTGTTGAGATGGCAGAAGGATGTGGGGTTCAGCTCCTGTGGCCTACATACATGATTGTAGTTTGAATAAAGCTTTGTTGTGTTGACTTGTATATGCATTTGTTTATTGTGTGATGGTGACTTTCATTCATTCTTTTATTAATTTATTAATATTTCTCATTGTTGTCAGTAAATAAAATATCATTATTTAATTAATGCTTTATTTAATTGTTTGAATGAAAATGTAGATATGTTCACTATACATCTAGAGTGTATTCATGCATAGCTGTGTCATATGACATACATTACATTTTGTTTTATTGAATTATATCATTTTCAGTAAAAAGTAATATAATTAAGTATTGGTCAGCATTTATCGTTGTTGTTGTTATTATTGTATGTTTTGGGGTGGGATAGCAATGCAATTCCTTCTGGGGTAATATTAATTTTTAATAGTAATGATACTTAAATTTTTCGAGTATAAAATCAACAGTTTTCTCCAAAGGTGAATTTTCACACAGCTGCCCTTTGTGCAGACATTACAAACGCTGAGGAAACCCATTCTAGGTAGAGCTGTCGAGTTACTGATGTTATAAGGTATATATATATATACAGTGAGGAAAATAAGTATTTGAACACCCTGCTATTTTGCAAGTTCTCCCACTTGGAAATCATGGAGGGGTCTGAAATTGTCATCGTAGGTGCATGTCCACTGTGAGAGACATAATCTAAAAAAAAAATATCCAGAAATCACAATATATGATTTTTTTAACTATTTATTTGTATGATACAGCTGCAAATAAGTATTTGAACACCTGTCTATCAGCTAGAATTCTGACCCTCAAAGACCTGTTAGTCTGCCTTTAAAATGTCCACCTCCACTCCATTTATTATCCTAAATTAGATGCACCTGTTTGAGGTCGTTAGCTGCATAAAGACACCTGTCCACCCCATACAATCAGTAAGAATCCAACTACTAACATGGCCAAGACCAAAGAGCTGTCCAAAGACACTAGAGACAAAATTGTACACCTCCACAAGGCTGGAAAGGGCTACGGGGAAATTGCCAAGCAGCTTGGTGAAAAAAGGTCCACTGTTGGAGCAATCATTAGAAAATGGAAGAAGCTAAACATGACTGTCAATCTCCCTCGGACTAGGGCTCCATGCAAGATCTCACCTCGTGGGGTCTCAATGATCCTAAGAAAGGTGAGAAATCAGCCCAGAACTACACGGGAGGAGCTGGTCAATGACCTGAAAAGAGCTGGGACCACCGTTTCCAAGGTTACTGTTGGTAATACACTAAGACGTCATGGTTTGAAATCATGCATGGCACGGAAGGTTCCCCTGCTTAAACCAGCACATGTCAAGGCCCGTCTTAAGTTTGCCAATGACCATTTGGATGATCCAGAGGAGTCATGGGAGAAAGTCATGTGGTCAGATGAGACCAAAATAGAACTTTTTGGTCATAATTCCACTAAACGTGTTTGGACGAAGAAGAATGATGAGTACCATCCCAAGAACACCATCCCTACTGTGAAGCATGGGGGTGGTAGCATCATGCTTTGGGGGTGTTTTTCTGCACATGGGACAGGGCGACTGCACTGTATTAAGGAGAGGATGACCGGGGCCATGTATTGCAAGATTTTGGGGAACAACCTCCTTCCCTCAGTTAGAGCATTGAAGATGGGTCGAGGCTGGGTCTTCCAACATGACAATGACCCGAAGCACACAGCCAGGATAACCAAGGAGTGGCTCTGTAAGAAGCATATCAAGGTTCTGGCGTGGCCTAGCCAGTCTCCAGACCTAAACCCAATAGAGAATCTTTGGAGGGAGCTCAAACTCTGTGTTTCTCAGCGACAGCCCAGAAACCTGACTGATCTAGAGAAGATCTGTGTGGAGGAGTGGGCCAAAATCCCTCCTGCAGTGTGTGCAAACCTGGTGAAAAACTACAGGAAACGTTTGACCTCTGTAATTGCAAACAAAGGCTACTGTACCAAATATTAACATTGATTTTCTCAGGTGTTCAAATACTTATTTGTCGCTGTATCATACAAATAAATAGTTAAAAAATCATACATTGTGATTTCTGGATTTTTTATTTTTTTTGATTATGTCTCTCACAGTGGACATGCACCTACGATGACAATTTCAGACCCCTCCATGATTTCTAAGTGGGAGAACTTGCAAAATAGCAGGGTGTTCAAATACTTATTTTCCTCACTGTATATATATATATATATATATATATATATATATATATATATATATATATATATATATATATATATGTGTGTGTGTGTGTATTTATCATGGGTTTGCATTTATGGTTTGCATACATAATATGAGATTTTTTTTACACAGGAAAAAAGAACCTACAAGGTTGAATATCTTAATATATATTTTCTTAAATAATTCATTATAATACATTTAAAAAATGCATTTTTTGTTATTTATAGGCCTAGGCCTGGGGGATGAAACAAGAGTTAAATTCAACAAGAAAAAGAGGAAACCATAAAGCAGTTAGCCGCTTTTGCTTGTGGATGAAAATGTTTGGATATAAAATAAATAAATTAACAACATATTCAAGAGATGACAATTTTGGGATTCCGTAATAAAAATAAATAATATCGTTAAGGATAAAACGGTGGGTCACATTAGTAGGGTTAAATATAAGAACTTAAATCAACCCTAAATGTATTCACAAAATAAATGGGCAGCAGTTTCTTCAAAAAGACCACAAAATGAGCAAGTTTAATCAATATCAAGATATTTACAGATAGATGAATTAAACGTGTCGTTCAAATCTTTTAAGTTGTTGCGCGTGTGATAACGCGTCGTAGGTCACATGATAACGTCAACATGGCAGATGTCCGGTTCGCATTCATACTCAACGAGATCTGGCTATAAAGTACCTACTCTTTTAGCGCTCGTTAAGTAAGTACTTATTGAAATTAAGTACCTACTCATTGAGTATGCGGTTTCGGACGCAGCCATGGACTTGCCAACAGGGAAATCGCACCGTAGAAGAATACACATTTGGGATCACCAGGAGGCAATCACAACATATGGGCATTTAGTCTAGAATAGGGGCTGACCAACCGGGAATACAGACAAATACTAGACCTGGCGAAGGATGCTGGAGGAACTCCTTCCAGGGTTCGCCAAATGGGGAATCTCCTAGAGAGCAAAATAGGTGCTTGTATCCCCAGTGCCAACTGGAGGGTTTTAAAATAGAGGAGGCACACAATTTTAGCAGTCAGATCTCCTCCCAATATTTTTTATTATTATTATTATTATTTTTAACTCGAACACAAAGCATAGAAGTTTAGTCTGTGTTGAGGTAGGGTCAAGACATTAAAAAGTATGCGTCCTTCAAGTCAGTCGCTGCAAACTAATCTTGGGGGGGCGAACGCACGTGAGGATGCACTTCTGCGTTAGCATCTTGAACGGAAGCTTGTGAAGGATCTGATTCAAGACACGAAGATCCAAGATCGGCCGTAACCCACCGCCTTTCTTGGGTACAATGAAGTATTGGCTGTAAAACCCTGACCTCAGCTCAACTGGAGGGACCTGCTCTATTGCGTCCTTGCCGCTTGAAAGGATTTAACGTCAGCTGAGATAAGTGGCATCATCTTCCTGAGTGGGCACAATGTCCCGGATGAGGTGGCAGTGTTCGCGATGGCCTGCTAGCAGGGGCACGTCGTGGCAAGCTCTTGATTGCCTCAGCCTGCTTCTGGACTGCCGAGAACTGCTGGCCAAAGACCTCAACGGTGTCGCCGAAGAGGCCACCTTGCAATATGGGAGCATTGAAAAAGCATTTGTTGACATTTCACACCTCTGGAAGGTTAAGCCAGAGATGACAATTCTGGACCACCCAGGTGTTGGGTGGCCTGCACCATGACTTTCAATGTCTGGAGGGCAGGTTCAGTCGCTGTGCGGAATCCTGCATCCGATGCAGCTATCGACATCCAATCCTCATTCAGAGCAAGAAATGATGCACTGGGTAGCCGTGACAACCCGCGCTGTCACCTGGCAGCTCGACAGCACACAACACGCTAGAGGAGCGAGAGCTCCCACTCTAATCCTCGGTCTCCCAAAGTGTTAAAGGGATACTTCAGGATTTAGCATTAAGCTTTGTATTAGTAGAAAACCTGTAGTATTTTCGAATTACCGTGCTTTCCACCCTCATATCCCCCTGTAGTAGGGTAGGAAGGGGGGGTTCACCTGCACCCGAAAGGTATATTTTTTTAACCTAGTTTTTTGTAATCCTTAAGGTGTCTAGAAAAGGAATTTTGATGTTCCCCACGCAAATTATTGTCCCATATGTGATTTTTTGTATCATCTTTTGTGTCCGTGCTTGATTTTCGGCTTTGAAAAATGAAAACTTTAAATCTACATAGAATCTGAACAATACATCCTACAGACACAATCCACCCCATTTTCTCTTTGTCTTTGCATGAGGAATTGATAGATATGAGGATTGTCATGATTAGATGATGTATGGTGCATTAAAACTCAAATAAATGCAAAAAAATGTAAAAAATCTGTGACATTGGATCACTGGAACTCCTCCCCTATGGACCCTATTGATATACGTTTTCTAACTTTTGTATTTTTATAGTTTTTATGATGTCTAATAAGCAAATGTTGATGATCCATACTTGAATTGTCACATGTTGGTCCAAATGAACATCTCCCATAGTAAGGAGTTACTATTCAAACCGTTATATTGGTATTATATATTTATTGAAACAAAACAGAAAACCACTCATATAGTCAAATGTGTGTATATATAGGGTATAACAAATCCCCATTACAGTAGAATAAACTGAAATAGAAAAAAGTCATTCTAATCAAAGGTCAAAAGGTCAAGGGCAGTGTCTATTCATCATACAGCAGGTCTTCATAATCGACCTCTTGCTCCTCGTCTTCTTCACCATCTCCATCCATCTACTCGACTGTTTCCTCCAGCAAATCAGCGAGTAAAGTGGAGAAGATAGGTCCACAAGACCACACTGGTTCCAAGGTACCCTCTTCAGTCTTTTCCCAGCCTTGGCCAGGATCATGGGGCTTGGGACACCAGAATATCGGTGTGGCTGCTCTCTTGTAGTTGGCCAGATGGTGGTCGACACAGTTGATGTGTGGGACCAGGTTGTCTCTCCAGGGCGGGAGCCGGGACAAATCCACCTTTAATCTGGTGGTAAGCGTCTCTGTTATGTCCGCTCAGGACGAATTAATCTGTGTTCGTTTGGTAACGCCTCGCTGCATGTTTAGGTTGCAGCTTTTTTGGTCTGAAATGTTTGGTTCCGGTTTGTCCGAAAAGTAAAGAGTGTTGCATGCATAAATCTCTCGTCCATCTTCCTTTTTTTATACACAACAATTGCCGACGAGGATGGCTGAATTTTCTCTTCCTCCTCCACCTCCTTTCCTCGCACTTTCCGGTGAGCCTACAATACCGTGGAATCGCTGGCATCAGTCTTTTGAAACATACCTACAAGCTACGGGACTAGCTGACATGAGTGCAGTTCGGAAAACAGCATTGCTGAGGCACTGTTTAGGAGTCGAGGGACAACGGGTACTGGAGACGTTAACTGGCAACGGGACAAATACAGACTATGCAGGGACAGTGAAACTTTTAAAAGACCAGTTTGCTGCCCCACAGAGTGTTTTATTGAGATGGTTTATGTTTAGACAACGACACCAACTACCAGGGGAGTCCGTCCATCAGTACGTCTCCAACCTAAAAGGTTTAGTCAGCCATTGTAAATTCGGCGCATTGACAGACGAGATGATACGCGATCAACTGATTGAGCACACTACACAGGCTAAAATCAGGGAGACGTTGCTACTCAAATCAGACGACTTAACACTAGCTAAGGCTGTTGCCATTGCATTCCAAATTGAAAGTGCAGCGGAATGTGCAGCTAAATTAACACAGACAGAATCATCATTAAGCCAAGCAGTATGCATAAGGTCACATGACCAGCAACAGCAGCAGCCATCTAGCTCTGGTTTGGATGTACCAGACACAGCCCCAGACCCAGTCATGCATCTCACAAGATAAGAAGGGCAGCGTCAGCGTCAAAGGCAGTTTTCCTGCAGTAACTGTGGATCAAACACACATGCCACCAGAGCCCGGCACTGTCCAGCTAATGACCAAACATGCCGGAACTGTGGCAGGAAAAATCACTTTGCAAAAATGTGCCGCTCTGACCCCTCCAGGTCGGATGCACACACTCCCCGTGGTTCACCCACCATAATTTGCCATGTAACATTGGGGCCCATGCAATTCAAGTCATGTACAGTGAATATAAAAACAGTGTGTATTCCCCTGCTGCTAGACACAGGTGCAAGTGTCTCCCTTCTGAATGCCAGTACATACCATAAGTTCTTTCATTCCTGTCCACTGTCCACGCCCACTTCTGTCCTACATGGGTATGGTAACTCAAAAATTGACTTGTTGAGGTCCATCACAGTGACTGTTAGCTATGGCACTAGGGTCTTGCCCTCCTTTGTCTTCAATATGACCTGACGAGGGGTGAATTTAATGGGGCTGGATCTGTTCATGGCATTGGGATTTTCACTCATTGACACAGGGGGGGCTGCCATTATGACTGTCGCTGCCGGACCGCATCAGAAGTGGTCATCACTGTTTGAAGGGCTGGGCTGTCTGTCTGCTTTTGCCCATCAACCCCTCATTGACTTCTCGGTGACGTCAGTCGTCCAGCCACTGCGCCGTATTCCACTGGCCCTGAAGGGATGGAGTGTCTGTTGAGCTGCAGCGGCTGCTGGATGCCGGTATCATTGAGCCGGTTGATGCTTCACCATGGATTTCAAGTGGTAAGAAAGAAAACAGGGGCTCTGCGAGTCTGTGTGGACGTCCGCGCAGTAAATAAAGCTGTCATCCCAGACAGATACCCATTGCCCACGTCGGAGGAGCTCACGGCACAATTTCACGGCTCCACTGTCTTTTCGAAACTGGATCTCAGAGAGGGCTATCTCCAGGTGCCCCTCAACCCTGAAAGCAGAAACCTGACGGCCTTCGTTACACACCTCAGTGTTTTCTGCTACACGAGGATGCCGTTTGGCCTTAGCTCCACCCCCTCCTGCTTTCAAAAGGTCATGACCTCAGTACTGGCAGCACATACCAGGTGTTGTTATTTACCTTGATGATGTGGTGGTACATGGTGCTACTACGGCTATCCATGACAGTCGCCTGCAGAGTTTTCGAAGCCCTCGCCAAGCACAGTTTAACCCTCAATGGCAGCAAATGTGTTTTTGCTGTGCCGGCTATTGAATATGTAGGCTTCCGACTTTCCACTGAGGGCATCTCTCCCCTTCAATCTAATGTGGAGGCCATCCTCTCCGTTCCCTAACCGACCTCGGCTGCCCAGCTCGCTTCATTCCTGGGCATGACGGGCTACTACATGAAGTTCATGCCTCAGTATTCAGCCATAACAGCCCCACTGCGCCAGTTGCTTCGGAGAGATGAGCTGTGGGTCTGGTCGTTAGAATGCACCAAGGCAGTGCAAACTCTTAAAGCTCAACTTACCTCACCTCCAGTGTTGGCACATTTTGACATATCCAGTCACACCCTGGTCACCTGTGACGCCTCGGCCATGGCGATAGGGGCTGTACTGTCACAAGTACAGAATGGCGTGGAGAGGCCTGTTGCATTCGCCTCCCGAGCTCTGAACCAAACCGAACAAAGATACTCAGTTGGGGAGCGGGAGGCACTCGCTTGTATGTGGGCTTGCGAGAGATGGCACCTCTACCTTTATGGCCGCGAGTTTATGCTGAGAACAGACCACAAGGCCTTGACACCTCTGCTTTCCTCTACTGCAGCGGTTCCCAAACCTGTCCTGGAGGACCACCAACACTGCACGTTTTCTTTGTCTCCCCAATCAAACACACCTGATTCAACTCATCAGCTCATTATCACATGGGTTAATGAGCTGATGAGTTGAATCAGGTGTGTTTGATTAGGGAGACAAAGAAAACGTGCAGTGTTGGTGGTCCTCCAGGACAGGTTTGGGAACCACTGCTCTACTGGCACCGGGCACAGGCCGCTGAGACTGCATCATTGGTATGACCGCCTCCGCCAATACAACTATACTCTACAGTTTACCCTGGGCCGGGATAATGTCGTTGCAGACCTTCTCAGTTCCTGCCCAGGCCCTGCCTACCAGTGTCAACCACATCGAAAGTAAGATTATTCTCACGCTACATACTCTGCTCGAGTCCACGGTCACTACAGGAACTGAAGGCAGCCTCAAAACAGGATCCAGTCATCTCCCAGCTCTGCATCTACAGTCGTCAGGGATGGCCACGTGAATTACCAGAGAAGCTGTTAGCATTTTCTCTGGTCAAGCAGGAGCTCTCTTGTTGGAATGAGACATGTGTGGCGCGTGGGTTTTTCACCGTGATTTCAGGGGCCCTTCGCGCCCGTGTGCTGGCCATGGCACATGATGGCCACCTGGGAATAGTGAAACTTAAACAGAGATACCGCAACCTGGTGTGGTGGCCAGGCATAGACAAAGACATTGAGGCCCTTGTTAAAGAATGCCCAGCATGTCTTGTAAGTGAAAAGACTGGTCATCGACCCCCGCCACCCCTGCAACCCCTGGCCTGGCCCTCAAAACCATGGGAGCATCTGCAATTAGACATATGTGGCGAGATCCACAGTGCCCCCCACTATCAGTGGTTCTTGGTCGTAGTGTATGGTTTACACTCCAAATGGCCACTACCGGCTCCATCACCTCCCAGGTCATTGTGGACTTTCTGGAGTCTCTCTTCTCCCGCTGGGGCCTTCCACAGACCATTACCACCGACAATGGTCCACAGTTTTTAACTGTGGAGTTTACTTCATACCTGGAGAACAGGGGGATTCGACACATCCGTACAGCCCTGTATCACCCACAGGCAAACGGCAGGGGGGAACGCTTCCATCAATCCCTAAAAAATGGCATCAGAGCACATCAGGCCCAGGGCTGTTCCTTTAAACAAGCCATTAATCTAACACTGCTACACTACCGTGCTACCCAGCATTCAACCACAGAGGTTTCCCCAGCCTCGCTCATGCTGGGTAGAGAGTTACACCTACCACTGGACAGGCTCCACCCCACCGCAGTCCAGAACACACTCACACCAGTCAAAGCCTCAGTCACCTGCTGTCAGAAGCGCATGAAACAGTGGTTTGACAAGGGTCAGGATACCAGATATCGATGTGGCAGACTGGGTGAGAGCTCACCGACCGCACAGGGAAAACAAGATGGCATCATTTTGGTCCACTCCACAGCGAGTGGTCCGCCGACTGGGACCAGCCACATACTTCCTAGATTATGGCACCCGCTGGCACACCAGCTGCCTTCAGAAGGTGCCAGCACCTCCTGCAATGTTAACTCAGAACAGCGGGGACATAATGCCACCTAGAGCGGAGCAGGAGGACTCCATACCACAAGCAGCCGCACAGCCTGATGATACTCCCTCGTTGTCACACCCAGTGCCCCCATCATCATTGTCGCTGCCCCTTTCCCCAGCCTCCCTACCACTGTTCGCCTCACCTTCAGCTGTGTGTTCTCCACGGCCCGATTACCTGAAGGACTTTGTGTCTACTTTTCATAGTTGAACCCCCCAGAGAGGGGAAAATGTTATGTCAGCTCAGGACGAATTAATCTGTGTTCGTTTGGTAACACCTCGCTGCATGTTTAGGTTGCAGCTGTTTTGGTCTGAAATGTTTGGTTCCGGTTTGTCCGAAAAGTAAAGAGAGTTGCATGCATAAATCTCTCGTCCAGCTTCCTTTTTTATACACAACAGTCTCATCCTCTCCAATAATTTTTTTCAGCATGATGCTGTGCACGTTCACAGATTTTTCGTGGGCCTGGCCATACATTACACATGTAAAAGCCTCAATGTCCTCCACCACATCTGGCTCCACAGACCACTGATCACCAAGTTTTCTGAGGACATAAATAATTATAGTATTGCAAAGTCACAATGTATCAATACCTATGTTAAGCATTAATTGCCATTACATGCTACAGGATATCTGACTAAAAATACTCACTTGAAGGCTGCATAGTACTTTGGATTACGCTGCAGCTTTTTCAGAGGCCCAACCTTCCCTTTGCCTCTAAAGGTACTTGTAACGTATTCTCCTGTGAAGACTTATAGGCAGAGTATTGTTGTGCAGTAGTCTGCCCCCTTACATTCTGCCAGTTCGCTGACATTTAGGATCCGCCTGTGCTTTCCGGTCCCAATGTCGACGTACTAATTATTTATGTCCTCAGAAAACTTGGTGATCAGTGCTCTGTGGAGCCAGATGTGGTGGAGGACATCGAGGTATTTACATGTGTAATGTATGGCCAGGCCCGCGAAAAATCTGTGAACAACGTGTGCAGCATCATGCTGAAAAAAATGATTGGAGAGGATGAGATGCTTACCACCAGATTCAAGGTGGATCTGTTCCGGCTCCCGCCCTGCAGAGACAACCTGGTCCCACACATCAACTGTGTCGACCAGAGGTGGAAAGAGTACTGAAAATTTGTACTCCAGTACAAGTACAAGTAGTTGCTAAAATAATACTCAATTACAAGTAAAAGTACTGGTGTTAAAAATGTACTCAAGTAAAAGTACAAAGTACCCCTCTCAAAAACTACTCAAGTACTAATTACTTTTTAGCCGGTGATATTTATTGAATAAACATCAAATCCATTTAATCAAATCAGAAATATGAAAGGATCAAACACAGGCAATTTGTGTTTTATACGAATAAACACATAGTACAGGAATTGTGTCTGTTTAAAGAATGTTAAATTATTTTTAAACATGTATAAACAGTATAAACCTTTAACTGCAAACCAACAACTGGGCAAAGGCCTTAAACTCTAGGACATTTCACTTTCTGAACCTTTTGTTCAGTTTCAGCAGAAGCTGATTTTCAAAGTTCACAGAGTCTATCCGGCTTCGTTTGGATGTGAAAAGTAGACCAGCACAGCTAAAAAGCCGTTCACATGCAGCAGAGGCAGGCAGAGCTGTGTTTAACTTCAGAGACAGCTTCTTGATGGCTGGGAAGGAATGAAGCAGCTCCATGTTGTCCGAGGCACATGCAAGGTAACCATCAAGCTCAAATGGACTTTGCAACATTTTGGAGAGTGGTCTGGAGAAGAAATCGTCATCATCAGATGACTCTCTTTGATGTTCACTCTCATGCTCCGTAGTTTCAAGATGTTGTTTCAAGTATGTCAAGGCTGTAATTTGAAAACAATTACTTCAATTTATGGGAGCATTTTTGTAAACCCACACTTAAATTATCTAAATCACAACAAATTATACTTTAATAACAACCTTTTAGGCCTGCCATGACAGAAATGTTATAAAAGTATACATGCTTATACAGGTGTGCAGTTATAGACACAAATGAGATCGTATAAATTTGAAATTACCAGCTTCTACAACATCTGCTCTGTCAGTCCAGGAGGTCTTGAACTTGGGTAAGAGGACTGCAGCAGCAGCCAATTCTGGATCCTCCATCATCTGTCCAAAACGCTTATGCAGGCCATTTTGCAGGGCTCTGATGAGTGGTGTGCAGGTCTTGCTTGATGTCTCTAACCTGTTGAGTTTGGATAGAAGCTGGTGGATTACTGGCAGCAGCCATCCCATGTAAACACTGGACTCTGACTGAAGGATGTTTGAAGCTTTCATCAGTGGCTTCATGGTGATTCTATACTCCCGGAGGAATGCAACTTCTGCAGGACTCAACCTGGAAGATAAAACATGTTTATGACAAACAACTAAGCCACATCATGACTATAGGGAAAGACTGCATACATGGTAACTAACATTACTCACATTTTCACCTTGAGTTCGTCACATACACCCCTAATGGAATCTTCACCTTTCTCATCAATTATGCGTATAATTCTTTCAGTGGCAAGACAGGTGGAATTCCACCGTGTTGCATTAGGGCGAATGATCTGTAGCCCACACTTGTCCTCTACCACTTCACTAGCCAAATGAGATCGCCCAGTTTTGTTCCAAATGGCCTGGCATTTTGCAAATGTTGCACGGAAAAGCCTCTTGTAGGTGTCATTCATGGCCTCTGCAAGGGAAGCATCAGTTGTTGCCACAAGATTTAGCAAATGACATGCACATCGTTGATGAGGGGGTAGTTGATATTCCATACCAGAGTCTTCATCAAGGATTGTACTTGCATCATGATACTCAATATGGTCACTTACGTCAAGACCATCCATGTCTTCTTCATCGTCATCTACCTCTGCATCTTTCTGCATTCCAAACACATGGAAAGCTTTGAGGAAGTTGGATCCACTATCGGTTGTGGTCCTTACTACTTTGTCTCTAATCTTGTATTGACAATGGACATCATCAAGAGCACCAGCAATCACGTCAAATGTGTGAGACCCCCTTAATCTTTTGCATGCTAGTGCTGCAGATCTTCTTTCTAAGGTCTCCTCATCAATCCAGTGGCAAGTTACACCAAGGTAACTTTTCTGATGAGCTGACCAACAATCTGTGGTGGTTGCAACAAATTTGGCTTTACCCAATTCTGCAATCAAAGTCTTCTTCATGTCATCAGCAGCATCACAGATTCTGGTACGGACGGTGGATCTGGAGATGACTTTGGCTTGAGGTTGCCGTGTGGTAATTAATTCTTTGAAAGCTGGCTGTTCTACTACTGTAAATGGCTGTACACTTTCAAATATAAAATTGATGATTAGTTTGTCAACAGTTGTTTGAGGGACACGTTTGCTTGCAGCTGCCAACATCACATCTGGTAACTTGGCTTGCTTACTTGATGAGAGCTTGTTTGGTGTGGCTGTGGTCTTACGTTGACTACGTGCTGCTGCTGTCACAATGTCATCGTACTGATCAATCTTTGATGGATGTTTCCTCTGAAAAGATAACAGAGGAAGTATACAAAGAAAATTATATATTATTTCATATTTTTCTTCATATAATTTTTATGGGAATCAAGTTATAAAAATGGTATAATATTATTATTATTATTAATGAATAATGATGCAACATAAATAACCTTGTTGGGTTATTTTATTTATAAACAGATTTTTTTTTTTTTTCATTAAAAAAAATCTGACTGGACAAGAAAGCTTTCCAAAAGTACCCTACTAATATTTCAAAAGTTATCAGCATTTAGCACTGACACATGCGCAATCTAGACAGGCTGTCAATCAGTGCAGTTACACTGTTACGCCAGTGGGTCGCGGCAAGAGACTGTTTTTATGAAAGAGTCATTATTAGACCGTTTATTATAAGCTTAAAACACGGATTCAATATGAATAAAACAATTAGTTGACAATGACATAAAATTTAACTTTGAGCGCCACTTTGCAATGCTAAATCTTTTTTTTTTTTTTACGGTCTATGTGCTCGTCACCTAGGTAACGCTGAAGCAGTGGGTCGCGGCAAGAGACTGTTTTTATGAAAGAGTCATTATTAGACCCTTTATTATAAGCTTAAAACACGGATTCAATATGAATAAAACAATGTGTTGACAATGACATACAATTGAACTTTGAGCACCACTTTACAATGCTAAATATTTTGTTACGGTCTATGTGCTCGTCACCTAGGTAACGCTGAAGCTCATGTTTCAAGTGATTTATAGTCAAATTATCGTGAGGTCTACCCAACATTAAAAACGAAAACAACTATCACATAAATATAGTTATAAGTCTTCTTACCATAATGTGTTTTTTGAGATTAGAGGCTGAAGTCTTGTAAGCCGAAATCACTGCAGATGGCAAACAAAGTTTGCATTGCATTTGCACGCTGTCTCCTTTCCTTCCTCTGTATGTGAACAACTCCTCCAGGTGCGGCCACGGGCACTCGTCATTCGGTATTTCTTCGGAATTTTCAATGAATTCAGCGTCTCGAATCTCCATGGCCATAACGCCAAAGATATAAGTTAGTTGATAACACTAAAATACACCTTCACAGTGAAGGACGTGCGAGGACGAATAGCTCTCCAGAAACCGGGCTTTTTTTCCGGTCCAAATACAAGGGTTTTTATTGGCCCGCCCACGATCTGTTATTTCAATTGGATAACGTTACCCAAATGCTGGTCAAAGATTTGAATATTAATTTAATTCAAATTGTACAAGTACTTAGTAACGAATGTGATTTTTAAAGTAACGAAGTACATTACTTAACTTAATTTGTACTTAAGTACAAGGAAAATTACAGACTTAAAAATATACTCATAAAAGTACAAGTACACGAAAAAACTACTTAATTACAGTAACGTGAGTAGTTGTAATTCGTTACTTCCACCTCTGGTGTCGACCACCGTCTGGCCAACTACAAGAGAGCAGCAACACCGATATTCTGGTGTCTCAAGCCCCATGATCCTGGCCAAGGCTGGGAAAAGACTGAAGAGGGTACCCTGGAACCAGTCTGGTCTTGTGGACCTATCCTCCCCATTTTACTCACTGACTTGCTGGAGGAAACAGTCGAGGAGATGGATGGAGATGGTGAGGAAGACGAGGAGGTCAATTATGAAGACCTGCTGTATGATGAATAGACATCATTGCCCTTGACCTTTTGACCTTTGATTAGAATGACTTTTTTCTATTTCAGTTTATTCTACTGTAATGGGGATTTGTTATACCCTATATATACACACATTTGACTATATGAGTGGTTTTCTGTTTTGTTTCAATAAATATATAATACCAATATAACGGTTTGAATAGTAACTCCTTACTATGGGAGATGTTCATTTGGACCAACATGTGACAATTTTTCAAGTATGGATCATCAACATTTGCTTATTAGACATCATAAAGACTATAAAAATACAAAAGTTAGAAAACGTATATCAATAGGGTCCATAGGGGAGGAGATCCAGTGATCCAATGTCACAGATTTTTTACATTTTTTTGCATTTATTTGAGTTTTAATGCACCATACATCATCTAATCATGACAATCCTCATATCTATCAATTCCTCATGCAAAGACGAAGAGAAAATGGGGTGGATTGCGTCTGTAGGATGTATTGTTCAGATTCTATGTAGATTTAAAGTTTTCATTTTTCACAGCCGAAAATCAAGCACGGACACAAAAGATGATACAAAAAATCACATATGGGACAATAATTTGCGTGGGGAACATCAAAATTCCTTTACTAAACACCTTAAGGATTACAAAAAACTAGGTTAAAAAAATATACCTTTCGGGTGCAGGTGGACCTCCCCTTCCTACCAGACTACTGAGACAAGAGATTTATGTATTTTTTGTCTGGAAAAAAAATCCTCCGATGAAGCAAAAATCGTCATTTTGTGTCATCGGAGGATTTTTTGGCCAGAGGCTAAAGACTACAGCCAGTAGTAGGGGCTGTCCCGCATGTTTTCAACCCGCCCATCTCACTCACACAGAATGTACACATAGTGTCAGCCATCTTTTTTTGGAAGCTAAGCTAGCAGGCTCTTGTTCTGTGGAGAAAGCTGAGTAGTAGGAGAAAGCTGAGTAGTAGGGGTTACTATCCTCTTTTTCCCGGACATGTCCGGCCGTCGAGATCGTCCAAAATGTCCGGGATTCGGCTTTTGCTTTCTGCAATCGCCATTCATTGTTTACATGCACACCTTTTGTTTCAATCTAACTGAATTCATTCTGAATGGTGAATCTGAATGTAGTGTTTACATGAATGCTAAACAAGTGATCGGTTGATGTGCATTTTAACATTGCTAAAAAAATTCCTGCTCCTCCGTGAGAGAAGCGAGACCGGTGCGTCTCAGTAATCACACCACCGGCCTCGCACCGTTCTCCCGCGGCCCTAGCCTCGTCCTGCTCGCCACAGTAAACATAATGAATGGCGACTGTAGAACGCAAAAGCTGAATCCCGGACATTTTGGGCGATCTCGAAATCCCGGGAAGACTCGTCACGGAGACTCACTAGTAGCCTAGCCTTGTTGTTTTAAACAGCGTTCTCTTACCGGTAGGCGTGGCTTGGGAGTGGCCTCCTAGGGCAGCGAAGCAAGTGCATTCTGGGAGTTGTTGTCTTTCATCCACATAAGCCAAAAATAAATTTTCTGGCTTTTCTCAGTCTAGAAAGCTCCAAATTCAAAAATAATTTCACATTTCTTCTACATAAATGACCCATTTTAAATACACATTCATCTTTCCAGAGGTGAATTATCCCTTTAAGCAAACTCTAGGCTGTGCTTTAACACACAAGCGGCGGGCTGGGCAACAGCAGAGGGGATTTTATGAGAAAGGCGAGTCATGACCAGCGTGCTGACATGGTCATGTTCTCGTGGCCATCAGATGAGGACAGGAAATGACCACATCCAGAAAGTCATGGACGGAGAGGTGTCCTTAAAAAGGGTCTCGCTGTCCGATTGCTCTTTTAGGGAAAACAGCTCTTTTAATAGTCGAAGCGACCAGGGGTAACATCGCTGCATTGTTATCAGGTGAGATCCCAATCCGTCAGTCTGTTCTGAAGTAGCGTTGAACGTGACTGAATGATAGGGAACAGATTTATTCTTACATGGTCTTTATACAGATTATCATTTCTATAAATTTTCCACTGAATTATGTGATCTTAATCATGCAAATTATGTTTCAAGAGCTTGAAACTGAGTCCGTGTCTGTTATGAGTCAGAGAGCTTGTCCGCTCTTGAGCTGTCAATCATATTATAACTCCTGCCCTTCCGAATGATGACGTTGTGTTTCCTTGTGACATTTCCTCATTCTGAGTTCCTCACATAAACAGCTGAGAAAACTGTTCCTACAGATGAAACATGAAGCCAAATAAATATGATTACGACGATATATGTTCTTTTTGTGTTTTTAATGCGGCTTGGGGTATTTTTATAACAATAAAGAATAATGCTTACATGAGAAATGCACATTCAGTTTAATATAAAATACAATACAAATACAATACAATTTAATACAAATAATGCACGTCTGTCCATTATTTACTCAAAATTATCTTTAGATTGCAGTCAGATGTTATTACATGCACTCAGTGATGGTTTCTGTGTTGTCACTAATAGCGCCTCTGTGGCCCTTTCCGACCGAACACAGCGGGAACCATCACCCGAATATTAGTTCCGCCCGGACTCTTTTCTCACACGGACCCAGTACTTTTCCGTCTCAGCTGTGGCTCATCATCCCATTAGTTCCCAGTACTTTTCCGTCTCAGCTGTGGCTCATCATCCCATTAGTTATCGCCTTTATAAGGCGCGGACTTTCTCTTGTTCATTGCGAAGTCTTATCGTTCCCTATGGTCGTAATTCTGAGCGTTTATCTCTGTGTTGGATTTTCTGTGTATGACTCTGGACTGTGTACCCCGTTGACGATTCCTGCTACCTGCCATTGCGACCATTGCCTGTCTATTGAACTGTGTCCCGGATTACCTACGTTGTTCCTGTTTTCTGGTGATTATTCCTGCCTGTTGACGATTCTTAATAAAGCCTTGCAGATGGATTCGAATGTCTCTGACTCCGTGTTACAGAAGACTTCGCCACCTCAGGATCCAGCGGCTTTAGATCAAGTGGTTACTGAAGTGACACGGCAAGCCTCTCTGTTGACTGCATCACCAACAGTTGGATCGGCTGACCACCATGACCGAGGAGTTGGTGCGGTCTATGCGGTCGCTCACACAGGCTGTGCAACAAGACCCCACTGCATCGAATCCTCCCACTGCAGCCCCCACCGCGCCGCCTTCCGCGGTCTTCCCCACGGGAATACACGCACCCCGCTTGGCACTTCCAAAGAAGTATGACGGCTCTCCAGGCAAGTGCAGGGGCTTTCTTATGCAGTGTGCCATCTATGTGAACTCGCTGCCGCCGGGCTCTGTGACGGAGGATGGCAAGGTTTCCCTCGTCTGCACCCTTCTCACCGGTAAGGCCTTGAGCTGGGCAACAGCCTTGTGGGAGGGCCAACAGATGGTTTTCCCGTCGTAACACTTTCTCACCAAATTCCGGGAGGTGTTTGATCACGCTGAGGATGGCAAGGAGGCGGAGGAGGAACTATTAAACCTTCGCCAGGGATCTTCCACCGCTGCGGATTACGCCCTCACGTTTCGCACGCTAGCAGCCCAGGCAGGCTGGGAGGGAAAACCCCTTAAGGCCATGTTCCGTCGAGGGCTTCGCACGGACCTGCAGGCTGAGCTCGCTTGTCGGGATGAGAGCAAGACTTTGGAGGAGTATATGGAGATGGCGATCAAACTGGACCATCTGCTCTGCTCTCGCAGGAGTCGCCAACCACGATTACCTCTCGCCTCACCCCAGTCTTCGGCTCACGCCCTGGAGGAGCCCATGCAAGTGGGATTTTCCCGCCTCTCTGATGAGGAGCGCGAAAGGATGAGAAATCGTCTATGCCTCTACTGTGGTCAGTCTGGTCACTTCCGAGCTCAATGTTCCGCTCGTCCTCCTAGAACCACCAGCACTCGGGTAAGCCACAATTCCTTGTCACCCTCTCTCTTGTTGGATGTGTGCTTGATCGTCCACGGCCGCCACATCAAGACTAAAGCCTTTATTGACTCAGGGGCGGCCGGTAACTTTATTGACCAAGACTTTGCTAATCGCCATCGCATATCTCTTGTTCCATGTGACCCCCCTATGGCGGTGGCAGCCCTGGATGGAAGACCACTAGGTGCTGGAAAGATCTACCACATCACTGAGGCCATCACACTGATCACCAGCTCCCTGCACACCGAGACCATCCAGCTCCATGTCACCCAATCACCTCACCACGCCATTATTCTTGGCCACCCCTGGCTCACCCTCCACGATCCACAAATTTCCTGGAAGGATCAGGACATCACCCAGTGGTCCCAATCTTGTCTCCAGAGGTGTCTCAAACCCCCACAGAGGAACCATCACGTGGTTCCAGTTCCCCAACCTGAAAGTCAACCCCCGCAGGACCTTCCCGAGGTTTACTGGGATTTCCACTCTGCATTCAGCAAGTCCCGGGCCACCCAGCTTCCACCTCATCGGGACACGGATTGTGCCATCGAGCTCTTACCTGGAGCCACGCTCCCCAAGGGTCGTGTATACCCCCTGTCCCAACCCGAGACTCTGAGCATGCAGCAATACATCGACGAGGAACTCGCCAAGGGGTTCATCCGACCCTCCACCTCACCTACCTCGGCGGGCTTCTTCTTCGTAAAAAAGAAGGACGGATCCTTGCGTCCCTGCATCGACTACCGAGCCCTCAACGAAGTAACAACCAAGTACCGTTATCCCCTACCCTTGGTACCTTCAGCCCTGGAACAACTCCGCACTGCCCGTATCTTTACCAAGCTCGACCTGAGATGCGCCTACAATCTCATTCGCATCCGGGCAGGTGACGAGTGGAAGACGGCCTTCTCCACGACGACTGGCCACTATGAATATCTGGTCATGCCCTTCGGTCTGTCCAACAGTCCCTCTGTCTTTCAGGCCCTTATCAACGATATTTTCCGAGATATGCTCAACAAGTGCGTCATAGTTTACATTGATGACATACTGATCTACTCCGACACCCTGTCCGAACACGTCCAACACGTACGGGCTGTGCTCCAAAGACTAATCCAGAACCAGCTGTACGCCAAACTCTCTAAGTGTGCCTTCCACCTCTCCACCGTCTCCTTCCTAGGATACATCATCTCTGCTGAGGGAGTCACGATGGATGACAGCAAGGTTTCCGCCGTGCTACACTGGCCCCGTCCCCAAACCGTCAAATACCTCCAACGTTTCCTGGGGTTTGCCAACTTCTATCGAAGATTCATCCGGGGTTTCAGTCAAGTGGCAGCTCCTCTAACTTCCCTCACTCGCAGTGGAGGTGGATCCAACAAGCTGGCATGGTCTACGCTCTGCGAGAAAGCGTTCCAAGATCTGAAGACTCGTTTTACCTCGGCTCCCATCTTGAAACACCCAGACCCCCAACGTCAGTTCACTGTGGAGGTGGACGCCTCCAGCACAGGTATCGGAGCAATACTGTCACAACGCCAGGGAACCCCAGAGAAATTGTACCCGTGTGCCTACTACTCTCGCAAACTCAATCCCGCGGAACGTAATTATGACGTCGGGGACAGAGAACTGTTGGCCATGAAAGCGGCCCTGGAGGAATGGAGACACTGGTTGGAGGGCTCGACCATACCCTTTCTCATTCTAACCGACCACAAGAACTTGGAGTACTTGAGAACCGCCAGACGTCTCAATGCCCGCCAGGCCAGATGGTCGTTATTCTTCTCCAGGTTTCTCTTCACCATAACCTATCGGCCCGGGTCCAAGAACGGTAAGGCGGACGCACTCTCCCGCCAATACGACTTGTCCCAATCAGACACCTCTCCGGCCACCATCATTCCCATCTCCCAGATCGTCTCCCCCGTGCAATGGGACATCATGGCCGAGATCACTGAGGCCCTAGAAACAGATCCTGCTCCTCCGGAATGCCCTCCTGGACTGACCTACGTCCCCGCTCACCTACGGCATCGCGTACTGACACTGATCCACGAAAATCCCAGCGCCGGCCACCCCGGCGTCCAGGCGACCAGAGAACTCGTTCTCAATAAGTTCTGGTGGCCTTCCATGACTCAACAGATTCTAACCTTCGTCAAGGAGTGTGTCACATGCAACCAAACCAAATCCCTACGCCAGCGCCCTGCCGGTCTGCTCCAGCCTCTCCCCATCCCAGAGAGACCATGGTCCCACCTGGCCGTCGACTTCATGACCGACTTGCCACCTTCTCACCACCACACCGTGATCCTCACCATCATTGACCGGTTCTCCAAGTCATGCCGCCTTATTCCGCTTCCCAAACTTCCCACTGCATGGGAGACTGCTCAAGCCTTGCTCAACCAGGTCTTTAGATTTTATGGTTTGCCCGAGGACATAGTCTCGGATCGAGGACCCCAATTCACGTCCCGTGTGTGGAGGTCCCTCTGGTCTCAGTTAAATGTCAACGTCAGCCTCACGTCAGGGTACCACCCGCAATCCAATGGACAAGTGGAGAGGCTGAATCAGGAACTCTCCCGCTTCCTACGAGCTTACTGTCACCTCCATCAGGAGGACTGGAGCGAATACCTCATGTGGGCTGAATACGCCCAGAATTCCCTAAGGAAGCCCTCCACCCAACTTACCCCATTCCAATGTGTGTTAGGCTTCCAACCTCCACTATTCCCGTGGTCCGGGGAACCTACTAACCTCCCCGCAGTGGACACCTGGCTACGGAGGAGCGAAGCTACCTGGGATCTAGCACACACCAACCTACGACAGGCAATCCAACGAGTTACCCGCCAAGCCAATCGCCTCCGGAGAGCCGCTCCCCCATACCAGGTCGGACAGTGGGTCTGGCTCTCCACCCGGGACCTGAGACTCCGACTCCCCTGCAGAAAGCTTAGCCCAAGGTACGTGGGTCCGTTCAAAATCCTCAGACAAATCACTCCTGTGTCTTTCCGTTTAGATCTCCCATCTCATTACCGCATCTCACCCACTTTTCATGTATCCCTGCTCAAGCCCGCTGTGGAACCAGGAGGAGAGGGGGACCAGGACGAGGCCGCTCCGGCAGAGACTCCTCCCCTAATGGACGCAGAAGAGAGCATTTATCAGATCAACCAGATCTTGGACTCTCGGCGCCGAGGCGGGGTCCTCCAGTATCTCGTGGACTGGGAGGGATACGGCCCCGAGGAGCGGTCTTGGGTCAATTCTAAGGACATGCTCGACCCCCAATTTACTGCTACATTCCACCGGGAACACTCAGAGAAACCCGCTCCTCGTCCTCGTGGTAGACCTCGGCGCCGAGGAGGAGCTCACGTCGGGAGCCGTTCGCAGGGGAGGGGCTCTGTCACTAATAGCGCCTCTGTGGCCCTTTCCGACCGAACACAGCGGGAACCATCACCCGAATATTAGTTCCGCCCGGACTCTTTTCTCACACGGACCCAGTACTTTTCCGTCTCAGCTGTGGCTCATCATCCCATTAGTTCCCAGTACTTTTCCGTCTCAGCTGTGGCTCATCATCCCATTAGTTATCGCCTTTATAAGGCGCGGACTTTCTCTTGTTCATTGCGAAGTCTTATCGTTCCCTATGGTCGTAATTCTGAGCGTTTATCTCTGTGTTGGATTTTCTGTGTATGACTCTGGACTGTGTACCCCGTTGACGATTCCTGCTACCTGCCATTGCGACCATTGCCTGTCTATTGAACTGTGTCCCGGATTACCTACGTTGTTCCTGTTTTCTGGTGATTATTCCTGCCTGTTGACGATTCTTAATAAAGCCTTGCAGATGGATTCGAATGTCTCTGACTCCGTGTTACATGTGTAGTACCAAACTTAATATTAATTTACTTGTTGAGCAGCAGACTAGGTTAAAGCCAAATGGGAAAACCTACGAGATAAAATTTTATTCTCGGTATTCACACAAAATAATTTAGTTGTAATATGTGTCATTGCATACTGCATGCTTTTTCACATAATGTATTGAATATGTATTGCACTACATTAAGATAGGACTTCTGCAAAGTCGCACTGCTAAATGAGTGATTGCAAATACTAATCATAATAATTTGCAATTCTTTGCTGAAACTGTTAGAAATATGCAACTTTATATGAGCTGTTATGAAGGAAAGTTGATAAAAGACATGCAACAATCAGAGAATGAAGTTTAGGGTAGTTTGATTAATAAGCTCACTTCATTTGATGTTCATATATGCACTCCATAACAAGGATAATGGTAAACATATGGTGCAACAGCATTTAAACTTTTGGCCTGTGGAAAATGTATGGAATTTATTAGCAAAGGTTCAAATAACTGTTGCAATTAGCAGAACAAAAGTACACAAAGGGGTTTTAAAATATGACCTGTTATGCATGTTTTATTGGAAACCAAACCATTCTGTTTTCTCTCTTGCACTGAAATTTCAATGGTTATATGCAATACATTGTTTTGAGGTCCCTAAATAACCCTTAATATTTCTCTCAGACTTTTATTCACGCCCTTTGTGGTAAATGATGAATTATGTTTGTGTAAATTATGTCCTTAGTGGTTATATAAGCCACTTAAAAAGCTAGATTCACTGCAATAAAGCAAAACTGCTTTATTTAGTCCCATGCGTTAAATAATTAATCAATTGGTTTATAGAATATTAGATATATATAGAATATCATATTAATCGGTATCCACTATGTTTAGTGTTTGGTCATTAAGTTATTTAACAGGGTAACATGAAAGAGATTGCATGTATCACACAATTATGAAACTTCTTTCTTTATTTTTTTACATGAAAGTTTTTACAGTTTTACACATACAGACGACACCATTGTCAAAATTATTCCTGTTCACACCGATCTGCAAAAACGACTAAAAACACTGTATAATGCATGCCATGTCTATAGACTGAGTGTGTAATATGATATGGAATACTAGCTGTTTTACTTTTTATTGGTGTATATTCTTAATTGCTTTTCATAGATATTTTAAAGCAATCAAAGCATCTGTCCATGTTGTTACATGACAAATAAGTTTTATTCAACAGATTTACAATAGGAGAGACTTTAATACAGTGCAATTTTATAGAGCTTTGTAACATCACAAATAAGAGAGCAAACAACTTAAAAACACAGTACAGAAAACAGACTAGGCTCAGCTGAGTATCTTGAATGCTCTGTATTGATTTCTTAAGAAATGAGTGTGCTTCTATTCTCTTTTCTCAGGCTATTTTCCTACGGTTATTGTGGGATTTGGATCTGGGTGGGTTGTCCTGTCCATGTTCCCCTAACACCCAATTAAACGGGCACCCAGCTGGGCAAGGGGCAGGAACCAGAACAGAGCTGGGGTGAGCTGGTCAGGGGCCGGGACAGTAAACAGTGACCTGCGTGAGCTAGAGGATGCGGGCCATAAATCCTCCCCCTCCTCATCCCTGCTGGATCTACATGCATGAGCTGGGCACTTTCTGGGGGCAGCAGTGCAAAACAAGGCAAGTTCATCCCTCACTGTGGAAAGATTTGCCCAACTAGCCACCACACCCTGGGGCTGGCCACTATGATCGCAATGAAAACCCCACTGAGTTTGGTTTGTCTCTCTGAACTTTTTTTTTTTTTTTTTTTTAAATCAGATAATAAAAATGAATAGCAATAGCAATAGCAATAACAATAGTCTGTCTGTCCAGGGTTTACAGTTATTTACTTTATTACTCATCTTGATGGGGATTGATCAACTGGTTACTCAAGGCTTTTAACTATTGACTATTTGGAATGTCAAAGTCAGCAGAAAGGACAAATTTTAAGTATTTGTCACAAGAGTCCTCCAAAAAAATAAAAAAATAAAAAAATAAAAAAAATCACTGGCAAAACATTTATAATTAAGTATTAGCAAAAATCAATGTTTCTTGCAAAAAGGTCAGATTTTTGCAGAATACATGTCTGCTTTTGAATAGTTTACAATGGAGAAAGATGCATTTGAGAGCTATTAACATTTTGAGTAATAGTTTGAGTTTATATTGGTGAAAAAGACAGATTAATGGTGTTCTTGGTTGTTGTGGTGAGTTTGCATGGGTTCGATCTGACTTGCAACATGTACCAATCATTTCACCTCATCACCATCAGTCTCAGCTGCATTTGTTTAATAACATCGAAAGATAAAATAAAAGGTTTTATTTTTATTCGTCAGTAAATCTAAATGTAGACTGTTCTGTATTTTCTTCACTGTTTATTGACATTTCAAAATCCCAAATGGTGAATTCTGAAGTTTTTCCTCTAGTCAAAAAAAGTTAACTTAAAACTGTACTCAAGAATAGTATTGATGTATTATCCAACATTAAAGTTGTCTGAATTTAACTTGCTGTCTTCAAGTCTCCACTCCTGTCATCTTAAACAGAATTATGACATCATTAATGAGTAATGGATGGAGTGGAGAGAGCATTGTCTCCTGGGAAGATCAAAATTTCTCAGAATGGACCCTTGTTCTTTGTAGTCTTCAAGTTAAACTAAAATGTGTGTACGTGCAAGTTAAACTAAAATGTGTGTAAAGTTAAACACACAATGTGTGTAACTAAAAACTAAAATGTGTGTAAAGTTAAACACTTCAAGTTAAACTAAAATGTGTGTATATATATATGTTGTCTGTATATATATATATATATATATATATATATATATATATATATATATATATATATATATATATAGTGATTGTGTATAATACTGGGAATGATTAATCACTCACAAATACATTAAATGCTATTGGGTCATTCACTATACATATGCATGATTATTTGAACTGTGATCAGTTTCTCTTTTTAAAAAATATCTCATGTTCCTTTGAAGTATTTGTTCAGACAGGATGCAAGAATCTAACTTTTCATAGTGTGACAGATGTTAATATTCATGAGTAGATATTCACAATGCAAATTAATGTATTTCACTAATGATCCTTCCTGTCAATTTTTATTTATTTACCTTATACTAATTTGTTTAAGAAAACTGTATCATTTGGTTTTGAACATCATTAGTGCATTTGAAAAGGGAGTTGTATGATGTATTTGTAGTGACGTCGTGAAGTCATTGCCGTTCGGGTCACGCTGGCTGCGTCCTCAGACTGCTTTGAGCACGATGAGAAGAGGTAAGCAGTTAGAGGTGCTCTTTCAATATAAGCCTATAAAGTTCTGAAAGTTTGATTAAGTACATAATATGCAGTAATATTATTGTTAAGACTGTTATAAATGTATAAGGAAGTGTTTTATGAATGGATGGATAGGATTTGATAGTTTTATTACTGAGTACAGCGGTTTGAGTATATGTGTGTGCGTCGACAGAACGTGGTGATTTTGACTGATTGATTGACTGGTCTTTGGTCTGTGCAGGTGATAAAATCACAGAGAAAACATTCTCATTTCTGTATCCTCTCTTTAATCCATTCAGGTATGGTTTATATCAGTTCAGTTTTCCAATGTATTAATTTTGTATCAGTTTGTTTCTTTTCTAATTCATGATTGATTTAAAATTAGCTGCAAGAGATTATATTGTAGCCTATGCTTAGATAAACGTTTGTGACAATTCATTTTGCACTTAATGTTTGCGATGTGTCATTCATTGTATTTTTGATGTTATTATCATTGTGATGTTGCTCAGACTGCTTTGAGCATGATGAGGAGAGGTGATAAAATCACAGAGAAAACATTCTCATTCCTGTATCCTCTCTTTAATCCATTAAGTACAATAAACCCTCCATCAGCAGCAGTTCCAGTGTCACGTGTATTCTCTAAAAAAAAAAAAAAAAAAACACCCCACAGATCGTAACAGTGGTCAGAATTAGGCCGGTTACAATAGGAAAATGCCAAAAATGAAATGTTCATTTGTTTGTAACCTGAACAAGAAAGTTTTTGAAAGTTTGAAATCCAGTTTGGTACAAAGTGTGCAAAAACTAAAATTTTTGCTCACTCTGTCCTCATATATTGAGCTGTGACATTTATAATGTTGTACATTTTCTGCAAAATACCATAGAGTTTGACTGAACACACAACCTTTGACATTCACAACATAAGAAGCATTTTCTCCTCCCTTTCAAAAGTTGATACTTTCTGTCTTAACTCTGCACCATTATATTGTTCATTGCATTTTATTATTTGCATTCCTCCTGATTCATGCGACCTTATTAAGATCTAGCCTGTTTTGAACCACTGCAGCAGATCTGTCTGTAATGGATGTCTCTGCTGTTAGAAGGTGAAATATATCTGCATTGCTTTTTTTTTTAGGTAAGAAATGTCTTTCATAAACAGGAATGGCTTTTAGCATATTTTAAAATCTTGACAGTGATTTGTACTGTCAAGATTTTTTTTTTTTCATTGCTATCTCTATTCCCTGTTTTAATGTGCTCCCAGAGACCCTCCACCCCAGTGCTGATGGCAATTATTCTTGTTATTTGTATTATAAAAGAGACCTGCACCTCTTAATATATAATTAATATTTGGCTTGTATGTTGTCATTCTGAAATGTCCTCTCAAGACATCTATTCAGTTGTCAACCTTGAAAATATTATGTAAGATAAAAGTTAAAAAAGAGAGGCTCTTATATAGAGTTAACTATGTGCAAGTACTTTTTTTTTTTTTTTTCATGTTTGATACCACCAGTACTTTCAGGATTTAAAGATGTTTTTCATTTAGATTTTTGGTGTCTGTTAGAATAGGTTTTCATGCTTGAATGTTTCTATATATATATATATATATATATATGCATTACTACTAAGATTTGATTCGGTTCAATTCAGGGGTATATATCGACTTTATGATATTACAGTATGTGCCTATTTTACACAACCAGTTATATTTTGATTAACTCACAAATGCAACCAAAATATGTAACATGAACATTTGTTTGAAAATTGCACATCCTGTTCCCCAATTGGGACACCCACAACAAAAAAAATTATTTTTTTTTTTTTTAGGAAATAACTTTCTTACTGTACAGTATAGGGGTGGGAATCTTTTACCATCTCACGATTCGATTCCGATTCGTGAGGCCATGATTCGATTCAAAATCGATTTTCGATTCAAAAAGATTTTCGATTCAAAACAATTCGATTTTATTCATAATGATTTCTAATCAGGTTTCTGATCATGATCTACTCTCATCTGCTTTGCAATACAGAATGACAAACGGAGACATTAAAGTGTCTTTTTCACATTTATTAAGTTCAATTCTCAGGGAAGTGCCTTTTATCAAAAACATTGAAAAAATATTTTTACTTGGTACTTTTAAAGCAAAGTATTTATGATGACCCATAACGAACTTACTTCCAATACTTCCTATATTAATTGTATTAATAAAACAAATGGAAGTGATTTGGCAAGTCAACTGTAAGGTTACATTTGCCAGCATATGTCCCAACATTGCTGAGAACCAACAGGAAAATAAATGTGTGCCTGTACTAGCAGCATACTTGTAGTAAATTAATACAAACTTCAGCATATTCTGAATCTCTAGCATTTAATAATAGACTTCTAACCAACATCCTCTTGTTATTTCCAATGAGCAATATAATCCTTCAGACAAAAAAAACATTTTGCTGTAGCAAATTCACAAACAGTTTTCGTTCAAAAATATAGAATTATGTACCAGAAGCTATCATAACGTATAATGCTTGTGGACTTATGCATATTCTGAATAATTAGTAACATACAAAGTCGCTCTTGACTTATACACAACTAAATAATAAAGAGTTATGACTTGAAATGTTTGCTGTATACCACAATCAAAAATAGCAAAGAAAGTGAATGAACATTCTGCAGAGAGTAACTTACAGTCAAAATGTAACTTTTTGTGACTGGCATTGCACATATTGCATACAGATCAGATCGGTTTACACAGCATATTGATGTGAAAACTAAACAATACAGAAATTAGCTCTCATACAAAAAAATACTAAATAGATCACAATGAAATTGCCAATGTTCCATACGTTAGCTTTTAACGAAGACATTCTCTGGTGCCGTTCGGATTTGGCGCTCAGCCATCATGCGTCTGTTATGTGCGCGTCTCTGTTATGTGCACGCCACAGACTGTCCGCGCACTGCACGTCCGCTTCAGAGTTCCGCCTTTAGCGTTCCTTCAATGTTACGTTATTAGATTTTTTTTTTTTTTTAGAAAATCGATTTTTGACATTTGTGAATCGATTCAGAATCGTCCACGTCCCGAATCGCGATTCATCTAAGAATCGATTTTTTTCCCCACCCCTAGTACAGTACTACTCAGAGCATGTAGCCAACATCTGCATTAGTTGAGGACTCAAGTATATGAGCATGAACCACAAACAACTTTACATGTGACACGAACAAAAATTAAGTAGACTAAACACTTAGACTAATCTAATGTACACACATACATGCATGCAGTTTAGCAATGGAAAGAGAGCTGAATCAGAATACAGGAAAGCAAGAAGTTATAGCATTGTTTGAATTCAGCAGATAAACAGCCTTGAGCAAACCATCAGTTTTTAGTTCTAACAGACCCTTCTTTAAAAGCTTTAGGGATACTTCATGTATCAAATAATGAGACTAAATTTGATACTTGCATGTCTCGTCCATTTGAATTAAACTGTCCTGATGCAATTTGTTGAAGCTCCAGTTGATCTTTGCTGATGTTGTCTTGAGAGAGATGAGGCCGCAGCCTAGCACTTATGGGTCCTCAGAAGACTTCTAGCTCACCATCATCTTCACATCAGAGTTCCTCAGAAAACCGTCTGATTTTGTGATCAGTGGTCTTTTAAAGTGTTAAGATGTTACACCCTCTGGATGTGAGTGAGCCAGTAAGAAGTTATTCTTTTGGAGGGAAACTTTACGACTCTTTGTGTTCTTACAGGACATTGGCATATATAATTTGATTGGGTGCTTAAGAAGAACCTTCAAGATTCTTATAATACTAATGTGTCAGAGTTAACTAAATGTAGTTAACAAATAGGGAACGGAAATTGGAATTTGTAGATACCAAGCATGCTACACATGTGAACTTAGTTAACCATAGTATGCAATGCTGAAACATTAATCCAAAAGAGTTTGAATTAATACATGGGTCAAACCCTCTGAAAGGAAAATCATGAGATGGGAAAACTGGATACAAACAAAAAAGAAAAAAACAAACAAACAAAAATAACTTGTATGAAACCAGGCTCAGTCGAGGGGCCAGTTCTCCTCTGGCCAACAAATGAGCAGTGCATGATTAAGATTCAGGCAGCATTACAGTTCAAAAGTCAGATGGATTGGCACGTTAAAAATATTGAATCCAGTTCCATCTGGTTGAAGATCGGATTCATCACGCCGGTGTGGAGACGGGTTTGTTGAGGATCAGTGCCGATGGCTGTCATGTCGATGAGGCCTTTGCAGGGGAGAGTCTAGTTGACACAATCTCTGCTGACACTTCAGGGATGCGTTGTGGTCGTGTCTAGGCACAGGTCCACCATCTGATCTGAATACGGCCCGCATCCGGCTGACTACATCATGCGTTGTAGTTGTGTTTAGGCGCAGGTCCACCATCTGATCTGGATACGGCCCGCATCCGGCTGACTACATCATGCGTTGTAGTTGTGTTTAGGCGCAGGTCCACCATCTGATCTGGATATGGCCTGGATTCGGCTGACAACGTTAAACCATGGGATAAACAGAGAGACTAATATTAGTGTAGATGCCATTCTTTTAATGATGTAACAAGTACATTGGGTGTTATAGGAAGTGTTCCTGGTTCCAGCTGACCTAGTTCATGCAGCCTAACAGTCATTTAACTGATTTAAATTTTAATGTTTTGGTCCAGATTTAAACTGTGTCTGCTTCCCGAACAATGCTAGGAAGGCTGTTCCAAAGTTTAGGTTTAGGATCTACTGCATGTGGTTGATTTATATATTCTAGGTATTATCAACTGACCAGAATTTTGAGATTGCAATAGACGTGAAGGACTATAATGCGTTAAGAGCTCGCTCAAGTTACACCCCCTACTATTAAACCAAGGGAAAAAAGGCTTCTGGGGGTTGTTTAGTTCGATGTCATGGTGCAAAGGACCCTAGGTTGATTTTACTCCAAACCATCCCTTTAACACAACTCAATCAGGCCTCACTTTTTTGTGTGCATTGGGCGGAATTATTCAAAATGAAATATTGTGACTTGCGTTCCTGAAAATAAACTCAAAACTACAATCGAGGTGTTTCAGGGAGTTCAAAAACAGTACTGATATAGATAATAACTCCCTTTGGAGTGGCTTTGTGCTTTGTAACTTTGCAGACCTTTTTCATGCTCAAACTGAAAAATGACATGGATAAAAATGTAAAATGTACAAAGGTATAATAAGACCCCTTTAAAGGAATGTTCCTGCATTTGATTGGACAGACAGTCTTTGACATAATCCTTGAAAGGTATGTGAAACGCTTTTTCCTTCCATTTAAAAGTTAAAGGTACAATATGTAAGAATTTTGTATCAAAATATCCAAAAACCACTTGCACAGTTATATATTTATTTCAATTGTGTACTTCCATTATCCTAAATTTTTCCAAGAATTTTAAAAAGTGGCACGCTCCTGTTCACTTATCGCCTGTCAATGACGTATTATCTGCTTTATCCCTGGTTTCCGCTTGTACTGCCATAGTAACCATGGCGACAGACGTGGACAACTGCGTAGTGTGTAATGTCTAGCGGCACGCTGTTGTTGTTTCGTTCAAACATTATGGACCATGGCAATCAGACTTTAGGACAAAAGGAGAACTAAAACAAGGATCAATATAAGCGTGGCGTTTTCGAGATGCTGAGAGCTCCATGTCCGTGACTAACTTGGACTTGACAGAGCTTCACGAGTCACGACTTGACAGGGACGACTCTTGCATGTACTTTATTTGACAGGTGAGCAAATGTACATAAAACAAATCAATGTTATATAGCTCAACATGATGAAATGTTATAATATGATCAGTATGCTATCTCATATAGCAAACAAACTAACACATAGAATAGCATTATAACTTTCAACACACCCATTGCTGTTTAGTATGATGGTGTAACGTTAGACCAAATTAAACAGCCCTGTGTTACCTCACAAGTTTAATTCGTCTAATAAACTGACCTGTGTGAGTAGTACACAATTTGTTGGTTAATTGTGTTTTATTATTTGCATTTAGCCTAGTTTTTATTTTTTATTTTATTTTTATTTTTATGGTTTGTGATCCATTTTAAGGACACTAACAATTAGTTGAGAAACACGGCTTTTGCTTACACATACATTTTATGGTGCTTTTTTTGTGTCCCTCTTAAAGCCTGAATGTTCCTGTTCATTGTACTTGCATGGAAAAGTACACGGATCACTCTTCAGATTAGCTCCTTTTATGTTCTGCATAGGAAAGAAAGTCATAGAGTGAGTAATGAAATAATTTTCATTTAATTTTCATTCAGATTTTAAATAATTGTCGGTGGTAATCAATGTTACACAACAGTTGCTGTCGATTTTTAACTTGTATTGAATATATTCTTGTATTGAATATTCTTGTCCTTGACGTTCCTTGTTTTACAGTCATTTTGCCTTCAATTTTCCTGTTGCTTTCAGTAGTGTGATTCATGGGCGCTAACCTTTTTCATGCTTTTCCAGAGCTCCGAAGCATGTCTGCAATAGAGACGAATGTTTATCTTGAGAGAAATAATCGAATTGACAACTCATCAGCTCTATGCTGCTCTGTTGCTGAGAAATACAGGGATTTATGTGCATGCACTGTGTGTCCTTTGCAAACTAGTCATGCAACAACAGAGAAATTAGGAGAGAAGCTCAGGAGACAGAAATAAACTTCTAATCTGTGTAACATCTCTCCTCTGCCCTTCTCGAAACATCACCACCTGTTCCTCCTGCTAACATCCAGTATGGGTCTGAGTTCTGCCCAAAGAAGCCCACTTGCTAAAGTTGCTAATCCTCCCAGTGGGTCTTTTATTTTATTTATTATTTTATTTTTTAAGACTGTTTAAAATGTCTACAGCAGCAACTCTTTGAAAGTGGCTTTTTTTTTTACATTATATATTGCTATATTATATAAATATTATAATATTAATAAAAAAACAGAACTGTATATTCCAATAATTATTATTTATTACTTTTGGATGGATAAATGTTATCACAAAGTGTATACATATTTTCTGTATAACCTAAGTCGGTGGTTCATGGCCAGAGTAATTATGAGTTTTTTATTTGTATTTGTTTTTATTTATATGGCTTTGTATATAAATAAATGGAATGTTCTCATTCATTATCATATATTATAATTTGTTATTTACCTTGCAAACTGTTGCTTAAAAATGGCATAATGAAGAGGAAGTGACATTGTTTGACTCATCAGAGGAGCCATGATGAGAATTGGTAAGTTCTACAATATTTTAGCATTTACATTTTTTTATCTGCTGTTCAGAAAAGTCATATAGTTGACTCTTAAATGTGAGTTTATTCCAAAATGTTTTTGTATAATGACGTTTCATATTAAAATTTAACTTTTATAAAGCACCCATTTAAAATGACTCTATTTTAAATTGTAGTTAATGTAGCTTCACATAATTATCATTGTTTGAGCTGTTGTGTGTTTATTGCTCTTTTTGTATATCCAGGCCTTTGTCTTTATTTCAAGGATTTTCTCAGTATTCATCTCTGATTTCATCACAAAGCTGATCCCCAAACAGCATGAAGCAACACACCCAATACATGAAGTACATTTGGTCATTCGGTTTGTGCCGATCTGTTTTCATGAACCTGAAGGATTCCTGCCTACATTACATTAGCAACCAATCTGCTTCACAATCTGTGCTTGGACTTCAAGCAATGCTGAGTTCTGCATCGCAATCAAGCTCCCTCTGAAGGGCCTGACTGACATATGAACTGAAGCCTTGTAATTTTAATTTTTACAGTACGCCTCTTCAACTGTTGGAATGGCCCTGCTGTGCAGTGAGAGGAGGTTTGGGAACGTTAGCATTCTTTACGCTTGGTCTAATACTTGTTACGGTACATAGAAAGAGCCATCGTGCTATCATAATCATATGGCTGGGAATGTTATGAAGCTTTATGTAACTAATGACACAAACAGAGTTGAGGTGTAACTGTGTGTTTGTCTGTAAGTATATGGTAATGAAAACATTGGAAGAATCAGAGCTGGAATGCCCCATATTGCAGATACAATACATTATCTGATCCAGGTAAGCTGCCTCGCAGTCTATACGCGTATAACTTCTTGAGCATGCAAGCTTAGAAATGGTCTTCATGTGTAGTACCCAAGTTAAGTAATTCACAAATTATTTGACTTCCAAATACTGTATTGGAGAAAGTCTCGGTTACGTATGTAACCCTCGTTCCCTGAAGGAGGGAACGGAGACGTAGTCGAATGATTGGGATCACACTTAGGGAGCCTGTCATCTTTGAGTACTGTTAAAGCGAGCCAATGTACATTGGCGTGCGTGAATTGCATCACACGCTCCGCCCCGTAGTGCGGGTATAAATACGGAAGTGGATGTTGTTCTTCGCTGAGGAGCCGAGCAGAGCCCAGAGTCAGTGGTGGTTCAGCAATAGTGTCGACGGGACTATGTCTCCGTTCCCTCCTTCAGGGAACAAGGGTTACACACGTAACCGAGACGCTACCTTTCAGTCGCTCACGTTTGATGTAGTCGACGTTTTGACTGATTGGGATCCCCATGAAAACGCCACTAGTGCTGCCACCTTCCAGTGCCTAGACAAAAGCCTCCTGATCCTCCCGCATATTGAGGCAGAGATAGGACGAGGCTTAGGCTAGGGAAGTCACTGCTGTTCCACAAGACCACTGGGAAAGCGTTTAACCTTTCGTTGGAAGGCATATGCTGCGGAAGCCACATCCTGCCCATAGGGAGGTAACATGTGGAGGATAACACATATGGACTGGGCGAATTACCGGGCAGTACAACATATGGAATGTCACTGAGGTGGCTCCAGCCGATAACGGGGGAGACGCAACCGGTCAGTGACGGCAGAGCAGGCTCTGCCAAGGGAAGACACAGGCTCGCCACAGGGAGCCGTACCATAGAAGAATACACATAAGGGATCGCCGTAGGGATTGCAGCATATGGACCCAACATATGTGCGCGTCCTTCAGGTCAAACACTGCAGACCAATCTTGGGGACGGAGCATTGGGAATGCGTTTCTGTGTTTGTAACTTGAACAAGCTTGAAAAAGGGCCCGAATCAAGAGACAAATATCCAAGATGGTCGTAACTCACCTTTACTTGAGTACAATGAAGTACAGGCAACTTTTTTCAGAAGCCTTTCTTGCGCTTACGCTTACCACCTGGCTTGGTAGCAGCTGGAGCGGGCTGGGCGCCTCGTCTGTGGCCGGGTCCATGCTGAGGCCTGGGTGGAGGCTGCTGTGATGGCTCAGCGGGAGCAGAGACGGAGGCAGACGGACGCCCTCGGCAATGAGCAGGCGGAGGATCTGCCCCAGGCGGACGAGTGGAGGCAGCAGCGGGCCGCTGGGGCAGGGTGTGCCGGATGGCCTCCGTCTTCTGGGCAGCAGATAACTGTTGGGCAAAGTTCTCCACTGCGTTGCCGAATAACCCAACCTGTGAAATGGGGGAGTCCAGGAATCGGACCTTGTCTGCATCCCTCACATCCGCCAGGTTGAGCCAGAGATGGCGCTTCTGAACCACTAAGGTGGACATCGCCAGACCGATCGCTCAAGCTGCAACCTTCGTGCCCCGGAGGGCGAGGTCGGTTGCAGTGCGGAGCTCACCCATGTGCTCACGGTCTGGGCTACCCTCGTGCATATCCATGAGTGCTTGGGCCTGGTGGACCTGAAGCAATGCCATGGCATGCAGAGAAGAAGCAACTTGCCCACAGGCTTTGTAAGCCTTGCCCGCAAGGACGGATGAGAACTTAAAGGCCTTAGAGGGGAGACGAGGATCCCCCTTCCATGAGGTAGCGGTCGCCTGACACAGTTGCATCGCGACAGACCGCTCCACTGGAGGGATAGCCTCGTAACCCTTCGTCGCTCCTTCATCAAGGTTAGTGAGGGGGGAGGAACTACTAAGGCAGTTTCTAGCAGAGAAAGGTGCCGTCCACAACCTAGTAAGCTCCTCATGCACTTCAGGGAAGAAAGGTACTGGGGTGGCGGGCTGAGAACCAGCCCGGCCCGCCCTGTGAAACCAATCATCCAACTGAGACGGTTCGGGACACGGTGGAGGGTTTCAGACGAGCCCTACCGCCTCGGCATCCCTTTTCAGCATAGCTGCCATCTCTGGATCTGGCTCGGGCAGCGCTGGTCTCCCAGAGGGAGGCAGCGGAGCCAAGTCGTCATCTTCAGAGCCCAGCTCTCCCTCCGATGCTGCGATGGACATCCTGACCTCTGGAGGGGCCCCGAACGAAATGGCTGGTCAGTCCACTACAGAGGGACCAGCGTGTTCCTCGGGGATCTCTACCGGTTGCGGTTTGAAGGAGGAGTGAGGAATTGACAGGGCTTTGCCGGGCAGATTACCCCTCACTGTAATCCTCAGATCACCCAATCCATGCGGCACTCCAGCCTCCTTCTGGGAAGTTGGCCCAGAAGAAACAATAGAGTGGGGCATGGGAGTGGGGACCCCACCTTCGCATTTAAGGAAGGTGAGTCTCAATCTCAACACCGAGATGACCATGTTCCCACAGTGAGAACTTGAATCATCCACGAGAGTTGCTTCAGCATGTTGTAAGCCCAAACACGAGATGCACCTATCGTGACCGTCAGAGGGGGACAGAGCCCTACCGCACCCAGAAATGTACGGATGGAATGGCATCTTGCTCTTTCAAGAAAAGGGACCCGTCACCAATGCCGGAGCAAACGGGAACAACAGCGGCAACAATTTTCAGTGAAGCACTCACTATTTCCTCCCTCAACAAGCCGCCAACAAACACTCTTTCTAAAAATGCTGTTAAAAAAGCAGTTGAGAGCTTCCATAGCTCACGATCACCACTGCACTCACTGTAACACACCAGCACTGGGAGAGTCTTCCAGAAGAACACTGACACACTCGCTCGTTGTAGAAAACAACACTCTTCAGAGACATCAGAAGACCCGATCGGCTCCGAAGCGAAAGACAACTGGTGCGTGCATCCACTTCTGTATTTATACCCGCTGCGGTGCGGAGCGTGTGATGCAATTCACGCACACCAATGTACATTGGCTCATTTTAACAATACTCAAAGATGACAGGCTCCCTAAGCGTGATCCCAATCAGTCGACGCGTCAACTATGTCGAACGTGAGCGACTGAAAGGGAACATTAATTCACTATTTACTAGTGGCTATACTGGTAACAAGGCTGTCCGTAAGCATTTGCATTCAGCTCAATGGTAGTTGCTGAATGCCAAGATTAAGTTTCTCTTCTTTAACTCAAATAATGCGAAAGATTGCCTCGTTTTAAGTAAGTTAGGTGGTACTTACTTTTTCTCCAAGTCATTTTTATAAAAAAAAAATTCTTATTCCCATATTGTCTCTCCTAGCACTACCGTTTCAGTTGGTTTCTACTAATTTCTTCTAATATGCATTGCTCAAATATACAATAGCAAATGTGATGTGCATTTTAAGTCAAATTTAATTGTATAGTGATTTTCACAATACACAGTTGTAAAGCAGCTTTGCAGAAAATCATGGTCAATGTTTAATCATAAAATCTTATTATCTTCATGCCTTAGTCACGTTTAGCAGATTATATTTGGTATATATACAAATATATATATATATATATATATATACCGTCAGAGGGGGACAGAGCCCTACCGCACCCAGAAATGTACGGATGGAATGGCATCTTGCTCTTTCAAGAAAAGGGACCCGTCACCAATGCCGGAGCAAACGGGAACAACAGCGGCAACAATTTTCAGTGAAGCACTCACTATTTCCGCCCTCAACCAGCCGCCAACAAACACTCTTTCTAAAAATGCTGTTAAAAAAGCAGTTGAGAGCTTCCATAGCTCACGATCACCACTGCACTCACTGTAACACACCAGCACTGGGAGAGTCTTCCAGAAGAACACTGACACACTCGCTCGTTGTAGAAAACAACACTCTTCAGAGACATCAGAAGACCCGATCGGCTCCGAAGCGAAAGACAACTGGTGCGTGCATCCACTTCTGTATTTATACCCGCTGCGGTGCGGAGCGTGTGATGCAATTCACGCACACCAATGTACATTGGCTCATTTTAACAATACTCAAAGATGACAGGCTCCCTAAGCGTGATCCCAATCAGTCGACGCGTCAACTATGTCGAACGTGAGCGACTGAAAGGGAACATTAATTCACTATTTACTAGTGGCTATACTGGTAACAAGGCTGTCCGTAAGCATTTGCATTCAGCTCAATGGTAGTTGCTGAATGCCAAGATTAAGTTTCTCTTCTTTAACTCAAATAATGCGAAAGATTGCATCGTTTTAAGTAAGTTAGGTGGTACTTACTTTTTCTCCAAGTCATTTTTATAAAAAAAAAAATTCTTATTCCCATATTGTCTCTCCTAGCACTACCGTTTCAGTTGGTTTCTACTAATTTCTTCTAATATGCATTGCTCAAATATACAATAGCAAATGTGATGTGCATTTTAAGTCAAATTTAATTGTATAGTGATTTTCACAATACACAGTTGTAAAGCAGCTTTGCAGAAAATCATGGTCAATGTTTAATCATAAAATCTTATTATCTTCATGCCTTAGTCACGTTTAGCAGATTATATTTGGTATATATACAAATATATATATATATATATATATATATATATATATATATATACAAATAAATATATATGTATATATATGTTTAAATACATACAGTATATTCACGAAAAGCAATATATACTAGCAAATCTCAACATCATGATTGCTTGTATTGTCACAAAATGTAATTTATATTATCAACCACATATAATCTGCTAAACGTGACTAAGGCATGGAGATAATACGATTTTATGATTAAACATGGGCCATGTCTTAAACTATGTATATAGGTGAATGTGATCAACATTCCAGTCAACCAATCAGATTTGAGGGACAAGTTTACAGTTTATGTCAAGTTTAAGCTTAAAACTAGGGTTAGGGGCTTCTGCACCATTCTTGTTCACCTATCATTTCTCTAATAAAGGAATAACAAAGTGCACACCACAATTATAACGATAACAGCACAGAGAAACAATATCATTGATTTTTTTTTTCTTCCAGCTAGTGAATGATAAAAACATTGGCAGCCAACCAGAATCCATCCTTATTTAAAGAGCTTGAGCATTTAAAGCAACAGACAAGAAAATAATAGACTAAAGCTTAGAATAAACAAAAAAATATTGTCTGCTGATATGGACATAATATAATATACATAATATATTTATAGTTATCTATAAAGTCATGGTTCTTGACCTGAACAGGCTTTTAATCGTGTTGAAAGTGGACTGGCTCACGTGCAGCCATGCAGTCATGCCATCACATAAACAGCTCAAACACTGCTTAAAAACGTTCTTATCCATATAATCCATGTCGGATTATGCTTGTATGCGCGCTGTAATCAGTGAACAGAGTGATGAGAGGCTGGTTTATAGCCAGAGTCTGGGACAGTGTTGTATGTCTCATTACTTGAGACAGGGACCTTCTTGTCTTCAAAGATTGTCTGGAATCTACAATTTGAAGCAATCTCACAATGCATTAGAAGAGAAATGATAAAAATGGCATGCATTACTGCAAATTATTAATAACTTAGTATTCATAAGTATTAAAAGTAGTTCAGTGTAATTAGAAATATACTATTTAACCCAGTATGTGTGTTTGTCATGCAAATGTTATGCTTTTTAGAGCATCAAGCCATTAGCTTAGCAATATGCTAACTTCAAACTCTTTTGAAATCAATTGTCAGTGGAGTATCAAGCAGAGTCACTCACTTATCAAAACACCGGTGTATCTTATTTCGACTCTGAGATTTCCCTATGACAGTCAGTATCCTTCTGTGGATTTTCATATACCGTAGATTATCTGAGCCCACCAGATTAGTAATCTGTACCAATCCAGACCAGTATTCTGAACTAGTCACCACAGTGTTCTCTTGATAATCCGTACCAGACTAGTAATCTGTACTAGTCACAGTGTTCTCTTGGTAATCCATACCAGACTAGTAATCTGTACTAGTCACCACAGTGTTCCCTTGAACATCATGAGTCAATCCCTCTCAAACTCCACCACAGAAAGGTGAGCACTTTTTCACAAATTTGGTCATCAGGACCATCTGGGTTTCCCCCACGATCCTAATGATCCTAATAATCTGAGTGATCTGTTGGGTTTATATACAGTGAGCATATCTGCAATGTATTGATGTCCTAGGCCATTGAATGATTTATATACCAGTAATAATACTTTAAAATCAATCCTAAAGTAAAGACCTGAGGACTGGTGTGATGTGTTCATATTGTCTGGTTCTGCTCAGAATCCTGGCAGCAGCGTTCTGTATGAGCTGCAACTGTCTTATGGTCTTTTTGGGAAGGCCAGTGAGGAGTCCATTACAATAATCCACCCTGCTGGTGATGAAAGCATGAACAAGTTTCTCTAAGTCTTGTCTGGAAACAAAGCATCTAATTCTTGCAATATTTTTGAGATGATAGTATGCTGATTTAGTTATTGTTTTGACATGACTACTGAAGCTAAGGTCTGACTCCAGAATCACACAGAGATTCCTGACTTGATTTTTAGTTGTTAGACCCCTAGCGTCAAGGTATGCGTTCACCTTGAGCACTTCATGTTTGTTTCCAAACGCAACAACTTCAGTTTTGTCTTTGTTTAGCTGAAGAAAGTTTGGGCACATCCAGCTGTTGACTTCATCAATGCATTGGCACAGGGAGTCAATGGGGCTGTAATCGTTAGGCGATATGGCTAAGTAGAGCTGTGTGTCGTCTGCATAGCTGTGGTAAGCAATTTGGTTCCTTTTCATTATTTGGCTCAGTGGGAGCATGCACAGGTTGAACAGGAGTGGCGCAAGAATTGAGCCTTGAGGGACTCCGCATGTCATGGATGTCCACTCAGACTTATGGTCTCCTATACTCACATAATAACCTCTCCCTCCTAAGTATGACCTGAACCATTTTAGGACTATCCCAGAAAGCCCGACCCAGTTTTTCAGCCTGTCAAGAAGTATGTTATGATCGACAGTGTCAAATGCAGCACTTAGGTTGAGTAGTACCAGCACTGATAATTTGCCTGAATCAGTATTTAAGCGAATATTGTTTAGTATCTTTATGAGCGCTGTCTCTGTGCTGTGATGCGGTCGGAAACCAGATTGAAAATTGTCAAAGTATCCATTTGAGCTTAAGAATTTGTTCAGCTGACTGAAGACAACTTTTTCAATGATCTTGCCTATGAAAGGAAGATTTGAGATTGGTCGATAGTTGCTTAATATGGTCTTATCCAGATTGCTCTTTTTCAGGAGGGGCTTGACAACTGCAGTTTTTAGGGAGTTTGGAAAACTCCCAGAGAGAAGTGAGGAGTTTACCACTTCTAGGTGATCTGCTTCTAAACAGTTTAACACACTTTTGAAAGAAGATATGGGAAGTGCGTCAATGACTTAGAACTAAGATATAACTAACTGGTAACTGGATAGAATTAACTGTTAGATAGAACTAACTGGATTAAATAAACACTTTGTATTGTATTTTTGAATAAACAACCTGTGTGTGTGCAGGTCTATATTACGTTGTGGGGACCAAATGTCCTCACAAGGATAGTAAAACCTGAGATCACCTACATTTTGGGGACCAGCCATGGGAGGAATGGATTAATAAACTTTTTCACATTTTTTTCTGTGATGGGTAGGTTTAGGAGTAGGGTTAGTGTAAGGGGATAGACTATAGAGTTTGTACAGTATAAAAACCACTATGCCTATGGAGAGTCCCCACAAAGATAGTGAAACCGAGCATGTGTGTGTGTCAACATTAATTGACTGTATGCTAAATAACTGCACAGTTCCAGGTGCTCGGCCTCCGGTGTGTTTGCTGAAGCGAGCTATGATCTGACACTCTTGCATTGGGAAATTATCCAGACTGGTTATGACACACTCCACTGAGCCAGGGTCATCTGGAAGCTCATGAAATAACCTCGACCACCTCCAAGTCTTTCAGCATATGGCCTGTTTGACCCTCAAGGGCACAGATACTCAGAAAAGCCTCAATTTGTTCAAGGATCTACTGTTGAAAGTGGCCTGACTTGTGAATTTTAGATCCCTCAGCTCATTTGTTAAGCTTGTCACTCAAAGCGGAGCAGCGTTTGGGCTTAAAGAGGCTCATAAAGCAGAGTTGCTTCATAATTCCTTGGCTTTAGAGAAGGAGTTTTTTTTTTGAGTGTTTTTATAAAACCAATAGTCTGTACCAGGATGCTGATTGATCAGTACATAATGTATCACAGATTCCACATAAATATTAAGCAGCACAACTGTCAGCATTGATAATAATGATAAATATTTCTTGAGCAGCATATTAGAATGATTTCTGAAGGATCATGTGACACTGAAGACTGGAGTAATGATGCTGAAAATTCGCATTGCATCCCAGGAATAAATTACATTTTAAAATATAAAAAGATAGCAAACAGTTGTTTGAAATTGTAATACTTTCACAATATTACTGTTTTTACAGTATTTTTGAGCAAATAAATGTAACCTTGGTGAGCATAAGAGACTTCTTGTCCTAAAACAAAACAAAAACATATCTACCCCAAACTTGAGTAGTAGTGTGTCTTCTGATGACTTCAACGCAGGAGACATTTACCTCTTTATGTGTTTTTTTTGTGTTTTTTTCACAGACCTTTACGGCAGCAAACTTCTTCAAAACAACTCTATTTGTGTTTTGCTGAAGAAAGCCATATGGATTTGGAACCATAGGGTGAGTAAATGATATTTCTTTTTAACTCCGTTTGAGATCCAATACCCCTTGTGAACACTATACTTTTTAGTTAAGATAAGATTAAAAATTTTGTAAAGCACAGGGCAAGAGTGGTTAAAGATGTATTAAAGCAGCTGAACGATACTCTAAACCTTCCGATGCTCCGAACGTTTGACATTTGTGTTCACAGGAAGAAGCTGGTGGGAGCAAACCATTGTGGTGATGAGGTGCTATTTTGCACTGATAAAAATATGTGCTTTATTTTCATACAAGCATATAATTATAAACTCTTCCGGCTTGGCCCTTAATGAATAAGGGAGGAAGGGTGAAAAGCTCAGAGAGAAACATCAAAAGCTTTCAACACAGCACTCTATGGCCCAGAGCTGCCCACGCACAGGCATTTCCATCTCTGTGCTCAGAGCATCACACCCCTTTACTCATCCACCCAGATCAGCTGCCTCAGCCAATCACAGATCAGCGCTGTGACCCGCTGTTGCCCTTATCCTGCCTACAGCCAATGATCTCATCCCCCTCGGTGGATCCCGCCCACTTCTGGTGCCTCTGCTGTGTTTGCCTGAGGTCACTGAGATTTCTAGCAATTATACCTCTTTCTTTTTGCTGTTCTGCATTTCATTCAAGCTTTTTATATCACAATGTGCGCATGGAGATGAGAGGGTGTTCTTGGGGTGCTTGTTCTGGCAATTTGTTCAGATAAACTACCCTACAAGGCAAGTCGGTTCACTCGTCGACCAACACCATTGAGCATTCCTTTTTTAGTCATGCAAGTAACTTGCCTACTTGAGTGGGGAAAGTCTAAAACCTCCAAAACCTCCAAGACTTAGGCCTGGTTTCACAGACAATGCTTAGATTAAGCCAGGATTAGGCCTTGGTTAGGATATTTAGGTAGCTTTTATAAACATCCCTTGGAAGAAAACATTACTGATGTGCATCTTAAGACAAAATAATGACAAGTTTGAAGAAATATCAGTGCAAGTTGCTTTCAGTTAAAACAGCTCAAACATGCATTTTAGTCATGGACTAGGTTCAAACCTTGTCTCTGAAACCGACAAGAGTCTAATGCAGCTTGATGTTGATGATTAAAAATACTTTTTTTTTTTTTTTTTTGTCTGATGCAGTAAAATCAACAACAATCATTATAGGATATTACCGTTTCCACAAAAAAATGTAAGCAGCTGTATGGAAATGTAACTATTTCCAACACTGAAAATAATAAGAAATGTTTCTTGAGCACCAAATCAGTGTATTATAATGATTTCTGAGGAATCATGTGACACTGAAGACTGGAGTAATGGTGCTGAAAATTCAGCGTAGCAAATTCAATCAGAGTTCTATTAAAAAATGTCCTGGCTCTTCCCAGATTTATAATGGCAGTGAATGGGGGATGATTTTTTGAAGCCCCCCAAAAAGTGCATCCATCCATTATAATAGTAATTAATTCGGCTCCATGTGGTTAATAAACGCCTTCTGAAGCAAAGTGATTATTTTGTGTAAGTAAAATATCTATATCTAAAATAACTATCTTCCGACAGACGCCATACGCATCGATTTACGGTGAAAGAGTATCATCCTCCATTCACTGCCATTATAAATCTTGGAAGAGCCAGGACATTTTTAAATAGAACTCCGATCTGAAAGAAGAAAGTCATATACACGTAGGAAGGCTTGAGGGTGAGAAAATCATGGGGTAATTTTCATTTTTGGGTGAACGATCCATTAAACTGAAAGCAACTTGCACTGGTATATCTTAAAATATGTCAGTTCCATTGTTTTGCCTCAAGATGCACACCAGTAATGTCTAAGGCACACTTATAAAAGCTGTTTAGATGTCCTAATTAAACTAAGGCCTAATCCTGGCTTAATCTAAGCCGTGTAACCAGGCCTAAAAAATCTTAAACTCCAAACTTTGAAATAAAGATTTATTTATTTATTCATTCATTCATTTACTTTTTAGAAGCTTCAAAAAGCCTTCATTTTTATATTTAACTTGTTTTTAATTTTAAGTTTACTATCATTATTATTTTGTTATGGTTTACACTAAGTCTTGACCTCAAGTTTGTCCTCCCAAACTTCCAGTTTTCCCTCACCTCCCTTCACTGTGCAAGGTTGCAGGGACACAGGGAGATGGTTTATTGTCTTATTGGGGTGCTGAGCTTTCGGTGCTCTGCCATTTCCTGTTGGATGGAGCCCTGCAGGGAAATCAGGAAGGAATCAGTTTAATCCAATGAGCCTGCTGTACCTCTCAACACTTTGTGCCAATGAACAGAGCGAACACACACACACACACACACGCATACACACACACACGCATGCACACACATGCACTTCATAGCATGCTCCATCAATCCCTCTGTGTCCCTCAGCTACTCTATCTTCCTCTGTCTCCTTGATTCTCTAACAGTACACCTGTTTATTATCCAACCCTCTTCACTTTTTTCTTCTTCTTCTTCTTCAGGCTAAACTCAAACACCATAGCTGAAAACAAAACACTGTCTGACTGAAGTGTCTTCTCAAACGAAGTGGACTTGGTGTCTTGTGGCCTTTGCTCGGCTGTGTCCATAAATCTCTATAAGGTATTGCTTGTGTCATTTTAGGTTTCAGAATGGTGGACTATTACCCAGCAGTCCATGCAAAAAAAAAGTGCAGAAAAGTACTATTTAGAACAAGGTATTTAGTGGTAAGTTTCCCAAATTCATGAGGTTTATTGGCACTGGCGACATCAGACACATCGGGACATATAAACCCTCGTTTAAGCTTTTGCTCAGCAGGGAAAAACACGACTGAAGGTTCATTCATGTCAATCACAGATGGCTATGCACCAACTGGCATGAATTCCCCTGTGCTTTGTACCTAATCCCCTCCTGGCAAGGGCATCGTGTGTAACGGGTGACAGTTGGATGATAACCTGTCAATCAAGTATATATGAGGGGCGGAGCTATGAGACAGTGGGAAGAGCACTTAACTTTATGTGTGACATTGATGGGTTGGTTATTACTCAATCATTTATTCATTGCCAGATTGACCTTTGAAAGTTTAAGGCTTTACAATTTTCTTTCAGTCATTATTTGCTCACATCTTTCCAGGTAAAATATGTAAACATCTTTAAGAAAATAGCTTTTAGTTTGTTAGCACATTTGTCAGATATAACATATTTTTGAATGTCAGAAACATATATGAAATGCATCACAAAGGAGGAAGAAGCTATCTGTTTGGTATATAGAAAAATATGCAGAACACAAACTAGTACTAGATTTTGGTTTTAATTTAGATGAAGTAAAAAGAGTCATATCAACCCTCAAGTTTCTGTGATATTATGGTCTTTAGATTTGGGCTCAAATCCCAATTGAATGTAAATCTATAGTAATTGTTTGCCCATTTTATCAGCCACCAAAGTTAAAAGTAATAGCACATCTCTTCTCAGGCTGCGTTGCAAACTGTGTTGTGTTAGACTTTTGCAGTGACCAGGTGACCATAAGACCCTTTTGGGTTTGGATTTGCTAAAGCGTCTAAGTGAACTAAATAGGCTTGATGGTGTTTGGAGGCAAACAGTGGTTCAGCCAGGTGTTTAGAATCAATTTGGGTGATTTAGGTGATTTATGATGTTTATGTAGATCTGATTATGCAGTATGTAATTTATATGGTATTTATTCCTTTTTCTGATATAAGTTCCAGCCATTGTGAATAATCATATTTAGATGTTTTTGATCTTTTGGTTTAAAAATTCAAACATAAATCATAATCACATTTTCTTTTTACAAGTAATATTGGTGAGAGTTTATTCATAATAGAGATGTATTAGAAGCAAAAGAGATGTGTTAGAGGCTTTTTCTTTCATTGAAAAATTATAGTAAGAAAACAACAGCAAGAAAGAGAATAAATTGAGAAGCTGTGGTATTTAGCTGTGGTATTATGTTCATGTTCATTAAATAATCCGTTCTTGGATATCTGCTTTATTTTCATTTCAATTGTAGCAGTTTTAATTATAGCCTAGTTTTTAAATCTGTTAGGGTGTAGTTTTTTGTAACACATACCAAAGTTTGTTTATTAGGAAAAACTATCTACAATGACACCACAGTAACTACAGTAATGAGTATTTTCTTAATATTTCAAAAGCCATATTATTTACTATGAAGAACTAAATTTTCATAAGGGCAAGTACAAAGTAGAATCAAGGACTTAAAAGTATGTACCTCCATGAATAATGGACCAAGCTTTCAGTTTTCCTTCTCAGTTTTGTTGTAATGATCTTTGATCATAGGGAAAAATCTGGCCTTGCTTGGCCTTCAGATATTCTAAGAGATGACTTGAATCATTGAGTGTCTGATAAAAGAATAACAATATCTGTTAAGGACTAAAGGAAACAATTACCCACAGCACAGTCCCAGTAATGTAGCAAAGTCTAATTCAAGTATTTTATACATAAACAAAATGTTAATTAGGTTAGTTTGCCTTCCCAAAGCAATTAGAAGAAAAACATTTGTATTTTTAATTGTATATTTTTGTATAATATTGTTTATTGAAAAAAAATATTAAAAAAAATAAATAATAATAATAATAATAATAATAATAATATATATATATTCAAATATGTATTTATTTAAAGCGGCACTATGCAATTTTGGCTTTTTGTTCGCTGTTTTCTCGCAGGTTTCTCTATAGAGCTCCCCCTACAGCTTCGGAATAGATATTTGACAACACTTTCGTCAAAACTTGTTGGCGACTCTCCCCCCTCCCATCTCCTCCCTCTGGTCATGTGCATTTGTTTTCAAAGAAGCCGGCGAACACACAGAGCCATGTCCACTGAGGTATGTATGATACACAGAAGGCTAGCATATAAATGTTTAGATAGTGTATGTGTGCAGTGCCGTAAAGCAATTAGTTACATCGCGAGACCTGATATCACGCGATACTTCCTGACGGCCCGCCGGCCCAAAGTTGCAAGGGTGTTTTTTCCGCTCACAGGCGCTGGGGGGTGTGAGAAGACCACCATTCAACCCTGAAAAAAGTCATATAACCATTCCAATGACTCCAAAGCTGTTCAGTTAAGGTAAATTAAGCTAAAAAAAATAGTAAGTATGAGGCTACTATCGGGTGGGATCTCCGCCCAAAAGACCTCATCCACATCTACGTTCCTCCCAGTAAGACTGAGATGGTCAACTCACGATCACGTCTGTCAAGCACTTCTGGACTCCGGGGCTGAAGGTAACTTCATGGATCACACTTTTGCACTTAAACTTCAAGTTCCACTCAGACCCCTCACGCAAAAGATCGCTGTACACACCCTCAACGGACAAGTATTACCCACCATCTCATTAGCCACAGAAAACATCACCCTCGTCACATCAGGCAACCACACCGAAACCATCTCCTTTTATGTCCTGGACTCCCCCCTGACACCCATTGTTCTTGGTCACCCCTGGCTTAACCGTCACAACCCTCGAGTGGACTGGCAACTTAAGACTATCTCAGCTTGGAGCAGTAAATGTCATGAGTCTTGTCTAGTGTCTGCCTGTCCGTCTGTTCCTGTCTCTGTGTTTCAGGAGGAGGCGATGGATTTATCTAACGTGCCCGCAGAGTACCGCGTCCTGAAGGAGGTGTTCAGTAAGTCTCGTGCTGCTTCTCTTCCTCCGCATCGTCCCTATGACTGTGCTATAGATTTACTGCCAGGTAAGTCTCCGCCTAAGGACAAGATTTATTTGCTTTCTGCTCCAGAAAGGGAGGCTATGGAGAAATATATTTCTGATTCTCTAGCAACGGGGTTCATTCGCCATTCCTCTTCTCCAGCGGGGGCAGGGTTCTTTTTTGTGGGGAAGAAGGACGGATCTCTGCGACCTTGTATTGATTACCGGGGCTGAACATAACAGTAAAGAATACTTATCCTTTGCCGTTGATGTCTTCTGCCTTCGAGAGGTTGCAGGGAGCGTCGATCTTCACGAAACTGGACTTACGTAATGCTTATCATTTGGTCCGCATTAGGAAAGGGGATGAATGGAAAACCGCTTTTAACACCCCCAGGGGGCACTTTGAATATTTGGTCATGCCGTTCGGACTGTCCAACTCCCCAGCGGTTTTCCAGGCATTCGTCAACGACGTGCTGTGAGACATGATTGACCAGTTCATATATGTTTACCTGGATGACATATTGATTTTTTCCTCATCTCTCCAGGAACACGTGCAGCACGTCCGACGAGTGCTTCAGAGGTTGCTAGAGGATGGACTTTTTGTCAAGGCGGAGAAATGCGCTTTTCATGCACAGTCTGTTCCTTTCCTAGGGTACATTGTTTCGGCTGAGGGAATGCGTATGGATCCTGAGAAGATTAGGGCTGTGGTAGAGTGGCCAAGTCCAGATTCCCGTAAGGCCCTACAGAGGTTTCTGGGATTCGCCAATTTCTACCGGCGTTTTATTTGCAACTTCAGCCAACTAGCCACGCCTCTGACCGCTTTGACCTCCCCCAGAACCACGTTCAGGTGGTCAGACACAGCCGAGGCTGTGTTTGCCAGACTGAAAGGTTGCTTTGTTTCAGCCCCCATCTTAATTGCCCCTGATCCTTCACGTCAGTTTGTGGTGGAGGTCGACGCGTCAGAGGTGGGGGTAGGTTCAGTTCTATCCCAACGCTCTCCCACAGACGACAGGATGCATCCCTGCACGTTTTTGTCTCATCGTTTATCCCCTGTCGAACGTAATTATGACATTGGTAACAGAGAGTTGTTGGCAGTCAAGTTAGCATTGGAGGAGTGGCGCCACTGGTTAGAAGGGTCGGGGGTACCTTTTATCGTCTGGACTGATCACAAGAATCTGGAATACATTAGAACCGCCAAAAGATTGAACTCCAGGCAGGCTCGGTGGGCACCTTTTTTCGGTCGTTTTGATTTTACTCTCTCGTACCGCCCTGGTTCCAAAAACATCAAACCCGATTCTTTATCGCGCATTTTTGACCGTTCCGAACGCCTGTCTACTCCCGAGTGCATTTTACCCAAGACCCTATTTGTCTCCACACTCACATGGGAGGTCGAATCGAAGGTCAAGACGGCCTTTGCCCACCGAACTGTTTATTTGTGCCGGAGGGATTACGGTCTGACGTCATTCAGTGGGGTCATTGTTCCAATGTGGCTTGTCATCCAGGAGTTAATCGTACTAAGTTTTTAGTTAAGCAACGATTCTGGTGGCCACTTATGGCTCGTGATGTTCACAGTTTTGTTTTGGCTTGCTCAGTTTGTGCCACTGGTAAGACGTCTAATCGTTCCCCAGATGGGTTACTTCAACCGCTGCCTGTCCCTTCGAGACCCTGGTCCCACATAGTGCTAGATTTTGTTACCGCCCTCCCACCCTCTCAGGGTTACACAGTAGTTTTGACCATGGTGGACCGGTTCTCGAAGGCGGCTCATTTCATTCCCTTGCCCAAATTACCCTCAGCCAAGGAGACAGCGTTGACCGTCGTTAACCACGTCTTTCGCTTACATGGCCTCCCGACGGACGTGGTTTCCGACAGAGGACCCCAATTTGTGTCCAAATTTTGGCGAGAATTCTGTAAGTTATTGGGAGCGACAGTCAGTCTATCCTCAGGGTTTCACCCCCAGAGCAATGGCCAAACTGGGAGAGCCAACCAAGATTTGGAGAGAACGTTGCGATGTTTGGTTTACAAGAATCCTTCCTCGTGGAGCCAACAATTATCTATGGTGGAGTACGCCCACAACACGTTACCAGTATCATCCACGGGCCTATCTCCGTTTGAATGTAGTGTAGGATACCAGCCACCAATTTTTCCCAGTCTGGAATCTGAAGTCGCGGTTCCCTCCGCTCACGCCTTCACCCGTGAGACTCTACTCCAAGTGGGGGCGCGCACCAAGGCTAAAGCCGATCGCCACCGGTCTAAGCCTCCCGTATACGTCGCTGGTCAAAAAGTGTGGCTTTCAACAAAGAACATTCCTCTCCGCTCCGTTTCTAATAAACTTGCTCCCAAATTTATTGGCCCATTTACTGTCACCATTAGTCCGGTGGCAATCCGCCTCAATCTTCCTCCGGCGTACAGGAGAATTCATCCGGTGTTCCATGTATCTAAAGTAAAACCCGTGTTTCGTTCTCGCATAAATCCGCCAGTCCCGGTTCCCCCAACAACGGTATGTCGCATCTGCTACATGACAATAGGGTACACCAGCGGGAATCCTTCAAACATGTCAACTCATTTATGCCGACATCACCCCAGTGTGTCAGTATCTGGAACAAGACGAAAAAAAGGAGAAACATACACGCCACAAACTATTCCCGCAGCATTTAGACAGACATTTCCAACTAATTCAAACAGAGCAAAAGACATCACCACGGCGATTGGTACATTTATAGCCGCGGATATGAGACCTTACTCTGTAGTGGAAAAAGCAGGTTTTAAGAACATGCTTAATGTAACTGAGCCCTGTTACAATATTCCTTCACGAGCCCATTTCAGCCAGACCGTAATTCCTGCTTTGTACCAAAAAACAAAAGCAGTTGCTCTGACAACAGACGGCTGGACGTCAAGGGCTACACAAAGCTACCTGACTGTAACGGCACATTACATTACCGCTGAATGGGAGCTGAAAAGCCACGTTCTTCAGACACGCCCCCTTGAGAGTCACACAAGTGAGGATTTGGCCAAAGGGATGACAGAAGCAGTGGAAGTGTGGAAGTTGGAGAGAGCTAATGTAACTATTCTGTAACTACTGACAATGCCAGGAATATAGTTAATGCTGTTGTTGGAGCTGCTGGACTTGGGCCACAAATAGGGTGCTTTGCCCATGTCATTAATCTAGCATCTCAGAAAGCAATGGCAGTGCATCAGATCTCTCACCTCCTAGCAAAGATCAGAAAGATTGTGACCTTTTTTCACAGAAGCACAACAGCGGCCCATGTGTTGAAGACAAAACAAGAGTTGCTGTAGCTTCCTGTTCACAAACTCATCCAAGATATACCAACTAGATGGAATTCAAGCTATAATATTGTAGTGAAGTGCCGCTGTTTGGGTTGCGTCTTCTCTGCGTGTGTCGACTCCGCCCTAGAGGCCCGCAGGTAATCAGCGTCTCATTCCCACGAGTATATTAAGGTGGCTGTTTTGCCACCGGACATGGCGTCAATGCGCGACCGCCCCTCTAGCGCGTCATTATTTTGCTATCGGTCTGGTGTTCTGGCTGGAGGTGAGTGTGACGGCCGTCTGTGATTGTTGCTCAAATCTACCGGGCTTTAAATGGTTAAGTGTTACTCTTCTCAGGTGCTGGGCTGTGTGTGGATAAGCATGCGTTGTGCTGAGTGTTTGCAGCCAGTGGCAATATGCGCCGTTTGTCGGATACCAACGCATGTTATATGTTGCACTAAGCGTCGCTGGTGTATTGCTGCTTGGCTTCCTGGTAGGTCTCTTTTCATCTTTTGTAGCCGTATTTAAGTAATGTATAGTGATGGGGTTGATGCGTGTATTCCAGCTCGCCTTTGTGAACTTTGTTCATCTGTTGCTGCCGGACGAATGACGCGGTCTCCGCATGTTTGGTATGTGCGATTTTAGTGTATAACAAAGATTTGAGTTAATGCTATGTATTATTTTTAGCTTATATTCGGGCTTTTGCAGGTAAATTAATTTGCCTGTAAAGGGCACTTGAAGACTGCTGCTCAGATTGGGACTTCGCTGCTGTTTTGTTCCTATTATTCTAAATTGTTTTTGTTTTCTATTGTTTTGTTTCATCCACATGCTGGAGTGCAGTTGCTCACATGTGAGCACGCTTCAGCATTGTTGATGTTTGTATTTGTTTGCTTATTTGTTTGAGTTATTTTGCTTTATTATTGTGTGATTTATTTAATTCATTATTTTCCTGTATTTTGCTTGTTTTTGATTTCTTTATTTTTTTGGGTGCTGTCCTTGTATTTGTTTTGTGTTGTGAATAATATTTTCTTTTGTACTAATTGGCACTGCGAGTGACACTCGACCTGTCAAAAGAAAGAGGGGTTGTGAGTGGTAACCGGCCTGTAAAGTTTGGACCGGTTGGTGACACTGGTCTATTCACCATTACTGAACCCGATGAGTGCAGGTTTGAGTGAATCGTCCTTTTCTTTTTGTTATAATGGTTTTGTTTGTTTTGTATATTGTGTCTTGTAAACTGGGTACCCATATGTAAGAACCAGTATTTTCTTTTTTTGTAATTTGCATTTCTTGTGTTTCAGGCACTGTGAGTCCGGAGCAGGAGGGCTAGTTGCTCTATTTGGTGGTGGGTCCTGATGATGCACAGTGTGTGTGGTCTACAACCCATAGTGATTGATCTTGGTTGACTTGAGTGTGTGTGTGCCGTGTAGTGCACGTGTGGGTGCTCCTTGACCATCGCTGACGTTGGTGAAGTCTGGCACTAGCTCGTCCTGCTTCTGGCCATCACGAGTCCTGGTAATTCTTTATTATCATTGTGTGGTGACTATGATTAACTACTGCCTTGCCCTTCAGTATTTTATCTTTGTCCAATAAAGAATATTTTTGTACTTTTTCATATCCACGCCTCAGAGTCTTTGTGTAAGGGAAAAACCGAACCTGTGTGTCCTCATTGGGATACTTCCCTGGCTTAGTGACCAGGGTGGCGTAGTCGATTCTTTTCCTTCTTTGCTTTTTCTCGTTCTTGCTTTGTCTCCATCTTTTCTAAGTTCTTTCTGTAATTAAATCTACTGCTCTTCGCCACAATATATTGAACAGCAGGCTGCAGTGTATTCTGCAATGACAGACAAAACTGTGAAGAAAAATGTTAAAGACATTATGACTTTGTCTGAAAACGACTTGAGACTGGCTGAGAATGTCAGTTTTGAAACCCTTGAAAACTGTGACAACACTTATGTGCACCGAGTCCTCTCCATCTGCGTCCATGGTCCTTCCTATGAAAATGATGATCCTGAAATCCATGGTACTGTCTGATGATGACAGCCCAGCAGTGAGGGATGTCAAAACAGCCATCAAAAATGACCTGCAGCAACGATACACAGCACCTGATCTTCAAGATTACCTACACAAGAGCACAGCTTTGGATCCACGTTTTAAGTCACTGCAACACTTGGATGCTACCACTCGCCTGAGAGTCTATGAAGCTCTAATCACAGAGATTGTGAGTATTGAACTACTGGTACTATTTATATTTTGCTGCTTACTATATTTTTGATTAATTATTGGCATATCTTTATGGGATTTTTTTAATAACATTTTCATATCAATACTTTGACACTGAATACATCCAGATGTTGTGTTCATTATAATCTGTTCTGTAATGTTGTATCCCATGTCCCTGTGTATAACAGTTGCAATTGTGTGTGTGTGATTTATACTAACCTTTTGTAGTGAATCCCATGCTATGGGTTATATGATGAGCATGTATCTAAGATTATTGTTGTTTATATTTCTCAAGGAGCAAGCTACAGGCACCACAGAGCCAGCAACCTCCATGGAGACTCAGACAGTGGACTTGGAGCCCTTAACATCACCTCCACGAGAAAAGAAATAAGCCATGACTGAACTTTTTGGAGGAATGTTCATGACCCATCATCATGAGCCAAGCCCCAAATCTGTGGCCAAAATGGCAGAGGAGGAGATGAAATTGTTCACGGCAGTGGACTCTATTCCCCTGGATGCAGATCCACTGAAATGGTGGAAAACCCATGAGCACTTATACCCTCATTTTGCCATGTTGGCACAGCGTTACTTGGCTGTGCCTGGAACCTCTGTCCCTAGCGAGAGGGTGTTTTCCACTGCTGGGGACATTGTCACATCAAGCAGATCTGTGCTGTCCACAGAAAATGTGGACACTCTCATCTTTCTGAAAAAAAAAACTTAACAATTGAATATAAAGAGTTATAGAGTTCCATATAAAAACAAAATTGTTATTTTCTTTGTATTTGTTCATAACTACTACAATATTACATTTTCATTTTTTTATAAGGAGCTGTTTTTGTTTTATACAGGTATGCTGCTAAGAAAACACCATAGAAGATGGGTAAAGTATAGCTCCATCATTGTTCAATGTAAAAAAAATCATACTTTGTTAATTTTAATGAATAAAACATTTTTAAAAAATCAAGGAAATTTATCTGGCAATTTTTTCTTTTTGCTGCATCTAAAACGTACCGAACCGTACCGAACTGAACAGTGACACCAGTGTATCGTATCGAACCCGAACCGTGAATTTTGTGAACCGTTACACCCCTAATATATATATGTATATGTGATTGGCTACATTGCTCAACAATGCAAAACACATTGTAAATAGAAACCTTTGACAGTCTTTAAAGCACACACAAAAGCATACTGGAGCGTTTGCCAAATATGTTTTGATGGGGCCACCTGATTCCCCATTGGTCCTAAGCGGCCGCTTATCTCGCTTATTGGTTAAGTCCGCCCCTGGCTGCACTGCAGCTTATAAACCGGGAATAGAGTAATGGAGATAGTGAAGTATTGTCTTGTTTCTCGGTAAAACGTAAATTGTTTTGATATAATTCCATTAGTAACGACTGTACCCCTAGGCGAGTGCTAAAAAGCATTGATCCACTGTTTAAATGACACCCCAAAGCCAAACTTTCTATATCTCACAAACAGAAGAGTCCAGTTTACTCCTTAAAAAGCTTTTTCTGTGTCTAAATCTATGAAAATTGTGTTTATTGATTTTAGAAATATGTAGTGAAATATATACTGTGTTAGGACATGAGGCTGTATTTAAAAACGATATCTGTTTTATGATAAGTGTTATTATGATCTGAATGTGTGACATTTCTGAAGATGTTTTTATTGTCAGTTTATTTGTTGAATCCTTAAATGGGTCCTATTATGATTTTTCACTTTTTCAATTTTAGTTAGTGTGTAATGTTGCTGTTTGAGCATAAAAAAAGATCTGCAAGGTTACAAAGCTCAAAGTCCACTTCAAAGGGAGATATTTTATTTAACATAATTCACTTTCCAAGAACTACAACGAACGACTCGTTACAACGCTTTTTTTTTTTTTTTTCAGGCTTTGTGAAGTCATAATGTTACTAATTTAAATAATCCCCATCCATGGATACACAAAAAAACGAGGACGAGACCTGGATGAGCTACATTAGAGAAGACAGTGTTGCCGTTATGTCAAAGAGACTCTGTTTTTTCCACCCCATTTCCAAAATAATTTGTTAGACCTTCCTAAAGCTGATGAACTTAGAGTGGTTACATGTATTTTAAACACTGTTCCTGAACATTAAAACCCCAACGTTTATCTGTGTGCTGCTCATTTTACAGAGAACAACTTCCAGTACCACAATGCAGGCTACGCATAAAAGCTTCTCCTGAAATGGAGCAGTTCCCACTTTGTCAGGACAATCTGTTGTTTGTGGATCACAACTTGTAAGTATGTCTTATTATTTCTAGTTGCGTATTCTAATAACAGTTCCAATTATATGTTGTATGCTGTTGTCACGATGTAAACAAAGGGAAAAACTTTGCCTCCGCTCGGCTGCTAGCCAACATTAGTGCAGATAGAGTCTTTACTGTAGCTTTTGTAAGCTTTCGCTTTTGTAAGGCTGTTCACCGCCCCTTAGGAAAATTAACCTTGGTTTTGTGATCGATTACTGTTTGTATTACCATAGTTTTCCAACAAATATCATGATTAAATGGTGCATAACTTTGTATCTAAAATGTTTAAGAAAAAAAACAAAACAAAAAAACATACCACTCTGAAGCGTCCTGGGAAATCCGCGCTTGCAAAGTCCGTGCATGACTTGTTTGTTAACATTCTTAAGTCTGAATCAGGCTTGAATTGGTTTGAAAATTGACGCCATCCTAAATATTTACATCGGAGTACTAGAGTTTGCTGGTAAGGGGCGGGACATTTCCCGAACACGTGCTAAGCAGTGCCAATCACAACACATTGGGCCAGCTAGCCAATCACAGCACATTTTGTATTTCGGAAGGAGGGGCTTCTAAACGGCGTGTTCGGGCCAGACGGGGAAGAGTGCTGTAATAATGTAAAATATATGAAAAAGAATGTGTTTTTTGAAGAATAAAGCATGAAAGCATATTCTAGTACACCCCAAAAACAAAATCAAGACTTCATAAAAGGACTTCGACCCCTTTAATTGTTGATTAATGATTGATTTTAATTTGTTTGTTTTCAACTGATTTGATTCTATGATTTGTGTATTGGTCACCAACATTGTATTCTTTAGCCAATGTTTTTTGTGTTGCACTTTTTGGTGGAATCAAATGCTTATTAGCTGTCTCTGCATATTAAGATGGGATAGGAGAACGTATTTTAACATCAAGAAAATGACTCATTACGTTTAAGGCTATTTTCTCACTCGGTTTTAATCACTTGGTCCGGACCCAAGTTTGATTCCACCCCCTCCGCCCCCTATATTATTTAGTTCTGAACTGCATGACATTTGCAGTACTGTACATCAAAAAAGTTGCACACTTCAGCTTTAAGAATTCAGACATCTCCAAAACCAAATAGTATTAAATGATATTAAAATCTCTTAAATCTATATTGTTATGAGGCAAAGGGCATATGGAACAAAAATGTTTGGATAACTTCAAGCCTGCCAGCCCTTGGCCAGCAGCATGGATATTCTGCTAAACAACATATTTTGTGTTCCACAGTTGAAAGTCTTGGAACATTATGAGGGTGAAAAAATGATGACAGAAATGTAATGTAAATGTAATTATTTTGTGAACTGTACCTTTAAAGCAGTGGTTCTCATATTTGTTTTGGTCATGCCTTCCTTTGTCACAATAAAAAGAAAAAAAATCCTTTTGGTTTTGTCGCTTTCTGTTGAACCCCAAAAACAGCTTTATTGAGAAGAAGAATAACATCACAATGAACTTCCCAAACCTTTGAAAAAAGAAATCATCCATGGAATACAAAAGCAGATGGATGAGAAGATTGTAACTGTCAAGCTCCAGAAAGCACATAAAAGTTTAATAAACGGAATCAACTCATGCTATCTTCGGAAGTAATTTAATCGATTTGAATGAGAGAAAGACTGTAATTTAAAGTTGGCATGAAACAAAAGTTGCGATAGTCTTTTCTTCCCTACCCTTACCCTTCTGCGTATCTGAATTTATGTGTAGGCTAGTCCACTATGGAGCTATTCTTGTGCCAATAAAAATGAACGTAGCTTTTCAAGAAACTAATGAAAATATAAATTGAAACTAAATAAATTATCTCTAAAACTGAAAAAGAATAAATCGCAGGCAAATTTTTTGACTTCGTTTTTAATACACTGCATGTTTTGCTAACTGTTTCTCATATTTCAATCGTCATCTGAACCTACAAATGCGCTTCCAGAGTTTTCATTTACGCTTCTGAAGTTTTCGTTTACGCTCCCAGAGTTTTCGTTCGCCGTTCTGACACATTTCTCTCGTGGGGGCGGGGCTAGTAGCAGTGTGTTCTCATTGGTTACTGAGCTTTTGATTGATCGCTTGGTGACCTGGAAGTGAAGACGTCAGTGTTTATGTGTGGATGTGAGCGTCTGTAATCGCAGCTTTCTATTTCATTTTAGTGATATTAAGTTATGTTTGTTTTTTTAATTTTATCTGTATTTACCTGCTGCTACTACTTAGTTGGCAGAAGCTTTTTAGGAGCACAAGAGATCTATTCAGTCTATTCAGGTGTAATTGCACATTAAAGTACTGTATATAATACTTAAAATATTGTAGTGTCCAATGTTTTCGGAGAATATTTGTTTATTCCTGATGATTATTTTGCATGTTAGGCTCTGATTAGGTTCAGCTGTTACAATTTAAAGAGAATACTAGCAAACGTGTGTGATATATTCAGCCGTCAAGAAAGTCAAACTTCAACCAAGTAATCAAGGTTGGCAGCCATGGCCATCACACTACTCATCGTTAGCATGATATAGCCTACGTTTACACCATCAAAATTAATGATCACTTAAATAAGAGGAATTTAAACAAAATGAAAATTACAGTCGTGGCCTGCTGTCAGATACAGACCTCAAAGGGCATTTCATTACATGTCACACAAAGAATGTTCTTGTTGCCATTTTTTTAAAATTGATAATTGTATTTAGTTATTTCATTTAATTAACACTATCTGCTAACATTTAAAATTGTAAATATATTTTAACAATCATCAACCGTTTCAATCGTGACTTATACAACCAGTTAAATTAATGTAATTGAAAATATGAATTCAAATAAATTTACATTCTTTATTGTCACTAAAGCATATATACACAAGTATCAGAGTGAAGGTCTTGGATGCAATTATGTTGTGACCGGAAAGACCAGAATCCACAAAACATTAACTGCATAATAACATGTAATGCACAGTATTCTCATGATATACATTACTATACAAAATGCACAATTACAAATACAGAATACATTTTAAAAATTCATATACATTTTAAATGTTGCAATGCTTCTTTGAGCAGTTCCTGTTGCAGTACAAGTAACAAAGCAGTGACTGGACACAAGCAGTCAGGGGCGTAGTTTGTGTGGGGGGGGGGATAGTCCACCCAAAACATGAGCATTCTCTCATCATTTACTCTCCTTCATGCCATCCCAGATGTATATGACTTTCTTCTTGACATAAACATAGACAAAGATATTTAAGGAAATAATCTATCTCTGTGAGTCCATAATACAAGTGGATTGTAACCCATGTACGTAAGATTTTTAATAGTTAAAACAGTCATATTATTAGTATTTCTTTTATCTAGCCTATTGTTTTACTTCAGAAGGCATTGACTCATCCACTGAGGTCGCATGGATTACCGTCACGCTCACTGTGTGTGTTTTTTAAAGCGTCTTTAGGACTCGCAGAGATGGATTACTTTCCTTACAATCTTAATTCGTGTTTATCTGTAGAAAGAAAGTAAAATGCATCTGGGACAGCATGAGGGTGAGCAAAATAAGAGAGAATTGTATTTTTGGGTGAACTATCCCCTCAACATTTATATGCTATTGGTATGCTAATCCAAGATCAGCATAGATTAATAAGAATAAAGTGAAACCTCTTGTGTACTTGTGAACTGTGTTTGTTTTAATCTAGAGGAAATTGAAATATTTGCTAGTTTATATTAAAATAAATCAGGTGTCTGAAGATCAAGATCCCAGTCATTCAAAGGTGATGTGTCTGAACAGAGTAAGATTATTGTCTGAAAGGGACAGTGGATCTCTGGTACTATCACTCCATCCTCTGTGTCAGCATCAGAATTTTGTTTATGGAAATGTTGCTCCACTCCCTGGAAAATGAGAGAGGAAATGTATTATAATCTAACAATACAAACTGCTTTGAACTCCCCATACAGTAACACGTTGCAGACTTAAAATATTTATTATATTTATATTTAAGGGATTTTACAGTACTAAATATTTACCTCGGAGTCAAGCAGCATATATCATCTGTAATACTGTTGTGTAACCAGTAGATGGCTGTATTGCCCTATATATAAACATATGGATGTGTATTCCCTAGTTGCTGGATGTTTTCAGTCATAATTACTTGCATGTATTAAGTTTTTAATTTGGACATATATTTATTATTAAAGACTATTAAAGATTTAACATTTGTCAAAGAAATGTTCATTTGAAGTGCACTTTTTTCATTATTATTAGTCAAATATGGACACAGAAAAAGCAATTTGTTACTCATACTAGATACATATAATAGCTTTATCAGTCATCTTTATCACACAAAAGTAATCAGAATAAATATTGCAACCAGGGCGATACTTCAAAATAATTGAGTGTTTACATATTACGAACAGAGACGTGGTCTGTGGTCAAGTCGTGTCTCTCCTCTTTCAAAAACTTTGCATCGCAAATTAATCAGCAATTGAGAAATTCAGGTTTAAATAGCTTTATTGGCATGGTAAAAAAGGCTTTACATTGCCAAAGTTGAATCAGGCAGTGATTGACAGCGCTCTCGTCCTATGGCATCAGTCATTGACTGATACAGTACAGATAGGCTACTGTACAGTACTCTAGCTCAATGTTGTTTGGGGTGGCTGTGGGGAAATATGATCTAATCGAAGACTGTAACCGAATGTAGATAAACAAGTCATGTAATGATTGGGCTAACAGTTAAATCAAGACAACACAGCTCAGCTGTATAATGTTATGGGCTCTCATTGAGCTCTAAAATGCCTCTCCACCTGAAAAAAGCCAGTACTGTATTATAAATAGTATTAGTATAGTATTAAAAACAAAACAAAAATCAGACTTACCACGAGTAGGCTCCAGTATCCTCCTGATATAGCGACGATGACTAATGAAAAATATCATTCGTCTGTACTATTCCTTCTATAAGAGATCATCTCAACAATATAGTGTAGCAGCAAATAAATACAGATATAAACTTAACATCACTAAAATGAAATAGAAAGCTGCGATTACAGACACTCACATCCACACATAAACACTGACGTCTTCACTTCCAGGTCACCAAGCGATCAATCAAAAGCTCAGTAACCAATGAGAACACACTGCTACTAGCCCCGCCCCCACGAGAAAAATGTGTCAGAACGGCGAACGAAAACTCTGGGAACGTAAACGAAAACTTCAGAAGCGTAAATGAAAACTCTGGAAGCGCATTTGTAAGTTCAGATCAGCGATTGAAATATGAGAAATAGTTAGCAAAACATGCAGTGTATTAAAAACGAAGTCAAAAAATTTGCCTGCGATTTATTCTTTTTCAGTTTTAGAGATAATTTATTTAGTTTCAATTTATATTTTCATTAGTTTCTTGAAAAGCTACGTTCATTTTTATTGGCACAAGAATATCTCCATAGTCCACTGGTAGTGTATAGGAATTTACTCTAATTCTACTTTTCCCCACCATTGACTGAATTTTCCAGCTATCCATGTTTTCACTGTTATATGGTAGGGGGCGCTATATGACACATCTTCTAGTACAGAATCTCCGGATAAAAACACAGGAGAAGAAGAAGCTGAAACAGAAGATTGCTCACTCAAATGTAAAATAAACATTGAATCAAAATCAAACAATAAACAAAATCAAACGTGATCATCAAACATTAAACAGCGTGTAAATCAAAACTGCTTAATATTACCAAATTAAATGAAGTGTAACCATGAAGAGAAAACGACTGTGAAGCTTTGGAGGTGTTGGACTCGATCTACTCCATCTGTGTTTAGATAATCGTTCTGAATCTGGTCAAGGCGTAGTCTTTGACAAAAATGTGATTTTCTCAACTTTTTTGTTTAAAATGTTGCCTTGCTTTATGAAACTTACCGACATTCAAGTGTTAATTAAAAAAGGATGCATAAAGCTAATAAAATGTTTTTAAAATTAAAGTACAGTTAAAGGTATTTTTTCAAGTATAAAAAATATCTACATTTGAACATAGTAGTATACTGCAAGTGCAAAAATAATATATAAATAGTAAACTATAAGTATAATATTATGTTCACTTAAAGAATACTTACAAGTATACTTGCAGTAAAACTACTAAACTAGTAGTTTACTGAGAGTACACTTCAATGTGTACTTTCATAAACTAAAAAATGTACTTGTATTAAAATAGTAAACTAAGTAGTTTACTACTCTTACACTTATAGTACACTTAAATGTATACTTTTATATACTAAAAGTGGGCCAATTTAGTCCCAAGCAGTATTGAAATAGTACACTTACAAGTTTACTACAAGTACACAATGATATTAGTATACTTACTACATAAAGTATACTTAAAAATATACTTGAACATTACTTAAGTATACTTCATAAAATTAACTTGAAGTAAACTTCTTTTTCGTAAGGGTATTGTGACGCAGATCCAAGTGAAACGTAGCCTGGCAAGCCAGACCTACATCAAGATGTTGGGTCTGGCAACTCACAATAGACACGGCTCAATCCGAGGGGCGGGATAAACGGCTGTCTTTCAAATTCCCTCTGCACGCAATAGGACAGCGCTTCAACCAACCAGAGCATTTTCCCAACAGCAGAGCTAGTTGATAGATTCAACTTTTGCCATATCTGGCCGGCAAAACTACGAACACATCTTCCTTTTTTTAAGAATGACTTAAGTGCCGTTCTTTGCTCTTTTCTCAAAGAAAAACTTAACTCCAAGTCCTCCAGAGTCGCGGCCAAAGCCGATTTGAAAGACTGTTCGCCGGCAACAGCCGCCATTCTTTGTTTTCAAGTAGCAGGGAACCGTCGCAACTCTGTCATCATTATGTTAAGCCCGCCCCGGCTACTCTATACATGACGTGATTGGCCTGACCCAATTTAGCTTTTTGCAGCTCGAAAGTCAATGGAGAGTTGCTAGACTACCCTGGCTGCAAAATACATTTTGCTGCCGCTAGGGTGCGTCTAGATTTCTAGGCTAAGTGAAACGGCTTTTTTGAACAATTACAAATGTAGGGCGGGACTTGATTTTGTCCAAGGGAAATTAATTGGATGCTTGAATGGTTGTGGTTTGCTATTGGTCGATCTCATGCAAGTGATAGGATGTCCCACCCTCGTGCCAGTAAACACGTCATCAAAGATAAGAAGATATGTCACTGCAAAAGGGAGGGGAATTTTGAAAAATTCTCTCACACACCACACAGTTTGAGAACCACTGCTTTAAGGGATCAGGGTAAAGATGGTACCTCAATAGACCTTCTCTGCGGCTGTGTATTAGTGTGGAAATGTGTTGAGCTGAGCTGAATATCCAGAGGATTTGTTTGTAAAAGCATAGAATACATTATAGGGCCTAAAAATCTTATAAGATCAAGATCCACTTTAAGTGTTTTAAACCCATTTATTCCTCCATGCCTGAAACACCTTATTGTGTCAGTCAGTTGCTTGCACGCTTAAAAAAAAAAAAGCATATTGAACACGGCAGGTATTAACAGCTGGAGGTAGAATGACAAGGTAGTATTTTTGGGGCGGGAAGCACATTGACAAAAATAGAGGCCCTTCAATTATCCATCTTGCTGCACTTGATGTCAACAAATCCTATTCTGTGATAACTCACAAAATGGAAGGGGTGTGTACAGGTGTCGAGTTGACAGACTGAACATGTGCGATCAAAACACAGCCTTTCTTTTTGAAAAGCTGCTCTTGCACTCAGTGATTTCGGTTGCAGGGGTCTTTAACTACTGTTAACTTCAACATGTTGTCCTAAAAATGTGGCACTTGTGCAAGGTGTCCTTCTGATGCATTTGTACAACAATTAAAAAATAACCACAATAATGTAATATTATTCAGTCACTATTATATGAAATGTATTATTCAACATTTAATGCAATTGTTTTTGATTGCTTTTTTTTTTAAAATCTATTTTTATACTTTAAAAATGTAACTGGTAGTTCTGAATTGGATTGTTTATCCTAATAGAAAGCAGATTGCCTCATCCGACAGGAAAATAGCTTGATTTGCAGACAAATTGTGGTACTTCAATAAACAATCATATTCTCTATCATCCGCGTTACTGTCGTCATTACCATAATTGCCGTCATTTCAAACTCATTTGCACTAACACCAAGTGTTTTCTGCTCTTCCCATAAGGTTGCAATTCCCACAATAGTAATTTAAAGAAAATTTCCTCTCATTTGTGACATTGTTCCAAAAAAACAAAAACTCAGTCTGAGTCTGTGTTCTGCTTCCATTATTGTCCATATGACAAATAAAAAGAACATAGTTCAATTTGCTTGAATATTTCACAAAAGAAAGGTTTGTATATGCTACTCAGCTCAACTTTACATACTACATTTAAATTTAAGAAATGTTTGAATATGCTAATTTGATACCTCCAGTTTAGTGTTCCACCTCTGATGTTTGGCACATCATTAACTCTTCACTTCGTTCACTTCACATTACGTTTTAATTGGAGCAATAATTATTGTGAATTACAGTAATTAAGCCCCCTCACTGTCTCGTATTTGTTATGTGGTCGGTGGGGGCAGTGTGTCCAATTTTCTGTCTTGATGTTTGCTCAGGTGAGTCAATGAAGATAATAGCAATAATTAATGTGTCCACAGAGTCTCTAGTTGACCTTTGGTGGGGGGTTCTGGCCCCAAAGTGTGTCAAACCAATTTCAGATTAAGGTATGAAAAATTGAGATGGGGCAATTATTGAAATTCCTTTGACCATGCAGGTTTCTTTCTCAAATTCAACAGCAGTATACAAATGCAAGCTGTAGTTTACCCTAGCTAAGTCATTTTTATATTGTACTCTACTGTTCAAAAGTACCTTACAGGCTGCATTGTTTTTCAGAAAACTTTTGTTTTTCAGTAAATATTACTGTGAAGTATTATCACAAATAAAATAAAATAATTATATCTAAAATATGTTTTTTTCCCCTGCAAAGCTGAATTTTCAGCATGATTACTCCAGTCTTCAGTGTCACATGATCCTTCAGAATCATTCTAATATGCTGATTTGATGCACAAGGAACATTTCTTATTATTATCATTGATGAAATTTATTTATTTTAGGATTCTTTGATAAGGACACACACACATAGCCACTTGTGATTATTGCATCATTTAATGCATTTAAAAAAGTATTTATTTCCTTAAAAATATATATTAATCTGACTGACCCCAAACTTTTGAACTGTTGTGTATGAGGTAAACTGTAGTTCCTATCTTCATTGTCATTTGTTTCCTTCCTCTTCTCATTCTCTGACTTCCTGTTTGTCCTTCTCAGGGCAATACAGAATGTGTTGATCATTTTACAGGGTCACCACACACTGTGTACCATGGCCTAATTACTCAGCTGTGGCTCAAAGACAGGGAACATTGTGATGTGCAAGCCAAACAGAGGAGCTCTAAAGTAGGCCAGTCCTATTTCTATGTTTGGGAAATCAAGCACAGGGTATTGTTTTGAGTGCTGTTTGCTATTGCTCATACCTTGAACAAACTCCTGACCCCCAGTTGTTTGTGCTACAGATATGAATAAGACCTCAAATCATTTATTTTCTTTTGTGTTCAAATTTGGGATTGTACATTACACTGGCACAGCATAAAACTGATGTAAAAAAAATAAAGAGTCATGTCTAGACATCAGAACATCATGAATACATCATGGAGTGGACTCCCAAGTTGACTTTGGCCAACCCCAATTAGCACTCATTTCCTTCAGAAAAGGTAAAAATCTAATTGTTTTCTGTTGAAATGGCTGCACTAGCTGGTAGCTGTTGGTCATAATGTGATATAAATGCATTATTGCCATCTTTTTTACGCATTTGTGTCTGATTAATTGTGTCCTGCTTCTCTTGCAGTCTCACATTGTCAAAGAAGAAAAGGTGTTTATACAGGTGTGGGCATTGAGGGTGATGGGGCTGTTAACATTTTAGCTTACTGTGCGATATTTCAGCCTATTAGTACTTCCTCTGCAGGATTTTATCCTTCATTCTCTCCATTTTGCTCTTGCTCTTCAAATTTTGAGTAAATTAGTATACCTCTGAGATATTATGCTTGCAAAATGGGACAGTTTTAGGCCATAGCAAACTGCTCCTGGTGAAAAATAAAACTGAGACAAAGCTGATTTACTTTAGCCCATTATAGGGAGATTGACATCTGCCCCATGCTATACATTATTTGCGGACTAAGAACTAATTTTCTAAGAGGACTTTTTTTTTCTTTTTTTTTCTAAAATAGCATTATGTTTTTTTATTTCTTTTTTATCTAGACATCTGCATGTGAAAATCATGCATGTTAAAACAACATTTCAATTACCTGAGAAATCCTGCCTCTAATTCCCATGATGCCTTATTATTATTTTTGAGGTATGTTTAGATGGTTCGCCATCCTGCTAGCTTCTGGAAAATCCTCTGGAAAATGTCTTGTGACCCCATTGAAGAGGAGCAGGTTTGTTTGACCCAGAGACTGGGAAGAAAGCAGACCCAATGCTAAAACATTGAATCAAAGAGAATTTAAAAAAATCCCTGTCATGCTTGATATTTTGGAGTGCTTTTGATGTTCTGGGTCAGCCTTGGAGAAACCTCAGCAAAAGATCTGGAACACTGTAGTGCCAGCCAAGCAATCAGGGTATTTTTCCAGCTTCTTGCAAAGTACTATCAAATTTCACTTTCAAAGCGAGGAAATAATGAACAAGGTGGTAATTCCAGGCACCAGTCAAAAATTATGGATATAATGACAGAGAAAGATAGAGTGAAAGGAGGTTGATAAACAATTTAAGCAAGCCTTTGCGCATAGCGATACGAAGACAAGGCAAAGCCCAGATGAAATTCACACTGAGTTCTTCAGTCCTCTTTTTTTTAACACATAAAATGTTTGCAGCTCATGATTCCCTTGTACTACAGGCACGACTATGGTCTATATAAGTAAACAACTGAAAGTTTTATTCAATTAATTCAAGTCATAAAGGAAAAAAAAAAACTACACTGCCGTTCAAAAGTTTGAGGTCAGTACTTGTTTTTTTTTGTTGTTTTTTTTTTAAAGGAAATTATACTTTTTTTCAGCAATGATGATATTATGATCAAATGTGACAGTAAAATGCATTTATGTTACAAAGAATTTCTATTTCAAATCCTGTCATTTCTGAATCCAGAAAAAAAAAAGACTGTAATGAAGCTGAAAATTCAGCTTTGCAATCACAGGATTTAAAAAAAAAGAAAAAGAAAAAAACATTAAAAAACATTTATTTTCTTTTTTTTTTAAATATATATATATAGAGAGAGCCATAGGAATTGTATGTATGCTAGCTACGTGTAACTGGCCCTTTAGTTTTGAGTATGAGAAATGAGGCATATGCTTTTCTCTCGGCGGACTAAATCTGCCTGTGCCGCTGGTGCTAAATGCTTGTTTTTTACTCCTACAATGAATGCAAGACTGTAAATACCCTTCTTAAATCAAATAAAGAAATCGTTTTGTAGATAAAAAAATAAAAAAAAAGTTTATGTTTAGACATGAATACCCATATATAATTCTGCCGGAAATGCAGCTGCTCGCATACTTCGTATGTAAATAAGATGAATACATTGTTTGCATTTTAAATCACGAGAATGTTCACATTGCCAGCACGACTCATCTCAACTCAATTTAGCAAGACACACAGTGTCTACGTCTGCTAGCGTTCTTTTGCTGTTGATATTTGCTAACATTATAATCTAAATGTGTCATACATGCTGCAGCTGCTGTTCAAAAATACCAGAAATTGCTGTAGTTCCATTTGATATGCAGATACAAAAGTGAAAGACTATTTTACTTCAGTTCAGCAAAGCTTTGTCTCTGTATCCTCTGGCAACTAAATTGTCTGCTTGCTGCTGCATAAATGCAAAATTGCATATTTGCTAGCTGCTAATTTAACATGGCACAATAATTAAACCTCATTTATGGTTACTTAATAAGGAATTGATAAAGCAGACCACGCAAAAACGCATAGTGATATAGCATAAGAAAGACTGTTCACTTATCTTAGACGTTGAATTTCAGTGGATTTCTGAAAGCGCTCTGCACTGCTACGGCGAATGCTAACCAGGGCTGAATCAGAAATCGCCCCCTATACCCTCAAATAGGGCACTATTTGAAGGGACATCCATTTGTAGGGTTATTGAGTGTACTCATTCAGTCCCAAGTGTACAGCAGATGTACGTTCAACGGCTGTTCGAATTCACTCACTCGAATTAATCCTCATTCACATTCACATTCAAGTTTTTATTCACTCCTTCAAGTGAACAGTATTAGTGGACTAGCGTAGAGAATAGTGGGCAAATAGGTTTAGGGGGCAAGTTCGGATTCAGCCCAAGTATTTTAAGGCTGAGCATGCGAGATCATTGGCTACTGATACAGTAGGAACCAATCAGCTGTGCCCTATAGATAACAATGTGATTGCAAGCAGGTTGAGTTAACAAAAATAAATTGTGAGGGGTGCTTGCAGGCATAATGCTAGTGTGATGACATTGGTTTCCAGGGCATTGCTATACGGTTAAGGTGTTTTGTGTGTTTTTAGCTCATTGCTATGCATTTGCTAGAGTGTTTTGTGCTGAAGGTTAATACTTAAGGTTAACAAACCCCTAACCGAACATATGAGCAAAAATTAAATTGATCACACTATGCTGGGTGAATTTTCATAGTTGCATATCTGAGTGGAATGCACTTATTTCTGTGGTGGAAATGAGTTTTACTGGGGTTTTATTGTGTACAGGGGGATTTACCCTGTGTTCTAGTAATCCTGGTGGTCTTTCATGTCTCTTTGGCACAAGCGTGGCATGCTCACAGTGGTGGCACAGACTGTGCCTGGGCTTTCTGCCACTGTGAAACATGGCTCCACCAACTGCCTCATGCTCCCGGTGTTGTTTTTGGGTGCTGCTTGTCCAAAGATTAATGTGCATCCGTGACCTGATACATCAAAGGGAGCTGAAGCATAACATGACACCTGCCTCAGATCAGGAGATCTATTAAATCTGTTGACCATGACTGTAGCTGGGTGAAAAGTTATAAAATTAACTGGTGTGTCAACATTTCTTTGAAATAAAAAAATGCTGACACAAACTGTCTTAAGTCTTGTAGAGATCCAACATATGTAGAGGAATAAACACGTCACTTTCATCAAAGTGCAATATTTTAAATAGCCTTTCCAATGTCAAGTCATTTTACTGTCACTGTGAATAATGGCTGCTGCATTTAAGACTGGACATGTCAACTACTGTACTTTAGTGATGGAAGACGAGTTTGTGTGTGATTGACATTGCCATATTTTTTGATGGAGAGATTCCAGAGTGGCTGATGAACTATGACGGAAGCACACAAGATAAATGTTGTTTAAGGCCACCTTGAACATTTATTATTTAAAGGGATAATTCACCCAAAAATGAAAATTCTGTCATTAAGTACTCACCCTTATGTTATTCCAAACCCGTAAGACTTCCGTTCATCTTCGGAACACAAATGAAGATCTTTTTTTAAATCTGAGAGCTTTCTGTACTCTCCATTGACAGCTATGCAACTACCACTTTGAAGCTTCAATAAGTTCATAAAGAGATTGTAAAACTAAGATTTCGTCAAAAATATCTTCATTTGTGTTCTGAAGATGAACGGAATTCTTGAAACGACATTAGGGTAATTAAGAGAGTAATTAAAGAGAGAATTTTTATATTTGGGTGAACTATCCCTTTAATGGTATAAAGATATTTCAATGATAATAATACATTTCTTTCATTCTGTATTGTGAATGACATGGATGCCATTATTGTATATAAATATCTTGATTTTTACTTGTTGCAATAGACTATAGATTGAAACAGATTGCACCACTTTTTCCGTGATGTTGGTTCCAATATTTTTTTCCATAGAGATTTTGATTTTTAAACCATTATAAGCCATGGATAAAACCAACCAGCTATGAGGTGAAACACAACATTACAAACTTACAAAGAATCACAAATCCATGAAATGACATAATCAAATTGAATACTATGGAGAAATAAAAAAATAATAATAATTTAAACTAGTTGATATCTTTTTCACAGCATCATGGGTAATGCAGTTTTTACCAGGAATGCTGCTGTTAAACATGATTCTTAAAAATAAAATAAAAGTTAAAATAATGAAAACGGATTGCTTCAACAAAATCATATACCATTGATCAACCTGTGAGCTCACAACAGGTCTGTCTTTAAATGTTTATAATATATAATTTAAGATATATTTCCCTCTGGAGAAAATGCATGTACTCTATTGTTGACCACTCTAAAGGTAGGAGACAGCAGCATTGCTCAGAGCAAACCTGTCACAACTGGATGCTGAATGTGAGAATTTGCATTAGCCCAAACTACAACATGCATGTTTTGAAATTAATTAAATATGAGACTTGACATCAGAGGTAATTATAAATGGCAAATTGTGATTAGAGAATTGCATACTGATGAAAAAAAAAAAAAAAAAAAAAAAATGCAAATTAAGCAAGAGAAAAATAGCAACACATGTTAGAGGCTTTAGTACACTGGGATTTATAAGAGAAAAACAGCAGAACAAAAAAGGAATAAGGGGGATTTAAGAGTGACTGGTAGAGGCAAAAATGAAAGATGGCTTCCACACAAGATGATTGACTGGCAGTTTTACACACTGCTGCTCACCAACTAGAATGCTGCTCTTAAACCTTCTCTTCACTCACCCCTTCTTTCTCTCTCTCCTTTTCTTTCTCTTGCAGATGTTAATCCGACTTGTGTCATCATGACCAGTACTAACCAACCAATCAGAAAAGGCCTTTAGGTGAGGCTTTATGTTAATGTTACATGCATCAGTGCATTCTGAAAAGTGAGCAACTATAACAACTATGCATTCAAAAGACCCCATAACCACAGGGTCATTTGGAAATATTTGTGCTTGCGTTATATTTAAATTCAGGTCCAGCGGAGTCTAATAAACACATAAAAATTGCAATGTGTAATAAGAATTTCAAAATTCTCAAGTTATAAAATAATAGTGATGTGTGGATTTTTTTTTTTTTTTTTTTTTTCTGGGCCAAACTGTAGGTGTATTAAGAAAAAATATATTCTGTTCATTCACACATGATAAAACTAACTAGATATTAATACAGTTGAGTCAAAAATTCTTGAGACCTCCATAATAAATCCTTCTATTTGTATCATTTACATTTTTCTTATTCAAAATTATATTATCAGTGTATTGAAACGGTCCAGCTGAACAGCTGTCCAGGTATCCAATTTTCCCCACTGTAGGTGTACGTGCAATTGAACACCACTCTGTGTTTCCCATTGTGGGTCACAACATGGTGGGGCAGAAACCATGATTCTGTAGACAGGGCTGCTTTTTGAGGTTTAGTGGTGTAACCAGCTTTCTTCAGTTTTTGGATCTCTTCATGGTACTTGTTAGCTAATGGCAGGTCGTTAGCTAACCGACATTCAGTGTTACGGAGGTGGCCCATCACAGCATCCTTTGGAGCATGTAACAGAGGCATGATTTTAACTCTCAAAAGCGGGGTGGTGTATCGTTCAACTCCATGCACTTTCACTCGCACCGTGTCTGTGTCTCCAGCATGTTCAGTGCTTCTTGGTCTTGTGACCTTATCACCATCTTGTCACTGCGATAAGGCAGGATGTCCATCTTCCATAACCTTTCAACTTGACGAAACAGTTCTGCAGATGGGGAGCAGTTAGACGAGAACAGACACTGTGAGACTGGAAGTTGATCCTGCAGATGTTTGGAGGGGCCTTGCAAGGTCCAGCCAAGACAAGTTCTGACAGTGTCTGGACCCCCAGGTGGACCCAATCGCACTGGTTCAATTGGGGTGATGAGCTCAGTGTGATCTGAATCAATAAGCATTAGGGGACAAGCGTTGACAAGAGATGGTATTGGTATCCCTCTGAGGTGTCTGTACCTTCCCTGCAGGTTATTCACTGGGTAGGTGTATTCTGCTGGTCCAAATTGATCTGCTGTAAAAGCCCCCTGAATGTTGAACCTTTTCCTGGGGTTACTTGGGTTGGATAAGCTGAAGTTCACGCAAGGGCCATGCAGTGGCCTGGTGACCTGATGTTTTGATGCACCGTCTGTAAATTCAGTTGCTCTGGTCTGCCCTTTAAACCGAGGTGTTGTGCAGCTGTGGTGATTGAAATGGTGCACTCTGAGCCAACATCGAGTACAGCAAATGTGTCCAAAGCTTTGTGCTGGTGATGGATGGTAACCATAACAACTTTAAGGAACACTTTCCCACTGCAGCGAGGTTGGTCTAAGTAAAGAGTTTCTGTGGTGGAGTTGTATAGGCTATTACTCTCACTGATAACCTCACCTTTCCTTTTGTTGATGTCGTGGAGTATGGAGAGGTGTTTAGTTTGGCAAAGGTGGAAAGGCCTCTTCTGGTAGTATGGTGGTTTGTTTTCTTTGTCCCCGAATTGCTGCCCTTTGATCTCGCTGTGTGGCTCTTGTCTCGTCAGCTGGTTCAAATTTCATACAGATGCAGCCAATCTGCAAACTCGAGGAGGGAGTAGTCTTAGTCTTAGGAACTTAGTCTTATCTGGGTTTCTCTTGAGGTGATGCATCCTGAATTGGGTTTGTTGTGAACGAGGAAGATGATTCAGAAGGTGTTTCACATTTGACCCACTGTGCAGTTCTTCAATCCCATCCCCGTTTAGGGCTTTGAGCATGGCTCTCCAAAGTCTCTATTTCTATTAGTACGAACTGGTAGGGTCGACCATACCTTCTGTCAAGGGCTTGCAGGGCATTAGTGTAAGGCATGACTGACTCTGCATGTGCTAACACCAGTCTGTGAGCATTAGGCACCTTCACATGCTTAAGAAGGATGGAGTACTTATAATGCTGAGTGAAGCAGGTTGTCCAGAGCGATCCTAAGTTCTACATACTGGGCTCTGTCCTCTTTAATGAAAGCTGGGAAGGTTGGGCCTTCTACTGTTGGAAGCCAGTATGATGAGGGATGGGGGATGTAGGGTACAGCCTCATTCCTAAGCTGAGATGTGTAACTGGGTACACAGTTATTGGCATTGGCTCAGTCTCTGAAACAAACTGACTGTGTGCTGGAAAAGTCTCCAGGGGGGATACTTGATTGAAAAGAAGCTGGGCGGTTTGGCTTGGTTCAGGGAGAGGAGGCAAATGTTTAATCCAGGGCTCTTCTCTATTGTGCACTAGGTTCTGGTTGGGTTTGACGGGGGACTGCCGCATAGTGAGGCATAATGGTGTGCCGACAGGGCAGTCTCTCTGCTCACAGGAGGTGGTGACTGGAAATGAGTGTCTCTGATTTGGATTTTCCTCAGTACTTGTGAAAGCTTCTCAAAAAAAGGGGGTTGGGGTTTGGCAGGCTGTGGCCAAGAATGACGATCTGAGCTGACAACATCAGGACTAGCATCGGATATCAGCTGTCCTTTCTCCATTGATTTAAGAATCTGGGTCCTAAGTGTCTGATGCCGGGATGATGCTTGTGAGGAGTGGGTGGATGCTTGAGGAGATCTGTGTAGCAGGACTTTCTCCAAGAGTTATATTTTACGACTAGCAGTCTTGCTCTGTTGCTTGGTGATTTCCATTATTTGCAGCATAAAGTCCTCTGTTGAACCAGCTGTTCCGCATTGGGTGTTGAGAGGAGATGGGGGTTGAAGTCACCATTGCCTTCTCTTTAGGTCTAACAGCCTGCCCTGATGGGTTCCCCTCATAGTCGACCACATAGTCATATAGGTAGACAGGCCTCTGAATTGCTCTGCATGGATGTCAGGATGAGGCAGGGGCAGACTTTGACGGTTCAGACTCTGGGGTTACCATGGTAACGACCTGGCTCCGGCTCGAGGGACCAATAATGCAATGAAAGTGGACTGGTTCTTAGGTAGATTCGGGCATCACCATGGTGTGTCGGTAAGGACACAGAGACAGGAACCCCATTTAAATGACTATATTGTCCATCAAGTTTACTGGTTACATTGGTATGGGTGGTCATTAGCATATGCACGTTTGTGTGTGTGTGTATGGTCTAAATAAAGGAAAGGAGAAATAAATTGCATAAATTAAGAATAAACAGGATCTAGAATCTAATCTATTAATCTAGAATAAACAGGATAACATTACCAGATAACATAACAGATGTAAAGCTGCACACAGCACTGTAATACAATGAATAATGTGCATACTGAAACTTGTAAGCTTTATGAACCAAATATAATTATGCATACGTAAATATACATCAAGTGTACATTTGAAAGATTAATCACACTTATAAACGAACTAATATTTGAATTAGGTGGATATATATCACAATGACATTAACAGGTTCACATAAGACGATTCTAAAACCTTTGCTAGTGATTCAAACCTTTGCTAGAGCAGAGCTACGGGTCTTCCGTGAATCTGTTTTATCTTACATATGAACAACTCAGCAAATTATCGTAATCAGTAGCAACAGCAATATAAAAGATACATAAACTCTTACTTTTAATTAATGACACACAACTCTGGCAGGAATTAGGAAAAAACAACACACAAACCAACTCTCTCTGATCGAGCGAAAACAACAGTCACCCAACCAATGATGTGGTTTGATTGGCTGTCCGTTCGCGTGATTGGGGCATGATCACTACTTAAAGGTGCTCTAAGAGATGTCACGCATTTTTTTTTTGCTGCCTGTCCCCTGAACACACTGTAAAAAAAAAAAAAAACGCGGTCTCTGTAGACAGCCCAGGCTCCACAAACCGCAACAAAAACAAACTGGGCCAACCTGTACCACATAACATAATAAACAGTGTTCCAGCCAATAACTGACAAGAATGATTTGGGGGTTGGGGGGTTAGTGCGCATGCACATGAAGGGGGTGTTGGCAGTGGATGAGAGAGAAGCATGAAGAGGGAAGTTAGCTAGAGGAGAGACGTCACCCAACATCGCTTAGAGCACCTTTAAGCTTGTCCTGTATGTTTGTTGAATGGATAATAGTGGTGTCCAACAGACGGCGCATCTTACCTCCTCTTCTACAATCAGCATAACAGCTTGTGAAATGTTGAATTGAATATGTGCATTTCCAAATGGCTATACTGTGAGGAATTGTGGAGCTGACATGAACAAAACCAGATGATAATGTGCTGCAACAATTTAAAAATGTTCCAAAAAGCATCTTCAAGAGTGCTTCAGTGGAATCGTATTCATTTTACATCATGTTTTACATTTTCCTACTGTAGAACTGTAATCATTTCCAAATTTAATTTTGAATCCCATTTTGAAGCATATTTTGTGTTGAACTCTTTTATGACTTTTACACTGAACAAAATTATAAACGCAACACTTTTGTTTTTGCCCCCATTTTTCATGTGCTGAACTCAAAGATCTAAGACTTTTTCTATGTACACAAAAGGCCTATTTCTCTCAAATATTGTTCACAAATCTGTCTAAATCTGTTAGTGAGCACTTTTCCTTTGCCGAGATAATCTATCCACCTCACAGGTGTGGCATATCAAGATGCTGATTAGACAGCATGATTATTGCACAGGTGTGCCTTAGGCTGGCCACAATAAAAGGCCACTCTAAATTGTGCAGTTTTATCACACAGCACAATGCCACAGATGTCATAAGTTTTGAGGGAGCGTGCAATTGGCATGCTGACTGCAGGAATGTCCACCAGAGCTGTTGCCCGTGAATTGAATGTTCATTTCTCTACCATAAGCCGTCTCCAAAGGCGTTTCAGAGAATTTGACAGTACATCGAGCCAGCCTCACAACTGCAGACCTTGTGTAACCACACCAGCCCAGGACCTCCACATCCAGCATCTTCACCTCCAAGATCGTCTGAGACCAACCACCCGGACAGCTGCTGCAACAATCGGTTTGCATAACCAAATTCGGTTTGAATTTCTGCACAAACTGTCAGCAACCGTCTTAGGGAAGCTCATCTGCATGCTTGTCTTCCTCATCGGGGTCTCGACCTGACTGCAGTTCGTCGTCGTAACCGACTTGAGTGGGCAAATGCTCACATTCGATGGTGTCTGGCCATGTAACTTTTTTTTTATTAATTTTGATGAATTTCTTTATTTTTAACATAAAGAGTGTTTTTGTGTGTAGGACACGTTTTGTCCCTTATCTCAAGAATCAAGATAGTGTTTAAACAAAGTATAATTCATTTTTGGTATATCAAACGGGCAAATCTTTGTTCTTATTAATCTATTACTTGTTCCAGAGCAAAAAGATTTGGCTAGTGGTAAAGTTAAGTTTCATAACTTTATATTTTTATTTAAATGAAATCCTGCACTATAACTTTTGACTGGACCGTTTGCTTGTTTATTTCCTAATGTACAAACTTCTTATAATTTTATAATGGCAAATATTGTTTATATATATATATATATATATATATATATATATATATATATATATATATACATATATATATACATATATATATATATATATATATATATATATATATATATATATATATATATATATATATATTATTTTATAAAAATAATACGCCATATTTGGTATTGAGAAATGGTCTGTTAGTGATTGTGATTTCCATTAGATGGCAGCAAAGTCTGTCTTTATGAGCGAGTCAGTAGCGTAGACTTTTATATTGAAAGGGACTGAAACAAGGTTGTCAACAATAAGATGTAACTTACAAATGCATTGAATAGCATTAGAAGGCTAAAGGACAAAGACAAAGATATCGCTTTCCTCAGCAGACATTCAATCTGATTTTGTGATTATAAGATTGACATGAAGAATGTATCAGCTAGATGCAGGTAATGCACTCGCTTAATTGATCTCTCTCATAATACTCCACATAATACAATAAGCTGCAATAAAACAATTCAGCGTTCCTTTGTTACTAGCTCTAAGCCTTGGGCTCAAATGTTAAACTGTCAAATTGAGATTTAAATCCATGGCGGAAGTAAACTAGTTCCACTCAAAAGAGGGTTTTTAAATACACCCCGTTGTTGTTATTTAAACACTTGTGCTGATGAACTGTTATAAACGCATTATCACACTGCGATATGGCTCTTTATCAGTATGGCTGTGACAGCCATGCAGATATAGAGTGGCATTGCATGGCTACTTGTGTGATACACTTACACTTAGGCGGCTGCAGCTTATTACCTTTGAGTAATTGAGGCCTTGGATAGGGGGTGGAGAAACCCAAGAACAGAGAAATGCACGTCACAATCTAAAGTACTTCATGTGAAACATCTAAGGGCAACACATGAAATAGCACAATCATTCTGAATGATTATGCAATATTAAAAAAAAAAAAAAGTTCACTGGTGGCTGTGCTATGAGTAAACAGCAATGTTGTTACCTGAAAATTGAATGCCTTTTTTTTTTTTTTTTTTTTACAACCCATTTCACTTCATTATTTCAAATATTATAATTCATAATTTATATAATGGAACAGATTACATGAGTTGATTTCAAGTTATAATCCTGATTAAACAGGAGCACAAATATTAGCAATAGGAGATGGAAACCTGGAGTCCACCAATTTCAGCAAAACACAGTGAATGTGTTGAACATTATACCTAAATCTCAGCCCAGTTAAATTTCATTAGGCTATATAAAAAATGTTGATTATGTATTCTAGTGTAACATTTTGTCCGTTTAAAGGATTTGGGGACACCCATTTGGGGAAGTTATCTATTCAGAAGGATAGATGTGGGTGAGAACACTACAGGGGAATGAAATTGAAAAACACAATCTCATAGAGTTTAGCAGCCTTATGCCTGCGTAATGCATAAAGCTGTTTTGATTAGCATCACATATTTTATCTGTAATGACCAAAAATGATAGTCATGATAATTATAGTTGTAGTCGTCATCATTATCATAACCATCACCCTTATCATATTTTTTTTTATCATCCTTGAACAATCTAATTAAGCTTACTCATGAACATTACAGAAACATCTCATTATGACATCCTGCGTAAATGTGTTTAATCTGCTACTAACAATTTATAATAACTTATACAGTATTAAGTACCTGTTAGATAAGATGTTAAATATATACAGACCAGTAGTTCAAAAGCATTTATAAGTGGAAAATATAAGGGAGACCCAGGCCATATTTGCACAGCAAAGTTGTCACAACTCTATATCAGTAACTATAAGTCAAAAAGCAAATTACACAAATGCCATTTATATCATTTAGGGTAAGTTGGGTTATCATTGGGCTTTACTGTATAGGCTGTCTATCTATAGAAATTGAATTTCAGAAATAAATATATCCTTTGAAATATTCACAGTAAAAGAGCAACAACTAGCTCCAGTTTCCCCTATACACCAAAGTTTGATTGCATATCTATTTTAATCTACAGTATGTCAATTATATTTAGCATTATTTAAAGTAATAATGATTTTATAATATTAATAAATTACATTATAGCGTGTTACCTCATAACCTCTCCTTCATTTCCAAGTACATTTGCAGAATAAAGGCACCCTGTCATCGCCACTGCCCACGTGCAGAGCTTTATTGCCCGCTGCAGGCAGAGCGCGGGAAGACAGGGCGCGGGAAGCGCGCGGAGCTTCACACAGCAGGACGCTATGGAATAATTTACCTCAGCTGCCTTCACTGCAGATGAAGCCAAACTAAATGTATCAAGAGGGGAAAAAATACTTATTGCTTAGTTTTGTTTCTTAATTTTCTCTGTTATGGACACTTATTCCAACGAATGAAGTAACATTTTCCCAAGGAAAGAAATATGATATTGTGCAAAACGGAACAGAATGGACGCTCAAAGCCTCAGAAGAGTTCACCGATGAAGCTCGGTGCTAAATAAGCTGTGGCTTTTATCTCAGAACACGAATCGGAGATGAGATCGCCCTTAAACATAATGTTACATCGCTGACGAAGAAAAAGAGAGAGAGCAAGAGAGAGAGAGAACACACTGATGCGCGCGCGCTCCCGGTGCGGCACTCAGCGCGCTCAACAGCTCGTGCCTCCTCCATCCCAACCCTCTCCGCCAACGCCGTCTCTCCAATCTCTGCCCTCTCCCTCCCTGTTCGCTTTTCTTAAAGCTTATTTCCGTGACGATCCGAAGCTTTTCACCGACACGATGAGAGACGCGAGCAGCGCAGCAGTGGGACAAATCGAACCGAGCCGCTTCAAACGGAACTGAGCTCCAGAACCGAACGAACCGGCATCACAAAACAGAACCAAAAAAGGAGATTTTATTCAAATCACGTCTTCATCTTCTCTCTTCTTGGTCTTAGAGAGAGCGAGAGAGATAGAGGAAAAGCACAGGAAATCTTTAAACTCGCCTTTTTCGGATTCTCCGTTAAAAAAGGTGAATTTTGAGCGTTTCAGATGTTCACATACTTTTGGAGACGAGAGAATGACCTGGGTGATCCACAGCAATAATCTCTGTATTTAATAAAATGATGCATTGACTTGTTTCTGATGTAACTGCGCAGACTGCTTTACAAATCACCCAGCTTCAAATGGTACTTTTGGAAACGAATAATAGTAAAAATAATAAAAAAAAAAAAAAAATCTTAAAAAAACTAAATACTTATTAAAAAAAAATCAAAATTTAGTTAAACATTGGAATTTATTTATTTATGCGTAAAATAGGGAGATTTTCAACTGTTTCATTCCATTGCATGATTTTTTTTTTTTTTTTCCTTTTTTTTTTTTTTTTTTAGCCACCCATCGAAGGCAACCTGGGACCACTCGTCTCCAAACCCTGGAGATGTAAAGTTGGACACCGCTGAAACCGAGTAGGTATCCGCTATGTTATCACTTGGGAATGGAAGGACATTAGAATTGATTGCTAAAGCCAGGACACCAGAGAAGGGTGGGAAGAAAATACAAAGTGCGCTATTCATGGAAAATTGCCGTCTTTTCTGGACGGAAAACAAGGATCTTTCGAGAGCTTTTGGTTGTTTTGTTTTTTCCTTTCGAGAGCCAAGAGATCCGCAGAGTGTGGTACTCTCAGCAGCATTTGACTCTGAGTTTCTTCACTGATCTTCTGATAACATCTGTGCTAATTAAGTGCGTTCATACTGTGGAAAGCAAATAACCTCCGTTATGCATTGAAGGTCTAATTGGTGTTTTGGCGACAGTCTTAGGATGCACCTGTCATTGTTTTTTTTTCGTTTTTTTTTAAATGTTAAGTGGATGCAGTGGTTGATTTAATTTAAGTATGTATTTATTTTTATTTCATGTTTTTATTGATTTAATGCACTTGAGCTTTGCATGAAAATGAAAATGGAAAAGGCTGATTATTCGGAAGTAACAAAAGTAATATTTTGCCAAATGTTTCCTGTTCTGCACTGTTTGTATGTGTGTGACAGCTGTAGTGAGACTCGAAACAGACTGTTTTTAATGTTGAAGTGCATTGCACAGGTTAAATGTGCTTTCTTTCATGTCGTGCTTGAAAACATTAGTGGTGATTATGCCCTTGAGTCCTGCTTTTGGGTGTAGTGTAAGCTATCATCGAGTGACAGATGTCCAGTCCAACCCATGATAATGCATGATCTTTATCATAAACATGCAATGATGTGGAAGGAGGAGGTGTTTTTTATTGTGTGGAACGCTCAAAGCATTGCTACTGTCACTCGCTGTCTGAGCCTTCTCATCTCACACGCTTCTCTTTTTTTCTGTGTTTTATTGCAGTGCTGTGAAGTGGCTCTCAGCCTTAACTTCATCAGGACTCGGCGGAAGGATGCTGTGGTTTACCCTGCTAAGCACAATAGCTTTAGGATGGACTACGCCGATCCCTCTGTTGGACGAGTCGGAAGAAATAGATGAGCCTTGCTTTGACCCTTGCTACTGTGAAGTCAGGGAGGGTATTTTCCACGTCCACTGCGACAGCAAAGGATTTACAAATGTCAGTCAGATCTCCCAGACATGGACGAGACCCTTTATACTCAATCTGCAAAGGAACTCCATGCGCAAGCTGTATTTTAACAGCTTTTTGCATCTCAACAATGCTGTGTCACTCAATCTGGGGAATAATGCTCTGCAGGACATACATGTGGGCGCATTCAATGGCCTGAGCATCTTGAAAAAGCTGTTTTTGCATGAAAACAAACTGGAGGTGTTCAGGAATGACACTTTTATGGGGCTGGAGAGCCTTGAGTATCTTCAGGCGGATTACAACGTCATCAAGAGAATAGAGAGCGGGGCGTTTCGGAACCTGCACAAACTCAGAGTACTTATTTTGAATGACAATTTGATACCTGTGCTACCCAATTTATTATTCAGGTCCGTATCGCTCACGCACCTTGACTTACGTGGCAACCGCTTAAAAATTCTACCCTATAAAGGGACTTTGGAATACATCGGTCGCAGCTTGATGGAGATTCAGCTAGAGGAAAATCAATGGAACTGTGTGTGTGACATTGTGCAGCTCAAAACCTGGCTGGAGCGCATACCCTATACAGCTTTGGTGGGTGACATTACTTGTGAATACCCATTTCATTTACATGGTAAGGACCTTCGTGAGATCAAGAGAAGTGAACTTTGTCCTTTACTCTCCGAAGCCGAGCTGGAGGCCAAACATGGCATTCCCAGATTACCATTTAATAACGACAATGTCTGGCCCACCAAGCCTTCGTCTATGTTGTCATCCTTTCATAACACAGCTTCCTCAGTAGAGTACAGAGAGAGACACGTAAAGCCGACTAAACGGCCCAGACCCACAAAAACACCACCCACTCCTCGTAGCATTTACCCAGGGTTGAATCAACCTCCAATCGCTGCCTACCAGACCAGACCCCCTATACCAATCATTTGCCCGACAGGTTGCACGTGCAATTTACACATCAATGACTTGGGCCTCACCGTCAATTGTAAAGAGAAAAGCTTCCACAACATTTCTGAGCTGCTGCCACGACCACTTAACGCCAAGAAACTCTATTTAAGTGGGAATTTGATTCAGAAAATTTACAGGTCGGACTTTTGGAACTTCTCTAGCTTGGATTTATTGCACTTGGGTAACAATCGGATATCATATGTTCAAGAGGGCGCATTTATGAACCTGCCTAATTTAAAAAGTTTATATTTGAATGGCAACGACATTGAAAGGCTCACTCCAGGCATGTTTCGTGGTCTGCAGGCACTTAGTTACCTGTATTTTGAGTACAATGTCATTCGAGAGATCCAACCGGCTGCCTTCAGCCTCATGCCAAACCTGCAGTTGGTTTTTCTCAATGACAACCTGCTGCGCACCCTGCCTGTGGATGCTTTTGCCGGCACCTCCCTAGCTAGACTCAACCTGCGCAACAACTACTTTCTGTACCTTCCTGTGAATGGAGTACTGGAGCATCTCCACTCCATCGTTCAAATCGACCTTCACCAGAATCCTTGGGACTGCTCTTGTGACATCATCCCACTCAAGCAATGGATTGAGAAGCTCAGCTCCGTCATTGTCGTTGGAGAAGTGACCTGCAAGACCCCAGACTTCGCCCTTGGCAAGGATCTGCGCACCCTGGAGGCTGAGGTCATCTGCCCTGAGTTGAAATTCACCGCTTCTTCTCCAGTTCTCCCCAATGACATGACGGCCACCAGCGGCTCTGAATTAGGACAAGCGCCGGTAACGGGAGCTGTCCCACTCTCTGTGCTGATTCTCAGCCTGCTTATTCTCTTCATCTCCTCTGTGTTTGTGGCCGCCGGTCTCTTCGCATTCGTCCTACGGAGGCGAAAGAAACTTCCCTTCAGGAAGCGACAGGAGATGGACCTAACGGGCATTCAAATGCAGTGCAAGATCTTTGAAGAAAGACAGACTGCCTCACCTGAGAAGCCACCCCGTCACGTCTACGACTACATACCCCATCCCGTTACTCAAATGTGTAACAATCCCATTTACAAACCACGAGAAGGAGAGATTGAGGGCGAGCAGTTTGCAGAAACCAAGGAAAATAACAGTAATTATCGAACTCTTCTGGAGAAAGAGAAGGAATGGACGATGGCGGTGTCCAATTCCCAGCTCAACACCATTGTCACCATCAATCAGTCCGGTGACATGACTGGCTTTCACGAGAACGGAGTGCTTTGCCCTACCGTGATTGACAGCCAGAGGCCAACCCCTACGGTCGGTTTTGTAGACTGCCTGTACGGCACCGTTCCCAAATTAAAGGACATGCACGTTGCACATGCACATCCCCCCGGAATGCAATACCCTGATTTACAGCAAGACGCCAGATTAAAAGAAACATTACTTTTCACTGCGGGGAAAGGATTCCCTGAGCAAACCCAAAGTGAATACCTCGAGTTAAGGGCGAAACTCCAAACCAAGCCGGATTACCTCGAAGTCTTAGAGAAATCGTATAGATTTTAATTGAGTAGAAAAATAAAAGAGTAAACTCACTTTCACAACCCCTCCTCGCCCAAAAATAATACGTATCAAAAAAGAAGCATGGCAAAATTATATGTTTCACACACGTACACATAAACACTCACACACACATTTCCCCCAAGTCGCTTTTGGAGGAAAGGCCATACTCAGATTTTTCAATGAAGTGCCTTTTTTTCAGAGTAGCCAGCAATGTTACCACCCATTATTTTTGTACGGAACAGATTTGTTGTTGAACCTCCGGAGCGACCTGGCACAGTTTGTAGAATATTTGCAGTTTGCTGCATGCATTTGACTGCAGATGGAGGTCATTGATCAAAAAACTCACCTGCTACAGAGATACAGCGACGTATTACCCATTGAGTGGTCTATTTAATTTTCTATACAGCAAAAGACAGAGTTCTATCTCAAGGACGCACCAGAGGATCAATATTTGTGAATATATAGACACTTCAAGATTTTATGGAGTTCAACGCACTTTCTTAAGAAAAATGCTTCTGGATACTATCACTAACAGCTTTTTAGGAAGCACTTTTAATGTTTTCTCTCTCTCACAAAGATTTGACAAAGTTAAAAATGTGCATATATTTATTCTGTAATTTCAGTGAAAGATTTAATTGTAAAGGTAATGTTAAATCAATGTATAGTGATTATGCGTCTGGTATAGCCTTCTTAATAAAAATACAAAGTCTTAAATAAAAAGGGTACCAATGCATACTGCTTGTGAGAAATAGACTTGACGTATTGGTATGGCGCTTCAAATGACAAATTATAAAATGCACATTAACCTATCAAGGTCTCATTGCTGCTAGAAGAGTCAGGTTGAGACAGTCTGATGGTCCTGCCTGTATGCATGTGTCATCGATGGGTTTGGACAAGAAAAGAAGACCTTGGATTAGATTTGAGTCTTTCTGTAAGGTATGTTTTTATACCTGTCCACTGCTTACTAAATTACACAACATTTGAGATGAATATTTAATGCAATGTCACTTTTACATGTGTCCACAAGAGTGAGATAGAGAGACACGCTCGCATCATGTCTGTGGATGGACAAAATTGATGTTTGATTATTTGAAGAACGCCACTTATTTATCAGGTATGATATACAACTTCGTGAAACATAAAACATTTGATTATAAATTCTGCTTGTTTGTGTTGGGGGTATTTTATATTTTCTGTTGATGCATCACTTAAGTGACATGATTACGAACTAGAAAGTCATATATTCGACAAAAAAGTATTTCTATTCCCCATTCGACAACAAAATGGCTATTTTTTAAAACCAAATATTTTATGTCTGTTTGCCAGTGCCAGTTACCTTGAAGTTCTATCCATAAACATTTAATACAAACATTGAAATACAATTCATTTAAGTATGATTATTTTTCCTGGGGCTGTCAAGGATGCAGAACAGTAGTTCTTCATTTGTTCTTATTATTCAGTTGACAAGTGTAGCTTCTGTTTCCTCTGTTCAAAACCCAACGATAATTTTATTTATATTTTGCCCCTACATTCATCTTTTACCCAGACTGTTTTGTCAATATTTCAATAAATTTTGCTTGGTCCATATTTAACAGCACTCCCTTTTTGTGGAAATCTGTTTCACATCAATAATATGTTCAAACAGAGCACATTTTCTATCAGAAATATTCATAAATGGTTGTTAGTTTGGTGCCCTAAAGTGCATGCAAATGTCATTTCTCAGTGTCTTTACTTGGTTTGTTTCGTCTCTTCATTCTTTTTTTAGAACTGTGAATTATTCTTCTGTAGAATGTGAGGTGTAACTGTTGTAAGTGAATGTGTCACTTATAGATTGTGTAGTGTTAACTAAAGATGTGTTCAGCTGCTTTCTGGATTCTTCACTGTGATGAAGAACTGCTCAGGGGACACTAATGGTCATAGGGACAATGTCACCTTGCTGTGGTTTACATCTAGGTTGTCCTTGTCTCTATATTTCAATGTAATGATCTTTATTTTTTGCTAAAGGGTAGAGAAGCTAATGATGGATGATGGTGGTGTCAACAGAGTTCTTTTTTGAATGAACAATTTTCCTTAGAGTTGACCTGGGTGAAATATGTAATTAGAACTGTCATTTTTGTCTTAGCAACAAATAGTTGTTATTGTATTTTTTAAATTGCCTCCCTATTGGTTGCAGTAATCTATATAATATACAACTAATATACAAATATACAAATAAATTAAGGATATTATCTCAAAATAACAAAATGCATCGTTTTAGAGACTCAAGGGGAGTCAGGACCATGTTATGACCGTAGTTACATGAACTACCCAGAACAAATTAGCTTTTTGCTACTTTGTCCTTGCCGTCTTTTGCTGAAAAGGGTAGTGCTATAGGTTTTTTTTTTTTTAGGTTTTTTTATGCCATGTTATTGACCTTCATTGCTTTTTCATTACCAGGGCAAATTATAATTTGGTTGGTTAGGGTTTATGTAATCTATACTTGACTTATGTCAACACATCGTAGCTCATTTGTAGTATCGAGCCATTTCCTACATCAATGTCATTGTTTTGTTTTGTGGCTTGGTCCTGGCGAACCATCGACATGGCTGCCGTCTTTGGCTTGCTTATTTTTTGATGTGGTCTTTGCTGTGGGGGTTTGTTGTGATTCATTCTAATTTCACTTACTTTCTTCCTCCTCTTGATGGTTTGTTCTTGGGCTTTTCAAAGGGCCTAATTAGCTAAAAATTATCAAAACCCAAGGAGGTGGATTGAGGGGGAAAATTAAAAAGGAAACGGGGGAGGAATATAAAATTGAATTTAAACAGGCCAAGCATGTAGAATCAGATAGTATCAGATCTTCTGGAATGTACCCAAAATTGAAAATATATTTGTTGGAGTGCAGTTGAATGAAGATCAATATGCAATCAATATGCAATATGCAAGCATTTCTGGTTACTATTACTCTGTATGACATATTTCTTACTTTTTTACTTTTCTTCATAACATTAATTGCTCAATGTCTTTTAATAAGCTAGTGTTTTGATGATTTTTATTGGATATTTGAAATCATTTCACCTTAAATGGATATTTCACCACTGGAAAGATGAATGTGTATTTAAATCGGGTCATTTATGTAGTAGAAATGTGAAATTAATTTAGAAGTTGGTGCCTTCTAGACTGAGAAAAGCCAGACAATTATTTTTTGGCTCATGTGGATGAAAGACAACAACTCCCAGAATGCACTTGCTTCGCTGCCCTACGAGGCCACTCCCAAGCCACGCCTACCGGTAGCTCCTACTACTGGCTGTAGTCTCTAACCTCTGGCCAAAAAAGCCTCTGATGACGCAAAATGACGATTTTCTTTTTCCAGACACACAATACAGAAACCTCTCGTCTCAGGGGGACATGAGGGAGGGAAGCACGGTCATTTTAAAATACTACCGGGTTTCTACTGATACAAAGCTTGCTAATGCTAATCGGTGAAGTATCCCTTTCATATGGAAATGTAACCACAGGACGTAGTCACATTACCTACTGTATGAGCGTTACATTAATAACACATACAAAATGTCAAAATACATTTTGTCTCCATTATCAACAGTATCTGTTTCATATTCCTAACAAACTTGTTTTATGATTTATTTTCCTATTTTACTTTACTTAAAGTGTGTGTATGCCTGATGGCTTTAAAATGAATGCCATTTGCTTTGATATTTAGTTATCTAATACAATGGCATTCAGAAATTTTAAGTGGGGCTTAAGTGTCCTTTCTGGGGGTCACTGTAAATATGTGTATGTTCTTGTGTGAGTTACATGGATGCTATGCTTTTCATTATTTGCTAGCATTTTTAAAGATCTTGTCAGAATAGTGAAGATGGCTTCAGAGCCAGAGGGAATAGAGACTGTAATGACTCGTGGCAGTGCTGAAGGTTGCTGTCCAAGGTTCTGAAATCAATTTGCATGCAAAGGGAATAGAAATTAACTCCAGCTCTATCCCTAGGATTGTACTGTTTCAAAGTTTGATTTGCATCTGCTAAAATTATTTGTGAAGTCTTTCATTTCCCATTACCAAACAACATTTATATTCTTCTGAATTATGAACTGAGAGCTGAAATGTTTCAAATCCCATTATACATTCACAGTATTAATAATGCACATTACTTCAGTGCAAAGTTAATTAACAAAAATACAGTGTCATTTACTGTATATGAAAACTGTGTTTGTGTAATGTCAATGTATTAATTACAAAACAAATTATGTGCAGAGGTGCAATAAGTCAGAGCTGATAGATATCAAACCTCCCCATGTGAGCAGCCATTCACATGTCATGTCTACGCATGTGAGAGTTTAGTTTAAAAGAGGAGAGAGACAGTAGGAGGGAGGCAGAGAATTGAATACTGTGCTTGTGAAAAAAGTATCTCCCTGATTTTCGTTGCAATTGCAAGTATTGTGTTAGACAGCATTGTGTTCTGGCTGATATTTAGGTGTGAGCAGACAGCAGTTTTTTCTTCTTTTGTCTCCTGTTTTTTTTTTTTTTTTTTGCAGCTCGTTCATGTAGGACAAAGAATGAGAGCAGATAGATAAATGGAGAGAAGTCGGGGGTGTCATCCGCGTGTATCTGCGGTGGCAGCAGTGTACAAGCATTCACACTTACTTTTCTGGATTCTGCTCTTGTTACAGGGCAGCCTATGATGTTACTGACACTTTGCCAATGTAAATTTTTTCCATGTCAATACAGCTTAAATGGATGGATGGATGGATGGATTGTAGGTACGTTGATGGATAAATTAGTAGGCTAATAGATCGACAGATCGATTGTTCGACAGACAGACAGACGCTCATTTATGAGAGGCGAGGTGGTGAATATTCCTGGAAATGTTCTGATCACATTACCAGGCGTTCTTATGCTATAATGCATCAGAGAGGTTTGTGCGAATGCTGGAAAGAGGGTGTTGTGTACTGTATTGTAGCAGGCAGTTAACTTCCTTTGGCTCTCAGAGCTATTAGAATGCACCTCAGAACGGTACAGACACAGCTGAGTGTATCGATCCAAGCTGGCAGCGCCTGCCACCGCTCAATAGAAATATCTATTCAAGCACTTGATCGTGACTGTGTGTGTGTGTGTGTGTGTGTGTGTGCGTGCACTTTCTTGTGATGTAAGTTCTTATGGTGGGAGGGGGGAGGGAGGTTTCAAACTCATTGCATCTGTGCAACACTGAGCCAGAGTTGTGCGGTTTATTCGCGAGTGGGTTAATGGTGGAAGTTTTACATAAGCAAGGTCACTTGCGTCATCTGTCATTAGGTGATGATGAAACCCACATCAATCAGTTTTTCAGCAAACCCTTTCGTACCTGCTTAATGCAAATCAGAGCATTGTTTGTTTACATTTGCGTGCGACAGCTGCACGTAGCCGCATCATTAATAACTGTAACGCTGACATTTACTCCTCAATCTGGCACTGTTGACTTGCAGCGGATGCACAAGAGGATGTGTTGTGTGCTTGTGCGTTTTGTATGCATGTTTTTTTTTTTTTTTTTTTTTTTTTTTTTGTGCACACGCTTAAGGTATTCTACAGAAACAGGAGGCTCCTTCTTAGGCTCTTACGAATAGGTTAAAGCTTTGAATTAAGCGTAAAAAAAAATCTTAGTAAAAAGTAGGACTTGATTAAGAGAGCTATTCATAGAAGCTATAAGAAACTTTCAGAAAATTCTAAGACTGACTCTTGATGCTTAATGAGGTGGCACTCAGGACTACAATGCTGTCAACCCAAAAAGCCTGGAAGGGTAGTCACGGCAGCACGACACCAATCATTTGATGTAATTATAATAAAATAATTTAAGTAAGACACCAAAACATTTCATATTTAAATTTATTATAAATAATTGCTTTGCATTGTGCAAAATTATCACGGATAAGTATTGATGATGTGGAATCCTTTTCTATTGATATATGTCTCCTTAAAAATAATACCTTGGCGATCAAGCTTGTATCGTTTTATCAAATCCCTGTCATTATATAACTCCAATACATTGCCTTTTTCAGAAAATGTGTGGTCTCCTCCTCTCTGCTGCCATCTTGTTACTCGAGTTGAGACCTTGTCTTAACACATAGGAACCTTTATGAATCATACTTATGCTTAAGGTTAGGAATAAGACTAAAATTACATTCTTAGAATTTTGACACGCTTAAGAAGACGAAAACTTTACTGTGAGCAGCCTAATACATATGGCAATATTTCAACCTAAAATGGATTATTTATTTTTTTCATTTATATCTTTTTTTCTTATGTTTTAGGGTATTTTTTCGTTTTTGTAATTCTTATTTATTGGGATGATTTTCAGTTTCTTAATGTACTGAAATAATGTAATATACTGTGTAAAGATTGTTTCTTCAAACATTATGGAAATACTGCCACCGTACATACTATTTTATCATTTAAATGATAAATATATATATATAGCTTTAATAATTTATAATAGCCAAAAAATAGTTTATATTTTCATTCTGATTTTTTATTATTATTATTATTATTTTGGGGTGAAATATGACACAGACATAGTCTTGACAGGATCTGTCAGATTCACCCAGAGGGGTGTGTGTGTGTGTGTGTGTGTGTGCATGTGCGTGTGCATGTGTGCGCGTGTGTGTTACAAATAGGTACCTAAAATAGGTAATAAAAAAACTGCTAAAAGGAGCTGGATGCAGATGTCAATTATGTTTCATTTAAAGGGGTCTTTCTCAAAACACCCAAGGAGCAGATGACTTCAAATTAACATTTAATCTCACTGATGTATAGGACAGTAGAGATATTAAAAGAAATATTCTCATTTGTGCTTTTTCTTTCCCACAGGCTGATCTCAAATGACTTATAGTGTGTGAGTGGCTTCTCTTTTATGAATATGAGAATTTTCCAGCTGCCACTACAGTGACGTCAAAGCTGTTATTTGTTTTTGTTGTTTTTCTCCCAAAACTAAGATCATGAGGGTTTGAGTACCACTACACTGAGCGTACATTGTAATATTTTCAGTGACAGTTTCACACACCATTGAAAAACACTATGCAAACAAGCAACTGAATAGTTATTGGTTGAAATGGCTTTTCTGTTTTCAAGCTCTAAAACATTCTCCTCAATTTTCAGCGTGGACTTCATCCATGTGAAGTGTACAAACAAAATAATTCTGAAAATGTTTCCAAAGCTCTCTGGTTTTGAAGCACTTTCAGGAAAGATCTGTTATTGCAGATCCAACAGCCAAATTGAAGGTGGCTCGTACTGAGATAAATACATGTTCTTTCTCATAATGCAAAAACAACAGGCTCTAAACTGAATTCATAAATGAATTTGCTACCATTTTGGAGTTTAGATCATTCTTTGCAAAATGAGAACACTTGAGACACTTTTATTTGTTTAACTAGATACAATCAGAATATGATAGTGTTGTGTATTTAATGAATGATTCAATGTGATTTTGTGCACATGAGATGTACAGTGGCCCCAAAAAGTATTTGTAATTTTAGCCACGCTTAAAGTATGGATAACATTTCATTAGATAATAAAATATCAAAGCAAGTGGCATTTTCATGTGCAACCTGCTTTTGTATTTTATTGCATTTATCTAATGCAATGAAATTCATACATTAAGTGGCCTGAATGTCCAAACACTTGTTTGGGACTGCTTTATATTGTAGCATTGTTTAGGTTTAGTTTTAGGGGCCATTTACACGACACCGTTTTCAGCTAAAAATTACGTTTTGCCTGTTCATTTACACGACAACTGCGTTTTAGGGGCCTGAAAACGCGATCATTTGATAACGCGTTTCAATACGTGTTGCGATACTGTTATCGTCTCCATGTAAACTACAAAAACGCAAATTTGTGAAAACGGACAGTTTCAGTCTAGGCACATAGTGTTTATTTACAAAATTACATCGCCACCTAATGGCCTGGCATGCATAATACAGTGTTTTTTGCGGATCCGTCTGAACAGGAATCGTTTTGACATCATTGCTGTTTGTACGTGTATAACGCAAAGGGAAAACTTTTTCGTTTTTTAGAACATTATTGTCGTGTAAGTGTATCATTAATTGTACCGTATTTCCTATTCCTGTGACAGAAAATGTGCAAGGCTGAATGACTGACTTCCTTTGACAGCGTGAGAGATTACCTTATCATTTTATTTAATTTTAATTAGCGAGTGTTGCTCTTATTCACAGTATGTTGTTTTCACAACACAATATGTGGAAATGGGAGCAGAGATCAGGCATTAGACTGCAGCCGTCTGTCAGGTTGTGTCATGTATGACTGAATTTGCCCCCCGTACACTAGGATTGGGCCAATGACTCTTGAGTCATTTCTGCAATAACTCACAATGATGACCTTTCATAAATTTTGCAACGTCATGCTAAAAGTTCCACAAAAGGGGAAGTCACTGGCATTACAGCCATTTCCATGGTAACAATTACTTCTCTGATTGTAGGATGTCACTTTTGGGATTCTAGCAGTTTGGGGGTATGAAAGGGGTCCTTGATTCAGAAAGAGTTTTAAAAGCCCTGCCCTACAGAGAACCTTTACTTCAAACTCTTCCATATTTTAGTGCAAATCCATGCATTGAATAATACAGATGACAACATACACAGGTTGTGTGACTTGTTTGTGTGGTGAATTATTTGCAGAGAGCATGCAAACATTTATTACGTTTTCCCAAATTTTCTATTCATCGATGCTAATGCATTAGGTCAGTCTTTTTCACATTTTGGTGACCTATTCAGTTCATGCTTATAAGTCATACAGATCTAGTTCACATCCTCTGCCTCTCTGGCTCTGTTTAAGGGCTGATGTGGACAGTGGGTGTATCTGTTTGGGGTGATTCATGACTCCAGACCTTCCCTATGACAGCCTTCTCCGCTGCCATCTCTCTCTCTCTCTCTCTCTCTCTCTCTCTCTCTCTCTCTCTCTCTCTCTCTCTCAATCTTGACAGTAGGCTTTTCTGAGCATACTTGGATGCAGCGTACCGACATTTCCATTGCCGCCTGTGGCCGTGGGGTCAGCCAGACACCCACCAATCCCGCCGTGATCTGCCTGACTGATCCGCTTCTGTCGGCCACAATGGTTTGTGTGTGCGCGAGGTGTGTGTTTAAGTGTGTTTCATTCGCCATCTGCTTTTCTTTTTCTCTAGTTGACTCACTTGCCTTTCATTTCAGGAAAAACTTTTCTTTTCTTTTTTTTCACAGCGTTTTAGTGTGGGATCCTTTGATGTGTGTGTTTGCACAATTCTGTGTCAGCACAAGGTTGTTGTTTTTTTTTTTACTCTTGAGGCCACAGACAGCTGAAAACTTTGCTGTGTTTGCGTATGTGTGTGTGTGTGTGTGTGTGTGTGTGTGTGTGCATGTCTCAGCACACCTCAATGTAGAGTTGGTTGCTTTAAGACTTCACGGGATGCACGGATAGCAAGCATTTATTTATTTATCAATGACATCTCTGTACAAATATTTATATTTATTACAAATATTCTATAAAGATCTTCACTCCTACAGGAACTCTTTCCCCGCCATTGACGGAAATGTTCGTCATTTGTGAGACTATGGCCCCTATTTTAACGATCTAAGTGCATGCTGCAAGTGCACTTAGGGCGTGTCCGAATCCACTTTTGCTACTTTAACGATGGGAAAAATGGTCGGCGCGCACGGTGCATGTTCTAAAAGGGTTGTCCCTATTCTCTTAATGAGTAATGGGTGTGTTTTGGGTGTAACATGCAATAAACCAATAAGATGTCTCATCTCCCATTCCATTTAAAAGCCAGTTGTGCTCGCACCATGGCGGATTGCTATTTACATGGCGGAATTTGCAAGTGGAAAAACTGAACGCTTCTTTCTAGTGTGGAAATGGATCTGCTCATGCGCAAGGTTAAAGCACACGAGCAGAATATCTGCAGGACAAAGTGGACCCGCCTATAGACGCATATTCCGAACACACTCTTTAAATAACAAAAAAATATTGCGCCATTGATTTTAGACCAGGTTTCAGTTGGTCAATAGTGCAATTTTTTTTTTTTGTTATTTAAAGAGCACGTTAGTGTCACAGTTCTGTTAGATTGGACTTTTAGTTTGTTTTATCACATGTATCCCGTCTCCATGGTCACAAGCATTATGAGTTAGTTTAGTTCAGCTGTGTTTAATTAGCACCTCATTATCTATGCTACTTAAGTTCCTGCTTGTCTGTTGTTCATTGTCCGGTCTCATATGTGTTTGGTTGTGTCTGCACTAGCTGTCTGTATTACCTTGTGGATTATTAAATTATCTTGGAAACAAGCCCACCATGATGTTGGAGCCCGCGCTAGACGGAGCGATTGAGCCTGACATCACACCGGAGCCTGAGGGGAGCCCATCAAACGAGGTGTGTGAGGTGGCTGTCCCATCCTGCGCCGAGGAGTATGTGTGGAAGTTGAGGGTTTGGTTAGGAGCCCCGCCCACCCGCCCGTTACTGAGAGTGAGTTTCTGGACTATAATTTAGAGTTAACCCTTCATCTGTCTGATTATTCTATATTGGACTCATTGGTCCCACCGAGCCTCCCTCTCCCACCTCCTCTTCTAAATGTCCTTGTCAGTTCATCATCTCAGCCTTCTTCCCAGACCTCAGCCACGTCTGCTGCCCTGTCCGAGTTGTCTCCCACCAGTCCCACCAGGGTCGTCACTGCGGCTCCATCGCGGCCACCTGTCTTCTGCGTCACTCCTCTTCATCAGCACTCTGTCTGCGGCATGGGCTCCACCACCCTCGTCTTGTCGCCTTCGCTCATCCCCAAGGTGGCGTTGAGGCCTTCACCACCATGGCTCCTCCCTCCAGCACCACCGCTGTGGTCCACCATCCTGGCTGTGGCCTGGGTTACCATCTGCCGCTTCCGGCTCAAGGCTCCTCCCTGGACTCCATCACCATCATCACCGCCCTGGGTTCTTCTGTCCTGCCTCCTCCCAGTCAGCCGTCCACCTCCAGAACCGCCTCCAGTATCCTCTGCCTATTTCATCATCTCCTCATACTCTATGCCTCCTTCTCTCTATGGTGTGAGGACGCACCTTCCGGGAGGAGGCATTCTGTCACAGTTCTGTTAGTTTTGACTTTTAGTTTGTTTCATCACATGTACATCACACTGAAACTAGCAAAAAAACACTTGCATCGCGCCTGGCACCACATTGCGCCGGGTGTTTGATAGGGCCCAATGCTTTCCCCACCATTGACTGAAATTTTCGGCTTTCTGTGTTTTCACTGTTATATGGTAGGGTGCGCTATTATTCATCTTCTGAAAGAGTACTGAATCTCCTGATCAAAACACAGGCAAAGAAGAAGCAGAAACAAGCGATATCATATGTAAGCATGTAATATAATGCGATCATCACCATTAAACAGCATATAGATCAAAACTGCCTAATGTTACTGAATGAAATGTAACATTACATTGTTACAAACTGTACTTTGGGGGTGTGATCTTAGTCTTGATGATCGTTCTGAATCTCATCCAGATGTAATCTTTGACAAAAACAAGATTTTCTCAGCTAACGCGATCCATGACGTCATACAAAAAAAAAAAAAAAAAAACATACACTTGTTCCTTCCTGACTGTGTGTGTGGCTGCTGTGGAGTGGAGGCTGTTTCACTCTTTCTCTCTTGCTCCAGAAGAGCAAAGAAATGTTGCACTTTGATCCACCTCCATCCTACTGGTTTGTGGCTGTTTTGATTTTTCAGTCTTTTGGGTTCTAGTCTGCATGCATGTCTGTGTGTATATATATATATACAATGTGTGAAACAAATGGTTTATCCTACTGTTAAAGGCCTGTATGGATGGTGACATCTGCACTGAAAGCAGCACGGGGTGGGCTACCCTCTGGAAATGGAGGCTGCTTGACCTTCTAAAGGGGTGATTTATAGCTTCAAAGTGACCAGAAGTCATTCAGCTTCAAAGAGAGTTGGCGATTTGAGATGACATGAGGTGACAGCAACCATTGGCGAAGTGACAAAGTCAATGCAAATGCACATCAATAAGGCAACAACCATTGGAAGCTCAGAGTGAGTCTATCATGATCCACCATAATGATACAAGAATTGGCTAAATTTTGATAAAAAAAAAAATAAAATAAAAAAATCATCCCTTAAAGGATAATAATTTAATAATTTAAGGTATAAAATTTTGTATCTTCCATGAAACAAAAAATAAGCTTAGCACATAGTCCAAGCTGCTCTTTTTCATCCAATAAAAGTGAATGTTGACTCATAATGCAAGCTTCAGAAATGATAATAAGCCATACAATTACAAGAGGTCCATGACCTGAAATATAGTGTCAGTAATATGATGCTATAATCTAAGTCTTCAGAAATGTTTGAATATATTTTACACTCACAAGTTGGTGTTGCACATTTGAGACTAAAATTATGTTCTACACACAAAGTTGTAATTTTCAAAAAAAAACTTTAACCTGACTAAACCAGGTTTAGTCCCATTTTCTGTAACCTAATTTAAAGTGAGAACTTTTTACTTCTAATAAACCATTATCGGAACTCTTTATCTCAATAAACAATAATAACTGTGTGAATTAAAATGAAAAACATATTATATATCTTATATTAACCCCAAAATAGAGACTACAATATATAAACTATGAATAAACTATAATAGTTTCATTAATGATTTATAAGTACTTTATAACTGTATTTTTATTATAAAGTGTTACCAGAGTGGGTCATCATTTCCAGTTACTCATATTCATTCAGTCTAAAATAAGTTGTCATGCTTAAAATACATTGACCTGCCCTTTATTTATTGCTCATTATATTGCCTTCAGGTTATTCATTTGATTTCATCCTTCAGTTCCTCCGACTTCTTCCGGTTCTCCTCTCTTCCTGTCCTTTGTGCGTAATACTTCAGTGTCCTATTCAGTGTCAGATGGGCTGCGCTGAAGTGGGTCACCATAAACACTGAGGACATCAGAACAAACCTCTCTCAATGCAGTGTGTCACATCTCAAAGACAAACAACAGATGCCACACCATAATTCATTAGCACCATAATTAATAACTGCTGCATCATCTTTCAGCTCGTACGTGTGGCACAACCGTTTGTGTGTCCCGGGGTGAGTGGAGATATGAAGATATTGATCCAGTAGAATTTGAGGCTTTGAGACCGGTATGAACCTTCTACAAAACCCTTGATAAAATCTAGTCAGAGATGCTCACTGGGTTCAGAAGTCTGAGACATACAAGAGTTAAAACTTTATGTACTCTAGTACTTTTATTATTATTATTATTATTATTATTATATTATTACTATTATGCCCCTTTTTACAAGATAGTCTCAGGTGTCCCCAAATTGTGTCTGTGAAGTTTTACAGCTCAAAATACCCCACAGTTTGCAGTTCATCATCATCATTAAAGTGTATTATCTGCATGCTTTTTAAAGCCATATCAGTCTAAACTTCTGATATATGGTTTTCTGAGTGCACACATTTGAAGCATGCAAACAGAAATCTGGATGTCAGACGGCGCGTGAATGAATGTGAAGCTGCGTCACGCTGCATTGCATGCTGGGGCGGTGCCATCATTATGGGAGGGTCACCTCTCTGCTACTTGGATGCTGCACATTGGTGGTGGTTGAGGAGATTCCCCCCTTCTATGTAAAGTGCTTTGAGGTCTCAGAAAAAGCGCTATATAAATGTAACAAATTATTATTATTATTATTATTACTTGTACTGAAATTAATACGAATACCTGCGTACCTTTTGTTTTGTTTTTGACTTGAAGTTAAATATTCACATTCTTCATGGCATCGTTTGCAGGGAAGATAAACTATTTTATCACATCGCATGATCATTTGATGTTTTCACTGAATTCCTTTCACAATGTTGATCTGGTTACCATGAGAACAGTGTCACACGCTGGGGCGCTCGCTGCTGCTTCATCCATCATATGGTAGAAATGATAACACCATCAACAAGCTGATAGAAGTCGATTCATTTATTTGATGGAAACGTGTAAATGTAACTGAAGTTTTATTGTTGTCATTGTAAATATTCACTTTCCCATATGGCCACAGAGGGGAATCAGAGATTGTGGGTCACAATCAGCGGACAGACACCGACACACTGAATGTTTTTGGTATTTATTTCAACAAATGACAACCAAAACCAAATCCATAGAAGCCTGTGAACAGTTTTGCAGTGGTTGCGTGCAAGAGTTTTCTCTCTGAACGATGATGTGAGTTACTATGGCAATTCTAGATGCCGCATGCATGACCCACAATGCCGACATTTTTCACAATCACAACTCAAAAAGTCAAAATACTGCCCTAAACTCAATAGCAGAAAGGCAGTGTGATCCTCCCAGTATGGCGTATAAACAAAGCAGTTACCCAGAAGTGTGACGTCAGCTTCACGTTCTCTATTAAACTTAATAAAAACTTCTATAAAAGTTCACTAAGTTTTTAACAGGGTAATGAGACACTGAGTGTGATTATTTAGTATTTATAAAAGGATCTGTGAGGCAGTATAAAGTATGTTTAGGATCCATAGTAATGTTTACTATATGTATGTGTTAAATAAATATGCATTTATATGTAGCCTAGGTGTGTTTAGAGAGGCCAAGGTCTAATTGTATAAATATTTCATATAAGGCTCTATCACTTCTGCACTTGCAGATATGATTAACCTTGAGCCCACTCTATTGCAGAGAAAGTTTATTTTTAGTTTTATTATTACTCATTTTAATTGTTTTGTTTTTCCTCACCGCTTTTTTTCTTTTTCTTACAATATCCCATATTTGAAAGGAAGGAAGGAAGCTGAATTTTAAGAGTAAGAAAGGTTGAATATGATTGTACAAAACTAAATTATCAAATTATAATTATGAGAATTTTGGCCCACGTAATCATTGATCACCATTATAAGTGAACTCACGTTTTTTTTAAAAAGAGTGTCTGTCATTTTTCTTAAATGTCCAACTCTAAGTGCCACCTGGATTTCAGTGTAAAATAATGTGATTTATAGGTGTTCAGGGGTATCTAATGGTTCACATGTCAGAAAATGTTCGAGGCAAATTCAAACACTAAATAGCTGATTAATGACTCTAGACAAACATTTAAAGAAAAAGAGACTTTCGATTACTTCCTGGAGTGCTGAGAACAGTGTGTGTGTGTGTGTGTGTGTGTGTAAGAGAGAGAGAGAGAGAGAGAGAGAGAGAGAGAGAGATTGTATCCCTGTATTGTGAGACTAGTACAGGAGATAATTAGCTGTCAGAGTGTATTACTGCTCTCAGCTAGAGCTGATAAACACAGGAGAAGGGCTCTCACCTACACAACCATACTCTGTTTTCATACTGTACACACAGAGCATCCAGAATTAACACTTGCCAAGTGCCAACTGCGAGTAAAATTTGTTGTTGGCAAGTAAATATAACATCACCAGTTGGCCAGAAACTTTTTATGGTTTAAATTGCAGTGTAAGAGCCAGGTTTTTAAGTTAACAACCCAATAATGTTTAAGAAAAACAGAGAAGACATTTCTAAGACTATAGTGAGACTTTTTAATGGTCTGGTATATTTTCACAGATATTAAATATAGAGTAATAGTAAATAAATTAATGATAAATTAAGTTGCATTTATTTAAAGTATGGGGTCAGCAAGATTTTTTATTTTATTTTTTTGAAAGAAGGCTGCAGTTATTTGATTAAAAATACAGTTAAATCATTAATATTGTGTAATATATATATTCGTACCATTTGAAAACATTTTAAAATGTAATTTATTCCTTTGGTGCAAAGCTGAATTTTCAGCCTCATTACTCCAGTCTTCAGTGTCCCATGATCCTTCAGAAATCATTCTAATATGCTGTTCCCTATTGATACAGTTCACTCGTACTGCGTCGTCAGACGCAATGGGAAAATGTGTGAATTTACTGGCGAAAGGGGCTGTAGAAGCTGTTCTTCCGGCCCACAGCGAGTCAGGCTTTTACAGCCGCCACTTACTCATGCCAAACAAGGATGGCGGCCTCAGGACCATCCTGTATCTCAGGCATCTAAACTGTGCCCTTATAAAAATGGCCGTTCGAGATGTTAGTGTGCCCGGGGGATTGGTTTTTCCTCAGTGGATCTGAAAGATGTCTACTTTCATATCCAGATAGCCCCCCATTACAGACCGGTCTTGGGATTCACGTTGGAAGTGGTGGCTTACCACTATACTGTCCTTCCATTCAGACTATCTCTGTCACCACATACTTTTAAGAAAAGCATGGATGTGGCCCTGTCCCCCCTGAGACAGAAGGGAGTGCGCATCCTGAATTACCTCTTATTAGCCCAGTCAGAGGCCGAGCTAGATGCTCACAGATCCTTACTCCTCAGCCAGTTGGAATGCCTTGGACTCAGGATCAACAATGCCAAGAGTTCACTGTCTTCCATTCAACAGATCTCGTCCCTGGGAGCAGTTCTCGATTTGGCCCAAATGCTCACGCCAGAGCAAGCTCTGGGGATCCAACAAGCTCGCGGCGTCTTTCAAGGTCAGGGTTTCGCACCCCCTCAGAATGTTTCAGGGGATGCTGGGCCTTATGGCCTCCGCATCAGTAGTACTTCAGCTAGGCCTCCTACACATGCGGGCCACAGTACTGGCTGAATCTGAAACTGGAGCTTGGCGTCACGGATGCCTCCGTATCATGGTGAACCACGCCTTCATCATGGTCTTGGTCCCACTATGCGAGGACAGGCCGACTTCCGGCTCCTGGTTGAGCGCGGTGAAGCTGCTGCATATCAACTGCCTGGAAATGCTTGCAGTCTTTATGGCCCTCAGAACCTTCCATTCAGACCTGAGAGGATACCATGTCTTAATCCACTCGGACAACATGACAGTGGTGTCCTACATAAACCACCATGGTGGACTCCAGCAAGCCAGACACCTCCTCATATGGGCATGATTCCACCTGCGCCAACACGTGCTGGGCAGACTGAACCAAGGGACAGACATGCTGTCCCGGGGCAATGTGTCCTAAGAAGAATGGACACCCCATCTCCAGACGGTTCACATGATCTGGAGCATCTTCGGGAGGGCAGAGATAGACCTCTTCGCCTCAGAAGACAATGCTCACTGCCAAATATATTTCTCAAAGGACAGGGACGCGCTGGCCCACAAATGGCCCAGCCTTCCCCTACACTCTATAGCCTTCCCCTATCCCCTATACAAATGGCCCAGCCTTCCCCTAGACTCGCGCTGCTCTCTCAGGTCTTGAGACGGATCAGGGAGGACAGCGCAGTCCTTCTGGTGGCCCCCTTCTGACAGAATTGATGCAGCTGCTCACAGCAGCCCTGTGGCCAATTCCCATGAGGGAGGACCTCCTGTCCCATTCAAAAGGAATGATCTGGTGGACAAGGGTCGCACCCCTTCCACGCTCAAGGTCTGTGTGGCGGCCATAGCAGCATTCCACACTCCTGTGGCCGGCCAGTCTGTAGGCAGAAGCAACCTGGTTGTTCGCTTTCTAAAGGGGTCCAGAAGGCTAAACCCACCTCGCCCCCTCACAGTTCCTATATGGGACAAGTCTATGGCTGAACTGCACCCCCTTTCGCTAAAGACCGCCCTCCTGCTAGCCCTAGCATTGGTCAAGCGAGTGTGCGACTTGCAAGTGCTCTCTGTGAGTGCTTCTGAATTGCCCTGAATTTGGGCCTAACGACTGCAAAGTCATCCTCAAACCAAGACATGGCTATGTACCTAAGGTGTTCTGTGCGGCGGCCGGCTGGTCCTCGCCATCCACCTTTGCCAGATTTTATAGATTGGACGTCCCTGCTCTACAAGCACGGGTCCTATCTGTGTAGCTGGGCTTTGACCTCTACATGAGCTCAACCGACATACTGTCTGAGTATCTTAATGTAGAGTATCTGAGTATCTTAATCTTATATATATATATATATATATATATATATATATACATAGACCCTTTCCAAAAAATTAGAATATCATGGAAAAGTTTATTTATTTCCATAATTCCATTCAAAACATTAAACTTCCATAGATTATAGATTCAGGGCCCACAACTTAAACGATTTCAAGTATTTAGTTGTTTATTTGTACATAATTTGCTTCCAGCTCATAAAACCCACGAAAACAGGATTTCAAAAAATTAGAATATTACATGAAATCACACAGTAATTACACAGTGATACCATGGTCATTGAACCAGGTTTTGGTTCTTTTGGCAGTGTGGGCAGGTGCAAATCCTGCTGGAAAATGAAGGAAGCATGAAGTGCTCTGAAAATGTCCTGGTAGACGGCTGTGTTGAGTCTGGATTTAATAAAGCACAGTGGACCAAAGTCCTCTTTTCTGATAAGAGCAAATTTTGCATCTCATTTGGAAACCAAGGTCCCAGAGTCTGGAGGAAGAATGGAGAGGCACACAATCCAAGATGCTTGAAGTCCAGTGTGAAGTTTCCACAGTCTGTGTTGGTTTGGGGAGCCATGTCATCGGCTGGTGTTGGTCCACTGCGCTGTCCACTCAACGCAGCCGTCTACCAGGACATTTTCAGAGCACTTCATGCTTCCTTCAGCAGACAAGCTTTATGGAGATGCTGACTTCATTTTCCAGCAGTATTTGCACCTGCCCACACTGCCAAAATAACCAAAACCTGGTTCAATGACCATGGTATTACTGTGTAATTACTGTGTGATTTCATGTAATATTCAAATTTTTTGAAATCCTGTTTTCGTGGGTTTTATGAGCTGGAAGCCCAAATTATGTACAAATAAACAACTAAATACTTGAAATCATTTAAGTTGTGGGCCCTGAATTTATAATCTATGGAAGTTTAACGTTTGAATGGAATTATGGAAATAAATAAACTTTTCCATGATATTCAAATTTTTTGGAAAGGGTCTGTATATATATATAGCCGAGTCGTGGTCCCATGGCCAAACCAGTTGATAACCACTGCATTAGAGGATAGAGTCCAAGGTAAACTTTGACAGGTGGCTTGCATGTGATTTTATTGTATTATATCACACACTTTGAACTATTATAGCGACTTGCATTATTGTTCTATCATGAACTAATAAGTAAGGTTTTATGTGTGTTATGCAGGTACAATAAAGATTAGGAGGTGATATAAACATCAGTCAAGTTCAGGTTAGAAAATCCAATATGTCCAGGATTTTCCTGTTGGAAATGAATTATCTAAATTTGATTTCTAATGAAATTTTCTTATTGGATGCTAACATAACTCAACATAAAAACTTATAAAAATAAATATTGTATGATTATTATGATTTTAATAGAAGAAAATTGTGTTTTAGGGCATCAAAAGGAAAGTAAAGAAAATCTTTTAGGATTTGAAAACTCCAGTTTTTCAATCTACTACAGTTTTTCAATCTTATACAGTTAGAGCTCTGATTAAAATGACACAATATCTAAAATAAATTATTTTAATAATCAAATTATAATAATAATAAAAAATAATGTATAGGAATCGCCTCGGTTACGACTGTAACCTCGGTTCCCTGAAGAGGGAACGAGCGTTGCGTCGAGATTGACGCTATGGGAACGCATTGCGCGATTGCATCATGAAGCACTTGTAAAATCAGTCCAATGGCGTATAGGCGGGTGACGTCATGGCAGGAAGCTATAAAGCGCACCCAGACCAAACATTGTCACTTCTGATAGGTCGAAGCAAGTCGATCACAGGCGCGCCGGAAGTATGGCAAGGTGACGCAACGCTCGTTCCCTCTTCAGGGAACCGAGGTTACAGTCGTAACCGAGGCGTTCCCTTTCAAGGGAACTCGCGTTGCGTCGAGATTGACGCTATGGGAACGTCTATACCAATGCCACCATAGTGACCAGTGCCTGTCTTCTGTGAAATCAGGCGAGCACAACAAAGACAGAATAACCTGGGACCCAGGAGTGAAGCCCAAAAGTAGGTTTTAAACCCGATGAGTGTGTGCGGAAAGGAACCGCCCGCCGCATCACACACCTCTTGTAGGGATACCCCTAATACAAGGCTACAAAGCCGCCATACTGCTCCTGCTCCAACGCACCACGGAGGAAACCGGTTTGTTTCCTGTGCAGGGAGCTCTAGAGAGATTGTGGCCTCAACAACCTCAGTTGAGAGACTCGAGTCTATGAGTTGGGCCCCCTCAGGGGCCAAACCCACACTCCCATAACTCTGTTCTCCAGAACTCCCGGAAGTAGAACAATCAGGGAAACCATGTACAGATGCTGAACTGCCACGTCTGCAAGTCCATATGAGCTCCACCGCCTCGGGGTGGAGTCTCCCTCCCCTGGGCCTCAGCCCCTGCCTCGACAGGATGTCTGCTCCCTGAATCTGGTGCCCAGGGATGTAGAGCCTGAGCCATCATCACCAGGTGATTAAGTGCCAGGTGAGATGGTGACCCGTCCACGGGCACCGAGCGACCATCCATGATCGCACCCCAGCCCATGAGGGAAGCATCCGTCGTAAGCGTTAAGCGACGACAATGAGCTCCCAGCACAGGATCCTGGGGACAAGAACCAAGGCTTCTTCCACATAACTAGGGCACGTAAGCATCGCCGCATGACCCTGATCATGCGAAAGGGGTTGCCCCTCGGGGAAACTCTTTGGTCCTGAGCCACCACTGCAGGGGTCTCATGTACAACAGGCCAAAAGGTATCACGTTGGACACTGCTGCCATCAGACCCCACAGTCTCGGAAACTGTTTCACAGTGAGTGACTGGCCTAGCTTTATTCTTTTCACAGCTGACAGGATGTACTCTATGCGTGCAGGTGAGAGGTATGCCTGCATCAACATTAAGTCCCAACCACGCCTAGAAAAAGTGGTCCTCTGTAGTGGAGAAAGCACACTATTTTTGGCGTTTAGCCGTAACCGCAACTCCTTCCTGTGGGCGAGATCGACATCACGATGCCGAACTGCCAACTGATGACACTGATCGTGAAAGTTTGGGGTGATAGTGCTAGGCCGAACGAAGAACTCGATATTGGTATGCTTTGCCCCCAAAAGCAAACCTCAGGAACTTCCTGTGATATGGAAGGATGGAAATGTGGAAGTATGCGTCCTTGAGATCTATCGTGACAAACCAGTCCTCGGATCTGATCTGTGGCATGATTTGTCTCAGTGTTAACATTTTGAACTTTAGCTGAATGACTGACTCGTTCAGAACACTCAGATCCAAAATGGGACACAATCCCCCATCCTTCTTTGGAACGATGAAATACCGAGAGTAAAACCCGGTGTCCCTGCTGGAGGGAGGTACATGTTCTTTGGCCCCTTTCTCCAACAGGGTTTTCACTTCTTGTTCCATTACCAGAACCTGCTTGGGGCCCAACACGGTGGATAGGACCCCCATAAACCTGGGCGGGCGAGACCCGATGATAACCCTTTTCTATGGTCTGCAGGACCCAACAAGAAATATTTGGCAGCATCTTCCACGCTGTCAAAAATTCTAGCAGAGGTACCAGCCTCTTGACACTGGCTTCTGGATTTAGTTGTTGTTGAACAGTCAGTCCGTCGTCCTGTAACGCGAACCGGTAGGGAACGACTGAACTGATTGCTCTGGGACCCTCCTCGGAGGGGGCAAGCATCCCAGGACCACTACGTTTCCGGGTGGACCCTGAGATATGTGCTCGCCGGAGACCACTGCGCCCCGAAACACACAAGGTGGCGGGGTTAGCATAATGGTCCCCTGAGGGTTAAGGCTGCAGTTGAGAGTGCCATCCCGAACCCCAGTCCTTTAGTGGGGGCTCGGGAGCAGATGCTCTGCTACTGTTGAGATATGTTTGGCAGAAGTTCCCACGCTGCCAAAAAATCTACTAAGAGAACCAGCCTCTCAAGACTGGTGTAGGTGTTACTCGAGCGACCAATTCGGTGCCCTGTATGGCAAACCAGCAGGGAACGACCGAACTAACTGCTCTGAGACCCTCAACATAGGGGGCGAACATCCCAGTGCCGCTACGTTTCCGGGCAGACACGGAGATGTGGGCTCATCAGAGACCGTTGCGCCCCGACGCACACGAGGTGGCGGGGTTGGCAGAACGGCCCCCCGAAGACATCAAAGGGAAATGGGATCCGTATAGTGAGGTGTTAACCACTTCCCCTCGGAAATTAAGAGAACCAGCCTCTCAAGACTGGTCTCTGGTATTACTCAAGCGACCAATTCGTTGCCCTGAAACGGCGCACCGGCAGGGAACAGCCGAAATGATTGCTCTGAGACCCTCCTCGGAGGGGGCAAGAATCCCAGCGCCGCTACGTTTCCGGGCGGACAGTGAGATAAAGGCTCGTCTGAGACTAGAATTCACTGGAGACTGTTGCGCCCCAAAGCACACGAGATGATGGGGTTGGCAGAACGGCCCCTGAGAGCACCGAAGGGAGATGGGCACCGTATTATGAGGTGTTATAAATTTCCCCCCAGGAATTTCACCATTTATTTCCTCAGAATTAAATGCAGCCAAAGATCAACCAGACAATCAACACGGTCTGGATGAAAGGCTGAATAGCATATTAATACCGAAATCTAACTCCTCAGAGATCAGATAAGTACATATTTAATTTTCTCAAAAATTAAATGCAGCCAAATATCAACCAGACAAGTAGAAACGGTCTGGATGAAATGCTGAATACTACATTAATATAGACATCTAACTCCTCAGAGATCAGATAAGTACATATTTAATTTTCTCAAAAATTAAATGCAGCCAAATGTCAACCAGACAAGTAGAAACGGTCTGGATGAAATGCTGAATACTACAGTAATATAGACATCTAACTCCTCAGAGATCAGATAAGTACATATTTAATTTTCTCAAAAATTAAATGCAGCCAAATATCAACCAGACAAGTAGAAATGGTCTGGATGAAATGCTGAATACTACATTAATATAGACATCTAACTCCTCAGAGATCAGATAAGTACATATTTAATTTTCTCAAAAATTAAATGCAGCCAAATGTCAACCAGACAAGTAGAAACGGTCTAGGTGAAAGGCTGAATTTAGTGTATTAATACAGAACTTGGTCTGGATGAAAAATAGAATATATTATTTTCATACATCTTCTTTCAAAGCCAGACAAATATTTAATTTCTCCAAATTAAATTCATATTGTATTCTCAAACAAAAAGAACCACAATAATAGTCTACAAACACATAATTAGTTTGCAAACAATCATAAGAGAAAGAGAGAAAAGGAAATTCCCGTCTGCTCAGTTCCCTGTATGTATATAAATATATCGGACCTTATCTACACGTTGCCTCGGCAAACGCGCGATATGAGCCACTAGATTCTTATTGCAGAGATGCAGACTCATAATCTACGCGCTGCCTCGGCAAACGCGCGATCTGAGCCATTAGATTCTTATTGCAGCCCCGTAATCTACGCGCTGCCTCAGCACACGCGAGATCCGAGATCGAGTCACAGAATCTTTATTGCAGACCCGTAGCCTAATCTACGCGCTGCCTCGGCAAACGCGAGATCCAAGCCAAAGAATCTTTCTCGACTTTCTTCCCTCGAGAAGAAAGCCAACAAGAGCAGAGCTAAAACTCTCGAAGTGCATATGTTACACGTCAGGAATTATGAATGAACACGGTCAGCCACCTTTTACTAGAGCTGACCGTGCATGCTCTACTCCCAAACAAACAACACATAAATCGCGTGTATCCCCACTCGTAATGAAGCGAGAGCGGGGAGGAACACACAATCCAAAATGCTGTTTGCTCGCCATTATATTCCTGTCTAGATATATAATATGCTTGAGGACAAACAACAATAAATAGACAGAGACAGATTTCACAGAGAGCGCTTGCTGAAGACACAGAAGCTAACAATGTTTGGTCTGGGTGCGTTTGATAGCTTCCTGCCATGACGTCACCCGCCTATACGCCATTGGACTGATTTTACAAGTGCTTCATGATGCAATCGCACAATGCGTTCCCATAGCGTCAATCTCGACGCAACGCGAGTTCCCTTGAAAGGGAACTCATATGTGTCACAGCTCTTATTGTGAAATTCTCTTTTGTTTCCTTTAGTTCCTGTTTCCCTGCTCTGTTTAGATTCGGTTTTCTAGGTTACTGATTTTATCCTTGTTTGTTTCTATGGCTGTTATGTTCAGTCCCTTGCCGGTTTTCGTTTATGATTTTAATGTGGTTAGCGGTTATCCCTGACTGAGTTCTCATATATTTTGAAATAAAGACTTAGTTGGTTCTGCTTCTTGCGTGCTTATCACATCGTTACAATATGATTGCCATTGTGTTTCCTCAATATGATTATATCGTTTTTATTATTATTTTTACTGAGATTACACAATAGGGGTGTAACAATATATTGTGTCACAATATATCGCAATACAAAAATACAACAATATGTATTGTGTATAGTTCACCCAAAATGATAATTACTGTGTTAGAGAAAAAATAAAGTATACAGAGTTTAGTGCCTGTACTACATTAAACTACTATATATTTAGTGTTAAATATAATATATAATAATGCAATGGGCGAATATTTGTGGATCCTGATAATGCCAAATGTCTGATGTTACCAGTAAAAACTGGTCTACATTATTTTGAATATATCTAGTCCGTGACAGTGTGGAAGCATATTCAGCTAAAATAATTTGGTATTTTCAGCTTCAGAATCATGAATATTTTTATTCTGGTGTCATCATTGTCCTGTGCATTGGGTTACCAGCACCAAGTCACCTTGTTAACCTTTTCACATGTGTCTTGGAGTATATATAATAATAATCAATATATAATCGCAATAATATATTATCGAAAGTTCAGTATTGTGATATGTATTGGATCGTGACATGATTGTATCATTACACCCCTATTACACAATGTACAAAAGAAAGGCTTTTCATAATAAACTAATCAATTAAGATAAAAAAATATACAAAAAAAAAACTAAGAATTAAAAAAAAAATGTGTAGGAATCTCGTTTTAATTTATATTGCATTCCTTCAAGATGAGGACTGGCATCCTTTCATTAGATTTTTTTGTGATTATTATTATTATTATTATTATTATTAAATAATTTATCTGCACATTTGCTACACACACATCTTTATTTACAGCATTATATATATATTATATATATATATGAAGACTTCCAAGACTTCCAAGACTTCAAGACTTGAAGTGCCATCTGAAATTTTCTTCTAAAATTAGCATTTTTTTTCAAGCTCGTATGTTTAAGTTCAGTAATTTCACTTTAATGACAATTAATAGGTAATTTTCATTGCCATTAAAGTGAAATAACTGAACATAAACATACAAGCTTGATAAAAATGATCATTCTAGAAGGAAATTTCAGATGCCACTTAGAGGCTTTTGCATCTGAAGTCTTCATATATACATATATAATATTAAATGACTGAATCTGTATTTTTAATGTTGCTGTAGTTGTTGTTAGCAGTAGTAATAATTACTACTATAAGTGGTGTGTCTGATTAATAATATGTAATCAGTTATATATTGATTATAGTTCTTATATTCTGGGATGTTGTCTCGTCGTCTTCCATTATTATCCACTGCAGTCTCCGCACTCAATGCAATTTGGCTGGATTTGTGAATTGTGAATCTGTTTCAGTTTTGTTCCGCATCCATTTTTCCAAAGCCGACTGCAAATCTATTCTCTCACACATTGGACCTGCAGCTCCAATCCAATTCTAGTACCTCAAAGTAGAGCTGGCAATTCAATCCCAAGGTATTGATTCCTTCAGTTGGAACCAGCTTTCAGCTCTGATAGCTGCTTGCGTTGCTCTTAACCTGATATGGCCATCAAAGCTTGACTGCGGGCGTATAGGCACATCTGGAGAAATCGCTATGCTAGCTCATTGTGGCTCATTGTGCTAGCGCTAGAGAAAGCATGATGCAGTCAGCACTAGCTCTGACTCTAATGGTATCATCACCACCAAGTAGTTTTCAGTGAGGTGAAGGAGAGCTATTATACCTGACAGTTTGCTTCAGTTTCGAGTGCTACATCACACAATAGACTCTACGGGTCAGGTTAAGCAGAGTCCGTCACACAATGCTTTTCTGTAGAACTGATGACCCATGGTCTGAAATAGTAGGTAAACAACGGGATGTGATTTTGGCGACTAGATCTATCTATATATCTGTCTGTCTGTCATATTGACAAATGTAACAAAAGAATACTGTGAAATTCAGTGCAGTCAATATGACCGTCTATGGCCGAAATAGGTAAATTATGTTCATTTGGTTTGTTTTTTTGCCTTATCTGTAATTTATACGAAAAACATTTTAAATTAAAATACAGACACTTTTAGAAAAAGTAAAATCCTGCTGGTACCTGACTTTTCCTAAAAAAATATATATGTTTCTGTAGCCTACGCCTCCTTCTTGGTTCTTCTTTGTTTTGTTTTAGATCAGCTCATTTCCAGCTTTTTCTGTTAGCCTATTTTCTCTGTTATTATATTAAAATAATGAGTTATGTTGAATGGATATGGAAATATAGCCTATCTGTTGTGAATATGCGATAATTACGGTAGGCTACTAATGATAATATTATTTATAAATGTATAATTAAACTTGTTTAAATGTTCAGTTTGGTGTTGTTTTGTTTTTAAAAGATATCCTAATACAATAAATGCATTAAAGGAGAACTCCGGTCAATTTTAACATTGAACTCATTTTTTTGTAAATTTGGAGTGCTGTCAATACAGAGAACAACGACAAAAATCGGTGTAGCCTACACCGTGTTATCCTCTTTTTAAAATTTGCACCCTGTTGACTTCAATGGGGCAAGTTTTAAACCTGCTTTTAGCCTCTTAACATCCTTGATGTGTCATTACAAGTGCCCAGCCAATGTGAGTGATTCCTTTAGAGTTTACACGGGTGAATCTGACTGCAGTAGATGTGAAAGATATGAATAAAAATGATGTTAATTCAGCCAGCGCACATACCTGTATTTACATCCTGTTTTCGGTCGAAGTCCAAAGTAGTCGATTGCCGAGTTCACGCGCATAGGTTATCACGGTTAGGTTATTGCCCCATTGAAGTCAACAGGGTGCAAATTTTAAAAAGAGGATAACACGGTGTAGGCAGCACCGATTTTTGTCGTTGTTCTCTGTACTGACAGCACTCCAAATTTACAAAAAATGAGCTCAATGTTAAAATTGACCGGAGTTCTCCTTTAATCTCTCAATTGGGTATTTATCATTAAAGATATAGAGTTTGGAATCTAGCGGTCAAAATGACCGCTTGCGGCAGTTCTAGTAGTTATGGAATTCTGGCACTTCTAGTGTTAATAAAGTCTTAAAGAAGCCCATAAACGCCACATGTAATTGCTTCATTAAAATATACTTATTAGTCTGAGAATAATTGTATGTCTCTAAGCTCTCATTCAACACATCACTGAAAGGAAATCACACATTTCGAGCTTAAATCTGAATGTCTCATGAAGCCAGTCTTGTCTAATTGCTTCTTTGAAGCAGTTTGAAAGAGTTCATGTAATATTTTTGGAACAGAAAATATCTTGCAAAATGATTTTTATTCAACACAGATGTGGTGCTAAAGACTTTCTGTAACAGCTCGTTCATTTGACAGCTGAATTCAGCATGGGGATTTGTAAAATGTACTGATAAACAATACTATAATGACAAAGTACCCATTAATATAATTTCAGGTGAATGAGATAACATAAACATCGTCAATAAAGAAGAAATGTTTTGTCATGCTTGCATAAACTAACAGCAGCGTGAGGAACATATGGTTAAGCCATTGTCTGTGAATGATTCCTGAATGGACACTTTGTCTCAAGGGACACTACTTTATAACCACGACCTTTGGTAGAGACCCATCATGCAAAACAAATCATGGTTGTAAAGCTGTAAAACACAAACACACCCACCCAGGATTTTATTTTAATTATTTTGCAACATAAAGCAGACTTTCCAGCTCTGCTCTTCTTTAGTGTGCTCCGACTTCAACTGCACACACGACTGGAAAAGAAGGAATTAACAGCAGTGAATTTCCAACTAACAACAGTGAAGGTAAATAGAATATATTTAAATGAAATAATTTGTAAAAATTAATTGAAATGTAATATATATTATCAACTAATATAAGACGTCCATGTATAAATTCAGCTGAAATACATAGCTGTCGAAAGATGATTTTTTGTTATATGGACGTTTATGACGCTTCATAGGCCATTTGCTGCATGTACAAATGTTCAGTTGTTTAGCTAGACAAGAATGCTTTCCAAAAATGTTATCTTGATAGGATTGTTTCAACCCACAAGCTGCTGTGAAAATGAAAAAAACAATCAATTCAACTTTGAAGTACTGAAATGAAATCGAGACTGTTTGATCCATAAGAACAATTAGGTCGCTATTCTTTTTTGTCATGTGAATCGATTCAAGTCAACAATATTTTTTTAAATACTGAAAAATTGGGTGTTTTGTTGAAAAAGACTGAGTTGGGTTCAAATAAAAGATGGAAGACAATACAAAGTGTAGATGGCACAGTATCAAACAGAAAACAGATTGTTACTGACGCAGCATGAAGTTTCTCTTTTTGAACGAAACAAAGCAGAAAATAGAGAATGAGAAAACATGCTAAACACCATTTGGACAACATTAACAGACTTGATGCAGAATTGGCAGAAAAGACAGTGTGTGTGTTCCAGATGTTTCTGAATGTTTTGTCCTGGTGTTATTGTTGGATGTTTCACATCTTTAACCCTTTCATGTACAAGAATACATCTCAAAAAGCAGTAACTTTAAACTTAGTGACGAAGAAACAAAATAAGTGAAAAACCTTTTGAATGTTATTCTCTGCATTTCATACACAGACTCAAGGACATGTACTGCGTATGTCAAAGACGTGCAGGAAGATGAATTACAGGATGCTGTTTGATTATACTTTGTGTGTGTGTGTGTTAATCAGATGGGAAAGCGGCACTTCTCAGGGTTGGAGGTGACCCTGATGGTGTTGTTTTCATTGGTGCTGGTGGTCGCTGTCGCATTGGTCGTTGTACTGGCCACTGGGGAACCAGGGGTGATGAGAGAAGGTAGGTGATGAGATGCCAGTATTATGTCTTTGAATGACGACATGCAGAGACACGAGCACACATGTATAAACTATGCATGGATTTAAAAATTATTATTACTATTACAAAATAAATAACCAATATGATTTCCCTCTTTACAAGTTGAATATTTCATTCAGTGTAGTACTGTGATGTTTAACAGAGATATTAGACACAAATTATTACCTCAAAAAAGTATTGTGGACTGAGGGCAAACATATTGTCGAGTGGGACTGCAGCTCTTGAGGAGTAGTTTATTAACGACAAAAAACTGTGCCCACTTCTTCAAGGACAGTGAGAAATGTGCGTCTGTTCCACTAAAAAAAAAAAGAAAAAAAAAAAAATGTCCACCCTGATTGTTATCAAGGACACCCAGCAGTGAGAAAACCAAAAGCAGAGACAGTATACATAAACATTGGTGAATGGCTCACATGGGGACGAGGACTCAAGCATGCACAGAGAGGGTTATTATGACAGCTGTCACTCTCAATTTCAATTTACCGCCCTGATGTTGGTCAAGTGGTTTATATTTAAAGGGAACAAATTGAGCCTCGGACAGATGGATGTGTGGGGGGAGTCTCTATGGTTGCATGCATATGACCTTGTTTTAGGGGTATATATATATATATATATATACACACACACACATATATAGCAGGAAAACATCACATGTAGCAGGTACTTTAGATAAATGTGGTGTTTGATTTATGATTATATCAGATTGCATACTGGTCAATGATTACAAAATAACATCTGTTGGGTTATGTACTATGTACGTTTGAAGAATTCTGACCTTGTAAATTTATGTTCTATGGCAATAAGCCAGAGTTTGGTTACTAGTTATTTTGCAACAGTTACGTTTTAAGGAAGGGGTTAAAAGACATTCGTGTTAAAACAGATAAAGGATGTTGTTGTGGAATTAACATCAAATTCAACTGATGTTTGGTCACAAGTGTTTTTATTTGTTTTTTATTAAAGAAAGTTATATATAAATATATTAACTTATTAGGCAGCACAGCTGCTTTTGACATAATGAGTAATGTTTTTTGAGCAGCTAATCGGCATATAAGAATGATTTCTGAAGCATCATGATGATATATAATGTATAATGATGCTGAAAATTCAGCTTTGCATCACAGGAATAAATGACATTTTAAAATAAATTCAAATAGAAAACAGTTATTTTAAATTGTAATAATATTGCACGATATTACTGTTTTCACTGGATGTTGCTTAAAATCTGTTAAAGTATACAATGATGGTTATTTGCTATTTCAGATTCAGAATCAGACATTGTCCCGGAATGTCCCAAAATTCCAGATGGAGAGAGAGTGGACTGTTTTCCAGATGGCGGTGCTTCCCAGGTAAACTGCAGTGGACATGGCCTACTACATTCCGTAAAAACTTCCAGCATGCTTTTCTGAATCTTCCTGTGTGTCCTTACAGCAAAAATGTTTAAAAAGAGCATGCTGTTGGAGCCCATTGAATGAGACTAACGTCCCCTGGTGCTTCTTCTCCAAAAACCACGGCTACAGCGTGGTCAGTGAAAACAAGCCTGACAGCACACGTGAGTTCAGCCTGAAATGAGACGTTGCTGTAATAAAACATTATGACACGTATCACTGGGTTTAAGATAAGTCTTCCTAATACCTCTTTTGTCACGAGCCAATTACACAGAGAATATTTATAAATTGGGAGTGGTGTGGAATAGTAGATGTCACCATGAGATATCACCATTGTACCCTTGATCAAGGTTATATCAGGTGGAACAAGTCTCTTTTTATTATTCTATAATTCGTGAGCTTAGAATTATAAGGTTCTATCTCCACTTTTGGTTGAAATTGAGTTTTTGACATAATCTGATCCATTAGGTGTTTATTAATGCCTGTGTGGTGTTATTTTTGTAAAAAATATATTTTGTTACTAGTTATTAATAAAATAAAAAGGTTCCATCTCACAAAACATAAACCGAGTTGGGATTATAAGGTTCTATCTCCAGTAGATTCAATATCCAATCAAAACCCTGAATGAACACGAACGGACCAATCAAAACCCACCTCTTAGCTCTGTAGCCTGGACACAGAGCTAAGGGCTGGACATTAGCCTGGACATTTGAAGTCGGCAAAAGATGGCATTTCCATCTTTCTATCTTTTTTTTATAACGAATCAATCGTTCTTTCTTTCTCTCTTACTAATCTATCTATCTATCTATCTATCTATCTATCTATCTATCTATCTATCTATCTGTCTATCTATCTATCTATCTATCTATCTATCTATCTATCTATCTATCTATCTATCTATCTATCTATCTTCAAACTGTTTCTATCTATCTTCAAACTTTATCTATCTATATATCTATCCTTAATAACTAATCAATCTTTCTTTTTTACTAATCCATCTTTCTTTCTTTTAAACTAATATTTCTTTCTTTCTAAATAATCTATCTTTCTTTCAACCTATTCCATCTTTCTTTCTTTCTAACTAATCCATCTTTCTTTCTTTCTTTCTTTCTTTCTTTCTTTCTTTCTTTCTTTCTTTCTTTCTTTCTTTCTTTCTTTCTTTCTTTCTTTCTAACTAATCCATCTTTCTAACTAATCCATCTTTCTTTCTAACTAATCCTTCTTTCTTTCTTTCTTTCTTTCTTTCTTTCTTTCTTTCTTTCTTTCTTTCTTTCTTTCTAACTATTCTATCTTTCTTTCTAACTAATCCATCTTTATTTTCTTTATTTCTAACTAATCCATCTTTCTTTCTTTCTAACTAATCCATCTTTCTTTCTTTCTTTCTTTCTTTCTTTCTTTCTTTCTTTCTTTCTTTCTAACTAATCCATCTTTCTAACTAATCCATCTTTCTTTCTAACTAATCCTTCTTTCTTTCTTTCTTTCTTTCTTTCTTTCTTTCTTTCTTTCTTTCTTTCTTTCTTTCTTTCTAACTAATCCATCTTTCTTTCTAACTAATCCTTCTTTCTTTCTTTCTTTCTTTCTTTCTTTCTTTCTTTCTTTCTTTCTTTCTAACTAACTAATCCATCTTTCTTTCTTTCTTTCTTTCTTTCTAACTAATCCATCTTTCTTTCTTTCTTTCTTTCTTTCTTTCTTTCTTTCTTTCTTTCTTTCTTTCTAACTAATCTATCTTTCTTTCTAACTAATCCATCTTTTTTTCTTTCTTTTTAACTAATCCATCTTTCTATCTTTCTTTCTTTCTAACTAATCCATCTTTCAGGTGTGGGGGTGGGGGTGGTGGATGCATCAGGATCCATGTCCATGTTCTTTGAAAATAATTTTTTTTTTTTTCTTACAAACTTGCTTGGCTTTGATGTATACTATACTATTATATATTATATTATATACTACAAGCTGTGTGCTTGTATTATAAATATATAAATTGATTAAAATCAATGGTTATATACATTTATTCTTTGAAATGTGGGGTTTTATTTGTAAAAGTGGAGATAGAACCTTATAATTCTGAGAGCTCTGATTCTGTTTGGAATTATAAGGTTAGAACCTTATAGAGATATAGAGATAGAACCTTATAATTCCAAACAGAATCAGAGCTCTCAGAATTATAAGGTTCTATCTCCATTTGGGCCACCTTAAAAAATCCCATTTCCAAATGTGCCAGGATTTTGATATTCTATCCTCAAAGTACCTGTAGGGTGATGGTCTTGTTGAGCTATAATAGTAGGTTATACTACATAACAGTTTTGCCAGCTGGGATGTAAAAACTTTGATGCTCAATATCTCAGAACTACCCTAAACGGAGATAGAACCTTATAATTCTAAGCTCACGAATTGCCGATATCGTGTGAATCAAATTCCACTGACCCTGGTCTTGTGGTGATAAATGAAGATTATTGAGATATTTCAAGGCTTAAAAGAAGGCTTTTTTTAATTAGCAGTGTTTGCTTACCATGACTGTTGATCATAATATGTACTATGGACATAAGTGATACCTCATATAAAATTCCATTGACATTGAATCTTGAAACATTGACTTGAGCCACACATCTTACATTTCCTTCAGAAAATATACTTTCCATTCCTCACAGATTTTTTTAAATTGTAAAAAAAAAAAAAAAAAATGCTCACTGTTAGTTAATGTTAGTTAATACATTAACTAATGCTAACAAATGAGACCTTACATCCACAAAAGCAGTCACTTTTTTTTTCTTTTTTTTTTTTTTTATTGAGCTTTCCATTGATGTATGGTTTGTAAGGATAGGACAATATTTGGCCGATATACAACTATTTGAAAATCTGGAATCTGAGGGTGCAAAAAATCGAAACATTGAGAAAATCGCCTTTAAAGTTGTAAATTTATGTTCGCGATTCTGCTGCATTCACTCACAAAAATAAATGTTTTATATATTTACGGTAGGCAATTTACTAAATATCTTAATGGAACATGATCTTTACTTAATATCCTAATGATTTTTGGCATAAAAGAAAAATCGATAATTTTGACCCATACAATGTATTTTTGGCTATTGCCACAAATATACCCGTGCAACTTATGACTGTTTTTTGTGATCCAGGGTCACAAGTGTTATGGAAAATATTATTTCAGTTTTTCTACTTTGTAATGGTTTAATGTGTTTCTTTCCCGTTTCTTTGTCAAAAAAACAATCAGTGTGAACTTTGAAAAGTTTGTATTTATCCATGTAGTAAGTAAAACAGACAATTCACCAAGACCTCTTTGGAAAATGTTTTGCTGTAGATATTGAGGCCAAGCTGACAAGAATGGACGCTCCATCTCTATTTGGAGATGATATTAAAGAGTTGAGTTTCTACGCTGAAATGCAGACAGAAAACCGCTTTCGATTTAAGGTCTGTTTACCAACTGACACAAATAGTCACGACATCATGTCAGTTTAAACATGTTTATAATGGTGTGCAATGTTCTTTTTGTTACCAGATCACTGATCCAAAGCAAACCAGGTATGAGGTTCCTCACGAGCATGTGCAGAATCTCCCTTCCAGTCCTCCCACCGGCACCCTAAAATACAGAATGGAGCTGATCCATAAGCCCTTTGGACTGAAAGTTTGGAGAACATCTCCCGAAAAACTCCTGTAAGTGGCGTCCACTTGGGAGCTTTTTGTCTTTTCTCTTCCCTTTCACAGATGGATTATATGTTGACTCTTTGTGAGCTCAGTGCATCATTAACTAGAATCATTTTAAAATGTTTCTTTGACTATATAAAGAGCAATCACAATAACACCAAAAAGACAGAAATTAGAAGCATGAATAGAATGAGGGAATCCGAATAGGTCTGAAAGAAGCCTGAAGCAATGCAAACAAGCTTTTTGTAAAGGAGCTGGTCTTCGTCTCGCTGTCTAAATGCTGTAGATGGAAATTGTTTTGTTTCCTTTTGATATTGTCTGCCGCCATCTGTGCGTTTTTGTGTACACTGTTGAAAATGAAAGGCAGGAAAATGGCCAGTTCTGATTCCTAGTTCTTACACGTGTTCAAGTCGAATTTGATTGTTTGATTGTATCAGGCCAGCTTTATGGATGTTGCATCTGTCACATAAGCAATGTATATTCAGTTTGGGGGCCTTTTTAAAACAGAACTCATTCATATTAAATAAGAGATCATAGCAGAAGTAGCAAGGCACGGGCAACCTTTTAGTTCACACTGTATACTAAAACTGAGTGAGAATGCCGTTTAAACTTTGTTGTCAATATATTTCTGCAGTACAGACATGCAATACATGATGCTTCAGTAAATTAATTGACATTTAAAAATGACATTTACACAAAAAGTGTATTAGTTTTCAAACTGACAACCATTTCATAATTTTTGGCATTAATCAAAGGACATTATCAGTGTAGCAAGCTAGACATCAGTTTATTTCCATTACAAAGCTACATTTCTGTTTTACGCTGTGAAAGCTCAATCTGTGACCGCTGTTGCAATGCTCAAACACTGCAGATGCAATATGTGTGAAACAGACTTTATACGTACATCAAATGATCCAAATTAGATGCTTCTTTCTTTATTACAACTTTCAATAGCAGGATTGCCCATTGAGAAATGGGCCTTATTTCCAAAGAATAGGGAACCACAGTCAACAAAAGCCACATTTCCCTTTACGTGACCATTTTCTTGTTGTCTGTATGCATGTTGCAAAACAATAAATGAATCAGTAATCTTTTATCTCCTGAATTGTATTACTTTAAAGCCTAACAATAATGGCTTTAATCATAGAAATGCATGATTCATGTAGAGGTATCAGCATATATTGGTATTTCATAAGAAGTGTAGTTGCGTAATATGCTGATTACCTTATCTTTAGTGCTATTATTTTTAAAACTCCAAGTAGAAGTTTAGATAAGAAGATGTTTTCGTCACAGAAAGATTCTTAGCAGTCAGTTTAGATTTGGTTTTGGGAATAGGCAGACATTTTCCTTACGTTACAGAAGATGATCCTTCCGATCCTATCAGTCGATAGTTGTGTTTTCATGTGGTTTGGACGTGCATTTTCAGTGTTTTCAGACCCCTCTTGATGACATGCTGGAAAGGTGAAACTGTACACATGTTATTTAAGGGTTTCATGACATTCACCCACAAAATTAATTATAAACTTACTATTTACAACATTTCTAAACCTCTTGCTCCATCAGGTTTGACACAACCCTTGGGCCGCTGGTTTTTGCTGATCAGTACCTTCAGCTCTCTGCTAAACTCCCCTCTCACAATATTTATGGACTTGGAGAGCATGTCCATCAGACCTTCCGCCATGACACCAACTGGAGGACCTGGCCTATCTTCACAAGAGATGCTTTTCCCAATGGCGTGAGTCACAACATTTTCACTATTCCAAACCAGTCTGACTTACTTTCTTCACTGGAATACAACGTTTTAGGCAAGTTTTTGAGGGATATCCTGGCCATTCTGGAATGAAGGACTAAGGATGTCAAGCTTCAAAAAGGATGCAAAAGCATCATAAAATAATCATAGAAGAAGTTCATACACATCATGCAACATATTCCAAATATTCTGAAGTCATACTGTATGACTGAAATAAAATTTTCATTGTTCACTGATAATTGCTGCAATTGGATCAGTGAGTCAGCGTTGAATGTAAGAAATTAATCAGTCTGAACAACATAGCTATTTTTCCGAGATCTAGGGCAGATATCAAGATTTTCAGTGAATTACAACTTACAAATGATTGCATGATATCAGAGGACTTAAAATATACTGCATAAGTTGTGTTCCAGAGAAGAAATGAGGATGACTAAATGATGGCAGAATTTTCATTTTTTTGGTTAACTTTACCTTTAATGAGTAGCCTGGCAAGCCAGACCTACATCAAGATGTTAGGTCTGGCAACTCACCATAGACACGGCTCAATCCGAGGGGCGGGATAAACAGCTGTCTTTCAAATTCCCTCTGCACGCAATAGGACAGCGCTTCAACCAACCAGAGCGTTTTCCCAACAGCGGAGCTAGTTGATAGATTCAACTTTTGCCGTATCTGGCCGGCAAAACTACGAACACATCTTCCTTTTTTTAAGAATGACTTAAGTGCTGTTCTTTGCTCTTTTCTCAAAGAAAAACTTAACTCCAAGTCCTCCAGAGTCGCGGACAAAGCCGATTCGAAAGACTGTTCGCCAGCAACAGCCGCCATTCTTTGTTTTCAAGTAGCAGAGAACCGTCGCAACTCTGTCGTCATTATGTTAAGCCCGCCCCGGCTACTCTATACACGACGTGATTGGCCTGACCCAATTTAGGTTTTTGCAGCTCGAAAGTCAATGGAGAGTTGCTAGACTACCCTGGCTGCAAAATACATTTAGATTAATGCATCTAGATTTCTAGGCTATTTAATGAGCTATTTATAACTTATCTTACTCATATAAATTACTTTTGTTGGAATAACCCAATGTAATCAGGCTCATTTTGTCATATTAACATGAATAAAACAATTAATTTAAATATTTAACATGAAGCACATTGTTAGGTTACTTAACACAACTTCTGTGTGGGATTAGCCCTGGCATTTGTGTTCAAGACAATGCAACATAAATGTTCTAAATTGTCTCATTAATTGATAAAAGGTTGAAATTTGCCATCACAAACATTAATGCCTTTTCCTACCCCAGGGCACACACAACCTGTACGGACACTACCCCTATTTCACATGTCTGGAAGATGAAAGCGGCCAATCCATTGGAGTTTTCCTCATGAACAGCAATGCTATGGGTAAACAGTCGTTTTATTTTGTCATTGCCATTGTTTTTTGTTTTTGTTTTTTTTTCATTCCCAGCCACAAACATGAGCTTTGCCGTGGGCTAAAGTCATAATCTTTAACAACATGATTTGTAATGTCTGTGCACAGCATATATAGTGTGTCTTGATGTGCTTGTGTGAATGGCTGCTTTTGCTTAAGGTTAGCAAATTAGGATAATTAAAAAAAAAATTTAATGTCTGTGTGCAGAGGTGACTATCCAGCCTGCTCCGGCTGTAACCTTCCGAACTATTGGAGGAGTTTTGGACTTCTACATCCTGGTTGGAGACACACCGGAGGCAGTGGTGGGCGAGTTCACGAAGGTGAGTGTTGCTGTCGCATATAAATAGAAACACTAACAACACTTGTTGACAAAATTGTCTGCATTTTAGAAATGCTTTTACATGTTAGATAGAGACATGGCGAGGTGGGCAGTACACACTACACATGGAAGTATGTGGGCAACCTGAGTCCGATCTGAAAGCAAAAAAGAGAAAGTTGTAAAACTTTATTTTGATAGTCCACTTTAGACATTCTACTAACTATAAGTTTCTTTGCAACTTTTTTGTGTGACAAAAAAAAGCTAAAAATATTTTTAAACATTTCATATTGTAACAGAGTCAGAAGTTGAATGCATCGAATCTTGTATAGTAATACATTTTATAGACTGTTTATTCATTCATATTTATGAATTGTTACATATTTTTACTGTGGAAATATTTTAAACAAAATACTAAAATGTATTATGCAAAAATACCGATTGGTCAGTTATATATTCTGCAGTCTATTATTTATTTAATTACTTTTTGGAAAATGACAGCTAAACAACTATATTATAAATTATAAACATTATCAAAACATATAATATTATGAATATGTTCTATTAAATGTACAACAAAAAAATGTATTACACAATTTTCTGGAATACTTGATTCTGATTGGTCATTTGCAGAATTCTGCCATCAAATGTTTTTGTACAGTATATAACCATTAAATGTTATGTTATTAATTACACATATTATTAAATGCAAAGATAAAACAATAATGAAACATACATATAGCAATATTATAATTTGCTGTCCTCCCTATTTATCCACACTCTCTTTTTGATCACACAATACAACTATTTCAGATCACATTGATATTTCATGACCATTTCAAGGTTATTATCATTAACACAAAAATAAACTAAAACTATTGATATATATATATATATATATATATACATACATAAGCTGATATATAAAAGAAAATTAAAAAATCTATTTTCTTTTTTAGCTAGCTGCTAAGACATCATTTTTCATTTTCTTTATAGTACCCAGTCTGAAATAAAAATGGATAAGACCTATATAGTCATATATATAAATAATAATACTAATAATAATGACAAAAACACACAACAAAATCACTAAAACTTTAACTAAAATAAAATGAAAAAATATAATAATAAAAACTAAAACAGAATGATACCAAAATAAAACCTGTCCATTTTTTTTTTTTTTTTTTGGTAAGCAGCAATTAATAATAAGTTATTGCAAAATAAACTTTGACACGGTGATCAGGAGAACGCCATAAATTCTTACCAAAACTTCATCCTTGCTAATTGATCTAATTGATTCATCTCGTGCTGAAGGTTGAAGTCAAATCATATAGGCCCAGATGAACCTTTCGCCTGAGGGAGTCCTGTGATGTTCAGCGTGTTTAACATTGCTTTATGTGTCTCCAGCTGATTGGCAGGCCTTTCATTCCTCCATACTGGTCTCTGGGCTTCCAGATCTCTCGCTGGGACTACGGCAGCCTGGAAAATGTGAAGACAGTCGTGGAGAGGAACCGACAGGCCGGCCTTCCGTATGTAAGTGCCAGGAACAGAAGGAGGGTTCCTCACTTTGTTCTACAAAATTTGATTCCATCCTGCACTTCAAAGCCACGATCCGGAGCACGGAAAAAAGCTTTATTAATAATAACTTTACATATGTGAATTTCACCTGTATACGCAGTTAGAAACGTTTAGCACCTTATGGTAGGGTTTTAATTGCCGAAAGATGTATTGAAGCTCAATGTTTGATGTAATTCGAACAAAGAGGGCATTAGCATGTCAGGATATTGCATCTCCATCTGATTAGCATGAGCAAATTACTGGCAGGAGAATCTCACCATCTGCTTATGTTCGATGGAAGTCAAACCTTCAAAAATCAAAACTGACAACAGTGAATGGACAATGTTGGCATGCAAAAGAGGCATAACGGATTAGTTATGGACAAGACTTCAGCGAGAATAGCCTGAAACAAATACTAACATTAACAACCTATTTAACTTCCATGATTTGATGCTGAAGTGAAACAGGATGTTCAGTGAGAGAAGAAAACTTTGATTTTAAGGGACTCAGCGCCAAACCATTATTTATGTCCACATGTTTTGTGTTTCAGGACGCCCAGATCACTGATATTGACTACATGGAGAACAAAAAGATCTTCACCTATGATATGGAAACATTTAAGGATTTGCCTCAGTTTGCCGACTACATGCATGATAAAGGGCAGAAATACATCATCATACTGGTGAGCCATTGCTACCGAAGTTATATTTATGCTAAGGTTTAGAGTTTTATAGGTTGGCAAGTTATTTCAGATTTTTGGACAGTAGGCAATAGCAAGTTTTGAGTCATATATTTCAGTGTTTTCAGTGTTTTTTCAGTGTTTTTTGAGAGTGTTTAAAAGTACCATTTTTGGTAGGATCCTGCTGTGTCCACAAGTTCAAGGATAAATGGACCCTATGAAACACTTGAGAGGGGACATGTTGCTAAAGTTTGGGTCACTGAATCAGATGGCGAAACACCTTTACTGGGAGAGGTAAGATCCTCCAAAGATACTCCTGATCGTGTTATTTTGTTGCTTAATTGTTACTAGGGTTGGAATTGAAAACCGGCTCTTATATATAAAACTTACTGAACTGAATGGTTTTAGTAATTGTTGTTGGACATCTGCATTTTTACACTAATGGGGACAGATAACATACAGCGTAACCAGAGTAGTCTGATCTGGGACTACTTTTTAATTAAAATATATATATTATATAAATTATCATGACCATGCATGAATTAGAAACTCGTTCCCACAAATTAAGAATTTGTTCTCTCGTTTTAGTACAATTCACAATTTTTATTGTAAATATATTATATAATTCATTTTAGAAAAATTTCTAAAGGATCATGTGACGCTGAAGTCTGGAGTAATGATGCTGAAAATTCAGCTTTGCATCACAGGAATAAATTACATTTTAAATTATATTCAAATAAAAAAAAGTTATTTTCAATTGTAATAATGTTTCACAAATGACTGATTTGACTGTATTTTTAATCAAATAAATGCAGCCTTGATGAGCTTAACAGACTTCTATCTCCTTTCTCTCTATATATTAATAAGTATAATTATTAACTGTTTACGTTACAGTTTTGTGGTGGAGGATTGTACAACAGTGCTTACTTAAAAGCCTGTAATCGTCAAGTTGAATGCGGGGCCGTTTACACAACACTGTTTTCAACAAAAAACTGTTTTAGCCGTTCATTTACACAACAATGGCGTTTTGGGGGACTGAAAATCATTATTGTCTCTGTGTAAACTACAAAAGTTTGAATTTGTATAACATTGACGTCAAGCGTTTGTGTATTACGCATGTTTAATCTATAGGCACATAGTTTTTCTTTACAAAGTGACATCGCCAACAACATTTTTAATCCGTGTGAACAGGAATCGCTTTGACAACATTGTCGTTTGTCCGCGATAAACGTAAAGGAAAAACTTACCATCCACCTTTTAATTAACCCATTAAACATGAACACAATTCTATTTAAAGAAACAATTATATTGTATTTACTGACTTAGTTTAAGAATTAATCGTGTGGTGCAAAACAAAATTGAACCTTGTAAAAATTAGAATAGGTATTTATAAAGAAGTAGAATATGTAAAGAGACATCGAGAAAGTGAAGGACATTTGGAGTTGCCATGTGATAGCCAGGAGAGAGGCCATTAATTTAACATCTGTAACCTTGAGTTAGATCATTTATTAACCACCCCTCAAGGCAACAAGACACATATCACATGGTAATATCACTTGTGATTATTTAGCCGGTTAGGCAGAGGCAGATGCTAATTGCTTTTTTATAGTTTTATTTCAGGTCAATGTGTGCATTGATTTTACATTAGAGTTTAATATCACGCTTTCATGCACCTCAGAGCCATGTGAGATGAGGAAAAGAAAAGAACACAAGAGGAAATGGAAACGCCCGTGGCTTAAAAACATAAAGACATAAATGAAATGAAAGCGGCAGTGCTAAGTGTCATCTGTGAAAGATTATGATGTTTGTGATTGAATCTCATAAAACATGGGAATTTTACCCAAATAATCAAAATAAATAGTATATAGGCTACTTTTAATAAATGCATATTTATTTATTTACTCTATAATGACAGTTAAGCATTTCCTCCTCCCCTCTCTCTCATGTCACAGGTCTGGCCAGGGGAAACCGTGTTTCCTGACTACACAAACGAGGCTTGCATTGATTGGTGGGTTGATGAAATTTCGCGATTCCACAAAGAAGTCAAGCATGATGCTCTCTGGATTGTAAGTATCCCACAGAGATCATTACCCGTGACCAAATATTGAACTTGATCAATTTACGACTTGGTAGAAAGGTCATGAAAGGTCATGAAAAATGTTCTGATTCCTATCTCCAACTTCCTACAGTCTCCGAATCAATATGATATGTCACTGACTCAATATGTATTAATCATGATATTCAAACACAGCAAAGCTCTATAAACATCGCTGTAGGATTTTAAACTCCATCTGATCTGTACAGAACAGTATAAACTGCAAAACCTTTAAAGTCAACATTATATCAAAATTTCAATGAATGTTTATTTGTATAGCGCTTTTTTCAGGACATATCGTTTCAAAGCAGCTTTACAGAAAATGCATTTTCAAAAATATTAAAATCTAGAAACTTTACACCATCCAATCAATTCCTGGTTGATAAAATCAAGTTCTGCCCATCTTGTTTTTTTTTAAGTAAAATGGTTCCGAATGCCATTTCATGTTGACTTTAAAGGGTGATGCTTTAATCTCGAGATAATTTGCTGCCTGAATTAGTGAGCGCTGAACTAATTGCTGTTTTATTTCTAAGGACATGAATGAGGTGGCCAATTTTGTGAAGGGAGGCATTAAAGGCTGCTCTGAAAACAAACTCAACTATCCTCCATTCACCCCAAGTGAGTCTGAAATGCATCTACCGTTTGATTTATTCATAGCAGATGCATATCAGCTGAGCATTTCCTCACCATCTGTAAACATCCGTACTCTTTATTTCCATTCGGCTCTAAAGATGTCCTTGATGACCTGATGTACAGTAAGACCTTATGTATGGATGCTAAACAGAAATGGGGGAACCACTATGATGTCCACAGTCTCTATGGGTACTCTATGGTCCTGGCCACTGAGAAGTAAGCTTTGTTTTTTCCACACTCTATATGCTAATAAGCAACTTTAATAGAGAGAATTGAACTAAAGTGTTACCAAAATTACTTTAAAGGTCCCGTATTATGCCCCTTTTCACAAGATGTAAAATAAGTCTCTGATGTCCCCAGAGTGTGTATGTGAAGTTTTAGCTCAAAATACCCAACAGATCATTTTTTACAGCATGTTTAAATTGTCATTTTTTGGGGCTCAGAAAAAGTTTTAGTGTGTGCCCTTTAAATGCAAATAAGCTGCTGCTGCACGGCACAGGAGGCGGAGCTTCATGAGCTCGCGCTCAGTCTCTCAGGACAATTTCATCTCACGGAATGATGATAATATCAGAAACTCTCAGTAACGGTGTTCATTTCGAGTCGGACAATAATGCCTACAGAGTCAGAGTGCTGTATAGAAATGGAACAGGTATAGTTTAGTAGTTTAATTACGGTTATAACGTATTTGTCATCTGCTTGTATGTATCCATTATTAATAGCCTACAAGTCTGCTGTTTCGGATCAGGTCCGAATGATGATCAACATATACTGATGAGTTTAATAAAGTTTATTGTACATCACACAAAAGATGAAGCGTCAGTTTTACTTCAGAAAATCACCGTAAGAGCTGAGTAAACACAGTAAGTTATAAGAAGTGCGCAAGTAGGCTACATAAACAAATTTCGGTAGAGTTGATGGAGCATTTTCTTTAAAAACAAAATAATTCCACCTCGTCTTCAACGGCTGCCTCAGATTTCGGGAGTAAATAGAGAGAGTTATGTGGATTAATACATCCAGCCACACAACACCTACAACGCTTGGGACACATTCTCATCTATGGCTGTGAACTCGATCAGGGCGGGTCTATGTTGAAACGGCAGTGTCTGTCAACACTCGTGGGCGGGGCCTGTCCTTAGTGACGTCACTAAAACAGCATTCTGAAAACAGGTCATTGGGAGACACTGCTGATGATTTATGGGGATTAATAAAAAAGGAGTGACTGGTTTTTATCACTATTGGCTGGTTGTGTACACACACTGCCAACACACATTTATGTCCAAATAGCATGCAAAAGTGAATTTTGCATAATAGGGGACCTTTAACCATCTATTGCACAATGTTGCCTCTCTATAACAAACTCATTTTCTTAATTTTGCAAGCATGTTTTTAAAGTTGGAAATAAAATGCAGGGACTTTCTTGATCATGTACCCTTGATGTCATTTTAAGATCTTTTTTTTTTTTTTTTTTTTTTTTTTTCTGGCATGAGACATTGTGGAGGATGCATATTTTTATTCTGGAGAACTGACTTCAGAAATATGATTCAATTTATTTATTTTTTGCGAGTAAACATTTTAAAACTGCTGGAGTCATATAAATTATTTGTGCATTTTGGGGAATTGCTTAAATGTGTTTGTTCTCTTAAAAATGGTGTGACAGTGGAATAGATATGAATTCTGTGGATATGGATGCAATGAATGCAGATGCTATTGAGAATATATATATATATAGGGGCTCAGTTTTGAAATGATTTATTTGATGAATGTAGGACAGCACACGACAGCTCTGAGTCAGCAGCAGTGACTCAGTAACATCACGTGTGACTCAGTGTTTAGTCATATGGCAGGATGTTTTCCTCAAAGGGGGGTGAAGAGAGTTGAGTTGTAACATGCTTGCTCCTTTTATTTTCAGCAGGAAATCTGTTTTACTCATCTTGTAATTTCTACATCATTGATTTGTTCCACTCTCGTTCCTTTACGCCTCCTCTCTCATTCAGCTTAACTCCCACTTAACTCCTGCTTGTATGTCTTTTCATCTCTTATGGTTTCCTGGGCCACCCTACTTGCCGTTGTGTCTTTTAAATGCCCTCCTTTATGTCTTTTTATTCTGGTGCCAACACTCCCTTTAGCTCTAAAATTGTGTTTGCTTCCAGGGCGGCGAAAGCGGTGTTTGGGAAAAGCCGTTCCATGGTCTTTACCCGGTCTTCCTTCCCCGGGGTGGGCAAATACGCTGGGCACTGGTTGGGCGACAACGGTGCCAACTGGAATGACATTAAGTGGGCCATACCAGGCATGCTGGAGTTTAACCTTTTCGGAATCCCTTACGTAAGTGGTTTCATTCAGTTTATGTGTCCAAATAAAATGACTTTTCAAATATGGGTAATCGATTGTAGACACCAGTCTTTCTTCAAAACGCAACAGCCCCACTGAGAGACATGGAAAGCATTTAGAAAAAGCTTTTGGTTTTGATTATGTTTCCATGAAACGCAATGAGAAATTGAATGGACGTTTGGACTCAGTGTTCAGGTTGAATTGAGTTAACATTGACTGACTGACTCAACAGTCAGATCCAATGAATTCATCATTGGACAGACGATGTAAACATCTCTTGTTATTGCTGCGTTTAAAAGCAGGCCTTGCACAATATTATCTGATCACCAAACGTACTGTGATTTGTACTTTGAGGTAAATCGTTTTTAAACCACTTATTTTGTTATCATTATAACAGTATATAACTGTCCCATATTGGCCAGAGTTTGATATTTCATAGCTTGTGAGTTCTCAAATAAAATGCAGTATATTACAGTATTGCATTCTTATTTAATTATCTACATTGTCTCAGATGTTTCTCAAACAATTCCAACTAAACTAAACTTGGTTACTAAAATTAGCCATAAATGACATACAGTAAGATTGTAAAGTATAAGAGTATAATCTGAGTTGCTAATAGCTTTTAAAGCTGAAAAATTAACGTGGAGAGCATCTCAGATCAGTTGGGCTTGGTAAGAAATATTTGATCAAATATTGCGATTTCTCATTTTTGATCTCAGACTTTGGTGCCCTTGCAAATCTGAGCACAGTTGTTAAGATATCTTATGAAGAATCATGAGTCTTTTTCTCAGTAGAAACATCTAAGAAATAGGAGACTTCAGCAAAACTCTCCACTTAATCTCAACTGAGATCAAATTTTTCTTTCAAAGATCAGGAGATATTTTGCATGTATGTGAACACAAATAAACCGGAGAAAACGTGATTGAAGTGATGATTCCTATTCAAAATATTGAATGTTACAGATGAATAATTTTGAACTCCTGGCATAAATTAAGAAATTAATGTCACTGCAAACCAGATTTATCATAAACAGTGGTCAAATATCGAAGTCTTAAATCTTTCTAATGATGCACACTTTGTCTAGATCAAGTAAGAGTGTGATGTTTTAACGGGTAGTGAATGTTGAACAACAATAATATCGTTAAACAAAAAAAAAAAAACATCTGTGATCTTGAAGGGGTTAAGTAACTTTTTTTAAGGATCTGCCTCTCTGAAAAGTCCATAAGCCAGTCAAAAATAAACACAAATAAGTCACCAATTTTATAATAATATCTAAAGCTGACTATCTGAGAGAAAAAAACTAACTTTTTTTATTATTATTTTTAAATTTCAATTGAGATTCACAAATGAGACAATTCGGTCTTGGAGTTCATATTTGAGGCTTTTAATAGCAGACTTTGGTATTTTGGCAACAATTAGCTAATTTTTGTGGTCTTTTCTTATACTCTAGAGAGACGTTTAAGAGTTGACTGGTGTCTTTTTCATAAAAAAAATTCTCAATTTAATCACCTCGCTGTTCTGGAGAAACAGAGTTCTCATTGTGATTTTTTCATCCTCTGGAGAGATACTGAATCTCATGATTTTATTCGGCAGAATGGAGCGGACATCTGTGGGTTCTTCGACAACTCAACAGAGGAGCTTTGCAGACGTTGGATGCAAGTTGGCGCGTTCTACCCCTTCTGCCGTAACCACAACGCACAAGGTTACAGTGTACGTCCCGACCTCTAAATACCAACAAACATTCAGTCTAAGTGTACAAAGCGTCTTCCTCTTCTAACATCTCTGCTATGTCTTACTAGCCCAACGGCAATGCTCGGAATTACAAACGTGTCCTCTCTCTTTAAATGCTATTTGTAGAAGATTTATTTCTCTAATCATCATTGTGAGATTGGCGTGAGAGAAGCAATCAGACCTCCGGAGCGAGAGTTTGAGAGGGCAAATGAGGATGAATGGAAAATGATATTCTTGGTGAAATTAGATGAATAAGATTTGACCTTTTAGTCAGAGAGTAATCATTCCTCGGCTGTCTCCGGGACCGATGGCTCTCCACCATGATGAACATATTATCAGTAGCCACAGTAAAAATCCATTTACCTCTCGGTCTCTCTTTGCTCTTCAGCTTACTCTCTATAACTAGTTTGATGTCCCTTTTCTAACAGGACCAGGACCCTGCAGCATACGGCCTTGACTCCCTCTTGGTGAACTCCTCCAGGCATTACCTTAACATCCGATACAACCTTCTGCCGTACCTCTACACGTTGTTCTACAAGGCCAATGTTAATGGAGAGACCGTAGTGCGTCCCTTGATGCATGAGTGAGTTCGTAAGCATGTGCAAACAGTGGCAGCCTCAACAACAAACATTTGTTTTGTGTTTATTAACTTAATGTATATATGTATGTATGTATGTATGTGTGTATGGATGTATGTAAAGTTGTATTAACCAGTCAGCATCCAGGAACAAACTACAAACTGCTTTATAAGATAGTTTTGTCGCTCTGCAGGTTCTATTCCGACAGTGAAACCTGGGCGGTGCACAAGCAGTTCTTGTGGGGAGCACACCTTCTCATCACACCTGTGTTGGATCCTGTGAGTGAACACACACACACACACACACAGACACTGTGTTGTATGACTTCCTGTGTGCACATGCAGATGACCTCCTCTGGGACAAATGCGAGGAAGATGGGACTTTTTTCTCACTCTTTTCATTTCCATCTCCTCCTTTTCTCTCTTTCTAATGAGTTCGTCGACCTCATTATGAAGAAATTAGAACTGAATATAGATTGCGGCCATGTGAAAATGGGTGATGAATTGTTTGAACAGGCTTCGTGAATTGTATCAAGAATATGACTGAAACCCTTCATGTTCAAAGAGCTTCCCACGAGAACATGGCAAAAGGACATTTGAGAAAGTTTGATGCGCATACGTCAAGAGACGAGAGTGTTGGGTTTATTTCAAATCTTTAGGGAGTGCATGTGATGTAAACACTTCAATCAGCAGCAAAATCCATATGCATCAGATGCATGAAAATGATAATTACTGGACCATGTGGTCTGAAAAAAAAAAGTTGTTAGGTGCTAAAACAAGTTGCAGGGAAGAAAAACTGCTGTTGTTTTTCATCTCGCAAGCATTAATTTAATGACACCCGACATCTAACTTGCAGATCAGTTGAACTTTGATCTTCTCAACATGGGTTTTGACTAGGGAAATCTATTCCCACCTTCAGAGATTTTGTCATCTTAGCCATTTTTTTTAAGTGCTCAGATGTTCTCGCTCATCTTCGCTCTCAATTAAAGAGTCAAGAATGTTGGTGAGCTTCAAAGAGGGAGAAGCCACCGCTGTGTGGGGGTCAGGACTGCTCTCAAATGTAAAAATAAAATTCATAAAAACAATAATATATAAAGGATATATAATAACCATATATATATGAGCAGAAGATACTTATTTTAAAAACATAAAACAATCTTACAGTCCAAACTTTTTATTTATTTATTTATTTATTTATTTATTTATTTATTTATTTATTTATTTATTTATTTATTTATTTGTTTGTTTGTTTGTTTGTTTGTTTGTTTGTTTGTTTGTATGTTTGTTTGTGTGTTTGAGTTGTTTTGTAGTTATCCCTAGGGTTTAGGATTAAGTTGAAAAGGACTAAATAAAATAAAACACAATTTCCATGGACCTTCTGCTGATTAGTTTAGTTACTAACTGTAGGCTGTTTATGTTTCCCAAGTGTTTACATTTACAGTGGTGTCAAACGTGGCTCAGGTTAATCATTATTTGGAGTATCTCTCGTTTTAAGAAACACTGTTCCTGTCTTAAAGTCACCCAGTTCCTCAGTTCAGATTGCTTTCAGCTTGATATGAATATATTAGAGTGCCACCATCAGAAATGTACAGTTGGGTCTCCCTTAGGCACAGGCATGAATCATCTTGTCTTTTGGTTCGTTTGCTGCTCCTCTTTCTGTCAGCTTCTTACTCTCCAATATCTCGCTCGTATTCTCTCTTTCTGAAGCTTGACAAACCATGACAGGAGGACCAAATCTCTCTCTCTCTCTCTCTCAAAAAAAAAAAAAAACACCACCATCCCTGAGGGCCTGCCCATTAGTTTAATGAATCATGCTCATTATTAAACCATTAAAATAATTTCTGTCATTATGTTCAACATGCACATATGCTTTCACACGTCTTTATGTCTTTAACACGGCTGGTTCTTCTGTTATAGGGTGTTACAACTGTGGAGGCCTATATCCCAGATGCCATCTGGTATGACTTTGAGACGGTAAGGCCATCATCAAAATTGTACATGTTTGTGTGAATTATTCCAGTAAAATCTGTGCTTGAAACTTCCTCTAGAGGTATTCGTTTAAGAGTGTGGTTAGTGCTCTATCCAGATAAACTACCAGCGATCAGATCACTGATAGGATTGGTCCATTGCGTCTATGTGTTGTGCGTCCCAGAACGGGTCGATTACATAAGTCGTGATTGGCAAAGCAGGTCTTAAATGACCCTGGCAGAGGAAGAGAAAGTTTGATGGAGAGGAGCTACACGGAGAATCTGATTGGATCTGAAATGACTTATGGATAGAGCAGAGACTCAATGTCTATCTCGGCACTGACCTAGTCGCACAGTCAGAGAGAGGGGTGAGGGGTCTTGTGCAAGAGATGGGGAACTCAGCCAGTGTGAGACGAATTACCAATGAAAACCATGCTGAAAATAAGCATGTTAAGCTCAGTTTCAGCTGTAATAGTATAGTGATTACAGTTATTGTTATTACTGTAAAATCAATAATGAGTTAATATGGGGTCTATGTCAAACAGTGTAAGAAGCTTTCAGATTATCTTTGCCTTTTTATGAAAGTGATGGTGAATACCAAGTTATCTATAAACTATGACTCTGATCCTAAATCTAATTTGCTGATTCTAAATAAATCTATATTTTAATTGATACCTGAAATTAATAAATATATCTTGATGTAATTTAAAATGTATTACTTTTGTATACACATTTTACAGTTAGGATGCCAATGTCAGCTGTAAACACTGTAGTCGTCATTATATTTTTTGTTTGTTTGTTTTTAAAAAAAACATTTTAAGACTATCAAAAATAATTATTTATCATTTTTGTCTAAATACATTTTATTCAAATATATTTAAATTCATGCGTTTAGTTGCTAACTAAATATCTGCTATTATCTGCTATTATCTTCAGGGACACATTATAATAATTACATTATTTTGAAATGAATAGCCTAATATACACAACCATTCAAAAGTTTGGGGTCAAATATTTCATTTTAACATGCTGGTTTGATGCGCAAGAAACATTTATTCTTATTATAATCAATGTTGAAAACAGTTGTGTGTGTATATATATATATATATATATATATATATATATATATATATATATATATACTGTATATATATATACTGTATATATTTACAGTGTAATGTTTTGATTTGTTTTTTAGGAGACAAAGATTACAGAACGCAAAGTGAAAGTTAACATGCACCTGCCCGAAGATAAACTCGGTTTACACCTGAGAGGGGGAGCCATTCTGCCTGTTCAAAGACCAGATGTCACTACCACATCCAGGTAATGACGGGTACCTTAAAAAAAAAAAAAAAACGTACATGTAGACTTTACCTGAAAATACATATAGCATTAAATGGCAAAAAAAATAAAAAAAATAAATCATATTAAACCACTGTAACTAAACTCTATCCATGAAAATACAGCCAGTTGGCTTTCAGGGAGTCTTTTAGCCCCGCCCGCTTTCATCAAACACATCTGATGCCCAGTACGATAGTGTCCATGTTTTTTTGTTTTTTTTTGGAGATTTTTTCATGGTGTTTTGTACATTTACCATTACACAACAATAATATTCTTTGAGTTACCTTAGCATGTGAATATGATCATCATTTTACACTGTTGTAACATGATTCACAATATCACCATAATATGATTAGCAGTACAATGTTTATAATGCATACAAATATTTAGATTTTTTTTTGTTTGTTTTTTTTTTTTTCACTTGCCTCTGTGTGTTTCAAACATTTATCTTTTTTATTTTTCCTCTCAGAGGTAGTTCTGTGTTTTAATTCTTCTCATTCCTGTTCATCTGCATATGAGGCCTGAGTTTCCATTAAACATTAGGGAAAATTGTTTGAATTTCTCTCAATAGCTTTTTTATTTTATAGTGCTTTTATTTCCCTCTGAATATATTACACCTTCAACAATAGGCATGAAAATGTTCTTTATCTCTCAAAGTATCTTTTGGGGTGTGCTTGCACAAAAAATAGGGGCGACACGAATGCCTCATAAATACAAGGTGCAGTACAACTTATTTAAAATTCATCCCGCTTTGCTGTACGGTGTCTGTGACATGTTATTCACAAACAAGAATCCCATCTAAACTTCAAAGGATCCGTTTTCTATCTGCTTTTCAGTTTGTGGTAAAAAAGTTGTACGTTTGTGTGATGAAAGTTATGTGTTCCCTCAGCCGACGTCATCCCATGGGACTGATCATCGCTCTCGATGACAACCAGGCTGCGTCAGGCGAGCTATTTTGGGATGACGGAGACTCTCGAGGTATTTTTGAGGGACTTGCTATTAATTAGAAGTTGTTGTTTTTTTCTCTCTGACAGTTCACTGTCAGAAACAAAAATCTACCTTACAGAGGGCTCAATAATACGGATGATTTTCTGCAAGCCCGGTTAAGCCAGAATTTCAGATTTTTACTTATACTTCCATGGTTTTCACTTAAAAATTATTTTATTCTTAGCTACATTTTTTTCTTTAACAGAACAAAATGTATTTATATTTCATTAAAAGTTAGATTTTTACTTCGCAAGGACAGTTATAATTTAACCCCATGGCAAATATAAATTCATACAGTAAACACACATTTTGCTTGGATTCATCCAAGACTTGTACGTTTGAGAAAACCTTCTCAGTTTGCAAGCAGAATTTGCAACATCCAAATGTTCAATAAATTAACAGTGCGGAGAAAAACAAATGTTAGAGTTTGCAAGGCATAAAAAGACATGAATATGAGCAACAAACTTAAGATGTAGTGAAAAAGAAACACTGGCCTAAAACTAATTCAAATTGATCACAGGTTTATCCTTATTGTTGAGCCCTATAATAATCTTTTGTTTAAGCTAAATTGTTAGATCTACGCTAATGTTTCTTAAAAAAAAAAAAAAAAAACTTCTTGTATGACTCATATTTATGTTTATTTGTCTCTCATAACTTCTCTTTCTTAGATACTGTTTCATCCGGCTCCCACATTCACTACCAGTTTTCAGTGGATAAAGTACGTCATCCTACTGTCACTTTTTTGTTGTTGTTGTTCTTTTAGATGGCATTATAGTGTACAGTATGTCCAAACAGTAACATTTAAGTCTTTTTTTTATTTTATTTTTTATTTTTTTTATTACATATTGTAAAATTGTAATCAGTATTAATATCTGATATTTTTCTGCTGGATCAGAATGTCTTGTCAATGCACGTTGCCCACAATGGATACACGGATCCAAACAACTTGAAGTTTGAGAACATCACTGTGATGGGAGTGACTACTGCTCCTGTTCTCGTGCTTGTGACATTCGGTTCCACAAGTAACCCTCTGTTGTCGTCCCAGGTTCACTATGATTCTACCAAACAGGTAATCATATAGTTTTAACATCAATGCGTTTCCTGTTCAATATAATATACAACACAGTACTATCACCACAGCATCTAATACTTCCATTAAAAGCCAAGGTTTTCTTAATAAAAATACCTCTGAAAATAGCTGTCCTTCAAAGGGCATCACATCATTTTCAGAAATGTATTAGCTAATTTGACATTCTTAAAATATCTCTAAATGAATTAAAAAAATTAAAAAAAATTAAAAAAAATTCACTGCTGACATAACATACAGTAATTTGGACTGTGAGCCAGGGTAACAAACCATGTCCACAAAACAGAGCCTGACTTGTGTTTAATACGGAGCAGGATTCCCTAGGGTACCAGGAGAGACCCTGTCATTCCAAGTGAGTGTCCAGGTATGCTCTCGGACCAGTGATTGAATTTGTCAGGGCTCTCAAAAGCACATACATATTAGGCTATGATGAAGGACATTGCTTTCTCCCAGAGCTCTAGGTCTTGGAATGACAACACGAGGATGTGTGGACTTCAGTCTTAAACTACATAACACATTAATATCAGCTGCTATAATGTATGGCGCATTCACAAAGTAACACAAAGAGACTTAGTGAAACAGTATTTGTCATTCGCATCCTTTAACTAGAGGAGCCATTGGCGCCGGCTAGGATTCTGATGTAAATACTCCTGCTGTCTTAGTGTGATATAAATCATTGGGTGTTTGTGGTCTGCTAGGTGCTGCATTTGAGGAATCTGGAGCTGGAGCTTGGGAAGAGCTATACAGTCAGCTGGCAGTTCACATCCACTGGAAAGTTCGACTGCCACCCTGAATTTGGCGTTGATGAGTCTAAATGCCAAGCCCGCAAATGCATCTGGCAGGTCAGAGAGAGAGATGATATTTAATATTTAACCCTATTGTTTTCAAAGAGACTGATTGGTCTGAAGTCTATATACAGAAAGGCTATTGTATTTCCTGTTATTGTACTTTATCTGCATTTGCTGTAATGTAATTGCTCCATATGTTTTTACTCTCTTTTGTAGCCTTCAAATTTTCCCAAGTGTTATTACGCCGAGACCCACGGCTACACATCCAACATTGTGGATGATACAAATAATGGCATCATTCTAGATCTTGACATCAATAGTGCTTTCTCAAGTCAGCGTTCTCTATCTCGAGACATCACCAAGCTCCGTGTGGAAATCACATACCTTAGTGAACACAGCCTACGTTGGAAGGTATATTTTTCAATTTTAAGATTAAGACAAAGACAATGTCTGAACATACTATTTAAATGCATGCATTTGGCAGACTGTCAACTTACGTTGCAATCAAGATACACTGTACTTTGTACATGCGTTCCCTCGGGTATTGAATGAATAACCTTGGTGTAACCACGCTCTATTGTTTGAGCTACAGGATTTTTTTTTTTTTTTTTTTTTAACTGTTAAGAAAAGAAATGCATATATTTAAGATTAAGATAAAGACTAAGATTGATTTTGGTCCTGTTCATGTAGATCTTTGACCCAGCCAATACACGCTACGAGGTCCCCATTCCCCTCAATCTACCAGCTACACCAGAGACAGACGATTCCAAGAGAATGTATAGGGTCCAAATTACTAAAAACCCATTTGGGATCCAAGTGATCAGAAAAAGCTCAGGAGAAACTATGTGAGTAATATCCCTGAATTACTATGGTAACATGGAGTCCAGAGAGGTTCTGGATTGTAAATCAACATCAACATTTTAGTTTAAAATGTATATAAATAGATAAGGGAAAGTGTATATTTTATCTGATTGGATGTCACTTTAATGAATACATATAAATGTAATACATTTATATGTATACATTTTGCATTTACATGTATGCATTTGGCAGACACTTTTATCCAAAACGACTTGCATTGTATTCAGGGTATACTTTTTCTCAATATATCATCAAATTAATCCACAACCTTGGTTTTGCTAGCCCACTGTTTGAGTCAAATAAATTGCATGATTTTACATATTTTGATATATTAAATAAAATGCATTGAATAAAAAAAAATTATATTTATATTATTTATATTTATTTTAAAATCATGCATACAAAAATATTAGCTAAATGCTATTTAAAATCATTTTAGAATGAGATTAGCTTGTCAAAGTTCCCAAAGGTACTGCAGCTGCAAATTAATTGGAGAAAGCAACAAAGAAGCAGTTTTGTAGATGAGCACAGGAGTTTAGTGCAGAAATAGCAGTGCTGATGATGCACTTTTTTATGGTTTTCGGGGAGTTTTAGGACTATAAATGCACAGTTTGCTTTCTTAATGAAAGGAACTTGTTTTTCAGAAGGCAGAAAACATCTTGAGTGTTCTCAATGTTTTGTTAAATCTCATTCTCTCGCTAGATGGAACTCTGCCGTGCCAGGGTTAATATTCTCCGACCAGCTCCTTCAGATCTCCACACTCCTCCCCTCAAACTATGTCTATGGTTTTGGTGAAACAGAGCACCCCAGCTACAAACATGACCTCAACTTTCAAAAATATGGCCTGTTTGCGAAAGACCAGCCTCCAGGGGTGAGTGTCAGAACTGGTGATGTTTTACAAGCCTTCCTGCATTGATATGTCATCCACACTTCACACATTACTTTACTCAGCTGACTCGAGTGTATAGCTTGGGCCTGGTTTAAGGCCAATCATATTAAACCCAATATCAAAAGAAAAAAATATATAATTTGCATATAGATTAATGAATGTAGATGAATTTATTTATAAAGTAATGGAATCTACTTTGCTCAGACAGAATTGTTTTAATGTGTGGGTCAAACATGCGCTGAATGGGTCTGAGAGATTATTAGAGTGGAAATGACTCATGTTAAATTCATATGTTAGTTGTCTGTTTGCACAACTGATTATATCAGATTATTATTTTGGCTGCTTTTCATATTAAAGTTATTATTAATATCTGTTCTTTAATTGCTGCATAGAATGTGTGTCATTGCAGAGAAAAAAGGGGGAAAAATGTAAACTAATACAATTAATCCAAAATAAATTTTATATCAACAAGGGTCCTTGTATGTGTGTGTATATAGTAACCTGTAAAAATACTTTTATTCTGCAAGGATGCTTAAATGTATCAAAAGTGACATAAAGACATTTATAATGTTACTATTTCAAATAGCCTAATACTGTTTCTATCAATTTTTTCACAAAAATCAAGCAGCACATCTGTTTTCAACATTGATAATAAGAAGAAATGTTTTGTGAGCATCAAATCATATTAGAATGAAATCGTTGACCCCTAACTTTTGTGACACTGAAGACCAGAGTAATGTAAATTCAGCTTTGCAGCTAATCATAGGTATTACATTAAAATTATTTTAAATACAAGTATGCATATATATAATACATTTATTTAAATTGTAACAATATTTCACAATATTACTGTTTTGACTGCATTATATGCCCTCTGCTCCCAGGAGTGATCTTAAAGGAATTGCATTTGACTCATATAAGTAGGTTTTAAAAAGTGACAAACAAATGATTTACTCCATTGCAGTGACTTTCTTCCATCTCGCCTGAGTCCTACTAACCGCCCTGTTATTGTCAGGGTTATGTTTGGTTTAGTTGTCTCATCTGCTGTGTCCGAAATCGCGTACTGTCTGAGTAGGTACTACATCCCAGCCAACATTTGTATGTGGGACTCATATGGGTATGAAATGGGCTGAAATTTGAGCCTCATATAGGATTGCCTGCATGTTCCATGTTAATTGCCCATATGGATTTCATATAGGATTCCACTTGCCACTAGGTGGGACCCAACTGGGCAACATGTGCAAGACCCATCTCGGTCCCAGCTTTATTTGAATTTGAGTTTACTTTGCAGTCGTTAATAAAGTATGCTCTATAAAGTATGGATATAGGTAGTATGAATGAAATTCGGATGTACATCCGCCATGTTGTTACCGTCACGTGACCTACTGTACCAGCGCCAATTGCGTCGCATCACTTCCATTCATAAATCTCTCCTGTAGCCTCATGGCATAGTAAAGTGTCCATCGAATGTGCTCTTCAGAATCTCGGCAGAAGTAGTAGGTCATCCGGAGACTTCTCACCTGCTGTTTTTCGAACACTATGTATTTGTATATTCTACTCTTTTGGCGTAATGTTTTTCGCATACTATATAGTAGGGAAGTATTCCATTTTGAATGCAGCGATCGTTTCTGTGTTTATGGTTCTTGTGCTACAGGCTAATTCTGTTTCATTGGTTAATTATTAGGTCCTTGTTTGTTTCTATATTTACGTATTAGTTTAAGCTGTGTCTAGTTTGGTTTCCTTTGTTCTTGCGGTGCATTCATGCCATGTTGAAATTACCGTAATTTCGAGGTTTCAACTCATAATTACAGCTTGTAAATTGGGACTTTTCTGAGAGCTCCTACTTGACCACTGCAGATTAATTTAGCCATTGATAGTGTCACCATAGAAATGCATAATTCCCAGTCCGAGGATGTGAAGGGAACAGCTCAGAATAGAATGTCACATGTTGTCATCTAAAGCCTACGGTAATTACGACAGGATGTGATCACAGCATGCTTTGTATATACAGTTCTGTGTTTTCAGTTGTTTTTGTCGGTTCTCGCATTTGTATTCTCCTTGTTTATTAAAGGCTATTTGTATTCATTGCCTGAGCAGAGCGTGTTGGAAAGCCACACTACAGAACGTGACAGTTATTGGTTGTCATTAATCCATACTGGACACGCTAACAGCCTTATTCTCTGACTCACTTCATGACACAGTGCCCAGAGAAAGAGAGGCAAAAGAGAAAGCTACATGAATGAAGAGAGAGAGATGCAATTAGGTTAATGAAAACAGAGAGATGGGATTTGCAAGGTTCATTCCTTTAAGCCAAATAAAAATCTCTCATTGACACTTAATTGTCTGTTTAACACTGAGAACAACTGAAATCTCATCACAAACTCTAATCTCTTTCTCCTCATCTGTAGTTTAAGCTGAACAGTTATGGTGTCCATCCCTTCTACATGGGTCTGGAGAAATCAAAACATGCACATGGTGTCCTCCTGCTCAACAGCAATGCCATGGGTGAGTACAACCACATATACTAAACATTTGTGTCCACTTGGAACCACTTTTTTTTGTAAGATGGCCTAAAATGGTTTGCTAGTTTAAAGTTGACTAGTTGTTCCCATTTAAAGTTTAAGATTTATTTTTCAGGTGCAGATTAAAAGTAAAATTAGAAAGATGGATAGATAGATATATAAATATATAAACTCTGTTCCTCCACCTAGTGTGCAGAATGTTAAGGCATCATAGACACGCTCCTAGTACTAAATTATGTTTTATTAACAAAGTTCGGGAGTAACACGTTTAAATGATCTAACCAATCAGTACGATTGGAGGCCTATATATAGATAGCAGACTCACCCCTCATATGGGGGAGTATTCTGGGTTCGGGCCACAATCCGAGCTCGGAGCCCTCCCCCGGACAGCACGCGAAATACACACACTCTTTACTCTAATTATAATCGAATTATTATGTGAACTCGTGAAATCTCTTTCAAATAATCGTCCGCATCATTATGATGCTGTAATATACCTCATTGAGAAGACAATCCCACAATGCGTTGGGATGAATCGAGAGAAAAATCCCAAAGTTCCTAATTAAGTTGTTCTTGATGTATTAACCACTGCAATTGTAGAAAACATCATTTTATCATTTTATGTGCCCTTCAAATGTATTTCTATGTAAAGAGCATTACACAATGTCTGGGAACAATGTTTTTTATTGTCTATTTATGAGTCTAAACTTGGCCAGTCAGCCACTAGCTGCATCTTTAGTATTGGAGCAAATAAATTTGTCGCTCACCACTGGCTCCAACACTGACGGGAGTTTTTCAGCAGGTCTTGAGGTCGTGATTAGAGCAGGTGCTATTTATCAGAGCTTTTGTGTGAGAAACAGTTATGCTTATTGCAGCGTGGCTTTTAACCGAGTTGTACTCTCAGAAAGTGTTCTGCATTCAACTGCTGTCTCACAAGTGCTCACACACACACGTTTTAATTCTTACATAAACGCACACGCACAGGCAGTAAATGAGCATCCTGAAAAGCACAGCAGGAGAATAGCTTTGATGCAGTTCACTTTACGCAGAGAAGTTCAAAGAAGTGCCGTTTAATTTGAATGCAGATGTTTAATACCTCACTGCATACATAATAATGCAGAAATGGATAGTAAACTTGACATAAACTGTAAAGTTGTCCCTCAAATCTGATTGGTTGATTGGAATGTTATTCCAGGATCAAAAAAGATGTTGATCCAGGAACATGATGTACTTGTTGAAATCAAGTTCACCAGAAGAGGAAGTCTGGAATGTACATATTGAATATTTTAATATAGCCAATAGTGTTTAGTTTGTATAAATTTTTAAGGCCAGACAAGTAGTTTATTGAGGGTTGATTTGTAAAGAAGGACTACACGCCTGCGCACATATATATTCAAACGTGCATACCTTTGGACTGAACATGTAATGCGCATGTGCGCGACATCTGCGTTTCGCGGGTTTGTGTTTTTGAGGTTTGCGCAGAGATAACGGATAATCGTTTGCACCTTAAAACCTATTTCAGTGAGGATGGGCGGCCGGAGCGCGTTGAGGGTTTTCCTGTTAGAACGGTGTTGTGTTAGTGGCCCCTAAGTTAATAACTAATGATCTTCACAACGGAAGTGAACCAATCAGTCAAAACTAACTTTAGCTGGACAATAACTTTATTCTAGAGCTGTTGTTACGGTAATTTCCAATCCATATTGTTAAAAGCGCTATAAAAATGAAGGTGACTTGACTTGACTTGACTTTGCAGCTTGTGCATGGACAAAAGCAATGAAGACACTTTTAAAATGAATAACATAAAGCCAGTTACTTTACAACTAATTTGTGGTTAGAAAAGAAAATAATTTAAAAATAATTGTCTCCTGTAACACATTACAGGAGAAATGTGTTACAAACTTTACTCCTTTTCTTTAACCAAAATATAATTGCATATTTTTATATTTTGATTTTGGGGTGAATTGTGACCTAGACATGTTTTAATAAGATCAACCCAAATTGACAAGAACTTAAATGGATAGTTCACCCAAAAATGGAAATTCTGTCATCACCTACAGTACTCACCCTCAAGTTGTTTCAAACCTGTATGAATTTCTTTCTTCTGCTGAACACAAAAGAAGATATTTTGAAGAATATGGGTAACCAAACAGCTAATGCGCCCAATTGACTTCCATAGTACGGAAGAAAAAATTACGATGGAAGTCAATGGGGTACATCAACTGTTTGGTTACCCATATTCTTCAAAATATCTTCTTTTGTGTTCAGGAGAAGAAAGAAATTCATACAGGTTTGGAACAACTTGAGGGTGAGTGATTTTTTTTGGCTGAACTATGCCTTTAAAACCACAAAAACATTATCATATACTGTGTTCAGTGTGTTCTGTGATTTACTGTGATTGGTCTGGTATAAAATTGTTAAAAGGAATCCACCAACTATTGCCGTTGAGAGATTGCAAGTGTAGGTGGGTAATAAATTAGATGAGGCGACACATTGAGTCACAAGGATGATATAATCGGTCGTCTTTTTTTTGTTGTTGTTGTTGCTTGTTTTGCTCTTAGATGTGACCTTCCAGTCTACTCCAGCTCTGACCTATCGCACCATTGGAGGTATCTTGGACTTCTACATGGTGATAGGACCTACTCCAGAAGATGTGGTTCAGCAGTACACTGAGGTGTGTGTGTGTGTGTGTGTGTGTGTGTGTGTGTGTGTGTGTGTACGTGCGTGTGTGTGTGTGTGTGTGTGTGTGTGTGTGTGTGTGTGTGTGTGTGTGTTATTCCTGGCTTTATGAGGTTTAGCAGCTGGAGTCTCCATGCCTCATTGCCCACAGTGTGCTTAATCTAAACACACACACAAAATAACATCCGAAAAACTCACATGCATAAATGAAATACATCAATATTTATCTAAAAGAAGCTTGCTTGTCACATAGACAGAAGGGGCCATTAGATTCTCTTAAACCACTTGCATATTTATGTTCTGAAATGTATTTGCATAAAATGTAAAATCTCGTTTTGTGCATTTTTGTCTGACAGATGATTGGCCGTCCGGTTCTTCCAGCCTATTGGTCACTTGGATTCCAGCTTTGTCGCTACGGCTACGCCAATGATAAGGAGATTGCAGATCTTTACAACGACATGAAAGCTGCTGCAATTCCTTATGTAAGCAATCTCATCTTTTAGTGTGTGCATGTGTGTCTTTGATTTATCCCCCTGAACGCAACAATAAGCATGGTTATGTAACTCACGCCGACTTTCAAAACTTTCATTAGAACTTCAGGAATATTACGTTTCTTGCTGTAAATATCTCAACCAGTTATTTGGCTATAATGTGCAACTTGAATGACAACACAGAGCAATCTGTGACCTTATTAAGGCGAGACACTACAGGTGAATAGGGTAACATTTTTAACTAGCAGATATCACCATGAAACAAGTTTTCTGTAATTTAATGTTTAAATATGCAAATTAGGCAATATCTAATTAAATAAGCACTAATTTGCATATTATTTTAAAAAACGAAATCTGAGTATTGGATAAAGCCAGGTTAAAAATTATTTTTTCATTGTGTTCACATATTAGATGTGAAAAAAATTACAGAGGGATTTATGATATCTACTTTTGTTATCCTGTAAATCAGAATATACTGTCAATAGCCTTAAAAAAATTATTTTCGCCATGTTTTTTGGAATAAAATGTTATATAAATCAGGCTAGGAATAATATATTTACAAATCCCTCTGTAAATGTCTTCATAATATAGGTACAAGACTGGAAAGTTTGGTGTATATAGGTGCTACTGAAGTGGAGATTTCGGACTTGGAGTATGAGAGAAAAGTCATTTTGAGAAAACGGGCTTTAAAGATGTATCATCAGCCAATGAGATTGCACATTCAGCCCTTTTACTTTCACGATTGGTTGCTGATAAAAAGGAAATTACCATATTTGGATACGACAGGATTGTACAGGAGAGAGAGAGCTTCCTAACGGTGCATGTGATGACAGTGTGCCGGCAGCAATCGCGGAGCAGCATGTTGATTAAGAACGCCAACTTTTGTTGAATTTATGAGAAATCTACAGACGCAAACAGACAAGGTGTAGTAAAATAAAGACCTAAATGTGTATTTCTGACTTTTTTTCACCACAAGTCTGAAAGAAGACATGTTATTGAAGACAAATATCCAAAAATCTCAAAATTGACCAGTAAAAAAAAAAAAACGATGTTTTTGCCTGCCGTGTCTCGCCTTAAGACTTAGGGCCAGATTTACTAACAGTTTGCGCCAGCGCAAACCCTCTTTTGGCATTAAAAAAATGACTGTCTGGATTTACTAAAGACATGCAGGGCAAAATTAGCGCTGAAAAGGTGTGGACTGAGTTGTTTTTGAGGCTGACCTTATTGCATATGCATTTGTAGGAGTTTCCCGTTCAGACGCAAAATCTATAGGAGTAGAGTATTTAAATGAATCACGCAACGTGATTTACTAATGTTTGCTAGTCAATTTACTGGTATTTGCACCATTATTTAACGCCCCCAAAAAAACATGTCTTAACCCATTTTGCGACATGGCTGCAATTGTTGCTGCTAAGAGGAGCCACCGCAGAGAACAGAGAGCGCGTGGTAGAAGGGAGAAAATATTTTCCACTCGTATTCATTTCTTTCTCTGGAATGCCAGAAGATGGCGTAATTCGAACATATCGTTTGTCAAGCCGTGTTATTTTTAATTTGCTGCAGGAAATAAAAGACGACTTGGAACCGTCAACTACAAGGAGTCACGCAATACCTGGTGCATCAAAACTTCTTGCAACCCTTCATTTTTTTACCTCTGGCTCTTTTCAACGTACTGTTGCTTCTTTAGCTGGTATTTTACAGTCCGCATTTTCACCTGCATTATCAGTGGTCCCAACGCTAATTTGCGCTGCTCTTGGTAGATTGCGTTGGTCATTATGTAAATGATTTGACTGCGCCTGAGTTCCCTTTCAAGGGAACTCGCGTTGCGTCGAGTTTGACGCTATGGGAACGCTTTGCGTGATGACGTCTTGAAGCACATGTAAAATCAGTCCAATGGTGTAGCGGGACGTCAGAGGCGGGTGACGTCACGTACCAGGAAGCTATAAAAGCCGGCCTGAAGCAGGAAACAACAGCTTTCTGAGTCTTCAGTAGCGCTCTGTGTTGAAATCTGTCTGTCTTATTTGGTGTTGTCTGATATATATATATTATTCAGTATGGCGAGCAAGCAGCAGTTTAGAGTGTGTGTCCATCCCTGCCCGCGTTATTTAACGGGAGGTGACACACACACTCTTTGTGTTGTTTGTTTGGGAGAGGAGCATGCCCAGTCAGCACTCGAGGGTGGTGACTGTGAGCATTGCTGTGCGCTTCCTTTGCGTACGCTCCGATCCCGCTTGGCTCGGTTCAATCCCGACCACGTTCCCCAGGGCTTTGGTCCCGCCGCTGCCGAGGCACGGCGTCGATCTCAGACCTGGGGTTCGCAGATGGATCTATCAGTGGATGTTGAGACGGGCTCTGCCTTATCTCAGCCTCCTTCTGATAGATCCAGTGCCTCTCATCAGGGTGTGGAAGCACGCGCTGCGGTTACTTCCCCCCCGATAGAGGCACCAGTACTGCAACTATCCAGCTCTGAGGAGTTGGATGTTGTAAGTATTGATGCTGAGTCTGAGGATTCGCCACCTCAGTCTCATGCTTTTGAAGAACTGCTCGATGTGATCACGAGAGCAGTTGACAGATTGTCTATTGAGTGGCCAGAGGATAGGCAGGACGTTCGTTCAAAAAGCAAACTCGACGAACGCTTCCTGCCATCTCGTGCTCAGCCCCAGCGTAGGAGCCTGCCGTTTTTCCCCGATCTCCACACCGAGGTGTCGAGATCGTGGGGGAGACCAGTCTCTCACAGAGTGTACACACCACACACCTCTCTATATTCATCTATTTCTCAATATAAAGAGCATGGTTATGGGGGGATGCCGAAGGTGGAAGAGACGCTCGCGGGCTATCTCTCTCCAGCAACGGCATCTTCCCTGAAGGCTCCTACACTTCCCTCAAAGCCAGTAAAATTAACATCTTCCCTGATCAATAAATCGTATGCAGCCGCTGGTCAAGCTGCAGCGTGTCTGCATACGATGTCTATTTTACAAGCCTATCAGGCAGAATTATTGGGGGATTTAGAGGAGGGCGGGGGAATCGGTCCCGACACTGTGGCTGAACTGCGCAGAGCCACGGATGTTTCTCTCAGAGCCACCAAGGAGACCGCTAAATCTATCGGGCGGTCTATGGCAGCCCTGGTGGCCACTGAGAGGCATCTGTGGCTCAACCTGAGCGATATTAAGGACAAAGAAAAACATGTTCTGTTAGACGCTCCGGTTTCCACTGCCGGGTTATTTGGGGATGCAGTAAATATTGCGGTTGCAAAATCACAAGAAGCCACTAAACAAGCAGCTGCTCTCCAAAAGCTTCTCCCCCGCCGTTCTTTCTATGAGGCTGCTGAGCGGGAGCAGCCTCACTCCTCTAAAAAGGGTGCTGAGCATCGTGCCACTCAGAAGCAGAGCGTGTCCTCCCGTGCTCCCCCACAAAAATCTCGGGGACACGGAGGGCGCGCTCAAACCCAGCAGTCTTCGAGGGGTAGAACGGATCTGCGGACCGTTATTACCGCCAAGAAGGCTGCTGGGAAGAAATCCTGACGTCCGAGGGCTCAGGATTAATGAGGGTAGTCCCCCCCGAAGCAGAGCGGTTAACACCTCTTTTTACGGTGCCCGTCTCTCTTCGGTACCCTCAGGGGACCGTTCTGCCAACCCTGCCGCCATCGGTGTTACAGGGCGCAGCGGTCTCCGGCGAGCACATATCTCAAGGACCACCCGGAAACGTAGTGGCCTCGGGATGCCCGCCCCCTCCGAGGAGGGTGTTAGAGCAGTCTGTTCGGTCGCTCCCTGCCGGTGCGCCGTTACAGGGCGTCGAATTGACTGCTCAACAACAACAAAATCCAGAAACCAGTCTCGAGAGGCTGGTACCTCTAGTAGAATCTTTGACAGCGTGGAAGCTACTGTCAAATGTTTCTCGTTGGGTCCTGCAGACCGTGGAAAAAGGGTATCTGATTCAGTTCGGGAAACGCCCACCTCGGTTTATGGGGGTTCTGCCCACTGTGGTGGCCCCCGAGCAGGTTCTGGTTATGGAACAGGAAGTAAACACTCTGTTAGAGAAAGGGGCCATAGAATATGTACCTCCCTCCGACAGGGAAACCGGGTTTTACAGCCGGTACTTCATAGTTCCAAAAAAGGACGGGGGATTGCGTCCCATTTTGGATCTTCGAGTTCTGAACGAGTCAGTCATGCAGCTCAAGTTCAAAATGTTGACATTGAGACAGATCGTGCCACAGATCAGGTCCGAGGACTGGTTTGTCACGATAGATCTCAAGGACGCATATTTCCATGTTTCCATCCGTCCTTGTCATTGGAAGTTCCTGAGGTTTGCTTTCGGGGGCAAAGCATACCAATATCGTGTTCTTCCATTCGGCCTAGCTTTATCACCCCGCACTTTCACCAAATGCATGGATGCAGCTCTGGCGCCTCTGCGCCTTCAGGGGATTCGCATCTTGAACTACATCGACGATTGGTTGATTTTAGCTCAGTCGCATCAGTTGGCGGTTCAACATCGAGATGTTGTTCTCGCCCACATGAAAGAGCTGGGGTTACGGCTGAACGCCAAGAAGAGTGTGCTTTCTCCACTCCAGAGAACCACTTTCCTAGGCGTGGTTTGGGACTCAGTGTCGATGCAGGCGCGCCTGTCACCGCCACGTATAGAGTCCATCCTTGCAGCTGTGAAAAGTGTAAAGCTAGGCCAGCTACTCACTGTCAAACAGTTCCAGAGACTGTTGGGTCTCATGGCAGCAGCTTCCAACGTGATACCTTTTGGACTGCTGCACATGAGGCCCCTGCAGTGGTGGCTCAGGACCAGGGGGTTTTCCCCGAGGGGCAACCCATTTCGCACAATCAAGGTCACGCGGCGATGCCTACGTGCCTTGGTTATGTGGAAGAAACCTTGGTTCCTGTCCCAGGGCCCAGTGTTGGGAGCTTCTTGTCGTCGCAGACTGCTAACGACGGATGCTTCCCTCACGGGTTGGGGAGCGATCCTGGAGGGTCGCTCAGCTCAAGGTCTGTGGGAAGACCATCATCGTTCCTGGCATATCAATCGCCTAGAGATGTTAGCTGTCTTCCGGGCTCTGGGGAGCTTTGTCACAGACCTCAGGGGACACCATGTGTTAGTGCATACGGACAACACGTCGGTAGTCGCCTACATCAACCACCAAGGGGGTTTGCGCTCGCGCCCATTATCAAATCTGGCACGCCATATCCTCTTGTGGTCCCAGGGGAAGTTGCTGTCACTCAGAGCAGCCTACATCCCCGGGGTTCAGAATATAGGAGCAGACACTCTGTCGAGGCAGGGGCCGAGGCCCGGGGAATGGAGGCTCCACCCCGAGGTGGTGGAGCTGATATGGAGGGAGTACGGCCAAGCTCAAGTGGATTTGTTTGCGTCTCGAGAGACGTCTCACTGTCCACTTTGGTTCTCCCTCACGCATCCAGCTCCTCTGGGACTGGATGCTATGGTTCAGACGTGGCCGAGGCTACGTCTGTACGCCTTTCCCCCAGTTGCTCTGCTCCCGGGAGTTCTGGAGAGAGTTCGCAGGGACCGGGTTTGCCTGCTTCTAATAGCCCCGCGTTGGCCGGGCAGAGTATGGTTTCCCGATCTGGTCTCCCTCCTCGACGGGCATCCTCTGGAGTTACCCGTCAGGAGAGACCTTCTGTCCCAGGCAGGGGGCTCAATATTTCACCCCCGCCCAGAACTGTGGAACCTGTGGGCTTGGCCTCTGAGGGGGCCCAGCTCATAGAGTCAGGTCTCTCAACTGAGGTTGTTGAGACCATTCTACAGTCCAGAGCTCCCTCCACGAGGAAACTTTATGCCCTGAAGTGGAGAGTATTCACTTCTTGGTGTAGTGACCGTCGGTTGGACCCAGTCCACTGCCCAATTGGTACAGTGCTGGAGTTCCTGCAGGACCGGTTCACTGCAGGTCTGACCCCGTCCACTTTAAAGGTCTATGTGGCGGCCATAGGTGCTTACCACATTCCTTTGGGTGGAATGTCTGTGGGGAAGGACCCTCTGGTATCTCGTTTCCTTCGTGGCACTTGGAGGCTGAGGCCTGCAGTCCGCTCTAGGGTGCCGCCATGGGACTTGTCCATTGCTCTACAAGGCCTGTCCCTGGCCCCCTTTGAGCCCATTGAGGAGGTTTCGGAAAAGTTTCTGACTTTGAAAGCTATTTTCCTTCTTGCCATTTCTTCTCTTAAGAGAATTGGGGATATTCAAGCATTGTCGGTTGCTCCGTCCTGCTTAGAGTTTGCTCCGGGTATGGTGAAAGCTTTTCTCCATCCCAGACCGGGTTATGTCCCCAAGGTCCCCACTAATGTGGCCAGACCTATTATTCTGCAGGCCTTCTGTCCTCCTCCCTTCCAGAATGCGGACCAGGAGGCTAATAATTTGCTTTGCCCAGTTCGGGCGTTAGACGCCTACGTCCACAGAGCTGCCCTGTGGCGCAGAAGTGATCAGTTGTTTGTTTGCTTTGGCTCCCCTAACAAGGGAGGGCCGGTGTCTAAGCAAAGAATGAGCAAGTGGGTGGTCGAGGCTATCTCACTTGCTTATGAGGCGGCTGGGCAGCCTTCTCCTTTGGCTGTCCGGTCGCACTCTACAAGGAGTATGGCGGCCTCTAAGGCCCTTATTTCAGGAGTTTCACTACAGGATGTCTGTGATGCGGCAGGCTGGTCCTCACCGCACACTTTCGTCAGGTTTTACTCTTTGGATCTAGACTCTGCTCCAGGGTCTCATGTTTTGTCATCCTAGTGCTGCTCTTCATGATTTCACACAGGACAGACATTTGTAGCTATGGAGGCGTTGGTATAGACGTTCCCATAGCGTCAAACTCGACGCAACGCGAGTTCCCTTGAAAGGGAACGCTCCGGTTACGACTGTAACCTCGGTTCCCTGAAGAGGGAACGAGCGTTGCGTCACCTTGCCATATCTCCTTCATGCCTGTCAGCACGACTTCAGACTTTACTAAGCTGTTGTTTCCTGCTTCAGGCCGGCTTTTATAGCTTCCTGGTACGTGACGTCACCCGCCTCTGACGTCCCGCTACACCATTGGACTGATTTTACATGTGCTTCAAGACGTCATCACGCAAAGCGTTCCCATAGCGTCAAACTCGACGCAACGCTCGTTCCCTCTTCAGGGAACCGAGGTTACAGTCGTAACCGGAGCGTTCTTTAATTTGTGCGTCAGCAGTAGATCACATGCAAAACTTGCCACTCCCATCGGCGCATATGTGGAATTGCGCTCTCTCACTCTAATTTGCTCCATTTAGTAAATCTGGCGTGGTACCAGGAGTGAGTTAGTGACTCATAAAAGTGCATCGTTTCACAAAAATCTTTTATTGGCAGTTCTTTCTAAGACAAGCATCACTAGTAGGATTTGAATGAACTCCTAACACCATGTGTTAAAGTTCATCATGTAGCTTTTCCTGCTCCATTTGCGTTACTGATAATGAATAATACTTCAAATGTCCGGCTTGTTTAGAAGTCTGCTGTTGCTTCTACAAGGCAATTTTTGCAAGGCATATGATAAAATTGTTAACATTTTCTAATAGACTGTTGACATGGGCCAGTTCACAAGTTCGCCTGCCCATTCAGTCTTAATAGTTGGTAAACAAACTCGGCTTGCTGTCCTTGAAGGAGGCTCGAACCCGAGGCTCGGCTTGCGCTCTGAGCTAAACCCCAACTATAACATTACTGTGCAGAGGAAGAATAAAATAAATAAAGGTTGAGATGGGGAGGAGGAGGAATGTCCCTGGGATGGTGCAATGACTGCTGTTTATATACGCTTGTAATGATGATTGACAGGACTGAATATTTAGGCTCCTCCCAAACCTATGTTTGGAACTTCATTAAGTAACCACATATCATCTGCATACCAAGTTATGTTTCAAATCAAAGCATTGCTATTTTTGCAGTAAATTGTTCAATAATTAACTTGTGTGCAATATGCGGTGCAATAGGATGTGCAATATGCGGACATTGACTACATGGAGAGGCAGATGGACTTTACGCTGGACCAAAAGAACTTCAATGGACTGCCTGCTCTGGTGGACAACATGAGGGCTGAGGGGATGCGTTTCATCTTCATTTTGGTACAAACAGTTCTCAATTTCTGGAAAAACAAAGATGTTATCATAAAGTGGTAATGGACGTTTAACTGTAATGAGAGCCAAGTTCATAAATATGGATTGATGTAGTCTTGAAATGAGTCTGGTCTTATTCTGGTCAGGCACATGCAGTGAGGTGTATTCTGTACCTTGTCAGAACTACATGCTTTATTTGTTTGTGTGCTTCAGGACCCGGCTATAGCGGCCAATGAGACGCAAGACTACCCTGCGTTCCGACTCGGGATGGAACAAGACGTTTTCATCAAATGGCCTTCTGAGCTCAGCAGAGACATTGTGTGGGGAAAGGTATGACAATCGAAAAGAGGAAGAGGAAAATGTATTGATTCTGAGTCAATACCTTATAGTTCGCCATTGCTCAGGGAGAGTTTGACAATTAGCTTACATGAAAACGATTTTTAGATAATACCAATTTTCTCAAACAGGATGAATGTTTAGAGTGATACAAACCACATAATACCACAAAAAAATCATAAAATCCATTGTTATTCCTTACTGATATTGTTTTCTTTCCAAAAATTTCACTTTCTAGAGGACAATGTCATTATGTTTTGTTATGCTGCATTCCACAGGCCTAAACATGAATTTTCCCAACTCCTAATTGGAAATAACCATTGGAATAACACCTCAAATCAATGAACCCCCTTTGATATCTTTTAATCAATGTCATCTCCAAAATGGTGTTGTCTGAAGCAGAATTACGTTGATTATTTTCAAGTGTTGCTGGAAGAATTGGGAATTCAGAGTTGCTGAACGGGAAATTCCAAATTCATCTGGAATGCGACATTAGTTAAAGGGATTTCACAAAAGACTATCAGGATAAAAAAAAAAAAAAAAGTGATAATGAAGACACTTCAGGAAAAAAAGTATAACTTAATCACAGAATATAACAATATTCCCAAGAAATATTGATTTCTTTGAAACATTTTGATTTTAGAGAACCTGTTTATCTAATGTTTTAAGACAGTATGATGATCTAGTATGATGACATGTACTGCAAGAAGGAATGATCCTTCTAGTTTAGACTAACCTGAAACACGGATTTTAGCTGTTGTTTGTGTCTGTCATAGGTGTGGCCTGACTTTCCCAATGTCATTGTGGACAATTCTTTGGATTGGGATACTCAAGTAGAGGTATCTGCCCCTCCCTCCGTTTCTCCCTTTCTCCCTTTCTCACTTTAATCAGAGAATCAGACATCTTTTTCTCTTGTTCCCGCCTATGCAACTCTATTCATACTGAAATCATCAGTACAATGGACTATAATTGCACATGCAGTCAAGAGAGATGAGTGTGACATCTTAGAATACTATCAGCCAATCGGCATGTTGAAGACACGTTATCTGCCAATGAGCACATTGTACCAGACTACTAGTATTATAGCATATCACCCACTAGTATATCAGCCAATCAGCATGTAGTAAACAAAGTCATTGCAGCCAATCAGATTCAGAACATAGCAGACCCACTCCTATAAAAGTGAATCAGCACATTATTTAAACAAATTAGCATATTTTAGTTGCACTACTGTAATATCCAATTACTGAAGCACAGACTATAGCAATGGTTAAAGCACTTTGCCGAAGTGTAGTAATAGTTAAAGCACAGTTATTAAAATGTCTTTTTCATTTCATCAACTTTCAGCTATTCAGATCTTTCGTGGCATTCCCTGATTTCTTCAAGAACAGCACATCACAGTGGTGGCAGGATCAGATTAAAGACTTTTACAACAACATCATGAAGTTTGACGGACTTTGGATTGTGAGTGCTTTGTCATTTTCATATTTAATGTTGGAATGCAAAATAAAGCAATTTCAATAATTACAATTGTGCAAGACGTTATTTGAGGACATCTGTGTTCACTGTCCATGCATATAGTACCATTACACAACAACATTTGTTGCTCTTGAAACAACATAACCATAACCATTAAATACCTATAAAATCAAATGTGAAATATTACATTTTTAAGAATTTTGTTGAAACAAGGGTGTTGATTCAGAAAAACGTCCTATTTGAGAAAGTCATGGTAAGCATGCAATGAGTGAAGGTTTAGTATAGCCACACCCACTGTCTATGCACATATGCATATAATCAATGTTTTTATCCTTTGCCTTCATTGTCATTGTTATTTCCTTTCTGAAGGACATGAATGAGCCAGCCAGTTTTGTGCATGGCACCGTTGGAGGAAAATGTCTAGGGGATCCCAATTTAGAAAATCCACCATATATGCCCCGTAAGTTCCAATGTGTGCGCCCCGACATGTATACATGGCTAAACAGATTTTACAACACAGATGGTCAACACATGTATTTAGCACTGTGCATCTGAAATGAATCTGCTTATATTAATACTTATTCCCAGCACTGGAGTCCATGCATATGGGTCTGAACCATAAGACTTTATGCATGAACAGCGAGCAGATCCTTGCTGATGGCAAACATGTCAAACATTATGATGTCCACAACTTGTACGGCTGGTCTCACACGGAACCCACTTATAAGTGAGTTTTCTGTTCATCCATATTAACTAATGCATTTATTTCTTGGTTGTTCTGGAATGAGTTTTAACATCTATGTGTGTGTGTGTGTGAGTCACATGTGTGTTAACTTCTGTGTGTTATGTGTATGTCACAGAGCTTTGCTTGATACCACTGGCAAGAGAGGTGTAGTAATTACCCGTTCAACGTACCCATCTAGTGGTCGGTGGGCAGGACATTGGCTTGGAGACAACTACTCTGCCTGGGACCAGCTTCTGAAGTCCATCATTGGTATGAGTTTATTTATTTCTGGTTCTTGGGAAGATGCTGTTCTTTTAAACTTTTTAATCAACAAAGAATCCAGAGAAAAAAAAGTATCACAGTTTCTACAAAAAACGTAAGCATCACAATGATTTCAGTAATACGAAATGTTTCTTGAGCAGCAAATCTGCATATTAGAATGGTTTCTGATGGATAATGAGACACTAAAGACTGGAGTGATGATGCTGAAAATTCAGCTTTGCCATCACAGGAATAAATTACATTTTAATATATAAACATCTACTTTGTCTCCATTAAACCTCCAATGTTTTTTGTTGGACGAAAGTGTTGAACAAGGTCTACTGTACTGAAACTGAAATCCCCCCTCCCATTCTGTCTCTCTTTCTGTCTTTCAGGCATGATGGAGTTCAGCATATTTGGCATTTCTTACGTAAGTGCCTCTCTCGTCCTACCGCAGCACTTGCTATTGATTTTTCATTTGTGCTTTATTTCCTATCAAACAATGTTTTAGTTCATTTAGGTGCATTACACTAGCATGCAGCCATTACACTGACTCTAGAGTTTATTTATTAATGTTTTGGAGTTGGCCCTGTTTTTACAGAGATCTATAATTGTGTTACTCTCTCTATGTCCCTTTTCCCTTCTCGTTCTCACTTTCCACTTGTGTTCCAGACCGGTGCTGATATCTGTGGCTTCTTTAACCCTGCCGAATACGAGATGTGCTTGCGTTGGATGCAACTTGGAGCTTTCTACCCATTCTCCAGAAACCACAACACCATTAACATGCCAGTAAGAACACACACAGCACCTTTTTATGGACAGATTTAGGATTTTCTTAGCAGTGTTAACCAAAGCAAATATCTTATTCTAAGCTTAGATATGAGGTTAGTATGAGTTTACTCAGTCAAATTGTTTCAGACCTCTTTTTCCTTTTAAAAACTCGTGTTTTGCATCACATTATAATAATGTTTGGGTCTTAACATGGGAATTCCAATGTTTGGATCTGACCATGGAAATGGGATCTGAGCATTGGACAAATATTTGTAAGGCTGCGCAATTTCGGGGAAAATATCGTTGTGATTTTTATGATACAAAATTGCAGTTTACAAATGCATAAAATAACCCTCCAAGGTTTGCTGTGCTTGTTTGCAGGGCTTCACATTTTGGCCAAAATAATTGTGATTATATATCAATATGACAATAAAGTAAATAAAATAAAATATGTTAAAATTATTATTATATTAATAATAATATTATTATTATATTAAACAAAATAAGAAATGCTACCAATATTTCACTGTAAAGAACGAGTAGGCTACTTAAGATAAATAATAATAATAATAATAATAAATAATAATAATAATAATACTTTTATTGTACAACTTTTACTATACTAACTATAATACTAATATTTATGGCTGTCTTCGTTACTTAATTTTCAAACTTTAAATAATCGATATACTTATTTAATTAAATTGCAGCCTTTACTATTTGTTGATTGTCATTAACCATCAACAATCCCGATTTTGGTTTTATTTTGATTAATCGTGCACATCTAGAAATTTGGTCTGACAGAAAATTGATGGACATGTGGCAATGGACGTGAGGGACCATTGTTCAGCAGACAGCGTGAAACGGACCCTTAATTGAGACTTGTATGGTCTTAATCCTGATAATCACTGACACTGAGTGGCAGGCATCAAAATAGAGGGTGAAACAAGATAATATTACTGTACGGACAGCCATGACAACTTGCTACATGAACGCTTGTCTGTGTGTCACCCTCAGGACGTATGAAAATGATCCCTGAATCCCTGAGACAGACAGTAGTCCATCACAAAGCCTCAAAACACACGGTGGCACTTGAAAAGGGCCCCCCGCACAGGCTGCTGACTAATATCTGAGATCCGTAGACAGGTGGGCTGTCAGGTATTCACTCTGGTACTTGTTTAAAATGTGACCTTTGCAAGTGCTGGGACCTGTCACAAAAATCCAATAAGCCTGGGGAGTGAGTGGGATCGATATGGCGTGGGGAAAATTCTTCAGTGAGTGGACGTGGCAGCTTTGTTGCTAACCGCTACATTTGGGGGGTATAATTAAATGCTCAAAGTTATCCAGAACCCTTCTGGGCTTCAATCATTTAAAAATGGCTTTGCTAATGGGTGATTAAACAAAGGACGCACAAACAGAAATAGGGCCCTATCTTGCACCCAGCGCAATTGACTTTGTACACTGACGCATGTATCATTCCTATTTTGCACCCGCGCACAGCGCGCTTTTCCCTCCACAGAAGCACGTCGCTAAACTAGGGAATGAACTTGCGCTCCCTGGGCGGTTCAGCGCAAAAAAGGAGGCGTGTTCCGGCGCAAACGTTCCTTCATGCTATTTTGCAGGTTTAGAAAACAATTGCGCCACTAACCAGGAAAAAAAAGTTTAAAGTCAGTGGCGCGTTGCGCATGTTATTCATATGCTATTTTAAGGGCGCATGCTTGGCCATAATCAATGTAGCGTGTGCACAACGCGCATACACTTTGATTCTCTCATCTACACAGAAGCAGCAGTTTTCATTTTTGCAAATCATACATTATTATGATAGATAGATAGATAGATAGATAGATAGATAGATAGATAGATAGATAGATAGATAGATAGATAGACAATTTATTATAAAAGCATACATCTAGCTTACACATTTACCCAAATTATCATACACCTTTTTAACCGAAGTTAATTTGGGTGGGTTTCTCCATCCCCAACGTCCCTGACGAGAGCGTTGCTCTCCTTGGCTGTGAACCGCTCCTGGCGCGCGCCTGGCAAATCCGCCGTTATAATAGGAATCCGCTTTAGAACAAAGCGCGTCTGCTCTTAAAGGGAATGTGAGATGACGCTCTGATTGGTTTATTTCACGTTACGCCCAAACCACACCTATGAATAATGAAGCTACTTAAGACCAACCCATTTTAGATTTGCGCCTGGCGCAAGAGTCATTTATCCCGCTGGGAAAATAGCAACAGCGCCAAGACCCGCCCACAAAGTTACTTGCGCTTTGCGCTTTGACACTTGCGTTTCAGATCGTTAAAATAGGGCCCATAGAGTTTGGAGTGGAATTGTAGTCTAAAAATCCTAAAGGATTGTGCACATAATGCCCTAAAGGATCCTGTAGCTCAGGTTGTAGGACATGGGACACAAATGGTCTGTCAAAATGAATAAATGTAAATGTAATCCTAATGGGAATCAAACACCATTCTACTAGTTAAATAGAAAACCCCTGTGGATCTTATTTTTATTATTTTTTGGTAATTAGAGAGTTCTGTTGAAAGTAGTATATATATATATATATATATATATATATATATATATATATATATATTGTAGTTAAATATTTTTGTATATTGTTATATTATTTTGTATATTATATTTTAAGTTATATATATATTGTATTTCTATTTTATATATAATTTTTTTATTAACCAGAAAATTATATATATTATTGGAATAATGTCTTGCTACTGAAATAATGTAACTAAAGGAAATCTGTAGGGAAGCTGTGAGATTTTTAAAATCTAGAAAGTATTTTCTTTACATTTCTTGTGGTATCAAACAACATCGACAAGATCAAGTTTTTGTTTCGTGTTATGTTGGAATCATATGAATTCAGATTAGAATCCTTCAGGATTTGTTCCAAATTATGATATAAATTGGGGAGTTGGAGACATAGCATTTGCTATCTCCCTATGTTTTTGATATTGCTAGTCCAAAATGAGCTTTTATTGAAACCAAGCTGACAAAATGATTCGTTCCAGATTTTGTCTCATTATGATGTCATAGTGCGATGAAAGACCAACACCTACTTCTACATCCTTACCTCTTTAGCCCTGCCCAGCAATTCACGCATGCCATGTAGTAGAAAATACACACAAGGTTACTCCAGTAACTAAACCATATAGATGCTGGTCAGGATTGCAAGGCGTTTTGAAAAAACATTATCTTCCTTGTGATCCTTCCTAACATTATGACAACGTGGATGAACTTTATATTTAAAGTTCCAGATCACGTCAGTGAGACACTGTTCATTTCATTTCACTGCTGATTCGTTTTTAAACAAGAATCAGTTTAACGCAGGCTTTTCAGAGAGACTGAAAATAAAAAAATGATGCAGTAAAAATGACAAAAAGGCATAAGAAAAATAAAAGCATTTGTGCAATATTCTATGTGTAAAGTCTTTTGGGATTTTGGCTGGAGAATGAAAAATAAAAAACACAAAAGTAAAAATGCTAACAAAAACGGTTTTAAAATAGCATGATGTGTATTAATTCCAGTGCTTGACGAGCTCTGACAGTGACCAGGGAATTTAGAGGGCTTTATTAAAACAAAAGTGCACAGCAACGCTTGCAAGACAGCATGTCTGCATATTTTTTTCCGCTTTTATACTGCCGAGTCATTCACTTGCACCGGTGTGGATGTGCCCTCTGCGTGTCTCAATGACAGTTCCAATAAGAGACTGTCCTCAGCTTGCCTCTACCCCTGCGCCCGGACGTGTTTATCCCTGCACGTCCCCTTGGTGCCGTAATTACCCCTCCAAGATGTCATTAGCTTTAATGTGGCTACGGAGGCAAATGGAAGGTCATCCAGAGACAAATGGCAAAGGATGGAGGGCGTTGAGGTGGCCTGAATTACAAAGTGATAGAGAGAAAGACATGTTGGATATTGAATAAGATACAGAGACACTTAATGAAATCAAAAAAAGGGAGTTGAAAGGGAGTTGTTACTCTTTAAAGCTGTATAAATTCACTTATAGCACACATAATCATTTAAAGTTTTTCTTGACCAAATATTTGTCAGATGATAACAAAAATTGTTCATGGCTATGACGTAAACTAAAGCTTACTAGCTATTTAAAAAAAAGAAAAACGTTTGTTTGCTCAGGCTAATCCTAAAAAGCACAATGGGAGCAAACATAAATCCCACATAAGGCACAAAACAAAAGAGGGAGTTAACAGATGAACAGATGCCGAAATAAGTTTGAAAAGACCATCTTATTTACTCCTAATATCTTGCAAAGTCAGTTGCCTGTGCAAATGTTCCCTGTGATGGCAGCTGCCAGAGAAAGAGAGAGATAGACCAGCTTCTGCAGCGAGGGTCATAATTCTTAGGCTCCTGCCAAGGCTTCCAAGTTCGGCTGTCTCTCCATCACGCTGAGTCACATGCTAATGGAGTCAGAGGGCAGTACATTTGGAATAATTTGGCTTTTTTGTCTGCGAGCAGCAGTTAGCTCTAACAGGAGGAAGGTCTAGTTCATTCAAACACATTAACACAGATATATTAGCTTTTCCCATTACATTAGGAGAAGGAGTTTTCGCTCTGTGTGGGAGAGAGGAGAAAATACTAGAGGTTCTACAGGTCAAAAGGGCATTAAAATCATTAGAAACATTCAAAATCCAAAGAATTCAGTGTGTTTACTAAGGCTGTCATCACTATTATTATTTTACAATTGTAAAAAAAAAAAAATTGAACAAATTAAATTTAGTTGTCCCACACAGTGTTATTTTCGTATAAGTGAGATACTATTGTAACTTTTATCAGTAATTTAGATTATTATATATATTTATATTTTTTATATATAAATTATTTTTCTTATTATTTTTTAACTTATTTCAGTTAACATTTGTTTTATATCAATGTAAAAATGTTCTTTATGGTTTTAGTTTCAATAACCCCCTGTCCTACAAATTCCACATTTCATGTATGTATTCTAATATATTATATTCTAATTATATATTCAACCTGAAAAACAACTTGACAATATCATGTCCATATGCACAAATCATTTCCTTAAATATTTTTTGTGTTGTTTAAAAATAGACTTAAATTTAAATTAAATTTATCTTAAAGTCAAACTGCATAATATTTTAAGGCTCGTTTTCAGATAATTTATCTTTAATATAAAGTTATTTTGTCTTGATGCAATGGCATATTTTTTCACTTCTTTTAAACATGAGCAGTTGGAAGACAAATCTGTCAGTATAACAAGACAAACTACACTAATATTCAAGATACATTCTCTGAAAACAAGCCTTAATATCTCACACAGTTTTGCGTATCAGGTAAATGTGTCTTGTTTAAAGGACGTTTACAAGACACGAACAGCCGTTTTTAGCCTTGGCATAGTTCTCACTTCATAACGTGTTTAGTTCATGCTTAACTCCTTCCCCGCAATCATATTTTTGTTATTATTGCCAGCAATCAATCAATAATAAAAATAAATAAATAAAAAAGTAAAGCAACATTTTGAACAAAAAGCTGAGAATATTGTGTTTTTGTCAAAGACTTTGTCCGGATTGGATTCGGAACGATCTAGCAGACCTAGTAGATTGTCTAATATTAACACCCTTAAAGCTTGCACAGTCATACGTCTTCTTGGGTTCGACATTTCAATCATTCGGTTACATTAGGCAGTTTTGATTTATATGCTGTTATATATTTGATAATCACGTCATCTTACATGTGCATTAGCAATGCTTCTATAGCTTGTATTTGCTTCTTCTTCACTTGTTTTCGGATCCAGATATTCTGTATTATTTCAGAAGATGTGTAATAGCGCCCCCTAGTGAAAAACATGGATTTCCACTGTTGTGCCAAATTTTGACTCCCTGCCAAATTATTACCCCCTTAAATGAAGCCATTACCTGATTGGCTAATTCAAACCCCACCCCCCTAATCCTAACCCCACAGCTAATCCTAAACCTACTGGAGAACTGGAGACTACAACACTGGTACATATTTCGTCAATGGCGGGGAAATGTTGCATAATAAATGACAGAAAATTCTGTGTTAAAAAAAAAGTTAAGTGTTAGCATGCACGCATTAGCGGTCAGACCTGTGAACGTGTGGTACTTGAGAAATAATTATCAGATATGGTTCACCTTTATATATGTGAGCACATTAACTCACACCCACCGCTCTTAACACCACTCATTGTGCCACAGAGGGGGCAAACTGATTCTCTGCACAATTAACATTCTGCCTGTATATGGAGTCAGATTCTCACACACACACACACACACACATGCTCACTGTGGTGATACGGTTACATCTGGATTCAGCAAGACATAGCTGTACAGATTTGGATCATGCAAATATAGTTCTGGGCTAAAGTATTTATTCCCATGATCTCATAATGGATAATGCAGGATATGTGGTGTTGTTCCAGTTTGATTTGTTTGGAACTAGATCAAATCATAAATGAATTATAGAGAGAAAACAAATCTTTACTGAAAATTTGATATTAAAGGAATAGTTCACTTCAAAATGAAAATTCTGTCATAAATGTATTCACCCTCAAGTTGTTTCAAACCTGTATGAATTTCTTTCTTCTGCTGAACACAAAAGAAGATATTTTGAAGAATGTCGGTAACCAGACAGTTGATGGACCCCATTGACTTCCATAGTAGGGAAAAATACTATGGAAGTCAATGGGGTACATCAACTGTTTGGTTATTCCTACATTCTTCAAAATATCTTATTTTGTGTTCAGCAGAAGAAAGAAATTCATACAGGTTTGAAACAACTTGAGGGTGAATACATTTATGACAGAATTTTCATTTTGAAGTGAACATGCAATAGAAGTTTGGTCTGTACAGATAGAGTTAGTGTCAACATGTTGTTATAATAAATATGGTTGCTAAGCAGCTTTTCATAAAATAGTGCAAAACAAAGACAAAACTTGTGAGGAAACCATTTATAAAGATGTCACCAATAAATAAGCAAAAACATGTAGATTCCAATGAAAACTCTTAAGAAAGAAAAGTTCCAGAAATGTTTTTGTTGAAGTGATGTCATAGAAGAACCATTTTTGGTTCCCTAAAGAGCAATTCAGTGAACTTTTTCTTAGTTTGAAGAACATTTTAATAATTTAAAGAATATTTTTTTCCAAATAACCTTTAAACGTTAAAGGTTCTTCATGGAATCATAGATGCCAGCAAATAACCTTTATTGAAGAATAGAATAGAATAGAATAGAATAGAATAGAATAGAATAGAATAGAATAGAATACTAGGATGCACTTGTAAGCACCCAGAACACCCGGGCAATTACTTAGTAATGCTCTAGCAACCTGTCAAACACTGTGGTGACGAGGTTTGCAGGGGAATCCATTCACGTTGTGTTCATAAGTAGTGTTGGATATTTCTAATCTGATGATATTTTTGTAATCTTTCACAGAGGCAGGATCCCGTGGCCTGGGGCCCAGAGTTTGCTAATATGTCCCGTAATGTGCTGAATATTCGCTATACCCTCCTGCCATATTTGTACACACTGATGTATGAAGCTCACGTTAACGGAAAAACTGTGGTCAGACCCATGCTGCACGAGTGAGTGTTTACCAGTACCCGTTTCTGAGTAGTTCACCCAAAAATGAAAAACATTTTGTCTTCCATTTGCTCACCCTCATACTATTTCAAAACCATGATGTTTACCAGAATGTTCATGCTATTCTTTTTCCATGCAATAAAAATAAATGTAACAGTGCCTGTGAGGAAATGATGACGAAACTTCCATTTTGTGTGTGAATCATCACTTTAAGACCTTCTGCTCCTCAATTTCCCTCCAAATACATCTTCATTACACCATATTTTCTTTCTGACACTATTTTCAGTCCATCCTCTCCATCAATTACATCTCAATCATAGGGATGACTAATCAGAACTCTTAAGTTCTTATGTTACATCTAATGATTTTGCCTGCTTTGATATCAGTGCTTTTCACTTTCCTGTTGTCCTGTGTAACCTTCCTCTTCCACTCTGGTTTTAGCAGCCTGAACTATTGGACTGAATGTTCTGTTCTATTTTTTCTGCATCTCATGCTTTTATTTTAACCTCCCTCTCTTTTCCTCACTTTTTCTGCTTTTCCATTACGATCTGCATGCACTGTGTTGTATAAATAATGTTCTCAGCGCTGTGTCCTGTAATGTAGGTTTGTCAATGATGAAAACACATGGGAAATTGACAGGCAGTTCCTCTGGGGTCCCGCCCTTCTAATCACACCTGCTTTGGACAAGGTATCCTCACAAAAACACCTTCGCTATATTCGTGCTATAAGTAAATCACAAGTCACACACTGTCACATAGCACTATATTCAATCAGTAAAGAGAGATCGACAGTTCTTCTTAGTGTTGTTTATGTTGTTATTTATTATTTTGTTCTCATTGATTCTTTTTTTTTTTTTTGTGAAGGGCGCCACTGTGGTCAAGGGCTACGTGCCAGATGCCCGCTGGTACGATTACCACACGGTAAGCATTCTATCAGCATGCAAGAAAACATTTTATTAGCAAGCATGCAAATCTTTATTAGCAAGATTTAGTTAGCATGTGAATTAAACAACCAGTCATAATGCAACTGGCTTTCAGCAACAATTTCAACCTGCGGTACTTTGTCCTCTATATATTGGGGTCTCTTATCTGCTTGTTTGCGATTTATCATCCAGGGCAAAGATGTTGGAGTGAGAGGACAGTTTGTGGATATGGATACACCATTAGAGAAAATTAACCTGCACGTGAGAGGAGGCTACATCCTTCCCTGGCAGAAACCAGAGAACAACACACACTACAGGTGAAGAAGCTACCCTGCATCTTTATTAAGACTGGTTTAATGTATAATTGGGCCATGTTTCTATAGCTTCATAGGTTTTTTTTTTTTTTTTTTTTTTTTTTTTACTTTCAAAAAGTCTCTTACAACACAAACAGTCAATTTTCTTTTATATGTCCATTTTCCACCCTCTCTCTGTGGCTTGACTTCACACTGTTGTTTATCAAGATGATCAAGATTCTGAACACTGAATAAGTGTTAACATGTAAATGTGGGTGTTCATGTGTTCATGGTTGTGATGTCGTAACATGAATGTTGTGTTCACAATTTTGTTTTGTGTTTTTTCTTGTAGTCGTAAGAATCCTCTGGGTCTGCTTGTTGCTCTCGATGAAGCAGATGCAGCACATGGATCCCTATTCTGGGATGATGGAGAGGGAATTGGTGGGTTATGTTTGGTTGTGTGTGTGTGGGGGGGGGGGGGGGGGGTGATAATTATAGTTCCATTGATGATTTCTTCAACCCAGACTCAACATTTCTACAAAACGATATTACATTGCTTCTTGCACCGTTTCGCTTCAAATTGAAATGTCCAGTGAGTGACTCTAAAAACACATTAGGGTTTTCTTCATTGTTGTGTCCATGGAGATGTGAAAAAATAGGCATAAATCTAGCTTACACATTTACCCAAATTATTTACACCCTAATTTGGGTGGGTTTCTCCCATCCCCAATGTCACCTCTCTGTCTTTTACGGCCCTGACGAGAACGTCGGTCTCCTCGGCTGTGAAGCGCTCCTGGCGTGCGCTTGGCAAATCCACCGTTATAATAGCAATCCGCCATGGAACAAGCCTGCACTTAAAGGGAATGTGAGATGTCGCTCTGATTGGTTTATTTCACGTTACGCCCAAACCACACCTATGAATAATGAAGCTACTTCAGACCAACCCATTTTAGATTTGCGTCGGGCGCAAGAGTCATTTATCCTGCCGGTATAATAGCAACAGCGCCTAAGACCCGCCCACAAAGTTACATGCATTTCGCGCTTGATACTTGCGTTTCAGATCGATAAAATAGGGCCCATTAAGGTCAGTGGTTGTTGTACATATTGCAGTAGTTCAGAAATGTAATGTTCAGTGAGTGGTACTACAGGGTTAATTCTCCATCCCGTTCGAAAATAACGTACCATCTACTCTAAACCCAACCTTAAGGGCCCCATTTTAACGGTTTAAGCGCATGGTCTAAAGCGCACGGCGCAAGTGCACTTAGTGCACAAGTCCGAATCCACTTTTGCTAGTTTAACAATGGGAAAAATGGTTGGCGCGCCCGGTCTAAAAGGGTTGTCCCTATTCTCTTAATGAGGAATGGGTGTGTTTTGGGCGTAACATGTAATAAACCAATCAGAGTCTCATTTCCCATTCCCTTTAAAAGCAAGTTGTGGTCGCGCCATGTCGGATTCGCTATTTACATGGCAGAATTTGCAAGCGGAAAGACTGAACGCTTCTCCAGAGAGGAAATGGATCTGCTCGTGCGCGAGGTTAAAGCGCGTAAGCAGACCATCTACAGGTCAAGCTGGATTTCACCATATCTTTGTTTTTGTTGGTCAATGGCGCAGTCTATTTCAGTTGCCTCAAATTAGCAAAATCGTTTTCAGACCAGCGCGCCCATGAGAGCACAAATGAGCGCAAATGCATTTGCCATTTAAACAACATGGCACAGGACATGAAAATGATAACTGTGTCAGGCTGAAACTAGCAAAAAACACTTGCCTCGCACCTGGCGCTGCATTGTGCCGGATGTATGATAGGGCCCTAAACCTAATAATAGTGTTAACAAAAGCAAACGTGAGATAAAAACACATTTTTACTCTGCACTGCAAGTGCAATAAGTTGATCTAACAGACAAGTTTACTACATTAGAAAAGTCATACGGAGCTTGTTATGTGACGCTCATATCAAATCATGCACAAAGCATTTTGAAGTAATCATAACATAATAGTGTGCAAGGAACCGCTCGAAAGTAAGTTTTTATTAAATGATAATCTGTCCCTGTAATCATAATTTGTGTGAAAAGGAATACAAGTTGGTGTTTTGCTTTCCCCAGGTGTTCATTTCAAAATATAGATTTGTTTTTGGAGATTTGCAAGAAATGTTAGTACAGTAGATGCATGTATTTCCGATTAACCTTTATAAGTGTGTGTATTTTTTATTTTTTTTCTAAAATCATAATAATTGTATCAATTTTTTTTTTTTTTTTTTTTAATGGCCCTTTCCTGTACTTCTCTTAATCGTCTTCTTTTTTCCCGTCTTTCTCCTTACAGATACTGTTCAGAACAACGGCTCCCTCTTGATAAATTTCAACGTGGCTTTGGTATGTTCATATGTTCAGAACACTATGTGTGCAGTTCTTTCAGATTTATTTGGATTGTGGTCATGCACAGTTACCATTAAAAACCTATAGGGACTTCAAGATTGTCCATCTCACTTGAAGCCAAACATCTGTGGCCACTCTCAATTTAGAAACAAAATCCAGATCCAAAACTATTTCATGCTGTAGCAGCTCAAGGCCGCTTGGCCCAGGTCAGAGCTCTCTGGACTTCCTGTGGGTTTGATGTCATATGTGGGGAGATTTTTGGAGCGTTGGGAAAAAACAAGGCCCTATGGAGTTGAGAACTGTTTGTAAAAACGAGGTCAAACTCAGCTACAGTAGTTTGAGTTGTCTCGGCACAGATGTTACATTAATACTGAAACAACATAATTTCAGTGGAATGAGTGAATCTCAAGTAACGGGTCATATTGTCGAGTTTTTGCGATTATTTGTGATAATTAAGTACATTTCCCCCACAAATATGCAATAATATAATGTATCCAGATGTTTTACTTTCAGCAATTATCATTTGCAATAGCATTTTTGCTCTAACTTTAATTATGCATGTGTGTGTATCTTGTGTAACAGCTGTGCTGTGTTTTTATGTTTATAGGGTGTTCTTACTAACACGGTTCTCAATGATGGTTTGGCCGAGGTTGACAGGTTAACCCTGGGTAATGTGAAGGTGTGGGGTGTAAAAGAGAACATCACTGTGGTTACCATGAGTGTACCTGAGAAGCCTGATACCAATTTGACCTTTAATTACAACACTGAGGTGAGATGCTTCATGCAAACATATACTTCAGCCATATTGTCAGAATCACTGATACAATTAGAAGGACAAGAGGTGCTGCTTAAAAATAATCTATTTAATTTATGTTTATTCATTTAAAAATGTAAATTTAAATATATCACAATGTTTAAAACATTTAACTGTAATTTAAGTATAACAATTATATTTAATAATTATTTAATACATGTAATTATTTTTATATGGAATTTTTAAAATGAAAAAAATAAATAAAATCTTTGTGTTTGCCAAATTATAAAGTGATTGATTTTCATGGTTTCATTTTGAAATTTACTTTCATAATTGGGTGAATCAAAATTCACCCCAAAATCAATACAAAGAAATATGAAAATATATTTTATTTAAAATATTAATATTTTAGTTTTAATATTTCAAGATATATTATTTTCATGACTTTTGAGGATATTATAAATGATTATATTATTTAAATTGAGAATTATGTATACATCATGAAAGTATTTGTTTGCTGCCTTTTATTGATCATGGTCGTATTTCACCCCAAAATCAATACAAAGAAAGACAAAATTATATTTTATTTAAAAATATTTGTACATTTTTAAAGAGATTTTAGTTTTAATATTCATAAGTGATATAAATAATTAAAAATTATATTGTTTATAATAATTTTATAATAATTCAAATTATTTGTAATCCATGATTTATTTTTTATGCATCATGGAAGTATGTGTTTGCCGCCTTTAAATGATGCTGAGAACGATAAAAAATATTTTTTATTACAGTAATGAGAATAACTAAAATATCTAAGAATACTTTAAAAGCTAAACATCTGAATACATTCAGCAAATTGATTCCTCCTTGTATTTTGTAAGTGTCTCTCGTAGTCCTATATATCCTCACCCTGTACAGTGAGATTGATGAAATACAGAGAGGAGTTTACATTCTGACAAAAAAAAAAGAAAGAAAAAAGAGATGCCTTTTAAAAGTTGTGTGCGCATCGACCGTTTCTATTAATAAGAATGCAGGCATGAGCTCCAGAGACTGAGATTTATACCAGCCATGAGAAGAATCGAAGGGGGGGAAATGACAAAGAAACTGTGCGCATCTGAATAACTAGTGTTCCAGCCCACACCAAATCATTTATCTTTCTTAGTATTTCCCGACTGCATAATAAGTCTGAAAGAGGCGAGGCAGCTCCATCTGTCTCCATGCGTGTGTTTGCCCTCAGCAGCGTATGTCAGATCAGAGGTGGCGTTTTCCAACGATTCGCTCGAAACACCATTTATTTTTATTCATCACGCCATTATGAGGTCATTGACGGAACCAGCCTGCAATCAAACACGAGTTTAAGCTCCTAAAGAAAATTTGTGCAGTAACTCTTGACCATGAGTCTGCGTTTTAGCTTTCATTTCATCTGTAAAGTTGCATCACAAACTCCTTCATCCATTTTTCTGTTCGAATAACTCTCTCTTTCTCTCCTTCAGAATCAGGAGTTGCTGATTGACGCAGGACCACAATCTCACACCATTGAAAAGTCTTTCACAATCACCTGGAGGAAAACTTAGACATGAACACAAGTCTAAGGAGACGGGTTTTAGCCAAGACGCGCATGATTATTTCTGTTTATTTATGACTGTTTAGTCAACTAGTAATTTATTTAACATTTCCCGCTAAGAGCTTTTTGTAGTAAATATTTAAAATCTGAAATGATTTCTTATCAAATAAATGCTTTGTTCTGGAAGATACGTTGATGTCGTTTTGATTTGGATCTCATGTTAGAAACTATTCGTTTTTAGTTGTTGTTGTTTTTTTAGGCTGAACTTGGAAGGCTGAATTTCTAATGCCGGCATTTGGGGAAGTGGGAATATAATGATAACCCTTAATTATCAGCAATCACTTCTTTTTAACGAGAAACCTCTCAGCGGCGGCTACCTGCCGGGCCCACTTCATGCACGACTTCATTTTGATGTAATGATACAATATTCGATTATTCATTCTACAGTAAACATAATGATATCAATTAAGCAATGGAGACTATAAATTGATTTCTGCTCTAATTGGCAATCATCGCGAGCTGGAAACATGGACGCTGCGGGGAAGGGGGCGTTCAGGGTGTGCCTTCGATATTTAGACTCTAGCCTAAAAACAATGATAATTGAGAACTTTTTTTTATCCAAGTGTGAAACTGTTCTGACTGAGACTGTAATTATTTGGGTTTTCTATTACGTGAAAGGTGTTTATCCAGTGGTCCTGTATTCTGTTTTTTGTTGTTGTTGTTTTTTTTCAAGAAAAATAGCAACATTCCTTTTGTAGTCATTCATGAGGAAATGTACAATTCCTTGCCGTCCATTAAGAGACGTATGAAATAATCACACATCTGTAACATGAAGAAAGATTTTTAAAACCGCAATAAAGTGATTTAAACCTCAGGAAGGTTGTGACTTATTTGACTGGCTGATTTTATGGCGATATTTACTTCTCTATCTCTGAACACACTTTCTTTTGTTTCTTTGCTGCATACAGGCAAACCAGACATCAGTCAAAATGCAGGTGCATTAAAACAATCAATCTGATTCAGATAAATCAAAAACAGACAAGAGAAGGTTGTCTTGATTTAACCAACCCTCCAAACAAAGCCTGTTTTGTTAGAGTACTCATGTATAAAAAGGACAACAAAAAGACAACATGAAAGATGAAACGTACACTCAAGCGACTTCAAAGCATCAACATGTGATTCTGAGTGTTAGCTGTATCTGCATGCTGGAATACATTAGAGAAAACATGAACTGGGGACAAAACCACAAAGAAAACATTGAAATAACCAGAATACTCAAACTTTGTTTGTTTTTTTCGCAGAGGTTCCTACTGTTGGGCAGTTGGTGTGAGGTTTTCACTTGGAATTACAAAAAATATATATACTGTATATATAACTACATTATCATGATGAAGAATAATGTGTGGTCAGTGATCTCAATATCATGCAATTTTAAGAAATCTGGAAATGTGGCCAAACGTAGTGTTGAATAGCACAATAATTCCAGTGGTGAGACTTACATAAGGTTGCAGTTGTTAACGCATTGGCTAACATGAATTAACAATAAGCTTTTATGTATATTTGTTAATGGTTAATACAACTGTTTGTTTCACACAGTGTTGTTATCATTAACTAAAATGAAAACTACTAACATTAATTTTTTGTTAATTGAAGTAAAGCTGAAATACACTCACCTAAAGGATTATTAGGAACACCTGTTCAATTTCTCATTAATGCAATTATCTAATCAACCAATCACATGGCAGTTGCTTCAATGCATTTAGGGGTGTGGTCCTGGTCAAGACAATCTCCTGAACTCCAAACTGAATGTCAGAATGGGAAAGAAAGGTGATTTAAGCAATTTTGAGCGTGGCATGGTTTTTGGTGCCAGACGGGCCGGTCTGAGTATTTCACAATCTGCTCAGTTACTGGGATTTTCACGCACAACCATTTCTAGGGTTTACAAAGAATGGTGTGAAAAGGGAAAAACATCCAGTATGCGGCAGTCCTGTGGGCGAAAATGCCTTGTTGATGCTAGAGGTCAGAGGAGAATGGGCCAACTGATTCAAGCTGATAGAAGAGCAACTTTGACTGAAAAAACCACTCGTTACAACCGAGGTATGCAGCAAAGCATTTGTGAAGCCACAACACACACAACCTTGAGGCGGATGGGATACAACAGCAGAAGACCCCACCGGGTACCACTCATCTCCACTACAAATAGGAAAAAGAGGCTACAGTTTGCACAAGCTCACCAAAATTGGACAGTTGAAGACTGGGAAAATGTTGCCTGGTCTGATGAGTCTCGATTTCTGTTGAGACATTCAGATGGTAGAGTCAGAAGACAGAATGAGAACATGGATCCATCATGCCTTGTTACCACTGTGCAGGCTGGTGGTGGTGGTGTAATGGTGTGGGGGATGTTTTCTTGGCACACTTTATGCCCCTTAGTGCCAATTGGGCATCGTTTAAATGCCACGGCCTACCTGAGCATTGTTTCTGACCATGTCCATCCCTTTATGACCACCATGTACCCATCCTCTGATGGCTACTTCCAGCAGGATAATGCACCATGTCACAAAGCTCAAATCATTTCAAATTGGTTTCTTGAACATGACAATGAGTTCACTGTACTAAAATGGCCCCCACAGTCACCAGATCTCAACCCAATAGAGCATCTTTGGGATGTGGTGGAACGGGAGCTTTGTGCCCTGGATGTGCATCCCACAAATCTCCATCAACTGCAAGATGCTATCCTATCAATATGGGCCAACATTTCTAAAGAATGCTTTCAGCACCTTGTTGAATCAATGCCACGTAGAATTAAGGCAGTTCTGAAGGCGAAAGGGGGTCAAACACAGTATTAGTATGGTGTTCCTAATAATAAAGTTTCCTAAAATAAAACTTATAATGAAGCTTGTTTTTTAGTCATACATTGTCAAATAAAGCTACAAGACTAATAGTTTTCCTATATGCTAATTTGACAGCAATGAAGCTAATACAAATTTTCTAAGATGCACACTTTTCTATTTCAGTTTATGTCAGCACACACCACACACACACTGTTGTATTGTCAGTCTTAAAGCAACACTAAATTGCTGACAGGCCCAATAACAGGCCGTCTGAGCAGTTGCTCACGAGTCATTTCACCACGTGACACTCGGTGACACCGCGGCGCGCCCACACAATTTTCCCTTCACTCGTACGCCAATTACGGCTGGCCACTGCCGACAGGGGGCAGAGGGGGCCGGTACCTGGTAATTGCAGCTGCTTATGCTTCAGTTCACACTGGCTATGACAGGTGTGTGTACGTGTGCATGTTTGTTGAGTCTAACTGAAACTATTCAGTCTGATTTGACTTTCATTCCTGTTTGGGTATGAATGTGTAGGTAAACAATGTTTAAAATGCATTGTGTGTGCTTGAGTCACCTGTGTTGCTCGCATACTGATTTGTAGTTTGCAATGACAAATAGAAATTTGATGCAAAATTCTGCCCGACAGGCAATCGGGACATATATGTTGTTTAATGTACACTTATGTGGAATGGGGATTTTGGATTTCGCACAAATGGTTTGAGGTGAAAAAATAAATAAATAAAAAATAATATATATATATATATATATATATATATTTAAATCGACTGACATCCCGATTATATCGATCTTGTTGCAACTGCTTTAATAATGTTAATAAGAAAATATAATATTTGCCATTATTTTTATTTGAAATAAGACATTTTTGTCACTTTATACACAAACAATTTTGCCAATCTATAACAATATCATTCCGAAATGAAGGCATTTGTCACTATTGAAAGAATTCACTACATTTTCAAAGGGTGTTATTTATAAATACAAGTATTTCTTTGTAGGTCTCAAAGATAAAACGTTGTATTGATGTGGCATCTCTGTTTGACCCTCCACATTCATTTTGTTGTGATTTTATCTGCTTTTAGTTTCGATTTTGCTCTGGCGAGTGTTGATTTGGAAAACTCTATGTCTTTGACGGTCTCCTGAGGCCACATAAATGCGCTCACAGTCAGGTTATTTATTTTAGACACAGCACTGTGTGAACCTTTACATTTCAAACCAGATGTTACTCATTTACAGAGTTGGTTCTGCTATAATTTCTTCATTGATACCCCACAGTGTTAATCTTCATTCCAGACTACAAGAATCATGCTTCAGCTATTTTGAAACACTAGTTTGGCTACATTTGTAATTTAATATAATCAGATAATATAACTGGAATTTAAGTAGTATTTATGTAGCACGACATTAATTGAATAGGCAATCTTGATTAGGGTGAACACTTTAAAAGATAAATGTACACTAAATACGACTAACAAACTAGAGTTGAAAACACAATGATGAACAGCAGCTTTCAACTACATATTTTACAAGATTAGGGATTTGAATCTGTAATTATTTAAAATCATTTTTAATGTCCAAAAGAACAACTTTCCACATTGCTACTCAGAAAAATGATGCTGTAACCAAAAACGTTCAATATTTTGGAGACAGCGACACTGTGTAAAATGTTTGTATACAATTTATGGTAAAAAATACATTGTGTTACAATTTCTGTTATTTAGTTAACTAGTGCAAAATGCCCGTGCAAAATCAGTTTTTGAGTGTGTTTTTAGTAATTGTTGGTTTGGTGTGTTTGAGTGCTCATTGTTACAATTACACAGCAAAAGTTCAGTGACAGTTTTATTTGTGCATGGTAGAAAGCACAAAGTGAACTCCGAGAAAACGCTATGCTTAAATGATGCCCATGAACGAGACTGTGAACGCATTGAATAGGATATGTTTAGTTGATGAATAGCATAGGCTACTATTACACAGTAGCGATAACGTTAAGCGCACCAGAATGAAATATAATATTCAGAAGTAAACAGCATAGCTGACTTATAGATTCAGTTTACATCCACAAATGAATAAGCGCGTCGATTCAGGGAGCAGTGCAAAGTGCCCGTGCAACATCAGTTTTTGTGTGTGTTTTTAGTAATTGTTGGTTTCTTGGTAAAGAAAACACATTTTTACTCAAATTAATCTAAATGGATTTATCACGTTTTGGAACCAAACTATAATATTTAGAAGTAAACAGTGTAGCTGACAGAGTGTTTATGTCAGAATGTTTATTTTTAAACCACAACCTTCTTGGGGCTTCTTTGACCGATACAACCCTCTAATGTCAGAATGTTTATTTTTAAACCACAACCTTCTAAGTGCTTCTTTTACTGGTATTTTTAACGATATCTTTTGCATTTCTCATCCAAACAACGTCAAACTTGGCACTGCATTTACTCGTGCCCATAGCAAGACACTTGTCAAGTTTGAAATCCATCGGACAAACGGTTTGAGAGATATGCGGTTAACAGACACACAGACAGACAGACGTTCCTGTAATTTATAGATAGATGTTTATTGCATAATTTTAGTGTCGCGTCTTACAATGATGCTTTTTTGTCTTTGTGTGTATGCACGTCTATGAGTATTGAACAGGCTGCTTACAATGAACTCTGATTCATCATGTGGCTTTCTATTGTGCCACTTGTATTATTATGGTGGTTATCTGTACATATTAAGTTAAAAAGGCAGATTTTGGTAGTTAAAGTAGGTATGTTAACATTATATCACATAATAAAATATATGCTTATAAAGCATCCTGTAAAATTGGAAACATTGTCACATTATATTTTACGGCGAATCTGGCAACCACAGCTGCCTATTTTTTACTGTAAATTTTAAAAAACAGTTTTTTATAGTAAAATGTTACTATCATGTTTTTGAAAATTATATTATATTATATTATATTATAATTTTATATTTTTATAAAATGTATAAAAATATTTTGAATAAAAATAATCATAATAAAATATAATAAATATAATTATAAAATGAAATAATTATAGAAATACAGTATAATAAAGTTATTGCCAGGGGTGCACATAGCTGCAACGAATCACAGTTGATCCGTGATCCTTATGGACCAGGCCCCCTGGTTCAGCATGCATGTGATTTGCGGATTAACTGCTAAGTTTAACCATCAAAGAGTGAAAGTTTATTATTTGGACGTGTTTCAGACAGCACTAGAAAACCAAATTGATTCCTCTTTCGCATTTACTTGCGCTTAAACGGACACATACACACACAATTATGTCAAAATACTCATCTCGACAAGTATTCTCTCGGTTATGTCAAAAGTGAACAGTTGAGAAAGAAACCGGATGTGTGTCAGTATATTCGGTTTGTGCATGCAGTCTTAAAGTGACAGCAGCCTAATATTCCTGTACCATGTTTGAAAAAAAATAAATAAGATGGAGAGCAGTCAGGAGAAAAGTGACACGACAGCTTGTAGGGTAAGTGTGCCGCGTAAAGTGTGAGTACAAAGCATTATCTCCAGGTGTTCCCTTCAGAACCAGACCAAAAATGTTATGTGCAACCCTGGTTACAGCTCATATATGTAAAAATACCATGAAATTTCTTCAAACACCTTCTACAAGAATTTTGCTGAAAGACTGCTGTTCCCGCAGTGCAACCATCCATGACCAACCAACTGAGATATGCAGTTTTGTCTGAAATGGCTGTTTTCGCTCCACAACAGTCTGAGATTGAATGGGATTCCAAGTTGGCAGTTTAAATCACAGGGTATGCCAAGAGACCCATTTCATTAATAAGTGAAGCACAGCACCTGACATAATGGCACTCAGAGTGTCAGTTAAGAGAGTGTTGTGCAAAGTCAACCGCTGCTGTGGATGGGCATCTAGCACATGAGGCCAATGCTAAATGTTTTAATTAACACACACATCTGCTGTCCTCATAGAACTGCAAGGTGTGTCACAGGTGAGCAATCAGTGTTACCATCATTTGAGCAGATTGCAATGTCCATAAACTTTAAATATGAATGTTTTAATGGGACGACATTCATCAGGAGAATTCTACAGCCAATCAAGACAATTTATAGAGCGACAGGTTCTTGCCGGATTCTCGCTTTATTTCATTTTCCCCTTTATCCAGGTCTAAACTGTTTTTAAGCTTCGGACCTGTGAAGTGAAATTTGAATCCATCATTTTTAGACAGATTTCAGAGTGGGCCTGAGTGGGTTTCGGTTCCTGAAATGGCCTCAAAATGGTCTAAGGAGACCATGTGCATCCCCTAGTGAACCTCCTCCTAGCACCCAGGTGGTCCGTTCTCGGCTGGACTAACCTCAAGCTGAAGGTCCAGAGGAGGAATGGATTGGTGTTGTAGGAAATTAAAAAAGGAACATGGAGGCACACAAGTAGACTAGCCCAATTAAATCAAGCCACAGCAAATGTGTAAATACTGAAGCAAACTATATAATTGGTAAAATATTGAAGACACGACCATAAGATTGGCATTCAAATAGATGCTAAAATTTTGGCGCACATATTCCGTCACTACTCTTACTCTTACTACCTATCAAAGCATCTTAATCCCAGCTAACAGGGAACGTTCTCAGGACGTTCTGGAAAGGTTCTCTCAAACTTATGAACAAGCATTGTACCAGTAACGTTAATGGAATGTTTGTTCAGTTATCTGGTCTTTAATAATGTTCTCAAAACGCTAGCACAAAAACATTATTTATACATAGTTCGTAAGTGGTTTTAAAAAAAAGCCAAAAAAAAAAAAAAAAACATTTAGTTGGACGTTCATCTAATGTTTCTTAAATGTTAAGAAAAAGTATCTCATAATGTTTGCAAAATGATAAAAACTAATTTTAATGTTAAAATAAATTAGCCTATCTGAACCCAGTTTATTGTTATTGACTATTAGCATACCATAATTGGGTTTATCTCCCCCAAAAGCAATCATTTTACTCTTATTTTAGGGATGAGTTATGGGTGGAGTTAGGTTTAGGGTTAGGACAAAATTTTCGGACAGGAATGTTGTTTCAGGATCGATCAAATATGTTTATCCAGGAACATGTGTTACTTGGTCAAAATCTGGTCAACTCAAATGCCTGTTTGGAAACCACTTGTGCTGCTGTTGAAAACTGAGATATTTCTGACGCTTCCTGTGCTGAGTTCAGTTTAGCAAATGGATCTGTAACCGTTCACGTTTATTTTGTTTCAGGTGTAATTGAGTCAGAATATCAATCCGTATTTTGGCGGTGCGGTTAAAGGGAGGTCACGCCATCCAGTGAGTTAAGGTTAAGGTAATTTGGGTGTCATTGGGGAGTCTTTAACTACAGCTGAACTGGCAAAAAGCCATGCAGTCTACCACTGACGCTGGGTTATTTGCATGTGTTTAAGTGCTGTTTGGCTTTGAATAGAGAGGCAAATGAAAGACGGCTCATAAAACATCACCTTTGCCTTATGGAGATGTGCTGGCAGCATCCAGCCACATGCCAGTCATCAGCTTCTGGGAGATGATGTTTTTCCAGACATGAATGATAGTGTGATGTATCAGGTGGCTAAGATTATAGTTTTATTCATAGGAGACATTTTGTTCCATGATTGAGAAAATGAAAATTGCACTGGTGCTTCTGATATCAGGATTGAATTGGTTCCCTATCAGTCAATCATATTTGACTAATCACCTTCGAGTGGTAACAAAACAAGCCAATGGACATTGGCAAGTGAGATTTTGCTTTGCAAACCACTCCCCGTATTCACGGGTATAAAGGCAGCATGCAAACACAAACATTAAGCTTTCACTTCGGAGCCGAGCGTTTCTGAACTGATTCTTCTCTACAATCATTGTTCGTTTAGTACACGAAACCAGGAAAACGTTTCACACAAAATGTTGGTGTGACAATGTGTCAGCGCTGGTCTCCTTCCTGAGAGAGCTTTGCACACTGTGCAGCTTTCTAAATAGGCGGCTGCATAATGGAAAAAAAAACATCTAACCCTAAAAAAATTTGAACAAAAGGTTTTGCAGCTGTTTTTTGTAGTATTAGGTGTCCTTAATAACATACTAAAAGTTTATCAAAGTTTGACTACTAGAAAGGTGTAATTTTCAAGATGGCGTCCAAGATGGGCAGGAAGCCCTTAAAATATCCTAACTCCTTCATTATTTGACCTAGCCAAGTAATCTTGGTGTCTAACCCCATGTTGTCTGGGTCTATGAATCCATTGGACTTGTCTAAATTGCACTGACATGATTACATACTTATGGAATACATGATTTTGTGAGATAACTGTAAGGTTTTATCTTTGTTTGGGGTGAACCAGAGATATAAACGATTTAGCCTATGTCATGTAACTCCTACTCAGTACGTGTTTTTGGACACATACCCTTTTTTTGCTAAAACACAGACTTGACATTCAATGTAAAAGTTATTGCACCCAAAAGTAACTTAAATTGGAGTTGTATAACTTCATATAATCATAAACTTTGTATAATCATAAACAACTCTGAATTAGCCCGAACAGAGGCCTGTGTGTGAAGCCTCTAAAATGGTCACTCATTTAAATTTGAATAAGGTAATACATATGTAATACATCCTCTATAGATGTTTTTGAGTATAAAGGTGGCATTATAATAAACCTCAGGTTAGATACGCCTTTGGGGGAAAGGCGTATCAGTATCGGGTCCTTCCATTTGGTCCAGCTTTGGTTCCGCGGACATTCTCCAAGTGCATGGATGCAGCTCTGGCTCCCTTGAGGCTCCAGGGCATCCGTGTACTAAATTATCTAGATGACTAGCTCATTCTGGCTCATTCCAGAGAGTTGGTGTTTCGTCACAGGGACGTCATTCTCCACCACCTTCGGTCTCTTGGTCTCAGGTTGAATGCTCAGAAGAATGTCTTAACTCCTTCTCAGCAGACCACTTTCCTGGGTGTCCAACTCGATTCTCTCTCGATGCAGGCCCATCTGGCCCCTGCTTGAGTTTCCAGTCTCCATGCGTGCTTGGCCCGTTTCAGGCTCGGCCATCATGTAGCGGTGGGCATATGTCGCAGGCTTCTGGGGCTCATGGCAGCAGTCTCTCCTGTGCTGCCCTTAGGTCTCCCTCATATGAGACCATTCCTGTGCTGGATGAAACTCAGGGGCATCCGCCCTTCTTGGTCTGCCTTCCGCCTGCTGAGAGTGTCGTGCAGTTGCCTTCACGCTCTTTGGAGGTGGAAAGACTCCCCCTTTTTACTTCAGGGGGTCAGATGGGTGTAGTTTGCCGTTGGCAGGTTGTCACGACGGACGCCTCTTTGACTTGTTGGGGTGCGGTCTTCGAGGGCAGACCAACGTACGATGTTTGGATGGGCGAGCTTCTCTCGTGGCACATAAATTGCCTCAAGTTGCAAGCTGTCTCTCTGGCCCTGGATCAATTTCTCCCGGCCCTGATGGACTCATGTCATTGTCAGGACGAACAACATGGCAGTGGTGTCCCATGTAAATCACCTGGGGGGCTCGTGGTCGCGCACCCTCGACAGGCATGCGCACCGCCTCCTCCTTTGGGCTCAAAACAGGTTTCTTTCGCTGAGAGCAGTTCACGTTCCAGGGGACCTGAACATCGCAGTGGACTTTCTGTCGAGACAGAAGCTCAAGTCGGGGGAATGGATGTTGCACTGCTAAACAGTGGCTCTAATTTGGAGCATGTTTGGCGAGGTGGACCTCTTTGCGTCGCAGAGCTCGACACAGTGCCCCCTATGGTTTTCCCTGTCTCAGCTCATCCGACACCTCTGTGGATAGATGCCCTCCCTTATCCGTGGCTGGAATTGAGACTGTATGTATTATCTCCGGTCAAACGAATCCCTGCAGTCCTTTGCAGAGTGAGGGAATGTGGGATCTGCCTCCTTCTGGTAGCCCCATTCTGGCCATCCCAGACGTGGTTCTCGGAACTGAGCTCCCTGGTGGAGGAGTCCCCTTGGCAGATTCCTATCAGGAGAGATCTGCTGTCTCAGCTCCAGGGCAGGAATTGGCATCCTTGACTCGAGATATGGAGGCTGTGGGTGATAAGAGGCAATCGCTAGCGACAGTGGCGTCTGGTCTTCCCGCTGATGTTTGGGAGACCATTGATAACGCATGTGCGCCTTCTACTAGACTGCTGTATTTCTCTAAGTGCAAGGTTTTTGAGTCTTGGTGTTCGGCTCATGCAGTGGACCCTGTCAGCTGCCCGGTCGGTTCAGTGCTGGAATTCCTGCAGGATAAATTTGTGGCTGGAGTGGCTGCAACTTCCTTGAGAGTTTATGTCAGCTATCGCTGCCTATCGGTAGTCAGACGAGGTCCCCTTAGGTAAACACTGTCTGGTCTCCTCATTTAAGCGTGGAGTTAGACACTTGAGGCCTGCACGTCCTATTAGTGTCCCCACCTGGGATTTATCAGTTGTTCTGGAGGGACTATTAGAGCCTTCCTTTGAACCCTTGGAGTCAGCTCCGGACCGGATTCTTACTCTCAAGGTGGCACTTTTGTTTGCTTTGGCCTCTCTCAAGCGCGTGGGGGATCTGCAGGCTCTTTCTGTGAGTGAGCCTTGTATGGAGTTTGCCCCAGGTCTTGTGAAGGTGTTTCTATGGCCTAGACCTGGTTATGTCACCAAAGTTTTGTCCACGTCATTCCGCTCTCAAGTTGCACCACTGAGGAGGCGCCCGTGCCATCAGCCAATGAGTTGGTGTGATTCTATACGGGTTCAGACAATCAGCACATGCCTTCACGTGGCTGCCCTGTTTTGATTAATTTGACAGTACCACACAGTTCTAATGAATTTATTCTTTATTGGAATCAAAAAATGGTTATGAACCACAGAAACCACCAACACTAGGCAAAACGATATGAGAAAGGAGAAATATGCAATTACTTAAGGTGAGACATGGCAGGCAAAAGCATAATTTTTTCACTGGTCAATTTTGAGCTTTTGGGATATTTGTCTTCAATAACATGTCTTCTTTCAGACTTGTGGCGAAAAACAGTCTGAAATACACATTTAGGTCTTTATTTTACTACATTTTGTCTGTTTGCGTCTGTAGATTTCTCATAAATTCAACAAAAGTTGGCGTTCTAAATCATCCCGCTGCTCCGCGATTGCTGGAGCACCCTGCACCCTGTCATCACATACACCGTAATTTTTTTGCCATAGAATATGTGAACACAATGAACAAATTATTTTGAACCTGGCTTTATCCAATACTCAGATTTCGTTTTTTTTTTTTATATATATATATGCAAATAAGCGCATATTTAATTAGACAATGCCTAATTTGCATATTTAAACATTAAATTACAGAAAACTTGTAATACATTTTTTATCATCTTAATGTAGACAATCAACTGGGAAAGTTTCATGGTGATATCTGCTAGTTAAAAATGTTACCCTATTCACCTGTAGTGTCTCGCCTTAAGGGAAATTGTACTTATTTTTCGCATAAATATGCTTGTAACCAATTGCTTTAATATATAATTGTACTTGTAATCACTTATCTATCATGCAAATATGTTAATTAGAATATTACATGGCCCAAACATGTATCAGGCACCAGTATTCCTGGTCTAGGAGGAATACAAAGGAGTAATGGTCATTTTAAGGGTCCTGACGGCCGCCATTTTGAAAATGGGGCCTTTCTTGGAGTCAAACTTTGGTAAACTTTTAGTATGTTTTTAAGCAGGGCCGGCGCTAGCCATTTGGGTGCCCTAAGCACAAATGCTTGGCGATGCCAAGTTTATGTAAACACAGAAAGTTAAAAGTGCAAAGGTCTGATGAGGCACAATATAATAATTCTGTACATAATTTGACAACTCTGTGAATATGAAAATATACAAACACTGAGATTGTGGGGGGGTTTTTTCTTCTAATTGCAGTTTCAAAGTTTAAAAAAAAAAAAAAAAAAGCACGAATGTAATGCGGCATCTCGCGGCACGCTGAAATGTGTTGTTTTTTTAAATCAACTGATCAAAGTGCTCGTTGCCGCTGCGATCAGTGGTGCGGATACTATGTTTGTTTCTGGCTCGCGCACAGCCTTCACTCAGACGCGCGCTTCAATCCGTTGTGGAGAGACTCTCTATTCGTTCCGGTGCTTATATATATGTTATATCTGTTTTATGATTAAGCGCGAGCATCATCCCGCTGTCTTTTCTTTTTTCTTTTTTCTTTTTTCCGTTCCGCCCCCGACTCTTGGTGCCTTTTCGACACCATGTCTGAGGTCGGTGTCTACCAAATTTGACATTGATTGAGGCATAATTGAACAGACCACTGGGAGGTGGGGAGGGGGGGCACCAGAGGGAGACTGGCACAGGAGATTCACCTATTTCTCGACTAATTTGGTCTAGGCCTATATTACTTTTGTATTGCTTTTGTATATTAACATGCTTTAGACATATTTTATTTGTTATTTATACTAGTAGCCTATTGTGATGATTTTTCACGACCCAGATTTTTTGGTGCCCCCCCAAGCACTTGGTGCCCTACGCGCAGTGCGTGATGTGCGTGTGCGGAGCGCCGGCCCTGTTTTTAAGTACATCTGATACTACTGTAAACCACTGAGAAACCTTTTGTTAGAATTTTTTTGGGGTCAAGGCATATTTGCAGCTGACTAAAAAGAGCATTGTGCATTCTGTGCAGCCTTGCTAAATGAGTATGCATGCTGTGTATAAACCTTTCCCCTGTGTGCTTCAGCACTTAAAAGAGGTTTTTTCCTAAAAGAGCAAGCAGGCGGCGAGCAACTTTTTAAAGACGCCCCTCTGTCCGTGCATTTCTGGATGTGATCGTTTCCTGTCCTCATCTGACGACCACGATCGCTGTCTCACATGCCTGGGCATAAGCATGCGGAGACGGCATTCGTGGGTGATTCATGTTCTCGGCATGAGAACATTACCACTTTGGCACGTTGGTCGCGACTCGCCTTTCTTGTAAAGGCTTGAGTACTCTTAGCTTTTGCCCAGCTGCTGTGTGTGTGTAAAAGCACAGCCGCGAGTCTGCTTAACAAATTGGGAGAACGAGGATTACAGCAGGAGCTCTTCCGCCAGGTAAATCCCAGCGGACCTCTTGCTGCTCAGAGTGCTGTGTGCCGTCGAGCTGCTGGGTGCCAGTACGGGTTATCATGGCAACCCAGTGCAGCGCAGAGAGAGGGCTATTGTCCTCTGAAAAGGAAGATGACGCTGAGCTTGAATTGGAATCAAGTTGACAGCAATGCTTGGCTGGGTTGCTGAGAACTCAGACTCGATCGGACTGAGCGATTGAGGCTGGATGATTGGTTTCGGGGGACGGAGCCCAACACGGAAATTGCCTTGCCCAGTCCCTGTGCCTTTCCTCCCCGAGGTGCATGAGAACTGTGGCAGTATGGAGGCAAATTAGTTCCAGTATGGAGAGCAAATTTGTGCCAAAATCTGCTTCAAAAGTTTTTCTTCTTTCACTACCCTCAATGGTGGGGCTGTCAGGGTTGTTTGTGGGGATTCCCTAGATTGAGTGTGCAGATGCAGAGCATTTATGCCCGCAAAATGCTACCACCTGGTGGGGTCATACGCAACATTGATCCAGCGCCTGTGAGGCAACAGCAGCTTTGGCTGCTAAGGCTTACAGTGCTGCTGGACAGGCCGCCTTACCCTGCATTTGATGGCCACCCTGCAAGTCCACCAGGCCAAAGCACTTATTATTCACGAGAGAAGTTCTGAGATGCGGTTGATGCAGGAACTGTGCACTGTGACTGACCTTGCCTACTGTTCTTTGAGTGGTGTTTTCCTCATGGAGAAAGCCCTCGTAAATGCGCAATCAGAGTTGTGCTTTGTAACGACTGAGACAAGTCAGACACAAGTATTTGTTATAGGTTAACAAATGATATGTAGGACTCACTCTGGGATCTGTGGACCCATCCCCCCAAACAGGGCAAGAAGGTCTTAGTTATCATGACCATGATCAGATAAGTTGGTTTTATGACTCTTAGCAATGTGAACAGGAACCCTGCTCACAAGAAATACAGACATCAGAACAGACTTTCCTGCATTAATTTATCGATTAACTGATTAACATGAAATTAACATGCATTCCAGAACGTTTTGTTCAATTCAATTCAATTCAAATTTATTTGTATAGCGCTTTTCACAATACATATTGTTTCAAAGCAGCTTTACAGAAAGTGCATTTCAGAAATGTACATAGAAAAATACAGTTAGTTAATCATGCATTAATTTAGGGCATAAACATATCGCCAGCGTCGAGTCGTCTCTTCACAGGCGTCGAGTCGTCTCTTCACAGGCTTTGAGTCGTCTCTGCACGGGTGTTGGGGCATCTGTAGTTTCCATGGGAGGCTGGATACAAACTGGAGCTGACAATCTGTATTTACCTCGGGACTAGCGTCCCAAGATAACAACAGAAAAGCAGATGGGAAATAATTAGCGTAGCTGCTGTTCATAAAAATAATGCATTCAATCTGATTCAACTGTAGTATAAAAGGTAAGTATTATGTGAATGCTTGGCTAAAGAAATGCGTCTTTAATCTAGTTTTAAACTGGGACAGCGAGTCTGAGCCTCGAACAATATCAGGAAGGCCATTCCACAGTTTAGGAGCTAAATGTGAAAATGCCCTCCCTCCTTTAGTGGACTTAGATATCCTATCCGGAAGAAGGCCAAGTACTCAGAGCTCGCTGCTGAGTGCCGAGAGGCTGGCTGGAAGACTACCATCTACCCAGTGGAGGTCGGATGTCGAGGTTTCCTTGGGTTGTCAACCATACGCCTCTTGAGGGAAGCAGGAGTGACCGGAGGGAGGCTGAGGAGGGCAACAAAGGATCTGGCAGAGGAGGCAGAGAAAGGTAGCTTTTGGCTCTGGCTGAGGAGGAAAGATAGGTGTTGGGGGAAGAACATCTAACCCCAGACAACAGCTGCAGGGAGAACAGCTATCAGCTGCAGGGGGTGACAGGGAGACGTCCCTGTCACTGCTCCGCCACCAGGAGACGTTCCAGAATTAAAGGAGCGAAACGTTGGTGAATGGTGGTTTCTGGCTGATGACCCTGCAGCTGACCCATGGGCACTGGAGGAGGTGCGACAGGCAGCAATGCCCAGCAGGTGATAACATCTTCCTGTGCAATTACTAGGAATGACCATTAGTGATCTTAAAGAGCGCGATGGATTGTAGGGCGATAGAAGTTCCGTTAAATACCCAGGAGCTAAACCATTTAGGGCTTTATAGGTCATTAGTAATACTTTGTAATTGATACAGAACTTTATAGGTAACCAATGTAGAGATGATAGAATTGGTGTTATATGATCATATTTCCTTGACCTAGTAAGAACTCTAGCAGCTGCATTTTGGACTAACTGTAGCTTGTTTATTGAGGATGCAGGACAACCAGCTACCACAACCAGTTTTGTGAATGATTTACTGTCTTGTGTTGTGTCTTTTACAGTTTTTCTCCATTGGTTTGGCTCATTTCTTGAAACAGAAATGACATTCTCAAAACAACATGGACAAACCTCCAAACCACTTGGCAATTGTTCACAACAGAACTGAATTTCTCATTCATTTCATCAAATTGCAAATGTCTAAGTACATGTCTCAATGTCTCAGTACATCTTTGCAAATGATTAAGTACAGGTAGCCTACATTTAGCACAATTTCCAAGTGAATAGATCTTGTTGATCTAAACTGATTGTTGATTCTCAGTCTAATGGTTGTTCGCTCCAAAACGTGTCAGCGTCATTTCATTGTATAAGTCATCACATGCACAATAGTCTGTTCAATTGTCAACATTAGCCAAGAACATAATACCATGAATATTATGCTCAAACACTCTCCACCTCCAAGAGAGTGTATATAATCCAAGTCCAAGAGAGAATATATAATATTATTGGCCACTGGGCCACGGTGGATGTCCCAGGTCAGCGAGGGGGCAATATAACTATGTGTGCTGCCATATCTGAGAATGGTGTGGCCACTCACATCCCCAGTCTTGGCCCATACAATACACAGAAGCTCCTAATCTTCTTGGACCGCCTTCATTTTGATTTGATCCCTGAAAATGAGAGAGGCCTCGTAGGGCCTCACCTACCACAATATGTCATTGTATGGGACAATGTGAATTTCCACCGTGGCCCGCTCATCAGGGCCTGGTTCACTACTCATCCAAGGATGGTCATGGTGTTCCTACCACCTTACTCTCCTTTCCTCAATCCTATTGAGGAGTATTTCTCCGCTTAGAGGTGGAGAGTGTATGAGCATCGGGCTCAAGATCAGTGGCAATGCAATGCAATCCATGCAATGGACGCTGCGTGTGAGGATATTACAGGAGATCAGTGTAGGGGATGGTTGCGACATGCACGCTGTTTCTTCCCTCGTTGCATCGCAAGGGAGAATATACGCTGTGATGTGGATGAGAATCTGTGGGATGGCCAGGAGGGTGAGGACGGTGGCCAGGAGAGGGAGGGTTTTTTGTTTGTGTTTATATTACAGTATATTATGCTGTATACATTTTCTTTTTACTCTGATGTATGGAAGTTACTTTATGTGTGTGAATGATAATGGTTACAATTTCCTTGGCAGTATGAGTGCAATGTGTGATGTCAAACCTTGGAGGCTACTCTTACCCTAAAATCCTATTTCTTTTTTTCAGTTTTATACACAATTGTATTCTGTTAGCTAGACAAAAAACAGTACAGTAACCACTGTCAATGAAGGACTGGGCTAAGACTGAAAGGTGGACATGAGGGATATTTCAATGGTCCTCTGCCATAGTGACAAAACATCTAAACATTTTGACTTGCAGTGCTTACACAATGCCAAAGGGATAAAGCATTTTGGAGGCACTGACTGTTTAAATGAGAAGGAAATTTAGTTTTGACACATGAGTGAACTGTTTTGGGAGAGGTTTTGCAGGTGAACCATGGTGTTGTGCCGAACCATCCACGTTATTTTGCCAAAAGCACCAAGAGTGTTGAGAACGTCCCGAAGAAATGAGCCAAGAAATTGAGAAGGATGAGCCAAAGCAATTGAGAAGGATCTTTGCCATTTTCGTGGCACTGACTCTTTATATGGGAAACAAATTTAGTTTTGAAGCATGAGTGAACAGTTTTAGGAGAGATATGAGCCTTTGCAAGTGAGCTATAGTGTTGTGCTGAACTGTAAGACTGTTTTGCCAAATGATCTTAGAGTTTTGAGAATGTAATTTCTGAAGATTAACTTTGAAGATTGAAATGATTGTGTAAACATGTATCTAATTTTCCTTTTATGTGGTTGGGCTTTTGTATTCTTGTAAACTCTATTGGGTTAATGTTTCAGACGTTGCATACTATGGTTAACCAAAATCATATGTGTGGCATGTTTGGTCTCTATAAACTCCAATCTTTGTCCCTGATTTGGTAATTTACGTTAATTACATTTTGCTAACTTTGTGACGCATTAGTATTATAAGAATCTTGAAGATTCTTTTCTTAAACACCCAATGAAATTACATATTAAAATGCCCTGCTAGAACACAATGGGTCACAAAATTTCCCTCCAAAGGGAAATCTTCTCATTGGCTCACACACCTCCAGAGGGTGTGACATCTTCACGCTTTAAAAATCACAAAATCAGCCTCTTAGCTCTCTTCTCTTCTGGCCTCAACTGCTGCTTCTTCAGGTTGATCCTGTGGGGACTCCCCCCACGGGGGCCCAAGGGCCCCAAGCAGGCCGTGAACACCGCCTGCCATCCTTTCACTCTCAGAAAAGGGAGTCAGACTGCCTTTTCTTAAATCCAACCAAGAAGAAAACTGTAACCTTACCATCACTCTTGCAACGATCAACTCTTGGCTTCTCGGCACGTTCAAGATGCCGTGCTGTCCAGCGTGGCCTCAGCAGGCCCCCGGGCTGCAGGCTTCGACTCACAACAGCCATGTGCTCACTCAGGAGAGAGAGGACTCTCTTAACCACAACAGCATCAAGGACAATCTCAGAAGTTCAATGTCTTCATTCAATGCGGACGAAGTCCATCGCAACTCCCACCATTTGCTCTGCGTGCCCTGCCGGCCCAGAGCCTGCAGGCCACAATCTGCACTCCAGCCATGAACTAACCATGCAAGTTATCTTCTCCATCCAGCAGAGAAGAAAATGATTGCAACTTGTACAGTGACATTTGACACTCACGGACCCATCAACGAACTCAATTTTCAAACACTTCAAGAATTGTGTCCACTGCACCAACCATGCAAGTATCAATTTAATGAGGTGCTCTGAAAATGATAAGCTCTTCTCATTCTTTTCATAGTTAAATAGATTAAATAGTTAAATAGATCTTTTCCATAGTTCTATTTCCTGCTTCCGGTTCCATATCACTCACCATTTTACCTATGTATTTATGTATGTTTGTTTAGTTTAGTTATGTTTGTGTTTAGTTATGTTTAGTTATGTTTGTTGTTAGTTTAGTTATGTTTGTCCCCTCTGAGGAAACTTGTGCACAATATGTATTTGGTTCTGATTCTCTGCTTGCAACAAAGTCCATTTTACAATCTTGATCTTGTTACATGCTCTAAGCACTGTACATGCTAAGAAATAATTTTTTTTCGGTGGCCATGAAAGATACGCTTTTCTTAGAATAAATGAATAATCAAAAGAGTTCGTTGGAACTGATTAATTGATTATAATATTAATTTAGCTACCTCAAGTTAATCCAATTAACTGACCCAAATATAATTAATCATAACTGATAATTATGAGTTATTATTAATATTTCCCTTTTGAGCTAACTTGTTACAGCTTCCTCCACCTTAGTGCTATCTCCACCCTGAAAGTGTATTTTGCCACTATCACCACACATAACAATGCTATAGACGGGAAGTCTGTGGGAAAGCATGGCCCAATCATCAGGTTCCTGAGAGACGTTAGGAGGTTGAACCCTCCCCGCCCTCACCTCATTCCCTCTTGGAACCTATCCTTGGTCTTGTCAGCCTTGCAGAGAGCACCCTTTGAGCCACTACAGTCAGTTGAGCTTAAGATCCTGTCTCTTAAGACAGCGCTCCTGACTGTGCTCACTTCCATTAAGAGGGAAGGGGTCCTGCAGGCATTCTCAGTCAACGAAACGTGACTGGAATTCGGGCCTCCCAACTCTTGCTTAATCCTGAGACCCCTGCCTGGATAAGTGCCCAAAGGTGATAAACTTGCAAACGCTGCCCTCAGAGGAGGCAGACCCTTCCCTTGCACTGATGTTTCCCGTTCGTTCTTTGAGTTTGTACGTGGACAACATGCAGAGCTTCAGAACCTCAGAACAGCTCTTTGTCTGCTATGGAGGCCACCAGAAGGGAAAGACTGTCTCTAAACAGAGGTTGGCCCACTGGATAGTGGATGCCATCATTTACAAACAGCTAATAGGCAAGGGGACTGACTCAGTGTCTCGCTTGCAGTGCCATTCCCCTCTGAGGATGGGATGTAAGTGCCTATCTTGCTCCCCAGGTGAGTTCCCTGCCTGGTGAAACCTGGATGGAGTTCCTCCAGCACCCTTCAGGAATCAGACGTGGTGGAGGCATATGACTCTAGGTCTAGCGCCTGTCTGTATGTCCAGTAGGTCAGCCCTTATGCTTATGCCATATGTTGTGATCCCATATGTGTGTTCTTCCACAGTATGGCTTCCCTGTTGGCGAGCCCATGTCTTTCCCTTGGCAGAGTCTGCTCAGCCATCTCTGTACTTCACCCTAGCTACCATAGAGACCAGGATATACTACAGAGACCTTCCATATGTAGCACTGCCCTAATGGTCAGTCCATATGTGTAACTCCACGTTACCTCCCTAGGAGCAGGATGTGGCCTCCATAGTTTCCCTTTCCGTTTGGAATAGGCATTCTTCCACAGTGTTATCCAAAAAGTCTCACTGTGTGGGGTAAGAGGAACAGCGTTGATTGACATTCTCTAGGTAAAGCCCTGTCCTTTCTTCCACCCCAGCAGCTGCAGGGGGATTAAACGGCTTACATGGGGTGCTGGGAAGATTGTGGCATTTTTATTAGGGATCCCAATTTGTCAGTCACTGGCATAACATTGAATGTAACTGACTGATAGGGAACATCTAGGTTACTAATGTAACCCCCGTTCTCTGAAGGAGGGAATGGAGACGTTACGTCCTTATCTCAGACGAGATCCCAATTTGTCATCCACTGATGTAACGTCTCTGTTCCCTCCTTCAGGGAATGGGGGTTACATAAGTAACCTACACGTTCTTCAGATAAAAGGAAAATATTTTTTTTATTAGATTTTTTTTGTTATGTATTATCAAATTTGATGTGCCTATTTAAATGAACAGTTTCACAGACAAGGCTTAAGCCTAGTCCCAGACTAAAATGTATGTTTGAGCTGTTTTAACCGAAAGCAACTTGCACTGACATACTTTAAGATATTGTTTTGTTTTAAAGGTGGGGTAAGTTATTTTTGAAATATGCTGTTGGCCAATGTTGATGTTTGAAATCAACCCAAACAAACACCCCTTCTTCATTGCTCCACCTTCAAAACTCAGACTCCAATGCTAACAGCCCTGCTCCGAGTCGGTATCTAACCCCGATACCCCTGCAAGCGAGTCGAGTGCACTAACAATGACTCTAAACACCGCATTCACTAGTCTAGCAGTTGCCAAGGCGACTCTGACTAACTGGCCTCAGTTAGGCATGCAATCCAAGAGAGGATGTTTGTTTATCATAGCAGAAAAGCAACAGAATAATGCTTCACAAAAAATAAAGCGCAGATGATGAACGAATGACAAGGAAGCACAAAAAATTAACGTACAGTACACAATAGTAATTACAAACAAGAGTTGGTTGTTAGTTGCCAACAGCACAGCAGCTCCAGACAAACAATGACACTCAAACCCAGTGTTACTCGCGTGTGGACCCGAATCAAAGCAACAGGTCTGTTTTCAGGCCTTCCCACTTCCCACTCTCTCCAGCGTTGGACAACGTTTCTAATATTAACATGGGTCCTAAAACTCTTGCCCAGACATAACCCTTTATTTTCCAGTGATTTCCTCTGAGCTTTTTTTTTGTATTGTGTTTCATCTCTATTTCTGCAGTCTTTCTTCAGTTCAAATCTCCCTCTTGATCGTTCTCTCTCTTCCACCGTCATACGCCCCCGAATGCTGATTGGCTACACATTTGTTGTTGTGTCGGTCCAACTAACTTCCAAATAGCATATTTCAAAAACGCCGCTAACACGACACCATTCTAACAGAAAACCCTCAACGTGCTCCGGCCGCCCATCCGCACAAAACAGTGCCTGGTGGCTCGAGAACGCACTCCTGGAAATAGGTTCCAAGGTGCAAACGATTATCAGTTATCTCTGCGCAAACCTCTGTGCAAACACAGACGTTGCGCACATGCACATCACCTGTTCAGTCCATAGGTATGCACGTTTGAATATATATGTGCGTTGGCATGTAGTCCTTTACAAATCAACCCTCAACAAACTACTTGTCTGGCCTTAAAAATTTATAATACAGAATTTTTTAGCATAGCCACGTGGTGAGGTAAAGGGAAGGGAAGGAGGCCTTCACAGGGGAGAGCCTAGTTGACACTTCAGGACTGCGTTGTCGTCATGTCCAGGCGCAAGTCCTTCATCAGATCTGGATACAGCCTGGATCCGGCGGACTGCGGTATACCTCGGGATAAACAGAGAGACTAATGTTAGCATAGACGCCATCCTTCTTATGATGTAACAAGTACATCAGGATTTATGGGAAGTGTTCCCTGTTCCGGCTGACCTAATCTATGCAGCCTAACATTGAATTATAGAAGTCTATAATGTGTCATGTGTAGGCCAAAGATATGTGTTTTTAGTGTAGATATGAACCGACTCTTTTCACATACTCTTTTACAATGTCAAAAGGCTTTTTTTTTTTTTAAATAGTTTAAAAAAATATATATAAAAAAAAAATTATATATATATATATATATATATATATATATATATATATATATATTACAATGGGCTTGACATGACCTTCTACTTCCAGAGGACTGAGATGACAGATTAACAGATAAACCAAAATTATTTAGATATGATTTTAAACATCTTCTTGAATGTGATGAAAATAATCCTGGCATTCTTTTTCTATTATAAAATAGAATAATTTTTTTTTTTTTTTTTTATAAAACATAAATAAATTATTCACAATTTAAACATGACTGTTTTTACTGTATTTTTGACTTCTTTCAAAAACATAAAAAAAAATCTTAATGACCCCAAAATTTTTGTTGAAGTTGAATGCAGCACTAGAATACCATTCTAAATTAGCAAGTGGTGATTAAATATAGTTTTTGTGGCCTTGAGTTGGAAAATGTGGTAAAACTTACTAACGACATTGTTTCCTGTTAATTCATCACACTGCAAATGGAAGGCCAAGCCTATCACATTATATTCTGTGCTCTTATTGTATACTGTCAAAATTTTGGCAAATGTAATAGTTCATCTTCATGTAGAAAGGTTGCACACTGTGTAGTGCAGGACTGAGGAAGGACTAGATGACATTATGATGTTTATTTATTAGAAGGAAGCTTCATACTTATGAAGTGTTAGTCCAACAGATTTAATGGAGCATTTAGGCAAGTATAATAATTTGCTCTGTCGAGGCATGCATGACTCAGTGTATTGGGTAATGGAATTAGCTGTGGCTTTGATCAATATGAGATGTATTTGGATCAGCCAAAGGCCAGAGATCTCCAAAGAGCCAATTTTTCTATACGCAAACAAGAAGTGAGAGTGCTTGTTAGATCTGCTCTGACATATTCATCTGTTTTATCAAAATATGCAACAGCCTGTTGTTCAAAACCAAAACACTGAACAAATAGATTGCTTTATTGTGAGGACAGCATTGCTCTTAGATTTTACTTTCTCTGGACTTTTCATTTCCATGTACTGTAGTACTTTGAGAATTCATGAAATTGTGATGATTATTGGGGATGGGAAACCGGGTTTTATGTCTATGCATTTTTAAAGATGGTACTATAGGCTCGGGCCAAATTACTTAATCTGAAACACATGCTTCCCCACTCCTTTTGACGCAATCCCTACCCAGAGGAAAGAAAAAACAAAAATGAGATCCTAGACAGAAATGAGGTTACATTAACATTAAATTGAGACTTTTGCTTGAGTCTCCTGCTTCTCACACTTGTATCCTAAGACAAAACTCTGAAACTCTCACAATGGTCTCCTTTAAAGGCACACTATGTAATTTTTTGCCGCTAGAGGTCGCTTATTCAAAACAAAGGCATAGCTTGATGACGCCATGATTTCACAAAATGATGCGAGTTGTTGTCTTTACCTCTACATCCAGTGGAAAAGAATCAGACGGGACTCGGGCAGAAATCATATTCGTGGATGAGCTAATGTATTAAAGATTTATTACCATTACAGTAGTATGAAGCAGGGTGGGCTGAAAGCCGTTGGCCGCTCGAGCGATTGTTAATGAGAGACAAGTGCAACACATGGCTCGAAAGCAGTGGAGCTTTTATTATACCGCACAGCCGCAGACGTTATAGGCTGGAACAATAGACAAAATTTAACCACCGTGTCCTGGTTAAAATTGCTTATTTATCTGGATTTAAACATTCTTGGAAACATTTGGGATAATGTAAGTACACAAGAAAAAAAATATATATATATAACATTGTTCTAGTGTTGTTTGGCTATTTTAATGCAAAAATCTTACATATTGTGCCTTTAAAGTTTTAGAAGAGACCTCAACAACATCACACACTGTGCTCAGTGTCTATATAGCTAGAGAATCTGGATCTCTCATATTTGTCTCCTCTAAAGTTTCAGAAGAGAGCTTAACAACATCACACACTGTGCTCAGATTTTTCTCCTAAACTAAAGACTCTGGTGGTCTCATGTTTGTGTCCTCCTAAGTTTCAGAAGCTTTCTTAACAACATCACATACTGTGCTCAGAATTTTCTCCTTAGCTAGAGACTCCGGTGGTCTCACATTTGTCTCCTCTAAAGTTTCAGAAGAGACCTCAACAACATCAGTTTATATTAAATAACTTTATATCTCTATCCATGTTACATTGTGTCCTTAATAAAATACTGAGTGAAGTATGGAATTATGAAGCAAATTGTGAGCAAATGGTCTTATCGTGAATGATTAATTTAAAATTGCAGCATATTACTCACAAAATCCACACTCTCATTGATTTACCATGCTTTGTGTGGCATTTTGGTATGATCTAACTGTTTGCACACTTTATGGTGAAATGGATTCTGATTGAACAATTGCTATATGCATCAGATGAAAAGGTTGGAACATTAATGACTTCTGTTTGTGTCAGTGGATAATGATCTGTCACACTGAAAAGCTTAAATTTGCTGAAAACTATTTACATATGACTTATTTTGATAGTACAGTCATGTGCAATCCAGAGACTTTCGTTCAGCGGACACATGAAACAGATGTTAATTTATCTCAGTGGTCATTAAAAACCCTATGCTCTTTCTTATTAATTTTAGGCTAAGTTTAGCTTTCTGAGCTGACCCAAATATCTCTGTTACTCGTCTTGTACAATCGGCCAAATCTGACCTCTATATACTGAGACATTGATATGTAAATTAAACTTTGCTTATCAGATGGCGTGTGTATTGTGTACATATATATGAACCTGACCTGACGTGTCATTAAAAGCAAATATACATTAGTGGCCAAAAGTGATGTCCAGAGGGAATATTTGCACAATATTTGATTTTAATGACACTTCAGGTTCTATTAAATAATCAAAATATGAGTAGTATGTATGTTATGTTAGGAGGAAGACTACACTACACTTAGATATTAAAATGACAAAATTATTTTCCAATAAAGGCAAAATATGGGTTTTATTGTATTATGCAAAAAAAAAAGTCATAGAAAAACAAACAACAGCAAAATAAAGCATACATTGACTACAATGTAACCAGTTAATATTAATATTTTGCTGGCCCTCTCTTGTTTTTGATTACAGCAGCCATTCTCCTGGGCATTGATTCACTAAACTTTGCACATGTGTCATGCTTAACTTCTTTCCAATCCTCAAGTTTATCCCAAAGCTGAGGTTCATTGGAAGACCTGGATGAATTATCACAATAATTTCCCAAAGGGTTTTCAATGGGGCAGGGGACTGAGGATTAAATTCACACTAGATCTCCAAATAGATCCTCCATAGCCAACTATATTTTGTTCAGCAGAATTCCCAAGTATTGGTCCATTTTCAAAGTGCCAGCAACTTTGTAGATCTTTCCAACACCTGCTGCAGACATGTGTCCCCAATACCAGGGGCGGCACTATCTCAAGCCCTGAATGCTTTTATTAAAGCCCTGAATGTGTTGTTACCTTGCCTTTCTCATAGAGCTTAACAATTAATCAGAAACATAATTATGAATACAAATATTACATGTTAATAAGGGCAAATTACAGCATATGTTTATATTTTCTCACTTCACATTAAAGGTACTTATACCTTGCTTTTGCAGCATCTCTATTTGTCATTGGGATGACTAAAAGTTCAGCAGACTAACACAGTGCTTGTCAATGTCAAAATGATTAAAGAAGACGGGGCTTCACTCTTAAAGGACAATTCCGGTATTTAACACTTTGAGTCTATTTTGTAGTTTGTTTTAGATGAACAAGAGTGGTGGACAAAGAAATTTTGACAATGGTTCCTGTCGCGACTTTTTGACTATTTTAGAATTGCCCATGACTGCTTTAGAATGGGAGTCAATGGCCATGCACGAACATGTCCTTAAAACAACCCTTAACGTTCGTTTTCAAAACTGTGCAACTCACTGAGTGGTTAGTGGTGTTAGTTGATGATCCAAAACAAGTAGCGTAGCGAAATACAGTTTCTGTCGTGTTTTATTTGGCATTTTGTAAAATCCATTGATTTCCGTTGGAGGACTCATTGCTCGCTGATATTACTGCGCTAACGGAAACGGGCCTGTTTACATTTGATTGTAGTCTTTTAGGTCTTTTCGCTCGGTTCTCTGTCTCTCAGAAGGCTAGCGTGAGCAGAGCAACGGAAGTTGCGGAAGAGCGGAAGTTTATACGCGGTTGTGAGGTATCTGAAAAAATAGTTCCACTATAGAAAAATAAACGGATTGAAATCATACATTGCGCCGATATTTGTTTTTAATCATCAACGAACACCACTAACCACTCGGTGAGTTGCACAGTATTGAAAACGAACGTTAAGGGTTGTTTTAAGGACATTTTCGTGCATGGCCATTGACTCCCATTCTAAAGCAGTCATGGGCAATTCTAAAATAGTCAAAAAGTTGCGACAGAAACCATTGTCAAAATTTCTTTGTCCACCACTCTTGTTCATCCAAAACAAACTACAAAAAAGACTCAAAGTGTTAAATACCGGAATTGTCCTTTAATCTACGGCTGCTTCCAAAATCTTAAAAATGCTGCCTTCGGAGAATGCATTACAAGGTAGGAAGGCATCAAGGCATGTGAGATGGTCCTCACTGCAGAACACGAAATCCACGAAATCAAATCCACCTTACATACCTAAACCTACCCATCTCCACCCCCTGATCCCTAAACCCACCCCTAAACCTACCCATCTCCATCCCCTGATCTCTAAACCCACCCCTAAACCTACCAATCTCCACCCCTTAAATCTGGATCCAACTCCGCCCCCTGGATCTCGTGTACTGCAGTGAGGTGCTACTGAGGCATGTCCGAATCCAGTGTTAGATTCACTTTCTGTCTCCTGAGATACCTTAATCTGATCGATTTTTGAAGGAAGCATAGATATATCCTTTGCTGCCTTTGATATCCCACAATCCTGTGCGTTCCATTCCGTGACAGTTAAGCTAGAAAAAGAAAGATGCCACCTGAAAGTTGCAGTTGATGGTCGGTTTGTGTGTAAATGTATGTTTTTGACCAAAGTTTTCCACTTTTGATGCCATTATAAAATCATAACAGTTTAATGAGCTAAAACAAAATAGAGAGAGCTTTGGTGATCACTAAGCAAATATTTAATTACTACAATAGTCCTTTCTGGTTTCACTTTATTTTGATGGTCCCCTTAACACGTTCTCTTGACTATAAGTAACGTTGCACCTACATGTCTACTAACTCTCATTAGAGTGTTAGTTAAGTATTAATAGACTGGTAGGGTTAGGGTTAGATTAAGTTGACATGTAGTTGCAAAATTACTTATAGTCAGTAGAGTGTCTGTTGGAGGACCATCACAAAAAAAAGTGTTTGCAGATATTAAGCAGACAGTCTACTTATACTCCAATGAAAGTTGGTTGACATATAGTTGCAAAGTTACTTATAGTCAACAGCACGTTCAAAAGGGACCATCAAAATAAAGTGTTACCTAATTTCTCGCTAGAAAAAAATGCCTAAAAAGTAATCGTCTGAAATTGTGACGCAGCCTAAATATCAAAAATCCAAAACCTTTCTTGCATCATCACATTCTGTGAACTTGAATCATGGAAATTATAGCATATTTTGGTAAAAAAAAAAAAAAAAAAGTTGAGTAATTTGCATCACTGGATATTGTTGGTAGTTGAACATGTCTATCGTAAAACAGTTGTCAAATACTAATTGCTTATCTATTTACATTTTACCAGACATTCTTACACTGTTACATACGTTAAAAAAAAGCATTACTTACAAATGGTTTAAACTGATTACTCCACAAATACAATAAGACCTTTTGATTTATTTATTCCCTTAAATCGCTTTTAATACTTTAATTAATTAATTAATTGAAATAAAACTACCAATTACCCAATTTTAGTATGGGATAAATCCCCAAATATATATGTTTCCTCTGCCGTGCTTAGTGGCACCACACATGCATTTGTTATTAAAACACTCCAGACGTCTCCTACTAACATACTTGACACCATCCAATGCTAGGTTGTTAAATATTGACTTGTCAGACTGCAGGATGAGGCTCCAATCTATCTAAAATCCTTTTTTATTTTATTTTTTATTTACTGGTACTCAATCCAACCTCTTATAGCTGTTGGCATAAAGTTCAAGATGAAACTGGAGGTTGGAGTTTTTTTATCCAGGTCTTTACAGGCAGTTTTGAGGTTGTCCCACATTCAGGTGATTTTCATCCTCCTGTCAAAATGCTCAGTAGTCTTCCTTGACCAGCCACATCACTTTACAATCTTTGCGGTAGTTATCTCACTTTGATTTAAAATAATTCAGTGGACATTGTGACCATTCACATCAGCAATATCCAAAACCAATTGACCAGATTTAGCCATTTTTACAATATCCTCCTTGGTTGCAGAGGGCAAATTCTTCCATTTGGCCATTTTTAAAATCCACAAAATAACATCAAATAATATAGCTAATACCTTCCACATAGTGATTTATTGAATTATAGATGGAATAATGAGCTTAGTATGACCAGTTGGCCAAAAATGAAGTAAACACAATTCAGTATGTTTCATTGCATCATGTCAAATGATACAGTTGAAACGTGGAATGCGCACATTGGTTTTACACTACAGGCACAACATGCAATAATTAATAAATATTTCATCCAAGTTTGGATTAAGTGGGAAGACAATTTTCATAGGTCGGACATCACTTTTGGCCACCATATATATGGTGTACAGTATATATATATATATATATATATATATATATATATATATATATATATATATATACACACACACACACACAGACACACACACACACATTTGCACATGTTCACATTTGCACATGCAACAAAGAGAATATTTACTTTCTTGCACCTCACTTTAAACCCTTTGTTCTATTTGAATAACATATAACTTTTTTACGTATTTAATTGTTGAGCTGCTGCCAGCTTTCATGTCTGAATTGAAATTCTACCATCTAAAACAAAAGAAGAAAATTTAATATGCATCCAACAAATCAACATATGACTAAATTCGGTACCATATATTTTATTCATCAGCAAGCAGTTAGCAAATGAAAGAAGTGATGTGGTTGAAATTGGAACGGCTGAGAGATTGTTTGCTTGATTTTAAGCACCAGTGTCCACTGGGCCTTGTGCATTATTCAAGTGAACATATTTACCTCCACAACAGGAATGACAGGGACACAGAGTGGTTGAACATAATTTAAAATATAAAATACTTTGATTTCTGTCTGTGTGATTTTGGACCCATCAGATTTACAGTATGATATTTTGCAGACAGACAGACAGATAGACAGACAGATAGATAGATAGATAGATAGATAGATAGATAGATAGATAGATAGATAGATAGATAGATAGATAGATAGATAGATAGATAGATAGATAGATAGATAGATAGATAGACATTCACAGTTAACACAGTTAACACAACCATGAAGTTTACTTATAAAGCTCTCTGGACCCTTTTTTGCTACAGACTGTAGCAGTGCTGCTGAACGTTTTGTTCAAGCATCAGTTCAGTGTAGGGATGGAGCCGCTGTCCATGGTGCTGAATTGCCAGTTGTGTAGTCTGTAGCAGAGATTACCTTAAAACCCTACTGAGTGACTGGCACATATCAAAGCAAGGTGCTGATCTGGCAATTCCAGCTTGCTGAGAGGCAGGTGTATCTCTTTGCTGGTATTGTTGTGTAAGGAAAGATATCTGAGTGATTGAGAGCTTTTTGCTATAGCCTGTTGCTTCAGTCCAAACAAATCAAAAAAATAAAAAACTTGTAATCTTCTCTCTTTCTCCCTTTCTATTTTTACTTGGCCAGCATGCACTGTAACACTAATCCTCTTTGGTTTTGAAGTTTGCACTTTTTGTGACTTCTGAAACAACCTCACATTCTGGCATCAGATGCATGCATGCGAAAAAAAATAATAATAATAATGTGAATGTGAAAAGGGAAATAACAGCTTATGGATAGAATTGTGTAGTGTCTGTCAGTAGTTGGTAAGCAGCACTAAAACACACGAGACAGTTGCGAACTTCATTTCTCTTGTTAACTCTTCACTTATGTTCTCCCACACATTATGTCATTACACACTGTTTTCAAAATAGTAGTCAACACAACGTACAATTCTACTAATTTGCTGAACGCAGTAAATTTGTTTTCATGGATGGTCAAAGATCAGAGTTCGGTCCTGTTAATACTGGTGTCCCCCAGGGCTCAAGTTATCAAGGTTACACATGGCTTGATTCATTCAGTTCAGTTGTTCAGCGTTTAGTTTGGTTGTACAAAACTTGTTACTTACACTATTTATACCTTGAGTTTCTGTCTATTCCTTTGTCAGTTCTTGTTTATGTTTAGGCTGAAGTGGTTGAGATTTATCCTTGTGTGCTGAGTATTTCCTTGTGGATTTAATAAAGACTTTGTGAAGCTATTCATCTTCTTTGTTGTGAGGTTTGTGATTACAAGCACCCAGTCGTGACAGAAGACCTGACCACTCAATGGAAATGGATTCGTAGACGATTTGGAGACGGGCTGAGGAGAGACTGTCAAATATCCAACAATGCAAACGACCTTTTGGATATGTGGAGGAGTTTGTGGAGTCTTCCTACCTGGTGAGCTGAAGCGATCAAATGCTCAGTGCCTGTTTTTGGGAGGGTCTGGATGATGAATTATATCACCTTCTTCCTCATGATAAATGCGGTGTACCACTGGTTGATTTCGTAGTTGATGCTGTTAATGAGGACAATTACTATCATCATCCAGTCCCTACCCGAAAGCGTGAGCACTCCAGCTCACCATAAGTCTGCGCCCTCTACATACCTTATCACCAGGACCATCTCTATCGTTGCTCTGTCGGGCTTTGGAGGCAGTTTCTAACAGCGCTGACCTAACAGCCAAAGTTGCGGACCCTTCCATCATTTCTGTTCGGGCGGCTTTGAATAAGTTCCCCATTCTCCGGTCCCAGAGTCCGACCCCGAGTCGTCTCCAGTCTGTGAGTCCAGCCTAGAGTCTACTCAAGCATCGAAACTCTGTCGAGAATCCATAACCCCAGCCAAAAAGATGAGGCTTGAGGAAAAGGAGATGGGCCAAACTTTGAATATGCTCGTTTCATTTACAAGTTCTGGCATAGGCTTGCGCCACCTTCGTTAAATTAATTTATTCAAAATATATTCTTTATTCTTTAATTAAAAATAAAAAGTGAATGTGAATGGATTGTGGCATTGCTAGATTGCGAGGTGCCATATAGGCAAACAACTTTTGCACAAGAAGTATTGTCTGTAATGGGGAGTGATTATTGGAATAGCTTACTGTGGTCAATAAGACAGTGTTCTACATAATACACTTTTAAAGGCCAACTTTTAAAGGCCCAAAATACATTTCATGTTCTCACCACAGGTGACGTTTCGAGCCCATCAGACATTGAACAAATACACTGATAAGCACTTATATGCAAAACAAAACTACATCACATGATCACCCACATGACAAAAAAAAAAAAAAAAAAAAATCTACATCAATTATCTGTGGTGAGAACATGAAATACATTTTTTTTCTTCTATTTTTGGAGCTGTGTTGTGCAAACTTTCCCTTCCTATTTGCCATTTTTTTGTGGTTACGCATCCTCATTGAGCTTTTTGCCCATTAGATGTGCTCACTTTTTGTTTAATCTTCATTAACATGCATTGTCCCTATCAAATAAATGAACAAACTAAAAGAGTGCACACAGAAATACAAATGGATAATTTATTTCACATTTCAATATTATAACATTTCATGTTATTATCGGCATCATTTTCTTGCAGTACAATAACATATGTCTTTCTCTTTTTTCAGGTTGAAATATGGCCCAGACAAGCTCTTGACAAGTTTTGTGAGAATCAGGAATCAGTCAGGATTTTCAAATTGACAAACAGTCAAATTTTGTCAGGAATCAGACATGTGAGAAAAAAAGCAGATATTGACAATAGCTTGGGTAGCTGTGTTTGCATTTTGCATTAATTACCAGGTTCTAATTACTGCACTGCTTTACGGATTCATCTAAATCACTTTTTTTTGCAACCGAGCTCTATCTCATTCCAGGCTGCTATTAGCCATCTACCTCTTCCACACCCTGACCCCCTGAAAAAAGGACTTGCAGATAATTACTGAACATGGAGATCGCTTGCTCTGTGGTTTGGTTTAATTAGCTCCCCTTCCTTCATCTTTGCCTCTGTTCTCTTGTTCTTTCCGCAATGCTGGCCAGCAAGAGAAAGCATAAGAAAGGTCATTGATGATTCATATACAGCCCATTGTTTCTCCTTCTTGTGTGTGTGTGTGTGTGTGTGTGTGTGTGTGTGTGTGTGTGTGTGTGTGTGTTTCTCTTCTTCTTCTTTTTTGTAGCATTCTGCTAAATTCCTGGTGGCATTTGAATAAGACACCGAGTGCTGCTATTACCAAAGACCTCCAAAACATATGGATTCACTTCAGCAAATGTCAACCATTAATTTGCAGTGAAACAGTGGGCTGGCAGATGGCAAAGTGAGACGACAAATATTAGCAATGGGAAAAAACTGAAAATTATCGAGTTAAATACGGCAGATTTGCAACAAAAAAAAGACATTTAATAAAATAGCAGTGGAAGTTCTGTCTAGCGCTCACAATCATTACAATCTGTTCCTCATCATTAGCCGTGTCTGCTCACATACATTTGCAACCAACACAAGGACAAAGTCAAGGAGAAATATCTCAATTACTGGCACAGAGAGAGTTGACTACAGGAAAAGCAACATCAATAGTGTATTGTGATTCAGTCAGCACATATACTTGCTGTACATTCTTCATTTAAAAACTCAATTTTTCACTGTTGACATCTTTCAAAAGGACGTAAATGAAAAACTGTTTATTTTTGCCTTGCAATTAAATAGAGAGTAAACAACTTGTTCACAAGGTTCTGCAGCACTATGGAAGACCTTTGGGGACTTTATTTCTGAGTATCTGGGATACTGTAGTCAGAACCATCTGATTATGCTGAGAAAATCTCATTTTTATTTGACTTGATTAATTTTAAAATTAAATTATATAAAGGCTTAACTGTAAAAGTATTTGGTTAGTAAACCATTCATTCATTCATTGTATTGTATTGTATTGTATTGTATTGTATTGCATTGCATTGTATTGTATTGTGATAAGTTATACTTTTTGTGTCTGATAGATAATTGTCTAATGACAATTGCCCGTGTCCATAAAAAAAAAATAAAAAAAAAAGTATATTGAATTTAAACTTATTCAATTTAAAGACTATTCAGATTGGTTGCATTGCCACATAATTTTCATCTGTTTTGGTCCATTTTTATTTCTATAAGTTAGGGGGTGGGACGCCTAAGATTCTGGAGAGCATTTGATTGGACGGAAGATGTGATGAGAAGCTGAAGTCCACGTTGATGTCATAAAAATCCGTGATCCATTTTAACAGAAGTGAGAGACTGTAAGTTTTGAATGCTTATATCTCCTAAATACAAATTGTGTCATTGTTTTGGAACATACAAGCTTATTCATAACCTAAAGGCTTACATATTCATACTAAAATCTAAAAAAAAATACATTTTGATTTCAGGGGGCCTTCAAAACATCTTGCATTGTCCCTTGGGTGCAATTTGCTATCATGTAAGCACATTTGATTTCAAAAGTTTTCTTGCTGTATTAGTAATGAACAGCTGCTAAGTGTGATTAATAAGGTTTTAAAGAATGGATTTTTAGGCAAACAAATTAATTGTAATAAAAGGATGGGCTGTTTAACAACAATTAAGCAATTGAGTAATTAGGTGTGATGTTTAACCCACTCCACAGGAAAACCTCTGCTGAATAAAACAGATTGAGAGACAAATTGTCGAGGAACAGCACGCTCAGTTTTGAGCAGTGGGCAGCAATATCACAGTATGTAAGCCTTATGGACAGATGCTCACATTATGAGTAGGGAGGGCTGGGGGCGGAACTGTGCCAGTAAGAGCAGCTGGGGCAAATGCTTGTGGAGACACTACGACCCCTTTGTGTTCTTCCAGTGTACCGTCTGTCTAATTGTGTTAATTTATGACATCAGAGACCTGATATATCATATAATGATGGCATAATTTATTTTACACAAAATGAAACGCAGACTAGTCCAAGCTCAGTGCTGCCCCCTCTGGATGTCTATAACTTACAAGTGGAAGACTAATATAGGGAAATATATAGCACTACCATTTTTTTTATTTTTTTTATTTTTTTTAATGAAATTAATACTTTTATTTAACGTATTGCATTTAAGTATGCATTACATCGATCAAGTAACAGTGAAAACATTTATAATGTTAAAAAAAAGTTTATATTCATCAAAAACCCTGAAGAAAGAAAAAGTATCTTTAACACAAAAATATTAATCTGCACAATTGTTCCCAACATTGATAATAATATGAAATGTTTTTGAGCATCAAATCATCATATTATAATGATTTATAAAGGATCATGTGACACTAACGTTTTTCAGTGTATTGAATAGATAAAAAATAGGAAAAACTATCTACAAATTTTAAAATACATTCAAACAAATAATATTCTTAATATTGTTGTTTTTACTGTATATTTGATAACATAAATGCAGCCTTTGGTAAGCATAAGATACTTCTTTCAAATATATATATATAAAAAAATCTTACCAACCCAAAGATGGTATGCACACACACACACACACACATAATATACAGTATATGAGAATATACTATATATATATATATATATATATATATATATATATATATATATGTATGTATTAGGTAAACTAATCAACCTACACAAACACCTAACATCATCCAAACATTGTGGTATCAAGCTTTGCACGCAAGCACATAAAGCTAGTTTGTCCTAGTACTAGGGAATCAAGTGCATTTATTTTTGGCAGCACATCAGCTCAAATTAGTTCACACATGATCTTCACAAATTCCTGCCTACCCTCGGAGGACCAGCTGGGAACACAGCGGTGGCTCTGTGAAATAAAGCAAGTGAGCTTATCCATAATGCCTCTAGTGCCAGGAGTAGTATCAGCACACACTGATGAAGCTTCACGTCATTGAGCTGCTGTGGAGGTGCACTGCATTGAAGAATGCACCTCCATTTTGCATTTCAAGGTAATTTTGATGCTCTCTTCCCCGATTAAATGAGCAAGCACATGTTTATTTTTGAGCTTGTGTGTGCAATATATTGTCTGGTGCTGGCTGCAACAGTTCTGCCTGCCAAAACAAGCAGTCAGAGCTCAGTGTGCATCTCAAATAGCCTGGCCTACATCCAAGAGCCTGGCCAGGACTCTCTCTCACACAATCAGCTCATTTCAGTCACCAGAATGCAAAGCATTGACGTTTCCTCAGTGATGTTGTCATTTAACATATTGTTGATGCAAAATGCCCCAAAGCAACAAGGCTGATGTACAGAAAATAGTGAAATGGATTCCACGGCTAGTTTGTTTTGGTTTACTTTACATTTACCTTCCATATTATTAGACTTATGCATCTTTTGAAACAGGCAAAATTAATTTCTTTTAGACTTCGTTATTAAAATTATTTTACTCTCACAGGCCAAAATCAAGGAGGTTCCTCCTTGTAGTGTTTTCGGCCACTGTTATCCTTGATAACCACAGATTTTAGCACACATTTGGATAAGGGAAACCGAACATGTTATCCCAATGTATTCACTCTGTGAATTCACGAGTTCACACAAATAATCAGAGTAAAGTAGTACGCGTATTTGGCGAGCTGTCCGAGGAGAGTGCTCCGACCTCAGTATTTTTGCCTGAACTCGGAGTACTCCACCCGTATTTCTGGTTAGGAAAGTAACCAGGCGAGTGTGAGGAGACGGGGTGGTGGAGGAATGCTGAAAATTATATATATATGAATACAATTATATATATATGAATAATATATATACATGCACCTCCATTCATGCTGATTGGATAGACATGTTGATTACTTTTCCCAAAACCCATTGCTTGGACGAGTTTTTCCTGATTACATCTACCTGTGTCTCATCATCTTGTTAACCCTGCCTATTTAAACCGTGGCTGAATCCAAAATCGCCTCCTAAATCCTCAATCCTTATTCCCTACGTTAGTCCACTTATACAGTTCACTTGAAATAGTAAATGAAAACGAGTGAGCGAATTCAGATAGCTGTTTAACGTACATCTGCTGTACATTCGTTATTGCGGTGCAATGTGGGATTGAATGAGTGCACTCAATAACATCCACTATGGTTTCGGGCACCACTACAAATGGCTGTCCCCTCAAAAATAATGCCCTAATTGAGGGTATGGGGGCGATTTCGTATTCAACCCCTGTGTATTCATTCACTCATAAGATTTGTTTAGGGTCACACTGCATATCTGAGCACTCTCCCTCTGTTTGCCCGTGTTTTGACTTTCTGCCTGGTTTCCCGTATTTCCCTGTTTGCCTGTTTCTTAGACCTTGTTTTATGTTTGGACTGTTTGCCTGTTTGTTTGACCAATCGCCTGTTTTATGGATTATGATTCTGGAATTCCCTATTAAAGCTGCATTTGGATCTTCAAACAAAGTCTCAGGGCAGTTTGTGACTGCTATATTATCAGCTTTAATTTTAGAAATGCACACTTTTCCTGTTGCCTGAACCTTGGGACCCTGATGCTTTGATTTGCAGCCAAGTTACAAGTTCAGTTGCTCTGTGTTCTCATACAACCAGGCCTTGTCCCCGGAGTCGTCCGTGAAGATAATTAGAACACTGCCTCAATGACACTTGCAGCCTTTTTAATAAATTTGAGAAAATGTTTAATGAAATATTTAGTCTATTAATGATAGAAGTGTAAAACCATGCAGAATTCATTATTAATGGTTTGGCCAATGTACATTTTATGATGCTCATAAATAGCACAAATAGATTATTTAATATTTTCAAATGCCCATTTGTTCAGCGTTTTTAGTTCTGTCGAGAGTTCTAAGAAGTATGCCATGTTCTTAAGTTAATTTGGCAAAAAAAAAAAAAAAAAAAAGACAAACAGGAAGTGTATAGTATAGATATGTTTCATATTAGGATCTTCAAAGTGAGCACAATGAGATTCATGTCTTCTGAAACATGTGAGATTTCTTAGGAAAAAAAATAAATACAGTATGTGTTAATTGTGTGCATGTTTGGCTGTCTAAAACCGTTATGCATTTGTCTGGCTCTGCAGTTCTGGATTTTGAGAGCGATTTAAATGTTTTTTTGTTCAAGCTTGTTGAACCTAAAGTAACATGATCTCCCTCAGGACAGGATAAATGAATGGCAGCGTGGGGCCTGCAATGATGCCCACTAGAGAAATGCTCCAGCTGGGAATGGACGACTGGTGTGATTACTATTGAGCTTCTAGTCATGACCCTGGAGACATGCTACATGTGAGTGTAGATTTCAGCTCTATCAGGCCTAAAGACCATTTGTCCAATCCTTCTTCTATCTAGGAGAGATGCTGCAGTGTTCAGTTTAGAATGACAAGAGACTGAACACTGCTGTGCATTTTAAACACCACTATCTTTCCTCTATAACAAATTTCAAGACTCAGGGATGAAGAAAGCGGTAACTGGCAAACGTTAAATGTAACTTTTAATAAAAAAATAAGCAGGTCTACAGTAGAAACCACGCCGATCCAAATCACACCCACCAAATCCACTGCAAATGACACAAAAGAAGTGACACGGCAATAATGACACCGCAATAATGACACCCTTGGTGAAGCAAAGCCAGTAATGCAGCAGACAACCAGCCCGCTCCAGGAAGCCCTCAGCTCCTAAAAGAAATAAAAAAGAAAAGAGTCAGATAATTAATGAATTAAACATAACCAATATGAAAAAAAGCAATTTACAATATACTCAAAATAGGAATACTGCAAACACACATTAAAGAAAAAATAAACAAATGCACCGTCACAAATGCAGAAACTCACAACAAACACCAAGCTAACTGCAATACCTGGAGATCGTTTTAGTCAGACCCAGACAGTCAGAATCAAATAATAACTACAAAACAAGTCTACGAAAACAAAAATAATGAAATACTACTAGCAAAAATAAATAAACCTTCAAGCTCGCTTAGGGTTGTTTAACACAGACGTAACTGGACGCCAAAAGCAGCAGCGTGGCTCAAAGAGCGAGGGGTGGGGGGAGAGCTGTTTTAAGGCGACTGCTCTCACTCAGCCCGCCTTAACGTCCAAAAAGGACCTTAAAAACAGCAAACAAAAAGTTACGACCTCAGTTTAACAAGGTTATCTAACAGTTACCCAACCGATAATGCAATGAAGTATTATCTAACAGTTTACCTACCTGATGATACAATGAAGTAATACTTTGATGGCATATCCCAAAAATCATTCAATAGCCTTGTTGACAGCAACAGCTGGTGTTCCGACCAAGCTGCGATGCCACACTGATGGAAGCACTGAAGGCACACCGTACTGAAACAAATGGTTATAACTTAAATTAAGTCAAACCAAACTTCCCACACGCCCCAAAACACAGCATTAAACTTACCTGGGAGTAAGCAGCACCCCACACGCACACGGATTATCAGTAACCCAACGTCACACTAAACAAATAAAAATCACCAAATGTCACTGTATAACACTAGGCTCAAACAGCTAGACTACAATGCTAGAAACAACACGTACCTCCATAGTCCGTAGCAACAACGCAAAGGGGCTTTCGACCATGACGCACTCCAAGAGAAGTTTATATTCACAACTTTCCCGAACTCTGACCTTTCCCATGAATCGCTATGGCAACATAGAACAAGCCGGTAACAAACTTCCTTTTTACGCTAGTCTGTGGCTACTGTTATCAGCTAAAAGCTTGGTTGGTTTATCAGGACTCAGGAATAGACTCTTACAACAACGCCTCTGGCAAAATGACCACATCTCACAGATGGTCGCATGGATATGTATACTATCTTACAAGTATTGGTGATAGTACAGTTACAGTGCCCCATCCGTCTACCTTAACGGAATGGGTAGACGATATGAAATTGTGGCCAGACGTTAGCTATGTGGTTATCCTTAACTATTTTGTCCTTAGGTGTTGATGGTGAGACACTAACAAATTATAAGAGCACAGAGGCTTACAACTATCTACACAGCAACAAAATCGGAAAAATACTGTGTACAAAATATGAAAGTTTATTTTTCTTAAGGCAGAGGTCGAGCCTAGTCAGAGCCTCAACAAGCCCAAACAACTTGCTTGGGTAATGACGAGGCCCATTGGTATCATCGAAACAGTCGGCTGTTCATGCATTGCAGGGCTATGGAAATCTTGTAGCCATGCAGCAGCTGTCATTTGGAAGGTAGGCATAGGCTGTTAGAGCAATCTTGCTACACATTAAATCTGTAAATTATTGAAAACAATAAACATACCCCTTACAAAAATATATACAGTTGTACTGTAGTACTGTTTTTTCTAAGAACAGTGCAGTTATACTGCAGTACAGTGCAGCACAATAACATGTCCGTGTCTAAAAGATTGAATTTCTGATGAAGGGACATCCAAGAACCTTCAGCCCACGCGTCTGAGCCAGATAGATTGTAGGCACCACAAGGCAGAGGATAAGTATGAAGGAGAGACTATGGCAGTCGGCATTCAACTCCCAAACACACCACAGTATCAGTCCCACAAAGACTTTAGAGAGAGAGTGGACACATCTCAAACAAAACCTCTATTCTTTCTCAAGAACACGCTACTGGAAAAATGTCACAATGCCACTCCATCAGCAGAACAACAGGGCAGTTCAAAAGAACAGGGAACCATCAATGATTTAACATTTCTGTCACATCAAAATCATGACAGTGATCTGAGTTGTGTGAAATGCCAGAAATTCTATCAGGCTTATGTTAATATGGAGGGCAAACAAGCTGATACACTGGAACTTGAGACGAGGGGGCAGTGTGCATCTGATCTGTGGCACAGTTCTAGGAAACTTACGCCGGTTTCACACCGCAAGCGTCAGCGGCGCGTGAGCAGCGCGTATTTTTTTCGGCGTCCATGTTATTCAATGAGTGCATTCACACCGCACGCAGAGGCGGCGCGGCAGCGCGTAGCAGGAGCAGAGCAGGAGCAGCAGTGCCGCGATCGTTTCGGCGCCTGGTCTATTTTTTGCTGCGCCGCTTACGCTGAATTAAAGTGACAATACATTGATCATGGCCAAAATACACCGCAGTTTTACCAAAAAAGCGCATTGATGATATATTGTGTTTTAAACAGTCAATCAAATGACCAACATCAATTTAAAAAGAAAACAAATGTCCAAAAACAAACTTGTTGCCCGAACAATAAAAACAAAGACGAACCAAAAGTTATATAAATGAAATGATTAATAAAATAAGCTTCTTGACAAGTCTTTTCTCTTAAATGTATTTGAAAACGAAATAAAGCAATGCCAACTTACCCTGATTATAGAGTAGCCTACTCTGTCTATACACACGCCGCGGTTCAGCCGCGCGTGACAAACGCTGCCAGTGTGAAAGCAAAACGCTTGTGTCCTGCTCCTGCTCACCATATGCACTGCTCCTGCGCTGCTTGCGCTCTGCTAATGCGTGCAGTGTGAAACCGGCGTTAGAATTACAACAGTTCAGCAAAGAAAGTGCCTGTACGTGCAGGCACAAACAGTGAAAAGTTTTTGTGTGAGAACCTTTACTCCAGCTTTCGTGGTAACTATGCCACTAATTATGGGAAAGAAAAGGAAGAAACAGCTTGCAACCAATTGACCTATGGCTAAGCCACGCCCCCAAACGTGATGAGCCAAGCACAGTGCGCATAGCTAACCCAATACACTCGGACATTCTCTGCTTCCACATCCATTGAAATGCATTGCAGTTAGTCAGTTTTCATTTGTTTTTATATGTTTTTTCTTGTCATTTTAAGTTTAAAATGGTCAAACGGTGTGCATGGGGTACATGCAACTCCGACACTAGGTATCCTGAGAGGCTGGGCTACGGTGTGTATTTTTTACCCTTTCCCAAGCCACATCTCAACCGAGATAAGTGTCTGCTCTGGATTAAGTTATGCGGTAACTTAGACCACAACACCAACTAAACGTGGATAAATTAAACAAGAATGTCTACATCTGTTCTAAGGTAAGTCAACAACGTATTTGAACGTTATCTTTAACATCTCTAACGTAACGTTAGGCTAACGTTAGCCTAGCTTCTAACTTAACAAAATGGAGTATGTTTTTATGTTTCCACTGTTCGATCGCGCCCGCGCCTCTCTCTCTCTGACACACACACACACACACACACAAACACACATTACAGCATTGCAATCTTGACGTTGCAGCCTGTTCATTATGCTGCGTTCACACCAAACGCGAATAGAGCGTCAAATTCGCGCGTATCGTGTCTAGTTCGACGCGTGAACATTTTGAATCCATTCGCGTGTCCAAAGCGAATAGGACGCGCGTATAAAGCGAGCGTTTGAAGCGAAATAGCACCAAACTATAACGTTTACACTGTGACCTGTAAATCTTTGTCTGGAGCTGAAGCTTTTCATTGACCTTCTCAACAATACAATTATTAATATAATAATTGATATTAATCAATTAATATCAATATATCAATATATATACAGAATGTTGACTGTTTGAATGTTGACAAACAGTCAACATTCGCCTGTTACCGAATGTTGACTGTTTGTCCGAGTGAGTGGAGGGGGCGTGGCTTAGCCATAGGTCAATTGAAAGAACAGGGAATAAACATAACACACACGGGCACAGTTGTATGTGGTGCAGAGCCATGGTATTCAGCAAGTCTGGATGGAGTCATCAACTCCTGTGAGCTCCTAGAGATTAAATGCCCTGTCCCCAATAAAAATCACCAGACACTCAGTGAACTGTTATCTCAGAGATTCAGTGATTTCAAGATAGTGGATGGAAAACTTGAGGTTCAGAAAACTGTTAGCCAAGGCTATTACATGCAAGTCCAACTAGGAATATTTTGCACAGGTCTCAAGACAGTCAGATTGATGATCTGGACACCAGATGAGAGTATGGTATTTAGTGTACCATTTGATGAGCTGTTTGTCACAAAACAGGTGAAGCGGTTGAGAGCTTTCTACTTCTCATCCATACTGCCTCAACTTGTTGATGAATTTGCTGAGGGTCGGCTTAAGTTTGATGGGAGATACACTGAAATTATGAGGAAAGTGTAAAGCAAGAGTAAGGAAAGACAAATGTGACCAAGGGCCATTGTTAGTGCCCACTGTTGAAAATAATTCAATTTACAGCAATGAAATGTTAATTTATGTTTATTACAATGCACATAAATTAACTCAAGTTCATGCATCTATTTTCATGTTGATAAAAAAAATAAAAAAAAATAAAATCTAATGTCTACTGACAATGTCTGACATGGCAAACATTTCCACAATTACAAATATTAAATGTGTTTTCATTACTTCTACATTACAATTCTTGAGTTTATTTGAAGCTGCACTGAAGTTCACATTTCCCATTGCTTCTCCCTGAACTATCCCCCTGCTTGGTTTTAAACACCCATGAAGTGACCTACTGCTCGCCGTCACGAATGAGATCACCCCGCAAATTCACAAGGGCAGAACATATACGTAAAATTTTGTCTACTTTTGGGACCAGGGAAATAGGCACTACTTGGTATAAGGTTTTCAACACCTTTAGGCGTATGATAGCCCTTTCCATGTGTATTCTAGTATTTGCAATTCTTCTAGTGGAAGTGACCTGTTCTTCAGTAAGTTGTGCACCTTTTTTTGTGAATGAGGGTATGACTAGGTTAACTTTCCTTTCAAAGAGTATGTCTCTAATTGTGAATCCACGGTCTGCCAATGACCTCATCACCCGGTTGTAAGTACTCCAGAATCCCAGAGTCCATAGTAATTTACATTTACATTTATGCATTTGGCAGACGCTTTGTCCAAAGTGACTTACATTGCATTTCAAGGTACACATTTACATACTTCAGTTCTTGCTTTCCCTGGGAATCGAACCAATGACCTTGGCGTTGCAAGTGCCAACGCTCTACTGTTTGTGCTACAGGAAAGCTGTGCAAAATAAAATAGTGATAAAATAGTATAAATAAATAGTTTAAAATAAAATAGTAATAAACTTGTCGCTACAGCGTCAACCATAAGCTGCAGAGACAAACATTATTAATCCACATGGAGCAATAATTACAAGGTACTTAACTGTATTATGGGAGTAATAATGGCTATAGGACTCTCCTCTTGAGTCTAGGTTTTTGGGTTTTTGTAACAGGCTCTCGCTACAATCCCAAATGCATGTTGTCTTGGGGTAATTAGTTTTAAAAGCTAGTGGCATAGTCACCCGAATTGTTTCTCTATGAAGCCAAGGGATGAGGTTTCTTGTAACTTCCTCCAATTTGTCAATCCAGTAAGATATGACCTTACTCGACAAGCTCTCTGATATGAAGAACCGTCTGCTCAGATCACCAATCAGGAGGTTCAATCTTAATTTCATTAATTTTAGAAGTGCTTGGTCTCATTTCTCATTTACATTTTAAAAGACCCAGCAAACTGTTCAAGCACTGAAACAAGAGTATTAAATGTTTGAAGTGGAATGCCAGTGTACAGTAATGAGTCTGAATCATTTAGAAAAATATTATGTGCCACACTGCACTGTGTTGCTTGATGACGGACTTCTTTAGTTTTGATGGGCAGCTTCGCATAACCATGATGCAGTAAGGCAGGGTCTTCCCACTGGTTTGCTGTCTTGATGGTTGTGTCAGAAGAGTTATTGCAATCTAAGTTGACAATGAAAATCAAATCAGGTTTCAGGCCTAATATTGTGCTCTACTACTTCAGTAGCAGGTGGCAAGGTAAGTCATGTTATCTATAGGAATACCAATACTACTTGCAGTTTTATGCAAAAGTTTAGGCACCCCTGTTCATTATTAAGATTTCAGTTAATCATCTGCTGTGCAGACATCAGGGACTAAGCAGTGTCCAGAGGAAGCATCTACAGGCTGTTGTAACTTCTGCACCTATTATTGTATTATTGTTATTATATAACATTGTTGAAGTTGATTCTATAAATGTAATTTCATATCTCAAATGTCACTATTTGTAAAAATATCCATAGGATGTTACTGCTTCAAAAGCCCAGCAGATGATAAACTGAATTATCTAATTAAACCTTTTTTTTTTCTCTTTTTTTTTTAACTGTATAGCCTACATTTAGACACTTAACTCACTATCATCTCTGGTTAACCTACCAACATAGTTTTACATAATACAGGGTAGAATCTAACTGAATAAAAAGCAATGTAGCCAACTTAAGCACAGCAGTGCGGTGCATTAGGCTACATTTAGGCTAATTTAAAAAAAAATGCTAAAGGATAAATCATGTATTTTCTGTAACATCATGAAAAATAAAGATGTTGCATAAACGAATTACTTACGAGGCTCTTCCTGTTCGTGCTGCACTTCAGTGTTGCTGGTCGAAGCTGATGTCTGGCTCGTGTTAGCTTGTACCACCAAGTTATCCTTGCACCTGATGAGTTTTTGCCTTTTCTTAACTGGTTGTCGTTCATAACCAAGGAATAACTCCGGATTTGGGTGGAGCTCCGTTGGTTTGTGGTCGATGAAATGGTAAGAACAGACATAAAATCTCTTCGGTGGATTTTTTAGCTTTAGGGCTGCTAACCATTCTCGTGTTTTTGTCTCTTCCTTGGTCATTGAATGGAGTGCGTAGGGTGCCGGGCAACAGGTCAAGCGGGTCAGTTTATTTGTGCAACAAACGTTGTTTGTGCCCCCGACAACGGTACACGTTGAGCCACAAGGAACCATTGCTTAATCTGTCAGCATTACTACTTGTCAGTAATCAGTTTCACTCGTTTGTACCCCGAGTATCCCTTGTACCCTAAACCGGAACTGAGATACCGTCAACAGGCAGTATCGTGTGTCATGGCGACGCCCAATAAGACTCGCAGGAAAGTTGTGAATACTCCAATGGGCGATAGCCCACGTATCAAATGATAGTGACGTGTTGAGAACGCCACATGACCTCACTACATTTATATTAGTTGTATGCCTGAGATTTAAATGAAAACCACAAAAACATGCAATTTGGTTGTAACGTAAACGCATTAGCTCAAATGATATACAGGGAATTTTAATAATTAATCAGGAATATGATTAATATATATCGCATATTACAGTTACATTAAAATGATGAAAAATAGGTAAATTGAATATATCAATATATCATTCTTCAGATCAATTATCCTGATATCTTTTACCGGAAATTAATGTAATTATCGAACAGTTGTTTGTCCGGCAAACGACCGTAAGATTAACTTATCAACTTCTCATAAAAGTTATCACTTCTTATAATTCTAGTGTGACCGAATGACTCGATCAACTTACACTAGTAAGGCCCGTACTCAAGACCCCAAATTTTCAAGCCTCCCCAATCAGGCTTTCCACTAAAGGAAAAGGACGAGCAGAGACAAAACCACAGACTACAATTTTATTTATCAATTGGTTACTAAAAACACCTTGAGCTCAACAATGATAAAAAAAAAACACTTTAATCAATGTGAATGAATCAGCCCAATGGGCTTCGTTTAGTCGGTTCACATGGGCCTGCCACCCATACACTGGCCAAACACACGCAAAGGAAAAAGGAAGAAAAAGATACTAACAAAAGGACAATTCACAATAAAAGGATAAACTAAACAAGTTGGTTTCTTTCTTTGATATTATGTCTTATATAAAACATTTCACCACTCAAATAATAAAACAAAATAAATACAAATCAAAAACACTTCAAACCAACCAAACCCAAAATCATACATTAATGATTTAAACCCACTCAACATCAACCAAATAAACCAAAGTCAAAAAGAAACAAAAAAACAGATAACCCACAATTAATTAATTGAACAGTATCAATGTAAAGCAAGACAAAGAAATGACACAACCAACCCAAATAACAAAGTAAACAAACTAAATTGGTTAATAAACAAAACCTAATAATAATAATAATAAAATAAAGCAAACCAAAAAGAAACAAACAATTTCAATTCAATTCCATTGCACACACTTAAACAAAATACACAGACAACGAATAAACACGACTCAATAAAATTACACCAGCAAGGTGAGCGAACAACCCCCTCCTTGAACTGCCACCTTACCGTGGTGGAGGGGTTTGAGTACCCGAATGAACCTAGGAGCTATGTTGTCTGGGGCTATATGCCCCTGGTAGGGTCTCCCAAGGCAAACAGGTCCTAGCCGACGGGTCAGACTAAGAGCGGTTCAAAAACCCTTATGATGCCAAAAAAAACGAGGACCGTGACGTCGCCCGGTATGGCGCAGCCGGGGCCCCACCCTGGAGCCAGGCCCAGGGTTGGGGCTCGTATGCGAGCGCCTGGTGGTCGGGCCTCCCCCCATGGGGTCCGGCCGGGCTCAGCCCGAAGGAGCGACATGGGGCCACCCTCCCGTGGACCCACCACCTGCAGGAGGGACCGTAAGGGGCCGGTGCTAAGTGGATCGGGCGGCAGTCGAAGGCGGGGGCCTAGACAACCCGATCCCTGGACGCGGAATCTAGCTCTAGGGACATGGAATGTCACCTCTCTGGCGGGGAAGGAGCCTGAGGTTGTGCGTGAGGTTCAGAGATTCCGACTAGAGATAGTTGGGATCACCTCTACGCACGGCTTGGGCTCTGGAACCACACTCCTCGAGAGAGGATGGACTCTTCACCACTCTGGAGTTGCCCATGGTGAGAGGCGGCGGGCTGGTGTGGGTTTGCTCATAGCCCCCCAGCTCAGCCGCCATGTGTTGGAGTTCACCCCGGTGAACGAGAGGGTCGCTTCCCTACACCTTCGGGTCGGGGATAGGTCTCTCACTGTCGTTTGTGCTTACGGGCCGAACGGCAGTGCAGAGTACCCGGCCTTCTTGGAGTCTCTGGGAGGGGTGCTGGAAAGTGCTCCGACTGGGGACTCCGTCGTTCTACTGGGGGACTTCAACGCCCACGTGGGCAGCGACAGTGACACCTGGAGGGGCGTGATTGGGAGGAACGGCCCCCCTGATCTGAACCCGAGTGGTGTTCTGTTTTTGGACTTCTGTGCTAGTTACAGCTTGTCCATAACGAACACCATGTTCAAGCATAAGGGTGTCCATCAGTGCATATGGCACCAGGACACCCTAGGCCGGAGGTTGATGATCGACTTTGTGGTCGTTTCATCCGACCTCCGGCCGTATGTCTTGGACACTCGGGTGAAGAGAGGGGCGGAGCTGTCAACTGATCACCACCTGGTGGTGAGTTGGATCCGATGGCGGGGGAGGAAGCTGGACAGACTCAGCAGACCCAAACGTACTGTGAGGGTCTGTTGGGAACGTTTGGCCGAATCTCCTGTCAGAGAGATCTTCAACTCCCACCTCCGGCAGAGCTTCGACCAGATCCCGAGGGAGTCTGGAGATATTGAGTCCGAGTGGACCATGTTCTCCACCTCCATTGTCAACGCGGCCACTCGGAGCTGTGGCCGTAAGGTCTCCGGTGCCTGTCGAGGCGGCAATCCCCGAACCCGGTGGTGGACACCGGAAGTAAGGGATGCCGTCAAGCTTAAGAAGGAGTCCTATCGGGCCTGGCTGGCTTGTGGGACTCCTGAGGCAGCTGATGGGTACCGATGGGCCAAGCGGACTGCAGCCCGGGTGGTTGTGGAGGCAAAAACTCGGGCCTGGGAGGAGTTCGGTGAGGCCATGGAGAAGGACTATCGGTCGGCCTCGAAGAGATTCTGGCAAACCGTCCGGCGCCTCAGGAGGGGGAAGCAGTGCCCTACCAATGCTGTTTACAGTGGAGGTGGGCAGCTGTTGACCTCGACTGGGGATATCACCGGACGGTGGAAGGAATACTTCGAGGATCTCCTCAATCCCGCCGTCACGTCTTCCATTGAGGAAGCAGAGGCTGAGGGCTCGGAAGCGGACTCGTCCATCACCCAAGCTGAAGTCACCGAGGTAGTCAAGAAACTCCTCGGTGGCAAGGCACCGGGGGTGGATGAGATCCGCCCTGAGTACCTCAAGTCTCTGGATGTTGTGGGGCTGTCTTGGCTGACACGCCTCTGCAACATCGCGTGGCGGTCGGGGACAGTACCTTTGGACTGGCAGACCGGGGTGGTGGTCCCTCTTTTCAAGAAGGGGGATCGGAGGGTGTGCTCCAACTATAGGGGGATCACACTTCTCAGCCTCCCTGGGAAAGTCTATGCCAGGGTACTGGAGAGGAGAATCCGGCCGATAGTAGAACCTCGGATTCAGGAGGAACAGTGTGGTTTTCGTCCCGGTCGTGGAACACTGGACCAGCTCTATACCCTCTACAGGGTGCTGGAGGGCTCATGGGAGTTTGCCCAACCAATCCACATGTGCTTTGTGGATTTGGAGAAGGCATTCGACTGTGTCCCTCGCGGCGGCCTGTGGAGGGTGCTCCGGGAGTATGGGGTCCGGGGCCCTTTGCTAAGGGCTATCCGGTCCCTGTACGACCGGAGCAGGAGCTTGGTTCGTATTGCCAGCAGTAAGTCAGACTTGTTCCCGGTGCGTGTTGGACTCCGGCAGGGCTGCCCTTTGTCGCCGGTTCTGTTCATAATTTTTATGGACAGAATTTCTAGGCGCAGCCAGGGGCCGGAGGGGGTCAGGTTTGGGGACCACACGATTTCATCTCTGCTCTTTGCGGATGATGTTGTCGTGTTGGCCTCATCAAACCAGGACCTCCAGCATGCACTGGGACGGTTTGCAGCCGAGTGTGAAGCGGCTGGGATGAAAATCAGCACCTCCAAATCCGAGGCCATGGTTCTCAGTCGGAAAAGGGTGGTTTGCCCGCTTCAGGTTGGTGGAGAGCTCCTGCCTCAAGTGGAGGAGTTCAAGTATCTTGGGGTCTTGTTCACGAGTGAGGGAAGGATGGAACGGGAGATTGACAGGCGGATCGGTGCAGCTTCTGCAGTAATGCGGTCGCTGTACCGGTCTGTCGTGGTGAAGAAGGAGCTGAGCCGCAAGGCGAAGCTCTCGATTTACCAGTCAATCTACGTTCCTACTCTCACCTATGGTCATGAGCTGTGGGTCATGACCGAAAGGACAAGATCCCGGATACAAGCGGCCGAAATGAGCTTTCTCCGCAGGGTGGCTGGGCGATCCCTTAGAGATAGGGTGAGAAGCTCGGTCACTCGGGAGGAGCTCAGAGTAGAGCCGCTGCTCCTCCACATCGAGAGGGGTCAGTTGAGGTGGCTCGGGCATTTTTTCCGGATGCCTCCTGGACGCCTTCCCGGGAAGGTGTTCCGGGCATGTCCCACCGGGAGGAGACCCCGGGGAAGACCTAGGACACGCTGGAGTGACTATGTCTCCCGGCTGGCCTGGGAACGCCTCGGTGTCCCCCCGGAAGAGCTGGAGGAAGTGTCTAGGGAGAGGGAAGTCTGGGCATCCCTGCTTAGACTGCTGCCCCCGCGACCCGGCCCCGGATAAGCGGTAGAAGATGGATGGATGGAGGTGAGCGAACACCAGGTGGCGCCAGAATCAAAGGCCACGGGTTTAGCGCATCCAATGTGAGCGTTGTACAGGCAATAGCGAGGACGTTCAATGCAATCGCGAGCGTTCAAGGCAATCGCGAGCGTTCAAGGCAATCGCGAGCGTTCAAGGCAAAAATCCCGCGTCCCAGACTGGAAACGCTATTTAAGCCACAGCAAAGCAGCAGCTGGCAACTTCTTTCACGTGTATGACACTCACATACTCACTACAATGCCTGGACGCACCCGACTAATCTTTCCCGAGGAGTGAAGGGGATACAAGACCTACACAAACAGGTCACATCGGTACAATGTCATGAGGAAACTTCTCACCTGTGTCTTTATATGTGATTACCTGACGTACCCACCCACTTACTGTATGCAATCCGTGCGCTATTTTTAAAGGGGCCACGCAGACTATTGCTAAAAGGGTGATCCCACTACACTAGGAAGGTCAGTTTTCTGGCCATGAAAACCATTCTCCTGTCCTTATAAATTTAGGTTACTAAAACCGTAATCAAATTGTAAAGCTTGTAGCTAGGATCAAAACATTTCAGGGACCCGTAATGTGAGAAATATAGACAGAATCAATCTAGGATATAATGGATTTTAATCATTGAACTAATAATACATACTACAGTTATACATGGAATATATGTATATACAGAAACATTAAGACCAAACTAGACAAAACACATTACAAGAAGATGAATAACGAATTACGATAGGATGAGAGAGTGAGGATGAGCGAGGGAAAGTGAAAGCAAAATGAACGATCAGAGTGAGAGAGAGAGAGAGAGAGATCGGAGAGAGAGAGAGAGAAAGAGAGAATTGAAGAAGAGCCTGGCAACTTATTACAAACAAATAAGAAAGCTTTAAAATATGTCAGATACTTGCAGTTTGAGGCACTCTTTTGTGGAGCTGAGAAAAAGGGATCGGTGTGTCCCTTTTAGAGCTGAACTGCGTGTCCTGGTTTCTTCCGGAGCTGTGTAGCCGGAAGATTTGAAGGTTCACTTGAACGTAACGTTACCGAGAATGATTCAGGCTAAGTTCATTCAGCTCGTGAATGAACAGAGGCGAATAGGAAAACGAAACTAGACTATAGAAAACATACAAAGAAATAAAAAAAGAAGAGAAGCAGGCCGAAGCCGGTCTGGACTTGGGTTTCCAAAGTTTTCAAAGGAGTCGAAGGAGAGAGAAGAGAGAGAGAGAAACTGAAGGTTCGGACTTTTATCAGTGTCCCGTGTACGCCTCCTTTTGCGTGGAGGACGAGTAATCTTAGAGCATTTCGAGCGGAAGGTTTTCCTTTGTCCTGTTAGACATGCCCACTCGAATGAGTCATGAGTGAGTTCGAATTTGAGAAGATTTGCTCAAGACATATGAAATGTGTCAAATGATACAAATTACTGCAATTGGTTATCGAAATTCAACTCCATCAGGTCAAAAGGATCGCACAGGTATCAAAAATAGAATATAGATGTTGTAGCAATGCAAAGATACATTATTATGCATTAGTATAGGCATTTGCAGTTCGATTAATGTTACAATAGGACATATATATGCTTTCCTATGGTTTATAAACACATCTTAACACAAAAGGGATATATTTAGTACATTTAAGAGTGACTTTATGGGTAAAAAGTCCTTTTCTGTAGTAGGTGTCTGCGTGTGTGTGAAGTGACTTTATGGTCGGCATCTGTTGCATCCCGTGGTACGCGTACCACGTGAGGGGTTGTGGGTTTGATTTGAAAATGGCAATCTCAGAGACAAAAGTAGTTTTGTATGCAGATTCACTTATGGCCTGAGGAGTCGTAAAAATTGATGAGGGAAGCAGTTAGTCCTAGACACTGAATGAAGCCAGTCTTTGTAATTTGCCTTCAGTTCACAAAGAACAAAAGTTAGACACAGTAGGGAGTTGTTCTTGCACAGCGCGGTGATAGTCCGATAACAACAGGGACCTGTGTTTGAAAATCAGGATTCGCCTAATTCAGACCATCTGGCCGGATTCCAAGTCAGTGTTGCTACAGTCCCCCTTTTCGTCGGATGATTACCCTGTGTGGACATCATCGGACGACAATCATCACGATGGGCAGGTGGCACCATGATGGTAGGACAGCAGGTGGATCCTGACGGTAGGATAGCAGGTGGATCATGATGGTAGGACAGCAGGTGGATCTTAGAGCTGAGGATTCAACTCGATGAGGTGCGTCGTGGTCTCTGACTCGGCACCCCCTTTCCGGGAATTCCGTCTGAGACCTTCATACACGGCTTTCGTGAGCTCGGCTGTGTCGCATCTGGTTGAGTCTTCTGTACAGAATGAAGGCCAAACATAGTGTCAGAGTGTGGCCGATTACCTGTAGAGATGCACAGCGCAATGTCGGCAGCAGTCCAGGCTCGGACCGCAGATGGCGGGTTTAGAACGGGCCGTCGAGACAGTGCTCGGAGGGCTATGTTGACAGGAGCAATGTCAATGAGTTGGAACCCCCTTTTCTCAGTCCAGAGTCCCAGTTCTGGATCTAAGGTGAAGTTGTAGTTCTTGAAGAATGGGAGTTCCTGTGCTGTCTGGTACTCTTTGCTCGGAAGATGGTACAATGTCAGATCATCAAGATGGAGGATGGCATCCCTTGGCACTTGAAGTCCCATATTCTGGTTGAGCATGTTGGCACGGCTGGTTGTGCCATGCTGGTCGTGAGTGACAGTGGCTGTGCGCACAGGTGTGTGAGCAGGCCACCTTTCACCTACAATCTCTGCTTGCGTCTCTGTGACTTGTGTGCGAGGCTTAGCTTCAGCAGGGCAGCGTGTGTTGCTGACCAGGGGTTGCAACCCACAGATTCCTTCAGCATTGTCTCTGAGGAAGGGTTTGCTAGGGCAGAGATAATGAATGTCTTTAGTCACAGTACACATGTGCAGGTTTGGGGCCAGGTACAGTGGGCTTACACCTGTGGCTAGGCTGTCATTGGAGGAGCTAACCTCCCACAGCATGTCTGTTGTTAGCGCTGTAACCAGCTGAGTCTGGACAAAGTCATTCTGTAAGACAGTAAACAGCGGTTTCATGGAGTTCACGGTCTGGTTCGTTGACACTGGACATACCAATGTTAAACAGAGTTCTGGCGGCAGCTACGGCTCCGAGCAACGCTCCCAGGAACCGTTTGGAGCGGTGGTTGGTGCTTAGGAGTCCTGATTGTGTAACAGTCACTTTCTCAAGTTGGTTGAACATGTGTTCGACCTTGGCCTCGGCGTGAGAGAGGGAGTACTCTGTCCATCGGGCACTTGCCCAGATGTATTGGGCTACGGAGCTGGGGTAGTGTGCTCTGTAGACCGGGCAGGGCTGGATGAGTCGAACATGCACTTGCTGGGGGTAGGTCTTGCAGTCGGTGATCAGGAGTCTCAGTTGTTCTCTCGGTGGCAGCTGTTCTCTGGTTGGCTGACAGCACAGCATGGCGAACCACAGCAGCAACCTGGTACAGACAACAGGGGGAGAGAGAGAGAGAAAGGGGAGGAAGAAACAAGCGAGGGTTGTCTTTGGTTGGACAGGGCAGTCTCTTTACTTCGTGGGCGGCGACTAGGTTTAGCTCGCCTTGGCCCATGTTTTGCCACATCTTGCTGCTGGCATGACGCTTGCTTCAGTGTCTCGTCAGTGGCTCTGGTGCTGTGGTTTGCAGTGCATGATGCGTTATGGACGTACATTGGCCTTATCCCCCCTTTGCGCCGTGGCATTACAAGCTTTTTTCATTGTGATGTCAGACGGTGCACAATATAGAATGTTGTTCTGTGCACGCAGCATGTGCTTGGTGTCATGCAGTGGTCTGAGGCACTGGTTGTCAGTGAGTGTAGACGGCGTGTGAGGGTGGATGGAGGGTTGTAAGAGGTGGATAAGCAAAATCTTTATGTAGGTGTCAGGAGCCCGCATGTCCTCTATGTTGGTCCATGGAAACAGCGGAGCCAGCGTAAGCGGCTTTGAGGTAGGCAGTTTAGCTTGTAAAGTTCTTATGCTGTGTGTAATCACTTCAAACCTTAGGGTGGGTGGGTGGGTTGAAAGTGACCACAGCTTGTTGTTTAGTGCGTCAGGCTTGGCTAGGGTATGGGTTTGATCATATAGCTGCAGGTCAGTCATGACCTTTGGGCAGCAGGTGTCAAAGTCTTTGGTGAGCTGTAAGGTGCAGGGTAGCACAGTTGAACCTTGACCTGGTGCTGAGTCTGTGTCTTCATGGCTGGCTGTGGGAGTTCCCGTGAACTCTGTGACCTGAAAGTCTGGCTCTGCGGAAGTTCCATGACCTCTGTGACCTGACAGTCTGGTTCAGACGAACTGTGTGGCTGGAGAGGAAGAGGTTCTCGCACTTGAGCCAAGACTTTGAGCTGTTTCAAGTCCAGAAACGGTTCAAAGCGATCTAGAAGGTCTCTGCCGACGAGGAGTGGGTGAGTGTCCATTGGTGAAATGTACATGGGATGGACTAGACTCATAGGACCAATCGTCAGGTGAATGTGAGCTACCTGTTCGAGCCGGATGTCATTTTGACTGTATGACTGCACGTTCAGTTCACAAGTTTGAGGTGTAATAGTTTGATCTTGTCTCTTAGCTTTAAATTGGAGTCTTTTGAAAAGTTGAGATGAGATCATCGTAAGGTCTGATCCTGTGTCGATCAATGCTTCCATGCTCAGTTCCTTTTCCAACGTGATGTTCAGGTGGAGTTTTCGGCCCACCCCCTTTTCAACGAGGTTGCCCAGGAACATTGGCATCGGGGCAGGTGTGACGATCGATGGGTGGTTAGGACCGGTCTCGTGTAGCTCGCTGCGGAGGCAGGTAGCCAAAACAGCATTTTCTGGTACCTTGGGATTGTGGTACCTGGTGTGAGGAAGTGTGCTGTCTCGTTCAGGGTGTCCAGCTGTCAGCTGTGGAGCTTGGGTGATGCTGTCACCTTGTGATGTGACAGTTAGCTCTGTGCTCTGTGGATGACGAGCAGTGTTCGGGGTGCTTGGCTCAGTCAGATGGCATTTAGACAGGGTTTTGGTTTCAGGTCTTAAGCTTAGACATAAGATGTCTGGTTCGTCTTTCTTGTCTTCTTTGCGAGTTTTTCTGTAAAGGAGCTCTTTCAGCACCCTCAGGATCTCTGCTGTCTCAGACGTGGCTGCACTGTCTTTATCTGATGTGGACTTAGGATTGAGCTTACCAGTGTCGTGTCGAGAGTGGTTCCACTGCCGACTGTCGGGGCTTGGTCTCCTGGATGGTTTTGACTCTTTGTAAAAAGGTCTGTGACTGTGGTGTTGTGGGGCGCCCTCTAGGGTCAGCTCTGAACAGTGATCAGAGACAGAGTAGATTGTGGGGTTTTTCACAGTATTTTCAGAAACAGTCTTTTGCTTGGTGTAAGCTTTGTGGGCTAAGTCTCTTAACTGTTGTGTAGACATGCTACGCGGACACGCTGAGAGTCCGATATGAAAACTCAAACTGTGATGAAGGTTTCGGAGGAACAGAGTTTTAAAGTTGACATCCTGTTCCATACCTGGTTCGTTGCGTGATCCGAAAAAGGCTTTTCGTAGACGACTGTAGTAGGCTTGTGGGTTTTCAAGTCGGCCCTGTTTGAGGTTCATAGCGTTGATAAACCCTTGGTCTGATTCTGGATCAGCGAATTCATGAATCAAAGCTTGTCTTAGCTGTTGGTAGTCTGCTTTGACAGTCTCTGGTTGACAGTCTAGAAAACTACACACATCTCAGCTGGATGTGATTCTTAACAGATACAAATTGTCCCAAGCTGTCAAGTTAGCGACAGTTTGCAAGTGAAAGTCAATGTCCTATAGATAAGTGTGAATGTCATGACCTCCTGCAGGATCTGGATTGAACGTAGGGATGTTTCGGGCTAGCTTGTCAAGTTCTCGGGGAGCCGTGCAGGGTTTAGTGGCATGTGTTCTCTAGAAGGGCTCTCCCCCTTCCGTTGCTGACAGGTGGTCTTGGAAGCTGGCTGGTGATGTCTTGAGCCGTGGGCTTACACCCCCCTTTTCAGCTCTGGGTTCTGGGAGACACCCTGTGGTGTGTGTTTCTCCGTTCCAGCCGCTCTGTAATCTGTAAGAATGTTTCAGTTCTGTGTGAACAGTGTCAAGTTCATCTTGGAGCTCGTCTCTCTGCAGAGTAAGCTCATCGATTTTAGCTCGGGCCGCTTGCAAGTGTTTTTCGCAGGCCCTGGCTTTAGCGTCAATTTCTTTCAGTTCAGTCTCTGCTCTCTCTAGGAGAGCATAACTTTGCTGGAGTTTTTCGTTGAGTTCTTTTCGGGCTTCTCTCTCCAACTGTTCTCTTTGGTCTGTGTCGAGGCGAAGATATTGCAGGGCATTTTGAAGTCTTTCTGCTTCTTTCTGTAGCTCTGGATCTGTGGCGTCCTCTTTCTCGCGCTGGTTCTGGGTCTCGAGGAGGAGCTGATCTAGACGGCTCTGGGTTCTGGCCTGGTCCTTCCGGGCCTCCTCCGCTTGAAGCTTTAGCGCTGCTGCTTGCTGCTCCAGGTCGATGTTGCTCCGTTCGCTGAGCCGTGCCTGGGCGACGAGAATGTGGGTGATGCTTCCGACGATCCTGGCCCAGTCTTGGTAGTTGTAGCTTTGGGTCGGATTGTGTGCTATCAGCTTGTCTAGCTCGGTGTCCAGCTGCGTTTGGCTCAGATGCTGCAGGGCCCTGGCGTCCTTGGGCAGGAAGGGGGTCGTCATTGCTTTCAACCATGTTGAGAGGTTGTTCCAGCGAACTGCAGGGCTGGATGAGCGGGACATACTGGCTTACTGTAGGCAAGAGAAACACAGCACACACACAAAGAGACCAATGCAAGTTCGTTCTAAGGTTAATGAGCTATACTCATATGGGCTATGCCGTTTATGAGAATTTTGGGCTAACTGATGCAGACAGTTAGACAGTTAGCAGAGCCAATTCACTTGGGTCGACGAAGGACCCAAACTAGAGATTTTTGACAGGCAGTAGCCTAGCGAGTCACGTGGTGAGACCGGCTGCTTAGTTGTCACTCTATTGTTTAGCTTCCTTGGTGGCTCTCACAGGTTACTGTCTCTATGTGAAATGAAAGAAACAAATCACAACAGAACAAAGGATAGAAAAGATCAAAGTGAAACAAAACACTTGAAATGAGATAAAACAATAATAACACGGTATGTGTTAGGGGGAATAAGGAGAAGCCTAAGCCTGCTGCCAGGGTTTTTAAGATAGGGCCAGCAGGTGAGTGTGGCTATCGGGGTAGAAAGCCTAGGAAGATGGTATGGCTTAGAGAAGAGATAAAGGTGGGTCAAGCATCTAGAATATACCCGGGGGAATATCTAATATTCTGTGGCTTAGGCAGTGAATGGGTTTTATCAGATTTAGTTTACCTGAGGTGAATTGAGGCCACTCTGGTGGGAACCCGTGGCTCAGTAAACCCCTCCGACGGTTCCCAACACTTGACCGCAGTGTTCTTGGGCAACTTCGTTGTCTCCCTGTACCTCGCTGCGCCCTCTCAAACAACTTGCGACTTTAAAACACAACCTGGCAACACCAAGGTACCCCGGCCAGACAACACGGCAAAATTGGGTTTTAGCCCGGAACTCTCCGAAGGAGTGGCCCCCTTTTAGGCCCCAGTTCGGGTTTATTGTCCCAAAATTGCTTTGTGTGTGTCGGCTGGCGTGGTTGACCTTTGGGGTGCCAAATTGCTGATGTCGCAGTTGCGTGCCGCAACGATGGTACAGGATTCGGAAGTGTCCGAAACTCACGCACGGCCAGCGTCAGTAACGCCGGTCGGGCAACCTCGCTTGCGGGATACCACTCAGAGATTGCTGCAACTCACCACAGTGCTCTGGTGAATGCCACCTATAAATACACAAAGGATAAACAAGTGAAACTTAAAGTGGATTAAGGCTCGCTTGTTTAAACCAAATGGATTAATTATTTATGTAGCAATAAGAGTCAAAGGTTTTACTAAATAATAATAAACAAGGGGATTTGTGATAATGTTGGTAATTATCAAAATAACCTAACCCAAAAGAGAGAGGAAGAAGAAAAAAAAAAGGTAAAATGAAAATCAAAAATAGAATGGGACAGGATTGAAACACGGGAGAAGAAGCAGGCCGCAGTAGCTGGTTTTCACCAAAGGGGGCGTACTCCCTTCTGTGCTTAACCTGGTGAACAGAAAACTTAATTCAAATTAAAAATTCAAAACTTGTTTAAATTAAAATTTAAAATAAGCGTGTGAGAAGAATTAAAAGGCAAATCAGAATATCCTATAATAACCAATGATAACAGTTAAGTATCATTAATTATAAAATAAACAAAAAGGGTGGAAGTAGAAATACGCAATTCAAAGCAAAATTGAAAAGAGAGAAAGAGAGCTGAGTGAACCGACTTAGCGGGAGGCGACCACTAGGTAGCGGACTTCCTTCTAAGTGGGCTCTCACTGGCTGGGATTTAATTTAAGTTTTAATTCAAATTTCGTTTGAACCAAACTTAAAGTAAATGTACCAGTCAAAAACAGGAAAAACTGTCTAACACGAAATAACATTCGCACAAGCCAAGCTGTAAATGCGAATAATTACTTAGTCTAGACATTAATTCACAGGGAAAAGAATTCAGCAGTAAAGAGAGCGTTATCTGATAACTGGCCACGAGATGGCGTAGTTGCGCTCATGCAGGCTGAAATCAGAAGGCGGGGCGTAATTTGAGATTGCAAAACACTTAAAGGACACCCTCTGGCGTTTAGTCAGTGGGATTACAACCCACTTCAATGTGATTGAAACCTAAGAGTGTTCAGATCGCATCACGCGCTGATTCTCTGCAACAAATCACAAATTAGACAAAGAGGTCTCGGCGGACCTTTGGCGCTATTAATACCGCACACGAGAGTATGGCGGGGTTTCTTCGCCGCAAATACTCAAATGTGGACAACAGGAATTTTCGTCTGTTGCACTCCCATACACATATAAAAATAGCACGTATATAATTTAAATGTATTAGGTAAAATTGGGTAGCTAAACCAATTTTTTTTGACCAGGAGTTTTACCGTTTTGTTGAATATCTCTGGATTAACCACGAATTCAATAACGATATTTGCATGCAAGGCCTATATGTTTAGAAGGAATCTCGCTTAAAAACATATTTTTTTTAATACCGGTAATACGCATGTGAGAATTCTTCGTTCACAGCGATTTAAAACAAATATTAGAAATGTATCAACTGCAGAGAGATTCTTTCGTCTCTAACAGGACATTTGTAATATTAATACTGCAGTGTACTTAGCATTTAACAGTGCTAAAATTGTCTAGGCATATTTTAGCAACTTGTTAAAATGTAACGTTACTGACTTCGGCTTTTTGCCTCAGTCAGTTAGGAGTGAGTTCGCATTTTGCGACTTATCTCACAATTTCATAATTTCATAACGCACAAAAATTATTAATAACCATATAAACAGATTGAAACTGAATTTCTCACAAAACGAAAGTTTGAAATGCCCCAAAATTCCTCCACCAAACTGTAACGTAAACGCATTAGCTCAAATGATATACAGGGAATTTTAATAATTAATCAGGAATATGATTAATATATATTGCATATTACAGTTACATTAAAATGATGAAAAATAGATAAATTGAATATATCAATATCATTCTTCAGATCAATTATCCTGATATCTTTTACTGGAAATTAATGTAATTATCGAACAGTTGTTTGTCCGGCAAACGACCGTAAGTTGATAACTTATCAACTTCTCATAAAATCAATCTAGGATATAATGGATTTTAATCATTGAACTAATAATACATACTACAGTTATACACGGAATATATGTATATACAGAAACATTAAGACCAAACTAGACAAAACACATTACAAGAAGATGAATAACGAATTACGATAGGATGAGAGACTGAGGATGAGCGAGGGAAAGTGAAAGCAAAATGAACGATCAGAGTGAGAGAGAGAGAGAGAGAGAGAGAGAATTGAAGAAGAGCCTGGCAACTTATTACAAACAAAGAACCCTTTTGAGAGACACCTAGATTCAGCTTTAAAATATGTCAGATACTTGCAGTTTGAGGCACTCTTTTGTGGAGCTGAGAAAAAGGGATTGGTGTGTCCCTTTTAGAGCTGAACTGCGTGTCCTGGTTTCTTCCGGAGTTGTGTAGCGGGAAGATTTGAAGGTTCACTTGAACGTAACGTTACCGAGAATGATTCAGGCTAAGTTCATTCAGCTCGTGAATGAACAGAGGTGAATAGGAAAACGAAACTAGACTATAGAAAACATACAAAGAAATAAAAAAAGAAGAGAAGCAGGCCGAAGCCGGCCCGGACTTGGGTTTCCAAAGTTTTTGAAGGAGTCGAAGGAGGGAGAAGAGAGAGAGAGAAACTGAAGGTTCGGACTTTTATCAGTGTCCTGTGTACGCCTCCTTTTGCGTGGAGGACGAATCATCTTAGAGCATTTCGAGCGGAAGGTTTTCCTTTGTCCTGTTAGACACGCCCACTCGAATGAGTCATGAGTGAGATCGAATTTGAGAAGATTTGCTCAAGACATATGAAATGTGTCATATGATACAAATTACTGCAATTGGTTATCGAAATTCAACTCCATCAGGTCAAAATGATCGCACAGGTATCAAAA